>NC_135232.1:255514633-256837758 GCF_051348905.1 Ranitomeya variabilis
CGTCTGAGCACTGTATGTATGTGTGTGCACATCTGAGCACTGTATGTATGTGTGCACGTCTGAGCACTGTATGTATGTGTGTGCACGTCTGAGCACTGTATGTGTGTGCAGTGCACGTCTGAGCACTGTATGTATGTGTGTGCATGTCTGAGCACTGTATGTATGTGTGCACGTCTGAGCACTGTATGTGTGTGTGCACGTCTGAGCACTGTATGTATGTGTGTGCACGTCTGAGTAATGTATGTGTGTGCACATCTGAGGGGGCAGGCTGGACCCTGTGTACCATACCTATATTTCTCTGCCGTATCTGTGCATCATGAATCGTGGTATGTGTTAAAGGGACCCACTGAGACTCTTTCGCTCGGGGCCCACTAAAACCTGGATCCGATCTTAACTTACAGCATGCTATTAACACCTTCCCGACCTGTGACACAGCGTATGCGTCATGAAAGTCGGTGCCAATCCGACCTGTGACGCATATGCTGTGTCACAGAATGATTGCGTTCCTGCAGGCCAGGTGAAAGGGTTAACTCCAATTTCACCCGACCTGCAGGGACAGGGGGAGTGGTATTACAGCCCAGGGGGGGTGGCTTCGCCCCCCCCGTGGCTACGATCGCTCTGATTGGCTGTTTCACTTTCAACAGCCAATCAGAGCAATCTGTAATATTTCACCTATGAAAATTGGTGAAATATTACAATCCAGCCATGGCCGATGCTGCAATAGCATCGGCCCTGGCTGGAGACCCCGATCTGGCCCCCCCACCGACTGACGGCGGCGATCTGCAGCCGCCGTCATTGTTCCCTACCCCTCTGTCCTGTCCTATGCGTCTTCCTCTCCCCTCCGACCCTCCCCTCCGCCCCCCCCGCTGTCCGATCGCACCCCCCCATACTTACCTAGTCCCGGTGTCCCTCCCGGTGTCCTCGGTCTTCTCACATGGGCGCCGCCATCTTGGAAAATGGCGGGCGCATGCGCAGTGCGCCCGCCGAATCTGCCGGCTGGCAGATTCGTTCCCTGTACGTTTTGATCGCTGTGATCACAGCGATCAAAATAAAAAAAAATAGAAAATAACCGCCCCCCCCCTTTATCACCCCCATAGGTAGGGACAATAATAAAATACAGAAAATATATTTATTTTTGTTTTTCCGTTAGGGTTAGGGGTAGGGTTTCACTTAGGGTTATGGTTGCACTTAAGGTTGCACTTAGGGTTAGGGTTGCACTTAGGTATAGGGTTGCACATAGGGCTAGGGTTGCACTTAGGGCTAGGGTTGCACTTAGGGTTAGGGTTGCACTTAGTGTTAGGGTTGCACTTAGGGCTAGGGTTGCACTTAGGGCTAGGGTTGCACTTAGGGTTAGGGCTAGAATTAGGGTTAGAATTAGGGTTAGAATTAGGGTTGCAATTAGTCTTAGGGTTACAATTAGGGTTAGGGTTACAATTAGGGTTACAATTAGGGCTAGGGTTGGAATTAGGGTTAGAATTAGGCTATGTGCACACGGTGCGGATTTGGCTGCGGATCCGCAGCGGATTGGTCGCTGCGGATTCGTAGCAGTTTTCCATCACGTTTACAGTACCACGTAAACCTATGGAATACCAAATCCGCTGTGCCCATGGTGTGGAAAATACAGAACGGAAACGCTGCGTTGTATTTTCCGCAGCATGTCAATTCTTTGTGCGGATTCCGCAGCATTTTACACCTGCTCCATAATAGGAATCCGCAGGTGAAATCCACACAAAAAAACTGGAAATCCGCGGTAAATCCGCAGGTAAAGCGCAGTGCGTTTTACCTGCAGATTTTTCAAAAACGGTGCTGAAAAATCCGCAACGTGGGCACATAGCCTTAGGGTTGGAATTAGAGTTAGGGTTGGAATTAGGGTTAAGACTAGGGTTAGGGGTGTGTTGCGGTTAGGGTTGGGATTAGGGTTAGGGGTGTGTTGGGGTTAGTGTTGGAATTAGAATTGAGGGGTTTCCACTGTTTAGGCACATCAGGGGGTCTCCAAACGCGACATGGCACCACCATTGATTCCAGCCAATCTTGCGTTGAAAAAGTCAAATGGTGCTCTCTCCCTTCCGAGCCCCAACATGTGCCCAAACAATGGTTTACCCCCACATATGGGGTACCAGCGTACTCAGGAGAAACTGGACAACAACTTTTGTGGTCAAATTTCTCCTGTAACCCTCGGGAAAATAAAAAATTGCGGGCTAAAAAATTATTATTGAGGAAAGAAAAATTATTTTTTATTTTCACGGCTCTGCGTTATAAACTTCTGTGAAGCACTTGGGGGTTCAAAGTGCTCACCACACATTTAGATAAGTTCCTTTGGGGGTCTAGTTTCCAAAATGGGGTCACTTGTTGGGGGTTTCTACTGTTTAGGCACATCGGGGGTTCTGCAAACGCAACGTGATGCCCGCTGAGCATTCCATCAAAGTCTGCATTTCAAAACGTCACTACTTCACTTCCGAGCCCCGGCATGTGCCCAAACAGTGGTTTACCCCCACATATGGGGTATCAGCGTACTCAGGAGAAACTGGACAACAACTTTTGGGGTCAAATTTCTCCTGTTACCCTCGGGAAAATAAAAAATTGCGGGCTAAAAAATCATTTTTGAGAAAAGAAAAATTATTTTTTATTTTCATGGCTCTGCGTTATAAACTTCTGTGAAGCACGTTGGGGTTCAAAGTGCTCACCACACATCTAGATTAGTTCCTTGGGAGGTCTAGTTTCCAAAATGGGGTCACTTGTGGGGGAGCTCCAATGTTTAGGCACACAGGGGCTCTCCAAACGCGACATGGTGTCCGCTAATGATTGGAGCTAATTTTCCATTCAAAAAGCCAAATGGCGTGCCTTCCTTCCGAGCCCTGCCATGCGCCCAAACAGTGGTTTACCCCCACATATGGGGTATCAGCGTACTCAGGACAAACGGGACAACAACATTTGGGGTCCAATTTCTCCTGTTACTCTTGGGAAAATAAAATATTCCGGGCTAAAAAATCATTTTTGAGGAAAGAAAAATTATTGTTTATTTTCACGGCTCTGCGTTATAAACTTCTGTGAAGCACCTGAGGGTTTAAAGTGCTCACTATGCATCTAGATAAGTTCCTTGGGGGGTCTAGTTTCCAAAATGGGGTCAGTTGTGGGGGAGCTCCAATGTTTAGGCACACAGGGGCTCTCCAAACGCGACATGGTGTCCGCTAACGATGGAGATAATTTTTCATTCAAAAAGTCAAATGGCTCTCCTTCCCTTCCGAGCCTTACCATGTGCCCAAACAGTGGTTTACCCCCACATATGAGGTATCTGTGTACTCAGGAGAAATTTCCCAACAAATTTTAGGATCCATTTTATCCTGTTGCCCATGTGAAAATGAAAAAATTGAGGCTAAAAGAATTTTTTTGTGAAAAAAAAGTACTTTTTCATTTTTACGGATCAATTTATGAAGCACCTGGGGGTTTAAAGTGCTCACTATGCATCTAGATAAGTTCCTTGGGGGGGTCTAGTTTTCAAAATGGGGTCACTTGTGGGGGAGTTCCAATGTTTAGGCACACGGGGGCTCTCCAAACGCGACATGGTGTCCGCTAAAGATTGGAGCCAAATTTTCATTCAAAAAGTCAAATGGCGCTCCTTCCCTTCCGAGCCCTGCCGTGTGCCGAAACAGTGGTTTACCCCCACGTATGAGGTATCAGCGTACTCAGGACAAATTGGACAACAACTTTCGTGGTCCAGTTTCTCCTTTTACCCTTGGGAAAATAAAAAAATTGTTGCTAAAAGATCATTTTTGTGACTAAAAAGTTAAATGTTCATTTTTTCCTTCCATGTTGCTTCTGCTGCTGTGAAACACCTGAAGGGTTAACAAACTTCTTGAATGTGGTTTTGAGCACCTTGAGGGGTGTAGTTTTTAGAATGGTGTCACTTTTGGGTATTTTCAGCCATATAGAACCCTCAAACGGACTTCAAATGTGAGGTGGTCCCTAAAAAAAATGGTTTTGTAAATTTTGTTGTAAAAATGAGAAATCACTGGTCAAATTTTAACCCTTATAACTTCCTAGCAAAAAAAATTTTTTCCAAAATTGTGCTGATGTAAAGTAGACATGTGGGAAATGTTATTTATTAACTATTTTGTGTCACATAACTCTGGTTTAACAGAATAAAAATTCAAAATGTGAAAATTGCAAAATTTTTAAAATTTTTGCCAAATTTCCGGTTTTTTTCACAAATAAACGCAGAAGTTATCGACCTAAATTTACCACCTACATGAAGCCCAATATGTATCGAAAAAACAGTCTCAGAACCGCTAGGATCCGTTGAAGCGTTCCTGAGTTATTACCTCATAAAGGGACACCGGTCAGAATTGCAAAAAATGGCCAGGTCATTAAGGTCAAAATAGGCTGGGTCATGAAGGGGTTAAAGATGGAAGCAAAATAAGATAATGGAGCTTATTACAAAGATTCATAACTTTACAAAGAATGATTGATTAATAACAGAAGAAAAAGTTTAGTTATTTATTCTCCATTCAGTGACAGACAGTGCAATCGGGAGGCTATAGAAGGCAAATGATGCAAAAATGTTAGTGAAGACCCAACTGCAAAAATTAAATTTTGCCCCAATAAATGCATTTAAATAATCTTTTATTTTTATATAGCGCTAACATATACCGCAGCACATTACAGACATTATCATTGCTGTCCCCGATGGGGCTCACAGTCTAAATTCCCTATCAGTATGTCTTTGGATTGTGGGAGGAAACCGGAGTACCCGGAGGAAACCCACGCAAACACGGGGAGAACATACAATCTCTTTGCAGATGTTGTCCTTGGTGGGATTTTGAACCCAGGTCTCCAGCGCTGCCAGGCATTGCATTTCATTTTTTTTCTAAAGGTCCTCCAAGGTGGACAAACCCTTTAATTTAAAAGGTTGGTCTACCGCTCAGACAACCCCTTCTAAATCACTGTTTCCCCTATAGCGTAACACCTCCAGTGCGGGCACCTTTCCAGCGGTGTAGGCACTGGTTTCTAAAAACCTCATTTACCAAGTGTTTGCCCATTGAGTGATTTTATCTAGATGGCTTCCCAATAGTATACTGTGTGTATGTGGCAGCTAGGCCTCGGGGTCAGGCACCACCGCAACACTCCTATGGGACAGACAGGAAAGCTGCCAGCGTGGTAACACAACGTGTATCTGAGACCTGCACAGTCCTCCTTGTAGGGACTGTGTCAGCTGGGGGCTGATGTGGGATGAGAGCCGCCGGTGCCCCTGGGTGATCCCAGCATGGCGGTTACTCCCCGGTGCTATGGGACTAGCGATCCCGCCTCCCCACCAGCTCACTCTCATCTGCGCACAACGGGTTAAGCCCGAAGCCAGCTCTAAACTCTAATAAAGTGGCTGACTTCCTCTGGTAATTACAGGCTGCCGGAAGTACGTCACTTATCTGCTTTGGGGTTTTTTTCTGCTGCACTGTACAATTCAGTGAGGAGAACATTTCCTCCCCCTCCTCCTGTCTCTTTAAGAGCTCCGATCGCTGATCTAACGTCTCCCCTATTTGTGTCTGCTTCCAGGATTGGACGATCGGTGACCCTGAGGAGCCGGGGAGGCCAGGGGGTTCCGTCCAGCACCCCATCCGGACCGAGAATGGAGGGGATTTAAAGAGAGAAAGAGAAGAGAGCCAGAATGGCAGCGGCGGCGGCTCAGGCTCGGCAGCGGCGCGGCACTCAGCGTCTGTGATTCGGCGCTCCGGCTCCCTCCGCTCCCATCTGCCGACATCCACACACCCGGCCGCCGGAGAGCCCCGGGCTCACATTGGTGGAGGGTGTCCTTCCTGCCTCCCTCCGAGCAGCACCACAACATGAGGGATCTGTGACCCCCTCCTTCTTCACCAGGATGATGCTGCTGCTGCTGCTGCCTTTAAAGGTTCTTGGGCAGGGTCTCAGCCATGCAAATGGGAAATATTGTGGCAATTTAATGGCACGGAAAAGTTGCAATACAAGTGGATACTAAGCAGAATTGGATTTGTGTGCAGGAAATCTGCCTAATATTAGTAAACAGTAAGCCTGCATTGCTTGCAGGGATCTGTGGGAAAGAGTCCAATTCCTCACTGGATTATTCTCTATTTATACGTGGATAGTGCATGACACATTCCCTTCATGTAAGTAGCCATTGCATCCAGTTTTCTGTATCCGTTGTGCTTAGTAATTGGATTTGTGGATTCAAGGTCACTCGTTGGAATTTCCCTGTGGATTTATAATTAGCTTATTTGTTATTGAAGGAAGATGGATGTCAAAATAAAACAGCAGAGCAGGAGATCCAGGTCTCAAAGGGACAGGGTGAGGAGAAGAGACCCATCTGTCAGGGATCCCCGAAACCAGAGCCCCTCCTCTGGCTCCGAAGCCGAAAGGGGCCTGGGAAAGGAGAATTCAAATCAGAATGGTAAAAACCCAGCTGCTTCAGCCAGAAACACCAGACCGCCCAGACGTAAGCGGAGAGAATCCAGTTCTCAGGAGGAGGATATAATTGATGGGTTTGCAATTGCCAGCTTCACCACCCTGGAAGCATTAGAGGTAAGAACGGGCATGTTCCCTTATTTATACTTGATGCCCTGTTTATCTGTTCTTCATATCTCGCAGTAATCCTGGGCATGTTGGCAAATGTTGCTGTTCTTTGTCCTGTGTGAGCACATCACTGTGCCCAGGATCTCTCTGCTCTGGCTGTGTGATGGGCACTGCTTTTATGTGGACTGACACTTGAATGCTAGTTTTCTCTAGATGGTAACTGATGTCATTCTGTCACCAGTACAGTAATTAGAGGTTTCCCTGCTCTTGGCTTTACCAATAGGTAGGTGTCAGCTGGCACTGCGGCCTCTGTTTGTTGCTGCACATAATAGTTGATTATTATACCCTTACCTTACTGGTTTGCAATAACAGATGTAAAGACATTTTCAAGCATTCTTCTCATGTGATGGTTACATTTAGCAATAACAATAATATGTTATTTGAAATACAGATGTCCTACACCTATATGTTAACAAATGTAGAGTATGCATTATTATTCCCATTTTTTTTGTGTGGCTAAATTCACACCTGCGTTTTAACCTATGATGGAAGGCACTCCCGCATGTACCGACTTTTTCACTAGAAGAAAAAGCGCAGCATGCTTTTCTTGAATTTTTTTGTTTTTAATAGTAAAATACTGGACATAGACCAACCTTTGGGTGTTGTCCATCATGCTTTGTTTATCTCTGTCACTTGATGCATTATTTCTTCCATAAATGTAATTTTTCTAAATGGAACTCTAAACGCAGGTATGCTCCTAGCCCTAGGCCAGGTTCACTTATCCGTGTTGCAGGGGTCATACTAGGACCACGATACACATACTTCCCTTTAGGGCCACGTTCAGTATTTGGTCAGTATTTTCCATCGGTATTTGGAAGCCAAAACCAGGAGTGCAGCGATCAGAGAAAAAGTATAATAGAATCACATCACCAGTTTTATACTTTTCACCCACTCCTGGTTTTTGACTTGCACATACTGATGTAAAATACTGAACGTGGTCTAATTCAACAGCCTCATAGGCATATTTGAGGTTGGCGAGTTCTGTTGGGGAGATCCGCAGCCAGTCCGTGTATCGCGGTTTGAGTACAGACCATGGAACATGGATATTAATCAGTCAGTAATGTAATTATGGTGATATCCTGGAAGGGTGCTATTAGGGTGCCACAGGCAAAGTGCAAGGGCCAGACGTATGTGCAGGAGAATATGTTCGGCTCCCTGACACCAGAGCGGAGTTCAGTAATCCAGACCAATGTGTGGCTTGTGACTGGGGATGGATACAGAAGCCCATGTGACTGGTGTATGTGATGTCACTGGAAGATAGAAGGATGGGCATGATCATGTGACCACAGATAGAAGCAGTCTAAAGAGGGCATGAAATGTAAGAATTGTATTTCTTGCTAACTAAAATGAAATGGTTAAAAAAAAGAGGTTGGGAGAAAAAAAAAACCCTTTAAATATTTACTTTCATTACATTTTATATCAGTCAGTTCCATACCTCTGACCAAGCAAAATGTACACCATGTGGATT
Organism: Ranitomeya variabilis; assembly: GCF_051348905.1. NCBI lineage: Eukaryota > Metazoa > Chordata > Amphibia > Anura > Dendrobatidae > Ranitomeya > Ranitomeya variabilis. Next base: position 255,522,699 of record NC_135232.1, read on the forward strand.
AACCAACCTAGGATTATGTTCACCATGCTCTGGATATGATATGCCTATCGCTTATGACGACCCTTCTCGGGAATGTGATTCTTAGGGCTGTCCATCATTAACTTGCATTGTGGTCTTAAATTGTTTGTGTCTTGAGATGCTACTTAGCAACAGACTACAACTTGTCACTTTGTTAGTACTGGCTGTTCTGTTTTTCGTTTTTTTCAGTGATACTTTTTAGTTTAATGATTGTTGGTGAAGGTGATTGAGGACGCAGCATTTATCAAGAAACGTGGTTATTGCCGTCTCAATACAGAATCTCACTATTCTGCAGTCCATGCTGTATGGATTTAAAACCAATGGTATCATCAATAGTAATTGCCAAGGTGTATTTCATGTCACTGGCCGATAGCTGCAAATATGAGCAAAATGTCGCTGAACAATGTGTACTAATATACAAGTCCAATCTGATTTTTTTCTTTTGATGGCACGAAAATAGGATCTGTCAAAGAATTTTATAGAATAGACTAAAAAGCTAGATGGAAAATGCTGATGGACATGGAGAGTGAAATCTGTGCAGCCTGTTGTCACTGTGCCGTTAAGTGTACCTCCAGGGATACTCTCCTGCCCGATTTGACATTGGAAATGGAGAGGTGAAACCGCACTTTCTGCGAGTGTCGTGCATCGGTCTTGTTATCGTGTATAGGACGAGTGCACGACTTGCTAGTGTGTACGGTGTCAGATCGGACCTTGTATATTTGTTCCTTTATGATCAATGTTCTGATTAGTAATTGGATACACTTGTACTGGAAGTTGGTCTTCTGCTGTACAGCGCGCACCTGACTCTCCAGTACTTTAAGGCAAGTCACCATTTCTTAAGTAAACAGCATTTGCTAAGTAAACAGTACTTGTCTCTACAAAGTAGAAGGGAATGTTTATTTTTATTAAAGCAGTTTCTTCTCAGACAGAAAAAGGCTCCAGATTTCTCCCTCTTACATTAATCCTGTTTCCTCCAAGTATTCTCTGTAATGTACACAAATTATGTTGGTGTAATATGCCTTTTTTGTGCGTGTGTTCCTACATTTTTTTATTTTTTTTTTCCCTTGGTTTTGAAGTGACATTAGTTTTGTTGTCTTTTAACAGCTTTTGTAATAATGGCCCGAATTTACGATTCTGTCTATATCAGGTTAGAATAAAAATTACAAAGGTTACGAAGTTGCATCTAACATTGCACCAAAACTTGTGACTTTGTTACCGCACAAAAAGTAAATAGTGTGGTGATGATCTAGTCTATGAAAGCAGCTCTTGTTCTGACAAACTTGAGCCATCCTTGATTTTTGGTACATGAATGGCTAGTCATCCTAATTAATGCCATATAATGCTACGTTTCCTCTGCAACGACTACTGCAGGGAAAATGGCTGATTGTGGCTTCTCCAGATGAATCAGCTGCGTGCCTGGGGTGCCAGGCACTCCCATTTTGAAAAGGATTGTCTTTGGTGAAACAATTCCTGTAATATTTGTTTGGAATATTATACTGTGTATGCAGGCTTGTGTGCTCATATTTTGTTGGTTTTAACAGAACCATTATTTTACTCTTTGCCGCGACAGCACCCTATTGGAGAGAGGGATCCGCCCCACAGGAACAGGAAACCTACAGAAAATAAAAGGGGGCAGGTCGCCTCTCCTCCTCAGTTTAGGTTTCCTGTTCCTGCGGGAACGACAGGATTTTCGCTTTGGAAAAATACCTGGGCTAGCGCGCCGCCTGTGCAGTTTCTCCGGAACGGCAGGGGCTGCAGTCTGGAAGCAGCGTCGGGGGAGTTCCGTTTGACGGCTTCCTCCTCGTCTGGGGAAGTATTCAGATGGCCGGGGGAGGCTGCCCGGCGTTATCTGCATTACGCAGCGGCAGTGGCGCTGGAGAAGCCCTGGCCGACAGGAGTTGGGTAAGGTGACGACAGCGTTCCAATTGTGGTCCGGTGCTAAAATCCCGGACCGCGCATGCGCCGACCGCCACAAGTCCATTTGCCCCGGAAGAAGACACTGAACTTCCGGGGCGTCCAGGCCGAGGTCAGCGGCGGGGGAAGCGCGGGTTCGCGCATGCACAGTGCCGCAGTAGACGGAGGCTCCAAAAAAAAAAAGCGTTCTATATAAATCAAACAGGCACCATAATTTGGCGATGCAAGATGTCATCCCCCAGGTGCCATGGACCCTACAGCAGGAGACCCAGTACCCCCCCCACCAAGAATCGCTCCAGCAGGGGATTCTCAGATACCGGTCGTAAAAGCGACGTAGTGGACAGATCCAGGACAGGACCTCGGCCTTCTGATCCGGTACTTCACTGGGTGATTTTTTAACTCTGCCTATTAAGCTGACGCCATCTCCCTTCTTTCTCTCTTTCTCCTTCTCTCGTTATGTCTTATTCTGGTCAGATTAAAAAACGACAAAAGACTAAACATAACGAATGCGTTTTATGTTGCCAGCTCCTGCCAGACTCATACCCTAAAAAGCTTTGCAAGGACTGTATAACGGAAACCACACAGGGAGCAGCAGTGTCTATTACGGACTTACGCGCCATTATTAGAGAGGAGTTAAAAAGCTATGTCCCAGGATAAGCCACACAAAGTAAATCTAAAATACCAACATCTTCAGATTCCGATAGTGGCCAAGCAGTACTCTCAGAAGCATCATCATCCTCCTCCATCCTCCATCATCATTATCCTCCTCCATCATCATCATTATCCTCCATCATCATCCATCCTCCATCATTCATCCTCCATCATCATCCTCCACCATCATCATCCTCCATCATCATCCTCCACCATCATCATCCTCCATCATCATCCTCCTCCATCATCATCATCCTCCATCATTATCATCCTCCATCATCATCATCATCATCATCATCCTCCATCATCATCATCATCCGCAGATTCTCTCCGCTTGGCAGCAAGATCTGCAGGTCTCGTAAACAACGCCAGACGGGCGTTATGGATGAAAAGCTGGAAAGGGGACGCGCAGTCAAAATCTAAAATATGCGCAATCCCATGTGAGGGAGAGCCTTTAAAAGAAGGCCGTTTGGCAAAAGAAGGCCAACGGAGAGGCCGACAACATGGTCCACTAAAGAAGACAAACAGAGAGGTACCATGTTCAGAAGACACAGCCCCCCAAAAGAAAACAAATACTGATGATTTAACCACTCCAGTAGGGGGCAGACTATAAGATTTTTCACCCCTCAGTGGGGAAAAAATAACAACTAGTTTGTGGATTTTAAATATAATTAGAGATGGAATAAAATTACAATTTTCTCGCTTTCCCCACGAATCATATATTATAACATCCCTCAGCTCGCCTATGCAACAAGAGGCCCTTGAGGTTGAAATTCAAATCCTATTATCAAAACGGGTTTTAGTCCGGGTTCCTGAGGGGCAGGAAGGTAGGGGATCCTATTCTCCCTTATTCCTGATTTCCAAACCCAATGGTTCATTCAGGACAATCATAAACCTTAAAAAAGTTAATTCATTTATTAAAAATCATAAGTTTAAAATGGAGTCTATTAGATCCACCATAAAGCTCCTTTTTCCAAACTGTATGATGGGGGGCATTGATCTAAAAGATGGTTATTACCATCTCCCTATCCATGACAGATACCAGAGATTCTTCAGGGTAGCGATGACAATCGAAGGCAAGATTTGTCATTTCCAGTATGCAGCTATGCCGTTTGGCCTCTCTACAGCGCCAAGGATCTTCACCAAAGTAATTCTAGAGGTGATGGCTTATCTTCGCCAAAAAGAGACATTAATTGTGCCCTACCTGGATGACTTTTTGGTCATCGGAAATTCAGTTACTCAATGTGCTGACTGCTTGGCTCACACAATTTTATCTCTACAGGGTCTAGGCTGGATCATCAATATCAACAAATCCAGACTTACTCCCACTTTCTGGGGTTCCATGTAGACTCCATAACCCAGAAGTGTCTTCTCCCTCAGGTAAAAATATCACTCATCAAACATAAAGTCACAGCTGCGATGACATGTCCCTAAGGAAAGCTATGTCGTTACTGGGATCTCTTACTTCGTGTACCCCTGCAGTCCAATGGGCACAATACCATACCCGGACACTGCAACATCAGATCCTCCAAGAGGAAAGATGACTACTTGGTCATCTAAATGCAAAAATAACTTTGTCCCAGGAAGTCTTTACTTCCTTGGTGGTTAGATTCTAACCATTTGATGAATCGTGTTCCATGGGTAATAACACCATCCCACACTATAACTGATGCCAGTCCTCATGGATGGGGCGCCCATATGGGAAATAATTTTTGCCAAGGGTTATGGGACACAGAAGAATGCCACAACTCATCTAACCTTAGAGTTAAATGCAGTAAAATACGCCTTATATCATTTTCTCCCACAGCTCCGGGGAAAAGACGTCAGAATCCTTTCCGACAACACCACCGCAGTGGCATATCTAAACAGACAAGGAGGTACTCGATCAGAGACTCTGATGTCTTCAGCTGGGAAAATCTTGGATCTAGCAGAAAAACCTCTATTATCCCTTACTGCGCTTCACATAAAGGGGGGGAAACAACCAGCATGCAGACTTCTTAAGTCGACACACCTTGAGACAGGGGGAATGGTGCCTAAACCATCATGTCTTCCAAGAGATAGTATCCCTATTGGGTCGTTCTCAAATAGATCTCTTCGCCACAAGAAGAAACAGACAAGTCCGGAAATTTGCCTCCCTATCTTTAGCGGATCATCCGGACATCCTAGATGCTCTCCAAGTTCCTTGGCAGTTCAGTCTGGCATACGCCTTCCCTCCGATAATATTATTGCCACAGGTCATACGGAAAATCAGAGAAGAAGGAGCGAGAATTCTACTGATAGCTCCATTCTGGCCCAAGAGGCATGGTTCTCGTGGCTACAAACCATGTCGGTCTCAGATCCTTGGGTCCTCCCCTCGATTCCCAACCTTCTTTTCCAGGGACCATTTTTCCACCCTCAGGTGGACAATCTCCATCTGACGGCCTGGAATTTGAAAGGCAAATGCTAAAATTTAAGGGAGTTCTCAGAGGGATTGATTGACACACTCCTCCAAAGTAGAAAACATTCCACCTCAAAAATATATACAAAGATACGGAAGAAATTCTTACAATTCCATACATCTCCCAACACATCAGAAATTCCAATACAATCTAGGTTTATCTGTAAATATGCTAAAAGTTCCCGTATCGGCACTGGGGGCCCTCTATGGCTATAACATTGCGGGAAATAGATGGGTGTCCCAATGTATCACAGCTTGCGAACGGATAAATCCCGTTAACATGCCTAAAATTCCACCCTGGGATCTAAATTTAGTTTTACAAGCCCTAACAGACTCGCCGTTTGAACCAATAGACTCAATACCCATTAAATACCTCTCACTCAAAATGGTCCTCTTGGTAGCACTGACTTCGGCTAGAAGAGTCTGTGACATCCAAGCTCTTTCTATAGAGCCACCTTTCCTGCTGACTTTTCAGGATAAGTTGATTCTTAAACCAGACCCCTCTTACCTCTTCAAGGTAGCAAAGAAATTTCATAGATCGCAAGAAATACTCCACCTTTTTCAGTAATCCCTCCACTCCTGAGGAACAGAAGTATCACACTCTAGATGTTAGGAGAGTAGTTTTAAAATACATTGAAAGGACCAGAAGCTGGCGATAGTGTTGGGCTTTGTTCATATCCTTCCAGGGTCACAAGAAGGGTCATGGAGTCATGGATCCGGTGGATCAGTCTGGCCTATTCCGTGAGGAAAGAGAACCCTCCGGAAGCTCTACCAGAGCTATGGCATCCTCCTGGGCCGAAAGAGGAGACGTCCCAATTGAAACTATATGTAAGGCGGCAACTTGGTCAGATCCTTCTACCTTCTATAACCACTGTAGGCTTGACCTACTGTATCATCAACTTCTGACCTAGACTTTGGCAGGACTGTCCTCAGCACGGTGGTCCCTCCCTAGGTGATGGTCTCTGGAAAATCTCCAGCAGGGTGCTGTCATGGCGAAGAGTAAAAAGCCGGATTACTCACCGGTAATGCTCTTTCAGTGAGTCCACGACCGCACCCTCACATCCCTCCCTAGGTTAATATAGTGTATACTAATGAGTAACATTCTCTTAACCAAATGTAGAGCAAATTTTTTGGAATTTAAATAATGATATTTGCCTAATACTGGCAGTCCTCCGGGCACTCTGAAATCAAAACTAAGGAGGAGAGGCGAACCGCCCCCTTTTATTTTCTGTAGGTTTCCTGTTCCTGTGGGGCGGATCCCTCTCTCCAGTAGGGTGCTGTTGTGGACTCAATAAAAGTGCATTACCGGTGAGTAATCCGACTTTTTTCTTTTCTGTGGCATTTCAAAGGTGTGAAAGCGTAAGAAAAGTGGTTTGTGTAATTTTTGCAGCATGACATGAATCCTTTAAAACTTTCATTCAGATATGTTTGGCTCATTTACAGTTGAGGCTGAAAGGTCATCTACATTGAGGCTATGTGCACACGTTCAGGATGTTTCGAGTTTTTTTCGCTTTTTTTTCGGCCGTTTTCCGTGAGAAAAACGCTTAAACGCATACATAAGCATCCCATCATTTTTAATGCATTCTGCAATTTTTGTGCACATGATGCATTTTTTTTCCGAGAAAAAAAACGCATCGCGGTAAACGCAGCATGTTCATTAATTTTGTAGATTTTTTGCGTTTTTCCCGCTATTTAATGCATTGGGAAGCTCCACAAAAAAAGCGCAAAAAACGCACACAAAACCGTGAAAAAAACGCATGTGGATTTCTTGCAGAAAATGTCTGGTTTTGTTCAGGAAATTTCTGAAAGAAATCCTGACTTGTGCACACAGCCTTAGGATAAAGATGTTTAATCTCAATTGTCTACAACTCCACAATTTGTGAGAATAAATTTCTCTTCACCAAATTGGGGCATTGTTCACATCAGAGGAATTTGTCAGTAGGGTCGATCCTAAAGGTACCTTCAGACTAAACGACTTTGCAGCGAGAACGACGACGATCCGTGACGTTGCAGCGTCCTGGATAGCGATCTCATTGTGTTTAACACGCAGCAGCGATCTGGATCCCGCTGTGATATCGCTGGTCGGAGCTAGAAGTCCAGAACTTTATTTCGTCGCTGATCACCCGCTGTCATCGCTGGATCGGTGTGTGTGACACCGATCCAGCGATGTGTTCACTTGTAACCAGGGTAAATATCGGGTTACTAAGCGCAGGGCCGCGCTTAGTAACCCGATATTTACCCTGGTTACCATTGTAAAAGTAAAAAAAAAAACACTACATACTCACCTTCTGATGTCTGTCACGTCCCCCGCCGGCGGCTTCCCTGCACTGAATGTGTCAGCGCCGGCCGGCCGTAAAGCAGAGCACAGCGGTGACCAGGGTAAATATCTGGTTACTAAGCGCGGCCCTGCGCTTAGTAACCCGATGTTTACCCTGGTTACCCGGGTGCTGCAGGGGGACTTCGGCATCGTTGAAGACAGTTTCAACGATGCCGAAGTCGTTCCCCTGATCGTTGGTCGCTGGAGAGAGCTGTCTGTGTGACAGCTCCCCAGCGACCTAAACAGCGACGCTGCAGCGATCTGCTCGTTGTCTATATCGCTACAGCGTCGCTGAGTGTGACGGTACCTTTAGCCTTTTATATGGGCATGTAGGTCATAGGAAGCTGAATAAAATTGTCATGATATCTGTAATCCTATGTCTTATTCCAGAGAGAGCTTCATTTTTGCTAATATGTAAATTGGCTGTTAAGATCTATAGGTGAGACCCTGATCTGCATGAGAATCTGCCTCCAGAGCTTATTTTGAATAAAAGGTGACATTACCAGTGCGAGACATGTAGATCAGGAGAGCATACCGTCAGCAGTTCCATGTCTCATAGTGGTAATGGGCGCTTTCAAAATAAGCTATGGAGGCAGATTCTCATGCAGATCAGTGTCTGCCCCATAGATCTCAACAACTCATTGACATATTAGGAAACACATGGATTTCTCCGGAATAAGACATGAAATCACAGATATCAAGGTATCCTTTTATTAAGCTTCCTATGCCCATGTGTGGCTTAGGAGGGTTGATCCTACTGACACTTATTAAGCTCAAATTGAATGATAAAGAAATGTGCCTGGTGATCCTGAAACAATTTGTATAGAAACCAAGCAGAAAACTGAGAAGTTAAAGGCTCAAGACAGATTTGACATGTGTAAAAATTATTTTTTTCTATTCTTATTGACTACTGATATCATTTGGACTTCGTTTTAGTCTGCAATTTTCATTCTTTTATTTTTGGACTCCCTGATAAGTAATTTATTTGTCCAAGAGGCCGCCGTCTTCATTAACACTCACAGCTTTATTCCAGTGGTGATTCATCTTTATGTGCTTACTAGTGATGAGCGAGTGTGCTCGTTGCTCGGGTTTTTCCGAGCACGCTCGGGTGATCTCCGAGTATTAGTGTTCAGAGATTAAGTTTTCATCGCTGCAGTTGAATGATTTTCAGCTATTAGCCAGCTTGATTACATGTGGGGATTTCCTAGCAACCAGGCAACCCCCACATGTACTTAGCCTGGCTAATAGCTGTAAATCATTTAACTGCAGTGATGTAAACTTAATCCCCCCCGAACACTAACAAATACTCGGAGATCACCCGAGCAACGAGTATACTCGCTCAGCACTAGTGCTTACCTTCATTTTTGCATCCTCTTTTTCTGGCCTCACAGAAAGTAGAGATGCTTTCCTACCTCTCCACACTCTAATTTTCGTGGTACAATTTCTCTCTGCTACTACTTCTTCTAATTCAAATGTTACCCAACTGTTGTGCACAAATTTTCAGCAAAAACATTCTCCTTACTGGTGAATGGAAGGTGGCTGCGTAGCTTACAGTTTTACCATAAAATGTTGCAGGTTTTTCAAATTAATTTAATGCCTGCATGTTTTATTAGGTAAATAAGTTTTACAGACAAACACTACATCAGATTTGAAAACTATCAATTTGAAAGTTATGCTATTTTGCAGGGAAAGCACGTCGGTGGTACTTTTTTTTTTTTTTTTTAACTTTTTCTGCTACATGTGCTTCTCACAAAATTAGAATATCAAAAAGTTATTTCAGTTCTTCAATATGAAAAGTAAAATTCATATATTATGTAGTCATTACAGAGTGATCTATTTCAAGTGTTTATTTCTGTTAATGTTGATGATTATGGCTTACAGCCAATGAAAACCCAAAAGTCGTCCTGTCAGTAAATTAGAATACTTTATAACACCAGCTTGAAAAATGATTTTAAACTCCAAAATGTTGGCCTGCTGAAATGTATGTTCAGTAAATGCACTCAATACTTGGTAGGGGCTCCTTTTGCATCAATTACTGCATCAGTGCTGCGTGGCATGGACGAGATCAGCTTGTGGCACTGCTGAGGTGTTATGGAAGCCCAGGTTGCTTTGATAGCAGCCTTCAGCTCGTCTGCATTGTTTGGTCTGGGGTCTCATCTTCCTCTTGACAATACCCCATAGTTTCTCTATGGGGTTAAGGTCAGGCGAGTTTGCTTGGAAATCAAGCACAGTGATACTGTTATTTTTAAACCAGGTATTGGTACTTTTGGCAGTGTGGACAGGTGCCAAGTCCTGCTGGAGAATGAAATTTCCATCTCCAAAAAGCTAGATGGCAGAGGGAAGCATGAAGTGCTCTAAAATTTCCTGGTAGATGGCTGCGCTGACTTTGGTCTTGATAAAATACAGTGGACTTATACCAGCAGATGACATGGCTCCCCAAACCATCACTGATTGTGGAAACTTCACACTATACCTCAAGCAGCTTGGGTTTTTATTGGCTGTAAGCCATGATCATCAACATTTACAGAAATAAACTCTTGAAATGGACCACTCTGTTTGTAATGACTCTATACACTGTGTGCAGAATTATTAGGCAAGTTGTATTTTAGAGGATTATTTTTATTATTGATCAACAACTATGTTCTCAACCAACCCAAAAAACTCATAAATTTCAAAGCTCAATATTTTTGGAAGTTGGAGTGGGAGTTTTTAGATTTGGCTATCTTAGGAGGATATCTGTTTGTGCAGGTAACTATTACTGTGCAGAATTATTAGGCAACGTAATAAAAACCAAATATATTCCCATCTCACTTGTTTATTTTCACCAGGTAAACCAATATAACTGCACAAAATTTAGAAAGAAACATTTCTGACATGCAAAAACAAAACCCCCAAAAGTTAGTGACCAATATAGCCACCTTTCTTTGATGACACTCAACAGCCTTCCATCCATAGATTCTGTCAGTTGCTTGATCTGTTTACGATCAACATTGCATGCAGCAGCCACCACAGCCTCCCAGACACTGTTCCGAGAGGTGTACTGTTTTCCCTCCCTGTAGATCTCACATTTTATGAGGGACCACAGGTTCTCTATGGGGTTCAGATCAGGTGAACAAGGGGGCCATGTCATTATTTTTTCTTCTTTGAGACCTTTACGCTTGATTGTTCAGTGATCACGCTGCAAAAGTTTGGCAATTTCAAGACTGCTGCATCCCTCTGCAAGACATCTCACAATTTTGGACTTTTCAGAGCCCGTCAAATCTCTCTTCTGACCCATTTTGCCAAAGGAAAGGAAGTTGCCTAATAATTAAGCACACCTTATATAGGGTTTTGATGTCATTAGACAACACCCCTCCTCATTACAGAGATGCACATCACCTGATTTACTTAATTGGTAGTTGGCTCTCAAGCCTGAACAGCTTGGAGTAGGACAACATGTATAAAAAGTATCATGTGATCAAAATACAACTTGCCTAATAATTCTGCACACAGTGTATAGTATATGAGTTTCACTTTTTGTATTGAAGAACTGAAATTAACTATTTGATATTATAATTTTTGAAAAGCACCTGTATGTGTTAATTCACCCTTAACCCCTTAACGACCGCCGATACGCCTTTTAACGGCGGCCGCTAAGGGTACTTAAACCACAGCGCCGTTAATTAACGGCGCTGTGGAAAAAGTGAATAGCGCCCCCCAGAGTCGGATTTTCTCTGGGGTCTCGGTTGCTGAGGGTAGCCGAGACCCCAGAGAACATGATTCGGGGGGTTTTTACCGACCCCCGAGTTGCGATCGCCGGTAATTAACCGTTTACTGGCGGTCGCAGCAAAAAAAACCAAAACGCGATTTGCCATTTAATTTCTCTGTCCTCCGATGTGATCGCACATCGGAGGACAGAGAAATAGGGTCCCCGATGGCCCTCAATAGCCCCTCAATACTCACCTATCTCCCCCGGTGCTCCTCGTGGCTCCCGATGGACGCCGCCATCTTTTTTCCGGGGAAAAAATAGCGGGCACATGCGCAGTGCGCCCGCCGCCCGGCACCCGGAAGATCTTTGGGGTCTCGGCTGCCGGGGGTAGCCGAGACCCCAAAGAACATGATCGGGGTCGGTTTTCACCGACCCCTGTTTTGCGATCGCCGGTAATTAACTGTTTACCGGCGACCGCAAAAAAAAAAAAAAAAAAAGCGATCTGTAATTCTCTGTCCTCTGATGTGATCGCACATCAGAGGACAGAGAAATAGGGGGATTCGGGGACCCTATCATACTTACCCGGTTTCCCTGGGTCCTCCTGCGTCTCCTCCTGCCGGCCGGCTTCTTCCTCTGGAAAGAAAATGGTGGGCGCATGCGCAGTGCGCCCGCCATCTGCTGCCATCTGCCGGCCGGCAGGAGAGACGAGTTGGGGCTAAAATTAGGGCTAGGGCTAGGGTTAGGGCTAGGGTTAGGGCTAGGGTTGGGGCTAAATTTAGGGTTAGGGCTAGGGTTGGGGCTAAATTTAGGGTTAGGGTTAGGCTACTTTCACACTAGCGTTCTTTGGCTTCCGTCGCAATGCGTCGTTGGAGAAAAAACGCATCCTGCAAAAGTGCTTGCAGGATGCGTTTTTTTCTCCATTGACTTGCATTAGCGACACATTGCGACGGATTGCCACACGTCGCATCCGTCGTGCGACGGATGCGTCGTGCTTTGGCGGACCGTCGGCACAAAAAAAGCTACATGTAACTTTTTTTGTGCGACGTGTCTGCCATTTCCGACCGCGCATGCGCGGCCGGAACTCCGCCACCGCCTCCCCGCACCTCACAATGGGGCAGCGGATGCGTTGAAAAAAACAGCATCCGCTGCACCCGTTGTGCGGCGCTTACAACGCTAGCGTCGGTACGTCGGCCCGTCACACTGCGATGGGCTGAGTACGACGCTAGTGTGAAAGTAGCCTTAGGCTTCTTTCACACTTGCGTCGGGACGGTCGCAATGCGCCAGCCCGACGTACCGACGCACGTTGTGAAAATCGTGCACAACGTGGGCAGTGGATGCAGTTTTTCAACGCATCCGATGCCCAGTCTATGTCCTGGGGAGGAGGGGGCAGAGTTACGGCCACGCATGCGCGGAAATGGCGGACGCGACGTACAAAAAAAAGGTTACATTGAACTTTTTTGTGACGACGGTCCACCAAAACACAACGGATCCAGTGCACGATGGACGCGACGTGTGGCCATCCGTCGGTAATACAAGTCTATGGGCAAAAAAAGGCATCCTGTGGGCACATTTGCAGGATCCGTTTTTTGTCCAAAACGACGGATTGTGACGGATGCCACACGACGCAAGTGTGAAAGTAGCCTTAGGGTTGGGGCTAAAGTTAGGGCTAGGGTTAGGGTTAAATTTAGGGTTAGGATTGGGGCTAAAGTTAAGGTTAGGTGTTGTGAATTCCGTTTTCGGGCTACCTCCTGTGGTCATGAGTGGTACTTTGTGAGTTCTGTTCTCGGGCTCCCTCTGGTGGCTTTGAGTGTTACGGCTGGTCTGTAGCTGGACTCCAGCTGCCTCGTTTCCTGCTAGGCTTGCTGCCTATTTAACTCCACTTGGACCTTTACTTGTTGCCTGCTGACGTTGTATTCAGTACTGGTTCAGATCTCTCTGGGACTTCCCTTGTGACCTGTCTCCTCGTGGAGAAGCTAAGTTCATGCTAGTCTATTTTCTCTCATTGCTATTTGAAAATGTTTCTCAGTATATGATGAGTTCAGTACAGCTTGCTTATATGCTATTTGATTGCTAGCTGGAAGCTCTGCGGTGCGGAGTTGCGCCCCTCACATCGTGAGTCGGTGTGGGGGTCTTTTTGTATTCTCTGCGTGGATAATTTTTGTAGTATTTTATACTGACCGCACAGGTTCCTTGCTATCTTCTGACTATTTAGTTTTTAGCGGGCCTCATTTGCTAAAACCTGTTTTCATTTCTATGTTTGTGTTTTCCTCTTAACTCGCCGTTATTATTTGTGGGGGCTGCTCTCACTTTGGGGAAAATTTCTCTGAGGCAAGAGAGGCTTTGTTTCTCTCTAGGGGTAGCTAGTTTCTCAGGCTGTGCAGAGGCGTCTAGGCCAAGTTAGAAACGCTCCACGGCTGCCTATAGTGTGTGTTGATAGGATCAGAATTGCGGTCAGTAAAGTTCCCACATCCCCAGAGCTTGTCCTATGTTTTGGTTTACCTATCAGGTCAGTTCATGTGTTCCTACCACCAGGACCATAACAGTTAGGGCTAGGGTTGTGGCTATAATTAGGGTTAGGGTTTGGGCTAAAGTTAGGGTTAGAGTTGGGATTAGGGTTAGGGTTTGGATTAGGGTTGGTATTAGGGTTACGGTTGGGATTAGGGTTACGTTTGGGATTAGGGTTACGTTTGGGATTAGGGTTGGGATTAGGGTTAGGGTTGGGATTAGGGTTAGGGGTGTATTGGGATTAGGGTTAGGGTTGGGATTAGGGTTAGGGGTGTATTGGGATTAGGGTTAGGTTTGAGGTTAGGGTTGAGATTAGGGTTAGGGGTGTGTTGGATTTAGGGTTTTGATTAGGGTTATGGTTAGGGTTGAGATTAGGGCTGTTTTGGGGTTAGGGTTGTGATTATCGTTAGGGTTGTGATTAGGATTATGGATCGGGTTGAGATTAGGGTTAGGGGTGTGTTGGAGTTAGGGTTGGAGTTAGAATTGGGGGGTTTCCACTGTTTAGGTACATCATTGGGGTCTCCAAACACGACAGCCAATTTTGCGCTAAAGTCAAATGGTGCTCCCTCCCTTCTGAGCTCTGCCGTGCGCCCAAACAGTGGTTTACCCCCACATATGGGGCATCAGCGTACTCGGGATAAATTGGACAACAACTTTTGGGGTCCAATTTCTCCTGTTACCCTTGTGAAAATAATAACTTGGGGGCTAAAAATCTTTTTTGTGGGAAAACAAATATTTTTTTATTTTCACTACTCTGCATTATAAACTTCTGTGAAGCACTTGAGCATTCAAAGTTCTCACCACATATCTAGATAAGTTCCTTAGGGGGTCTAGTTTCCAAAATGTGGTCACTTGTAGGGGGTGTCTACTGTTTAGGTACATCAGGGGCTCTGCAAACGCAACATAACACCCACAGACAATTCTATCAAAGTCTGAATTCCAAAATGGCGCTACTTCTCCTGAGCTCTGCCGTGTGCCCAAACAGTGGTTTACCCCCACATATGGGGTACCAGCATACTCAGGACAAATTGGACAACAACTTTTGGGGTCCAATTTCTCTTGTTACCCTTGTGAAAATAAAAACTTGGGGGCTAAAAAATCTTTTTTGTGGGAAAAAAAAATATTTTTTATTTTCACGACTCTGCATTATAAACTTCTGTGATGCACTTGGGCATTCAAAGTTCTCACTACACATCTAGATAAGTTCCATGGGGGGTCTAGTTTCCAAAATGGGGTCACTTTTGGGGGGTTTCTACTGTTTAGGCACATCAGGGGCTCTCCAAACGCGACATGGCGTCCGATCTCAATTTCAGTCAATTTTGCATTGAAAAGTCAAATGGCGCTCCTTTGCTTCCGAGCTCAGCCATGTGCCCAAACAGTGGTTTACCCCCACATATGGGGTGTCGGCGTACTCAGGACAAATTGTACAACAACTTCTGGGGTCCATTTTCTCCTGTTACCCTTGGTAAAATAAAAATTTGGAGGCAAAAAGATCATTTTTGTAGAAAAAATGCGATTTTTTATTTTCACGGCTCTACGTTATAAACTTCTGTGAAGCACTTGGGGGTTCAAAGTGCTCACCACACATCTAGATAAGTTCCTTAAGGGGTCTAGTTTCCAAAATGGTATCACTTGTGGGGGGTTTCCACTGTTTAGGCACATCAGGGGCTCTCCAAACGCGACATGGCATCTGATCTCAATTCCAGCCAATTCTGCATTGAAAAAGTCAAACGGTGCTCCTTCACTTCCAAGCTCTGCGGTGCGCCCAAACAGTGGTTTACCTCCACATATGGGGTATCGACGTACTCAGGAGAAATTGCACAACAACTTTTGTGGTCTAATTTCTCCTGTTACCCTTGTGAAAATAAGAGTTTGTGGGCGAAAGAATCATTTTTGTGAAAACAAATGCGATTTTTTTATTTTCACGGCTCTACGTTATAATCTTCTGTGAAGCACTTGGGGGTTCAAAGTGCTCACCACACATCTAGATAAGTTCCTTAAGGGGTCTAGTTTCCAAAATGGTGTCACTTGTGGGGGGTTTCCACTGTTTAGGCACATTAGGGGCTCTCCAAACGTGACATGGCGTCCGATCTCAATTCCAGCCAATTCTGCATTGAAAGAGTCAAACGGCGCTCCTTCACTTCCAAGCTCTGCGGTCAGGGTGGATAAAAATCAATGTTTTTTAAAAAAAATCAAAAAAATCGGATTTTTTTGATTTAAATCGGATTTTTTTGATTTAAATCGGATTTTTTTCAATAAACTGCTTTTTGAGGAAAATATTTTACCATCCAAAGGTTCTTCCATCATGAGATAAAGCTGAGTTGTTTAACTCAGTAGAATAAAGGCTGTATATGTGTAACATTCACAATGCCATGCTCTTCCAGAGGTTTCTGTAGGATTAGTGGGCAGTTTCTCTCCTATATTATCACAGACGCTCGCTTTACTTACGCAGTTCTCAAAACTGAATTTGACTCCGCAGAGGTCCCAGCCTCTTCTTTATGGCAAAAATGTTACAACATGAACAGAGTTGAGAAAAAGACCTTAATCCTATTGTTCTACAAACCTATGAATACAGAATCAACCCCTTCAGTGCCAAGTCCAAGAAGTTAGACAATATGTTTCTGATTGTTTGGAGTGGAATAGATCTGCACAACACAAGAAGAATGTGAATCTAAGTGTTTTGAGGAGGAAGGGCAAGCAGACAAAAAAATGAAAGTGAAACTTTGAGCACAATACTGCAGCATAGCCACAGACAGACAAGTCTGGATCTGTTTGTGTGTACGACCTGAGGTTTATTACATTCTTTCCTTATAATGGCAGCAGGCCGTAAAAGAGACCCAGTTTGGGAATATTTTAATGAAGCTCCTTCGCCTATCGGTAAGGCAGGCATGCGTGCAAAATGCAAACGATGCAACAAAGAGATGCAAGGCCTGGTGGCGTGAATGAGGCAACATCATGAGAAGTGCGGTGATGAAGATGACCAAAGAAACACTTCACTATCAACATCTTCATTTCCCTTCTGGTTGCAGTTTTCATAATGTGATCTCAAACGGCAAACAAGTCCTTGGATATCCTTTTGACAGTATTTGCACTTTGCTCTTGCACCTTTCTTTCCAAGATCTGCTGCTGGCATCTCAACAAAATGAACCCAAATAGGGTCTCTCTTACGACCTGCCATGGCTCACACAGATCACTTATGAAGTTTGATTGTTACTACAGCCAAGTACTGCTGACTATCCAACAAGTTTGGGCATGTCAACTGAATGGAAAAAGAAACTAAACCAAAAGTGAAACCAAGCTAGAAGTGTGGAATTAAAGGGGCAGTATGAACAAAATGTGGAGGCTATTAATAGTTTATACAATTAAGACATGCTGCTTTTAAACACCTACCTATTGCCATATAGTAAAGCAAAAAAGATTTTTACTTACTTTGGGGTCCCCCCCTCACCCTGGCGTTAGATCGTTGCCCCTAGTTTCGTCCGTGTAACTATGGGCGCACATGCGCACTGCTCTCACTTCTCATTTTAATCGTGATTTATATTAAAAAAAACCTTTTGATTTAAATCAGTGATTTAAATCATGATTAAAATCATGATTTAAATCGATCCGATTTAAATAGAAAAAAATCTTTTGATTTTAAATCGTGATTTAAATCATGATTTAAATCGGCGTGATTTAAATCAATCCACCCTGTCTGCGGTGCGCCCAAACAGTGGTTTATCTCCACATATGGGGTATCGGCGTACTCAGGAGAAATTGCACAACAAAATTTGTGGTTAAATTTCTGTTTTTACACTTGTGAAAATTAAAAAAAATGGTTCTGAAGTAAAATGTTTGCAAAAAAAAGTTAAATGTTCATTTTTTTTCTTCCACATTGTTTCAGTTCCTGTGAAGTACGTAAAGGGTTAATAAACTTCTTGAATGTGGTTTTGAGCAGCTTGAGGGGTGCAGTTTTTAGAATGGTGTCACACTTGGTTATTTTCTATCATATAGACCCCTCAAAATGACTTCAAAGGTGATGTGGTCCCTAAAAAAAACATGGTGTTGTAAAAATGAGAAATTGCTGGTCAACTTTTAACCCTTAACTCCCTAACAAAAAAAAAATTTGTTTCCAAAATTGTGCTGATGTAAAGTGGACATGTGGGAAATGTTATTTATTAACTATTTTTCGTGACATATCTCTCTGATTTAAGGGCATAAAAATACAAAGTTTGAAAATTGCAAAATTTTAAACATTTTCGCCATATTTCCGTTTTTTTCATAAATAATCGCAAGTAATATCGAAGAAATGTTACCACTAACTTGAAGTACAATATGTCACGAAAAAACAATCTCAGAATCAGCGGGATCCGATAATGCGTTCCAGAGTTATAACCTCATAAAGTGACAGTGGTCAGAATTGTAAAAATTGGCTCGGTCATTAAGTACCAAATTGGCTCTGTCACTAAGGGGTTAAGATTGTATTCAACAAAGGAACTATCTGTTGACAAAACTACAGTTCCCAGCAGTTCCTGAATGTTTGCAGTGGCATGCTGTAATTACAATTTAATTCTCCATGGAGGAGAAAGTGATTATAGGAATTTAAAAATACATATATTTTTATTACCTAGACGAGTGGACACACACTTTTTCAGTATTAGTCAGATGCCTGGTCCTTGTTTGGACTAAGGGCCCTCTTGGTTCTGATACCAGAATACTTTGTTACACAACAGTCCTCTAAAGGATCGTCCAATACTGGAAAGCTCTAGTAGTGCTAGCGTGCCCCACAAAAGACTATAATTGCCTTCCAGATTGATGCCAGTCCTCCAATGTCAGTGCTGTGATTTTGGGTGAGTGCGTGACATTATGTTATGAAAATATAATGAAGGCTGCTGCTGATCAATGGCCACGGATTGGCTGCAGTGGTCGGGTGACAAGAATGTCAGGTGACCACTGGAAAATACAAGTGGTCTGGGATATACTATTTATTTTCTTTTAATGTGGAAAACACTATCAGTTAATAAGGATCTGTCCAGCAGTGTGCAACCCCTTTTTTAAGCAACAGCAATGGCTTCCTCCTTCTTGGGACTACCTTTAGATACAGTGCCGGTTTACCCCTGTTACAATGGTAAAACCCAACTGACTCAGTCAAGGCACCAAATCATTTTTTATACCTATCTGTATACATTTCCAAACAACTTGGGATACCTTCAATATGCATATAAAGAAATGCTTGCAGATAAAAAATATTGACATGACACAGACATCCATTTGTTCCTAGAAGGAAATTTTAAATTTGAGCTAACCTTGGTTCAAATTGTTCAGCTGAACCTCCGGATATCACCAGAGAAAATGGTGATAGTTGCATGATGCATCATGCAACTAAGTATCTATATCCTTCATTAATCACTTCCTACATTGTCATGCTCTGAAAGGATTTAGAGTAAGAAAAAAGCCTCTACTCCAAGACTGCCACAAAAGGCAGACTGAAGTTTATTGGTGATCACCAGGACAAAAGCCTGGTCATTTGAAAGAAGTCTTCTCTGATCAGGTAAAGCTAGCAATGTGATAGTTTTTTCTTAAGTGAGTTGTCCACTACTAGGACAACCTCTATTTGATCTAAATGTTTGGCCCCTATAAAATAAAAAAAAGCCTATGCTCCCCTCCCGTGCCGGCGTCATTCCAGCATTTCCGGGGCTCTTATGCGGTTGTTGTGACATGTGAGCTCGTTTCCGAATCAGCGCTGGAGTCACTTTCTCCGCCAATGTATGAATTAAACATGAAGAGAAAGTCCGGGCTGCGGCTTCTCTCTCTCACTTCCTCTTCATGTTCAATTTGTTTAAAGGCAGAGACAGTGACTCCAGTGCTGATTGGGCACTGGGCTCATCTGTGACAACCAGGGCTGTGAAGTCTGTTTCCATTTTCGTGAAGTCGGTGTAAAATTGAACCATTTCCAGACTCCTAAAATCTACTATATAATTGTCTAAGGGTCACTTCCGTCTGTCTCTCCTTCTGTCTGTCTGTCTGTCACGGATATTCATTGGTCACGGCCTCTGTCTGTCATGGAATCCAAGTCGCTGATTGGTCGTGGCAAAACAGCCACGACCAATCAGTGACAGGCACAGTCCGGTGGAAAAATGGCCGCTCCTTCCTCCCCGCTGTCAGTGCCCGCTCCGTACTCCCCTCCAGTCTGCCCTCACACAGGGTTAATGGCAGCGGTAACGGACCGTGTTATGCTGCGGTGTAATGCACTCCGTTACTGCTGCTATTAACCCTGTGTGACCTACTTTTTACTATTCATGCTGCCTATGCAGCATGAATAGTAAAACGATCTAATGTTAAAAATAATAATAATAATAATAAAAAAAAAATCGTTATATACTCTCCGTCCGTCGGCCCTCAGATCGACAACAGGCCATTCCCGCTCGCGACGCTCCGATAACCGGTCCATGCTGCGATCTCGCGAGATGATGACGTAGCGGTCTTGTGAGACCGCTACGTCATCATCTCGCGACACCGCAATGCACTCTTGAGACTGGAGCGCACGAGCAGCGTCGGTAACTGCTTTGCTTGGATCCGGGGGCTCCAGAAGGTGAGTATGTAACTATTTTTTATTTTATTTCTTTTTTTTTTTTTAACAGGGATGTGATGCCCACATTGCTATATACTACATGGGCTGGGCAATATACTACGTGGCTGGGCAATATACTACATGGGCTGTGCTATATACTACGTGGCTGGGCAATATACAGCGTGGGCTGCGCAATGTACTGCGTGGGCTGTGCAATATACAACGTGGGCTGCGCAATATACAACGTGGGCTGCGCAATATACAGCGTGGGCTGCGCAATATACAGCGTGGGCTGCGCAATGTACTGCGTGGGCTGCGCAATGTACTGCGTGGGCTGTGCTATACACTACGCATACATATTCTAGAATACCCGATGCGTTAGAATCGGGCCACCATCTAGTATATAATAAATTTAGTTCAGTAGTTCAGTGCAGGATGTGCTGCAAATTTTTTCATAAGAATTTGAGAAAGTTATGAAATGTCCTATAAATGTCTGTTCTGTTCCTGATCTAAGGATCTCGGCTTTTAGGTGAGATGAATCTGTGCTGCACTTTATGTACATGCTCAGTAGTGAGGCAGGGCTGTGGGGTCGGAGTCAGGGAAATTGAGGAGTCTTGTCTTGAGTCGGAGGTTTGGCTTACTGATTCCACAACAGTGGTCACAACCACCGCACGAGAGCCCCAGGACCGCCAGTACTGACACTGCTGGAATGGCACCGACACTGCTGTAATTGGGCCGGCACAGGAGGTAAGTGTATACTTTTTTTTTATTTTATTTTATTGGAGCCAAACATTTAGATAAAGAAGGGGTTGTCCTAGTAGTGGACAACCCCTTTAATGGTAAGTGCTTTTGAAAGTATTCAAATAAATATGATATCATGTAGGTCTGACCTAAATTCCATTGGAACTGAAGAAAAAAAAAATGTTGCAAAGCAAGGCGCATCATAACCTGTTGTCTAAAATTTCAGTAAAAAGTTGAGAAGCTTGAGAAAAGCTTAGATCAAGTTCAGCAGTTAAAAGGCCATTCTCCAAATACTTACTGTATGGAAACACTTTGCTCATTGCAAAAATCATAAAACTGGACATAAATGTTTTGGTTTGAAGAGCCTGGTTCTAAGGCTGTGTGCACACGTTCCAGATTTTTCGCCTTTTTTTCGCTATAAAAACACTTAAAATACGCAAACACATGCATCCCATCATTTATAATGCATTCCGCAATTTTTGTGCATATGTTGCGTTTCCGCGTCGTGGAAAAAAAACGCAGCATGTTCATTATTTTTGCAGATTTTTTGCGGATTTCCCACTATATTATTGCATCCTAGAACCTCTGGAAAAAAACCGCAAAAAATCCGCAAAAAAAACAAAAACGCAAAAAACACGAGAAATACGCAAAAAAAAACACATGCGGATGTCTTGCAGAAAATGTCCGGTTTTGTTCAGGAAATTTCTGCAAGAAATCCTGACGTGTGCACATAGCCTTAGTGTCATAGCCTTAGAAAGCGACTTCCAGTGCACACAGATGAAGCTGTGTGCGCCAACTGGTGACAATTGTGGTCACGTGATGATGGAGTGGCCAGGAGCAGCCTTGTAAATGACAGAAGATAGCGACTGGTAAGTGTTTGCGTACACACACCTTTCTAACGTGTGTTTTCTGATCATCTTTGCTCTGGGCAGTCACTTTTGGTGAATAAAGTTACGCTGTTTTCTATCTGTTGATCTGGGTACTTGGCATCAATTCTTGCTGTCAGTGGCAGGATATCAGCAGAGTGAGTGATTGTAGAGGCTTCTATGCTGTTT
The DNA here is from genome assembly GCF_051348905.1 of Ranitomeya variabilis. Lineage (NCBI taxonomy): Eukaryota > Metazoa > Chordata > Amphibia > Anura > Dendrobatidae > Ranitomeya > Ranitomeya variabilis. Next base: position 255,544,575 of record NC_135232.1, read on the forward strand.
TGTATATTTGTGGTGCTCTGACACAAGAAGCTAGTACGGTGTAATATTGTTTCTGATGTAACTTATAAATTAAATCTACAGCATGAAAGGGGCATTCTTAATCTACTCATTAAGTGTTTGAAGAACAGCCTTGTTTTCCTGTCCCATTTCAAAATTCCCGTTCTACCTTCTATTTTTATTTTTAATTACAGACTTGAGAAAAACATCTAGTTCGGAGCTGTAACCACTCTGTTTTGTTTCTGTGCTGCAAGTAGTTCTCCTTTTGTTTTCCATTCACTTTTCCAGCAGTCAATGATTAGGAGAGATTGGCCTTTCTCGGATCTTTCTTGCAGTAATTAGAGTGCCTTTTTGTTTTTTTGTAATTTTTTTTTTAAGTGGGATTGTGGAAAACAAAGGCATCTCAAAGGCAGGAGTGTATTATCCTATCGTAAGTCTCTTGTACCAGTACTGAAAAGAAATGTAAATAATAGAGCACAATAATACCTTCCACTTGTGCTGTGTGATCATCCATCTCTCTTCTACCCACCAATGTTTTCCTGCTCATAGTGACTATATAGAATAGTGAATTTCAGAGCAGTGTCACCAGCTTTGTAAATAGACAAACGCTGTAATCGGCTTTCTCTGTCAGTCTGACAGTGAATGGATCGTAAGTAGTGTTGAGCATTCCGATACCGCAAGTATCGGGTATCGGCCGATACTTGCGGGTATCGGAATTCCGATACCGAGATCCGATACTTTTGTGGTATCGGGTATCGGTATCGAAACAACATTAATGTAAAAATGTGTAAAAGAGAGAATTAAAATAAAAAATATTGCTATACTCACCTCTCCGACGCAGCCTGCACCTTACCGAGGGAAGCGGCAGCGTTCTTTGTTTAAAATTCGCGCTTTTCTTTCCTTACGTGAAGTCCCGGCTTGTGATTGGTCGCATGCCGCCCATGTGGCGGCGACGCAACCAATCACAGCAAGCCGTGACGTAATTTCAGGTCATTCAGTATTTTAAAATTACGCTCCGGCTTTGTGATTGGTTGCGTCGCAGTCACATGGGCGACGCAACCAATCACAGCAAGCCGTGACGTAATTTCAGGTCCTTAAGGATTTTAAACTTACGTCCCGGCTTTGTGATTGGTTGCGTCGCAGTCACATGGGCGCCGCAACCAATCACAAGCCGTGACGTCACGGGAGGCTGGACACGCGCGCATTTTATAATTTTTAAAATTTTCCCATAGGGAAAATAAAAAAAAAAGTTGTGGACAGCACCTCGTTAACCTTTCTTTCCAATTCAAAGTATCATACATGCCTTTTCTACCTGACAGTAGGAATATTATGATAGCGAGATTGGAAATTGACAGAGAAATATAGCAAGTGTCTCTGCCCTGCCTCTCTCTTCAATGTGTCACCTGCCTACATCAACCATATAGACAATGACTGTGATAAAATGGAAAACGATCATCCACTGTACTGAGGAGAAAAGAGGGTTCTAGTCTTCCTGGGGGTCCCAGTGATGGGTCCCCAAAGGTTGCATATTGATGACCTCTGCTGTGGATGGGCGATACTTATCCATCTATGGGAAGCCCCTTTAATGTTGCTCAATACTGTGCAGTCTTTTAGCTGGCTCTGCTGACTGTGGATTGGTAATTGTACCTATGTAAGCACTCACATTTTCATCATTCTAGTACCGCTCCATGTTCTTTTAAGAGTAGCAGTAGATGGGTGCACTCGCTATATGCGTTGTTTTGACATCTCTATCGTCAGCTTCATGATGGCATTCTAGTAAGACTTCATATATAATTTCTCGCATTTTCTGTATACACAATTTACATACAACTAACTGGAAGCCCCTCTAAATGTTACAAACAAGTTTTCTGTGCTTTCAGTCGTCTTACGAAAGTGATAACAATCCTCCATATAATCCCCCACCAGCTATTGCCTGTCAGTTCCATGCATGTTTGTAAAGGCCCTCTGATCAACAATTGAATAGTCATGACCCCAGCCCTAATGGTCCAGTTGGCCCCACTGTTATGTCTATAGCGAGGTCCTTAAAATGCCAATACTGGAACATGTTTTCTAAAGCCCCCCCCCCCCCCCCCCTCCATACACATTACACTAAAGTCGACCTAATCCACTGATGCTAGTGGGATTGGTTGACTGTCTAATGAAGGCCTTGACATCATGCGGCCTGCCAAAGGGTTTGTTGCAGCCTGCAAAGCTGTCCGGGAGATGCTGCTCCTTTCTTCCAGTAGTCATGTGAATTTGTGTCTTTCAGATGAAGAATATTTGAGGCAGGGTGGATTGATTTAAATCACGCCGATTTAAATCATGATTTAAATCACGATTTAAATCAAAAGATTTTTTTCTATTTAAATCGGATCGATTTAAATCATGATTTTAATCATGATTTAAATCACTGATTTAAATCAAAAGGTTTTTTTTAATATAAATCACGATTAAAATGAGAAGTGAGAGCAGTGCGCATGTGCGCCCATAGTTACACGGACGAAACTAGGGGCAACGATCTAACGCCAGGGTGAGGGGGGGACCCCAAAGTAAGTAAAAATCTTTTTTGTTTTACTATATGGCAATAGGTAGGTGTTTAAAAGCAGCATGTCTTAATTGTATAAACTATTAATAGCCTCCACATTTTGTTCATACTGCCCCTTTAATTCCACACTTCTAGCTTGGTTTCACTTTTGGTTTAGTTTCTTTTTCCATTCAGTTGACATGCCCAAACTTGTTGGATAGTCAGCATCCTACAGAAACCTCTGGAAGAGCATGGCATTGTGAATGTTACACATATACAGCCTTTATTCTACTGAGTTAAACAACTCAGCTTTATCTCATGATGGAAGAACCTTTGGATGGTAAAATATTTTCCTCAAAAAGCAGTTTATTGAAAAAAATCCGATTTAAATCCAAAAAATCCGATTTAAATCAAAAAAATCCGATTTTTTTTGATTTTTTTAAAAAAACATTGATTTTTATCCACCCTGATTTGAGGAAGATTTGGTGAGTTTCTGCTGCAGAAACTCAGTTTAAGGTGGGTTTTTTTTAGGATAAACTCTCCATATCTTCCTCAGATACTCAAAGCTGGTTCTGCTGATGTGTTGATATACTCATGGTCGTTCTGGTGATGTATTCGTGTAAGTACACCTTTTTTTTAAAAATAAATAAATGTTGTGGCCCTTGGGTTTGGTTCAGTATGACAATGTGATCCTTGTACCAAAAAATGGTATGCACCCCTGGTCTAATGTGTATGCAGGCCTCTTGAGTGTACAGAAGAAGGCACTCTGCTGACGTTCAGCATTTTTGTGTATAAGGGAGAGGGAAGAGAAATCGAATATGTACAAGGGCCTTTAAGGTACCTTCACGCTAAACAACTTTCCAACGAGAACGACAACGATCCGTGACGTTGCATCGTCCTGGATAGCGATCTCGTTGAGTTTGACACGCAGCAGCGATCTGGATCCCGCTGTGATATCGCTGGTCGGAGCTAGAAGTCTGGAACTTTATTTGGTCGCTAGATCGGCGTGTATCGTCATGTTTGACAGCAAAAGCAACGATGGCAGCAATGTTTTTACATGGAGCGTGAACGATAAGTGAGTCGCCGTTACGTCACTGGATCGCTCCTGCATCGTTCTGGAGTTGCTGTGTTTGACGTCTCTACAGCGACCTAACAGCGACGCTCCAGCGATCTAGTTTAGGTCGGATCGTTGTCTATATCGCTGGAGCGTCGCTTAGTTTAACGGTACCTTAGAACTGTGCATTGTGTGTCTATTTCTCCTGGAAATGGTGTGTGTAAATTGATAACCAAGTCTTGCCTTTGTCAATAGGGTCACATAGTCTTGACACTGTCTTCATTGACTAGACAATACTTGTTTGACTAGGAAAGCTGTCACACACAATTCTCAAGTTAACTTCCAGGATGAATAGCAAAGGAACATCAAAACTTTTAACTCAAGAATTGCAATGCCAGTATTTACTAAACAAATGCTGATGGCTCATTTTTAAAGTGTTACTGGTAGGGGGAAACCCCTTGGCTTACACTTCTGCTTATTAATAGAGGTACTTTTTGTGTTAATTTGGTTTTGTGTGTGATACCTGGAAGGATGATGTCAGAAGGGATAAGTGTTGGGTCAGTGATGCATGGAGTGCGAGAATAAAACACTAAATTCAGCAGCCCTAAATGACTAATCCAAAACGACAACTTCATTAACAACCACATCTGAGAGCTGATGAGCCATACTAGAAGTGCAAGTTTTACGCAAACACCATATCCTTTCTATTCAGATAACATTACTAATCTCTTGTGAAAATATCTAGTGAATCAATGTGATCCCCACTGAAATGAACTCATGTTGACATTAAACTCATTTGATCCTGCGTTTCTCTGATGTTTCATGTACATCAGGGTTGACCATGAACAGCTGTGAATCAGATTTTCCAGTTCAAATCATTGTCACAGGTAAGTTAGGAAAACAATATTGTTAATTCATTTCACCTCCAAATCTCAGGTTACTTATGCTTCAGTGCTGTATTTATCTGTCTGAGACAGTTGGTGCATATGAAGATGCGTAACTAATGAGAATGATTCTCTTTATCTGTGGCAAGATCTGTATAACCTGAGGCCAGCCACAGATGAGAATAGCTTGGGGCTTTGTCAGCGCTTACATCTGTTTGATGCTGGCTTCTGTTTGTATAGTGTCAAAACTGCTATGAACTTGTATGGCTTCCTGGTGATGTCTGAAGATGCCATGATTGCTCTGTACATGGCCAAAATTATTAGTGTTCCCCTAAATGTGGCTGTACGGCTATATTTACAAGAACAGAGAGGGCAATATACACTCCCTGACAGAAGTTATGTTGCTTATCCATGTTATGTAAATAAAAGCTTAAAACCTGACGTTAAATTCATCCATTGGTTGTATAAATTATTCTTTTGAAAGCTGAAACCCTCCGAAATGTGGTTTAGGTTAAGAAAATAAATTGGCATCAATGCAGAAATATTGATCAGTTAATGGACACAGAATGGTTAGATTTTGGCAAGACAAAGGTTGTGTCGCCTGGTCATATAAAACACCCAATCCTACTTTACATCCTCTATTTATACAACCAATAGATGAATTTATAAGCTTATTTAAGCTTATTTATATAACATGGATAAGCGACATAACTTCTTTTAGGGAGTGTAATTATTATTTAGAAATTCATCTTACTCTATAAGGCTAGGGTCACATTGCGTTATGTGACCGCGTTTAACGGACTACGTTACACTGCGGCATAACGCGGTGTTAACGTAGTCCGTTAACGCCGCCATAGCCTGTAATGGTGAACGCGTCGCTAGCGCCCGCCCACATTGGGTGTGCGCTAGCGATGTGCCGTCATTTGAGTGACGGCCCGCGAACGCTGCTTGCAGCGTTCGCGGTCCGTTCCTCGCTAGCGCAGATCGGGAATCTGCGCTAGCGGGATCGGCTAAAGCGATCCCTTTTGGGACATTGCGTTAGCGCAGTCCGTAGCGCTATGCACTAAACGGACTGCCTTAACGCAATGTGACCCTAGCCTAAGAATTTCATTATCAGTCAGTGCACTACTGCTACCTCTGATAAAGGGTGTTTTTAACAGTTAAACAATTGCAGTTTTCCCCTATGACGTTATGTGTCGGTTGGGCATGTGGGCTGCAGTGGAAAACCCCATTATGTTTCTTGCAGTATTGTATGCTAGAGATTTGATTATAGTCCTGAAAGCTACAGAAATAAATATAATAAAACCATATAATTGGTAGGAGAGAAAGGGTCTGGCACATTGGGTTTCTAATGACCGATACTTTTGTTCTCTGGCAGTACACTGGAGCTCTTGGCCGAGCACTGCTGTTTATAGTGCAGTTGGGGAAAATGTATTGTGTGAATTAGATTTTAGAAATTGATAATAATTATTTGACACTGTAAAATGCAGCCTCCCCCCCCCCCCCCCACATGGGAAAAAAAATAGTAAAACTTATGTGAACAAGCCCCAACCATTCTAGAATTCAGCCAGCTTAAGCTCGCTGAGCTACAAACATCTCTATTTATAATAACACCGTCCCAAAGGTCGCGTGAGCAAGGATAGAAGGAGATGTTTGGTATGATCCTTACTTACATGATGGTGATAACACAAGTGATTATCTTTCCTAAAGGTCCGTTTACACTTGATGACCGGCGACACCAAACTCCTGATCAGCACCTTCGGCGTTCATGAAATAGCCTGTTACCCAGGTCCACTGTGCTTTAAATGCCACTTAGGAATCTGTATTAGATCATTCAGTGCGCATATGTTTATGGAGGATGATGCCCTGCTGAGAACCATTATCTTTTGTACAAACCAAAAGATCATGTCTCCCAATGAATGAGCAAAATACCTGTTTAGACTGCATGATTACCATGAAACCGGCGTCTCTAGTAACGCACCTTTTTGACTTAGTTTTTTAAACACTGATATGTGACAAATGCAGCAAAAACAAATGTATTCTTTTTCCATTTTTGATCCCAAAAATGGATCCAGAATTGAAAAAAGCTCTGCAGGATTAGGTTGAATATGCACTGGAAATTATTTTGCATCCAGACGTAAATGTGATGTATAATGGAAAAAAAAAATCTTTTTATTTTGCATTTAAAACTTTTTATTTTTTTGGTACTATTAAAGTTAAATGTAGTTGTTTTTTTTTCTTTATGTAAGTACAAATCAAAGCCATTTTCCTTTTTGATATTTTGTGTAATTGCAGGGATATTTAATGAGAAGCTATCATCAGAATCTGACCTGTTTAAATGAGGTCTCTGTGTTAATTGAATTTTTAAAACAATCGTTTTTCCCATATCTTAATTAAAAAAACTAAATTACTATTTTTGCAATATTCAAACTAGCCACAGGGAATGAGTCCTACTACTTCTTATTTCAAGTAGAGTTTTCATCAGGTTCCTTATCAGCAGAGGAATTATTACAATGACAGGTAATGCCTCTATTAACAGCAAATTACAAAGGATCAACCAGTCGCAATAGGCGATCTCACAGATGACCCTGCTTCCCCCTCCCAGTTGCCTTTTCACACACTCATTAGATACTTAACCCCTTCCCGACCTGTGACGCCACGTAGGCGTCATGAAAGTCGGTGCCAATCCGACCTGTGACGCCTATGTGGCGTCATGGAGGGATCGTGTCCCTGCAGATCGGGTGAAAGGGTTAATTCCAATTTCACCCGATCTGCAGGGACAGGGGGAGTGGTACTTCAGCCCTGGGGGGGTGGTTTCACCCCCCCGTGGCTACGATCTCTCTGATTGGCTGTTTCACTTTCAATAGCCAATCAGAGCGATTTGTAATATTTCACCTATGAAAATGGTGAAATATTACAATCCAGCTCCATGGCCGATGCTGCAATATCATCGGCCATGGCTGGAAACCCTGATCTGGCCGCCCCCCCCCCCCCACGCCACCGATCTGCTCCCCAGTCCTCCTTTCTGCCCCGTACTGTGGTCCGCTCTCCTCCTGTCCGCTCCCCTCCGTCCTCCTGTCCGCTCCCCCGTGCTTCGATCCACCCCCCCGTGCTCCGATCTCCCCCCCTATACTTACCGAGCCTTGCGGTGTCCGTCCGTCTTCTTCATGGGCGCCGCCATCTTCCAAAATGGCGGGCGCATGCGCAGTGCGCCCTCCGAATCTGCCGGCCGGCAGATTCGTTCCAGGTACTTTTTTGATCACTTAGGGTTAGGGTTAGAACTAGAGTTAGGGTTAGATTAGGCTATGTGCACACATGGTGCAGATTTGGCTGCGGATCCGCAGCCGATTGGCCGCTGCGGATTCATAGCAGTCTTCCATCAGGTTTACAGTACCATGTAAACCTATGGAAAACCAAATCCGCTGTGCCCATGGTGCGGAAAATACCACGCGGAAACGCTGTGCTGTATTTTCCGCAGCATGTCAATTCTTTGTGCGGATTCCGTTTTACACCTGTTCCTCAATAGGAATCCGCAGGTGAAATCCACACAAAAAAACACTGGAAATCCACGGTAAATCCGCAGGTAAAACGCAGTGCCTTTTACCTGCGGATTTTGCAAAAATGGTGCGGAAAAATCTCACACGAATCCGCAATGTGGGCACATAGCCTTAGGGTTAGGGTTGGAATTGGGGCTAGGGTTGGAAATAGGGTTAAGATTAGGCTTGAGGTTAGGGTTAGGGTAAGGGGTGTGTTGTGGTTAGGGTTGGGATTAGGGTTAGGGTTGGAATTAGGGTTAGGGGTGTGTTGGGGTTAGGGTTGTGGTTAGGGGTGTGTTGGGGTTAGGGTTGGAGTCAGAATTGAGGGGTTTCCACTGTTTAGGCACATCAGGGGTCTCCAAACGCAACATGGTGCCAGCATTGATTCCAGCCAATCTTGCGTTCAAAAAGTCAAATGGTGCTCCCTCCCTTCCGAGCCCCGACGTGAGCCCAAACAGTGGTTTACTCCCACATATGGGGTGCCAGCATACTCAGTACAAACTAGGCAACAATTATTGTGGTCCAATTTCTCCTGTTACCCTTGCGAAAATAAAAAATTGCTTGCTAAAACATAATTTTAGAGGAATGAAAAATTATTTTTTATTTTCACGGCTCTGCGTTATAAACTTCTGTGAAGCACTTGTGTCACCACACATCTATATAAGTTCCTTGGGTGGTCCTGTTTCCAAAATGGGGTCACATGTGGGGGAGCTCTAATGTTTAGGCATACAGGTGCTCTCCAAACGCGACATGGTGTCCACTAACGATTGGAGCTAATTTTTCATTCAAAAAGTCAAATGGCGCTCCTTCCCTTCCGAGCCCTGCCGTGTGCCCAAACAGTGGTTTACCCCCACATGTGAGGTATCGGTGTACTCAGGAGAAATTGCCAAATACATTTTCAGATCCATTTTATCCTGTTGCCCATGGGGAAATGAACAAATCGAGGCTAAAAGAAATTTTTTGTGGGGGGAGGGGGGGGGGGGAAGGACTTTTTCATTTTTACGGATCTGGGTGGGGGTTCAAAATGCTCACTATGCATCTAGATAAGTTCCTTGGGGGGGGGGGGGCTAATTTCCAAAATTGGGTCACATGTGGGGGAGCTCCAATGTTTAGGCACACAGGGGCTCTCCAAACGCGACATGGTGTCCGCTAACGATTGGAGCTAATTTTTCATTCAAAAGTCAAATGGCGCTCTTTCCCTTCCGAGCCTTGCCGTGTGCACAAACAGTGGTTTGTGACCACATATGAGGTATCGGTGTACTCAGGAGAAATTGCCCAACACATTTTAGGATCCATTTTATCCTGTTGCCCATGTAAAAAATGAAAAAATTGAGGCTAAAAGACATTTTTTGTGAAAAAAAAAAAAAAAAAAAGTACTTTTTCATTGTTACGGATCAATTTGTGAAGCACCTGGGGGTTCAAAGTGCTCACTATGCATCTAGATAAATTCCTTGGGGGGTCTAGTTTCCAAAATGGGGTCACTTGTGTTTAGGCACACAGGGGCTCTCCAAACGCGACATGGTGTCCGCTAAAGATTGGAACCAATTTTTTATTGAAATAGTCAAATGGCGCTCCTTCCCTTCCGAGCTCTGTTGTGCACCCAAACAGTGGTTCCCCTCCACATATGGGGTATCGGCGTACTCAGGACAAATTGTACAATAACTTTTGGGGTCCAGTTTCTCTTTTTACCCTTGGGAAAATAAAAAAAATGTTGCTAAAAGATAATTTTTGTGACTAAAAAGTTAAATGTTCATTTTTTTCCTTCCATGTTGCTTCTGCTGCTGTGAAGCACCTGAAGGGTTAATAAACTTCTTGAATGTGGTTTTGAGCACCTTGAGGGGTGCAGTTTTTAGAATGGTGTCACTTTTGGGTATTTTCAGCCATATAGACCCCTTAAACTGACTTCAAATGTGAGGTGGTCCCTAAAAAAAATGGTTTTGTAAATTTCGTTGTAAAAATGAAAAATCGCTGGTCAAATTTTAACCCTTATAACTTCCTAGGAAAAAAAAATTTTGCTTCCAAAATTGTGCTGATCTAAAGTAGACATGTGGGTAATGTTATTTGTTAACTATTTTGTGTCGCATAACTCTCTCTCGTTTAACAGAATAAAAATTCAAAATTTGGAAATTGCGACATTTTCAAAATTTTAGCCAAATTTCCATTTTTTCACAAATAATTTCGGCGTTTATCGACCTAAATTGACCACTAACATGAAGCCCAATATGTCACGAAAAAACAATCTCAGAACTGCTAGGATCCGTTGAAGCGTTCCTGAGTTATTACCTCATAAAGGGACACTGGTTAGAATTGCAAAAAACGGCCAGGTCATTAAGGTCAAAATAGGCTGGGTCATGAAGGTGTTAAATACAAAACATAGGGTGGACAAGTCTGTTCATTGTGGGTAAAGTACATGTTTCCAGAAACAAAAAGTCAGTCTAAAAAAAAAATTGCAACTCTTTTATTTTTAATACGGAGTATGATATAGAAAAGAGACATTGCAAAAAAAGTGCCGTTTAACACAAAAATAGGATTTAAACAATACGTCATTTTCTGATGTTGGCTGGTCTAACTAGTCCACGGTCTTATTTAATGACCTACTTAATGGAGATACATTATTTTCAGTCTATCTCAGGAAACCATCTGATATTATTGCAGTCACCATAGTGTAATCTCAGCTAAGCAGTTTTTTAAATCTTGTTGCTGTTGGTTAAATCAGCGTGTTTTTTTTTCTTCATTTTTTAAAATTCCAAGTTTATATGTATTTTAATACTTTTCCATTTCTCTAAGACAGGAATAAACTTCTTTACTAATTATTGAAATCTAGATAGGCCCTTCCAGATGTCGGCACGCTGATGTATTCATATAATAGCAGCAGCAGTTAACGATCATTACAGGCAGGTTCTAGCAATATAATACAGACGTTAAGAGTAAGGCACGCAACGTCATTTATCACCAGTTAAGCTCTACATTATGCAAAGACCTAGCAAAATCTGTCATTCTCCTACATAAACCTATGTTGTAATGAAAATCTTTTCGGAGTTACTACACTGCAGTCACGTGGAACAATATCATTCATTACACTACGTACCAAATGTAGATATGGTTTTAAATGTCAACATCCCCCTCCCCTCCAAATAAAAATTAAAAAATAATTTAAGTAATTCCCACAAGTGCAATCACACATAGGGTGAAGATACATACGGTAATTATTTACACTGCTTGGTACATTGCTTAAAGAAAACCAAAAAAACATGGTGTATTGTCTTTTTTTTTCAGTTGCATGCTGTCCCCACCCAACTAAAATATTAACATAAATCAATAGATGACATACAGTTGAGGTCAATATTAGTTTGATTATTATAAAAAGCTGTTGTCTTTAGAAATAAGTGGACATGTACCAAGTATGCATCAGTCAAGTATTTTAACCCCTTAGTTACTGTGCCAAATTTTTAAAATCTGATCAGTGTCACTTTGTGGTAATAATTCTGGAATGCTTCAACAAATCCCAGTGATTTTGAGATTTTTTTTTTCGTGGCACATTATATTTTATGATAATGGTACATTTAGGTCGATATGTTTTGTGTTTATAAAAAAAAATATCAGAACTTTGACAAAAATGTTAAAAAATAGCAATTTTCAAACTTTGAATGATTATCCCTGCTCTGATCGGCCGTAAGATTAATGCCACTGGTCAGAACAGCTGTGATCGGAGGTAAAAAGTTTTCCTCCAGTCACTGGCGTCAGCTGATGGGACTGCCACTCCCATTAGGCTACGCCTGCTGCCGCTAATAGCAGGGAGAGCAAGCGGCGGCTGAGGGGAGTATTCATCAGCCGGCACCTGTGCTCTAAATAATAATAAAAAAAAAAAAATGCCCCCCCCCCCTTCGTTTTTGGCAACCAGCCAAGCTAAAGCAGACAGCTGGGGCTGATATTCTTAGGCTGGTAAGGGGCCATGGATATTGCCCCCCCCCCCCCCCCCCCCAGCCTAAAAATAGCATCCCGCCGATGCCCCAGAAAAAGCGCATCCATGCCTGGCTATTCCCACTTGTACTGTAGCGGTGGTAAGTGGGGTTTATATCTGTGGGGTTGATGTCACCTTTATATTGTCCGGTGACATCAAGCCCACGGCTTAGTAATGGAGAGGTGTCTAAGACTAATCCTATAGTTATATTGTAAATAAACACACAGCCAGAATAAAGTATTTTATTTGAAATAAAAACAGAACACAGTTTTACTTTTTTTTTTTCTTTAAAAATAACAAACACAGTTAGGGGAGTTTAACACCCATTCCACTGAAGCCATGGTCTCCTGTAGTAAAAAAAACAAAAATAAAAAAATTACCATATTCCTCACCTGTCCGACGTTCTGTCCCATGCCGTAATCCTTGTCTGGGGATAAATCGTTTTCATCCTGGACGGTGCCATGATGTGACTATCCAGGCTGAGAACCACTGGTGAATCTGCTACTGCGGGTGCAGCATCAGTGAGCAGCGTTGACCTCATCGAGGTTACCGTGGGTCACTGAGGCCCTTGAGCTGTGGTGATCTCGGTGAGATCACCGCTAGCACAGTGAGAAAGAAATCTTTGTTCAATGAGTAGCATACTTGACGATATTTCAAACTGTTAAAGCCAATACTTATATTTCAGGTGAGATTTTATGTTGTGTTGTTAATGATTGGGGCTGCCAATAATATTGAGCACTGCTGTATACTCGTAATGTTGTACTAACAAATACAGTTTCTCTTGCCCCCCCAAAAAAATCGTCATACTGCTACATTAACAGAATAATAAACAAAAATAATAATAATAAACAAAAAGTTTTGGGTTTCTATACCCAGCAGCGCAGAAATAACAGATTTTATGTAAATCCCTTTTTATTGTGACAAGGTTGGTGTTTGTTGTTGCTGGATTTGTACTGCCTTGTAAAGTAGTGTTAGGATGTTATTTTTGCCACTTCCTTTCACTCAAAGAATTAATAAAATGTCACCAATATGTACCGCAAAATAATATAATGGAACAAGGTAATGCCTCTTTGAATATGTTGATGAAAAATGAAAACTACTAGACCATTGGCTATCAAACAGGTCTAGTCGTTAAGGGGCTAACCTCTTAATAACCTTGGATGTACATTTTTGTCATGGGTCGCTAAGGGCTTAATGAGCTGAGCCTGCTTCACTCCGTGCAGATCTTGGCTGTGTTAAATAGCTGGCATCTGCAGCTAGTGGAGCATCCTCCAATCTGTGGTTTAACCATTTAAATGCCGTTATCAATCACTGATATCGGGACCGTCACAGAGATCCAATGGGTTACCTTGGTAACCTAGGGCATGCTGAATCCCCTATATCTGTTCTTAGTCCTCCTGTGAGGGCATGTGCACACCATCTGGAATTGGCAGTGCTATGGATGCAGCACATGTTCCCTGCGTCCATATTGCTGCCGTCTTTTGAACGCAGGTGTTCACTGAACCTTGCGGATTCACCGCGTCCAATACATTCTATGCATGTTATTTCTCTTGCTGAGAAATTGAAATGCTATGGTCTGAAGAGATGCGCCACATGTCCATCTCCGCGGTTAAACCACGAGCGTCTGTGGAGATGGGATTTCTAGAAATCCCACCCACTATGCTGTAAGATCTGGACCCTGCGGGTTAAATACTGCATGAGTACGCATTGTCCAACCCGCAGCATTTACTGATCGTGTGCACGTACCCTCAAGCTCCGCTACAGGCTGAGCTTCAATATACAAGCCACACCGACCACGTACCACAGTCATTGCTAGACAGTCAGTTGTCATGAATTTGATACACAATGTGACTGTCTAATCACAAGTGTTTTTACCAGGTGTTTATACCAATGTATAGGCCCATTGACCTGGTTTTCCAGCCAATCGAAAGTACCGCAGAACAGCTCCGCATAAAAACAGACACTGTGACCTATGATTATGTAACCTGAGAAATTGCCGTGTTATCCAGGTTTACCATCTATCCATGTATGCTACCCATAGACCCTGAGGCTGTCCATTTATTTGGGCTCTGCAGAACTGCTGTGTACTTGCATCTAACACAATTAAGCACTGGAGTCTTTTAGGCTATGTGCACACGATGCGGATTTGCTGCGGATCCGCAGCGGATTTTCCCGCGCAGAAACACTGTAGATCCGCACTGTGATGTACAGTATGTTATTCAATGGGATTTAAAAAAAGCTGTGCAGATGATGCGGAAAAATCAGTGCGGAATTGCTGCGGATTTCAAAGAAGTGCATGTCGCTTTTGTGCGGATCTGCAGCGTTTCTGCACCCTCCATGATAAAAATCCGCAGTGGCAAAATCCGCAGAAAATCCGCATCAATTCCACATAAAAACCGCACAAAATCCGCATAAAAACAGCGGCAAATCCACGGCTGCGGATTCTGCCAGGAGATGCGGATTTTGTGCAGAATATTCTGCACCTCTTTTCCTACGTGTGCACATAGCCTTAATGTTGCATCAGGCATGGTATCTAAAATGACTTACTAATGTAATTGAAGTTGTAAAGTGCTTCCATACTTGAGAATTCCAATAAAAGCACCCCTGTCAGAAGCGCAGCCGCTCTTTAGCAAGGTTATATAAGTGCCCTGTGATTCATTGCAGCCATGCTGTGCTTATCTATGAAAATGGCATTTTGTGTTGTGTGGTGCTGAAAGCTCCTCCACTCCCCAGCAATTAGCAGAGCTTGGTTAAAGGTTGTTGCTTTGCAAAATAGTGTAACATTAGCTCCCCACAAAGCCTCTCTGCCTCAGGCCTGCCCACTGAGCACTTAGGGAGCTGTCACACAGACAGCTCTCTCCAGCGACCAACGATCAGGGGAACGACTTCGGCATCGTTGAAACTGTCTTCAACGATGCCGAAGTCCCCCTGCAGCACCCGGGTAACCAGGGTAAACATCGGGTTACTAAGCGCAGGGCCGCGCTTAGTAACCCGATGTTTACCCTGGTTACCAGCGTAAACGTAAAAAAAAACAAACAGTACATACTTACATTCCGGTGTCTGTCCCCCGGCGTTCTGCTTCTCTCCACTGTGTAAGCACCATAGCCGGAAAGCAGAGCGGTGACGTCACCGCGTTACCAAAAAAACAAACAGTACATACTCGCCTTCTGATGTCCGTCAGGTCCCTTGCCGTCTGCTTCCTGCTCTGACTGAGCCGCCGTACAGTGAGAGCAGAGCGCAGCGGTGACGTCACTGCTGTGCTCTCACTTCTCACTGTACGGCCGGATCTCAGTCAGAGCAGGAAGCAGACGGCAAGGGACCTGACGGACATCAGAAGGCGAGTATGTACTGTTTGTTTTTTTGGTAACCAGGGTAAACATCGGGTTACTAAGCGCGGCCCTGCGCTTAGTAACCCGATGTTTACCCTGGTTACCAGTGAAGACATCGCTGGATCGGTGTCACACACACCGATTCAGCGATGTCAGCGGGGCCTCAACGACCAAAAAAAGGTCCAGGCCATTCCGACACGACCAGCGATCTCGCAGCAGGGGCCTGATCGCTGGTACGTGTCACACATAGCGAGATCGCTATGGAGGTCGCTGTTGCGTCACAAAACTTGTGACTCAGCAGCGATCTCGCTAGCGATCTCGCTATGTGAGACGGGGCCTTTACTATGTGGACTATTTAACAGGAGTTCTCACACCTCTCCTTATCTCGGCCTTTCCCCTTTAATCACTGTAAGGCCACGTTCACACGCTGCGGGTTCCTCTGCGGGTTAATCCCGCAGCGGAATTGAAAATCTGCAGGGCAAAACCGCTGCGGTTATCCTTGCAGATTATCGCGGTTTGTTCCGCGGTTTCCGCTGCGGGATTACTGCTGTACTATTGATGCTGCATATGCAGCAATATGCAGCATCAATAGTAATGTAAAAAATAGTAAAAATTGGCTATACTCCCCCTCCGATGTCCGGATCTCCCCGGCGCTGCAAGCGGCTGTGCCGACAAGGACCTTCGTGACGTCACGGTCATGTGACCGCGGCGTCATCACGGTCATGTGACCGCGACGTCATCACGATCATGTGACCGCGACGTCACCACAGGTCCTGTTCGGCACAGCAACTGAGACCGGACGCCGCGGGCAGCGCTGAGAGGTGAGTATAGCATTATTTTTTATTTTAATTCTTTTTTTTACACCCAAATATGGTTCCCAGGGCCTGGAGGAGAGTCTCCTCTCCTCCACCCCGGGTACCACCCGCACATTATCCGCTTAACTTCCCGCAACGTGGGCACAGCCCCATGCGGGAAATTAGCGGTTCAATGCATTTCTATGGGTGCAGAATCGCTGCGATTCTGCACCAAGAAGTGACATGCTCCTTCTTTTTTTCTGCAGAAAAGCCGCGCGGATTTTCCACAGAAAAAAAGGATCGTCGGCACAGCGGGTTTTGTTTTCCATTAGGTTACATTGTACTGTAACCTACATGGAAAAAGGATGCGGACCCGCAGCTGCAAAACAGCTGCGGGTCCGCAGCAAAACCCGCAGCGTGTGAACATAGCCTTAAAGATTTAGTTTCTAATTTTATTTTCTAAACCACAAAACTGGATTGTGCTTACAAGCATTGTCATAGTTTTCATTGGATTTTATTTATTTTTTATTTTTCCTTGACATTTCATTGACATTAACATAGCCTGTCACAGCCTGGGACTACGGACACCGCTAGAGACTTTCTTTGTAGCAGTCCTAGTCATAACATCCTGATGGCTTTAAATCACTGTGTGTTGTGAGCCTGTAAAGAATCCGTGTACTGTTATTGCTGTGTGTGTGGTGTGAAAATGTTCTGGTCAGAATGCCAGTTCAGCAAATGGAAACACATGCAGGGCTCTCCTAGAAAGGTTGACTAATAGGTTCACACAGGTCTATGCCAGATAAATGAATGGGGCCATTCGGGAACCAATAAAAATAACAGCTAAAAAAAAATCTTTTGGAGGCTGCTGGTATGTTGGAAAGTGCTACGTTGTCTCTGGAGACGGTATAGTAGTAGTATAATGTTGCATAGTGTAAATATAATTGAATAATTGCATTCCATGGTGTAAATAGTGGTAATTTATAACTACTTGGCATTAACTGCTACAACAGTTCTTTGTAGCTCATTACTATAGCTGCTTAACTCGTGGTGAAAATTATTCTGAATACTTCATAGAAAACGACTTTTTTTTTTTTTTATGGCTGGAGGCCTTCTCTGCAAAGCTAGTGTACAACAGATTGCTACATTACAGCAATGATTGGTTGTGTACACCATTTGTTTTTAACCTTTGTATAAAATAATGCAGTAATCTATTCTGTTCCATATACCCACATATTACAAAAGGGCACTTTTTTTTTGCTATTTATTTGATGGGTGAATGGAATGGCTTGGATGTGTTTGGTATATGCACCAGGAGCTTTATCAGTGAGAAATAGCAATTGCAAGCAGTTCTTTAGTTGTCCCTGTGTTATAAATCGTATGTATGTATAATAAGAGCAGAAACTACTCGCCATCTTCTTTATTTTTCAGCGGCACTTCCCTCCGGCATCACATGATCGCATTTGTGGAGGTCACTTTTTGAATCTTCTCCATGTAAGGGCTCATACTCATCTGACACCAAAACAGACTAATGCAATTTGATAAAAAAATCAGATTGCACTCTGACCATTGGTAATCTGAGTTAGGGCAGAGACAGACTGCCGTATTTGTCGTGCTGCGAGAATCGCATTGTAAACAACTTACTGGCTGTCAGCGCATCCTGAGCTTGAAGGCTGCATAGTAATCCATCATGCTGTCTTGCTCAGGACAGGAGAGGTGCCGGCCAGTACATGCAGTGCCATGAGATCCTCACAGGAGTTAGGGTACCGTCACACAGTGCCATTTTCATCGCTACGACGGCACGATCCGTGACGTTGCAGCGTCGTATGATTATCGCTCCAGCGTCGTAGACTGCGGTCACACTTTGCAATCACGGCGCTGGAGCGATGCCGAAGTCCCCGGGTAACCAGGGTAAACATCGGGTTACTAAGCGCAGGGCCGCGCTTAGTAACCCGATGTTTACCCTGGTTACCAGCGTAAACGTAAAAAAAAACAAACAGTACATACTTACATTCCGGTGTCTGTCCCCCGGCGTTCTGCTTCTCTCCACTGTGTAAGCACCATAGCCGGAAAGCAGAGCGGTGACGTCACCGCGTCACCGCTGTGGTCGCTTTCCGGCCGGCAGGCGCTCACAGTGCAGAGAAGCTGAGACGCCGGAGGACAGACACCGGAATGTGAGTATGTACTGTTTTTTTTTTTTTACGTTTACGCTGGTAACCAGGGTAAACATCGGGTTACTAAGCGCGGCCCTGCGCTTAGTTGCCCGATGTTTACCCTGGTTACAAGCGAACACATAGCTGGATCGCTGTCACACACAACAATCCAGCGATGTCAGCGGGTGATCAAGCGACGAAAGAAAGTTCCAAACGATCTGCTACGACGTACGATTCTCAGCAGGGTCCCTGATCGCTGCTGCGTGTCAGACACTGCGATATCGTAACGATATCGCTAGAACGTCACGAATCGTACCGTCGTAGCGATGAAAATGGCACTGTGTGACGGTACCCTTATACTGCAGTCTGACTCAGCCCTTACAGCTCATCTATGATTATTTTTTTATTTTTCCTCAGCTGAAATCGGAATGAGAAAAAAATCGCAGCATGCTGCGACTTGCCACATATATAGGACGAAACTCGCCAATGCAAGCTAATGGGTGTGCAAGTGCTGTCCAATTTTTACACACCTTTTGTCCTTTGAAAAGCCGGTAATTCAGCAGCCGTGTACAGTAAAACCAAAGCGTGACATGACAAAATGGATAGATTACAAACCGTATATACACATAGAATAGATAGATATAAATATCTGTATAGTCTCTTTTGCATCCTCTACTGCCCAGGAGCTGTGACACGATCAGTCCATGTCCCTGTACGGTCAGACACGGCCATTATCACAGTACACAGCAGGGGCACATTTATAAGATTATCTCAGCACAGGAACATTTTTTTCTTTATCACTGCCAGCTGTAATTGTGAAACTTATTTTTGCTTCAATATCTATTGATTAAAGTGTACTTTGTTCTTGGGAAAACCCATTTAAGGCCGTGTGTCCACGGTAAGTAAACGCTGCTTGTTTGACGCTGCAGCGTCAAACACGCAGCGTCCAGATGTTCCAGCATAGTGGAGGGGATTTTTTGAAATCCCGTGTCCACTATGCGTGGAAACCCGTACGCGGCGGGCCTGCGACTCCGGACATGCTGCGCGTCTTTTCAGATCGCAGCATGTCCGTGCTACCTGCGGCGACGCTGTGTCGCCGCAGGTAATATCACAGGGCCCTATGGCGAGGGGTGCGATGATCCCGGATGTGTACAGTACACATCCGGCATCATCGCGTCCCAGAAAGGGGGCGAGGCTTAGCGCCGAGCGGCTTCGCCGCTCCGGCGATACCGCCGGCCATCCTGATCGTGGACACGCACCCTAAGGCTTTTCAAAATCAATAGGAACCTAAAGGAAAAATGTTATACGAAGGTGAACAGAAAATCAAATTTTTACATCAGTATTTGTCAGCTAAAAAAACAGACAGGAGCAAACGCTGAGAAAAATAATAACTGAATGACTTTGACCACTTCTGTGTTTTGGATCCACTCCTGGAGTCTCTGAACAAATACTGGTGCAAAATATCGCCATGTAAAAGTGCTGTAAATCCTTACTGACTTCATCATTACAACCATGACAGCGATGCAGTCAGTAACTTAGCTCAGTGACTCTGCTTGAGTTGACAACGTAAGGCTACTTTTCACACTAGCGTCGGACGACGCACGTCGAATTGCGTCGTTGCGACGTACCGACGCTAGCAGTGAATGCGCGGCACAATGCTGTTTTTCAATGCATCCGCTGCCCCATTGTGAGGTGCGGAGAGGCGGGGGCGGAAAAGACGGGAACGACGCACCAAAAAACTTTACAAGCAACGTTTTTTGGTGGCGACGGACTGACGCAACACGACGCAACCGTGAAGTATCACGTGCTTGTGACGTCATGCAAGGTCCTGCAGCTTCGCTGCACCTTGCTGGCAATTTCTTTGGAAGCGTGGGAGCTAGGAATACTATCTATAGGGTAAGGGGTGCCTGTCACCGGCCGGGACAGGTTAATACCCTTTCCCCCTAGTTTTGGCAACATTGAGGACCATCCCTTACGTACTACGTTGGGAGGTTTAATTGTGGACACTTGAATATGATCGCCTATTAACTACAAGGACCTTTTCTGGACAACAGCGTTTAATGAGGATTGCCACACTTGCCATGATTAAGGTAACTGTGTAAAAGTTTTTTATGAAGTTGTGTTACTAAAAACTCTCTGATATATTTATGGTACCTTCAGCGCAAATATACATATATTGTTGATTGTGTTTTTCACGCTTAATATTGGACAATTTGGGTAGTTATGTCCGATTATTTGCTGCAGTAGGACCAGTAACATTTTTTTGTGCAGCGCCCTCAGTTGTTTTTAAAGCTAGTGTGAAAGTAGCCTAAGCTGCTGAGCTCACTAATTGTCTGCAGCGCTGTCGATGTGAAGTCAGCGCTGCAGACAATAACAGATACCATGGCTGGCACCAGAGATTCAGCCCTGGAGCAGGGGAGAGTGTGTAAAGTACAGGGGAACAGAGATTTCACTTTCTGAATACCCTTCATATAAACGAACCAGTACTAAGAACGTTGTAACGCTTGAAACGCGTTGGTTCTTATAGAAAGTGTTCACTTCAACCTTTTACAAAGTTTTTGTATATGTTTTCACTTTTTTTAAAGGATTAAATTAAAAATATATATTCTGGAAGCTGGATCCTTTACCGTTCTTGGACTTGTTTACTTTTTTAATACTACAAAAATTGAGGTGTTGAATTTTTGAAATCTTGCAAATTATATGTTTTATTTGCGGGATGTCCCCATACACTTTAATGAGATGCCGAATATTCGCATATAAAAAATTCATATGGGTTTTTATTTACATTTCAGCAGCAAAAAAATGGATGTAATCCACATGCAGACATAGCATTATCAATAAAGCATTATCAAAGCTCACAGCAAACAGGAAGTTTACAAAACAAGGTCATTTTAATTAAAAAAATATATTCAAAAAGAAGCAAGAGTGAAACTGAAAAAAATGCAATAAAAACATGTACAAAAAAAAAAACTCAAAAGGCAACGAAGAAACACAAATAACCTAATCTGGCAAGTTGAAGAATGAAATTCTACAGGAAATCTACAGCGTCAAAATGTTACCAAATACTCGTGGTAGAAACATAGCCCTAGAGGGTAATTTCACTGATTGTGAGACGGGAGATGAGACAAGTCTGCTGCCAATGGGAGCGAATTTGTGGTCTAAATTATGAGATTGTCGACCTAAGAAAAAAGTGCACAAAAGCCCCCAAAACAAAACATTTTGATATGGTATCTTGAAGAATACTAAGGAATATAGGGGTGTCCTTTGTCCGTGATCCTCGTGGTCAGTGTGGTTACAGAGAACATGTCTTGCTCTTGCCTCCGGACGGCTGTTATGCCCTGCAGTAACTGACAATCCACGGATATGAATAAGTGCTGTATCGTGTGCGGCAGCCAGGGCCGCAGTCATGGCCCACATACTGTAGGTGTCTGCTTTAGTGTACCCTGACCACCCGCATCACATATATATAGTCCCACTGTCTCACTTGCCTGGTTCTCAGAAGCGCCTCCCTTAGATGCAGGGACACTTCTTCACATAAAGAGACAGAGTCCAATTCCAACTTAAAACGTAGGACTTTGCTTGTTTCCAATCGCAGCACGTCCACATCAGTTACAGCATCAACACTGAGTTCTGCACAGTTCACATCCTTCGCTTTCCCTGTGCTCTTCCCTATGTCCTTTAGGTTGTACCCGGTTTGTCCTGTTTCGACCGGTAGTGCAGCTTCCTCCCTGTTCAGCTTTACAACGTTCAGGATTCCCTTGTCCGTTTTGCACCAGAGATAAGGGCATCTGACCAAGTAGAAAGCTGCAACATTTTGGAGCGACCTGCGTTTCTGTTATGCGGTGACTTCTGCTATCACCTCTGCTCTCACTTCTGCTGTCCTGGATGACTGGGCTTCACACTTAACGTTACATGGCCCACTGCTTAGCTGAGGGCCCCCAGGCCCAGCTGACCTGCCTGGGCTCCCTAGCCTGACTGACCCCAAACCAGGAAATCCTCCTGTTTTACTCACAGTTGGCCCCTCCTAGGTTAACTGTTACTGTTCCTGAGTTCCTATCTCTAATCTCAGTGTGATATAATGCTCCCCTCTAGTGGATAATCCAGACTCTTAAGGCCCCGTCTCACATAGCGAGATCGCTAGCGAGATCGCTGCTGAGTCACAAGTTTTGTGACGCAACAGCGACCTCAGTAGCGATCTCGCTATGTGTGACACGTACCAGCGACCCGGCCCCTGCTGTGAGATCGCTGGTCGTGTCGGAATTGCCTGGGCCGTTTTTTGGTCGTTGAGGTCCCGCTGACATCGCTGAATCGGTGTGTGTGACACCGATCCAGCGATGTCTTCACTGGTAACCAGGGTAAACATCGGGTTACTAAGCGCAGGGCCGCGCTTAGTAACCCAATGTTTACCCTGGTTACCAGCTGACTGAGCGCCGCAAAGTGAAAGTGAAAGTACAGCACAGCGGTGACGTCACCGCTGCGCTCTGCTCTCACTGTACGGCGGCACTCAGTCAGAGCAGGAAGCAGACGGCAAGGGACCTGACGGACATCAGATGGTGAGTATGTACTGTTTGTTTTTTTTGGTAACCAGGGTAAACATCGGGTTACTAAGTGCGGCCCTGCGCTTAGTAACCCGATGTTTACCCTGGTTACCCGGGTGCTGCAGGGGGACTTCGGCATCGTTGAAGACAGTTTCAACGATGCCGAAGTCGTTCCCCTGATCGTTGGTCGCTGGAGAGAGCTGTCTGTGTGACAGCTCTCCAGCGACCACACAGCGACTTACCAACGATCACGGCCAGGTCGTATCGCTGGTCGTGATCGTTGGTAAATCGCTATGTGAGACGGGGCCTTTAGAGCTGCTTAAAATGTACAGAAACTGGCCAATACCCCATCACCATTTTTTCCCTACCAAAATTTAGAAAATTTAAGGGAAGCGACAGTTTAGTAAAAAGACACAAGTCTCCTTTAGGAGCCTCTAAAAGCCAGCAATGGTCTTTTTCCAGCATCGGACAATGTAAAGTGCTAACAAATATACACTGCTCAAAAAAATAAAGGGAACACTTAAACAACAGAAAATAACTCCAAGTAAATCAAACTTCAGTGAAATCAAACTGTCCACTTAGGAAGCAACACTGTTAGACAATCAATTTCACATGCTGTTGTGCAAATGGAATAGACAACAAATGGAAATTATTGGCCATTACCAAGACACACTCAATAAAGGAGTGGTTCTGCAGGTGGGGACCACAGACCACATCCCAGTACCAATGCTTTCTGGCTGATGTTTTGGTCACTTTTGAATCTTGGTTGTGCTTTCACACTTGTGGTAGCATGAGACGGACTCTACAACCCACACAAGTGGCTCAAGTAGTGCAGCTTTTCCAGGATGGCACATCAATGCGAGCTGTGGCAAGAAGGTTTGCTGTGTCTGCCCGCATAGTGTTCAGAGGGAGGAGGCGCTACCAAGAGACAGGCCAGTACACCAGGAGACATGGAGGGGATGGTAGGAGCGCAACAACCCAGCAGCAGGACCGCTACCTCCGCCTTTGTGCAAGGAGGAACAGGAGGAGCACTGCCAGAGCCCTGCAAAATGACCTCCAGCAGGCCACAAATGTGCATGTGTCTGCACAAACTGTTAGAAACCGACTCCATGAGGATGGTCTGAGAGCCCGATGTCTACAGATGGGGGTTGTGCTCACAGCCTAACACTGTTTAGGATGCTTGGCATTAGCCACAGAACACCAGGATTGGCAAATTCACCAGTGACGCCCTGTGCTCTACACATATCAAAGCAGGTTCATACTGAGCACATGTGACAAACGTGACAGAGTCTGGAGATGCCGTGGAGAGCGATCTGCTGCCTGCAACATCCTTCAGCATGACCGGTTTGGGAGTGGGTCAGTAATGGTGTGGGGTGGCATTTCTTTGGAGGGCGGCACAGCCCCCCATGTGCTCACCAGAAGTAGCCTGACTGCCAGTAGGTACCAGGATGAGATCCTCAGACCCATTGTGAGACCATATACTGGTGCGGTTGGCCCTGGGTTCCTCCTAATGCAGGACAATGCCAGACCTCATGTGGCTGGAGTGTATCAGTACTTCCTGCAAGATGGAGGCATTGAAGCTATGGACTGGCCCGCCCATTCCCCAGACCTGAATCCGATTGAGCACATCTGGGGCATCATGTCTCGCTGCATCCATCAATGTCACATTGCACCACAGACTGTCCAGGAGTTGGCGGATGCTTTAGTCCAGGTCTGAGAGGAGATCCCCCCCCCCCAGAAAACCATCCACCCCACCATGAGGAGCATGCCCAGGCGTTGTACAGTAGGGAGGTCACACAGGCACGTGGAGGCCACACACACAATACTGAGCATCTTTTCCTTGTCATGAGGCATTTCCTCTGAAGTTGGATCAGCCTGTAATTTGATTTTCCACTTTGATTTTGAGTATCATTCCAAATCTAGACCTCCATGGGATATTCATTTTGTTTTACATTGATAATTCTTATGTCTTATTTATTCCACTATGCAATGAATAAAAATTTGCAACTGGAATATTTCATTCAGAGATATCTAGGATGTGGTATTTCAGTATTCTCTTTATTTTTTGGAGCAGTGTATATGCCCTATCTAACAATTTGTGAACAGACATATATGCTGACAAGGGACAACTGAACGCTGGACTGGACGTGGTTGCAGACTGTTTTGTCTGTGCAACTGCAGGTTGGGGGCAAGAGGCATCAGCGCCTCCTTCCTGGACAGCAAATTTGGAAGGGTGTAACACAGGGGAATTGAATTACTACATGCATTTAAATCAGGTACATAAAGCACCCATCCGGAGTTACTTCATTGATGCAAGAAATGCAATTTGTAAAACAGTAACAGACCTACATAGTGTCCTGATGGCACCGAAAAATGCTATGTTGACAGCATGGAATCTCATTTATTCAGGAAACTTTTTTGAAAGTTTTTTCCTCTTAATACAGTGTATTGCAGTCATCATATTGTATATAACTGTGTACTTAGAATTGCTCATTTTGCTTTTCTACCCAGCTAATTCTTTTCCATTTGCTCTTTATCACGTGATGTAGAATTGTGGTTCTAATGATGACTCATGCAGGGAAGAGAGGCTTCCTGTTTCTACATAGAGCTTAGAAGGATTCAGCCAGTCTGTTGTTACTCACGTGATGACATTTACCCAATAGAAAAGAAAATAATTTACTGGGAAGAAGGGAAAAATGAAGGGCAGAAGGGAAAAATGAGCAATTATAAGTACACAGTGCCGTATAATATGATGATTGCAATATATTAAGAGGAGTTCGTATTAAATTTTAGTTTTCTTCAGTTGACACATTTTATGATGCCGTCAGATATTATAGCTTTTCTTCTAGAGTTTATTTAGGTGTCCGGTTCATGTAGGAAACTGGGCTCATAAGATGTTTTTCTTCAAGAACTGCAATGAGAAATCATATCTGTCCCCTTATATGGATACATTTTGGTCAATGATTTTTGTCATTTTTTTCTTGTCACGATGTACATTTTTACCATAAGTGCGGTTTTTGTTTGAAAGGATTGAAACATTTGCCAACTTCTACCTATTTGACAGTGAAAAGCGGACAGCATTATGATGCCACACGGATAGTGTCAATTTATCTATAAAAAAAAGCTGGACTTGTGAGCATGCCATACACTATAATGAGTACTTGTTTATAATGGATAGAACACTATGAGAATATTGGATGAGTGAAAATGATCTAATATTTCTTTACTCTATCTTATACTCATCATCGATTACAGGCTGTTAATAGCCAACAGCTGCATTCACAATTTTACAGAATAAATAGCAGTAATCTGCCAGCAGTAATAGATTATTGATACTTAGAATAGGCCAGTATTATCAGATCAGTGGGACTGTTCACACCCCATAAAGATCAGCACAAGTGCTGTTAGAATGTGTCACCGCACTTGTGCAAGCACTACAACCAGTATCGGACTGGGGTGACAAGGGCCCACCAATAACATTGTCTTGGGGGGGGCACTTTTCACCTGCATGCAAATATTATACTACCTTCGTTCACAAATTTACCTGTATCTCTATAGAATAATAAACTGGGTAGCGTGGTTAATGAAGGAGATGCTGCTTTTTTCTGTACAGAGTGAATGAAGTGAATTATGCCAAGTACTGCCCATACAGTGTGGTTGGGGGCCCAAATCTATACAGGAGCCCACCGGGGGATTCCCCTGTTACCCTGTGGGCCAGTCCGAGCCTGTTTTTAAGCAACAAAGTGTTTTGCCAGTTCAAAAAGTGATTGCACGATTATCCTAGAAGCATTCTTGCCATAATTGTGCAGTGGAAATCCAGCTTTACAAAACCATTTCCATGAATATCTGGGAGCCTCATACATCTCCTCCTGAGTCCTGTATCCTTTTTATTTACTTTGCATTTTTTGAGGCCTGAAGCAGTTAAAATAGTGTAAAAAAAACAAACAAACAAAAACAAAACACTGAACATTTGCAGAGCAAAATAAAAAACAATGCTGTGCATATGTTCATCCTTTTCCGTGTTTTTTTTTTAGCACTCTTGCAGGCAGATTCCAGGCGGAATCGGGCTGAAAAACATGTTGTGTACTCGTATCCTAAGCCAATGCTCACATAATGTTTTGCATTACATTCAGTGGCTTAAGGTACCGTCACACTAGGCGATATCGCCAGCAATCCGTGACGTTGCAGCGACCTGGATGGCGATATCGCTGTATTTGACACGCAGCAGCGATCTGGATCCCGCTGTGAAATTGCTGGTCGCTGCTAGAAGGTCTGCACATTATTTGGTCGCTAGGTCGCCGTGTATCGCCGTGTTTGACAGCAAAAGCGACGATACCAGCGATATTTTACACTGGTAACCAGGGTAAACATCGGGTTACTAAGCGCAGGGCCGCGCTTAGTAACCCGATGTTTACCCTGGTTACCAGCGTAAAAGTTAAAAAAACAAACAGTACATACTCACCTGCGCGTCCCCCAGCCTCTGCTTCCTGACACTAAAGCGCCGGCCCTAAACTGAAAGTGAAAGCAACAGCGGTGACGTCACCGCTCTGCTGTTAGGGCCGGAGCTCAGTCAGCGTCAGGATGCAGAGGCTGGGGGACGCGCAGGTGAGCATGTACTGTTTGTTTTTTTAACTTTTACGCTGGTAACCAGGGTAAACATCGGGTTACTAAGCGCGGCCCTGCGCTTAGCAACCCGATGTTTACCCTGGTTACCCGGGGACCTCGGCATCGCTGGTCGCTGGAGAGCGGTCTGTGTGACAGCTCTCCAGCGACCACACAGCGACGCTGCAGCGATCGGCATTGCTGTCGCTATCGCTGCAGCGTCGCTTAGTGTGACGGTACCTTTAACCCTAGTGACTGCCATCTCCTAAGATGGTATCTAGTTAGGACAGGGGCGAGAAGTGAGCAGCTCTGCTGCCAGCTCCTCTCTCCACATAGAATTGTATCTATGTATCCACTCTTTTGGTTATGAATTCTCAACACACCCCTGTTGTAGTTATATTTTGGTAATCACTATTATGGTGAAGATTCTGATTAATTAATATGTCTTTGGACATGTTTGTAGATAGAATTGATTAATTAATATGTCTTTGGACATGTTTGTAGATAGAATTGTATCTGTAGCAGCCGCCATCTCCTATCTCAGTAATGGGAAAGTCTGTCTTCACTGAATACAGATTTTACCTTTTAGAATTGAGAATTTTGATAATGACTGATCAATTCTGGCAGAGAAAGCAGCCAATTTTTCTGATTAGGTATATTACGAAGTTGCTGATTTTCACATGTACTATTTTTTTATGAGATGAAAAATTAAAATAACGCTTTAACTGTAATTCGGTTTTCAAGGCCTTTATTCATGTACTGATGAGCTCTGTGCTGTGACGGTATTTTCTGTTGCTCAGAAGATGCAGCACAAGCGAGGTCTCTCCCAACAGCCACCAGACATGCAAAGTTTTCTAGTAGGATCCCAGAGGACGTTGAACTGATCCCAGTATTATTATTGTTTTTCAGATAACTCTTTTATCCAAACAACTTGTAACCTCTCAGCTGTGTCTGTGAACGTCGTCACCCTGCAGTCAGGAGCGTAATTCACAGTCTGCAGGGTTATCACAAATATTTACAGTTCTCTCACTCTGAATTATGTGTGTCATTACCAAAGCAGTATCCCAGCGAAGCGGCTTCTTGTTTTTCCTTTTATCAGGGAAGGCTGTAATGTGAGGGCTGCAATATTTTATTTCAGTAAATTGACTTTCATCCCAAGATGAAATGTGCTTTGCATAAGGTAGCCTAACATTCCTTTACAATACACACACTATGGCATTAACCCCTTAATGACCTCCAATACGTCTTTTTACTGACCTGAGATATATGAGAATAGCATCCCCATGCAGGTGACAATCCAGCAGCTGTCGGCTGTACACTATAGCTGACAACTTGCTGTATCAGCCACGATCAGTGTTGGCACCGTCTATAACTGTTTAACCCTTAGGCTAGTTTCACACTAGCGTTTTGAGGAGCTTCTGACTTCCTCCGTGAAGCCCCGCCCTCGGCCGCTAGCTCTGCCTACTTCTGCATGCGGCCTGCATGCCTATCTTTAACATTAGGTACGCAGGTTGTGCGGCTCTATGCGGATGTTTCCGCATGCGTCGTTTTGACGATGCGGAGAAGAAAAAAATTGCTACAAAGCTGCGTCCTACGCTGGTCGCGGCATTGTCAAAACGACGCATGCGGAAGCATCCGCATACAGCGGCACGACCTGCGTACCTAATGTTAAAGATAGGTATGCAGGCCGCATGCAGAAATAGGTGGAGGTGCGGCCGAGGGCGGGGCTTCAGAGCGGAAGTCCGCAGCTCCTCAAAACGCTAATATGAACCCGGCCTTAGATCATGCTGTCAATAGTGACTATAAAGGTGGCTCTTTTAGTTCTGGGTGCTGTAACTAGAGAAATAATCCGTTTTTTAATTTGTCAGAAATACCTGGTCTTCAGTCAAGTAGGCCGGCGTTTCCCCCCTGCTGCAGACAGCACACAGCTGTCACTCACATCTTCTTGGCGCCGGGCGCCGCCGCCTCCTCCTCACCGCTGTTTTCAAAATAGCCGGCGCCTGCGCTCTTTTCCCCTGCCTGGTGCAGGCGCAGTGAGCGCTGCCCGTCTTTCCTCATATGCAGCCCAGCTGACTGCGCCTGTGCAGCTGCCCTGCCTGTGAATCCCAGCCCCACAATGTGAATAAATCATAAAACTGATTATTTCCCTAGTTACAGCACCCAGAACTAAAAGCCACCTTGTCAGAATGCAGCATTACTGCTGCACAAGGTGGCTCTTTTAGTTAGAAACGACTGGGGGGGGGGGTGACAGGTTCCCTTTAAGTGGAAGATCAAGACCTTTGCTGACAGCTATACCCGAACCATTGTGCATAGCTCTGGAAACCCATGTGCACCAGCTCTGTCCTGCCCCATAATCTCTCTTCTGCATGGCAGCGCACAGCTCAGCAGCTGAGACAACTGGGAAGTGTGCCCAGCGCTGTATCCAGGAGGAGTATGACGTGTGTGGGGGAAGCAACCGGGCTGTTGTTGTGGAGAGACTCTGAGCAAGCTTTTTGTTTCACAGTCATTAGTGTAAGCTCCTGTTATTTAAAGGAAATCTATCAGAAATCTAAAGCCATCTATATGGGCATGTAGGTCCTAGGAAGCTGAATAAAATGATACCTTGATATCTGTGATCCAATATCTTATATCATATCTCACACTGATAATCCCCGTTTTATTTAGCATAAGCCCTGGAGACAGATTCTCTGGGAGATCTATGTCCAGTCCATGTACATTTAAAGAGAACATGTCACCAGATTTGACTGATACGAGTTACGGCCACCCCCTTTCAGGGCTTATATACAGCATTCTATAATGCTGTATATAAGCCCCCGATCCGACCTGTAAGAGAAGAAAAATAACTTTTTTATATACTTGCCTGCGGGGCGGTCCGGTCCGATGGGTGTCGCTGGTCTTGGTCAAGCGCTTTCCATCTTCTTGTGATGCCGCCCTCCTACTTGCTTCATGCGGATGACGTCTCCCTGCGCCAAACACAAAGGCTCCCCGGCATCGGTGCTCCGGCGCAGGCGTACTTTGTCTGTCCTGTTGAGGGCAAAGCAAATTCCTGCAGTACACAGGCAGTGGGAAAGGTCAGAGAGGCCCAGCGCCTGCGCACTGCAGTACTTTGCTCTGCCCTCAACAGGGCAGATAAGTACGCCTGCGCAGGAGCGCAGTGCCGGGGAGCCTGTGTGGATGGCGCAGGGACGCGTCATCTGCATGAAGCAAGTAGGAGGGCGGCATCGCAAGAAGATGGGAAGCGCCTGACCAGGATCTGCGACACCCATCAGACCGGACCGCCCCGCAGGAAAGTATATAAAAAAGTTATTTTTCTTCTCTTACAGGTGGGATCGGGGGCTTATATACAACATTATAGAATGCTGTATATAAGCCCTGAAAGGCAGTAGCCGTAACTTGTATAGGCCATAGCTGGTGACAGGTTGGTTCACTTTAAGAAAAATGTGGATTTCTCTGAAATAAGAAATCATATCTCCGATATCAAGGTGTCCTTCTATTCAGGTTTCTATTACCTACATGCCCATATAGATAGCTTGATCCTACTGACCGATTCCCTTGAATAGTTTCTCCATTTTCTTTCTTTATACTCTATTTAGTAGAGTAGCATTTGTAGTCTGTAGTCTTATGTAGGATGGCAAGTGATACCAGTTGAAAAAAAAAAATATATATTGAACTGGATTTTCTGTTAATTGCAAAGTTTAGCTTTTTTTTCTATGTGTGTTCTGTTTAATGGGTAATCCCTTTGCAGCTAATGGCATGCACACTTATATCTTTGGGCTGGTATGTATTGGATATGAAAGTTTGGTTTCTATCTTGTAACAGCTGTTGGTGGTTATCTACATGGCGCTATAGGGTCTATTCATATTGTGTTGTTATGCTGCAGTTTATTTATGAGATTCTGCAACATTGGTGTAATATAATAGACTCCTCTGACATGGCTGTGGTGGTTTTATTTTTTGCTTATATTTCTTACACCACTAATTACTTAGCTGTTCCCTGCCCGGTATAAGTCCGCTGCACTTAAGTGTGGTCTGTGGAAGAAATAGATGCAATCAGAAAACTGAATAATGTGTCCTCTCCACCTTCATAATTCACAGGCTTCTATAATTACAAGCACATATTCGATTCAGATATTGTCCAAGTCCTGTAAAAATCAAACCGGTTGGTGAGAAGAGTGTCATTTATCTTGCTGCTACAAGCAGGCCTTGTGCAATGAGTTATATTTTACATGAGAAGCGAAGGGACAGGGTGTAAAAACACCAGGATCCTCACAGGCTGCGCACAATGCATGTTCTTCGTCTGATAGACAATCAGGTGCTGCTGACATTCTCTGCCACTCTGTGGTTGATCATTAACCTTTTTTATGGTTAGTTCAAAGAGAGGAAGACAAAGCATGAAGTAAGTAAGTAACCCTTGACTTTGCTGAGCACTTGGCTGCCCTTTTTAGCAGCATAAAAGATGTTAACGTAGGCAGTTGGAATTATGCAAATAATATCACTGCTGGGCCCTTGTTATATTCATAGTTATTGCGGTATTGACTGTTCCTTGCTCATTCTTCAACCAACTCCAATAACGTGCAGTCCGTCATACCATTTCACAGAAAAGAGTGAAGATGACAACCTGGTTTTTATAGACCATCGAAGATTATATAAATGACGTGTTTGTAGTGTGTGTCTGAAATTGTGGAAATATTCAAAAACTATTAAAATAATGATTGTAACATAATATATGTGAAGTTGTTGATTCTGAAAGGTTTTAAAGATATTTATGTTGACAAACGTATCTACAGAAAAATTATGACCTTGCAAAATATTTTGGTGTGGCTTTGGGAAAGCACTCATGTTAGGCCTCTTTCACACTTCAGTTGTTTGGCGTCAGTCTAAATCCGCCATTTTCCTCAAAAAACGGATCCGTTTTTTTTTTCGACGGATCCGTTTTTTTCCCCATAGACTTGCATTAGCGACGGATTGTGACGGATGGTCGTCCGTTCCATCCGTCATGCGACGGATCCGTCAAAATTTGGCGGACGTCATCTAGACATTGACGGTCATTGCAACGTTTTTTGTCTGCGTTGAAATGGCGGATCTCGACGGATCCGTCGCGTCCGTCATTTCATAGAATGGCCACCTATGGGCGACGGATCCGTCGCGACCGTCATTTCGGCGGATCTGTCGCCCCAATCCGTTTTTTCAATTTTTTTCAATTGCGCATGCTCCAAAAAGTATATACAACCCCCGAGTAACGGATCCGTCAAAAAAACGGATCCGTTACATCCGTTTTTTTCAACTATTGTGACGGATCCGTCGATCCGTCATTATGTCGGAAGTGACTGACGCCAAAAAACTGAAGTGTGAAAGAAGCCTTAAGCTTACAGACTTGTAACAACTCTGCAAGCCTGAAATGTGATTGAACACAGAGACGGATGGGCATGTAGGCTGATGTATGGGGGTGACATGTTTAAAGAGAAAGATGTGGAAAAACACCACAGAGGGTTAATCTGTAAGTCAATAGTGTTACAATGCTGCCTTGCCGCTTTATTGAAAGCAGAGCTACTGAAAGGAAACAAACTTATATCATCAGGGAGCCTCTGTCTTTCAGTCATAGGGGCGTGCAGTCATACCTCACTGTACTGTGCGCTGCAGCTGTAATCACCTCTGGCTTTCAGTCATAGGGGCGTGCAGTCATACTTTGCTGTACTGTGCGCTGCAGCTGTAATCACCTCTGGCTTTCAAAATCATAGGGGCGTGCAGTCATACCTCACTGTACTGTGCGCTGCAGCTGTAATCCCCTCTTTCTTTCAGTCATAGGGGCGTGCAGTCATACCTCGCTGTACTGTGCGCTGCAGCTGTAATCACCACTGGCTTTCAGTCATAGGGACAGTGCAGTCATACCTCACTGTACTGTGTGCTGCAGAAGTAATCACCTCTGGCTTTCAGTCATGGGGGTGTGCAGTCATACCTCACTGTACTGTGCGCTGCAGCTGTATTTCACCTCTTTCAGTCATAGGGGCGTGCAGTCATACCTCACTGTACTGTGTGCTGCAGAAGTAATCACCTCTGGCTTTCAGTCATAGGGGTGTGCAGCCATACCTCACTGTAATGTGCACTGCAGCTGTAATCACCTCTGGCTTTCACTCATAGGGGCGTGCAGCCATACCTCACTCTACTGTGCGCTACAGCTGTAATCACCTCTGGCTTTCAGTCATAGGGGCGTGCAGTCATAACTCACTGTACTCTGCGCTGCAGCTGTAATCACCTCTTTCTTTCAGTCATAGGGGCGTGCAGTCATACCTCACTGTACTGTGCGCTGCAGCAGTAATCACCTCTGGCTTTCAGTCATGGGGACGTGCAGTCATACCTCACTGTACTGTGCGCTGCAGCTGTAATCTCTTTCTTTCAGTCATAAGGGCGTGCAGTCATACCTCACTGTACTGTGCGCTGCAGCTGTAATCACCTCTGGCTTTCAGTCATAGGGGCGTGCAGCCATACCTCACTCTACTGTGCGCTGCAGCTCTAATCACCTCTGGCTTTCAGTCATGGGCGTGCAGTCATACCTCACTGTACTGTGCAAGGCAGCTGTAATCACCTCTGGCTTTCAGTCATAGGGACAGTGCAGTCATACCTCACTGTACTGTGTGCTGCAGAAGTAATCACCTCTGGCTTTCAGTCATGGGGGTGTGCAGTCATACCTCACTGTACTGTGCGCTGCAGCTGTATTTCACCTCTTTCAGTCATAGGGGCGTGCAGTCATACCTCACTGTACTGTGCGCTGCAGCAGTAATCACCTCTGGCTTTCAGTCATAGGGGCGTGCAGTCATACCTTGCTGTACTGTGCGCTGCAGCTGTAATCACCGCTGGCTTTCAATCATAGGGGCGTGCAGCCATACCTCACTGTACTGTGCGCTGCAGCTGTAATCACCTCTGGCTTTCCATCATAGGGGCGTGCAGCCATACCTCACACTACTGTGCGCTGCAGCTGTAATCACCTCTGGCTTTCAGTCATAGGGGTGTGCAGTCATACCTCACTGTACTGTGCGCTGCAGCTGTAATCACCTCCCAGCAGTTTTATTGATCACTCGTCCAGCAGTGTATGTTCAGAGCGAGGTGTCAGTTTAAAGTGGTGGGGAGCGATTTATTGCCGCTGCTGACAGTATAATGAGCAGTTACAGGTACCGCTCCATGCATGCAGCTCCCGGGAAGGTACACTTTAATTTCCTTCTGGTAGCTGTGTGTTCAGTAAGGCAGCCAGGCAGCGTTTTAATATTATCTGTATTTTAACCGAATATCTGCAGGTAATATATTTTTTTGCACATGACTGTTTCCTTTTAAGATTCATATCACATGGATTCTGGATATACGTTTTCTCTCCTAACAAGTCAGCTTAAAAATATTGTAATGTTTGTCAGTGCAGTAGAAATAAGATGTCTGTGCCACACTAACTGAATCTGCTGCTTGTGTTTGAAAGATGGGATAGTTGTACAAGGCTAGCCATGCATGTTATATGTCCGTCTCTCCCCACTCCCCACCCAATACAGTGTTTGGACTGGGATGCTAAGGTCCACCAGTAACATTGACTGTGGGTGCCCACTGTTGAGCTACATGCAGATAGTACCATACCAGAGTTACCGTACTTGTATCTGTGTTCTTCCTATTTCACTGGCAACCCTGCCATATTTACTTGAAAGTTGAGCTATAGTTTAGCTGCTATTGTTTTGTCACCACATGCAGTGGAGTGAATTACCACCTAGGAATACCATGGACGGAAAAATAGCGATTTTATTTTTAAATATGCACCTATGGCAGGTTTCTGTTATAGATAGTTCTCACAGAGTGATTCTGTCCTGCAGAGGCGAGGCAGAGCATTGAAAGACTCCCAGTCCTGTGATTACATATCAGATAGAATGTGAATAAAAAAATGAAATTCAGCTTTTTGAAGATTCTGAGGAGTTTTTGCTGAGCAATGCTTCCAGCTCAGAGCGTGACCCCCCCCCCCCCCCCCCCAGGCATCTGCATTTCATCCCTTTCAAGTGAAGTGTGTTACTCCTTGACATGTAATACTATTAGAATATAAAATATTTAAATATTATTGTGTGTTTTTTTTTTATGCAATCGATCCTTCATTTTTAAAGCACTATTCTTGGATATCACCAGAGTGCAGTGAGATTCCCGCCGGCAGCACAGGAGATGGAGAAATTACTTTCTCTGTCTCCTCCGCTCCTGTGCTCCGATCCTGTCATGCAAGAGGCTCGGAGCACAGTAGCATGACACTCGGATCTCGCTGGCAGCAGAACAGGAGCCGAGGGTCATTGGCATATCGCAGCTGATGCCATGGGTGTGACTGCGGCCTAACTTATACTCTGGAATAATGAAGCATGGCGATTAGTAGCTCTGGTCACTTAACATTGTTTAGACCAACAATGGAGAAACAGTGCTGATCCGGGTGGTGTTACGGGGTTTTTTTTTTTTTTCATCGCACTGCGGCACTATAAGGCCGGCGTCACACTCAGCGTATGAAAATACGGTCCGTTTTTTACGGCCGTAATACGCAGAAATGTTCCCAAAATAGTGGTCCGTATGTCATCCGTAGGCAGGGTGTGGCAGCGTATTTTGCGCATGTCATCCTCCTTATGTAATCCGTATGGCATCCGTACTGCGATATTTTCTCGCAGGCTTGCAAAACCGACATCTAATGGATTTATGGACTCAAATGTTCGTTAAAACATATACACAGTATCTATATATATATATATATATATATATATATATATATATATATATATATATATATATATATATATATATCTATCTATCTATCTATCTATCTATATCTATGTCATTGAGACACCCGCATATATATATATTTATATATATTTACATTTCAGACAGCGCTAGCTATCATAACAGCCGGTAATTCATTTGCCGGCCTTTGCTCTCTCCTTCCCAAACCCGACATGATATGAGACATGGTTTACATACAGTAAACCATCTCATATCCCTTTTTTTTTTTTGCACATTCCACACTACTAATGTTAGTAGTGTGTATGTGCAAAATTTGGGCCCTCTAGCTATTAAATTAAAGGGTTAAATCGCGGGAAAAAATTGGCGTGGGCTCCTGTGCAATTTTCTCCGCCAGAGTGGTAAAGCCAGTGACTGAGGGCAGATATTAATAGCCCAGAGAGGGACCATCTAGCGCTGTATGAAATAAATATATATATATATATATATATATATATATATATATATATATTATACTGTATATGCATATGTGTGTATGTATGTGTGTGTGTGTGTGTGTGTGTGTGTGTGTGTATATATATATATATATATATATATATATATATATATATATATATATATATATATATATATATATATATATATATATATATATATATATATATACACTCACCGGCCACTTTATTAGGTACACCATGCTAGTAACGGGTTGGACCCCCTTTTGCCTTCAGAACTGCCTCAATTCTTCGTGGCATAGATTCAACAAGGTGCTGGAAGCATTCCTCAGAGATTTTGGTCCATATTGACATGATGGCATCACACAGTTGCCGCAGATTTGTCGGCTGCACATCCCAAAGATGCTCCATACAAGGCAGGATGGATCCATGCTTTCATGTTGTTTACGCCAAATTCTGACCCTACCATCCGAATGTCGCAGCAGAAATCGAGACTCATCAGACCAAGCAACGTTTTTCCAATCTTCTACTGTCCAATTTCGATGAGCTTGTACAAATTGTAGCCTCAGTTTCCTGTTCTTAGCTGAAAGGAGTGGTACCCGGTG
Source organism: Ranitomeya variabilis (assembly GCF_051348905.1). Classification (NCBI taxonomy): domain Eukaryota; kingdom Metazoa; phylum Chordata; class Amphibia; order Anura; family Dendrobatidae; genus Ranitomeya; species Ranitomeya variabilis. Next base: position 255,581,736 of record NC_135232.1, read on the forward strand.
TGGTCTTCTGCTGCTGTAGCCCATCTGCCTCAAAGTTCGACGCACTGTGCGTTCAGAGATGCTCTTAGGCCTACCTTGGTTGTAACGGGTGGCGATTTGAGTCACTGTTGCCTTTCTATCAGCTCGAACCAGTCTGCCCATTCTCCTCTGACCTCTGGCATCAACAAGGCATTTCCGCCCACAGAACTGCCGCTCACTGGATTTTTTTTCTTTTTCGGACCATTCTCTGTAAACCCTAGAGATGGTTGTGCGTGAAAATCCCAGTAGATCAGCAGTTTCTGAAATACTCAGACCAGCCCTTCTGGCACCAACAACCATGCCACGTTCAAAGGCACTCAAATCACCTTTCTTCCCCATACTGATGCTCGGTTTGAACTGCAGGAGATTGTCTTGACCATGTCTACATGCCTAAATGCACTGAGTTGCCGCCATGTGATTGGCTGATTAGAAATTAAGTGTTAACAAGAAGTTGGACAGGTGTACCTAATAAAGTGGCCGGTGAGTGTGTATATATATATATATATATATATATATATATATATATATATATATATATATATATATATATATATCTATTCTATGCGTAGACATTTATTCTACCTATTCTATTTTATTCTGTCAGTGTGATTTTACTGTACACCGCACTGAATTGCTGGCTTTTCTCTATAACACCGGTGCGTATTTCTCGCAAGTCACACGCATGGTCCGTGTGTAATCCGTATTTTTCTCGCCCCCATAGACTTTCATTGGCGATTTTTTTTTTGCGCAATACGGTGACAAACGCAGCATGCTGCGATTTTCTATGGCCGTACAACACCGTATAATACGGATCAGTAAAATACGGCAGATAGGAGCTTGGCCATAGAGAATCATTGTACCGTATGCAATCCGTATTTTCTGCACCTCTCATACGTCCGTAAAACTCGCTAGTGTGACATCGGCCTTAAGATGGGCCAGTGTTGCCTTAATAAGCATGCAATGTATTGGGAGCCCTTTCATCGCTGCTCTTGATACGGATTTCTCCTTCCTGCTGTCTTTCAGAAGGAAGTGTGAATTAGCATACTTTGCACTGCCTGTACCGTGTAACACAAGCTGATAACTTATTGCCTGCTTGATGAAATGGTGCCATTTGTCATGACATGACATGAATTTTTCAATTTAATCCAACTAAAACTTTTGGTAAAGTGGTTACTTAAAGGGAATCTGTCACCTCAAATTGGCGGGCTATGTAAATGCCCTCTTTCCGGTCCGATGGGCGGTGTTTCGTTTTCTTTTCTCCACCCCATCCTTCCCCGCTGTCCGCAATATTTTCATGAATTTGAGAAGGTGTCCTCCACAGTTCGCGCATGCGTATGCGCCGGCGCACTATGTCCCGGGACACCGCAAAATACTTCCGGGACATAATGCGCCAGCGCATGCGCAATAATGCTTTTCGTCTTTGCCCGCAGTTGGGCAAAGCATACTGCGCGTGCGCGAGGCAAGATTGCATTTTGCGCACGCAAACTATGTTGGACACCTACTCAAATTCACGAAAATTTTGCAGACAGCGGGGAAGGATGGGGTGGAGAAAAGAAGACGAAACACCACCCATCAGACCGGACACAGGGCATTTACATAGCCCGCCAATTTGAGTTACAGATTCTCTTTAAGGGTGCCATTTGTTAATATGTTGTGTTCAATTATTCAAAGTACATTTTCTAAGTACTGGCAGTTATAACATGGCAGTTAGACAGGGCAGGAGACAGGTAAGACAATCTAAATCTAATCCCTGTTAATTTGGAACAGAACAAATACTCACCATATGTATTTGTATAATCTATATCCTGGCTACTGCACTCTTTCACATTCACCGCCCTTGCATAAAATCTTTACACTCCATCCACATCGGCCTCTCTGTCTTTGCCTCTCCTATGTATAGCACTCATGCTCTGTACACATTGCTTAACAGCGCAGATCCATTCAGCCCCACCATCCAACATAAGACGCTCTCACAAATCGCTTAACCATCTGCTCACTCTTTCTATCCTTCTCCTAGTCGCTGGAGACATCTCTCCCAACCCCGTCCCCCAGGTTTTAGCAAGTCAAACCTCCCAACTGCAACACTCAGAAACCCCTCTAACCTTATTAATATTCCCTGCATGCCTTCTGTCTCTTTCAATTTTGCCCTTTGGAATTCTCGCTCAGTGTGTAATAAACTCTCCTTCATCCACGACTTCTTCCTTTTTAATTCTCTTAATCTCCTGGCTCTTACTGAAACCTGGATCCAGCAGTCACACACCACCGCTGCTGCTGCTCTTTCATATGGTGGACTACACTTTTCTCATACCCCAAGATCGGACAACAGAGCAGGTGGAGGCGTTGGTCTGCTCCTTTCACCCAAATGTACCTTCCAAGTTATCGCCCAAGTACCCTCACTTGTCTTCCCTTCTATTGAAGTCCATGCTCTCAAACTCTACATCCCCCTTGTCCATGCGAGTGGCGGTGGTGTATCGTCCTCCCGGCCCCTCTCATCAGTTCCTGGATCACTTCGCCACCTGGCTTCCACACTTTCTCTCCTGTGACACCCCCACCCTCATCATGGGTGATTTCAACATCCCCATTGCTTCTCCCCTTTCCCTATCTGCTTCTCCCCTTTTATCTCTAACCTCTTTTGGCCTCTCGCAGCATACTAACTCTCCAACGCATGAAGATGGAAACTCCCTCGACTTGGTCTTCCCCCGGCTTTGCTCAGTGGATGATTTCATAAACTCCCCTCTCCCGCTCTCTGACCACAACCTTCTTTCATTCTCTATCAAGAACTGCCATCCCGCTCAGGTCACCCCCACTTTCCACACTTTTAGAAACATGCAGGCCATTAACACCCAGAAACTTATGAAAAACTTGCAGTCCTCATTGGCCCCAATCTCCTCCATTTCATGTCCTGATTCTGCTTTGAAGCATTACAATGAAACCCTGCAAAGTTCCCCGGATGAAGCTGCACCTCCTATACATAGAACAACTCGGCACAGACTGCGACAACCGTGGCACACGCTGCAAACATGTTTCCTGCAGCGGTGCTCCTGGTGCGCCGAACGTCTGTGGAGAAAATCTAATCTACCCGAAGATTTCATCCATTATAAGTTCATGCTAAAAATATACAACTCTGCCCTTCACCTCTCCAAACAAACCTATTTCAACACCCTCATCACCTCCCTGTCCAATAACCCTAAACGTCTCTTTGACACTTTCCAGTCCCTACTGAACCCAAGAGTGCAGGCCCCAACCATGGATCTCCGCGCTGACGATCTGGCCAATTACTTCAAAGAAAAAATTGACCACATTCGATAGGAAATTATCTCCCAATCCCTTCATACCATGCACTGTCCTCCCTCCCCCACTGCATCTAGTTCACTCTGACTTTGAACCAGTTACAGAAGAAGCAGTAATCAAGCTCCTTGCATCTTCTCGCTCAACCACTTGCACCAGTGACCCCACTCCGTCACATCTCCTCCAGTCCCTTTCCCCGGCTGTCACCTCTCACCTCAACAAAAATATTCAACCTTTCTCACTCTTCCGGTATTTTTCCCTCCTCATTTAAGCATGCCATCATACATCTATTACTTAAAAAACCATCCCTCGATCAAAACTGTGCCGCTAATTATAGACCTGTTTCTAATCTTCCCTTCATCTCTAAACTCATCGAACGCCTGGTCCACTCCCATCTTACCCGCTATCTCTCAGATAACTCTCTCTTCTCGACCCTCTTCAATCTGGTTTCCGCTCTTTACACTCTACTGTAACTGCCCTCACTAAAGCCTCTAATGACTTACTAACAGCTAAATCTAATGGTCACTACTCCATGCTAATTCTCTTGGATCTCTCCGCAGCATTCGATACTGTGGATCATCAGCTCCTCCTCACTATGCTCCGCTCCATCAGCCTCAAGGACATCGTTCTCTCCTCGTTCTCCTCCTATCTCTCTGACCGATCCTTCACTGTATCTTTTGCTGGTTCCTCCTCTCACCTTCCCCTTACTGTTGGGGTTCCTCAAGGATCAGTCCTAGGCCCCCTTCTCTTCTCTTTGTTTGTCCAATAGGGGCAGTATACAATCAGTAGATTTGGTTTCCAGTACCATCTCTATGCTGGCAACACCCAATTATACACTTCTTCTGCTGATAGCACGCCGGCCTTTTTAGAAAACACCAGTGATTGTCTTACCGCTGTCTCTAACATCATGTCCTCCCTCTATCTGAAACTGAACCTGTCAAAAACTGAACTCCTCGTGTTCTCTCCCTCTACTAACCTACCTTTGCCTGACATTGCTATCTCCGTGTACGGTTCCACCATTACTCCAAAGCAACATGCCTGCTGCCTTGGGGTCATACTTGATTCCGAACTTTCATTCACCCCCCACATCCGATCACTGGCTCGCTCTTCTTATCTGCATCTCAAAAACATTTCTAGAATTCGCCCTTTTCTTACTTTTGACTCTGCAAAAACTCTTACTGTTTCACTCATTCATTCTCGTCTGGACCATTGTAACTCTCTACTAATCGGTCTCCCTCTTACCAAACTCTCCCCACTCCAATCTGTCCTGAATGCTGCAGCCAGGATGATATTCCTCACCAATCGCTACACCGATGCCTCTACCTTGTGCCAGTCATTACACTGGCTCCCCATCCACTCCAGAATCCAGTACAAAACTATTACCCTCACCCACAAAGCACTCCATGGCTCAGCACCACCCTACATCTCCTCTGTTGTCTCAGTCTACCACCCTATCCGTGCCCTCCGCTCCGCTAATGACCTCAGGTTAGCATCCTCAATAATCAGAACCTCCCACTCCCGTCTCCAAGACTTTACACGTGCTGCGCCGATTCTTTGGAATGCACTACCCAGGTTAATATGATTAATCCCCAATCCCCACGGTTTTAAGCGTGCCCTAAAAACTAATTTGTTCAGATTGGCCTACCGCCTCAACGCATTAACCTAACTATCCCTGTGTGGCCCATTAAAAAAAAAAACAAAAAAAAAACTTAAACCATAATCAGGTTCCTCGCATCATGTTCTCATACACTTTATACAGTTAATAGCCTCGGTGTCTGTACTGCTACATACTTAGGCAGTGAACTGGTTCATGCAGCTTTACATGAACACCCGAGCCTTACACTATGGCTGGTCCGAATAACTAAATCAATTGTTACCATCCACCTCTCGTGTCTCCCCTTTTCCTCATAGATTGTAAGCTTGCAAGCAGGGCCCTCATTCCTCTTGGTATCTATTTTGAACTGTGATTTCTGTTATGCTGTAATGTCTATTGTCTGTACAAGTCCCCTCTATAAGTTGTAAAGCGCTGCGGAATATGTTGGCGCTATATAAATAAAAATTATTATTATTATTATTATATTTTATTTTCTTGTGTTGCCCGCACCTTTCCTTTTTTCTCTGCTCAAAGGGAATCTGTCAGCACGTTTCGCTTCCTCATCTGAAAGCCGAATGATGTAGGCAAAGAAAAGATGAATCCAACGATGTATCACTTAGATTACTGGGTGCAGCCATTCTCAATCTGTTTCTAGATTTAGCAATGAAGCAGAGCTGAGAACGTTTCCCACGCCCCCACCAGGCTCTGTATGGTGCTAAAACAATTATTGCAAGCAAACAAAACCACTGTTTTAACCCCTGCAGCATGCTGTCGTCAGATTACATAGCTAAAACCTACTGACCAATTCCCTTTTAAACATTCTGCCATCAAAACTGTTATTAAGCTGTGACTTTGGTTTTATCCCTCCCTGATCTGTGCAGCTGATTTTTCCTCTTTCCTATTACCATTCCACTGTAAGCCTTTCACTGAGTGGGCAGTAATGCCATAATCTTTGATGTCTACAACGGAGATTTCCTGTGATGTAACTGCTTATCTTGTTATGAACACATTAATTGTAAGTTTCTCCATTGTCTGTTTTTTTTATTAGGCACAATTCAAAAGTTTTTAAAAGGCATAATGCAAATAAAATGTCATGGGTTCAGTGGACTCACGTTTATAGCATACATGAGAGCAATTTATATGGCCCTTGGCAGAAGAAACATTTCACAGTGGAGTGACTTGAAACATCAGTCTTGGGCTATGTTCACACTTTGCTTTTTTTTCGGTGCTTTTTTTAATGCAAATTTTCAGCTGCGTTTTACAGTACCAGCAAAGTCTAAAAGATTTCAAAAATCTCATGCACCCAGCTTGGATAAATCCTCGGTATTTTGGGCAATATCTTGTTTTTTGCAAAATTCAGCATGTCACTTCTTTCAGCGTTTTTCACCCATTGAAAAAAAAACTCTGCAAAAAACGCTGGTATCCAGTTATGCTGCATTTTTGGTGCCAAAACCTAATGAAGTAGAATCAGATTTTTTTTTTAATGAACTAAACTTTTATCAGCATGAACAGTAACATATTTATTAAAAAGTAAAGGCCTCTTAATATAGTAGTCAAATATTTTTCCTGTTGGGTTTCTTCGTCCTTTTTGGCTATTGTAAGCTAAAGCCGTTATCTGTGGAGTAAGAAAAAAAAAGTGAATACCGGTAGTTTTAAATGTGTGAAGCTAACCTGCAAGCTTTTCCACTTTTTTTCAAACACTTAGAGGGGTTGTCCACTACCAGGGCAATCCCTTCTTGATCTAAATGTTTGGCTCCAATAAAATAAAAAAAGCCTATACTGGAATGGCGCCAGCACGGGAGGGGAGTATAGGCTTTTTTATTTTATAAGGGCCGAACCTTTAGATCAAGAAGGGTTTGTTCTAGTAGTGGATAACTCATGTAAGAACAAACGATCACTTTGCTGTTCCAGCGGAGTCGGCACTCGCTCTCCCTGAGGCTCTCTTGTGGTTATGACATGTGACCCCGGCACCCAATCGGCGCTGACGTCACTGTCCCCGCCTTCGGACAAATTGAGAGGATGTCCGAGATCAGCTGCAGCCCTGACTTTCTCTGGAAATGCGCTGGCACGGGACCGGAGTATTAGCTTGTTTATTTTATGGAGCCAAACGATTAGATCAAGAAGGTCGTCCTAGTAATGGACTACCCCTTTATGAGTTCAGAAACTGTGACACGGTTAATAGAAGTAATATATTCATCCTTGAAGTGGCTTCTTTCTGCTAGTTATAGTTAAAGGGAATCTGTCAGTAGGATCAACCCTCCTAAGCGGTCTATATGGGCATATAGGTCATAGGAAGTTGAATAAAATAACACCTTGAAATTTGTGATCCAATGTCTTTTGCCAGAGAAATCCTATTTTATTTTTCTTAATACATAAATGAGCTGTTAAGATATGAGTCGGATATAGATTTCCCAGAGAATCTGTCTCCAAAGCTGATTTTAAATGAAAGGGTGTTACCACTATGAGACATGTAATGACTAACAGTCTGCTCTCCAGATCTACATGTCTCACACTCTTAAAGCCCCTTTCATTTAAAATATGCTTGGAGTCAGATTCTCAGGCAGATCTTTGTTTGGCTCATAGATCTTAACAGGTCATTTACATATTATTGTGAAAATCATGGACTTATGGAATAAGATATCAGATTGCAGGTATCAAGGTGTAATTTTGTTAATCTTACTATGACCTGTATGCCTGTGTAGACGGCCTATGATTTCTCTTTAAAAATCATAGATACAAGATGACTACTGTGCCTCTGCAAAAACCATGGCAGAACCCCCGGTGAAGCCGCTTCACGAGAGAGACTGCCGCCTTTTTCCTAAATCTGCTATGTCTTGGAAAACTCGTACTTGTTTTTATTATGTATACCCGTCCTTACATGTAAAGCGCCATGGAATAAATGCCGCTATAACAATAAATAATAATAATAATAATAATAAAACCTCAACAGGTACATTGGCGTCTCAAAGGCGTCATGTGCACACAACCGTGACGTGTTTCTTGTATCTATCATAGCCAGTTGAGGCAGTCGTTTACTCAGCCCCCTGTACATTAGGACATTGGTGACATGCCACACTTTCAGAGAGTGTAATGCGGGAAGAAAATACAATAGCATTTCACAATCTTCACATAAAACCCACAATAGTGGAGAATGTAAAACACGACTAAATTACAAAATTACAGGGTTTTTTTTTGTGTAGCTCACGTCTTAAAGCTTTTGCCAACTACTTTAGAACAAAATAAAAACACTTCTCTTCGCCCATAAATAGCACTGTGTATACCAACACTCTATGGCCTGTTGGGTATGGAAGGATTGCTGTAAAGTCAAACATGTCATAATAGCACATCGCTGATGCACTAGGAAGATGAAAAGCATAGTTAGTGAGCTGGAAGTGTCCTAGCGTTCTCTTCCAGCAAGAAAATGTAAATTAAAACCGCTCTGAGCAGTTTTACGTTCATGTCACTTATTCCTATATGATTCCAGCCACCGCTGCATTAATAAGTCATTGATACCTTTGGCTATACCTGTAATCTTTACAGCTAAGCACTTCTGAATCCTGCTGAAAGTTTATATTCTACTATATTGTCAAAGCTAATACATTTGGTTATATAATAGAACTATTTAGCTGTATTTAACCCATTTATGTCTTACGAATCCCTGGAGAAAGTTGTTCAGTAATATAGCGGGAGTCTCCTGAGAAAGTATAGGCATTGATATAAGTCTTGACGCTGAACATGAAGTGCCACAAGGTCTCGAGGGCTGCCTAAGTGTTTGTAAAGCAAGAGCGAATCCTCTCTTTTTTCAAACCCTCTTCAAAGCCATCTGAATCAGAGAGCAAAGAAATTCTTCTTGCAAACACGCTGGAACAGAGCAGGCTCAAAGGAGGTGAACATGAAGAAACCTCTAAAAGCAACAGCTGTAGCATAGAAAATTGCAGAAAAGATGCAATTACTGTGAAAAACTAGGTGCCCACACGAGTAGAAAATGGAGAACTCGCAGATAATCAAACCTCTTTATCAATAAATATTGTGTATTGCCTACTGAATTTAAGGGTGAGTCTCCAAATTAGGGACATTCACGTCACTGTATTTTTGGTCCCTGTGCTGTCCTTGAAAATGATCTCACACGGACAGCGCTCAGGCTAATGTTATTCATTATTACTGTTCAGATGACTGTTTTTTTTTCCACATGGATTAAATGTGCATGTGAAAAAAATCACAGCATATGCTAGTATTGTTTGTATTTTGGATGAGATTTGCCTATTTGTACCTGATTTTTGCAGAAGCACTACAATTTTTAATGTAGAAAGCTGCATTTGGATGATTGCCATACCCATGTAAAAATATGGACACACAGCATATACAGGTGCTTCTCCCAAAATTGGAATATCATCAAAGTTTATTTCAATGATTCCATACAATACAGCACTCTGTGAACAGCTGTATTGTATTGAAGAACTGAAATTTTGTGAGAAGCATTTGTAGATGACAAATGTTAAATTTTTCTTCTGGATTAAATATTTATATACACTTGTGTAATTTAGCCTTATTACGTGACCTGCCCTTCATTCTGCAACCAAACTTAATCATGTATTCCAATGCTTGTGTCTTCATAAGTAGTATATCAATGTGAAAGCGGTCCTACATATTTTGTTTTATGTATTGCTTTTTTTCACTAATTAAATTAAATTCATTTGAGAGCAGGATTTACCTTTTTCAATTAATTACAGTCCCACATTTGTCATTTATCATTGATTGCTAGTAACCCCCGATATATAGGCAAAGTTCCCAATAAAAATTGTTAAATCAGCTTTTTAAAAGTGCGATGACACATTGTCACAGGGTTACCGCGACAGTGTGGAGCCAAAAGACAGCAGCGTCTGACTGCTCAGGTGCTGAGAAGAAGCACTTCTCCTTCATTTTGAATGTGTTTATTCTTTCTGGCTGAACAGGGGTTAATCGGCCATGTTGGAAATCCCTCTACTCACAGCTGAGTTCGGTTAGCCACTCCTTTACCCTTTATATTGCTAGCTCTGTTACAAATCCTTGTCGGAACTAGCTTTATTGCTGCATGGCTAACGGAGGGAGAGGAGTTCATATGAGAAGGAGAGTTGGAGGAGTTATCTGTGACTGTTGCTTGGTTGGAATGTGTGGTAATTCCCTGTCCTTCTCTATTTAGGTATATTCCCCTAACTCCTCACCTCAGTTCATTCCTCTGTTATATGTGAGTGGATATTTTGTATGCCTGGAGTTTTCTGTGAAACCCTTGTTTGTGTTGCCTTGTTTGTCGGGTTTGTGTACTACAGTGCACAGTAGCGCCCCCTCTTCACTGGGTGGGGGAAGAGAACAGACGGAGGGCTAACTCGAAAGATAAGGCAAGGGTGGAGGCCCCGGCATCTTCACTTTTACCCTTCGCCACGACAGCACCCCACATGAGAGAGAGGGATCCGCCCATAGGAACAGGAAACCTACAGAATAAAAGGAGGTGGTCCCCTCTCCTCCTCAGTTTAGGTTTCCTGTTTCTATGGGAATCCGAAGTACCTACAGCAAGAGGATTCCTGGGCCATGCACCCGCCTGCGTCGGTGTCCGTGGGAACGGCAGGGGCTGCGGTTCCAGAGGCCGCGGCGGGGGAGCCACTGTTTGCAGCCTCCCCCCTCGTCTGGTCAGTCGCCATGGTCACCGCTGGTCCGCCCAGCTCCATGAGGACGCGCGCGCTCAGCGGCCGGCTTCTTATCTAGCAGCCGCCGCATGGTGAGGAGGAGCGGCGCGTCTAACCCGGAAGTTGCTGGAGCACTTCCGGGTTGGGCCCGGGGAGGCAGGAGATTCGGCGCCAGATTTAAAAATGCAGCACTAGCGTCGGCCGGTGTGTGTAAGTATGGCTTCACCGGCCGACGAAGCGCACTTGCCTGCGACAGAGCGTTCTCCCAGCAAGGAGACAAGCGCCAGGAGCAGCACTAAGAGTGGAGGTCGACCCCAGGAAAAATGATCTACCACCAAACAGAGAGATCCTTTATCAAATAATCCGCCTCCAGAACCGTACCTGTCAGCTTCACTGGGTGAGTTTTTAAAATCCTCTTCCTATATGCTGATGTATGTTCCTCCTGTATCCCCTTCCTCTAGACTAAGAAAAGGACACATAAATCTAAACACAAGGAATGTGCCTTAAGGCCCCGTCTCACATAGCGAGATCGCTGCTGAGTCACAAGTTTTGTGACGCAACAGCGACCTCATTAGCGATCTCGCTATGTGTGACACGTACCAGCGACCAGGCCCCTGCTGTGAGATCGCTGGTCGTGTCGGAATGGCCTGGGCCGTTTTTTGGTCGTTGAGGTCCCGCTGACATCGCTGAATCGGTGTGTGTGACACCGATCCAGCGATGTCTTCACTGGTAACCAGGGTAAACATCGGGTTACTAAGCGCAGGGCCGCGCTTAGTAACCCGATGTTTACCCTGGTTACCAGCGTAAATGTAAAAAAAAACAAACAGTACATACTCACCATCTGATGTCCGTCAGGTCCCTTGCCGTCTGCTTCCCACACTGACTGAGCGCCGCAAAGTGAAAGTGAAAGTACAGCACAGCGGTGACGTCACCGCTGCGCTCTGCTCTCACTGTACGGCGGCACTCAGTCAGAGCGGGAAGCAGACGGCAAGGGACCTGACGGACATCAGATGGTGAGTATGTACTGTTTGGTTTTTTTGGTAACCAGGGTAAACATCGGGTTACTAAGCGCGGCCCTGCACTTAGTAACCCGATGTTTACCCTGGTTACCCGGGTGCTGCAGGGGGACTTCGGCATCGTTGAAGACAGTTTCAACGATGCCGAAGTCGTTCCCCTGATCGTTGGTCGCTGGAGAGAGCTGTCTGTGTGACAGCTCCCCAGCGACCACACAGCGACTTACCAACGATCACGGCCAGGTCGTATCGCTGGTCGTGATCGTTGGTAAATCGCTATGTGTGACGGGGCCTTTATGTTCGCAACCCCTTCCGGATTCTTATACGAAAAGGCTATGCTCAGAATGCATCATACTAAGCTTACGACAGGAAAATATAATGACTCCGTCTGACGTTAGAGCCATAATCCGTGAAGAAATGCAGGATTTGGCGCATGCAAGTAGCACCAGTACCCGACAGCCAAGCAGGTCCCAATCTCCAGCAAGCTCAGAGTCAGAGGTGGTACATAGATCCTCAGACGAAAACGAATCTCAGCCGAGTTCATCCGAAAATGAAGGGGGACTTTGTCTACCTAATAGTAGCGTAGACAACTTAGTAAAAGCTGTTAGAAGCACGATGGGGTGCCCAGATGAGAAGGGGAGAAAGTCAGCTCAAGACATTATGTTTGCGGGGTTAGGACAGAAAAAGCGTAGATCCTTCCCCGTCATACCCACAATTAAAGAACTAATTAAGAAGGAGTGGGATAAACAGAATACAAGGGGATTCTTACCATTGTCCGCTAAGAGACGCTATCCCTTCAGTGATGAAGAGCTGAATTCTTGGTCAAAAGTACCAAAAGTTGATGGCGCAGTAGCCTCAACTTCCAAACAATCGGTCTTGCCTGTTGAAGACTCGGGGATTCTAACTGACCCGTTAGACCGAAAAGCAGAAGCCTTACTCAAAAGATCATGGGAGGCCAATGAGGGGCATTCAGGCCAGCTATTTCTGGTACCTGCACTGCAAGATCGCTGCTAGTGTGGATGGAGCAGCTGGAGGAACAAATTAGAGGTAGAGCTTCGACAGAGACAATCCTACCGAAAATCCCTCTAATAAAGGAGGCAGTAGCGTTCCTAGCAGATGCCTCTGTGGATTCACTACGCCTAGCAGCCAGGTCAGCTTCCTAGTAAACACAGCCCGGCGAGCACTCTGGTTACAAAACTGGAAAGGGGACGCACAGGCCAAAGCAAAACTTTGTGCGATCCCCTGCCAGGGTGAGTTCCTTTTTGGAAAAACCCTGGATGAGCTCTTAAATAAAGCGGGAGAGCGAAAGAAGGGCTTCCCTAACCAATATCTTCCATCTTACAGGAGAGCCTTCAGAAGACGCCCCTTTACCAGGAACAAACCATCTGAGCAAAGGGAGCGCTGGGAGACAAAAGATCCAAAGCAAAAAGGTGCTCTGTTTACCGGATCCTATAATTCAAAGTGTAGCAAGTACCGCTAACTATGAAGTGGGTGGCAGATTAAGATATTTCTTTTCTAAATGGGAGCAAATAACATCTAGCCATTGGATTCTGGACATTATTAAATATGGATTAAAATTAGAGTTTGAGAGAATCCCTTGGGATTCTTTTATAGTAACATCTCCAAAAGGACGGGAACAACAAAAAGCTCTAGAATCAGAGATCCTATCTCTTATATCTAAAAAAGTATTGATAGAGGTTCCCCGGGATCAAAAAGGAAAGGGGTTCTATTCCCCTTTGTTTTTGATCAATAAACCGGATGGTTCATTTAGAACCATCATAAATCTCAGAAAATTAAATTCCTTTTTGCATAACCATACTTTCAAGATGGAATCTATTAGTTCTGCCATCAAACTTTTGTTCCCTAGGTGTGTCATGGCTGGGATAGACCTAAAAGATGCCTACTATCATCTTTCCATACATGCCGAACACCAGCAGTACCTAAGGGTAGCGGTCATCCTGGCGGGACAGGTTCGTCACTTTCAGTATGCAGCAATGCCCTTTGGGCTTTCTATGGCTCCCCGCATCTTCACAAAGGTGATATTAGAAGTGATGGCTCATCTACGCCAACGGGACACTTTGATAATACCCTACCTGGATGATTTTCTGGTGGTAGGAGATTCTATAACTCAATGTAAAATGCGATTGTCTAATACGATCTCATCCCTACAGGAGTTGGGTTGGATCGTCAACTTCGAAAAGTCCAGACTGAACCCAGAAACCATTCAAATATTTGTAGGGATCCAACTAGACTCCGTAAGTCAAAAGAGCTTCCTCCCGCATTCAAAAAAAGTAATTATCCAGTCAAAGGTGTCAGAGGCAATAGAAAAATCCCCACATGACACTAAGGAAGGCTATGTCCTTACTAGGATCATTATCCTCTTGTATTCCAGCTGTACCGTGGGCTCAATTTCATACTCGCCAGCTACAGTACGAAGTATTATCAGTCCAGGGAAGAAAACGACATCTGGAGAGTAAACTAAAGGTACCTTCACACTAAGCGACTTTGCAGCGAGAACGACGACAATCCGTGACGTTGCAGCGTCCTGGATAGCGATCTCGTTGTGTTTGACACGCAGCAGCGATCTGGATCCCGCTGTGATATCGCTGGTCGGAGCTAGAAGTCCAGAACTTTATTTCGTCTCTGATCACCCTCTGTCATCGCTGGATCAGTGTGTGTGACACCGATCCAGCGATGTGTTCACTTGTAACCAGGGTAAATATCGGGTTACTAAGCGCAGGGCCGCGCTTAGTAACCCGATATTTACCCTGGTTACCATTGTAAAAGTAAAAAAAAAACACTACATACTCACCTTCTGATGTCTGTCACGTCCCCCGCCGGCGGCTTCCCTGCACTGAATGTGTCAGCGCCGGCCAACCGTAAAGCAGAGCACAGCGGTGCCTGGTTTCCCGGGTGCTGCAGGGGAACTTCGGCATCGTTGAAGACAGTTTCAACGATGCCGAAGTCGTTCCCCTGATCGTTGGTCGCTGGAGAGAGCTGTCTGTGTGACAGCTCCCCAGCGACCACACAACGACTTACCAACGATCGCATCGCTGGTCATGATCGTTGGTAAGTCGTTTAGTGTAACGGTACCCTAACTCTTTCCAGGGATGTCATAAGATCCCTATCCTGGTGGCTAGATATGGAACACCTTTCAGGGGGTGTACCTTGGATAATAGACCCTTCTAAAATAATTACTACCGACGCCAGCCCTACAGGGTGGGGTGCACACATGGAGGATAATTTGGTCCAAGACACCTGGAATCAGGCCGAATTAACATGTTCTTCCAATTGGAAAGAATTAAGCGCGGTAGAAAATGCCTTAAATCATTTTCTTCCACAGATTCGAGGAGCACATGTAAGAGTTTTCTCGGACAATTCCACCACAGTGGCATATGTAAACCGTCAAGGTGGTACACGGTCAGGGAATCTGATGACCATAGCAGCAGAGATCTTCCAATTGGCAGAGACTCATCTTGCATCCTTGACAGCCCTACACATCAGAGGGGTAGAAAATACCAAAGCAGACTACCTCAGTCGAAACATGCTACGCCAGGGAGAATGGAGCCTAAACAGAAACGTATTCAGAGTAATAACAAGAGCATGGGGTATACCTCAAATAGATCTGTTTGCCACAAGAGGCAACAGACAAGTAAAAAGGTTCGCTTCCCTGAACTTCATGGATCATCCAGACATGTTGGACTCTCTCCACCATCCTTGGAAGTTCAAACTGGCATACGCCTTTCCTCCAATGTCTCTGATTCCACTAGTGATCAGGAAGATCAGGAGGGAACAAGCAAGGGTGATCCTCATTGCACCCTTTTGGCCCAAGAGACCGTGGTTCTCTTGTCTCCAGAGCATGTGTCTATGCGATCCATGGATTCTTCCATTAGACAAGGAACTGCTGTTCCAGGGGCCCTTCTTCCACCCGCAAGTGAAAGGGCTTCACTTGACGGCGTGGAATTTGAGCGGCAGTTATTAAGTTCAAGGGGGTTTTCGGAACAACTAGTAAACACCCTGTTACTAAGTAGGAAAAGATCTACCACCCTAATATATAGTAGGGTATGGAATAAATTCTTAAATTTCTATACAATACCGTTCACTAACCAAGTTCCGGTGACACCTATCCTAGAGTTCCTACAAAAAGGTAGAGAATTAGGATTATCGGTAAACACCCTAAGAGTTCAGGTCTCAGCGTTAGGAGCCCTATATGGATGCAATACAGCAGCTAATAGGTTTTATAAAATCTTGTGAACGAAGTAATCCGGTCCATATTCCCCGTCTACCTCCGTGGGATTTAAATTTAGTACTAGAGTCCTTAACTGGCACCCCGTTTGAACCACTAGATTCCATACCCCTGAATGTTCTAACGTATAAAGTAGCCCTAACCTCAGCTAGGAGGGTTAGTGACATCCAGGCCCTATCAGTAGACCCACCTTTCTTGCTAGTATTTCAAGATTGAATAGTCCTAAAACCTGATCCCTCATATCTCCCTAAGGTGGCATCCACCTATCACCGATCTCAGGAAATTTTTCTCCCTTCCTTTTTTGATTCCCCTCTAACCCCAGAACAACATAAGTTCCACACCTTAGATGTCAGAAGAGCCATCCTGACTTGCATAGAGAGGTCTCAGACATGGAGGCAGAGTAGGGCTCTGTTTATCTCCTTTCAGGGTCGCAAGAAAGGACATGGCGTTACAAGAGCTACCATATCTCGGTGGATCAGAGAAGCAATCTGTTTGGCCTATACGTCAAAGGGCGAAATACCTCCAGTGGGGATAAAGGCACATTCAACACGAGCCATGGCTTCCTCCTGGGCGGAACAGGCGGATGTACCAATTCATTTGATATGTAAGGCCGCAACTTGGTCTACATTTTCTACCTTCTACAACCATTATAGACTTGATCTATCTACATCTTTTGATCTAACCTTTGGTAGAACTGTTCTTACTACAGTAATCCCACCCAGATAATGACTCTCTGAAAATCTCTCATGTGGGTTGCTGTCGTGGCGAAGGGTAAAAAGCCGGATTACTTACCGGTAATGCTCTTTTAATGAGTCCACGACAGCACCGATTTATTACCCTCCCTAAATTATGCACAGCTTTCTTTTAAGTTCACGAATAATGGTTGTATAGAGTTTAAGAAATTGATATTGCTGAATAAGAATTAATACTGAAGCTTTTGCGGTTCCCTTTTTATACTCTATAAACTAAACTGAGGAGGAGAGGGGACCGCCTCCTTTTATTCTGTAGGTTTCCTGTTCCTATGGGCGGATCCCTCTCTCATGTGGGGTGCTGTCGTGGACTCATTAAAAGAGCATTACAGGTAAGTAATCCGGCTTTTCAGATTTATCCTGGGTAGTAGGGCAAGCTAGGGCGCCTCCTAGTGTTACGGACAGGGAAGGAGCCCCTGGACCCGGGTCACCTGACAACTGTATCACAACACACATATTATTAACTAGACTAGTCCAAGGGGCGCTCAAGAAGTGTGGACCAGTCTAACCAGCCAATGACTCTGAAACTGAGGCGTTATTGATGTGTCTGCAGTTTCTTCTCTTCCATCTGCGCCCTAAGGCTTCTTTCACACTTCAGTCGTTTAGCGTCAGTCACTTCCGACAAAGTGACAGATCGACGGATCCGTCACAATTGTTGAAAAAATGGATGTAACGGATCCGTTTTTTTGACGGATCCGTTACTCGGGGGTTGTATATACTTTTTGGAGCATGCGCAATTGAAAAAAATTGAAAAAACGGATTGGGGCGACGGATCCGTCGCCCATAGGTGGCCATTCTATGGAATGACGAACGCGACGGATCCGTCGCGATCCGTCATTTTAACGGAGACAAAAAACGTTGCAATGACCGTTAATGTCTAGATGACGTCCGCTAAATTTTGACGCATCCGTCGCATGACGGATGGAACGGACGACCATCCGTCACAATCCGTCGCTAATGCAAGTCTATGGGGAAAAAACGGATCCGTCGAAAAAAAAAACGGATCCGTTTTTTGAGGAAAATGACGGTTTTAGACTGACGCCAAACAACTGAAGTGTGAAAGAGGCCTAAATCGAACACTTACATTTTCGTACCCCAGAAGTGTAACCAACAGCCCTTGCAGGTAGTGGCTCGTAATGATGGCAGAAGTTCACTTTCAACACTCGAAGACATGCGTGTAACTGCATATTTGCAGGATTAAGGGTGCTGTGAGGATGACAACGTATGTTTCAATCATGCCTCTATGGGTATGATATTGGCTGGCTTGGGACTTGTCTGCACTTAGCGCACACCTTTTGAAGTAGTCTAGCTAATTGTTATGTGGTGCTGCAATAGTAAAAAGTCGTTTTCACTATTGTGCTGGGAACTTTGTTCAAAAATTTAGGATGCTAGAAATTCTTATTATATGAGAAATGCAGCTCTGTAATTTAAGATACATAAATCCCCTTAAGACAAGATACTGATAAATATTTTAAATGTTTTTAATTTCAGTATTTTCTCAAATTCTGATTCGAACACATTCATCATTCTGTTATATTTATTAACGTGTATTCGTAAATTAAGTGCAGTAAAATGCTGATTTACTGCCTTAGATTGATAAAATTAATATTTATATCAGTATAATTACATTTCCAAACTTTTTAAAATTCTTGGGAAAGTACCATAAATATGCAGCAAGCTATGCCTTTATTATGTTACAGATGGCTAATAATATTTCATAATTTTATTTTGACTTTTCTAAACTCAACACTAAACTGACCTTGTCTCTGTAACTCCACAGCAGTTGCTTATATGCTTTACAGCAACCTTATGGACCATGTGAAATCAGGATGTTTATGGACTTGTGGAAGAATTTTCTGGACATGCCCAGTGACTGATAACATCTGAAAAGTGATCAGTATAGAGCGCAAAGTGTCAGCTTATAATACAGCTCAGTGATCAGAGTAAAAAATGCAAAACATTTTTTTTAATACAGATATTGGCAAATTTTAAACAAAATCACTAAATGCAAAAAAAAATTGTTAAAACATTTAAATTAGGGTTGAGCGAAACGGGTCGTTCATTTTCATAAGTCGCCGACTTTTGGCAAAGTCGGCGTCTCATGAAACCCGACCCGATCCCTGTGCGGGGTCGGCCATGCGGTACGCGATCTTGGCGCCAAAGTCGCGTTTCGTATGACGCGTTTAGCGCCATTTTTTCAGCCAATGAATGAGCGTGGGCAGAGTGATGACATAGGTCTTAGGGGAGTGAACGCCTATTGTCATGTTATCGCTTGTGCGCAGCAGGGAGTTGGAATTTGCAATACGAAATTTTCTGTGCTGGGACGGAGGGGAGAGAGAGAGAGAGAGAGAGAGAGAGAGAGAGAGAGAGAGAGAAAAAAAAAATAAATAAATAAAAAAAAAATATTCTTTCATCGGGTTTCGTGTTTCGGCCGAAACCCGACTTTTCACGGTGGTCGGCCGATTTCACTCGACTCGACTTTTAAGACAGTCGGGTTTCACAAAACCCGACTCGACCCTAAAAAACTAAAGGTCGCTCAACCCTAATTTAAATGTTTTTTTTTTATTATTATTATTATTATTATTATTATTATTTTTTACCAGCAGCTCATTAACTTATGAAACATGGTTTTCCAGGCTGGCCAGTATTTATACAAGGGCAGTAGCAGTTATATAGGTTTACAACCTATTTTTTGGCACAGGATCTGATTATTCAACTCTGATTTCACCCATTATCATTAACTTTATAGCTATGACTGGTCTTTACCATAACTATTGCAATGCTGATGCATTGTCTTCATGATGCCAGAAAATACTTTGCTCCTAGTACAATCTCTGAATAATCTTAGAAACATTAATTATGTACAGTTTCTCAATTATCTTTTATTTATCTAGTTTCCTTCAGGAATCCTTGGATTATCTTTTCATTATGACAAACAGAAAACTCCATTCCCCCCCTGAACTCGCCTTCCACTCTAAAAACAGCTCAACTTCATCTAGATCAGGATAATATAGACAGGGAAGCACAGTGAGGTGTCAGGTTAAAGGTGCTTTTTCATTGCGTTTAGTTGTACTCTTGGTGGCCGCGTCGGGGCATACAAATGAAACCCCCTCCACTCCCCCCCCCCCCCCGCTCTCCAAAAAGGTGATTCTTATGTATGTTAAAAGGGGCCATAGACTAGAATGGTGTATCCTTTTTGGAGGCAGTCACTCAATAGACTGCGTCTGGGTGTCCGCCTCTAGTAGGCATATACACCCAAAAATAATGCTCGGCACAGTGCACGTTCACTCTGCCGGCACCATTATAGTCTATGGGTATGTCGGCCCAATCCCGTTTTGCAGGGGGTGAATGCCATGGATATTATAAATCTAGAAGGACCATCTAGCAAATATAATATCCATGACCAAATGTATCCCTAAAAAGATCACCTCCGGCACTTGGCACATGGCTGGTTTATTTGTACTGGGAACATAAATAGTTGTATCTTTCATAAGGGACCAGTGATACTAAAAAGAAAGCGCTCTGTCCTAAAGAAGTGAATGATAATATTTACAGATGCACTTGAAAGAACTTGAAATATTCCACATACTATTTACATTAGCTGAATGATGTTATATGGATGAGGTTGGGGCTTCTGCCAGATTACTCAATGGAAAGTTTATTCTGTTTAGCAATATCACCTCACCCCTTGACTTCCATAGCTCTGTTTTATTTCTCATTAAATACATATCTGAATCATTTCTGTACATGATATAGACAGTTACATAATATCCCAATCTTACATGCATAATTAAATGTGCGATGATCAGTTCTTTATGCAGATTGATAAAATCTTGAAGATCAATTAGATTATTGCTTTTGTATTTGATTTAATAAGTTTGTTCCTGAGCTTGGGTTTTAGTTCCTTCATATGATATATTTAGTCTTATTGAAGTCATTTGTTTAGTGTTCATTTATAATTAGGATTTAATTAGCCTATACCTATAAACTCCTTCTCTATAATGTCCTCTAATGGTGCTAGGCGCTAACTTGCTGTCAGACGGAAAAAAAAAACATTTTTGATTTGTGACCTGTAAAAGAAAATAAACAATATTTTAGGCATTTCCAGGACGGAGTGTCTGACTTGAGGCCCAGGAGCTCATTTTTCAGTTCTTGTCTGGAGCCGGTCCCAGTCCTAGACTCAGGCTGACAACTGTGGACTTCTTTCACTTCTACTAATATACCGTAAGCCCCATAATGAGGCTAAATAAGGGGCACGAATGTGAGGATATGGGAGTTTCCCTGCAACTCCTGAGGGCTGAGCCCTAGACACGCTCTTCATCAGTATGATGTTACAAGCGAATGCACGTTCCTTGGAACATGTTATGTATTGTATCATCTATATGTTATATATTCTGTCTTTCTCTATTACACCTTTTTTTAAATAATATATTTTATACTTCCTGTTTGACTCTTACACATCCTTGTCCAGATAATGGATAAACAAAAAAAATATTTTGGTGATCATCATCACCTCATCTATAAACTACTGTTTCTGTCTGCAGCAGTTTCCTTTACTTACGTTTCTGATCACTGTAGAGCTTTATGATGTGATTTCCCGTGTTATTCATTGTTAAACAGTGCAGAGTCCAGTGAAAACAGTAGACACGCACAAACTTCACTTCCTGCAGGGTGCTTTAGTGTTAGAAGGTTGATATAACTGTTGCCATCTCCAGTGGTTCTTCAATACAGATTTAAATTGATTGAATTGACCGGAATTGGTACTGCTAGCATGTGACTTTCTTAAAAGTAGCAACTAACATGGACCAAACATCAAAAAAAAGAAAAGCATGTGTTTTTAATTTCATATTTACGGTAATCTGTTGTCCTTACTATATGCCATTTCGTAAAGGGGAAGGTATCGCGTTTGTAGATCATTAATAAAATCAATGTAATATAACATGCTGTTATAACCAAGTTTTGAATGCATTTGAAACATATTTTGTTTGTTATACGAGTTAAAGAAGGCACTGGGGGCTGATATCTTGCTTTCACAGTAGCAGTACGACACTATTAGTGTCTTTATACGGCACCACATGGTCATAGGAGATAACAGACAGACCCGACCCTGTCTATTGTAATAGAACTGTCACTGCTGTGAACTGGGCAGGCCTCTGTGAGCTGCACAATTCACAGTAGTGCCATATTCATGGAGCCCTCGGATCTGCTAACATAAGCAGTAGTGCTTCCAGCAGAACAGATCCTAGATTGATGGCTGACGGGAGTAAAATGCAGGAGAAAAGCAGAGACATCAAGGAGGAACAGTGTACCATTAGCATTATCGAGCAGGAGCTGTGAGCTGCTTGGTAGGAGTTGTGATTCGTCCCTCAGTAAGATAAGGAGCTGCAGGTCTGCAGTGAATGGCCAGACATTGTGGAGGAGGGTGAGCGAATCATGTAATCTGGGTGAGAGAGACTGATGGGAGAGAGAGAGAGAGACACAGTAACTGCTGGTGATAGCAGATCACAGGGCAGTCACCACAAAATGGCACTGCCCTGTGATGCTACTCTTCATTCTTTCCCATGGACACTAGACCACCCAAATTTTGCTGCCAACAGTAAAGCTACTAAGTCTTACTAAATAGCTGTTTGAGGTCTAAAACGGAAAATGCTTCCCCTAGTGGTAAGTAAATATATATATATATATATATATATATATATATATATATATATATATATATATATATATATATATATATATCCTACTATATAATTGTCTAAGGGGTACTTCCGTCTGTCCCGAATATTCATTGGCCGCGGCCTCTGTCTGTCATGGAATCCAAGTCGCTGATTGGTCTCGCCAGCTGCCTGTCATGGCTGCCGCGACCAATCAGCGACGGCCACAGTCAGATTAGTCTCGCCCTACTCCCCTGCAGTCAGTGCCCGGCGCCCGCTTCATACTCCCCGCAGTCACCGCTCAAACAGGGTTAATGCTCACTCTGTTATTGCCGCTATTAACCCTGTGTGACCAAGTTTTTACTATTGATGCTGCCTATGCAGCGTCAATAGTAAAAACATCTAACATTAAAAATAATAAAAAAAATAAAAAATCATTATATATTCACCTTCCGCCGCTTTTCCCGCTCTTCGCGACGCTTCGGTTACCGCTCCATGCAAGCGGCAGGTTCCGGTGGCAAGGATGGTATTCGACAAGGACCTGCCATGACGTCACAGTCATGTGAACGCGACGTCATCACAGGTCCTGTGCGCCTGCGCAAGAAGGACCTGCCATGACGTCATGGTCACGTGACCGGACCGCGACGTCATCACAGGTCCTGCGCACCTGCGCGAGATGGACCTGCCATGACGTCACGTGACCGGACCGCGACGTCATCACAGGTCCTGCGCGGCTGCGCGAGAAGGACCTGCCATGATGTCACAGTCACCTCGACGTCATCACAGGTCCTGCGCTCATACCAACCCTGGGACCGGAAGCTGGACTACAAAGGGCCCTCAGAAGGTGAGTATATGTTTATTTTTTATTTTTTAACCTGTGACATACGTGGCAGGGCAATATACTACGTAGCTGGGCAATGTACTACGTGACTGGCCAATATACTACGTGGCTGGGCAATATACTATGTGGCTCTGTGCTGTATACTACGTCGCTGTGCAATATACTACGTGGCTCTGTGCTGTATACTACATAACTGGGCAGTATACTACGTCACTGGTCAATATACTATGTCACTGGGCAATATACTACGTCACTGGGCAGTATACTATGTCACTGGGCAGTATACTATGTCACTGGGCAATATACTACGTCACTGGGCAGTATACTACGTCACTGGGCAGTATACTACGTCACTGGGCAGTATACTACGTCACTGGGCAGTATACTACGTCACTGGGCAGTATACTACGTCACTGGGCAGTATACTATGTCACTGGGCAATATACTACGTAACTGGGCAATATACTACGTGGCTAGGCAATATACTACGTAACTGGGCAATATACTATGTGGCTGGGCAATATACTATGTGGCTGTGCAATATACTACATGGGCTGTGCAATATACTACATGGACATGCATATTCTAGAATACCCGGTGCGCTAGAATCGGGCCACCGTCTAGTGTGTGTGTGTGTGTGTGTGTGTGTGTGTGTGTGTGTGTATATATATATATATATATATATATATATATATATATATATATATATATATATATATATTAGCTATTGAACCCGTTCTACGCCCGGGTGGCGAGCATTTATATTGGTATATGGCCTCCATCCTGGTATGTGCTGCTCTCATCTTGCTCTCCCATCCTGTCATGTGCTGCTCCATCCTGCGCCCCCATCCCGTCATGTGCTGCTCCATCCTGCATCCCCATCCTATCATGTGCTGCTCCATCCAGAGTCCCCATCCTGTCATGTGCTCCATCCTACACCCCCATCCTGTCATGTGTGTGCCCCCATTCTGTCATGTGCTGCTCCCATCCTGTGCCCCCATTCTGTCATGTGCTGCTCCCATCCTGTGCCCCCATGTGCTGCTCCCATCCTGTCATGTGCTCCCATCCTGCGCCCCATCCTGTCCGGGCGGCTGTGCTGAGTGCGGGCGGCTGTGCTGAGTGCGGGCGGCTGTGCTGAGTGCGGGCGGCTGTGCTGAGTGCGGGCGGCGGTGCTGAGTGCGGGCGGCGGTGCTGAGTGCGGGCGGCTGTGCGCGGCGGTGCTGAGTGCGGGCGGCTGTGCGCGGCGGTGCTGAGTGCGGGCGGCGGTGCTGAGTGCGGGCGGCGGTGCTGAGTGCGGGCGGCGGTGCTGAGTGCGGGCAGCTGCGCGGCGGTGGTGAGTGCGGCGGCTGTGCGTGGCGGTGGTGAGTGTGGGCGGCTGTGCGTGGCGGTGGGGAGTGCGGGCGGCTGTGCGTGGCTGTGGTGAGAGTGCGGGCGGCTGTGGTGAGAGTGTGGGCGGCTGTGCTGGGCGCCGAGTGCTGGGGGCCTGAGCAGGCGAGGACACCGGCGCGCTGTAGGGGTCAGGTGCCGGAGTCGCCGCTAGCTCAGGCCCCTGGCACTTGCTATATTTACCTGTCCCCCCGCTCCGTCTTCCGGGTCCTCTGGCTGTGACTGTTCAGTCAGAGGGTGGCGCGCATTAAGCGCGCCATCGCGCCCTCTGAACTGAACGACACAGGCGTCCGCGCTTTCCGGCTCCATTTTCTTGAAGACACGCAGTGTGTCTTCAAGAAAATGGCGCCGGAAAGCGCGGACTGCGCAGGCGCCGATTCCGGGAGCAGGGGGACATTCATGGCCCGGAATCGCATCGGTGGAACGGGACAGGTAAGTATTGCATACTCACCCTCCTGGCTCGTCCCTGCTTCTCCGTTGGAGATCGCGGTGTGCGTTCAGTGCTTACGCATACCGCGATCTCCTGGGAGCGTCACTCTGGGGTCCAGACTGCGCCGGCGCTTGCGCAGTCTATAAAGGCTTCGGACAGAGTGACGCTCCCAGCGTTATATTATAGATATATTAATAATAATGTATATTATAGAAATGTTTGCAGACATTGCATTAATACATTTTAATTACAATTTTAAGCTTTATTTCACAAAAAACTGGTGGCACCTTCAATAATTTAAGCAATAACTCCTATCATTTAAAAATTATAATGGATGCTATTCTCTGTTATGACTTATGCTTCTCTAATCAATCCCTTTGCCTTCTGTTGTTCTCTGTTGGCACATATTTGCAACTAATGTGGTGAAATGTGAACCATTTTGATCATGCAGAATTGCTGACCTGATTCTATAGTTTATAGTGATGAGCGAGTATACTTGTTGCTCGGGTGGTCTCTGAGTATTTGTAACTGCTCGGAGATTTAGTTTTTGTTGACGCAGCTGCATGATTTGCGGCTACTAGACAGCTTGAATACATGTGGGGATTCCCTAGCAACCCCCACATGTACTCAGGCTGACTAGCACCGATTGCCTTGTGCAGGCATGTACTACGGAGGACAGAGAATGAACTTTAATCCAATATTGCAGCCAGCATGCAGCCAGCGGGTAAGGAAAGGGTGAATCAAACACCCGAAAACCCAGCCTCTATGGCTGAAAATTGTTCCCTCCAAATTCAGGTGACAGAGTCCCTTTAAGCAAGTTGAAGATGAAATGATCTCTAAAAGGCCTAAAAATGACACGTCCTTTGTATTTTCGGCAAATACATTTTTTTTATATATTTAGCTTTTATCATTTTTAAAATTACAAAATGGGCTGATGCAAAAATTTGTACACCTTTGGAGATTTGTGTGCTCAAATAACTTTGACCAAGGTTTCAACCCTTAATTACCCTGTTAGGGTTATGTCTTGTTCACAAACATGTTTGGCGAAAGCGTCCTCTAAACTTGTACCAAAAAAAGCCGCCATGGGTTCTTCTAAGAAGCTGACTAGCACTCTGAAAATGGTGGAGGCCAAAAAGCAGGAGAAGGCTATAAGAAGATAGCAAAGCATTTTCAAGTTGCCCTTTGCTCAATTTGAAATATAATTAAGAAATGACAGTTAACAGGAACAATGAATGTCAAGATAAGGTCTGAAAGACCAAGCAATATTTCAGTGAGAGCTGCTCATAGGATTGTTAGAGAGGCAAATCGGAAATCCCTCTTCATTGAAAGACCTTCAAAAATATTTAGCAGACTCTGAAGTTGTGGTACTTTCCTTTACTATTCAGAGAGCGTTGCACAAATATGGGCTTCATGGAAGAGTCATTGGAAGAAAACCTCCTGTGTATTTACCATAAAATTCAACCTCAGAAGTATTCAAAAGTTGCCGAGATCTGAATCTGAGCATGTGCCGCCATTTTCCCAGAGGCCACCGCATCGCAGGAATGTATCTGCGGCTCCGCGGCCCTTCGGGCATTCACGAAATGCCGGCAGAGCCCCGCAGCCCCACAGGCCACTGCAGCCCCACAGGCCACTGTCTCCCCACAGAGCACCTGTTGCAAAATGCCGGCAGAGCCCCGCCACACCACAGAGCATAACCGCCGCACCAGCCAGGGATGGGATTTCCTGGAGGTCAACGCACCAGCCTGAGCCACCGAGCAACTCCTGTGACCACTCCTGTGCCGAAACCCCTCCCCGGTAAGCTGAATTCGGACTGTAAGATGGACCCCCATTTGACACATTTTTTTTTCCTCCCTATTTTCCTTGTGAAAATTTGGGGTGCGTCTTATGGTCCGGTGCATGTTATAGTCCGAAAAATACGGTACATCACCTGTGTAGTTAAGGAAATCCCGACAATGTGATCTTTGGGGGAGGGGGGCTTCAGGACCTACCTTTAGGAGCAATGGGTCTAAAGACTTTTCTTCCCCATAAGTAAAGGTAATCACTCCCCAGAATTCAGATCATTTTATGAATTTATTTGGAATATCAATGTCAGATTGACATTATAAATTTTTCCATAAAGTGTAGCTCAGATCTATTTAATAATGTCTACAGTTGATATTATGAAATCAGATCCTTTTTAACAGAATTTGAGAACAGGGAACATGTCATCAGTGTTACTATTTTTAAGGTGTTTTTTTTCTCACCCAAACGTTAATGTCTAGGGGTCATGCAGTGCATTCATTTATAATTGGCTACCCTAATTCACTTAAATGGGTTTATGAAACAGTAGGAAAACGTGACTGCTTGTGTGTGAATGGTGCTGAGCAGCTGTAACAGATACAGTGCCTACAAGTAGTATTCAACCCCCTGCAGATTTAGCAGGTTTAATAAGATGCAAATAAGTTAGAGCCTTCAAACTTCAAACAAGAGCAGGATTTATTAACAGATGCATAAATCTTACAAACCAAAAAGTTTTGTTGCTCAGTTAAATTTTTATAAATTTTAAACATAAAAGTGTGGGTCAATTATTCTTCAACCCCTAGGTTTAATATTTTGTGGAATAACCTTTGTTTGCAATTACAGCTAATAATCGTCTTTTCTAAGACCTGATCAGGCCGGCACAGGTCTCTGGAGTTATCTTGGCCCACTCCTCCATGCAGATCTTCTCCAAGTTATCTAGGTTCTTTGGGTGTCTCATGTGGACTTTAATCTTGAGCTCCTTCCACAAGTTTTCAATTGGGTTAAGGTCAGGAGACTGCCTAGGCCACTGCAACACCTTGATTTTTTGCCTCTTGAACCAGGCCTTGGTTTTCTTGGCTGTGTGCTTTGGGTCGTTGTCTTGTTGGAAGATGAAATGACGACCCATCTTAAGATCCTTGATGGAGGAGCGGAGGTTCTTGGCCAAAATCTCCAGGTAGGCCGTGCTATCCATCTTCCCATGGATGCGGACCAGATGGCCAGGCCCCTTGGCTGAGAAACAGCCCCACAGCATGATGCTGCCACCACCATGCTTGACTGTAGGGATGGTATTCTTGGGGTCGTATGCAGTGCCATCCAGTCTCCAAACGTCACGTGTGTGGTTGGCACCAAAGATCTCGATCTTGGTCTCATCAGACCAGAGAACCTTGAACCAGTCAGTCTCAGAGTCCTCCAAGTGATCATGAGCAAACTGTAGACGAGCCTTGACATGACGCTTTGAAAGTAAAGGTACCTTACGGGCTCGTCTGGAACGGAGACCATTGCGGTGGAGTACGTTACTTATGGTATTGACTGAAACCAATGTCCCCACTGCCATGAGATCTTCCCGGAGCTCCTTCCTTGTTGTCCTTGGGTTAGCCTTGACTCTTCGGACAAGCCTGGCCTCGGCACGGGAGGAAACTTTCAAAGGCTGTCCAGGCCGTGGAAGGCTAACAGTAGTTCCATAAGCCTTCCACTTCCGGATGATGCTCCCAACAGTGGAGACAGGTAGGCCCAACTCCTTGGAAAGGGTTTTGTACCCTTTGCCAGCCTTGTGACCCTCCACGATCTTGTCTCTGATGGCCTTGGAATGCTCCTTTGTCTTTCCCATGTTGACCATGTATGAGTGCTGTTCACAAGTTTGTGGAGGGTCTTAAATAGTCAGAAAAGGCTGGAAAAAGAGATAATTAATCCAAACATGTGAAGCTCATTGTTCTTTGTGCCTGAACTACTTCTTAATACTTTAGGGGAACCAAACAGAATTCTGGGGGGTTGAGGGGTTGAATAATAAATGACCCTCTGAAAAAACTTTTCACAATTTAAAAAAAAATAAACAAAGAAATAACATTCTTTTTTGCTGCAGTGCATTTCACACTTCCAGGCTGATCTACAGTCCAAATGTCACAATGCCAAGTTAATTCCAAATGTGTAAACCTGCTAAATCTGCAGGGGGTTGAATACTACTTGTAGGCACTGTATAGTACATAGGAAGTACCTGGGTTTTTCTAATCTCAACACTCCTTTATTAGGCTTACACTTCTGGCCTTTAGGGTACCGTCACACTCAGCAACTTTCCAACGATCACGACCAGCGATACGACCTGGCCGTGATCGTTGGAAAGTCCTTGTGTGGTTGCTGGAGAGCTGTCACACAGACAGCTCTCCAGCGACCAACGATGCCGAAGTCCCCGGGTAACCAGGGTAAACATCGGGTTACTAAGCGCAGGGCCCTGCGCTTAGTAACCCGATATTTACCCTGGTTACCAGTGAAGACATCGCTGCATCGGCGTCACACACACCGATCCAGCGATGTCAGCGGGTGATCCAGCGACGAAATAAAGTTTCAAACGATCTGCTACGACGTACGATTCTCAGCGGGGTCCCTGATCGCAGTAGCGTGTCAGACACAGCGAGATCGTAACTATATCGCTGGAACGTCACGGATCGTGCCGTCGTAGCGACCAAAGTGCCACTGTGAGACGGTACCCTTAGATTGCTCCCTAAACTCTTGGACTTGATCACTGATGCACGTGATAATAAGCTCATGGCTTATTATATGCAATTGGTGATGTTAATTAGTACTTTCCATACGTATATTATCATATTACCATTCTAAAAATAAATTAATGAAGAACCTATTGCTGTATTTGGTCTTTTTTTGTTTCCTTTATTTGTTTGACAAGCCAAGTTTGTGCAGCAATCTGATTAGATTTAACCCTGCTGGAATTAGAGTGGCTAAGCTCTATAATTTTAGTCTCTGAGGAATTCACATTCTCTCCTCATACCAAGTGCTATCAGACTCAAAATATTCACGATCTTTCAATTAAACTTCTGTTTCTAATTTTATGTTGAGCTATGTGCAGTGCAGCTTCTGAATTTGTTCCAAAGCTAATTTCCTATTTCCAATCCGGAAATTGCTTTGCCTTATTTTTCCTTGACTCCGAAAGAAATACTGAAAGAAAGGCAGACGCAGACCTTTGCACATTTGAGAAGGTGAGATGGGTTGTGCTTAACCTGCAGGGCGCACACAATAGTAGTGTTGAGCGATACCGTCCGATACTTGAAAGTATCGGTATCGGAAAGTATCGGCCGATACCGGCAAAGTATCGGATCCGATCCGATACCGATACCCGATACCAATACAAGTCAATGGGACTCAGGTATCGGACGGTATTCCTGATGGTTCCCAGGGTCTGAAGGAGAGGAAACTCTCCTTCAGGCCCTGGGAACCATATTAATGTGTAAAAGAAAGAATTAAAATAAAAAATATCGCTATACTCACCTGTCCGACGCAGCCGGGACCTCAGCGAGGGAACCGGCAGCGTTGTTTGTTTAAAATTCGCGCTTTTACTTGGTTACGTGAGGTCCCGGCTTGTGATTGGTCAGGGCGGCCATGTTGCCGGGACGCGGACCAATCACAGCAAGCCGTGACGAAATTACGTCACGGCTTGCTGTGATTGGTCCGAGTCCCGGCAACATGGCCGCCATTAACCAATCACAAGCCGTGACGTCACAGGAGGCTGGACACGCGCGCTTTTCAAAATACGCGCATGTCCAGCCTCCCGTGACGTCCCGGCTTGTGATTGGTTAATGGCGGCCATGTTGCCGGGACGTCACTGGAGGCTGGACACGCGCGCTTTTCAAAATACGCGCATGTCCAGCCTCCCGTGACGTCACGGCTTGTGATTGGTTAATGGCGGCCATGTTGGCGGGACGCGGACCAATCACAGCAAGCCGTGACGTAATTTCGTCACGGCTTGCTGTGATTGGTCCGCGTCCCGGCAACATGGCCGCCCTGACCAATCACAAGCCGGGACTTCACGTAACCAAGTAAAAGCGCGAAATTTAAACAAAGAACGCTGCCGGTTCCCTCGCTGAGGTCCCGGCTGCGTCGGACAGGTGAGTATAGCGATATTTTTTATTTTAATTCTCTTTTTTACACATTATTACATTAATGTTGTTGCGATACCCGATACCCGATATCACAAAAATATCGGATCTCGGTATCGGAAATTCCGATACAGCAAGTATCGGCCGATACCCGATACTTGCAGTATCGGAATGCTCAACACTACACAATAGAATTATGTGAATGGTTGCATGTCAGTAGACTGTGGCCACTTTCACACAGTAGCAGTCTTATCATCGTTATTTGTAAGTCAAAACCAGGAATGAAACATATACGCAGAGAAAGTATAGTGTAAAGATTTGTACTACTTCCATCGTTTGGACCAGCTCCTGGTCTTAGTTTAGCGGTATTTTCAATCCGTTTTTTTGTGCAATACTATAGCTTTTAGCTGTTGTACCATATTATCTGCCTTAAAATAATAAGCGTAAAATAATGTGTCTACTGTTCTGTCTCTAATCTCTGCAGCACTGACAATTTTTATTTTTGTTTACATGGAGGCAGGCATCATAATTTCCTTGTTGTTGTGATGCTAATAAGTATATCTATTGATTGGATGCAGCGGTCATGTGTCTTTAAAACTAGGGGGGGTAGAGAGGGCTGAGCAATAGTAGTTCATTACTGTTACTTTTATTATTTTATAACAATAACCGCTTTTTTTGAATAATTTTGATCAGATGGATAAGGAACCCCCCCCCCCCCCCGTTTTTTAGTGTGATTTCTGACCTTATTAAATTAAAAGCTCTATTGTGATGGTAAAGCCAATGATGAAATTGTCATGCAGAGCAGCACTAGAGGGACTTTCTCCCTCATTCTAAATTCATGGGTTGGTCTCCAACTAATCAGTCACTTCACCTATTTATATAAAGCTATCCTTTGGTCATTAGTGTTCTGACATGCCTGATGTTTTGCTCATGTAAAGGTGCTTCACAGAGAATCTGTCACCACCCCTCTGACATGTCTGTTTTAGTACGGTAAATACTTTCATTACCACGAGTATACCAAATTCTGGTTAATTAATTCTGAGAACTCAGCTGTGTTATTCCTCTTGTTGTTCTTAAAAGGAGTCTGTCACCCTGGGACGTATATGACCTAATATGGGCATACAGGTAATAGAAATGTTACTCTAGTCCTACCTGTATGCCTCATATTAATGGTCTTGATGCTGAGAGTTGTTATATGCTCTCTTTGTTAATGATGTATTCCAAGCTTCGGGGCGTGCGGTGCCTGGAAGAAATCCCTGCCTCCTGTCTTCATTGTAATACTTATCCTCTTCCATCAGCATCAGTTACGGTCCCGGAATACTGCGCCTGCGTCTTGCACTCTCTCAGAAATACCTGATCCTCCCTTCTGTGGCCACTACATTCAGGGATCTTCTGCACAGGCGAGTCACTGTGACCTCCAGTGTGCGCGCCGATAATACTATCTCCCCACTTCCTCCCTGCACAGTCATCGCTAGGAACCATGTGTACATGGAGGGGATTATGCAGGGAGGAAGTGGGGAGAGCACCTTATCGGCACGCACACCGAAGGTCATAGGAGCGGAAGTCGCTTGCGCCTGTGCAGAAGATCCCCGAGTGCAGTGCCCACAAAAGGGAGGACGAGGTATGTATTTCTGAGGGAGTGCAGGGCGCAGGCACAGGATTCCAGGGCCATAGCTGACGCTTTTGGAGGGGAGTAGTATTTACAATGAGGAGAGGAGGGCAGGGATTTTTTTCAGGCACCGCACGCCCCAGAGCCTGGAAAAAAATCATTAATAGTGTTGATCGAATAGCTTCGGATAAGCGCTTATCTGAATAGTTATAGCTCTTACCGTCTAGTTGCCTCTGGAACCCAGATACCTGGAGTGCTCCCAATAACCAGATGTTCGGAGCCGCAGCTGCATGTGTCGCGGCTGCGTGACAGTCACAACACACAGGCTCTCCGTGCATATGTTGTGACTGTCACACAGCCGCGACACAGGCAGCTGCTGCACCGAACGGCTGATCAGCCGGAGCGCTCCAGGTATCCAGGATCCCGATGCAGCTATTCGGTAAGCGCTATATCTATTCGGATAAGGACTTATCCGAAGCGATTCGATCAACATTAATTGTTAACGTAAAGAATATAACATTTCTCAGCATCAAGACCAGTAATATGAGGCATACAGGTAGGACTGGAGTAACATTTCTATTACCTGTATGCCCCTATTAATAGGTCATATACGTCCCGGGGGGTGACAGATTCCCTATAAAGAAATTTACTGGATGTTGCCAATTGGGGTTATATCAATACAGTCTAAGAGTTTTTGAATATGGCCGTATGTTCTGTCTA
The DNA here is from genome assembly GCF_051348905.1 of Ranitomeya variabilis. NCBI lineage: Eukaryota > Metazoa > Chordata > Amphibia > Anura > Dendrobatidae > Ranitomeya > Ranitomeya variabilis. The sequence continues at coordinate 255,614,829 of NC_135232.1, forward strand.
AATTCTATCCAACAAAACTTCAGATTGCACTCTGACCAACGTTAGTCTATGGTGGGATGGGCGGCATACACATGTCTAGTCTCTTTTGTCACAGTCTTTCTTCATGCCAGAGTTTGATCGGATAGTTGAATTCCCATGCAAGTTGGCCATACAAGTCAATGAATGCGTTGAAAACATAGGACTACACTCAGATGACGTCTGAGTGCAGTCCGATCTCCGTGCACTGACAGAATGGTGAGCGAATGTGCTCGGATAAGAAGTTATCCGAGCATGCTCGTTTGCCAACTTTGTTGTGCTCGAAAAATATGTTCGAGTTTCCTCAGCTGCATGTCTCGTGGCTGTCTGACAGCCGCAACACATGCAAAGATTGTTTGTTAGGCATATTATTCAAGCACACCAAACACACTCGGTTAGCACATGAGCCTGCTCGAATAATACTTATCCCAACACGTTCGCTCATCACTAGGGTTTGATCAGATTGTCATTTGCATAATTTTCTCGATTCTCTCGGATGAGAGAATCTACGGCTTTCTGGACCTGCCCTAATACTATCCAATCCGTGCCTACAGTGTGGGAACACACCCATCTGACAGGATAATGGTAATGCCAGGTGTTAAGTTTATCTGTAAATTTTGTTTCTTTTAAAAATTGTAGGGTTGTGTAGTTGGTGAGCAAAAATTCAGATGCCAAACCCCTTTATGAATTGCCAATAATAAGCAATAACAAATTTACTGTCTCTTTACTCATTATCCCTATGTTGTTTTTATAGGGCTCTTTGATTGAAAAATATGAATTATATTAACTAGAGCTTGTGGCTCTGCAGCTTAAAGCACCTGTCTGTAATGTATATAATATAATATATAATATTGCAGGTTATAGTTAACTTAGTGACAAAATGCACAATTGCAGGAGAAAGGTTGAACTTCATGGACCTAGGTCTTTTTTTTCAAACTATGTATTTAACATTTCTAAACTTTAAAAATTTCTATGAAAATAGATCAGTAAATTACACAACATTAATAACCTAATTATTTGTGTAAAGCCGGAGTCATACTGTGGATATTTTTAGAACAGTTCAAACAAGAGCTGAAAACTATTTTGAAGTTAGTACTTAGAATTTATTATTTTCCTAGGAGCATGGCTCCTTGATGGCTTTTCAGCTCCAATAGGGCTGAGCTGTGCACTCGAATTACAATTTAACTATGATGCCAACAGGGAGTCTGCAGTAGTCCGAGACACATCTCTTGTCGTCATTGGTCCAAAACTGCTGCTGTCCTTTCCCCTGCGGTTTTGCGTCCTCGGCTAGACTGTTGTGTCCTCAGAAAAGTAGATCACATGTTAGGAAGGGGAGAGATTTATTTAAATAAATTCATTATATTAATTATTCATGATAGGTTGTCTTTAAGTAGAAAAATAGGGCTCCCTCACTCATCTGAATAGTCAACTGGTGTGTCTGAATGCCTGCTTGACAAGTCACAAGAAAAGTGAGAATGTTCATGACATGGATTTCTATTTTTGTTAGCTGAAGATGTGATATCGGAATGTGTTTCCTTTTTGGCTTCAGTTTTTTTTTCGGAGGTACATTGTTGCCAGGGCTGGGACAAGGTATTTTGGTGCCCTAGGCAGATATAGCTGATAGAGCACACACACAAGTAAAGTAATCGGTCAGACACTAAGGTAACAGGACCCCTAACTCACCCGTCGGGCCCCCTCCAATGGTTCTGATTACAAGCTCTTATTACTATTTCCACTAGAATTATTACCTGTGTCACCAAAAAATATAAGCAAAGGTTAATAATAAGTGGTGTTCTTGGAATCATTCATTGCTTGCAGGCCGTTTACAGAATACCAGGGAAAAATATCGATATTCATCCCTGTCAAACTCAAGAATAATCATGGAAACTCTACTTATCTATAACGGGGTCTGTTTGGTTTCAACTTAAGTTTGGCGGATCCCCCAGCTAAAGAGACCCCATTATAAAGGGATACATATGGTTTTATATCGTTCAAGCAACAAATACAGTTTGCAACAAAACTGTTGGTGGTTCTAGTGACTTATCCATTTTAAAATAGCTGATGGTGATTCAGGTCTCGTATTCCTGTACTGATGGTGGTTGTGGTGACCTCTTCATGTAGTGATGGTTGTTCTGGTGTTGTATTTATGCACTATTGATGGCTCTGGTGATGTAATCACTTAATGATTATGGTTTTGAAGCTGTATTCATCACCAGAACCAGCATCAGCACATTAATACGAAAAAAAAATCATGTATATGGCTTACATACTATCTGCACTTATGAGCTACATCTGCCACACTGTCTGCCTAAGGTTGGTTACACACCTGCATTGGGCTGGTCTGCGTATGGCTGCGTACACCCTCCCTTAAGCTCCGCCTACTTCCACATGCGTCCTGCGTGCCTATCTTTAACATCGGGTATGCAGCAACATGCGTTGTATGCTGATGCGTCCGCATGCAGCGCTTTGATGTGTCCGCCGACCGCACGGGAGCGCAAAAAGTTGCGTTCCCATGCGGTCGCCGGGCACGTCAAAACACCACATGTGGATTCATCCACATACAATGCATGTCCCTACGTACCCAGTGTTAAAGATAGGTACGCAGGACGCATGCGGAAGTAGGTGGAGCGTAGGCGGAGCTTAAGGGAGGGTGTACGCAGCCATACGCAGACCAGCCAAATGCAAGTGTGTACTCCTTGAGAAAGGCATTCGCCGAAACGCGCGTCGGGGGGGACAGACGCTCGGTGCACTCATATTCCTGATTTAACCATTGGTATGTATATCCTTCCTTTGTTGGTAATTCAGGCTGGCATTGTAGTTGACCATGGATATTTGCTACTCTGATATACATTATACATAAATGCTGCCATGATCTAGTTTATATGATACATTTGTGTGCACCTTGCCCTGTCCGAGCGTACGTGCTGTGGATGGCACGGGTGGATTTCCCATGTTTGCTGCTTTTATACCTGTTATCTCAATAAAGTTTTTGTATATTTCTATATTTTTGGACTTATGTCTGCGTTCTTCTGTAGATTTTGATCTTAATGAATATGCAGTTTGTCCGTTACGGTCCGACCCAGTCTTATCATTACTGAACTATTAATCCAATATCTGGATTGTTGATATGATACTATTGACTGGTATGTTTTCCACTAAGTGTCCTTGGTTAATGCAGCGTTTTGATGTGTCCGCCGACCGCACGGGAGCGCAAAAAGTTGCGTTCCCTTGCGGTCGCCGGGCACGTCAGAACGCTACATGTGGATTCATCCACATACAACGCATGTCCCTACGTACCCAGTGTTAAAGATAGGTACGCAGGACGCATGCGGAAGTAGGTGGAGCGTAGGCGGAGCTTAAGGGAGGGTGTACGCAGCCATACGCAGACCAGCCAAATGCAAGTGTGTACTTAGCCTAAATGGGATCTAACCGCCCCACTGTCTGCTGTTATTAGCTATAACCGCCACGCCATCTTCCCTTATGAACCTCGGCCTATACCATGGCTGGCTGTTCCCTCTCCAACGGTTTTCCTTTACACACTCTATAGCTCCACACTGTCCCCGCGCCATGCTAACCTCTCTCCATACTGTGAAGTCATTTAACGCTGCCCCCTCTCCATATTCATACTGTGCCTTTTTTCACACTGTCCTCCACATTGTCCTCTCCAAACTGTATCCCCTCCTCACACAGTCCTACACAGTATGGTGGTTTTCGCAGCTGCCCATACAATATAATATCCACAACAGCCCCCAATGTACACTATGATGTCCACTATAGCCCCTATTATATAGTATGATGGTGCTGTGGGAACCCCATAGAGTATTATGGCCCCAGCCACCGATACAGTATAATGGCCCCCACAGGACTCCGCACAGTATGATATCCACAACAGCCCCCAATACACGCTGTGATGTCCATTACAGCACCCCATGCAGTATGTCCACCTCAGCCCCCCATTATATAGTATGATGGTCCCACAGCACCCCATACAGTATTATGGCCTCCAAGTCACTGCTACCCTATAATGTCCTCAAAGCACTTTACATACAGTACGATGTGTCCCACAGAACCCCACACAGTATGATATCCACCACAGCCCCCCAATATGCAGTTTAATGTCCCGCACAGCCTCCTGTACAGTATGGTCACCAGAGCCCCAATAAAAGGTCCCCAACAGCACCTAGTACAGTATGATCACCCTCTTGTTATGTACCCACAGCTCCTCTTGGAGTGTCCCCACAGGCCCTAGGTATAATAACCTCCATTCATTAGGAAAATAGAATAAAAATAAAAAAGCGTATACTCGCCTAATCCAGGCTGGCAGTCCAGCAGAGCTCAGTCTCCTCTTCCATATGGTGCAACAGTGGCCACTGAATGGCGAGATGAAGTCACTGCTTCATGATTCCCGACGTCCTTTGCGTGCAGTGGAGTTCCCGGCAGAACAGGGAGTTGATTACAGCTCCTCTGCTCCTGTCCCGGGCGGCGCTGACATCAATTTTATTGCATTTCACAGATGCGGATTCAATTAAGTGCGGAGAAGTAGTGATGACCAGGGCGCAGGCAGAGAACTGGGTGAGTGGTGTCAGTGACTAACACTGCTCCTGGCTGTCAATGTGCTGAAGGCCTGTGACCAGAGGAAGGTGACAGGCGGCCGCAGGCATTCAGCTATGTCAGGGTTTTTTTTTCCTCTGAGATGTGCCCCTCCTCGGGTAGGCAGGTGCCTGCCCCTCGTACTGGCCCTGCATGTTGCTTTCTGCATCTCTTGGGAGAATGAAATTCAGTTGAAAAGATGAAACATAGCTAATAGTTAACCACAATAGCAGCACAGACCAACACACACAGCTCTTGATGAAGGGGTTTACTCTGTCACTCTCCCTCCCCTAAAACCCGTCTTTTATTGCTACTGTTGAACATGCCTGTAGGTGTTTACACATTGATGTAAGTAACAGGATTAAACAGCTTTTGTACTAATCCCTTCCAAATAGCAGAAATTTCTAACCATATTGATGTCGTTTATGGAGAAAGGAACAGTTTTCATCCGCAGGGGAGTTGAGTTGAATGCTCAGGCAGCTCAAGAGGCAGACAATCGAATAATAGCAGTCAAAATATGCCTCTCAAAGCTGTTCTAAATCATAATAATATATAGTGTAAATTTATTACTAGTCAGGCCTCCTTGGGGGATGAGGAGCCAGGCAACAAGTATTTAATGATGAAACAATAAATGTGTCAAGCAGAGGCAATAATTGAGTTCTGTGGAGTGTGACATTCCGGCCCAATGTGTGCTTGATGCATTACACCAGAGGTGGGGTCTCCTTGTTTCAGGTGTAAATATATACTGTGTAATAATATACTTTCTTCATCATTCAAAGTCTTGTTGCTTTTGCACTGACTAAAGTCACACGTGCATGTAGGTCTGTAATATTTTAACTAGAAAAAGAAATTAATAAGCCTTAAATATTAAACATTCTTTCAAAATTTGCCCAGGTCCTGTTCATCAGCTTGCACCATAATTCTAGTGTGAAACTGTTTTAAGTGTAACAACATTCTTGCAAAACTTTGTTGTGCAAACCTTATGTGGCTTTTGTAGTTTTTACAATAGTTTTGCCATTTTTTTAAGAAAAGTGGGCAGATCTCAGAAGGAAGGGGGTGTAGTTGAGTGCTGCCAAGAAATTCCTCTTAATTTAAAAATAATTTATTTACTGTAAATAGCACCAATATATTCCGCAGCAGTAGTGCCATAATATAGTGGTCCTGTCACAGCTACGTGACAAATTAAATCTATTATACTGAACAAAAATATAAACACAGATTTAGACAAATTTGTGAACCATATTTGAGAGTTAAAAAGTCCTTCTCTGTACATAAAAAGTCAAGGTGCTATTGTAAGATAGTGAGGAGTGATACCTAAAGAGAATATACCCTTGTGTGGAAAAGACTTGGACTGAGGATGGGTCACCAGATTACTGTTGTGCAAAGTGTTAGGTGAAGTGCGCTTTTTCACACTCGTGACCTGGAAGCATATTCTGTGAAACATGATGTAGGAGTCACAAGGACCCACAGAAGTGCTAGGAAAAATAAAACAAGGTAGCTCTTTCAACACTACAAAAGAGTGATAGCTGTGGCAGGGTGTTAGTGTGGAGACCCACAGCTGCACTGTAGGAAGGGCAAAATTTGCCATTTGTCTCCTCAGATACAACTTGACCATCAGAGGACTTGTGGAGTATCTCACAATGTTCTAGTCGAGGAAATAGTGGGTAAAGAGATAACTTTTTCAGTTTTCGCTACCATAGAATATAATTGGCAGCAATTTGTGCCTGTGTATTTTTGCAACCATCAAACTTATGTGCATTTTTTTGTGAAGAAGAATAAAATATGTTCAACTAATAGGTTCTCCAATCATTCTTAGGCTGGGTGCACACGATCCGGAAGTAGCAACGCTCTAGATGCAGTGCATGTTTGCTGCATCCAAAGCCGTGAATGCAGGTGAATCATGTGTTCAGTGAGCATGCGGATTTACCACGTCCAGTACATTCTGTGGGTGAAATGACTATTTCTATTGCGGAGACTAGCGTTTCTGGAAGAGAAATTGACATGGTGCAGTCTGGAAAGACGTGCCGCATGTCACTCTCCGTGGGTGAGTCGCGGGCATCTGAGGAATCATAATGGACATAGGATTTCTTGAAATCTCATCCTCTCTGCTGGAACATCTGGCCGCTGCAGGGGTTTGACACTGCATAAGTACGCAGCATCAAACCCACAGCAACTCCGCATCATGTGCACATACCCTTAAAGGGGAACCCAGTAAGAACCCCATACGTGTGTCATTTACGCAGTGTGAGAACACTATACGTTCCATGGTAAATTCAGATGCAGTGGCCAAGAGGATGCAGTACATACCTCTTGCTATTAACGATGGCACAGAACACATGCAGATATTATTTTCCCTACTGTTGAACATAACGGTAGTTTTCCCCATTATGGAAGACCATGCTAGCTGGTGATGATGGTGGTAGTGTTTGTATGCGATCATGTGCCACGCTGTAGTCCACAGGTCTTTTTCTTTTTTTCTTTTTTTTCTTCTCTCCTTTGGTCATGTCCAAAAAGGAAATATGTAAGATCAGGCTGAAGTCCTGACATTCTTATAACCCAAACTGTTGAGACGGATGTTCACCTGACTAGCCTATCCTTCTGTATGTGGTACTTAGGTACTGAACCTACCACTAGTAATCTGCCAACAGATGGAGCAGCTCAAGGGAGACTTTAGTATCAATTCTGAACCATATCGAAGGCTTTTAAATCACCACTTTGACAGGAGTTTGTCAAATTGTTACTTGGTAAGAAAATAGCCACCATCATCTAATGGTTTTGTCACTCAAAATAAGTTTCCTTGTCATCATGTTCTCATGTAATTAGCTTAGCTTGAGAATTAAGCAAAGACTATACAGAGTGACAGGGATTTGCATGTACACAGGAAAGGACAAGGTTACAGACAAAGCACTCATTGTTACTATTTTGATTGATTAAACCGACAAATTGGCACAGCGTTCACTTTCCAGTCGGCCATATGTTTCTCTTTAATCATCCATAAAAGGCTTTGTGCTTCTCTGAGTAACCTAACAGGTGTGGAATCAAAAACTTAACCCCGGCATCTCTGGGTGACCCTACTGAGCTTTCATCGACTCTGTACGCACACGTGTCTTGGTTTCTAATTATGACTTGCAGTACATAATATGTTTATGCCTTTATGTGTATTAATGTGACTATTGACGTTTTGTTAAACCATGCATAATAAAAAGACCTAAGGTTACCCCTTTGTGTACACTGTATGGCTTAAGCTATGTGAACATTTCTCATATTTATTGAGATTCAGTAGTTTCATGAACATTGACCAAAAAAATTAACTCGAATATAGGTTGGTGTGCATTAGTAGGCGCATGTGCACACTGGCCACTAAAAAGACAAAACCAAAGATAAAAACAAAATGCTAAAATACCCTGCAGTAAATATATAGCAACAGTGCATGAAAATAATGTAAGGTACTTGGTTAACACAATTTTGCTAAAAAAAAAAAGTAAAAACCATCCTACCACGTCACTATTCGGGACGGTCCTATCCTCTAGTATTAAAACCTTACAATGCCATGTAATCTACATACCGTATATACTAGAGTATAAGCCGACCCGAGTATAAGCCGACCCCCCTAATTTTGCCACAAAAAACTGGAAAAACTTAATGACTCGAGTATAAGCTTAGGGTGGAAAATGCAGCAGCTACCAGTAAATTTCAAGAGTAAAAATGGGTACCAGTAAAAGTAAAATTAATTGAGACCTCAGTAGGTTAAGTGTTTTTGAATATCCATATTGAATCAGGAGTCCCATATAATGCTCCATAAAGTTTATGATGGCCCCATTAGATGTTCCATATTAAAATATGCCCCATATAATCCTGCATAAAGGTTAATAATGGCCCCATAGATGCTCCATACAGACACTTGCCCCTTATAGTGCTGCACAAACATTATGGCCCCATAGATGCTCCATACAGACACTTGCCTCTTATAATGCTGCACAAACATTATGGTCCCATAGATGATCCATACAGGCACTTGCCCCGTTATAGTGCTGCACAAACATTATGGCCCCATAGATGCTCCATACAGGCACTTGCCCCTTATAGTGCTGCACAAACATTATGGCCCCATAGATGATCCATACAGGCACTTGCCCCTTATAGTGCTGCACAAACATTATGGCCCCATAGATGATCCATACAGGCACTTGCCCCATATGCTGTGGCTGCGATAAAAAACAAACAAATCACATACTCACCTTTCCGTCGCTCAGGCCCCCGCACTTTTAATATTTACCTGCTCCTCTTTCCTGTGTGGCTCCGTCTTCAGCGTTCTCCGCACTGACGTTCAGGCAGACGAAGCGCACTGACCACGTCATCGCGCCCTCTGACCTGAGCATCACAGCCAGAGGACGCCGAAGACGGAGCCACACCGGAACGGAGGAGAGGTGACTATCGCGCAGCGCTCCCCCTCCCCGTATACTTACCTGCTCCAGGCGCGGTCCCTGCACGCCCCTACTTCTTCCAGCGCTGCATCATCTTCCTGTACTGAGCGGTCACATGGTACCGCACATTACAGTAATGAATATGTGGCTCCACCCCTATGGGAGGTGGAGCCGCATATTCATTACCGTAATGTGCGGTACCATGTGACCGCTCAGTACAGGAAGAAGATGCAGCGCTGGAAGCAGGGATGTGCAGGGACCGCGCCTGGAGCAGGTAAGTATAATTACACAGCCCCCGCACCCCCTCCCCTGCCGACCCCTGGGTATGACTCGAGTATAAGCCGAGAGGGGGACTTTCAGCCCAAAAAAATGGGCTGAAAATCTCGGCTTATACTCGAGTATATACGGTAGATCTACAGGGACGTACTGCAGACCTTAGTGACTTTAACATTTCTATAGGATTCCACTTTAGCATCACATCACATCAGGAAATTTCTGATCTGCCTCAGTCAATTATGAATAGATCTATTTTTTTCTGAAATTGAAATCAGTTTGAGTTTGGTTTTTGGGAGCTTAATAAAATTTCAGTGGTCGAGCCACTGGAGACAAATACTAAGGTCACAATGTGCAATCCAAGGCGTCCACTAAAGTGGTGTAAAGCACCCCACCACTAGACTCGGGAAGGTGGAGCAGGTCATTTGTCGGAATTGGCAGATTCCCAGACTGCATGTTGCCTACTCTAAAATAGGATTCAATTAATGATGTGGGGCTATTTTTCATAAAAAAGATATTGTAGACATTGGTTACTGTGCAACAGTAATGCAACTACATTGGGGAAGGCATTTTCTTTTTTAAAGTATAGCTGTGCACCTATGCAGATATTGGGGTCCATGAAAGCAAGATTTGGTAAATGTCTTATGCCAGAAAACTGGCAAACGCCTTAATGAATCGGGTCCACGGCCTTTAATAGAAAGTCTTTGTTTGCTTGTGTCTTTTCCACCGTTTTTCTGATGCTTTGAAATAAAAGTGGTAATGTTTTGCATCATTACAGGAGGACATTCGTATGTCTCTGTCCTGCCAATAAAAAGCCCAAATGTTTCAATTATATCTACCAACTCAAGGGAAAGGCGGTGATCATAACAGGACTGGGTGTAGTTCACTTGAGGCCATTCACATGGCTCCTCTCCAAACTGTAATCCTAGCACACAGATCAGTGGCTTAGCACCTCAGACTACAGAAGTCAAACACAAAAGCCCACGTTGTGAATAAAAATAATAGTTGAAAGCAGCAGTTTTCCTCTTCTTTGTCATCCTGATAGCTTGTAACATCTAGAAGCAAGTGTGCAATATGGTATAAAGTGATACTTATCGCGGGAGGTGCAGTACACATGACATGCGGGGTTAAAATACAGCCTTTATTCACACTGTCATCTGCCCATCACATACTGTGTCTTGCCCATAAGAAGCTCTTGTAATGAGAAAAGGAATACAAGTGATATAAGAGTTATACATTTAACCCTTTCCCGACCTGTGACACAGCGTATGCGTCATGAAAGTCGGTGCCGATCCGACCTGTGACGCATATGCTGTGTCACAGAATGATCGCGTTCCTGCAGGCCGGGTGAAAGGGTTAACTCCAATTTCACCCGACCTACAGGAACAGGGGGAGTGGTACTTCAGCCGGGGGGGGGGGGGGGGGGTGGCTTCCCCCCCCCCCCCCCCCCCCCCCCGTGGCTGCGATCGCTCTGATTGGCTGTTTCACTTTCAACAGCCAATCAGAGCAATCTGTAATATTTCACCTATGAAAATTGGTGAAATATTACAATCCAGCCATGGCCGATGCTGCAATAGCATCGGCCATGGCTGGAGACCCCGATCTGGCCCCCCCACGACTGACGGCGGCGATCTGCAGCCGCCGTCAGTGTTCCCTACCCCTCCGTCCTGCGCCATCCTCCCCCCCCACCCGCTGTCCGATCGCACCCCCCCCAATACTTACCTAGTCCCGGTGTCCCTCCTGGTGTCATCGGTCTTCTCGCATGGGCGCCGCCATCCTGGAAAATGGCGGGTGCATGCGCAGTGCGCCCGCCGAATCGGCCGGCCGGCAGATTCGTTCCCTGTACATTTTGATCGCTGTGATAGGTTCTATCACAGCGATCAAAATAAAAAAAAAAAGTAAATAAACCCCCACCCTTTATCACCCCCATAGGTAGGGACAATAATAAAATAAAGAAAATATATTTATTTTTGTTTTTCAGGTAGGGGAAGGGTTAGGGTTGCACTTAGGGTTAGGGTTGCACTTAGGGTTGCACTTAGGGTTAGGGTTGCACTTAGGGTTAGAGTTGCACTTAGGGTTAGAGTTGCACTTAGGGTTAGGGTTGCACTTAGGAATAGGGTTGCACTTAGGAATAGGGTTGCACTTAGGGTTGCACTTAGGGCTAGGGTTGCACTTAGGGCTAGGGTTGCACTTAGGGCTAGGTTTGCACTTAGGGCTAGGGTTGCACTTAGGGCTAGGGTTGCAATTAGGGTTAGGGTTGCAATTAGGGTTAGGGTTACAATTAGGGTTAGAATTAGGGCTAGGGTTGGAATTAGGGTTAGAATTTGGCTGCAGATCCGCAGCAGATTGGTTGCTGCGGATTCGTAGCAGTTTTCCATCACGTTTACAGTACTACGTAAACCTATGGAAAACCAAATCTGCTGTGCCCATGGTGTGGAAAATACAGCGCGGAAACGCTGCGTTGTATTTTCCGCAGCATGTCAATTCTTTGTGCGGATTCCGCAGCGTTTTACACGTGCTCCATAATAGGAATCCACAGGTGAAATCTGCACAAAAAACACTGGAAATCCGTGGTAAATCCGCAGGTAAAGCGCAGTGTGTTTTACCTGCAGATTTTTCAAAAACGGTGTGAAAAATCCGCACACAAATCCGCGACGTGGGCACATAGCCTTAGGGTTAGGGTTGGAATTAGGGTTAAGACTAGGGTTAGGGGTGTGTTGGGGTTAGGGCTGTGGTTAGGGTTGGGATTAGGGTTAGGGGTGTGTTGGGGTTAGTGTTGGAGTTAGAATTGAGGGGTTTCCACTGTTTAGGCACATCAGGGGGTCTCCAAACACGACATGGCGCCACCATTGATTCCAGCCAATCTTGCGTTGAAAAAATCAAATTGTGCTCTCTCCCTTCCGAGCCCCGACGTGTGCACAAACAGTGGTTTTACCCCCACATATGGGGTACCAGCGTACTCAGGAGAAACTGGACAACAACTTTTGGGGTCCAATTTCTCCTGTAACCCTTGGGAAAATAAAAAATTGCGGGCTAAAAAATTATTTTTGAGGAAAGAAAAATGATTTTTTATTTTCACGGCTCTGCGTTATAAACTTCTGTGAAGCACTTGGGGGTTCAAAGTGCTCACCACACATCTAGATAAGTTCCTTTGGGGGTCTAGTTTCCAAAATGGGGTCACTTGTGGGAGGTTTCTACTGTTTAGGCACATCAGGGGCTCTGCAAACGCAACGTGACGCCCGCAGAGCATTCTATCAAAGTCTGCATTTCAAAACGTCACTACTTCCATTCCGAACCCCGACGTGTGCCCAAACAGTGGTTTACCCCCACATATGGGGTATCGGCTTACTCAGGAGAAACTGGACAACAACTTTTGGGGTCAAATTTCTGCTGTTACCCTTGGGAAAATAAAAAATTGCGGGCTAAAAAATCATTTTTGAGAAAATTAAAAATTATTTTTTATTTTCATGGCTCTGCGTTATAAACTTCTGTGAAGCACTTGGGGGTTCAAAGTACTCACCACACATCTAGATGAGTTCCTTGGGAGGTCTAGTTTCCAAAATGGGGTCACTTGTGGGGGAGCTCCAATGTTTAGGCACACAGGGGCTCTCCAAACGCGACATGGTGTCCGCTAACGATTGGAGCTAATTTTCCATTCAAAAAGTCAAATGGCGCGCCTTCCTTTCCGAGCCTTGCCGTGCGCCCAAACAGTGGTTTACCCCCACATATGAGGTATCGGCGTACTCAGGAGAAATTGCCCAACAAATTTTAGGATCCATTTTATCCTGTTGCCCATGTGAAAATGAAAAAATTGAGGCTAAAAGAAATTTTTTACGAAAAAAAGTACTTGTTTTTTTTTACGGATCAATTTGTGAAGCATCTGGGATTTAAAGTGCTCACTATGCATCTAGATAAGTTTCTTGGGGCGTCTAGTTTCCAAAATGGGGTCACTTGTGGGGGAGCTCCAATGTTTAGGCACACGGGGGCTCTCTAAACGCGACATGGTGTCCACTAAAGATTGGAGCCAATTTTTCATTCAAAAAGTCTAATGGCGCTCCTTCCCTTCCGAGCCCTGCCGTGCGCCCAAACAGTGGTTTACCCCCACATATGAGGTATCAGCGTACTCAGGACAAATTGGACAACAACTTTTGTGGTCCAGTTTCTCCTTTTACACTTGGTAAAATAAAAAAAATTGTTGCTAAAACATCATTTTTGTGACTAAAAAGTTAAATGTTCATTTTTTCCTTCCATGTTGCTTCTGCTGCTGTGAAACGCCTGAAGGGTTAATAAACTTCTTGAATGTGGTTTTGAGCACCTTGAGGGGTGTAGTTTTTAGAATGGTGTCACTTTTGGGTATTTTCAGCCATATAGAACCCTCAAACTGACTTCAAATGTGAGGTGGTCCCTAAAAAAAAGGTTTTGTAAATTTTGTTGTAAAAATGAGAAATCACTGGTCAAATTTTAACCCTTACAACTTCCTAGCAAAAAAAAATTTTGTTTCCAAAATTGTGCTGATGTAAAGTAGGCATGTGGTAAATGTTATTTATTTAACTATTTTGTGTCACATAACTCTCTGGTTTAACAGAATAAAAATTCAAAATGTGAAAATTGCTAAATTTTCAAAATTTTCGCCAAATTTCCTTTTTTTTCCCCCACAAATAAACGTAGAAATTATCGACCTAAATTTTCCACTAACATGAAGCCTAATATGTCACGAAAAAACAATCTCAGAACCGCTAGGATCCGTTGAAGCGTTCCTGGCATTCCCGAGTTATTACCTCATAAAGGGACACTGGTCAGAATTGCAAAAAACGGCCAGGTCATTAAGGTCAAAATAGGCTGGGTCATGAAGGGGTTAATAGCAGCTAACCAAATAGCAAATGCTGGAAGCTTTCAGGTCTCGCTGAACACACAATCGCTCTTTTATGAATTGTCTGGAGATTGTTCTGTAGCTGCTAATTAAATAAAGAACTTCACATCCCTTTACGTGTATTGTAATGGGAGCCAGAAAACATATAGCATAAGACCTTTATTTAACCATTCACCAATCTGTAGGTAAATAGCATGTAAATCATGTCTGGCAGGCTTACTGGAAGCACAGAGAACATGCTACTGGCTTCCAGTCATGGCGGCCGTGCAGGGATCTGTTACAGTCAGCGCTCACAACACCGTGAGCATGCTGTAGTTACTCCTCAGCCCTTGTGTGTGCAAAGCAGGCTGTCAGTCAGTGTCAGGTAGTGATTACAGCGTCCTCACTGTATAATGAGCATGGACTGTAATTGCTACTTACAGCACCCCAATGACTGGAAGTGGGCATCTACAGGGTGAATAAAACATTATTTTCTCCATGTAAGGCTAGGTTCACACGAGCATATAAAACATTGTTCGCATTTCATCCACAAACTCGGACAATCCTTTTTTTTTTTTTCTCGCTTATCATTCGTGTACAGTCTGTGTGCAATCCGTACTTTTACAGCAGCAGCTATCAATAGTGATGAGCGAATATACTCGTTACTCGAGATTTCCCGAGCACGCTCGTGTGTCCTCCGAGTATTTTTTTTTACTTGCTGCAGCTGAATGATTTATTTATTATACTATATGGATTCCTATGGGGGCGTGCATTATACTATATGGAGACCCACCGGGAGTGCATTATACTATATTTAGGGTGATCTGGTGCATTATATTATATGGAGGCCATCTAGTGGGCCATCATACAGTGTGGAGATTACAGTGAAGGGGCCATCATACATGGGTGGTACTATACAGTGAGGGGGCATTATACTGTATAGGGGAGCTGTACAGGGGGGCAGACTCGGGACATTATTAAATGTAAAGTGGGCACTTCTTGTTATAGGGGATCTCGGGTTACTGTGACTATCAAAGGGGCACACATGGCAATATTACTTTCTAGGGAGCAAAATGTGGGCACTGTTTTCTAGGGCACTTGCACCCGGCATTACTATATTATAGAGGGTTGCTTTAGAATTTAGAAGGCACAGAGAACCGCACAGCAGGTGCAGTAATAGGGACACATGCAGCGGCTCAGCATTGGGATATCAGCAGGATGAGGAGTTTGTGCAGGTTGGGAATAGATGATGATGGGGCTGGAATATGAGAAGTGAAATACGTTTTTGTTGTATTCTCTGCAGATGAGTCCTGGCTGGAAGAAGTTGTCATGTTGGTCTGGGCCAGATGGAAAAGATGGGAAAAATGAACGATTCCATCAGAAAGCATCAGCAGTAAGTCATTATCTGTAACTGTGCTGTGATCTCTTATATGTCCTGTGGGACTGGTATCTACCACTGACCATATGGCGGTGATATCCCTGTTGGTCATTATATAGAGATTATCTTCAGTAACAGCGCGGTCATCTGCTGAGGCTCTGCTCCACTATTAGGGCGCGTCACCGAATTGCAATGAAGGTTACCTGGCTAGGGGCCCACTCAGAAGCTTCGCCCCCTGAACCAAAACCCTAGCTACGCCTCTGAGTTGAACGGAGTGCACTGCAGCTTCAAACAGCCTAAGGGTAAGTTCACACAAGGCATTTTTGCTCCTTTTTTTTTCTGCTCAAAACCTGATCTTCTTGGCAGGAAAGAAGCTGCATCAAAAACGCAGGTTTAGGTGTGTTTTTGGTGCACTTTTGGTTGCGTATTTAGGGCGCTTTTTTGTCCATGCTAATGTCCTTGAATTTTCAGCAGCAAATAATGATACCTGCGTTTTTACTGCATTCTTTCAACACCCATTCAAGTCAATGGGTGAAAAACGCAGCGAAAACATTGAAAGAAGTGACATGCTCTATATCCAAAAAACGCAGCAATGCACAAAATACTGATCAAACAAAAAACCAATGTGTGTGCATAAGATTTCTGAAATCTCATAGGCTTTGCTGGCACTGTAAAAAGCAGCTGAAAATTAGCATAAAAAAGCACAACAAAAAACACACAGCAAAAACGCCCTGTGTGAACTTACCCTAAATGCGCTCTTGAATAGTGAGTGACAAGTCCCCTGTTCTCTTGTTCACTGGAGGTTTCGGTGATGGGCCCCCCACTAATCTAGTATCAGCTAACCTATCCTGCGGTTAGCTGTTAAATTGTTCTAGTGGTTTAAAACGTTTTTCTGAAATCCAGGTATTGAAGGCCTATATTTAGGATAGGCACTTTTTTTAAAAATTTTTTAAATTTTTTATAGCTCTCTTAGTTAAGGTTATGATCACAGGGGTGTGACTGTAGAAATAATGAACATGTTTTCCTGTGGGAGAGGCGCAAGGAAGTATATGCTTAAGCTGCCCACCCAGCCAAACCAGTTCTCTCCTGCTTTGCATTGATGAAGGGCAAACTCCACGAAATAAGCAAATGGAGTTCCTTGGCTTGGCTTTTTATCCTACATCATGTGATAAAGTAAAAGGTTAAATATTGACTTATTGTTGCTTCCAATTGCTGGCACTAGAGTTACAATCCTCACTTTCTCTGAAGAGACTTGGGATGCCATAAGACATTTCATTGCAAGCAAGGAATGCATGTGATTTTTGATGCAGTTACAGTGCCTTGCGAAAGTATTCGGCTCGCTGGAACTTTTCAACCTTTTCCCACATATCATGCTTCAAACATAAAGATACCAAATATAAATTTTTGGTGAAGAGTCAACAACAAGTGAAACACAATTGTGAAGTTGAATTAAATTTATTGGTTATTTTAAATTTTTATTTTTGATAAATTCAAAAAACTGAAAAGTGGGGCATGCAATATTATTCGGCCTCTTTACTTTCAGTGCAGCAAACTCACTCCAGAAGTTCATTGTGGATCGCTGAATGATCCAATGTTGTCCTAAATGCCTAATGATGATAAATATAATCCGCCTGTGTGTAATCAAGTCTCCGTATAAATGCGCCTGCTCTGTGATAGTCTCAGGGTTCTGTTTGAAGCACAGAGAACATCATGAAGACCAAGGAACACAACAGGCAGGTCAGTGATACTGTTGTGGAGAAGTTTAAAGCCGGACTTGGATACAAAATGATTTCCAAAACTTTAAACATCCCAAGGAGCACTGTGCAAGCGATCATATTAAAATGGAAGGAGTATCATGCCACTGCAAATCTACCAAGACCCGGCTGTCCCTCTAAACTTTCATCTCAAACAAGGAGAAGACTGATCAGAGATGCAGCCAAGAGGCCCATGATCGTCCTGGATGAAGTGCAGAGATCTACAGCTGAGATGGGACAGTCTGTCCATAGGACAACAGTCAGTCGTACACTGCACAAATCTGGCCTTTATAGAAGAGTGGCAAGAAGAAAGCAATTTCTCAAAGATATCCATAAAAATTGTTGTTTAAAGTTTGCAACAAGCCACCTGGGAGACACACCAAACATGTGGAAGAAGGTGCTCTGGTCAGATGAAACCAAAATCAAACTTTTTGGCAACAATGCTAAATGATATATTTGGCATAAAGGCAACACAGCTCATCACCCTGAACACACCATCCCCTCTGTCAAACGTGGAGGCAGCATCATGGTTTGTGTCTGCTTTTCTTCAGCAGGGACAGGGAAGATGGATAAAATTGATGGGAAGATGGATGGAGCCAAATACAGAAGAAAACCTGTTGGAGTCTGCAAAAGACCTGAGACTGGGACAGAGATTTGTCTTCCAACAAGATAATGATCCCAAACATAAAGCAAAATCTACAATGGAATGGTTCACAAATAAATGTATCCGAGTGTTAGAATGGCCAAGTCAAAGTCCAGACCTCAATCCAATCGAGAATCTGTGGAAAGAGCTGAAAACTGCTGTTCACAAACGATCTCCATCAAACCTCACTGAGCTCGAGCTGTTTGCCAAGGAAGAATGGGCAAGAATTTTAGTCTCTCGATGTACAAAACTGATAGAGACATACCCCAAACGACTTGCAGCTGTAATCGCAGCAAAAGGTGGCGCAACAAAGTATTAAGTTAACGGGGACGAATAATATTGCACGCCCCACTTTTCAGTTTTTGAATTTCCACAATAATTTTGAATAACCAACAAATTTCGTTCAACTTCACAATTGTGTTAAGCTTGTTGATTCTTCACCAAAAATTTACATTTGGTATCTTTATGTTTGCAGCATATGTGAGAAAAGGTTGAAAAGTTCTAGGGGGCCAAATACTTTTTCGCAAGGCACTGTATATTTATTTTACATATAATGACTGTAAAAACCACAAATGAAACCTCGGCATATTGTGGTAAAACAGTATGCAGTTTCAACCATGCCAACATTTTTCCCTTAAAGGGGTATATCCACCTCATACATTTAAGGTATATATAGTCATAGGATGTGCACCACTGGGCGGCACGGTGGCTCAGTAGTTAGCACTATTCCTTTGCCGTTCTGGGATCCTAGGTTCAAATCCTACCATGGACAACATCTACAAAGCGTTTATATGTTCTCACCATGTCTATATGGGTTTTCTCCGATGCTCCAAAACAATGTTGATTGTGAGCCCCAATGGGGACAGAGATGCCAATGTTTGTAAATCGCTGTGGAATTAATGGCGCTATGTAAGCGAGTAAAAATAAATAAACTTCCAGTCTGTGTTTGACATAGAAGAGTTTTCTGTTGCAGCACATCATTAGTGCTGTATATAAATGGGGCCATCTGACTGTTTTTCAGTAGAGAAGGGGGGTGCCTTATTTAACATGTCCAATGCATAGAAAGAAAGGAGCCCGGTACAGCTTAGCTTTTAAAATGAGAAATTTGCAAGGCATGGTCATATGCTGTACTCGTGCCATGCCAACAAGTTTTCCACTACGTTGTTATCATGGATGGAATCAGAGGCGCGCTCCTCCTCACCTGGATTCCATTACTCTTCTCTCTGTCCCATTACACTCAGAATGTTCTTGCCTTTCTACCTCCTGGAAAACAATAATGTTTTCCATTGCACTTGCGTACAGGACATGCTCTGTTTGTGATTAAAGTTACATTGCAATGGCTCTCATTTGGCACATGTGAAGCAACATCTGCAAGCAAAACTGGAGCAGAAACCGCCCCACTGATATCATGCTGCAGATTCTCACCTGGCATCACATCGGCTCTGCACGTGCGGCCATTACAAGCTGGCCTCTAGTTCTGTCTGCAGTACATGTAACATCTGGACACGGCAAAGGTTTTATTTTTACATTTGAAAATGTGAAGCAGCAGAATGTCAAACCGACATCTCGTGTGAATACCACCTTAGGGAAGTAACAGCCAGGAAGTCTCTGCAAAGACCAGCTCTATAGTATCCAGAGTATAGTACAGAGGTGTAGAAGCAGCACTTACATCATTATATCCTACCCAGTTAGCAGAAACCTGACCTGTCAGCTTGATTCTCTTGTGATGAAGGAGGTGTCAGAAACTAAATTGGCTTTGATTCACACTAACATTTCCGAACACATACTGTACTTAAACAGGTACATCTGAGTGAATACTTTTTATTTTACTAATGTTCTAGCTATGATTTTACCTCGTATTTTCAGCATCTTTTTGTAGTTTGTATCTAAGAAAAAAAACGACAGGTTTTTTGTTTGCTTTTTTTTTGTAATTGTGGCTTGATATCCACTAAAGCTGATTAGGCCCCTCTTTCTGCTGTGACAGGTTACACAGATGTTCAAGGCTTAGGCGCACAACTGTATAAGGCTATGTGCTCACGTTGTGGATTCGTGTACTGATTTTTCCCACCGTTTTTGAAAAATCTGCTGGAAAAATGCACTGAGTTTTACCTTCGGATTATCCGCTGATTTTCTGCATTTTTTGTGCGGATTCCACCTGCGGTTTTACACCTGCGGATTCCTATTGAGGAGCCGGTGTAAAACGCTGCGGAATCCGCACAAAGAATTGACATGCTGCGGGCACAGCGGATTTGATTTTCCATAGGTTTACATGGTACTGTAAGGCTTTGTGCACACGTTGCGGATTAGGCTTAGGAATTTCTGGTGCGGATTCTGTCTCTCCTGGTAGAAAACGCACCTGCGTTTTTTTGTGCGGTTCCGCAGCGTGTTTTTGCAGCGGTTTTCTTGCGGATTTGCTCCGTTTTTTACCCCTGCGGTTTTCTATAATGGAGTGGGTACAAAAACGCTGCAGATTCACAAAAAAGAAGTGACATGCTACTTCTTTTAATCCGCAGCGTCTCCGCAGCGGATTTTCCGCAAAGTGTGCACAGCATTTTTTTTCTCTCATTGATTTACATTGTACTGTAAATCAATTGCGGATCTGCAGCGTTTCTGCACCTCAAAAAACACTGCGGATCCGCAGTGAATCCGCAACGTGTGCACATACCCTAAACCTGATGGAAAACTGCTGCGAGTCCGCTGTGGCCAATCTGCTGCGGACCCACAGGCAAATCTGCAACGTGTGCACATAGCCTAACAACGTGTGCACATAGGCCTGGCGGCCTCGACCAATCAGAGACGCGGGATTTCCACGTCGATACTGTGCCCGTCGCTGATTGGTCGAGGCCCAGGCGGCCTCGACCAATCAGACGCGGGATTTCCAGGACAGACAGAAAAACCCTTAGACAATTATATATATATAGATTTCATAACTTTCCCAAATTGTTAGGAAAACATTTACAGCACATCCTGTATTGTACTACTGTACCCAATTTACTGCATATATTTAAGAGTCGGAGTCTGTTAATTTTTTACCGACTCCGACATCATCAAAATGGCCTCTGCCCTGGTCTGTACAGTGAGGTGATATGGGGGATCAAATGGCATATGAGTAAGGATGCATTTACACTGGCTGATGAACAGTAATGAGCGTTCTTAGGCTATGTGCACACGCTGCGGATTACTCTGCGGATTTTTTTGGACTAATTTTGGTAAATCCACAGTAAACCATACTGTGGATTACCTGCGGAATTACCGCGGATTTACCGCAATTTTTTTGAGGATTTTGTGCGGATTCCTATTATGGAGCAGGTGTAAACCGCTGCGGAATCCGCACAAAGAATTGACATGCTGCGGAATAAATAACGCTAGGTTTCCGCTCGTTTTTTTTTCCGCAGCATGTGCACTGTGGATTTTGTTTTCCATAGGTTCACATGGTACTGTAAACTCAGGGAAAACTGCTGCGAATCCGCAGCGTGTGCACATACCCTTAGGAACACTTATTTCCCAATTACCAGACTGACAAGCCATCATTCACCCAATGAACAAGCAAAATGCTTGTTTAGTGAAAATATATTTTTAAGCTTGCTTAAAAGTAATACTTTGCAGCTGCACATCTTCCTGTGTAAACTGTATATTCTGGTGAGAGCAATGATACTCACACAGAATGATCATATTAACACTGGCTTACATTTAGGAGGTAATTTGGCTGACTGCTATCCGTTGCCATTTAGTAATCCCTTTTAGAATCTCTCACCCCTTGGGACGTTTTTAACCCATTAATATGGGCATACAGGTAAGGCTGGTTTCACTTTTGCGGTTGTGTCTGCAGCGTTTGTACCGCATATATCCGCATGCGTTTTGTATTCCAAAGACATACTGATAGGGAATTTAGATTGTGAGCCCCATCTAGGACAGTGATGATAATGTGTGCAAACTGTAAAGCGCTGCGGAATATGTTAGCGCTATATAAAAATAAAAGATTAAAAGATTATTCCTATATTTAACATTAGGGACGCATGCGTTTTTGCTTTTTCGCGTTTTGCCGCGTTTGACGACGCATGCGTCGTTTCGTCGTTTGCGGCTTGGCGCGGAAATGCAACATGTAGTAATTTTTAGAGGCGTCAATTTGCCGCCTGGAAACACATGCTGTCGATTGCGCAAGGATTGCGACAAAAAAACCGCATTGCTGTCTATATGAACGCATGCGTTTACAAGGACATGCGTTTGGTTGCGTTCATGAACGCATGCGTTCCACAAGAGAAAAACATGTCTAGACACTGATAAGCCACCCCCCACATACAAGGTGATAAAGGGAGGGTGTGGACAGTTGCAGGTCACTTCTCAGCAGACAGCCAAGCAGAGCAGAGAGACCACAGCACCTTGGAGAAAACAAGCCTCTGAACAATGTGAGTATATCCTAGCCAATGCCTTAATTTTCTATTTTCTTTCTCTACATGTCCTAATTTCTGCCATTTCTTTCTTTCTACATGCATCAGAATGTCTTCTTCGGATTCTTCCCATGAGGTGTTTGTCTGAAATCGAGCATGTCAGTGAGGTGAGTACTTGCCTCGTCAGATTGGTAAGTATTCACTGTCACATATACAGGTCCTTCTCAAAAAATTAGCATATAGTGTTAAATTTCATTATTTACCATAATGTAATGATTACAATTAAACTTTCATATATTATAGATTCATTATCCACCAACTGAAATTTGTCAGGTCTTTTTTTGTTTTAATACTGATGATTTTGGCCTACAACTCCTGATAACCCAAAAAACCTGTCTCAATAAATTAGCATATTTCACCCGTCCAATCAAATAAAAGTGTTTTTTAATAACAAACAAAAAAACCATCAAATAATAATGTTCAGTTATGCACTCAATACTTTGTCGGGAATCCTTTGGCAGAAATGACTGCTTCAATGCGGCGTGGCATGGAGGCAATCAGCCTGTGACACTGCTGAGATGTTATGGAGGCCCAGGATGCTTCAATAGCGGCTTTAAGCTCATCCAGAGTGTTGGGTCTTGCGTCTCTCAACTTTCTCTTCACAATATCCCACAGATTCTCTATGGGGTTCAGGTCAGGAGAGTTGGCTGGCCAATTGAGCACAGTAATACCATGGTCAGTAAACCATTTACCAGTGGTTTTGGCACTGTGAGCAGGTGCCAGGTCGTGCTGAAAAATGAAATCTTCATCTCCATAAAGCATTTCAGCCGATGGAAGCATGAAGTACTCCAAAATCTCCTGATAGCTAGCTGCATTGACCCTGCCCTTGATGAAACACAGTGGACCAACACCAGCAGCTGACATGGCACCCCACACCATCACTGACTGTGGGTACTTGACACTGGACTTCAGGCATTTTGGCATTTCCTTCTCCCCAGTCTTCCTCCAGACTCTGGCACCTTGATTTCCGAATGACATGCAAAATTTGCTTTCATCAGAAAAAAGTACTTGGGACCACTTAGCAACAGTCCAGTGCTGCTTCTCTGTAGCCCAGGTCAGGCGCTTCTGCCGCTGTTTATGGTTCAAAAGTGGCTTTACCTGGGAATGCGGCACCTGTAGCCCATTTCCTGCACACGCCTTTCCACACCAGACTCAGTCCACTGCTTCCTCAGGTTCCCCAAGGTCTGGAATCGGTCCTTCTCCACAATCTTCCTCAGGGTCCGGTCACCTCTTCTCGTTGTACAGCGTTTTCTGCCACATTGTTTCCTTCCAACAGACTTACCATTGAGGTGCCTTGATACAGCACTCTGGGAACAGCCTATTTGTTGAGAAATTTCTTTCTGGGTCTTACCCTCTTGCTTGAGGGTGTCAATGATGGCCTTCTTGACATCTGTCAGGTCGCTAGTCTTACCCATGATGGGGGTTTTGAGTAATGAACCAGGCAGGGAGTTTTTAAAAGCCTCAGGTATCTTTTGCATGTGTTTAGAGTTAATTAGTTGATTCAGAAGATTAGGGTAATAGGTCATTTAGAGAACCTTTTCTTGATATGCTAATTTATTGAGACAGGTTTTTTGGGTTATCAGGAGTTGTAGGCCAAAATCATCAGTATTAAAACAATAAAAGACCTGACAAATTTCAGTTGGTGGATAATGAATCTATAATATATGAAAGTTTAATTGTAATCATTACATTATGGTAAATAATGAAATTTAACACTATATGCTAATTTTTTGAGAAGGACCTGTACACATGTGACAATTTGAATTTTTCTTTTTTTTAGAGCTCTTCTTCTACTGCGGCAGAGACAGGGCAGGAGCAGCGGAGTCGAGGTCCGGTGGAAAGACGGCAGCGTGTACGTATACAAGGCTGACTGTTATCTTGAATCTTCCTTTCTTTCCATTCGTATTTCTTAACTTTTTTCTTCTGGAATCCTTTTGTATGTTGACTTTCCTATTCATTCCATTTCTCAGCATCTTTTTTCTTTCTTTTCCTTATGTTAATTGAGCAAACTTTAATGACTTTATTTAATTTTTAGGTTTCACAATGGGAGGATGATCTTATTGAGAATGACCTCCTCATCTTGCTGGTCCAGGAGCGAGTGCCGTTGTGGGACACCCGGGATCCACTGCACTCAAACAACGTCACGATCCAGCGCTTATGGAATGAGGTGGCCAAAGAGATGTGGGATGGCTGGGACAACGCCCCGACACAGGTCCGGAATGCATTTGGTAAGTATTGCACTCCAGTGTGAAGCAGCAGAGACCTTGGCCGTGCTCACTCGACTGTGTGTGATGAAAGAAACTCTCAGGAGTTTCTGTCATCGCACACAATTGTGTGAACACGGCCAAAAGTCCTTTTTCTCACCACAATTTTTTTTAACAGTGGCCAAAGTCAAAACACGTTGGCGTTCGATGAAGGACCGCTTCAACAAGGACCTGCGTCAAGAGAACTGTGTTCCCAGTGGTTCAGGAGCAAGGATCAGAAGATACAAATACCTTCGAGTTCTGGCATTTTTAAGACCGGTCCTTGCCCAGAGAACGTAAGTATCACGTGCATTAGGTTGTATTGTATTGCCATAATCTGTATTTTTATGTTCCACAGGATTTTGCGTCTGGTTAATATTTGGTATTAATTTTCTTTTTCCTTTTTTCACAGCACATACAGCACTACTGTTGGCCCAGGTTCTGGAGCGGTCCTTCATCCGACAGCCACGGACCCGTCCCAGCCATCCAGCAGCGCAGCAGCAAGTGGGCCTTCCACACTAACTGGAGACCAGGGAGCTGGTCCATCAGGTCTTCCCCTTTCGCAGTCCTCTTCCACTGCCCCTTTTTTTTGGGCTCCTCCCGGCAGCGGCAGAGTGCTTCGGACAGGTCACTCATGCCCGAGTTTTTGCACTTGAGCTCGGTTTTACACGAAGCAATCAAGGCTTTGGGTGACCGAATGGATGTTTCACATAGCCTCTTGAATGCACGTATCCAGGAGGTCAGCAAAAGCCTTGACCAAGTGAAAGCCGACCTCCAGAGGCCAGCACATCATTTTTTTAACCAAATTGAGCAGGGCATGTCGGAACACCTTACTCCTGATCTCCAGCTGAGTGTCATGCAGGCCTGGAATGCTGCTTACATGCAGGCTATGCAACAGAGTCGGTATTTCCAGCAGACAGTGTCGGCATATCCACCTGTGCCTTCACTGTCACGATTGACCTCAATGCCGACCTCTGCTGCATACCACTGCACAGCCACCTCAATTCCTTCCACAGCCGGACACCACTACAGCACCACCACCATGCCGAGTGCAGTTAGACATCCCACCGCCACCACCATGACAACCGCTGCTCCTGCTTGGACCTCCTCCACTGACACCACGATGCAGCAAGACCCTGGCATGGCCTTCCGTGCCGCCACCACCACGATGCAGCAGGACCCTGGCATGGCCTTCCGTACCGCCACCACCACGATGCAGCAGGACCCTGGCATGGCCTTCCGTACCGCCACCACCACGATGCAGCAGGATCCTGGCATGGCCTTCCGCTCTACAAGCGCTATGGACTCTGGCATGGCTGCACGCTCTACGAGCACTATGGACTCTGGCATGGCTGCACGCTCTACGAGCGCTATGGACTCTGGCATGGCTGCACACTCTACGTGCACTGTGGACTCTGGCATGGCTGCACGCTCTACGAGCGCTATGGACTCTGGCATGGCTGCACGCTCTACGAGCGCTATGGACTCTGGCATGGCAGCACAATGGACTCTGACACAGTGCAGCCGGACCCTGAAAGGTCATCCACCACCACGCCACGCCATATGAGCCCACCAAGACCTCCCACAACCAGGCAAACCAAAAGAACACACAAAAAACAAAACAAAACAGAGGACTCTTAGCATTCCTCCCCCTTCACCTCCCAATGTGTCTGTAATGTTAGGTTTGTCTCACCCTTCCAGTGCGTCTCAAGCCTCTCATGTGTCAAGCCCCATCCCCGAACTACCAGACCCCAGTAGTTTCATTGCCCCTTCTCCTGCCACCTCTGCGTCGTCCACAGTTAGCCAGGCCTCAGTGCTTCACACCCCCCGTTTACATGACTACCCCAAGCCGGCGCAGTTAAATAAAGTTTTTTGGTTGTAAAAAAATAAATACAATTTGATTTGCCCAAATTAGGTTTGGTTTATTGTGTCTTCCGCCGCCGGCAACACACACCGTGCGCCAACTTCGCCGCACACTTACTTTTTGGGCCACATCATATCTCCAGTAGTTATTAAAAAAAAAGACTTCAGCTTTGTGTGTCTTTAGTATACAGATATGAGGTGGGCCAAAAAATGTATACTTGTATTATCTCCATAATCTCTTCTTTCTGCTTAGGGTACCGTCTCACAGTGGCACTTTTGTCGCTACGAAGGTACGATCTGTGACGTTCCAGCGATATCCATACGATATCGCTGTGTCTGACACGCAGCAGCGATCAGGGACCCTGCTGAGAATCGTACGTCGTAGCAGATCGTTTGGAACTTTATTTAGTCGCTGGATCTCCCGCTGTCATCGCTGGATCGGTGTGTGTGACACCGATCCAGCGATACGTTCGCTTGTAACCAGGGTAAACATCGGGTTACTAAGCGCAAACCCGATGTTTACCCTGGTTACGTCACTGGTCACTTTACGGCCGGCACTCAGTCAGTGCGGGAAGCAGACAGCTAGGGACCTGTCGGACACCGGAATGTGAGTATGTACGGTTTGTTTTTTTTTCATTTACGATGGTAACCAGGGTAAACGCGGCCCTGCGCTTAGTAACCCGATGTTTACCCTGGTTACCCGGGGACTTCGGCATCGTTGGTCGCTGGAGAGCTGTCTGTGTGACAGCTCCTCAGCGACCACACAACGACTTACCAACGATCACGGCCAGGTCGTATCGCTGGTCTTGATCCTTGGTAAATCGTTTTGTGTAACGGTACCCTTATCTGTGACTAGTGTGGCAGTCTGAAGAGAAAATGGTGGAAATACAGTGCAGACCTCTACTGAACAGGTCAGGTGTAAAAAAACTCATTAGTTGGGACACCTGACCTGGTGAGTATAAAACTGCCTTGTATAACCACCATTTTCTTTTCTGTGTACATAATCTATTACACACAAATTGAAGGGACGATGGTGATCACACACGGCATATCTATGCTCACCTGCACAGGTGTCAGAAATAGTGAATTCATGAAGCTGTTATATGTGCATGATGAATTCATTATTTCTGACACCTGACTTGATGAGTATAGATCTCTTTAGTGTGACAGTCATTGTCTCTTCAGTCTGTGTCCAATGGATACAGCAGAACAGAATCAGGATGCAATGACGTCAGCAAGCTTAAATAAAGCAACATGGCTGCCATAACACTAGCAGTATGTGGCCAGTGTTTTATATCAGTATTTGTAAGCCAAAACAAGGAGTGGAACAATTAGAGGTAAATTATGATATTAACATAATAACTAGCACCTCTGCCTCTATCACCCACTCCTGGTTTTGGATTACAAATACTGATATTAAATACAGACCAAATACTGCTAGTTTTAGGACAGCCTTGGTTTGTAGAGGAAATACATAGGAGACACGGTCAACACAACCAAAAATAAAGTTTATTAATGAGAAATATTATTATCATTGCAGAAAATTACTGGTACAGATCGAATTACAACAGGACATTTACACAACATTGTCCTGCCATGACACACGTCCAATATCTGAATCAAAAAAGGCAGCAAATTGGTCCCGCATGTGACCAACTGCTGCAGTTGACCGCAGCGGGTGATGCTGGAAATCGGGCAGTGGGTATGCAACTGGTTCTCCAGTTCAATGTTGGGTTGCTCCTTAGCCATTATATAATTGTGCAGAACCACACAGGCTTTGACCACCTCGTCGACATGTTTCCACTTTTAGATTTGTGGCTGATGCAAGAATGCGCCATTTAGAGACCAGAATGCCAAAGGTACACTCTACTGTTCTTCGGGCCCTGGTCAGTCTGTAGTTAAAGATCCTTCTAGTGTGGTTCAAGTCCTGACTGGAATAGGGCTTCAGTAGGTTTTCACACATCTGAAAGGCCTCATCCCCAACCATAACAAATGGCATCGGTGGACCTTGAGTGTTGGGGAGAGGTTGTGGCGGTGGAAAATTGACATTTTTGCTATACACACGGCGGCCCATATCTGAGTTCTTGAAAGTCTGGGAATCGTTGCCACGGCCAAAAGCTCCAATGTCCACGGCGATGAAGCGACAGTTCACATCAGCTATTGCCATGAGCACAACAGAAAAATATTTTTTGTAGTTAAAATACTCCGATCCTGTTCTGGCAGGTTTGATAATGCGGACGTGCTTTCCATCCACCGCTCCTAAACAGTTGGGGAAATCACACACACTCCAGAATTTTTTGGCAATTTCAAGCCACATGTCCAAGGTGGGTAGGGGTATAAACTCATCCCGGAGTACATTCCACAAAGCCCGGCAGGTGTCCGCAACTATTCCGGACAGGGTGGATATTCCAAGCCGGTATTGGAAGTGGAGGGATGATAAACTGTCTCCGGTTGCCAGAAATCTGTAATAAAAACAAACCCCCCAAAAATTACAAAGTATTTATGGTGTGGTTAAGCTAAAGAAAGAAAGGAAAATACCAAAAACATACATGTCAGAAAACACAAAATTTGGACTGTCATTGGTTTTGATTTGGAACGCACCTTAATGTAACCAGCAGACGTTCCTCCGGTGGAATCGCTCTAAGGAGCTGGGTGTCCTGTCTCCGTATGGCTCCTTGGACACGAGAAAGCAAATCCCGGAACGAGTCTTGCGACATCCTTGTATATTCATGGAATTTCTCCGGGTTGGCATTAAGCTCGGCATACAGTGTGTGATGAACTACGTGAGAGCCGTGGAGCCTGATAATGGGGTGTCTCCAAAAACGCCTACGTTGTCTCTTTCTCCATCTTTCGCGATTTCTGTCTTGCTCCCAAGCAAACGCACAGGCAAGAAACAGCTGGATGCTTAAATCCAGGTTAAAATAAAAGCTCTCCATGCGAAGATCCATTATGACACAGGATACAGGAGCAAAATCTGAACATTTCAGCTGTTCAAGGGTCTATATATAGAGATTCCATAATACACGCCCTCTGTAGTCCCATTGGCGGTGTTTCTCTTGTGAAATTTCACATCATGCGCACCAATAACGCAAACGCAGGAAAAAACGCATATAAACGCTTACAAACGCGGCGTTTTTTTAACTGCATGCGATACCGCATGCGTCTAAAAAACTCCGCGTTTGTACGCGTTTATATGCGTTTTTTCCACCACTTGCGGATGCGTTTTAAACGCTGCGGATTTAAACGCAAATGTGAAACTAGCCTAATAGAATGGTTAAACTAATCATACCTGTATGCTCATGTCTTGTTGTGAAATCCTCTCTATTTCTTCTCTGCACCCCCACCCCCCAGCCTGGAAGAAAACTCTGCCTCTGGTCTTCATTAGTGGCACAGTGCCATGTGACCGTGCTGGTGGCCCCGGAAGCCCACGCCCTTCAATAGCACAATTATACTTACCTTTTCCGCCCTGTTGTGGGGATTTGCTTCATTGTTCTTCTTCGTGGAAAAATAATGAAGGTTAAAAACGTCCCAGGAGGTAAGATTCCCTTTAAGACAGACTTACCACACTTTCATGCTTCTAGAACTATTATAACTACACTTGTTATGTGCACATAGGATACTTTCATTTCCAATTATTGGGCAGTGTGAACGGCCCTTATTCTTCAGTGAAGCAGTGCTATTGATGGTGAATATCTGACAGTATGAATAGAACTAGTACTTTGGCATACAGGATATATTACAGAATATAAGTAATGGTTCCAACAGTAGTATTTGCATAATAATGAATGGCTTGTTCTCATTGTCTTGCTCAGCCTCCAGTTCCAGGTCATTCTTCATCACTACATAGTTACACTGCATTTTCTCCAAGTTTGTGTTCCTCATTATGATGTAATATTCCTTCTCCCTTCCCTTGTGTATGTTTCACTCCAGGCTTCCTTTCCCCTGCTCATTTTCATATCATTTATCGGCGGTTGCTGCCAATCACTTGCTCTGACATAAAGCATTACATGGATCACACTTCCACAAGGTATGGATTCTCCCCTCCGCACCGTCCTTTCACAACAAAGAGGACAAGAAACACACAGGGCTCTGATGAATTTTGGGTCCCTGCTGGACTTTGTCAGCTCTGAGCACAGTCACTTTTTACATATGAATATCCTGTTACTGTCAGATTCCTAATGGTAATAAAGGGAGAGAAAAAAATGTTAGTGCGAATGTGGTGACATTTAGCTCTGTCTATGTTCCATGCTACGAGTAAAAACCATAATGGGTTGACTAATGCCAATTGGCAGTCGTTCAACGGCTGGCCACACGTGTTTGCCACAATACAATCGTTAATTCGTTCTGTGTGCATAGACTGTTGTGTTTTCCAATCATAAGTCCTTGTCTACACAGGATAATGTGCTGCTTTAAAATTTCTCACCTGGCGTGCAAACAGTTTGCTCGTTTGTCAGTTCATTTCTGACCTCACGTTGCAGCTGTGGTGCAGGTTTTTTTTTTGTTTTAGTCATTGTAAAATGTCATCGTTTTTGCCAAGTGTTTTGAAAATTGCATTAAAATTTACAATTTTGCAACTTTTGTATAAAAAAAAATGCCCACTTAATTTCACCGCATCGTGAGAACACAGCCTTAGGCTACGTTCACATTTGCGTTGTTGTGTGTTGCGTCGGCGACGCATCGGCGACGCAACGCACAGCGCATGCAAAACGCATTGTTTTGTGACGCATGCGTCCTTTTTTTGCATGATTTTGGACGCAAAAAAAATGCAACTTGCTGCGTCCTCTGCGCCCTGACGCGTGCGCTCAAAAAGACGCATGCGTCACAAAACGCAACACAACGCATGTCCATGCGCCCCCATGTTAAATATAGGGGTGCATGACGCATGCGGCGACGCTGCAGCGCCCGACGCTGCGGCGCACAATGCAAATGTGAACGTAGCCTTAGACAGGCCAAGCTAACCTATTTTCCTAGGAACACTCATTCCCAATTATTGTCTTGTCTAAATGGGCCCTTAGGAATAAAAGTGGTGATGCGCATGGAGATCACAGTTGATAAGAAAGAAACAATTGCTGGACTCGCCATGTACAATATATACAAGGCCTCTGCTGCTGGTTATCGTGGGTGCCGCTTCACTGCTGGCTGGTGGTATGTTGTAGGCAAAAGAAAGAAAAAAGGCTGGCACATCCACAGGTAATTAAAACAGTCTTTTTTGCTCCATTAAAATGTTACTCGTTGTCCGAACGTAAACCTCTCTGATCCTTTTCTGGCGTTAAACACACCCTGATATACACATTTAGACAACATTAGTAACAATTTAATTGATTAATCAATGAAGAAAAATGTGTTTTAATTACTTATTTGGGTGTGCCAGAATTTTTTTTCCCTTGAGACCACAGTTGTTTGACTCTTAATGTCAGTTGAAGTTATAAGAACAGTAGGAGTATTCATTTTCCTTGTGGAGACTACTAGCTGGCTTAGCTGCTGGTATCTAAAGTCTAGGAGGAAGAAAGCTGGCTTCTTCTGTCAGCTATATAGGGTAGCTACCCTAGAAGTTGATGTCCAACCCTAATGCCACTTGCCAAACCACTGTCATCTGATTTGAATGGGTGAGATACTTTTGATGGTGGTTGGATTTCTCCTTGTGCCAGAACACTTAGGCCCCGTGCACACGCTGCGGAATTTGCTGCGGATTTTTCCGCTGCGGAATTGGAAAATCCGCAGTGCAAAACCACTGCGGTTTTCACTGCGGATTTTCCTGCGGTTTCTTCTACGGATTCCTCTGCGGGTTTTCAACAGCACTTTCCTATTGGTGCATGTTGAAAACCGCTGCGGAATCCGCAGAAAGAAGTGACATGCTCCTTCTTTTTTTCCGCAGCAATTCCGCGCGGCTTTTTCTGCATCGTGGGCACTGCGGTTTTGGTTTTCCATACGGTAACATGGTACTGTACACCGCATGGAAAACTGCTGCGGATCCGCAGCAAAAACTGCAGCGTGTGCACATACCCTTATTGGACAAGTTTTTAAGTGTTTCTTTATCTATGCTGACATCATACAATTATGAAAGCAGAACACACATTATTGACACTTTCATGAGCCAATATTTGTAAGCCAAAAGTAGCAGTGGATCCAAACCTGAGAGATGGGCACACCTTTCCTTTTTACCTTTTTTCTCTGCTTGTTGTATATACTGCTATGTGAAAGTGGCCTGAAGTAAGTCCTGTATACCAGGATGTTACAGATTTTGCCTAAGAATTTTTTGTTACTGCATATAGATTCACATGTATGTGAATTTCCCAAATATTGCCTCAATACTCCTCCTGAGACCACATCGGTAACCATGCTTAGGTCAGATTACCCTGGGTGGAATAGCTTTGGGACAAAGCTGCACCTTTTCCAAGCCATAAAAATTGCCAAGAAATATGACAAAAAAAATATCCATGCCCTGGAGTGAGTAAACTGGAAGTAGACAAGTCTCATTCACTAATATACAGCATCTGTGTAATATATTGCATCTGTCTAATATATTAAAATAGAGGACTGTCAAGTGTTGACACAGAAAAAGATACAAGGACATTTCTCAGATGATGATGGAACAAACCTGACTTCTGCAGCAGCTACAGTAGGAGAAATAAGTATTTGATCCCTTGATGAATTTGTAAGTTTGCCCACTGACAAAGACATAAACAATCTCTATAATTTTAAGGGTAGGTTAACATTGAGAGATAGAATATCAAATATAAAATCCAGAAAATCACAGGATATAAATTTATTTGCATTTGAAATGAGAAGTAAGTATTTGATCCCTCTGGAAAATAAGACTTCATGCTTGGTAGCAAAACCCTTGTTGGCAAGCACAGCAGTCGGACGTTTTTTGTAGTTGACGATGAGGTGTGAGCACATGTCAGGAGGAATTTTGGTCCACTCCTCTTTGCAGATCATCTCTAAATTATTAAGATTTTGAGTCTGTCGCTTGGCATCTCAGAGCTTCAACTTTTCAAATAATAATATACCGTATATACTCGAGTATAAGCTGAGATTTTCAGCCCAAATTTTTGGGCTGAAAGTGCCCCTCTCGGCTTATACTCGAGTCATGATCGACAGTGGGGTCGGTGGGTGAGGGGGAGAGAGGTCTGAGGCATACTCACCTAGTCCCGGCGCTCCTGGTGCTCCCCCTGCCCGTCCCACGGTCTTCGGTGCCGCAGCTCTTCCCCTGTTCAGCGGTCACATGGGACCGCTCATTAAAGTTATGAATATGGACTCCACTCCCATAGGGGTGGAGCCGCATATTCATTCCTCTAATCAGCGGTAACGGTGACCGCTGACGGAGGTAGAGGCTGCGGCACCCGGAGACCATCTGTCCGGGATAAGGAGCCAGGGACGCCGGGAGCAGGTAAGTATGTCATAGTTACCTGTCCACGTTCCACCCGCCGGGCGCCGCTCCGTCTTCCCGTCCTCTTGCTCTGACTGTTCAGGTCAGAGGGCGCGATGACGTACTAGTGTGCGCGCCGCCCTCTGCCTGAACAGTCAGTGCGGAGAGACGCCGAGATGGGACGCTGAGGAGCTGCAAGCAAGAGAGGTGAGTATGTCGTTTTTTTTTTTTTATTATTGCAGCAGCAGCATTATAGATGGGGCACTGCTTTCTATGGCACATCTACGGGGCCATAATGAACGGTGCAGAGCATTGTATATGGGGCACAGCTTTCTATGGCACATCTATGGGGCCATAATGAACGGTGCAGAGCATTGTATATGGGGCACAGCTTTCTATGGCACATCTATGGGGCCATAATGAACGGTGCAGAGCATTATATGTGGCACAGCTTTCTATGGCACATCTATGGGGCCATAATGAACGGTGCAGAGCATTATAGATGGGGCACAGCTTTCTATGGCACATCTATGGGGCAACAATGAACGGTGCAGAGCATTGTATATGGCACAGCTTTCTATGGCACATCTATGGGGCAACAATGAACGGTGCAGAGCATTGTATATGGGGCACAGCTTTCTATGGCACATCTATGGGGCAACAATGAACGGTGCAGAGCATTGTATATGGGGCACAGCTTTCTATGGCACATCTATGGGGCCATAATGAACGGTGCAGAGCATTATAGATGGGGCACAGCTTTCTATGGCACATCTATGGGGCAACAATGAACAGTGCAGAGCATTGTATATGGCACAGCTTTCTTTGGCACATCTATGGGGCAACAATGAACGGTGCAGAGCATTGTATATGGGGCACAGCTTTCTATGGCACATCTATGGGGCAACAATGAACGGTGCAGAGCATTGTATATGGGGCACAGCTTTCTATGGCACATCTATGGGGCCATAATGAACGGTGCAGAGCATTGTATATGGCACAGCTTTCTATGGCACATCTATGGGGCAACAATGAACGGTGCAGAGCATTGTATATGGCACAGCTTTCTATGGAGCATCTATGGGGCCATAATGAACGGTGCAGAGCATTATATGTGGCACAGCTTTATGTGGAGCATCTATGGGGCCATAATGAACGGTGCAGAGCATTCTATATGGCACAGCTTTATGTGGAGCATCTATGGGGCCATAATGAACGGTGCAGAGCATTATATGTGGCACAGCTTTATGTGGAGGATCTATGGGGCCATAATGAACGGTGCAGAGCATTCTATATGGCACAGCTTTATGTGGAGGATCTATGGGGCCATAATGAACGGTGCAGAGCATTATATGTGGCACAGCTTTATGTGGAGGATCTATGGGGCCATAATGAACGGTGCAGAGCATTATATGTGGCACAGCTTTATGTGGAGCATCTATGGGGCCATAATGAACGGTATGGAGCATCTATTTTTATTTTTGAAATTCACCTGTAGCTGCTGCATTTTCCACCCTAGGCTTATACTCGAGTCAATAAGTTTTCCCAGTTTTTTGTGGCAAAATTAGGGGGGTCGGCTTATACTCGAGTATATACGGTAATTTAATAAAAATTATATGATATTAATTCTGCAATACAGTTTGGACCTTATGGTCGTTTTTTCTGTTTTTCTTAGCATTCTGTAATTCTGTAGATAAGCCCCCGATGTATCCCGAAAGATGAGAAAAAGAAGTTAGATTATACTCACCTGGGGGGTCGGTCTGATCCGATGAGCATCGCAGTCTGGTCCGGGGCCTTCCATCTTCTTACGATGACGTTCTCTTCTTGTCTTTACGCTGCGGCTCCGGCCCAGGGGTACTTATCTGCCCTGTTGAGGGCAGAGCAAAGTACTGCAGTGCGCAGGCGCTGGGCCTCTCTGACCTTTTCCCGGACCGCAGCGGGAACACCCCTGGGTGAGTATAATCTAACCTCTTTTTCTCATCTTTCAGGATACATCGGGGGCTTATCTATGATGCTGGTGGGCTTAGCTCACCTTTGATTTTGGGGGTGACAGGTTCCCTTTAACATCCTCACACGCATGTATGAGGTTTTCTATTTCTGGTCAGTAGAACATTGTCACAAAATAGTTTGTGAAAATATGCTCTAAAAGGATCAAACCAAACTGATATTTTGTGTGTCAGAAAATAACCCAGCTTACAGACAAGCCTTCTGCTTCTCTCCACAATCCAGGGTGTCACAGACATGTGTTCAAGACGTTTCTCTTTATGTGTTTAGGCTACTTTCACACTTCCGTCTTTTTAGATCCGTCACAATGTGTCGTTTTGGGA
The DNA here is from genome assembly GCF_051348905.1 of Ranitomeya variabilis. NCBI lineage: Eukaryota > Metazoa > Chordata > Amphibia > Anura > Dendrobatidae > Ranitomeya > Ranitomeya variabilis. Next base: position 255,651,005 of record NC_135232.1, read on the forward strand.
GAAAAACGCATCCTGCAAATGTGCCTGCAGGATGCCTTTTTTCCCATAGACTTGTATTGCCGATGGATCGCGACATATGGCCACACGTCGCGTCCATCGTGCACTGGATGCTTCGGTATTTGGCGGACCGTCGTAGCGAAAAAAAGTTAAAGGGAACGTTTTTTGTACGTCGTGTCCTGCATTTTAAACTGCGCATGCCCGGGCGTAACTCCACCCCCTCCTCCCTGGGAGTTTACTATGGGCAGCGGACACGTTGAAACACTGCTGCCCACGTTGTGCAGAAAATCACCACTGTCCGTCGGTACGTTGCGCCGATGCTTTGTGACAGCCCCGTACCGACGGAAATGTGAAAGAATCCTAAGGCTTCTTTCACACTTCCGTCTTTCAAATCTGCACAGGATCCTTCAAGACGTTGAAAAGACGGATCCTGTGCAGATTGTGGAAAACGTGTGCACTGGGCCCGTCTTTCTGACGGACCCGTCGAGACTATGTGCACCTGTTGTGTATGTGTCTTTGCAGCGGTTTTCCGCTGCGAAAACGCATACACAACAGAAACCAGGTTAAAAAAATAAAAAAAAATTGCAGTATTCTCACCTACCGGCGTTCCCGCGCAGCGTCACCGATGCTTCCGGCAGCTATCGTTACTTCCTAGTAATACATTGCGAAATCTCACGAGAAGTCGCGGTCTCGCGAGACCGCGACTTCTCGCAATGTATTACTAGGAAGTAACGCTAGCTGCTGGGAGCATCGGTGACGCTGCGCGGGAACGCCGGTAGGTGAGAATATTGCGATTCTTTTAAAAAAAAATTTTTTAATTATTTTTGACATATCTTGTTACTATTGATGCGGCATATGCAGCATCAATAGTAAAAAGAGAAAGAGCGAGAGAGAATTTCCCTGACGGGAAATTCTTCCACGCATGGTCAGTTTGAAAAGGCGGGACCCGTCGCTGGATTCCTGTTTTTCACAGTCAGCGACGCATCCTGCGTCCATAGGCTTCCATTGTAGCCAGTGACGGGCAGCGCAGGATGCGTCGCTGACCGATTTTCCGACGTGCAGAAAAAACGTTATTCTGAACGTTTTCTCTGCCCGACGGACCATTTTTTTTACGCAGGATCCAGTGAAAGACGGATGAAACGGATGGCCATCCGTCACAATCCGTCGCTAATACAAGTCTATGAGAAAATGCAGGATCCTGTATTGTCAAAAATCGATGGATTGTGACGGGAGCTGAAAGACGGGAGTGTGAAAGAGGCTTAGCTGGGTTGAGCTTATCAAGAAGCTACTTGGCATAAGTATCAGTGAATGAGTCAAAGCTGATTTCCTTCTTATGCATAGTGAGCGGCCCAGAATCTGCAGCTCTGCCCACAGCGTCACCCATCAGTAGCTCTGCTAGCAGCTGTCAATTGTTATTATTCTCAACAGACTCCTTTGTTTTGTTAAGAAATTATTTCTGAGCGCTCAGCTGCCGACCTGAGACGTCTAGGTGTCTGAGGAAAGACCTGTCCACACCATGAAAAAGTATCCAGATAATGGCTGTTTCTAGGCGCAGGATTGGAGTGGCCTTACCTGCTATTAACTAATACAAAACCGATTTCTTGCTGCAAAGAGAGTCTGACTTTTCATTTACGGTACTTTATAACTGCAACCTGATCTTTCCTTCTAAAGAAATCATAAGGTCTTGCTATTGTAGGGTATGGTGCAAGATTAGGATCCATTTATATATGCAGCAAATTTGTTGCAGATTCCCATGGTTGTTTTGATTCCTTCATAAGATTGTGACTGTTGCAGCCACAAATGGGTGTGTTTTTGTTTGTTTTTTTCTTGCATAGGAAACCATAGGTTTTGTCTGCGTACAGAAAAGTTTCTTTCATACTGTGTCAGTGTTCAATAGTTTAGTCTTTGATATGATTCCCATTTGTTAGTGTGTATTTAGGAATGCTGTACAGGTTCATCTCCCCAAATTAGAATATCATGAAAAAGTTAATTTCAGTTCTTCAATACAAAAAGTGAAACTCATATAGAGCCATTACTAACAGAGTGATGTATTTCAACTGTTTATTTCTGTTATTGTTGATGATTATGGCTTACAGCCAATGAAAACCCAAAAGTCATTCTCAGTAAATTAGAATACCGTACTTTATAACACCAGCTTGAAAAATGGTTTTAACATCCAAAATGTTGGCCTACTGAAATACATGTTCAGTAAATGCACTCAATACTTGGTCGGTTGTCCTTTTGCATCAATTACTGCATCAATGCGGCGTGGCAACTTTTTCATGATATTCGAATTTAGTGAGAAGCACTTTTATATATTGTAATGTGAATGGACCCACTACATCATTCCTGGACTGCAGTCTACAATAACACTTCCCATTATGGCTGCTGAATATATGTAACAAATGCAAAATACATATCAGAAATTACCGTATATACTCGGGTATTAACTGACCCGAGTATAAGCTAAGGCACCTAATTTTGCCACGAAAAACTGGGAAAACTTATTGACTCGAGTATAAGTCGGGTATGCATTGTCCTCTCATCCCCATCCTTGTCTGCATGGCTCCTTATTCCCATCCTTGTCTAAAAGCTCCTTATTCCCATCCTTGTATGCGTGGCTCCTTATTCCCATCCTTGTCTGCGTGACTCATTATTATAATCTTTATTTTTATAATCTTTATTTTCATACAGCGCTAAAATATTCTGCAGCGCTTTACAGTTTTCACACATTATCATTGCTGTCCCCGATGAGGCTCACAATCTAAATTCCCTATCAGTATGTCTTTGGAATGTGCGGGGAAACCGAAGTACCCGGAGGAAACCTGTGCGCAAACACCGGGAGAACATACAAATTCCTTGCAGATGTTGTCCTTGGAGGGATTTGAACCCAGGACTCCAGCGCTGCAAGGCTGCAGTGCTAACCACTGAGCCACCTTGTCTGCATGGCTCCTTATTCCCATCCTTGTCTGCATGGCTCCTTATTGCCATCCTTGTCTGCATGGCTCCTTATTCCCATTCTTGTTTGCGTGGCTCCTTGTCCCCATCCTTGTATGTGTGGCTCCTTATTCCCATCGTTGTATGCGTGGCTTCTTATTCCCATTCTTGTCTGCGTGGCTCCTTTTTCCCCATCCTTGTCTGCATGGCTCCTTATTCCCATTCTTGTTTGCGTGGCTCCTTGTCCCCATCCTTGTATGTGTGGCTCCTTATTCCCATCGTTGTATGCGTGGCTTCTTATTCCCATTCTTGTCTGCGTGGCTCCCTTTTCCCCATCCTTGTCTGCGTGGCTCCTTATTTCCATCCTTGTATGTGTGGCTCCTTATCCCCATCCTTGTTTGCTTTGTTCCTCAACCCTATCCTTGCATGCATGGCCCTCATGAGAAAAGCATTAAAAAAAAAAGCATAAAACTTCCTAATTACCTTCCCTGCACGCCCTCGCAGCATCTTGTTCCGGTGCCAGCAATCCTGCAGCCGAGTGATCACGTGTCCCCGCTCATTAAGGTAGGTAGTTTCACCTCTCTCCATGCCTATGGGAGTGGATAGAGGTGAATATTCATTACCTTAAGGGTATGTGCACACGTCAGGATTTCTTGCAGAAATTTTCCTGACAAAAACCGGACATTTCTGCCAGAAATCTGCATGCGTTTTTGACGCGTTTTTTGTGCGTTTTTTTCCAAATGCATAGAATAGCGGGAAAAAACGCGGAAAATCCGCAAAATTAATGAACATGCTGCTTTTTTTTTTACCGCGATGCGTTTTTTTCGCGGAAAAAAACGCATCATGTGAACAAAACATGCAGAATGCATTCTAAATGATAGGATGCATAATGTATGCGTTTTTATCGCGAAAAAAATGCGAAAAAACCTGAACGTGTGCACATACCCTAATGAGCAGGCACCCGTGATAGCCCAGCAGCTACTGGAAGCTGGTGGCTACGGCTGCAACTGTGCGCGCTATAAGAGAAATGAATATTCATTGCCAGTGCAGTGAATATTCATTTCTCTTTAGGAACATGCACAGGCTTCAGCCGCAGCCGCCGGCTCCTGCCTCCTGTGACCCGCTGTTCACAGCTCCTCTTCCCCCGCCGTCTTCTGGGACAATGACTCGTGTATAAGCCGAGGGGGGCATTTTCAGCACACAAAAAATGTGTTGAAAAACTCTGCTTTTACACGAGTATGTACGATACTCAAAAAGGCTGTGTTCACATGCAAAACATACTCCGAATGGACACTCTTTTGGCATATGGCTAGCTCAAAGAAGTCAATAGGAATGTTACAGTATGTCTTGATTGTCTCATACTCACCGTGTCGCAAGACAATGGCCAGACGATGTTACTGTAGATATGGCTACATAATGGGAACAGTCACAAGCATCATTAGCCATCTGGTTGTTTGTTGGGAGGAAAGGCAACGGTTCAGCCATGGGGATCAATGAACGGCTTGCATTATGCATTAGTACATTTTTATCGAATTAAAGTAACCCAACATGCATTGTAAGAGCGAAGATGATTACAATATACAGATGCTTAAAATGCTGCCTGACAGTCATGGAATGTTTGTGATGAAGTGAATACCTGCATTACCCACAAAGAAAACCATTCTAAATACAGGTACATCTCACAAAATTAGAATATCATCAAAAAGTTAATTTATTTCAGTTCTTCAATACAAAAAGTGAAACTCATATATTATATAGAGTCATTACAAACAGTGACTTATTTCAAGTGTTTATTTCTGTTAACCCCTTCCTGACGTCGGACGGGATAGTACGTCCGACGTCAGGTCCCCTTCTTTGATGCAGGGCTCCGCGGTGAGCCGGCATCAAAGCCGGGACATGTCAGCTGTTTTGAACAGCTGACATGTGCCCGCAATAGGCGCGGGCAGAATCGCGATCTGCCCGCGCCTATTAACTAGTTAAATGCCGCTGTCAAACGCAGTCAGCGGCATTTAACTACCGCATCCGGCCGGGCGGACGGATATGACGTCATCGCCGACCCCCCGTCACATGATCGGAGGTCGGCGATGCTTCTGAATGGTAACCATAGAGGTCCTTGAGACCTCTATGGTTACTGATCCTCGGCAGCTGTGAGCGCCACCCTGTGGTCGGCGCTCACAGCACACCTGCATTTCTGCTGTGTAGCAGCGATCTTATGATCGCTGCTACATAGCAGAGCCGATCGCGCTGTGCCTGCTTCTAGCCTCCCATGGAGGCTATTGAAGCATGGCAAAAGTGAAAAAAAAATGTGAAAAAAATAAAAAAAACATAAAAGTTGAAATCACCCCCCTTTCGCCCCAATCAAAATAAATCAATAAAAAAAAAATTAAACCTACACATATTTGGTATCGCCGCGTTCAGAATCGCCCGATCTATCAATAAAAAAAAGCATTAACCTGATCGCTAAACGGCGTAGCGAGAAAAAAAATCGAACGCCAGAATTACGTTTTTTTGGTCGCCGCGACATTGCATTAAAATGCAATAACGGGCGATCAAAAGGACGTATCTGCACCAAAATGCTATCATTAAAAACGCCAGCTTGGCACGCAAAAAATAAGCCCTCAACCGACCCCAGATCATGAAAAATGGAGACGCTACGAGTATCGGAAAATGGCGCAATTTTTTTTTTTTTTTTTTTTTAGCAAAGTTTTGAATTTTTTTTCACCACTTAGGTAAAAAATAACCTAGTCATGTTAGGTGTCTATGAACTCGTAATGACCTGGAGAATCATAATGGCAGGTCAGTTTTAGCATTTAGTGAACCTAGCAAAAAAGCCAAGCAAAAAACAAGCGTGGGATTGCACTTTTTTTGCAATTTCACCGCACTTGGAATTTTTTTCCCGTTTTCTAGTACACGACATGGTAAAACCAATGATGTCGTTCAAAATTACAACTCGTCCCGCAAAAAATAAGCCATCACATGGCCAAATTGACGGAAAAATAAAAAAGTTATGGCTCTGGGAAGGAGGGGAGTGAAAAACGAAAACGGAAAATCCCACGGTCATGAAGGGGTTAATGTTGATGATTATGGCTTACAGCCAATAAAATACCAAACGTCATTATCTCAGTAAATTAGAATACTAATACCAGCTTGAAAAAATGATTTTAAAATTCGAAATGTTGACCTACTGAAATGTATGTTTAGCAAATGCACTCAGAACTTGGTCGGGGCTCCTTTGGCATAAATTACTGCGTCCATGCGACGTGGCATAGAGGCGATCATCCTGTGGTACTGCTGAGGTGTTATGGAAGCCCAGGTTGCTTTGATAGCAGCCTTCAGCTCATCTGCAATGTTGTGTTTGGTGTTTCTCATCTTCCTCTTGACAATGCCCCATAGATTCTCTATGAGTTTAAGGTCAGGCGAGTTTGCTGGCCAATCAAGCACAGTGATACTGTTGTTTTTAAACCAGGTATTGTTACTTTTGGCAGTGTGGACAGGTGCCAAGTCGTGCTGGGGAATGAAATTTCCATCTTCAAAAAGGTTGTCGGCAGAGGGAAGCATGAAGTGAACTAACATTTCCTGGTAGACGGCTGTGCTGACTTTGGTCTTGATAATACCAGCAGATGACATGGCTCCCCAAACCATCACTGACTGGAAACTTCACACTAGACCTCAAGCAGCTTGGATTTTCTGTCTCTCCACTCTTCCTCCAGACTCTGAGACCTTGATTTCCAAGGTCTAGTGTAAAGTGTCCACAATCATTGAAGGTTTGGGGAGCCATGTCATCTGCTGGTGTAGGTCCACTGTGTTTTATCAAGACCAAAGTCAGCACAGCTGTCTACCAGGAAATTTTAGAGCACTTCATGCTTCCCTCTCCCGACAAGCTTTTTAGAGATGGAAATTTAATTCTCCAGCAGGACTTGGCACCGGTTCACACTGCCAGAAGTACCAATACTTGGTTTAAAAACAACAATATCACTGTGCTTGATTGGCCAGCAAATCTATAGGGTATTGCCAAGAGGAAGATGAGGAAGGTCACTCATTTGGCCTCTTACGGCTGGTCAGGTGCCCAAGATACCTGCTATTTCTGTAAATCTGTTTTGTATGAAAAATAACGTGTGTGAACTAGCACTTAGGCTAACAATGGCACAGTGTGTTGTAACATTTTCCATACCAACTTACATTTTTGTGTTTGCTATGTAGTCTGAGAGCTCCATTATGTAGTAGAAGAGAGCCTGAGTACAGGAATGTGTCACTTACTTTGCTGTATTATAGTTTCAAAACAATCTGTGTTTTATCAGCAGGAGATTATCACTATCAGACTAGGTGTCTTGGTCTTCCACTGTTCTCTGTAACCCCACCCCCACCACTGGTTAGCATCTTTCCGTCAATGTACAGTGTACACCGAAAGCTGCTAATCAGTGTTGTGGGCGGGGTTATACAGGGCTCAGCATTCAGAGCTCTGCTAGATCCGCTGCAGAGAATGCAGCGATATTATCAAAACGACAGCATGCAGACCAGTAAGTGACACATCTCTGGGGACACGGTGATAGATTCCCTTTAATTAATTGCACCTCAAGTCTATCCTGTTTCATCCAGAATTGGGATCTCTGTCCTCACCCCATGCTGCGGTCAGATAGCACAGCAAACACCTGCTGATGGGATTCCCTCTAAAGTAGCAGTAAAGGGCTACATTATGTAAGCATTATGAACACATTGATGGTAAGGCCCATAACAAAGAAAGTACACTAATTTAAATCTGTTCAAACAACTGCTCCACTTTAGGCCAGGATTCCTCTAAGAGAATCGGTCTGACTATGGAAATGACACTCTGATTAAACTCTGTCAGAGTGCGGTAAGAGTGTCAGTGTAATTTGGCCAGATTCTCTCGAATGAGAAATTTGGAGCACACTGATGAGAAGATGGAGAGAAAAATTTCTCCATCTTCTCCATTGTGTCAGTGAGCAAAAATCTGACTGCAGTCAGATGTTTTCAGAGTGCATTCCAATGATTTGCACCCACTGATTGACTTCTGATTGGCTTGTATAGCTTAGTGCGGATTGATAATCAGATCAAAAACTGGAAGGGGGCTGCAATTTTTTTTATTTGGATAGACTCTGTATGAGGGAAAAAAAAAAAAGTAGATATGTGCGCGGCCCCATAGAATAACATTGCTTCCACTTTGATCTAATGTTTTGTTGTCAGATCACACTTGGACAGAAAAGACAAGGGTGTGTACCTGGCCTTAGTTGCACTACGGTAGCTTTTACTAGTTTTCTCTCACCCATTGTGTCTGTTGCCGGTACTCTCTTACCTCCGTTCCAAAATGGGTTTCAATTTAATATATACAGTTTTTTGTTTGCCAAGTATTTGTAAATGGTGTAAATTCATACATTTCTGTTCTTCCATAATGGTCTAATATGCCACTAGCAATGAACTTGTGCACTTTCATTGAAGGGGTCAATTAATGAGCAATTAGTGTTCACTTTCCCAGACTTCACATGATAAATGAGCGCAGGTAGTCTAATCGTTTTCTTTACAATGCTGATTATGGCTTGTATCTATTCCCCACTCGGTTCTTCCTCTTGAATCCCTCGCCCAGTACATTTTCAGCTATTGTGTAAAGCAGCAGTATTCACTGTTTGAAGTAATCTGTCATTAATTCAGATAATAAATCACACTGCTAGAACAAGAGTCGAGAAAGATTAACATCTACAATCAATTAGGAGTTACAACATTGGCACCGTAGCATAAGACAGCTGCTGGGGCACTCTTTTTTTTTTTTTCTTTTTTTTTTCTTTTCTGCTGGCATTTTAGATTTGTTTGCATTATTGTTTTATTTTCTTTAGCAGGGTTTCAAGTATTTTTGTTGGCAAGAATAGTAAAGTCTGCAGCGCTGTATTGCCATCAGAAATATTAGAATGCTAATTGAAATCTGAAGGACCCAATCGTAAGAGCCAGTGTGACGTTTTCAATGATGGGCATAAATACCTATTTGAGTCTTGCCCATGCATAAACCCAATCGTTAATATTGCAATTGAATTACGTTGTATACTTTTTATGGGAATATATTATTTTCTCAAATAAAAGTAGCGTTTTAACATCTAGGAAGATTGTATGCTCACAAAGCCTGGGCTATCCTTTCTGTTACATACTGAGCTTCATAGCTTCACATGCTACCAGGGTGCAAATTGTTGGTTTGGCTAAAAGTACAAAAAAGATATATATTTTCTGGGCTAAAAAAAACAACACATTTTTAAAACTCATGTAAATTTCAAGCATATTTTACTATGCCACATTTAATTTTGTGCAAAAAAAAAATTGCCATGAAAGGGCTCATTCAAATGAGTGTGTTAATTGTGTTGGTGCTGTCTGTATGCAAAACGGGTAGCATCCGGACAAAACGAGGACCAATGCAAGTGAGTGGTAGTTCACACAGACATGTTTTGGAAAACATCACAAATGTGATGCGCAAATAACTGATCACTTACGGGGTTACCAGTTATACGTCATTCGTTTTCACGAATCCATTGTAATTATTAACATAGGAAACCTTTTTATTATTTATTAAATCAAGTAGAAAACTGATTCCGTACGGATGTGCAAAACAGTCATATGGATTTCATACAAATGACAATACGAATTACATTTTATTTTTTTCTGTATAAAAAGAAACGGATGGTTTTTGCATAGCATATGCTCGTCTGAACCTGACCAAACACTGGAAGACCAGCCTTAGGCCGGTTTCACACGTCAGTGATTCCGGTACGTGAGGTGACAGTTTCCTCACGTACCGGAGACACTGACACACGTAGACCCATAAAAATCAATGCATCTGTTCAGATGTCATTGATTTTTTGCGGACCGTGTCTCCGTGTGCCAAACACGGAGACATGTCAGTGTTCGTGGGAGCGCACGTTTTACACGGACCCAATAGAGTCAATGGGTCCGCGTAAAACACGGACCTCACACGGACATTCTCCGTCTGGGGTCCGTGTGCGTGCAGGAGACAGCGCTACAGTAAGCGCTGTCCCCCCCACATGGTGCTGAAGCCGGTATTCATATCTTCCCTGCAGCAGCGTTTGCTGTAGAGAAAATATGAAGAATAGTGTTAAAAATAAAGATCCATGTGTCCGCCGCCCCCCCACCCCCTGTGCGCCCCCCCCACCCCCTGTGCGCCCCCCCCGCTGGTCAGAAAATACCCGCTCCCTCGCTCCTTCCTGGTCTGGCCGTGCCTCCTACTGTATGCGGTCACGTGGGGCCGATCATTTACAATCATGAATAGTCGGCTCCGCCCCTATGGGAGGTGGAGCCACATATTCATGACTGTAAATGATCGGCCCCACGTGACCGCATGCAGGAGAAGCCGCGGCCAGACCAGGAAGCAGCGAGGGAGCGGGTAAGTATTGTCTGACCAGCGGGGGGGCGCACAGGGGGTGGGAGGGCGGCGGACACATGGATCTTTATTTTAAATACTATTCATATTTTCTCTGCAGCAAACGCTGCTGGAGAGAAGATATGAATCGCGGCTTCAGCATGATGCAGAGTGGGTACCACACGCTCCGTGTGGTACCCACTCGCCATACGGGCGGCACACGTGTGCCGCACGTATGGCCTCCGTGAGTTCCCAGGCACACGGACACGGATAACTCCGTGTATGGGCCAATTCAGGTTTTTGGGTTTTTTTTACATTTACAGTGAGAAAAAGTTAACCATTTCTAGCCAATTGAATTACCGTATATACTTGAGTATGAGCCGACCCGAGTATAAGCCGAGACCCCTAATTTGCCACAAAAACCTGGGAAAATTTATTGACTCTAGTATAAGCCTAGGGTTGAAAATGCAACAGCTACTAGTACATTTCAAAAATAAAAATAGATACCAATAAAAGTAAAATTGATTGAGACATCAGTAGGTTGTGTTTTGAATATCCATATTGAGTCAGGAGCTCCATAAAATGCTCCATGCATTTCATGATGGGCCCCATAAGATGCTCCATACAAAATACGCCCCATATAGTGCTCCATAAAGTTCTTGATGGGCCCCTTAAGATGCTCCATATTAAAATATGCCCCATATAATGCCTCACAAAAGGTTAATGATGGCCCCTTGAGATGCTCTGTAGAATATTATGCCCCATATAATGCTGCACAAAGGTTGATGGCCCCATAAGATGCTCCATAGATTATGCCCCATAAAATGCTGCACAAAGGTTGATGGCCCCATAAGATGCTCCATAGATTATGCCCCATATGCTGCTGCGATGAAAAAAAACCCAAAAAACTCGTCACTCAGGCCCCCGCACTTGCGATATTCACCTGTCCCCGTTCCACCGCCGTGCGCCGCTCTGTCTTCTGGCTCTCTGACTGTTCAGGCAGGGCGCGCACTAACCACGTCATCGCGCCCTCTGATCTGAACGTCACAGAGGACGCGGAAGATGGAGCCCGGCGGTGGGACAGTTGAATATCGCAATGCTCACCCTCCCCCGTTATACTCACCCTCCCAGCACGGTCCCTGCTTCTTCGTCGTCCCAGGCCGGTAGCTTGTTCCTGTGTTCAGCGGTCACTGGTACCACTCATTAAAGTAATGAATATGTGCTCCACCCCTGTGGAGCCACTTCTGAAATTGGAAAACATGGTGATTGCACCAGTGTCTAGATGTCGTCATGTGCACATACCCTTAGGCCGGGCACACTCCTTGGTACAAGCAGACTTTAAATAAATGTTGTTTCCAGGGCCGGCGTTAGGGGCAGGCAGACCAGGCAGCTGCCTGGGGCCCCCGCTCCCCCAGGGGCTCCCAGCTAGCAGCAAGTCACGCAGCCGCTATGGGGCCCCTGTGAGGCAGGGGGGCCCGCCTGCCGCCAGCGCCGACTCCCCCGCCGCATTGAACTATACCGGCATCTTCCGGTACAGTTCAATGCAATGATGGAGGAGAGCGCGTCACCTGACGCTCCCTCTCCCATCATTCCCCGCTCTGCCTCGCCTCTGACACTGCGGGTGCGTGCGCACTCACTGTGTCCCAGGCAGAGCAGTGGCCGCTGCCTAGACAGGCAGGGAGCAGCGCGGGCACGTGTGGAGAGGTGAGGAGCTTGTGTTTTTTTTTTAATTCACTGGACTGTGGAGCTATTCTCGGAAGGGGAGAGGAGGGGAGGGAAGGGGGATGTCATATGGATTTCATACAAATGACAATACGAATTACATTTTATTTTTTTCTGTATAAAAAGAAACGGATGGTTTTTGCATAGCATATGCTCGTCTGAACCTGACCAAACACTGGAAGACCAGCCTTAGGCCGGTTTCACACGTCAGTGATTCCGGTACGTGAGGTGACAGTTTCCTCACGTACCGGAGACACTGACACACATAGACCCATAAAAATCAATGCATCTGTTCAGATGTCATTGATTTTTTGCGGACCGTGTCTCCGTGTGCCAAACACGGAGACATGTCAGTGTTCGTGGGAGCGCACGTTTTACACGGACCCAATAGAGTCAATGGGTCCGCGTAAAACACGGACCTCACACGGACATTCTCCGTCTGGGGTCCGTGTGCGTGCAGGAGACAGCGCTACAGTAAGCGCTGTCCCCCCCACATGGTGCTGAAGCCGGTATTCATATCTTCCCTGCAGCAGCGTTTGCTGTAGAGAAAATATGAAGAATAGTGTTAAAAATAAAGATCCATGTGTCCGCCGCCCCCCCACCCCCTGTGCGCCCCCCCCACCCCCTGTGCGCCCCCCCCCCGCTGGTCAGAAAATACCCGCTCCCTCGCTCCTTCCTGGTCTGGCCGCGCCTCCTACTGTATGCGGTCACGTGGGGCCGATCATTTACAATCATGAATAGTCGGCTCCGCCCCTATGGGAGGTGGAGCCACATATTCATGACTGTAAATGATCGGCCCCACGTGACCGCATGCAGGAGAAGCCGCGGCCAGACCAGGAAGCAGCGAGGGAGCGGGTAAGTATTGTCTGACCAGCGGGGGGGCGCACAGGGGGTGGGAGGGCGGCGGACACATGGATCTTTATTTTAAACACTATTATTCATATTTTCTCTGCAGCAAACGCTGCTGGAGAGAAGATATGAATCGCGGCTTCAGCATGATGCAGAGTGGGTACCACACGCTCCGTGTGGTACCCACTCGCCATACGGGCGGCACACGTGTGCCGCACGTATGGCCTCCGTGAGTTCCCAGGCACACGGACACGGATAACTCCGTGTATGGGCCAATTCAGGTTTTGGGGTTTTTTTTACATTTACAGTGAGAAAAAGTTAACCATTTCTAGCCAATTGAATTACCGTATATACTTGAGTATGAGCCGACCCGAGTATAAGCCGAGACCCCTAATTTGCCACAAAAACCTGGGAAAATTTATTGACTCTAGTATAAGCCTAGGGTTGAAAATGCAACAGCTACTAGTACATTTCAAAAATAAAAATAGATACCAATAAAAGTAAAATTGATTGAGACATCAGTAGGTTGTGTTTTGAATATCCATATTGAGTCAGGAGCTCCATAAAATGCTCCATGCATTTCATGATGGGCCCCATAAGATGCTCCATACAAAATACGCCCCATATAGTGCTCCATAAAGTTCTTGATGGACCCCTTAAGATGCTCCATATTAAAATATGCCCCATATAATGCCTCACAAAAGGTTAATGATGGCCCCTTGAGATGCTCTGTAGAATATTATGCCCCATATAATGCTGCACAAAGGTTGATGGCCCCATAAGATGCTCCATAGATTATGCCCCATAAAATGCTGCACAAAGGTTGATGGCCCCATAAGATGCTCCATAGATTATGCCCCATATGCTGCTGCGATGAAAAAAAACCCAAAAAACTCGTCACTCAGGCCCCCGCACTTGCGATATTCACCTGTCCCCGTTCCACCGCCGTGCGCCGCTCTGTCTTCTGGCTCTCTGACTGTTCAGGCAGGGCGCGCACTAACCACGTCATCGCGCCCTCTGATCTGAACGTCACAGAGGACGCGGAAGATGGAGCCCGGCGGTGGGACAGTTGAATATCGCAATGCTCACCCTCCCCCGTTATACTCACCCTCCCAGCACGGTCCCTGCTTCTTCGTCGTCCCAGGCCGGTAGCTTGTTCCTGTGTTCAGCGGTCACTGGTACCACTCATTAAAGTAATTAATATGTGCTCCACCCCTGTGGAGCCACTTCTGAAATTGGAAAACATGGTGATTGCACCAGTGTCTAGATGTCGTCATGTGCACATACCCTTAGGCCGGGCACACTCCTTGGTACAAGCAGACTTTAAATAAATGTTGTTTCCAGGGCCGGCGTTAGGGGCAGGCAGACCAGGCAGCTGCCTGGGGCCCCCGCTCCCCCAGGGGCCCCCAGCTAGCAGCAAGTCACGCAGCCGCTATGGGGCCCCTGTGAGGCAGGGGGGCCCGCCTGCCGCCAGCGCCGACTCCCCCGCCGCATTGAACTATACCGGCATCTTCCGGTACAGTTCAATGCAATGATGGAGGAGAGCGCGTCACCTGACGCTCCCTCTCCCATCATTCCCCGCTCTGCCTCGCCTCTGACACTGCGGGTGCGTGCGCACTCACTGTGTCCCAGGCAGAGCAGTGGCCGCTGCCTAGACAGGCAGGGAGCAGCGCGGGCACGTGTGGAGAGGTGAGGAGCTTGTGTTTTTTTTTTAATTCACTGGACTGTGGAGCTATTCTCAAAAGGGGAGAGGAGGGGAGGGAAGGGGGATGTGGGCTGTTCCTGTGCTGTTTACTACTGTGTGGGCAGTGCTGTATACTACTGTGTGGGCAGTGCTGTATACTACTGTGTGGGCAGTGCTGTATAATACTGTGTAGGCAGTGCTGTATACTACTGTGTAGGCAGCGCTGTATACTACTGTGTAGGCAGCGCTGTATACTACTGTGTGGGCAGCGCTTTATACTACTGTGTGGGCAGCGCTTTATACTACTGTGTGGGCAGCGCACACAAGCGTCCAACGACTTCAGTATTGTCGATCACACTCATTTAGCGGCCTGAACTCAGTGCATGTCAATACAACCGAAATGCTTCTGTTTTATGTGCAATATGTTAGCATTTGGGGCCCCATTTTAAACTTTGCCTAGGGCCCCACTTTGCCTAAAACTGGTCCTGGTTGTTTCCCCACCCTTCCAGATGTGTACAAGAGCGAATTCAACTGCCTTCTAGTGCCTTTCTGAAAAGATGGACTCCCACAAATAAGAGTCTATTTGAACTCTGTCTTATTGTAGTGAATGGCTCCATCAGGGGCACGTGCATCTGATGCTGTTTTTCAGAGATGTAGATGTAAGCCATCAGAGCACTACTGAGCACTGTGAATTAGTCTGATATCCGTGTTCATGTTGGCATTACATGGGAGCAGTGTTATTAGTTGGTTCTGTCCCCAATCCTGGGTGTTGCAGTGATCAGCCCCCTAATTAACTGGGATCAGTAGTGAGTATATAACCTTACATAACCCTGCTGGCCTCTAATTAGCAAAAATTAGCTGTTAATTAGGATCTGTGATAGTAACCTCCATTGAAGTACTGCTCTGAGCCCTCATGTTAGGATGTGGAGTAACCATTTAGTTAACTCGGAGAGAAGTCGACCTTTTGGCTGTCAGTCCATAGAACTTGATTTTTGCTGGCAGAGTGCTGTGTTGTTCCCCCTGGCTGTTGGCACTTGATGGTTAACAGGCCGTGCATTGATATGCAGTGTACAGAGCCTGTCGCTGCCGCCAGCACACTTGACATGGAGAGGCCTCTTTGTGCTTCTAACTCCCATGCGGGCAGCAGGTCAGCCAGTGAGCAGAGTGTGAATGAGCAGTCCTTGTCTCCTACCCTGCATCCCTCAACAGAAATGTCACCCACATAGAGGTGAGCCAAATTACAATGTGGGATTCTCTGATGATCCTACTGTTATGCAATCTGTTCTATTAACATCCATACGTGGATATGTACAACTTTGGAAAGTATTTTTTACTGATTTTCTTCTTTGCCATGCTAAAAGTATATAACCTTACAGTCTTGAATCTATGCTGCATATCTGCTCTGTAATCCCTATGACAACACTTCTTGTACAGACCAATTGCATCGCTCATAGGAACATTGGAACCAAATCACTATCTGCTTCAATGTCCACATCTTTATTTGCAGGAAGTGCTGTCATGAGGACAGAGGTGTAGTGCAGCCTCAGGGTTCTTGCATGAGCAGCTAATCTATGAATATAAAGCTGGCCATACCTTTGTAACTTTGCATGGATTTGGGCCATTGTCTGCTGACTGGCAGTGCGTTCCTGGTCACACAGAAAACTGACAGTAACAGAAGGCAGGTAAATGTTTAAAAGTTGATCTACGGGATCATATTTTTTTTTTTCAAGTGTTGTCGGGTACTTAAAAATCATTCATCCAGAACCACAGATTTGCATCCTATTAATTGGATGAAAGACCCTCACAGACTTTAGTCAAAAGTCCAGGGCTGTGGAGTCAGTCGGTGTCCATTTTGGTGGAGTCCCGACTTCTTAATTATAAATTAAGTTGGGTACAGTAGTACAGTGCAGGATGTGCTGTAAAGATTTTCAGAAGAATTTGGGAAAGTTATGAAATGTCCTATAAATGTCTGTTCTGTTCCTGATCTAAGGACCTCGGCGTATAGTTGAGATGAATCTGTGCTGCACTTTATGGACATGCTCAGTAGTGAGGCAGTGGAAGTCAGAATATGAGGAGTCGGTGGTTTGGCTTACCAACCCCACTGCCCTGCTGATGTCAAAGAAATCCTCTGATATCTGTGGACTCGGCTAACCGTATAATGTGTATAGAGTCTATTAGTCCACTGACTCTTCTCCAACAAACTGTGTTGGGGAGGAGGTTCCAGCAAGTCTGATTTCAAGCTGACAATCCTTTTGATTTTAATGAGAAAAGCCACTATCAGAGAAGTCTGGCAGTAACTCTTAGGCTGCATGTCCATGTTCAGGATGGCCGGCGGTATCGCCGGAGCAGCAAAGCCGCTCGGCGCTAAGCCCCGCCCCTTCTGGGACGCGATGATGCCGGATGTGTTAACTGTACACATCCGGGATCATCGCACCCCTCCCATAGGGCCCTGTGTTATGCCTTGCGGGGACGCTGCGTCCCCGCAAGGTGAACGGACATGCTGTGATCTGAAAAGACGCGCAGCAGTCCGGAGTCGCAGGCCCGCCGCGTGCGGGTTTCCACGCATAGTGGACACGGGATTTCAAAAAATCCCCTCCACTATGCTGGAACATCTGGACGCTGCGTGTTTGACGCTGCAGCTCTGCGCAGCGTCAAACACGCAGCGTTTACTGACCGTGGACACGTACCCTTAGAGAACACAGGAACACTCTGCAGGGGAAGCGCTCCTGTGTATGGAGGACTCCAGAGAGACAGCTGCCAGCCTAACCATCGTTCAGCTGACCGCTGTCTAGTGTGTACAGGGCGCCCAACATTATGGCACAGAGCCATCTGTGAATTGCCATTTTAACTCATGGCATTCATTAGTTTTAACTTGTAGTCATCCTAAACGACAACCATCATGGGTAAAGAACGAGTGAACAGGAAACACCCGTTATAACTTCTTTCAGCTAACAAGGTGTATGGATGGCATAGTTTTCTGTATGCCGCTATAAGAAATCAGAGCTACAACAGGGGCCTCATGCACTTCTATTACCTGCTGTGTTACGGCCTATAGAGAGTGAAAAATTACACCGTGGAATCGGACGTGTATCTCCATTCTGTTTACATGCAATATAGCTGTCTAGGGAATATCCTATGAGAAGAAGAATAGTAATGTTTTGTGATACACAACATCACAATATTGAGCTTTCATCAAATCGCCCACAAATCATAGTGGGAAAACCCACTAGAAGTACATGTGTATGTATTTGCCTTTCACTGTGATTAGTTGGAAATTGATACTGCCTATGATGACAGCGTGTCGATAGTGCCTCGTTACAGTCAAGTATGTAGGCCTCACTATGGCTCAGTAGTTAGCACTGTGGTTTAGGCTCAGTAGTTAGCACTGTGGTTTAGGCTCAGTTCACATGTCCTGTAATGATCCGTTAGATGGGATCGAGCAGTAATCTGTTGGCAAGAGTTGTGCAGACACAACTTTAAGTCCTTTTTTAAATAACTGATCTCTGCTGGATCCAGTAAGCAAAAAACGGATCTATTACAAATGAAAGGAAAAAGGACGGCTAATTAACGGATTTGTTTTCCATAGACTTCAATGTTAAATAAATGGATCCAGCAGAGATCATACATTTAAAAACGGACTAAAAAGTTGTATCTGCGCAACTTTCTTGCCAATATATTGCTGCTGGAGCCATTCTATCAGATCACTACTGAACATGTGAACATAGCCTTAATCTGAGAATTGCATGCAGCTCTGTTCTCCTGGTATTTCTTTTATATGCCGCTTTTCTCCGACACGTCTTGTAACGGACTTTCTTATAAGGATATTTCAGAATTACCTCAATAGTGGCGCCCAGCTACATTACCTCTGTAGTAGGGGAGCATGTTGGACCTAAACTAGTTGCACTACTGGTGCCAAGAGCGCTGTCCCCTAGATTAATGTGTAACCTTTCATCTGCTTCTCATGGCTGTTGACTGTGACAGCCGCCCATTGTTTGAAAAGGATTAAGAAAGTGTGTCACAGCACTTAAAGCCAACTTTGATTTCTGCAAATTGCTGCACTGTAATCAGATGCTTAGGATGTGAGAAGATTTCTTTGTGTTTCTGTTCTCTGAACTTTAATAGTTTTATTATAAAATGACATTTTTCGTCAGTATTTTTTAGGTGAGTAAAAAATGTACTGGCAAAATGGTGGCTTTCTATATTTCCAAATGTATGAGTATAGTCGTGTGAATTGAGACTTTAATATTTGAAGATTACTTGTTAAACGTAATCTAGTGAATCGTTTACAGTGTGACAGATAAGGCTTTGTTCACAGTTGCATTATATGCTTTCCGGCAGGGATTCCATGTTTCTTTATGCTAAAGGGAAGCTGTCAGTCCATTCATGTTACTATGGGCTCCATGAATCAGGTTAACTACTTGATTGCAGCCTGATATGTTGGGAGAAACCGGTCAATCACATGGAGCAGTCTGGATAAGAACGCGGGGGGGATGGTGACAGGATATCCCGATCTCCCCATTAGGTCCCCGGCTGGATCTTTAGATTACGCTAATACGATCAGCTTTTGGTGAATTTTTGATGTTGCAGACTTTCGGCACCATTTCTGCACCTACGAAGTCAATTAGGTTGCTTGCATTTTTTACCGCACTTTTGAGGCTTCATTCTTTTTGTTTCTGGGTATGTCATGCCTTAAATTAAAGCTGCTTTGTTTTTGATACTTTCTGGTATTTGGTTGTGGCAAGTTTTTATTAATATAGTTATGTGCAGATTACAAGCATTTCCGCAGCCAAAGCGCACGTAAGTATTGCACATCTAGTATTAAAATCTTTTAAATATGAATATTTGCCTTTATCCTGGGTAAAAAAGGGTTCATAGAACTGAAAACTGAGACCATAAAATTCAGCAGAAGAAATGGCAAACATGAGAAAAACCTAGGCCGTAACCTTTTGCTGCCTTGTCACTTACAATACAAGTTGTAAAATGAGGAGTCTGTGGAGGAGAACACAAGGCGCTCTGTCTTGCTGGGCGGCTAACAGGGCGCTCCATGGCACAACATTGTGTAACCTGCGCTGCTCAGACTGTCCCTCAGGGCAAAACATGGTTACTTAACAAAGAGAAGGGTTTTGCACAAGGACTGTTTTCTGCTCTGCTGAGCCTGCGTATTGTGTGCACGTCTTGTGTGATTTACTCTGAGTAAGTGCATGTACAATATCAATTATTGCCTTCTATGCCTATTTTATGGAAGATAAAGAATCAATATAAACATATTAGAAAAGTGGAAGAAAGCCTTAAACGCTGATCCAGAAGCAGCTGGAGAGGCGATTGCTCTGGCTGAACGCGGTTTCCTTTTCTTATATTTACTCATTACTAATGCCAGTAACAAATGAATTATTTGTGCTTTCTGAGTGTGAATAAGAGCATTAATCTAAAGCTTCAGAAAGTGGAAATAAAGAAATCTGTGAGTACATGGTGTTATGTCGTGGATATGCTCATCCATCATTTCATTACACAAATGATAGAGCAACACTAATATATTTGGAATCTCATACAATGTAGTACTAAATGATTTTTTTCTAATATACAGTAATATATATATATATTGTAATGTACTGTAATTGAAAACTGATGTCACAAGATAACCAGGTGCTCCTGCGATCACTGCATTGTCAAACTCCTCAAACGCTACTCACAATGCTGGATAGATGATTCTAGACTTCTTTTGTTCTTCAAATAGACATTTCAGATTTTTCTGGCAAATATGTAAAGCACTTTAAAGGGGAGGGTTCAGCAGGCTGTGCTTCATCACTATTTGGTTTTATCGTCTCCCATTCTCCCAGAGCGTTGTGATTGGCAGCCAAGACCTTCCCTCCAGTCCAGTCAACATTATCCTGTTCTACCAAAGATACAATGTACAAATACGCAGTTATCAATAGTGAAGTTAATTCTTGTAGGAGATGCTGTTATAATTTTTTTTTTTTTTTGTACATTAAGGGTATGTGCACACGTTGCGGATTTTGCTGCGTATCCGTAGCGGATTGGCCACTGGGGATTCGCAGCAGTTTTCCATGCGTTGTACAGTACCATGTAAATGTATGGAAAATGAAATCCGCAGTGCACATGCTGCAGAAAATACCACGCGGAAATGCAGTGTTGTATTTTCAGCAGCATGTCAATTCTTTGTGCGGTTTACACCGGCTCCTCAATAGGAATCTGCAGGTATAAAACCGCAGGTGGAATCCGCACAAAAACCACAGGAAATCCATGGTAAATCCGCAGGTAATCCGCTGTGCGTTTTACCTGCGGATTTTGCAAAAACAGTGCGGAAAAATCCGCACACGAATCCGCAACGTGGGCACATAGCTTTAAAGTGCTTCTGGAAGATAGATTTTTTTCTTTAAGGTGTATTCCCAAGTTTGGAAGTTATTAGTGATGAGAGAACGTGCTAGGGTAAGGTGTTTTCTGAGCATGCTTGGTGAGCTAACAGAGTGTCTTCAATGTGCTCAAAAAAATTTGTTCCAGTCCCCGCGGATGCATGTCTTGCAGGGATTGTCGAGCAAACAAGCAATCACTGCCTGTGTTATGGCTGTCGACATATTTTTTGAACACACCGAAGACACGCTGTTAGCTCACCGAGCATGCTCAGATAACACCTTATCCCAGCACGTTCTCTCATCACTAGAATTCCTTATACATGGAGGATTATTTCCCAATCTCTGAGGGTCTGACGTATGGGATTACCACCAATCCTGAGAAGTCTGAAGAGTCCAGACTCCTCCATTCATTCTTAATGACACCACCAAAGATAGTCAAGCGATGCACTCAACTGGTCTTCAGCACTTCCATAAAAATGAATGGAGCTACAGTGTGTATAATTGACCACGGCTCTATTTTCATAGGGCTCTTCAGCTCACCAGTTAGTGGGATAATTTCCAAACTTGACAATAAGGCTCTTTTACACAAGCTATTAGTTGGAGAACAAGCGTTCCCGATTCCCTGTTTCAAACATTATGGTCATCACTCCAAAAACAAGCAAAAGGCTTGTGATTGAAGTGGAATGCATAAATACAATTTTTTTAATCAGCAGCACATCACATCTGTAACCAGGCGAGGTGCTACCAATAATGTGCTGAATATAGGAACAGAGCGATCATGTTGGCACTCATTCTGTCCCAATCATTGCTTGTTGGCCAGTGTAAACAGTGCAGTAAATAAGCGCTAAATGACTTGAATGTAGTCAATTGACGCTTCTTACTAGCCTAAAATAGGTAATTGCAAGTGGGCCATAACTATAGAGCTACGGGGACTGCAGCCTCTTCTGTGCATGTGCAAGATTGCAGGAACAGGGAGGAGGATTGTGAGAAGAGCTGGTCAATCAGTGTAAGTAGGCAGAGATGGAGCAGCCTGAATACACCTGGACTTAAAATCTGGCAGTGTAGGAATGCTCTCCTGCTATTCCCCTCAGTTTGAGCTTCTTTTAGCTCCATAACGACAGAGTTGAGATCTGAGACTACAGCTTAGCCATGGTGTTTATGGAGAGTCTGAGTTAGTGTGACACACCACCCCCTTTTCTGATATGGTCTGGGCTGCTACTCTGTCCTCCTCTTGCCACTGTGCCTCTCCTGGTGGGCTGCTGTATGTTACACCCAAGTGTAGCCCAGCCACTCCGTGCATAGAGAACTGATTTTGTAGCACACAAGGGTAGAAAGATAAAGCACAGATTACTGAACCACCAGGGAGAACAAGTTGGACATTAGTTAATTTCTGGGCTTATTCGCAGGGGGTAATCAGGTGAACCTAGAATAGAAAGGCTTTGTGTTGGTTCTTTGGTTTTCTTCCACGATCATAATTAGTCCTTGCTTGTGGAGCTGAGATTTAGGGTATGTGCACACGTTCAGGTTTTTTCGCGATAAAAACGCTATAAAAACTCATTAAAAACGCATGCATTATGCATTCAATCATTTAGAATGCATTCTGCATGTTTTGTGCTCATGGTGCGTTTTTTTCCGCGAAAAAAACGCATCGCGGTAAAAAAAGCAGCATGTTCATTAATTTTGCGGATTTTCTGCGTTTTTCCCGCAATTATATGCATTTGGAAAAAACGCATGAAAAAACGCTTGCGGATTTCTGGCAGAAATGTCCGTTTTTTGTCAGGAAAATTTCTGCTAGAAATCCTGACGTGTGCACATAGCCTTAAGGGTTTTGTGTAAATGATCAAATATGCCGCCTACTCAAATAACAACCCCCAAACCCCATAACCTACCTATCCAGCATCGCTGAAGGGGGAACTTAATTGTCTCCTCTCCAAATCGCACCCCACCACCTGTGCGCTCGACCCCTTCCCATCCCACCTCCTCCCCAACCTCACCACCACACTTATCCCATCCCTAACCCACCTCTTCAACCTATCACTAACTTCTGGCACCTTCCCTTCTGCTTTCAAACATGCCACAATCACGCCTATCCTTAAAAAGCCAACCCTCGATCCAACTGCTATGTCCAGCTATCGCCCAATATCACTGCTCCCATTTGCTTCCAAACTCCTGTAGCAGCACGTCCACACTGAACTTTCCTCCCACCTCTCATCTAACTTGCTCTTTGACAATCTACAATCTGGTTTCCGCCCCATCACTTAACTGAGACAGCCCTGACCAAAATCACTTAACGACCTACTTACCGCCAAAGCTAATGGACAATACTCTGTACTCCTCCTTCTAGACCTGTCCTTTGCTTTCGACACAGTTGACCACTGCCTCCTACGACAGATCCTCTCCTCCTTTGGCATCAAAGACCTCGCCCTATCCTGGATCTCCTCGTACCTTTCCAACCGCACATTCAGTGTTCTCACTCCCACACTACCTCCTCATCCCACCTTCTCTCTGTTGGAGTCCCCCAAGGCTCTGTCCTAGGACCCCTACTCTTCTCATATACACTTGGCTTGGGACAACTCATAAAGTCCCTTGGATTCCAGTACCACCTCTATGCTGATGACACTCAGATCTACCTCCCTGGCCCAGACGTCTCCGCTCTGCTGTCCAGAATCCCAGAGTGTCTATCAGCCATATCCTCCTTCTTCTCTTCTCGCTTCCTCAAACTCAATGTGGACAAATCTGAACTCTTCATCTTTCCTCCATCCCATAGATCTTCCTTACCTGACCTATCTATCGCAATCAATGACATCATGCTTTCCCCCGTACCAGAAGTCCGCTGCCTCGGAGTAACCTTCGACTCTGCCCTGTCCTTCAAACCGCACATCCAAGCTCTTTCCACCTTCTGTCGCCTCCAGCTCAAAAATATCGCCAGAATCCGTCCTTTCCTTAACCGTCAATCTACTAAAATGCTTGTGCATGCCCTAATTTTCTCCGCCTTGACTACTGCCACATCCTTTTCTGCGGCCTCCCTGCTAACACCCTTGCACCTCTCCAGTCCATCCTTGACTCTGCTGCCCGACTAATATATCTCTTTCCTCGCTACTCCTCCGCTTCCCCCCTCTGAAAATCTCTTCACTGGCTATTATTACTAATACTGACCTACAAAGCCATCCATAGCCCGTCTCCTCCATATATCTCTGAACTAATCTCCCGATATCTTCCCTCACGTAATCTCCGGTCCTCCCAAGACCTCCTTCTCTCCTCCACACTTTTTCGCTCCTCATCCAATTGCCTCCAAGACTTCTCCCGAATATGCCCCATCCTCTGGAATTCTCTGCCCCAACACGTCCGACTATCAACCACATTCGGATCCTTCAGACGGAACCTGAAAACCCATCTCTTCAGGAAAGCCTACAGCCTGCACTGACCCCGCTGCCTCCTCATCACTACCAAAGCTACCGCCTCACCAACACCGGAGCTCCTGCAACCCTCAACCTACTGTCTCCTTCCCCATAATCCTGTAGAATGTAAGCCCGCAAGGGCAGGTTCCTCGCCCCTCTGTATCAGTCTGTCATTGTTAGTTTGTTTACTGTAAGTGATATCTGTAACTTTGTATGTAACCCCTTCTCATGTACAGCACCATGGAATCAATGGTGCTATATAAATAAATAATAATGTAGCATAAACTATCCTCTGACATTGAGTGCTAGCCAGGGCCCAGATTATGTTGGAGATGGTAGTGGCTAACAGTGAACAGCTGAGCCTTAATGCAGGAAAGCTTCCAGTAGTTCTCAACTGAGCAGATTATCCCCTGCACTGCTAAAAAGAAATCTGCACTGTTTAATATGAAGGTGAAGTGCTTCTAAACCGTGCAGGAGTAGGAGAAATCAGACGATGTGGTCTTCTGGCTCCTCTCTTGTAGTAAACCCAGGACAAATCCAGGCTTATCATTGTACTCTGTTTTGTATAGTCCTTGCTCATTGACTTTTATTTGTTGTCCAATGTGTCCGTAGAGCCTGCTTCACTTACTGGCGAAATTCCGCAACAGTCCTTTTTCCTTTCAGGTCTCACTGTTCAGGGCGGGTTAAGAGCAGCTGCTCTTGCCAAGAGGCGAGTTTTGTGGTCAGTAAATCACTCTGGGGATGTTGCTGTGGCTGAAGTCTCCCAGATCAGCCTTTTGTTTTGTGTCACACAGCGGCATCGGGAAAATGGCCAAATCTGCAGGCGCTCTTTGTATGCAGTGCTTGGCACATCTGCTCTGAAGGATCCCAGCATGTCTGCTGGACTCTCCAACAGTAGAGTTGGTGAGCAGCTAGGTAGAAGTGGCCATTAGTACCATTGCTTAGACAACCATGGTGATATATTGCTTTACAGTGTCTAGACATTCCATTTATATTGCATGCAATTTATTCTAAGGAGTTGTATGTACATCTTACACATGTTGTATGATCAGGCATTGGGCAGATTTACTAGTGTGGCAAAGATCTGGTGTACATGTCTTTTCCCAAATGTATGCTGTTATTAGACACTTTATTCATTGTTAGACAATGAGGTTTGGCAAATGGAAAGTAGGCAGGACTTTGAAAGATTTTTTTTTTCACAAGATTTGATTGCGTATGTTATAGAGCTAAGTATCTAAATATATGCCAAATCATCGAGTAAGTCACTTTGATAAATTTGGTGTTTCTAGTTAGGAAATTTGACCTTTTGTTTTAATAGCTCTTGTACTCGTTGCCTATACCTTTGCCAGGCTGACAATGACATACTGGACCCCAATAAAATCAGTAATATCTGGTGACAAAAGCGCATGTCTGTGTTCAGCCCTAAGAAGTGATGTGGCGCCAACTCCCTGGTCAGCTCTCTGTACCCAAGAATCGCACATGGCACTGCAGGTTTGATGCTGCAGCAGTGCACTTTTATGTGTTAGATTCACATGCTTGTTTAAAGGGAACCTGTCACCTGAATTTGGCGGGACCAGTTTTGGGTCATATGGGCGGGGTTTTCGGGTGTTTGATTCACCCTTTCCTTACCCGCTGGCTGCATGCTGGCCACAATATTGCCTTGCGCTGGCGTGTACTCCGGAGGACAGAGAATGAACTTCAATCCAATATTGCGGCCAGCATGCAGCCAGCGGGTAAGGAAAGGGTGAATCAAACACCCGAAAACCCCGCCCATATGACCCAAAACTGGTCCCGCCAAATTCAGGTGACAGGTTCCCTTTAAAAACACATTTCTTAATAGATAAAAGCCCCTTTAAAAGTGAACCAGATCTATTTATTTGTGAGATCTCTAGGCACTTTCTTCTATCTGTAGACTGAGTGTTTTTCTTTGCAATTTTGTATTCTGGTTGGAAATATCTGCTCGTAAATATTTCTAGCAATCCAAGAGCAAAATTATAGGGAAGATCATGCTGCAAAAACAAGGACCGGTTGTGAAGGCCCTTTACAGACTGTAACACTTGTACCTTCCTAGGAAATTGACTGGCTCAATTTATTGCCATTGATTTCCACAATCAAAGCAATCTGCAGGCACAGCTGTCTGTTCTACTACATAGATATTTTTCTCTCTGTTTTTATTTGTTAATGGGAAAATTGTATTTTCAAGTAACTTTTAAGAATAAGTTGTTCTGTGTGTACATTAGGAATAACACTATTTCAGAATAAAGCACACAGGGAAGGATTTCTGCTCTTCGTTCCTTACTTGGCACACTGAAGGAGCAGCAGCAGCATGGAGGAAATTATAAGGTAGCACTGAGCTGTATAGATGTGACTCCGGCTCTGAACAGCTTTGCTAAAAAAAAGCTCAGCACCATACTTCTGTATTGCCCTCCGCCTGTTTCCTCACTCTGCTTTTCCTCTCCATAGAGTTTAATAGGGGGTGTAACTTTACATGTAATTGTACTGACAATTTTATGTGTTGGGTTGTTTTTTTTTTTTTAAGTGGATTATAAGTTCAGGAGATACAGTGGGAGGGAAGAAGTGGCTGGTAAATGGAGAAAGAATAGTGAATTATCTGATAAGATGTATAAACAGTTTCTTATAATCGCCAGTACTATTTATTATGCAAAGTTTGTGGAAAGTACAGTTATGGTAAATGTATTTGACTAGAAAGCCTAATGAGATGTCATGCTGTTTCCAGTATCTTAAGGCCCCGTCACACATAGCGATTTACCAACGATCACGACCAGCGATACGACCTGGCCGTGATCGTTGGTAAGTCGCTGTGTGGTCGCTGGGGAGCTGTCACACAGACAGCTCTCTCCAGCGACCAACGATCAGGGGAACGACTTCGGCATCGTTGAAACTGTCTTCAACGATGCCGAAGTCCCCCTGCAGCACCTTGGTAACCAGGGTAAACATCGGGTTACTAAGTGCAGGGCCGCGCTTAGTAACCCGATGTTTACCCTGGTTACCAAAAAAAACAAACAGTACATACTCACCATCATCATGATGTCCGTCAGGTCCCTTGCCGTCTGCTTCCTGCTCTGACTGATGTGACAGCGGTGACGTCACTGCTGTGCTCTCACTGTACGGCGGCTCAGTCAGAGCAGGAAGCAGACGGCAAGGGACCTGACGGGCATCAGATGGTGAGTATGTACTGTTTTTTTTTTTTTTTACATTCACGCTGGTAACCAGGGTAAACATCGGGTTACTAAGCGCGGCCCTGCGCTTAGTAACCCGATGTTTACCCTGGTTACCAGTGAAGACATCGCTGGATCGGTGTCACACACACCGATTCAGCGATGTCAGCGGGACCTCAACGACCAAAAAAAGGTCCAGGCCATTCCGACACGACCAGCGATCTCGCAGCAGGGGCCTGATCGCTGGTACGTGTCACACATAGCGAGATCGCTACTGAGGTCGCTGTTGCGTCACAAAACTTGTGACTCAGCAGCGATCTCGCTACGTGTGACGGGGCCTTTACATTGCCTTTTTTCTTAACCCGTTGTAATCTCTGCATGATTATAAAAACAATAAATCTAGTATATTTCTGCTTGGCTATAGATCCGAAAATTGTTGGAGCAAAAATCTAAATGTTAATTGCAGTTTGCGTGTCTAGCCATATGGTAAGGCTCATTCAGAGGAACGCTTTTCGAGCGCAGAGTTCTTTGGACAATGCGCTGACTGTAATGCACGGACTGGCCCTGTCTCTCTCGATCCAAGCGTGTCGGCCTCATACATTTCTGTGAAACTTTTATAATTTGGTTGGAGACCACAACTAGTCCGTGTATTGCGGTCCGTTGGACTGTGTTCCACATACGTCTGTATCAGCCCGGAGTATAATTAACTCCTCGTGAGTACCTTTAACATTGTATTGAAGTGTGAGTTGAAACCAAAAATACTTCTCAGATGTTCATTTTTGGTTTTGACTAACCTTCAGTAAGCACACACAAATATATGTATGTATTGCAAATAGTCCATTATTCCAGAGGGGTAGAACTGATGGCAAGGAAAGCTTGGCGAGAATCTTCATTTACCTTTCCAAGAAGTAGCTGCACGTAATCACATTACAGCTTTCAGCATTTGTGTCATCGCTCATTATACGGCTGCTGGCCAGCTCTCTGTTTGCAAAATAAGGTTACAGTATCTTAAGTTTCCTGGGTTTTGTCATATCTCAGAATTTATTTTATAGCCCCATGTTTCCTCAGTATGCATCTGTGTAGTTAAAGGGATCCTGTCCCAAACCAAAGGCAGCATAATGTGAGCCTGGCTTCCCGATTGCAGTCGGTTATTTATTTTCTTAAATAGTGGAGTGTGGAAAATATACGTTAGTTTGAAGATGTAGCCTCCTTCTCCCAGCCCTGCTCCAAGTGTTTGAGGAGTCTCCGAGAAATAAGAAAAGGTGGCTGGGGCCCGGAGACGAGAATAGTCCGGCTGTGCCCCCACATCTGCTAAATATATTTTCTCTGAAACGATGGAGTGTTTCAAAGAATAATATCTATGGCTGCAAACATGCAACCAGGCTCTGCTTCATTCTGCCCGTTGTTTGTGCAGCATAAATCAAGTGACAGGTCCCCTTCCAAAGAGGACCTCTCACCACGTGAAAAGTGACCTTATTTTTATATTTACTAATCTCCTGAGGGTTTAGTTGTGTTTGTTTTATATCTGCCATAGGTTCCAGAGATATGGGCCCTTTTATTTAGTGCTACAGGACAATTATGTCAAGCAGCCAAAAGACACATCCCCAGAGAATGCTGTGAGCAATGCTTGCTTGGTAACGATTAGCACAACTGGCCACTAACGACCTGCTAATTAGGGATGTGTACGTGTTTTCTGTAATATGCCTTTATGACAACAGTGACATGAACATGGCTGTAACATTACACTTGTTACTATCGGCTCTGTTATGGACACACAGCAATCAATTGAACAAAGACCATGTTAGATTGACAGCGGCCTGTCTGGTGTGATCATGGAGGGATTTACTACATGAGATTCATGATCTCTGCCATCATATATGAACCACAGTGAAGTGCAGGACTCGATACACCCCACCATCTCATGTATGGTGCAGGTATTTAGATGTTAACGGATCTGTTTGTAATTTTGCCCTGGATTATGATGACTTTTATTTTCCTTCTACAATATCTGAGGAAACTCTGAAATAAGGGATTGCATGCTGATTGTTCCAATTACTGGACTCGCATGCACGGATTTCTACCGAACAACAATTTTACAAGTGCCTTGCTCTATCTAAAATAATTAATGATGTACTTTTGCTAATGTTTTTGTTAAAAATATCCTACAACTCCTGTGCAGACCTCTGTGCCTCCATAGTTATACCGTATATGGTGGGTAGTAGTCTGAGTCCGCAGTCACCTGCTATGTTCGAGTCTACATGTAGTGCGCCATTCACTCGGGCTCAGCCATACAACTCCCCCAGGATTATTATCACCTATGCTGTGGATAGGTAGTAACTTTCTAACCTGCTACCAACTCTTAACTTTAATTCTTCATTGTATTGACACAGTAAGGGCTCACACGAGCAAATAAATTGAATGAGTGCAGTTTGATAAATTGGATCGCACTCGGCCCAATGTTATACTATGGGGCAGTGCACATCTGCAGCTATTTTCTCATACCGATTTGGCATGTGAAAACAATCACCGCATGCTGCAAATGACTGTGAGAATCAGATTGCATTTACCCAGAAAAGTCTACAGGTGCATTTGAGACGACGCACTGCACTCGGATGTCACCGAAGTGCAGTGCAACTCCTTCCTATTCTGTCCTGCGAGATGGTCTGAGCACTGATACTTGGCTCCTGCTCGCTGCAGAGCTTGAGCCGAGGGTCATTAGTATATCGCATCCGATGCAATGCGGTAGTGTGACTCCAGCCTATGGAATGGTTACAAAGGTGTGCACATGCTTTAAGCACTGACATATGTTGCGTTAAAAAGGATGTCTCTCGCCCCATAGGAACTAAATGGGTTACAACTTTCATGTCCGGTCAAGATCTCATGTTTTGCATTGAGAAACATTGACACATTAAGTTTCTTTCTACAGTCTGCCAGGCGTCAGCAGGCTGCAACACTCCAGCTCCCAGCATTCAGGTGGCAATGAAGGCAAGCTGGGAGTTGTAGTTTCCCAACAGCTGTGCTGACCCAGGTAGCTGCAGTTTGGTGGTATGTGATAGCATGGCTGTGAAATTGCACTTGTAAGTCACCTGTCTTTCCTACATTTTAGCGCAGTGTAAATGGCTAAATATAGCTGTACTCTATTTCTGGGCAGACTTAAGTGTGCTTTGCCCTCGGTCTTGTTTATCTGCTCTTCGCTTCACTTTCACTAAGAATTTCTCATCACATCTGACGCTACCATAAAAGGGTGCTTAGCGATTCTCAGACCATTCCAAGGCATTGTTGTTCCTCCTCATATTGCTATTGTGGGTGTACGGTATTTCTGCTCCCTACATGCAGATACAAATTCCCAGGTAGGAAATGACATGGTTATGTCTTATGCGTGGTTTTGGGGTACATTCCGCACCGCCTCCAACATGCATGCTGCTTCACTTTCGTTTTTCCATTCTTCATAATGAAGCATCTTGTAGTACTCCTGGAGCTGCTTGTATGGAAACGTTATTCACAGGTTTTTTATCTCCATTTTTCTCATTGTAGTTGAAAAAAAAAAGGGGGGGGGGAATGGTGAAAAGTGTGGGAAAAAAAGTAAACGTTTGACGCATTCTGCTGTTTTATTAAAAAATAAATAAAAAAAAAACTACTATGAATTGATTTTTAGATCAATCCCGTTAACACAGATGGATCATCATTGATTTACCATAGTTGCCAAAACACACAAAAATATTGTGCATCCCCTGTTCTGGAAATGCCATCTGCATTCTGATGATGGTTGGACTGGCCGCCTATGTCCTAACACTCAGCAGTCTCATAGGTCTGGGTCCGGAGACCAGTCTAGGCACCACTGTACGTTTTCGGACACTGATCCATAGATATCTGAATTCGGCCTTAGCCCACACAGGTCTGATTTTTTTACATAGTTTACCTGTGGATTTATACAGGAAGAATCCACAGCAGATATATGTTGCAGATCTCATCCACGTGGTGCAGACTGACACATTTGCAGCATGATCATTCTCTTGCTGGTTAATAGATTACTTGTGGATTTTCCCTCTCGACTAAGGCCGGGGTCACACATGCGAGTTTTACGAACGTAAGAGCGCAGAAACTACGTCCGTAAAACTCGCATTACATACGGCACAATAATTCTCAATGCGGCTGCTCCTATTAGCCATATATTACGGTTCAGTATTATACGGCTTTCTACGGCCGTACAAAATCGCAGCATGCTGCGTTTGTCAGCGTATTGCGCAAAAAATTGCCAATGAAAGTCTATGGGGGCGAGAAAAATACAGATTCCACACGGACCAGCAGTGTGACTTGCGAGAAATACGCAGCGGTGTTAGTGAAAAGTCGGTAATTCAATTGCCGGCTTTTCGTTTCTCCTGCACAATCCCGACAGGATATGAGACTATGAGACATGGTTTACATACAGTAAACCATCTCATATCCCCTTTTTTATTGCATATTCCACACTACTAATGTTAGTAGTGTGTATGTGCAAAATTTCAGCGCTGTAGCTGCTCAAATAAAGGGTTAAATGGCGGAAAAAATTGGCGTGGGCTCCCGCACAATTTTCTCCGCCAGAGTGGTAAAGCCAGTGACTGAGGGCAGATATTAATAGCCAGGAGAGGGTCCATGGTTATTGGCCCCCCCTGGCTACAAACATCTGCCCCCAGCCACCCCAGAAAAGGCACATCTGGAAGATGCGCCTATTCTGGCACTTGGCCACTCTCTTCCCACTCCCTGTAGCGGTGGGATATGGGGTAATGAAGGGTTAATGCCACCTTGCTATTGTAAGGTGACATTAAGCCAGGTTAATAATGGAGAGGCGTCAATTATGACACCTATCCATTATTAATCCAATTGTTTGAAAGCGTTAATAAACACACACACATGATTTAAAAGTATTTAAATGAAATAAACACAGCGGTTGTTGTAATAATTTATTGCTCTCTCAATCCATTTCCAGGCCCTCGCTTGGCAAAATGATAAACGCACAAGATACATACCTTCTGATGTCAGATCACTTTCCACGATGTAATCCATCTGAAGGGGTTAATTACACTGGTCAACAGCATTTTTGGTGCCAAAGATATTTCATCGAATTTAGGGTATTTTTGGGGTGCTGATTCTGAATATGTCATCAGTTTTGCCAGATTGGCTCAAGTTTTTGAGATTTTTGGTATCTTATTTATAGCACTTGTTGGTAAATGCGACGCATCATCTCATTAATTTCTTTGGATTAGTACTTGAACTGAGCAGTTCTCAATATAGTTTTGTGTTAATTAGTGTTCTAAAAGTTTGTTCATAGCTTGGTTTTTGCACTAACTTTATGTTGTTGTCTGTTTTCCAGTGAAAAGCATGAACTCATCAAGAAGAAGTTGTCTTAACGATCCAGACTCATTCTGTTACATTTGTGGTGAATACACACTGCCAAAACATAGAAGAAACATAACAGACTTCGTAAAAAAAAGTGTATTTTGCCTATTTTGGGGTTATGCTTGGGGACCAAGACAAGTTTTGGGCACCACACATAGTGTGCAAAGCATGTATCGAATTATTACGAAAATGGAGCAAAGGACAAAGAAAAAGCTTCAACTTTGGTGTTCCAATGGTGTGGAGAGAGCCAAAAAATCATCATGATGACTGTTATTAATGGTAAACACAGGTACAGGCACATCTTCACAATGAGGGACAGGCCTTGCAGATTCCATGTTACTCCCATTTTCGTTTCTTATGCTTATTGAATACTTGCACTTGCACTGCACAGAAATAACAGTCATCATGATGATTTTTTGGCTCTCTCCACACCATTGGAACACCAAATTTGAAGCTTTTTCTTTGTCCTTTGCTCCATTTTCGTAATAATTCGATACATGCTTTGCACACTATGTGTGGTGCCCAAAACTTGTCTTGGTCCCCAAGCATAACCCCAAAATAGGCAAAATACACTTTTTTTACGAAGTCTGTTATGTTTCTTCTATGTTTTGGCAGTGTGTATTCACCACAAATGTAACAGAATGAGTCTGGATCGTTAAGACAACTTCTTCATGATGAGTTCATGCTTTTCACTGGAAAACAGACAACAACATAAAGTTAGTGCAAAAATCAAGCTATGAACAAACTTTTAGAACACTAATTAACACAAAACTATATTGAGAACTGCTCAGTTCAAGTACTAATCCAAAGAAATTAATGAGATGATGCGTCGCATTTACCAACAAGTGCTATAAATAAGATACCAAAAATGTCAAAAACTTGAGCCAATCTGGCAAAACTGATAGCATATTAAGAATTAAGAATCAGCACCCCAAAAATACCCCAAATTCATTAAAATATTTTGGACACCAGAAAAAAATTTTTTTTTTGTTGACCTGTGTTATTTTACAGGCACGAGCCCTGCTAATGCACTCGCTCGTGCCTGTAATTCCCCGGCGAATGAATGAAATGTAGGTCATTGACCTACATTTCCTTCAGTCGCGGTGATGCGCCCCCTGGTGGATGTCCTCATATGACCTGGAGCGTGGGAAAAAGTTCCCAGGCTGCAGTTCATGAGAACATCCACCAGAGGGCGCATCACCGCGACTCAATGTAAGTACAGATCCAGCTTTCCTTTCAGCACCCGGGGGATTACAGGCACGAGCGAGTGGTTTATCGCAGCTCGTGCCTGTAATATTAGTTAACCCCTTCAGATGGATTACCTCGTGGGACGTGATCTGACATCAGAAGGTATGTATATTGTGCGTTTATTATTTTGCCAAGCGAGGGCCTGGAAATGGATTGAGAGAGCAATAAATTATTACAACAACCGCTGTGTTTATTTCATTAATATACTTTTAAATCATGTGTGTGTGTTTTATTAACCATTTAGTACTATTGGATTAATAATGGATAGGTGTCATAATTGACGCCTCTCCATTATTAATCTGGCTTAATGTCACCTTACAATAGCAAGGTGTCATTAACCCTTCATTACCCCATATCCCACCACTACACAGGAATGGGAAGAGAGTGGCCAAGTGCCAGAATAGGCGCATCTTCCAGATGTGCCTTTTCTGGGGTGGCTGGGGGCAGATGTTTGTAGCCACGGGGGGGCCAATAACCATGGACCCTCTCCTGGCTATTAATATCTGCCCTCAGTCACTGGCTTTACCATTCTGGCGGAGAAAATTCCGAGGGAGCCCACGCCAATTTTTTCCGCCATTTAACCCTTTATTTCAGCAGCTACAGCGCTGAAATTTTGCACATACACACTACTAACATTAGTAGTGTGGAATATGCAAAAAAAAGGGGATATGAGATGGTTTACTGTATGTAAACCATGTCTCATATCCTGTCGGGTTTGTGCAGGAGAAATGAAAAGCCGGCAATTGAATTACCAGCTGTTCACAGATATCGCGCTGAATGAAATCTAAATACAGAATATATATATATGTGTCTCAATGACATATATATATATATATACTGTATATATGTTTTCCCGAACATTTGAGCACATAAATCCATTAGATGTCGGTTTTGCAAGCCTGCGCGAAAATCTCGCAGTACGGATGCCATACGGATTACATACGGAGGATGCCATGCGCAAAATACGCTGACACACCCTGACTACGGATCACTATTTTGGGAACATTTCTCCGTATTACGGCTGTAGTACGGACGTATAATACGTGGCGTATTGTCTTACGCCAAGTGTGACGCCGGCCTAAAGCACAGATTTTATAAACGCGACGGTCTTTCACTGTTTCAGCTTTTGGGAATTTTTTAGGTTTTATAGTGATCAATCCTTCTAGGTCACATCTGTACAGCAGAAGCAGGTAATCATCGCACAAATTACTTCATATATTAATTCTTCATTTATGATTTTTAAGGAGCTTCTGGTTGTTTTGGTATTGTTATTGCCCACTCTGTTACCAATTGGTAGAGTTAAGGTACCTTCACACTAAGCGACTTTACAACGAGAACGACAACGATCCGTGACGTTGCAGCGTCCTGGATAGCGATATCGTTGTGTTTGACACGCAGCAGCGATCAGGATCCTGCTGTGATATCGCTGGTCGTGGCTGAAAGTTCAGAACTTTATTTGGTCGTCAGATCGGCATGTATCATCGTGTTTGACAGCAAAAGCAACGATGCCAGCGATGTTTTACAATGGTAACCAGGGTAAATATCGGGTTACTAAGCGCAGGGCCGCGCTTAGTAACCCGATATTTACCCTGGTTACCATTGTAAAAGTAAAAAAAAAAAAAACACTACATACTCACCCTCTGATGTCTGTCACGTCCCTCGGCGTCCGCGCTGCTGCTCAGAGCTTCCTGCACTGAGTATGTCAGTGCCGGCCGTAAAGCAAAGCACAGCTGTGCTTTAGGGCCGGCGCTTAGGCTACGTTCACATTTGCGGCCAGCGCCGCAGCGTCGGGCGCCGCAGCGGCGCCGCATGCGTCATGCGCCCCTATATTTAACATGGGGGCGCATGGACATGCGGCGCACTTGCGTTTTGCGCCGCATGCATCGCTGCGGCGCCCGCGTCGGGGTGCAGAGGACGCAGCAAGTTGCATTTTTGCTGCGTCCAAATTCAATGAAAAAAACGACGCATGCGGCGCAAAACGCAGCGTTGTGCATGCGTTTTGCTGCGTTTTTGTTTGCGTTGTGCGCTGCGGCGCCGACGCTGCGGCGCACAACGCAAATGTGAACGTAGCCTTACACAGTGCAGGGAAGCGGACGCCGGGGGACGCGAATGTAAGTATGTAGTGTTTGTTTTTTTATATTTAACACTGGTAACCAGGGTAAACATCTTGTTACTAAGCGCGGCCCTGCGCTTAGCAACCCGATGTTTACCCTGGTTACCCGGGGACTTCGGCATCGTTGGTCGCTGGAGAGCTGTCTGTGTGACAGCTCTCCAGCGACCAAACAGCGACGCTGCAGCGATCGGCATCCTTGTCGATATCGCTGCAGCGTCGCTTAGTGTGAAGGTACTTAGTGTTACACACAGATTACTGATTGGTAAGAGACTGCTGTGTTCCTTTAACTAACCAAGCCCTGACGTAGGCATATTTCAGTGTGCTTGAATTACCATCAACAGATCTTTTCTAGTTTCTGCAAACAATCCTGTCTCTGTACATCTGATTTACTGTCTATAAACGCTTTCATTTGCATTGAAAATACAATAGAGTTTTGTGTAAAGTCTTCCTTTGAAGCATTAGGCCAACTTTCTCAGTTTTTTTTGTTTTGCAAATAGTTGAGACATGTTCACATGACTGGCTTTTGTCCTCTTTACTCTAAAGAAAACATTCAGACTTGGTAGAATTACTGTATATTTTTAGTACAGAATTTTTCATCATCCTGTATTGTACCCTAAATAGTTACAGATGCTTGCTGGGAATCTACATTATTAATCTGCGGCATTTTATGGTGAAATATACGGTATATGGGTGAAGTTACCATACCTCATTTATTAGTACCAGTAAATAAATCTGAGCAATTTAAACATTTTTACCCAAAGGAGAAGGCGTACTTGAAGCAGTTTATTATAGAAAACTTTATTTTTGACAAATTTAAAAAAAAAACAAAAGCAAACAAACAAAAAAACCCTTGTGCACATACAATAAGGCCGGCGTCACACATGCGTGTTTTACGGACGTAAGAGCGCAGAAACTACGTCCGTAAAACTCGCATAAAATACGGCACAATTATTCTCAATGGGGCTGCTCCTATCAGCCGTATATTATGGATCC
Source organism: Ranitomeya variabilis (assembly GCF_051348905.1). NCBI lineage: Eukaryota > Metazoa > Chordata > Amphibia > Anura > Dendrobatidae > Ranitomeya > Ranitomeya variabilis. The sequence goes on from NC_135232.1 coordinate 255,688,244, forward strand.
GTAATATACGGCGTTCTACGGCCGTACAAAATCGCAGCATGCTGCGTTTGTCAGCGTATTGCGCAAAAAAATCACCAATGAAAGTCTATGGGGGCGAGAAAAATACGGATTCCACACGGACCAGCAGTGTGACTTGCGAGAAATACGCAGCGGTGTTAGTGAAAAGTCGGTAATTCAATTGCCGGCTTTTCATTTCTCCTGCACAAACCCGACAGGATATGAGACAAGGTTTACATATAGTAAACCATCTCATATCCCCATTTTTTTTGCATATTCCACACTACTAATGTTAGTCGTGTGTATGTGCAAAATTTCAGCGCTGTAGCTGCTCAAATAAAGGGTTAAATGGGGGAAAAAATTGGCGTGGGCTCCCGCGCAATTTTCTCCGCCAGAATGGTAAAGCCAGTGACTGAGGGCAGATATTAATAGCCAGGAGAGGGTCCATGGTTATTGGCCCCCCCTGGCTACAAACATCTGCCCCCAGCCACCCCAGAAAAGGCACATCTGGAAGATGCGCCTATTCTGGCACTTGGCCACTCTCTTCCCACTCCCTGTAGCGGTGGGATATGGGGTAATGAAGGGCTAATGCCACCTTGCTATTGTAAGGTGACATTAAGCCAGATTAATAATGGAGAAGCGTCAATTATGACACCTATCCATTATTAATCCAATTGTTTGAAAGGGTTAAAAAACACACACACACATGATTTAAAAGTATTTTAATGCAATAAACACAGCGGTTGTTTTAATAATTTATTGCTCTCTCAATCCATCAGCAACACCCTCGCTTGGAAAAATAATAAACGCACAAGATACATACCCTCAGCTGAACCGTCACGTCCCACGAGGTAATCCATCTGAAGGGGTTAATTATTTTACAGGCAGGAGCCCTGCAAATGCAGCTGTGGCGTATTGTCTTACGCCAAGTGTGACGCCGGCCTAAGGCTTAAGGCCAGATTCATGCACACAGGTTTTTTGGATCTCTTCCAATTCATTTCTATCCTATCTACTTTGCTGTTCATATGGGGAGTTTTTTCAGCTTTTTTTTTTCCTGAAGAGGTTTTATAAAAATTCCTGGTAGAAAAAAAAAAAAATATTCCATGTCACTTCTATGAAGGAAACCTCGCCAAGCTATGCACAGACTTATTAAAAGGCTGCAAAATGGTCAGTAAAGAAAATGCCTTAAATTCTTCAAAACTGCTTCAGGAAACTTTTAGCAGGCCGAAATATCATTTTTTTTTTTTTTTTAAGCAAAAAAACACTTCAGGAATCGCTTATTTTCTCTTACGCGAATAACCTGCAGGATGTCAGTTCTCAAAAACTCAGGGCAAAAATGTTCCTTTTTTGCAGCTGCGTTTTTTGGCTATGTGCACACATTGCAGATTTTGCTGCAGATCCGCAGCGGATTTGACGCTGCGGATCTGCAGCTGTTTTCTATGCGTTGTACAGTACCATGTAAATGTATGGAAAACAAAATCTGCAGTGCACATGCTGCAGAAAAAAACGCAGCGGTGTTTTATCCGCAGCATGTCAATTCTTTGTGCGGATTCCACAACGGTTTACACCTGCTCCATAATAGGAATCCACAGGTGTAAAACCGCAGGTGGAATCTGCACAAAAACCTCGGTAAAGCCGCGGGTAATCTGCAGTGGGGTTTACCTGCGGATTTTGCAAAAACAGTGCGGAAAAATCCTCGCACCAATCCGCAATGTGTGCACATAGCCTAACTTACAAGAGCTGCAGAAATGGTGCAGAAATTTATATTTTGCCTTTCTATTGTGGAAATATTAGCGATCAAAGTATTTGGCACCTAAACAGTTAGTTATATATATATCATTTTTTCTTTTTTAAATCCAAGTGGGCATTACTAGAGAAATTTAATGGAGATGTGTGCGTCTTTTTGGCGCAGTCAGACTGCCATATACAGTATATCGGACCGAGATCGGAGCACAGTTAACAGACTGGCCACCGCCTTTTCCGATCTGAGTGTAACCGCTTCATGTATTTCTATGCAGCTGACGCGCTCGGGTCGGGAGAGCCGCCGGCAAGTCCATTCACTGAGTTCCAAGCCAATTTATATGGCCATCTAACTGCACCCTAACCAATCCTAAGCAGGCAGCAACACACTGGGGAGGGGAAAGAACACTCCACCATGATAGTATTGACAAGCCAGTCTGCTCTCCTCAATGTAGTGAGTGTGTGCTGGAGCACAACAGACCTGAGCGTGATTACCTGACACAGCTTTCAGCTTCTATCACTGGCAGTCATTGTTGAGGAAAGGGTAATGAGTTAACTCCCGACACAAACGCGTGTAGCAGCTCTCCTCTTAAATTCAAATGAGTTTTATTAGTAGGCTCAAATACACATTAGCAATGATAAAGTGTAGTACTTAATGCTGCCAGTTCTGATGTGCTCCCCCTCCCCCACACTGCCTGCTGTGTCATTATGTCTCACACAGCCTGTTCTAAGCTGTAGTTGGGAGGTATTTGTTTTCCCCCTTTATGATTGGCAGCACTGAGATGAGAGTACTATAAGTGTTTGTAATGGGAGCTGTCAGTGAATGACACTCGCTCTGCTGTGCTCCAGCACATGCCATCACGCTGCTGCGATGCGGAGACGGTCTGATATTGTGGGGCCATGGTCATCTTTCCCCAGTGTGTTGCTGCCTGCTTATGATTGGCTAGCTTCAGGAAGAGGATTTCTTTGCTAATTCCCACTTGTTCATTAAAAAAATAACTATTTAAGTGCCAAATACTTTCATTGCTAATATCTTTGCAACAAAGAGCGACATTTACAAAAAACACGAGCGTTTTCTTTTTAAGCAAAAATGCTGACAAAGTGCTCAGAGACGTCCTGGTGTCCTCTGGGTGTCTTTTTAGCTTTCTTATTGATTTCTACTGTAAAGTAGTGAGCGTCTTCCTAGCAAATAATGCTAGAAAATGTACTTTACTTTTGTCAACACTTCTTTGGAAGCCTGAAGCTTTTAAGAAGTTCAAAAATATGAACAAATGAGTAGCATGTTGTTTTCCCACACAAATTAATAGGACCATTCATTTCCTAGGGTTGTCAGCACTTTTTACATATTTTAAGAGACTCTGTCAGCACAGAATGATAGTTTAAAAAGAGTACAGACACTCGGTGTTTCACGACATGGCGAAACATTTAACTACACCGTCCCACCTGCATGTTTTCCATTTATCTCCTCCCTTCTCTGGCTCTATGAAGCCAGAGCTGTCAATCAAAGAAGGGGAGGAGATTGATGGAAACTAAGGCTGCTTTCACACTAGCGTTGTGCACTGCACGTCACTATGCGTCGTTTTGTAGAAAAACCGCATCCTGCAAAAGTGCTTGGAGGATGCTTTTTTTTCTCCATAGGCTTACATTAGCGACGCATTGCCACACCTTGCAACCGTCGTGCGACTGTTGCGTCGGTCCGTCGCCACCAAAAAACGTTACATGTAACGTTTTTTGGTGCGTCGTGACCGTCTTTTCCGACTGCGCGTGCGCGGCCGGAACTCCTCCCCCACCTCACAATGGGGCAGCGGATGCGTTGAAAAACAGCATCCGCTGCCCCCGTTGTGCGGCGCTTTCACTGCTTGCGTCGGTACGTCGCAACGACGCAATTCGTCGTGCGTCGTACGACGCTAGTGTGAATGTAGCCTAAGCAGGTGGGAAGGTGTATATAAAGGATTGGCCCCGCCGTGAAGCACCGAACGGCAGAGCTTAGTTTGAACAGTCATTCTGTGCTGACAGAGTAGAGCTGCTCAAAAATTGCAGAAAGGTACACATTGGAAATATACCCTTCAGGAAAAGAAGTACGGCACAAAAACTGAGGATTTTCTGAAGTAGTTTCTGCTTAGAAAACTAGCCTGAAATGATCTCTCTGTGATAACTAAAGGGAAGGTAGTATATCTAGAAATGCTATTTAATTGAAAATATAGAGTTCATCTCCAGGTAGCATTAAAAACACGGCTGCATTTATGTAAAATCGCCATCAGGGCGAAATTTAAAGGAACTTTGTTGGCCCAGAATCACTGTTGAAACCAGTTACTGGCGCTTGGTGAACTAAGGCTACTTTCACATTAGCGTCGTGCACTGCACGTTGCGGCGCACCGACGCATAGTGTGGAAGCGCCGCACAACGGGGGCAGCGGATGCTGTTTTTCAATGCATCCGCTGCCCCATTGTGAGGTGCGGGGAGGCGGGGGCGGAGTTCCGGCCACGCACGCGCGGTCGGAAATGCTGCAGACGACGCACCAAAAAACGTTACATGCAACGTTTTTGGTGGCGACGGTCCGACGCAACCGTCGTACGACGGTTGCGACGTGTGGCAATGCGTCGCACTGCGTCACTAATAAAAGTCTATGGAGAAAAAACGCATCCTGCAAGCAATTTTGCAGGATGCGTTTTTTCTGCAAAACGACGCATAGCGACGTGCAGTGCACGACGCTATTGTGAAAGTAGCCTAAGCCATGTGCAAACATTTAAGTACACCATCCCACTTGTTTAGTTTCCTCTCCACCCTTCTTTGGCTCTATGAAGCCAGAGCTGTCAATTAAAGAAGAGAGAGGGGATGAATGAGGGAAAACAAGCTCATGGGAAGGTGTACTTAAATGATTGGCCACTACTTTGTGCACCGAGTGGCGGGACTTAGTTTGAACAGTCATTCTGTGCTGACAGTCTTTAACTTTTTTTAACTGATATCGTCCCTTACAGCCGCTCACTTTTAGTCATCGGGGGCTGTGCTAGGAAATATTACAGTCACTGCTCACTACACTGTGTGGCTGTAATCATTTGCCTGCAATCAGACTGTGCGCACACGCGGTGGTTGCTGGCTGTCAAAGTGTCCGGGAGAGATTACTGCTTACTGCTGCATTTGCGGGAATTGCTCCATGCAGCACCCCAATGACAAGCAGCAAGTAGCAGCTGGAAGGATATAATATCATTTTATACTTCTAGCTGCTCTTCCTTTTGAGGCAGGTATTAGTGAATATAACTCTCATTTGCCTGCAGATTAACCTGACATCTGAAGGAAAATGATGTTTCTGAACATTGCCAGTTCCCTTTAAAGGGAATCTGTCACCCTAAAAATGGCCTATAAACTAAGGCCACCGGCATCAGGGGCTTATCTCCAGCATTCTGTAATGCTGTAGATAAGCCCCCGATGTATCCTGAAAGATAAGAAAAACAGGTCAGATTAAACTCACCCAGGGGCGGTCCTGCTGCGGTCCGGTCCGATGGGTGTCGCGGTCCGGTCTGGGGCCCCCCATCTAAATACGATGACGTCCTCTTCTTTTCTTCTTGCTGCGGCTCCTGCGCAGGCGTACTGTGTCTGCCCTGCTTGGTTTCCAACTATTTCCAGTCTTCTCTGTTTGTGAGAAGCCATAGCTGTCAATCAAAAAAGAGTGAGGGGGGTTTGTGTGGAGATTGAGGGAAATGAAGCCCGTGGGAAGGTATATTTAAATGATTGACCCCCCCACCCCATGAAGCACTGAGCGGTGAGACTTGGTCAGCACAGAATGAGTGTTAAAACCCAGTCCCCTTAATAGAAATCTTCCATCAGGATCAGGTTTTTGCTTCCCTATCTGAGAGCCATATATCTTTGAACCGTGTTAGCCAGTAGATAGACAAATAGATCAATTAAGGAATTTGCACTTTAGACCTTATGGGGCATCATAACAGAACCAGACCCCAATCAGAGAACAACAAAACATTCACTCCTTATCTAGGAATTGTTCCAATATTTATGGACATAACTGTTTATCACTCTCCCATAATGACAGTTCTGTGATGTGTTGTGCATAAATATGTGATTCTTCAGATGTTGTATTAGTCTTTGCCTGATGAAGAGACCTGAGTAGTCTCGAAAGCTTGCAATTTGTTACCATCTTTTCAGTTGCCATTAAAAGGTGTTAACCACTGAGGACTCTCAATTCTAAATACTTGTCTATCTGAGAGCAGCATGGTGTTGGGGCAGTGGTGCCGATTCCAGCCATATGTCACTTTCTGGTTGCTGCAGTCTTGATGAAACCACTGCTTCCTCTGCTGCAGTTGTCTTAGGCTACTTTCACACTAGCGTTAACTGCCATCCGCCACAATGCGTCGTTTTGCCGAAAAAACGCATCCTGCAAAAGTGCTTGCAGGATGCGTTTTTCCACATTGACATTAAGCGACGTATTGCGACGGATTGACACACGTTGCAACCGTCGTGCGACGGTTGCGCCGTGTTCTGGCGGACCGTCGGGACCAAAAAACGCTACATGTAACGTTTTTTGCTCACGACGGTCCTCTTTTTCCGACCGCGCATGTGCGGCCGGAACTCCGCCCCCACCTCCCCGCACCTCACAATGGCGCAGCGGATGCGCTGGAAAAATGCATCCGCTGCCCCCGTTGTGCGGCGGAGACAACGCTAGCGTCGGGACCCTCGGCCCGACGCACCGCGACGGACCGAGGCCGACCCTAGTGTGAAAGTAGCCTTAAGGTAAGAGTCACACGGCTCTATAACTGACACTGATCCCAACACAATGTGTGGACTGGGTGACAACTCTCCTTACCCCGGCGTGATAGCTGCATAGAACTACATGCTGTCACACTCTGGTCGGGAGAGCCAACGGCTAGTCCGAGTATTGTATTGGGATCCTCCTCTAAGTTATATGATCGTCTGACCCGTCCCTAATGCTGAGCTCTATATCACCCGCCTGCACCACTGATTGACCGCTTTCTGTGTACACTTTACATAAGCAATCAGTGGTGAGTACAGAGTAAGGGTATGTGCACACGTTCAGGATTTCTTGCAGAAATTTCCTGAAGAAAACCGGAAATTTTCTGCAAGAAATCCGCATTTTTTTTTTTTGCGTTTTTTTTCCGTTTTTTTTGCGTTTTTTTAACATTCTGCAAGCGTAATTAGCTTGCAGAATGCTAAAGTTTTCCAAGCGATCTGTAGCATCGCTTGGAAAACTGACTGACAGGTTGGTTACACTTGTCAAACATACTGTTTGACAAGTGTGACCAACTTGTTACTATAGATGCTGCTTTTGCAGCATCTATAGTAAAAGATAGAACGTTTAAAAATAATAAAAAAAATAAAAAAAATGCTTATACTCACCCGCAGACATCAGATCTCCTCACCGGCGTCCATTCCTATAGCTGATGTGTGCGCGCAGGGCCTTCCATGACGTCACGGTCACGTGAGCGGTCTCGACCAATCACAGGACAGTGACGTCATTCGGCAAGGTCCTTCTCCGCACACCAGCTACAGGAACCAGCCAGCGTGCAGCACAGAGGCGGGAACACTGCGCTGGACATCGAGGGTGAGTATAGGACTGTTTTTTATTTTATTTCTTATTTTTTGACCACTTATATGGTGCCCAGTGCGTGGAGGAGAGTTTCCTCTCCTCCACCCTGGGTACCAACCGCACATAATCTGCTTACTTCCCGCATGGTGTGCACAGCCCCGTGCGGGAAGTAAGCAGATCAATGGACTCCTAGGTGTGCGGAATCCCCGCAATTCCGCATTTTTAATGAACATGTTGCTTTTTTTTCCGCTATGCGATTTTTTCGCGGAAAAAATCGCAACATTTGCACAAAAAATGCGGAATACACTGTAAATAATAGGAGGCATATGTTAGCGTTTTTTTCGCGTTTTTATCACGTTTTTATAGCGAAAAAACGCGAAAAAAACGCTAAAAATCCTGAACGTGTGCACATGGCCTAAAGGTACCTTCACACTCAGCAACTTTCCAACGAGAACGACAACGATCCGTGACGTTGCAGCGTCCTGGATAGCGATCTCGTTGTGTTTGACACGCAGCAGTGATCTGGATCCCGCTGTGATATCGCTGGTCGGAGCTAGAAGTCCAGATCTTTATTTGGTCGTCAGATCGGCGTGTATCGTCGTGTTTGACAGCAAAAGCAACGATGCCAGCAATGTTTTACATGGAGCTAACGACCTGTGAGAACGATAAGTGCGTCACCGTTACGGCACTGGATCGCTCCAGCATCGTTCTGGAGCTGCTGTGTTTGACGTCTCTACAGCGACCTAAACAGCGACGCTGCAGCGATCGGCTCGTTGTCTATATCGCTGCAGCGTCGCTGAGTGTGACGGTACCTTTAGGCTGCCGTCACACTAGCAGTATTTGGTCAGTATATTACATCAGTATTTGTAAGCCAAAACCAGGAGTGGAACAATCAGAGGAAAAGTATAATAGAAACATATGCACCACTTCTGTATTTATCACCCACTCCTGGTTTTAGCTTACAAATACTGATGTAAAATGCTGACCAAATACTGCTAGTGTGACGGCAGCCTTATACAGAGCTCATGAATATGAAGGACTACAAGGTAAGAGGTTTACTAGTCCTCTAGTGATGACCTTCTGATTAGTGATTTTATCAAAAGTACAGCAAGCAGCCAAGTAAGCGACACCATTGCTGGAATCTACTCTCAGATTATTTGTCCAAAACCTGGTGAGCAATTCCCAGCCAGCATTGTGCCATATGTGCCCATGGTATAGTTTGTGTCATTTCTGATTTATTAGTTGCACTATTTAAGTTATGCTGTGAGGAAGGAGTCCTCCTTATTCCTGAGCTGATCTCTTCCCACTACATATGGAGAGAACTATCCTATGGATGGCACATAACATTATAAGTGTAACTGTAGTTTTGGGAGAACTTCCACGTCTGTGTCTTCCTCTAGCTCCTCATTCTCCTCCCCCTCTATCCATACAATCTTATGAGCACTGAGGCTATGTGCACACGTCAGGATTTCTGGCAGAAATTTTCCTGACAAAAACCGGACATTTCTGCCAGAAATCCGCATGCGTTTTTACCGCGTATTTTATGCGTTTTTGTGCGTTTTTTCCCCAATGCATAGAATAGCAGGAAAATCGTGAAAAAAAACGCAAAAATAATGAACATGCTGCTTTTTTTTACCGCGATGCGTTTTTTTCGCGGAAAAAAACGCACCATGTGCACAAAACATGCAGAATGCATTCTAAATGATAGGATGCATAATGTATGCGTTTTTAATGAGTTTTTATAGCGTTTTTATCGTGAAAAAACGCAAAAAAACCCGCAAAAAAACCTGAACGTGTGCACATACCCTGACTGTCCTGTTCAGTGGTAAACTGTGTCTTCAGTAAATATAGCGTCTACAGAATGAAAGCTCAGTCCAGCAGGAGAAAGAAGCCGTTTTATCTGATATCATACATTCCAAAGTCTATTTTCCTGTGCACTATAGTAAAGTGACGTCTACTTTATACCGGACCTCTAACCTGCAGAAGATGCAGTTGTATTGTGCTCTGCAGCTACTAAATCTAACATAAAGGAGTTAGTAGCCTTTAATATTCCAGCATGGTATTACACCTCCATAGCTGGAAGGCGGCAGTGTGCTGTGTGAGTATACACCGCTCCATTGTCAGCCTTTCTGCTCCTGTGCTACCGTTACTGTTTAGTGTTCTCTTTCACCTTCCCAACTTTAGAAACCAAGAACAAGATCCTTTCAGCAATTACCAGAGATGGTAGATTCCTTTAAACATTGCTGAGCAGATGCAGTGCAATACCGGTTTGTTAGTGCTAATTTCTGCCGCACTACTTGTCTTGTGACACACAATGATCAGACAGCCCTATTTTCAGCTAGCGTGTTGTCTGTGTACACAAAGGACCACATACGGACAGCACACTGAACTAACCAATGTGCGAGTGCAGCAATGGCCTGTTTGCATTATTCCGGTCCGTTTTACTGACCACTATAGCAGCCACCTGTCCACAATGTGGATGAGGACACGGAGCTGCATGGCGTGACTGACCTGACTTGTTAAATGCTCTGTCTGAACTCAGATTTAAGGCCCCCATGCACATAAGACAAAAGTGGGTCAATGAACAATTGTTCATCAGCTGGGGAAAAAGAAAATGTGTCCGCGTTAGCCTTGTTGGATATTTTTCGATCGACAATGTAGCAACATTGCTTCTCATCAAAGAATAAAGTCCAACATGCCTGATCTGGGTTTTGAATTGTTCATTGGACGGGTGCTGGCTGACATTAAAACCGAGAACAAACGAACAATATGGTCGAAATCAGACGTTTCAGACAACTTTTTATTTTGCGTGTATGGGTGTCTTAAAGGGAAGGTGCCATCAAAAAAAATTTTTTTACAGAAATTGTAAAAATGTAAAGAATTAATGTTTACATTTTCTTAAAAATTATTATCATTTGTTTATAATTTAGTAAAATATGAAAAATAATTTGAAAAGTTTTGGAATTTCCACTTTTAAACACTAGGGGGAGCAGCTGCTGAAATTTCAGAAAAACCTCGTGTACAACTAGCTCACATTACAGCACTGCAGTAATTATGGGCGGAGTCTGCTGACGTGTGTGATGTCTCCTCTCCTCCCCTTCTGGGTGTTTGCTAAGGGATAAGAGGATGATATTCAGGAACCCAGTGAGCAGCCATTTTGTTGGTGACTGCAGAGTAAGGCTGCCGTCACACTATCAGTATTTGGTCAGTATTTTACCTCAGTATCTGTAAGCCAAAACCAGGAGTGGAACAATTAGAGGAGAAGTATAACAGACACATCTGCACCACTTCTGCATTTATCACCCACTCCTGGTCTTGGCTTACAAATACTGAGGTAAAATACTGACCAAATACTGAATGTGTGACGGCAGCCTTAGGCTACTTGCACACTAGCGTTGTTGGCTGTACGTCGCAATGCGTCGTTCAGGAGATAAAACACATCCTGCAAAGTTGTCTGCAGGATGTGTTTTTTCCCCATAGACTAACATTACCGACGCATTGCGACGTATTGCCACACGTCGCAACCACCGTGCGACGGTTGAGTTGTGTTTTGGCGGACCACCACCACAAAAAAAATTACATGTAACGGTTTTTTTGTGCGTCGAGTCCGCCATTTTCGACCGTGCATGCGCAGCCGAAACTCCGCCCCCTCCTCCCCGGACCTTACAATGGGGCAGCGGAAGCGTCGTAAGACTACATCCGCTACCACGTCGGGCATTTCTTTCACAGCATGTGTCGGTACGTCGGGCCGACGCACTGCGACGGGCCCGTACTGACGCTAGTGTGAAAGCAGCCTTACACTGACAAGTAGACAGTCACCGAGGATGGCAGCCAGCAAGGATTCTGGGAGATATGTGGTGGAGGGAGCAGGGTGACCGCAGCGCAGAGTATTTCAGGAGAGCAGTGTGCTGGTCTATGGGGGCCCCCTGTTTGGTGCGCGGAGCAGCCAGGGATTGTACATAGAGCACTGTCTTTTATACACATGGATGGACCGTCTGCTCCACAGAAATCCAGGAAACATTTCTGCGGATTGATGGCCTGTTCTGATCCAGACTTTGCATGCTAAGACCCCATTCCCCCCCTCAGATCCTGTCTTCTCCATCCTGTCCTGGCGATGTGTGAAAGTGAGACGACAGGCGAAGTACGGGGTGACGCTGGGAAGGAAATTTAGCCATATAGTAACAATAAAAATGAGACCCCTCTCTTCAGCAGCCTGACCAGCCCTGACTGCACCTAACTGGAGGTCATGCTGCCCCCTCTATTACCCCAGACCTGTGTGCAGGTGCTCAGCCAGAACCACCATAGAATGGGTCCGCTTTCTGAAGATAATACTGCCATAGTGTTCTCACATAATACTGCCATATAGCTCACACATAATACCGCCATATAGATCACACACAATACCATCAAATAGATCACACACAATACTGTCATACAGTTCTCACATACCACCATATAGAGCACACATAATACAGCCATATGGATCACACACAATACCATCATACAGTTCTCACATACCACCATATAGATCACACATAATACCGCCAGTGTTCTCACATACCGCCATATAGATCACACATAATACTGCCAGTGTTCTCACATAATACCACCATATAGATCACACATAATACCGCCAGTGTTCTCACATACCGCCATATAGATCACACATAATACTGCCAGTGTTCTCACATAATACCACCATATAGATCACACACAATACCACCGTATAATTCTCACAATACTGATCAAGCATAATCACCACCATACAGATCACATAATACCGTCATATAGATCTCACATAATGCCATAATACAGCATGACCCCTGCAGCTCCTGTTATCGCATGCATTGAGTTGTGTGTGTAATGGGAAAAGATATGCAGGGGGGAGAGGAGTGCCTGAGAGGATTAGATACACGGTTCACCAGACAGTATCACACAGGATAGGATTAGATACATGGCTCAGCAGTCAGTATCACACAGGAGAGGATTAGATACACGGCTCAGCAGTCAGTATCACACAGGAGAGGATTAGATACACGGCTCAGCAGTCAGTATCACACAGGAGAGGATTAGATACACGGCTCAGCAGTCAGTATCACACAGGAGAGGATTAGATACACGGCTCAGCAGTCAGTATCACACAGGAGAGGATTAGATGCACGGCTCAGCAGTCAGTATCACACAGGAGAGGATTAGATGCACGGCTCAGCACAGTATCACACAGGAGAGGATTAGATACACGGCTCAGCAGTCAGTATCACACAGGATAGGATTAGATACACGGCTCAGCAGACAGTATCACAGGATAGGATTAGATACACGGCTCAGCAGTCAGTATCACACAGGATAAGATTAGATACACAGCTCAGCAGACAGTATCACAGGATAGGATTAGATACACGGCTCAGTAGTCAGTATCACACAGGATAAGATTAGATACACAGCTCAGAAGACAGTATCACACAGGAGAGGATTAGATACACGGCTCAGCAGTCAGTATCACACAGGAGAGGATTAGATACACGGCTCAGCAGTCAGTATCACACAGGATAGAATTAGATGCATGGCTCAGCATAGTATCACAGTATAGGATTAGATGCATGGCTCAGCAGACAGTATCACACAGTATAGGATTAGATACATGGCTCAGCATAGTATCACAGTATAGGATTAGATGCATGGCTCAGCAGACAGTATCACACAGTATAGGATTAGATACACGGCTCAGCATAGTATCACACAGGAGAGGATTAGGTACAGGGCACAGCAGACAGTATCATACAGGAGAGGATTAGGTACATGGCACAGCAGACTATCATACAGGAGAGGATTAGATACACAGCTCAGCACAGTGTAGTGATAGATACACGGTCTGATGTCCTTGATCAGTGGCTGCAGTGAGAGGCAGGGTCGGGTCGGAGCAGCACAGAGATTCTCCCCCTCCCCCCTCTGTTACCTCTCTGCAGCTCCTGATAGAGGACATCAGACCCCAGCACTTCACCCTCTCTAGCGATTCTAGAGATTGAGCCAGGGCACTAGGCAGCAGAGGACAGGGAACAGCCGACTGCTGACAGTGTGAAAGGAGAGGCAGCTGGAGCTGCCCCTCCAACAGCACAGCTCTCAGTCACAGTGGAGCTCACACACTGTGGGCTGAAGAAACATGGCGCCGACCTCCTGCCTCTGCTGTGATGTGGAGACAGCCCAGGGGGCGTGGCCAGATCAGAGCAGGAGATAACGCGGTCGGCTCCCGACTGCTGAGTCCTATGCACAGGGCTGCCGTAAATGCAGAGTGTAAATGTCGTGCTGGGACTCTTACACTCCTGCAAAGCAAAATGGCGGCGCCCAGTGGCTGCAAAAATTATTAATAATAAAAAAGATATTAAGGTTAAAAAAAATAATTTTGTATTAAAGATAATTGTTTATATAAACAATCATTTTTAACCCCTTCATGACCTTGCCGTTTTTTGCAATTCTGACCAGTGTCCCTTTATGAGGTAATAACTCAGGAACGCTTCAACGGATCCTAGCGATTCTGAGACTGTTTTTTCGTGACATATTGGGCTTCATGTTAGTGGTAAATTTAGGTCGATAATTTCTGAGTTTATTTGTGAAAAAAACGGAAATTTGGCAAAAATTTTGAAAATTTCGCAATTTTCACATTTTGAATTTTTATTCTGTTAAACCAGAGAGTTATGTGACACAAAATAGTTAATAAATAACATTTCCCACATGTCTACTTTACATCAGCACAATTTTGGAAACAAATTTTTTTTTTTGCTAGGAAGTTATAAGGGTTAAAATTTGACCAGTGATTTCTCATTTTTACAACAAAATTTACAAAACCATTTTTTTTAGGGATCACCTCACATTTGAAGTCAGTTTGAGGGTTCTATATGGCTGAAAATACCCAAAAGTGACACCATTCTAAAAACTGCACCCCTCATGGTGCTCAAAACCACATTCAAGAAGTTTATTAACCCTTCAGGTGTTTCACAGCAGCAGAAGCAACATGGAAGTAAAAAATGAACATTTAACTTTTTAGTCACAAAAATGATATTTTAGCGAAAATGTTTTTATTTTCCCAAGCGTAAAAGGAGAAAATGGACCACGGACGTTGTTGTCCAATTTGTCCTGAGTACGCTGATACCTCATATGTGGGGGTAAACCACTGTTTGGGCGCACGGCAGGGCTCGGAAGGGAAGGAGCGCCATTTGACTTTTTCAATGAAAAATTGGCTCCAATCTTTAGCGGACACCATGTCGCGTTTGGAGAGCCCCCGTGTGCCTAAACATTGGAGCTCCCACACAAGTGACCCCATTTTGGAAACTAGACCCCCCAAGGAACTTATCTAGAAGCATAGTGAGCACTTTAAACCCCCAGGTGCTTCACAAATTGATCCGTAAAAATGAAAAAGTACTTTTTTTTCACGAAAAAATTATTTTAGCCTCAATTTTTTCATTTTCACATGGGCAACAGGATAAAATGGATCCTAAATTTTGTTGGGCAATTTCTCCTGAGTACACCAATACCTCACATGTGGGGGTAAACCACTGTTTGGGCACATGGTAAGGCTCGGAAGGGAAGGAGCGCCATTTGACTTTTTGAATGAAAAATTATCTCCATCGTTAGCGGACACCATGTCGCGTTTGGAAAGCCCCTGTGTGCCTAAACATTGGAGCTCCTCCACAAGTGACCCCATTTTGGAAAGTAGACCCCCCAAGGAACTCATCTAGAGGCATAGTGAGCACTTTAAACCCCCAGGTGCTTCACAAATTGATCCGCAAAAATGAAAAAGTACTTTTTTTTCACACAAAATTTCTTTTAGCCTCAATTCTTTCATTTTCACATGGGCAACAGGATAAAATGGATCCTAAAATTTGTTGGGCAATTTCTCCTGAGTATGCCGATACCTCATATGTGGGGGTAAACCACTGTTTGGGTGCACGGCAAGGCTCGGAAGGGGAGGCGTGCCATTTGACTTTTTGAATGGAAAATTAGCTCCAATCGTTAGCGGACACCATGTCGCGTTTGGAGAGCCCCTGTGTGCCTAAACATTGGAGCTCCCCTACAAGTGACCCCATTTTGGAAACTAGACCCCCCAAGGAACTTATCTAGATGCATAGTAAACACTTATAACCCCCAGGTGCTTCACAGAAGTTTATAACGCAGAGCCGTGAAAATAAAAAAATAATTTTTCTTTCCTCAAAAATGATTTTTAGCCCAGAATTTTTTATTTTCCCAAGGGTAATAGGAGAAATTGGACCCCAAATGTTGTTGTCCAGTTTGTCCTGAGTACGATGATACCCCATATGTGGGGGTAAACCACTGTTTGGGCGCACGGCAGGGCTCGGAAGGGAAGGCACGCCATTTGGCTTTTTGAATGGAAAATTAGCTCCAATCATTAGCGGACACCATGTCGCGTTTGGAGAGCCCCTGTGTGCCTAAACATTGGAGCTCCCGCACAAGTGGCCCCATTTTGGAAACTAGACCTCCCAAGGAACTAATCTAGATGTGTGGTGAGCACTTTGAACCCCCAAGTGCTTCACAGAAGTTTATAACGCAGAGCCATGAAAATAAAAAATAATTTTTCTTTTCTCAAAAATGATTTTTTAGCCCACAATTTTTTATTTTCCCAAGGGTAATAGGAGAAATTGGACCACAAAAGTTGTTTTCCAGTTTCTCCTGAGTACGATGATACCCCATATGTGGGGGTAAACCACTGTTTTGGCACACGTCGGGGTTCGGAAGGGAAGTAGTGACGTTTTGAAATGCAGACTTTGATGGAATGCTCTGCGGGCGTCAGGTTGCGTTTGCAGAGCCCCTGATGTGCCTAAACAGTAGGAACTCCCCACAATTGACTCCATTTTGGAAACTAGACCCCCAAGGGAACTTATCTAGATGTGTAGTGAGCACTTTGAACCCCCAAGTGCTTCACAGAAGTTTATAACGCAGAGCCGTGAAAATAAAAAATGTGTTTCCTTTCCTCAAAAATATTTTTTTAGCCCAGAATTTTTTTATTTTTGCAAGAGTAACAGGAGAAATTGGACCCCAAAAGTTGTTGTCCAGTTTCTCCTGAGTACGCTGATACCCCATATGTGGGGGTAAACCACTGTTTTGGCACACGTCGGGGTTCGGAAGGGAAGTAGTGACGTTTTGAAATGCAGACTTTGATGGAATGCTCTGCGGGCATCAGGTTGCGTTTGCAGAGCCCCTGATGTGCCTAAACAGTAGGAACTCCCCACAAGTGACTCCATTTTGGAAACTAGACCCCCAAGGGAACTTATCTAGATGTGTGGTGAGCACTTTGAACCCCCAAGTGCTTCACAGAAGTTTATAACGCAGAGCCGTGAAAATAATAAATGTTTCCTTTCCTCAAAAATATTTTTTTAGCCCAGAATTTTTTATTTTTGCAAGAGTAACAGGAGAAATTGGACCCCAAAAGTTGTTGTCCAGTTTCTCCTGAGTACGCTGATACCCCATATGTGGGGGTAAACCACTGTTTGGGTACATGCCGGGGCTCGGAAGGGAAGTAGTGACGTTTTGGAATGCAGACTTTGATGGAATGGTCTGCGGGCATCATGTTACGTTTGCAGAGCCCCTGATATGCCTAAACAGTAGAAACCCCCCACAAGTGACCCCATTTTGGAAACTAGACCCCCGAAGGAACTTATCTAGATGTGTGGTGAGCACTTTCAACCCCCAAGTGCTTCACAGAAGTTTATAACGCAGAGCCGTGAAAATAAAAAATAATTGTTCTTTCCTCAAAAATTATGTTTTAGCAAGTAATTTTTTATTTTTGCAAGGGTAACAGGAGAAATTGGACCCCAACAGTTGTTGCCCAGTTTGTCCTGAGTACGCTGGTACCCCAAATGTGGGGGTAAACCACTGTTTGGGTACATGCCGGGGCTCGGAAGGGAAGTAGTGACGTTTTGGAATGCAGACTTTGATGGAATGGTCTGCGGGCATCATGTTACGTTTGCAGAGCCCCTGATATGCCTAAACAGTAGAAACCCCCCACAAGTGACCCCATTTTGGAAACTAGACCCCCCAAGGAACTTATCTAGATGTGTGGTGAGCACTTTCAACCCCCAAGTGCTTCACAGAAGTTTATAACGCAGAGCCGTGAAAATAAAAAATAATTGTTCTTTCCTCAAAAATTATGTTTTAGCAAGTAATTTTTTATTTTTGCAAGGGTAACAGGAGAAATTGGACCCCAACAGTTGTTGCCCAGTTTGTCCTGAGTACGCTGGTACCCCAAATGTGGGGGTAAACCACTGTTTGGGCGCACGTCGGGGCTTGGAAGGGCGGGAGCACCATTTGACTTTTTGAACGCAAGATTGGCTGGAATCAATGGTGGCGCCATGTTGCGTTTGGAGACCCCTGATGTGCCTAAAACAGTGGAAACCCCTCAATTCTAACTTCAACACTAACCCCAACACACCCCTAATCCTAATCCCAACTGTAGCCATAACCCTAATCACAACCCTAACCCCAACACACCCCTAACCACAACCCTAACCGCAACACAACCGTAACCCTAATTCCAACCCTAATCCTAACCCTAATCCCAACCGTAACCCTAATCCCAACCCTAACCACAACTGTAACCCCAACACACCCCTAACCCTATCCGTAATCCTAACCACAAGCCTATTCTTAACCCTATTTCCAACCCTAGCCCTAATTCCAACCCTAACCCTAAGGGTATGTGCCCACGTTGCGGATTCGTGTGAGATTTTTCCGCACGATTTTTGAAAAATCTGCAGGTAAAAGGCACTGCGTTTTGCCTGCGGATTTACAGCAGATTTCCAGTGTTTTTTTGTGCGGATTTCACCTGCGGATTCCTATTGAGGAACAGGTGTAAACCGCTGCGAAATCCGCACAAAGAATTGACATGCTGCGGAAAATACAATGCAGCGTTTCTGCACGGAATTTTCCGCACCATGGGCACAGCAGATTTGGTTTTCCTTAGGTGTACATGGTACTGTAAACCTGATGGAAAACTGCTTCGAATTCGCAGCGGCCAATCCGCTGCGGATCCGCGGCCAATCCGCTGCAGATCCGCGGCCAATCCGCTGCGGATCCGCGGCCAATCCGCTGCCAATCCGCTGCAGATCCGCGGCCAATCCGCTGCCGATCCGCGGCCAATCCGCTGCAGATCCGCGGCCAATCTGCTGCGGATCCGCTGCCGATCCGCTGCGGATCCGCGGCCAATCCGCTGCCAATCCGCTGCAGATCCGCGGCCAATCCGCTGCCGATCCGCTGCCGATCCGCTGCCGATCCGCTGCGGATCCGCGGCCAATCCGCTGCCAATCCGCTGCAGATCCGCGGCCAATCCGCTGCGGATCCGCGGCCGATCCGCTGCGGATCCGCGGCCGATCCGCTGCGGATCCGCGGCCGATCCGCTGCGGATCCGCTGCGATCCGCGGCCGATCCGCTGCGGATCCGCGGCCGATCCGCTCTGTGTGCACATGCCATAACCCTACCCCTAACCCTACCCGTAACCCTAACCCTACCCCTAACCCTACCCCTAGTTCTAACCCTAACCCTAGTGGTAAAAGAAAAAAAAATATTTTCTTTATTTTATTATTGTCCCTACCTATGGGGGTGATAAAGGGGGGGGTTTATTTATTATTTTTTTATTTTGATCGCTGTGGTAGAACCTACCACAGCGATCAAAATGTACCTGTAACGAATCTGCCAGCCTGCAGATTCGGCGGGCGTACTGAGCATGCGCCCGCCATTTTCCAAGATGGCGGCGCCCAGCGAGGACACGGCCGGACACCGGGAGGATCGGTAAGTATGAGGGGGTGGTGGGGGGGTGGATCGGAGCACAGGGGGGGGGATCGGAGGACGGGGGGAGCGGACAGGAGCACGGGGGAGCGGACAGGAGCACGGGGGAGCGAACAGGGGGACGGAGGGGGGTACCTGACAGAACGGACGACTGGGGAGAAGATCGGGGGCGGTGGGGGGGGCCAGTACATGATTTCCAGCCATGGCAGATGCTATTGCAGCATCGGCCATGGCTGGATTGCAATATTTCACCATTTTCATAGGTGAAATATTGCAAATTGCTCTGATTGGCTGTTGCACTTTCAACAGCCAATCAGAGCGATCGTAGCCACGTGGGGGCAAAGCCACCCCCCCTAGGCTGAAGTACAACTCCCCCTCTCCCTGCAGATCGGGTAAAATAGGAATTAACCCTTTCACCCGATCTGCAGGGATGCGATCATTCCATGACGCCGCATAGGCGTCATGGGTCGGGAAGGGGTTAATACAAAAACAAAATTGCGGCACCTTTCCTTTAAGGATGTTAGTAATAGTAATCACTAGAGCAAGGGGGCGATATCTTGTATCTCTAAGGGAGGGGTCATACTTCCGTGTGCAATGCGAGAAACTCTCCTCAATACCCGGCCCAGCTGCATGTGCTTCTATGCAGCTACACGCTCCGGTGTCGGGTATTGAGGCGAGTTTCTCGCATTGCACACGCAAATGTGACCCCAGCCTAATACTTTTATTTTCTAACGATGCTTCAATTATCCAATTAACATGTTTAATCACGGAGGGAAAAAAATGTGTGAATGCCAGATGTAAAAATAGTGTCCACCACTTTACACCAATGTATTCAGTCAGAATAGACTTTATTTGGCAGACTGTGCAATTGGCGACTTAAGTTTCTGAATACATTGGAGCATATAGTAACACAGATGGAGGCCATTTCCCACACACGGTGTGACATACCCTAAAATTGGTGACTAACAATTTCTCTCTTGTTACTCCTGTTCTATAGTTGACTGGGGCTGTTTTTCTCTGGTTGAAGAATTTTTCTTCAGGTTTTTACATTTTTATGGCATTTTAATTGGCTTATTTAATGCTATCTTAAGAAACAAATGTCAGGAAAAACACCTTCAAAGTTTTGTGATTTTGAAATTTTTTTATGGATTTAATTTTGATAATGCTTTTTGCTGGTAATAGAAAATGACAAGTTGGCTCATGTAGTTATCATACTGGCTCCTAAAGATTCCAATAGTTTGTACATCCCTGAACTACAGTGATAGATCTTAGGTTGCATTCACCTGTCTGGTTTTGATGTCCGGACCGGTCGCTGGCCCACTAACCCAAACTCGACTTGTAGGCATATTTGAGGCTGTTGCATTCAGAAGACCCATGGCTGGTCTGGAAATCGCAGTCTGTATTCTGTCTGTCATAGATATTTGCATTTCATTTTTAAGACCGAATTTAAGTATAAAAAGTAGTTGTGCGCTGATAAAAATGTCATCTTCCCAATTGTATTTCATCAATTGTTTATTTTCCTGAAAAACATACCCACAATCGTTGACGTTTTGAATGGGTAGAGTTTTACATCGGTTTCCTGCCCATCCATATTGTAGCTAACCTAGCGACCCATCCTAGCCATGTCCTCAATAGCAGGAAGTGACAAGGACCAAGGCCTTTCCATGATCTTATTATCGATTGCCAACAAATGACCACGCTCTACTTTTATTTGTTTAAACCAGATCTGTTCTCAGGCTTCACAATGCAAGCTACATTTCATTATCATATTCCTGTAGAATGTAAGCCCGCAAGGGCAGGGTCCTCGCCCCTCTGTATCAGTCTGTCATTGTTAGTTTGTTTACTGTAAGTGATATCTGTAATTTGATGTAACCCTTTCTAGTGTACAGCACCATGGAATTAATGGTGCTATATAAATAATAATTTATCAAATAAATCTTTTAGACCTGATGAGGCTGGTGTAATTACTTTGGAAGTCCATGTCGTCATGGCTGTATGATCCGCAAATTAAGATGAGCATTTTATAAGTCCAGCTAGAGATAGACTCTAAAATTCTTGTTTATTATTTGGAAGGGAATTGTTCATAAAGGTCCGTACAGAGATTCTCGAATGGACTATAAGGCTATGTGCACACGTTAGTATTTGGTGCAGAAATTTCTGCCTTTCTTGGCAGCTGCAAAAATGTGCTTTTTTGGTGTAGATTTTTCACCTTTCGTTAGTATGATTTAAATCTGCACCAAATCTGCAAGTCAAAAATAAGCAACGTGTGCATGAGACTTCAGGATTCTCATTCACTTTGCTGGCATCAGGAAACCCTTCTGGTTTTGTGGCAAATCTGCACTGAAAAAAACACTACAAAAATGTTTGCACAGCCTAAAAGTACATACACCAGTCTGATAAGTTCTTTGATATCTATTTAACAATGTATTCAGTTAGCACTGTAAAATCTGGTTCTGCTCTGAGTAAAGAAGAAGCGGAGGCCATGGAGGTATTCTGTGTAATCACTTTTGCTTCCTGAAATAGAGAGGCTGCGGCTCTTGTAGACACGCCAGAGGTTGCACAGGATCTGTCCCTTTTCATTATGGGGTTGGCCTTGACATAAAGCATTCTTTATCCCTCCGTGCATAGGCTTCCTGTTTTCTTCTTTTCCTTTTCGTTTTGATGTAATCCAGTTTTCTGCACTTGGTAAAATGATTCCATCTTCACAAAGTAAATATTGTTCTTTGACAGATCATTCAGTTTAGCAGCACCCCATCCCCCCAGCCGGGTGACTTGTATGTGTGTCACTTATGGTATGTTCACACGTTGCTTCTAACTCATGATATTCCCATAGAGCGCTGTTTCGGGGCATTTTCTCAAGGACCTACTAATGCAATGCTGATTAATGTTTCTGATCTTAGGACTAAAACAGTATGGTTACATGGCATGTGTGCAGAATATGTGTGCGGAGGTTGGAGACTGGTGTCACATATCCAGGTCATCAAAACATGACCTCTGAGCTCCACTGTTCACAAGATTGGTTGGTTGTTTCCGATAGCACTATTAATTTCTATGAAGAGTGTCTGCTCACCCGTTGTAAGCTTTCCTTTCCTTTTGGGGGTCCCAGAACTCAGATTTCATTTTATCAAACCTTTTTGTTTTGTTCATTAAAAGAATAACTACCGGTACTTTAAAGTAATGTAAGGTTATTTAACTTCTTCCTGACTTAACATAATAATATTATGTTATTTGAAGCAAAGAGAATTAGCAGATATTATAGCGCCGTTTATTCCGCTTTTTTTCCACGCACAGTGTCCATTTGTCTAAATCCAGATTTTAATTTCTGTAAAATCATTCATGATCTGTCTTATCTCTTCATGAAATATGTAAGGCAGTGTTACTGCAGGTACATGTAAGAGATGGCGTGTCAAGCAATTAAACTGTTGTGAATCTCCTCCATATTATTTACTTTTGCTGAGAGCTAAAATTCCTGATTTTGGTTTACAAATGCTGGTGTGTGAATAAGGCTTTACTGTTGTGTGCTTTTCTAATGATATTCTAGTAAGCAGCCACTAGTTTTCTAGAAAGTTTGTTTGCTGGTGGATACTGCCCTTTCTAGGCTGCTGGTTGCTTATGTAAGTTGTTACTGGGCCCTAGAGGATTGCTATACTTTACTTTTTTCTTTTGTGGAAGCCTTTTTTTTTTTTTTTTTTTTTTAAGAAAATTCAGTTTTTTTTGCTCTTATAATGTAATACAAACCTTATAAGTTTGGTATCACTGTAGTCGCACTGGCCTGAAGAATTATGTTTCCTTGTCGTTTTTGAATGAATGACTTAAAAATAAATAAGAAAAGAAGCAGATATTTGAATTGAGTGTTTTATTTCACCTCACTTGGCATTTTTTTCTATTTCTCACTTCATCACGTGGTAAAATGAATGGTGTAATTCTACAAATCCAAACATCTTGCAAAAAAAAAAAAAACTATGTAAATGACAAAAAAAATTAAAGACCTGGCTCAAGGAAGATGAAGGGGGAAAATGAACGCTAAAAAATAAAAACAAACACAAAAAACCTCCCAGTGACAAAGGGATTAAGTGCAGATTACCAGTGAGGGAGTCTGCTCCCAGCTGAAGGCTCTATTATTCCATGGCTCTCGCCTTCTGCCAACTACTGATGGGTCCTGTGTTTACACCGGTACAAGGGTTCTGCTTTTAAAGGCTTCCTTTGTATTCCACTTAAGGCCCCGTCTCACATAGCGAGATCGCTGCTGAGTCACAAGTTTTGTGACGCAACAGCGACCTCAGTTGCAATCTCGCTATGTGTGACACGTACCAGCGATCAGGCCCCTGCTGCGAGATCGCTGGTCGTGTCAGAATGGCCTGGACCTTTTTTTGGTCGTTGAGGTCCCGCTGACATCGCTGAATCGGTGTGTGTGACACCGATCCAGCGATGTCTTCACTGGTAACCAGGGTAAACATCGGGTTACTAAGCGCAGGGCCGCGCTTAGTAACCCGATGTTTACCCTGGTTACCAGCGTAAATGTAAAAAAAAACAAACAGTACATACTCACCATCTGTTGCCCGTCAGGTCCCTTGGCGTCTGCTTCCTGCTCTGACTGAGCCGCCGTAAAGTGAGAGCACAGCAGTGACGTCACCGCTGCGCTCTGCTCTCACTGTACGGCGGCTCAGTCAGAGCAGGAAGCAGACGCCAAGGGACCTGACGGGCAACAGATGGTGAGTTTGTTTTTTTTTACATTTACGCTGGTAACCAGGGTAAACATCGGGTTACTAAGCGCGGCCCTGCGCTTAGTAACCCGATGTTTACCCTGGTTACCCGGGTGCTGCAGGGGGACTTCGGCATCGTTGAAGACAGTTTCAACGATGCCGAAGTCGTTCCCCTGATCGTTGGTCGCTGGAGAGAGCTGTCTGTGTGACAGCTCCCCAGCGACCACACAGCGACGCTGCAGCGATCAGCATCGTTGTCTGTATCGCTGCAGCGTCGCTGTGTGAGACGGGGCCTTTAGGCCGTGTGTCCACGGTAAGTAAACGCTGCTTGTTTGATGCTGCAGCGTCAAACACGCAGCGTCCAGATGTTCCAGCATAGTGGAGGGGATTTTTTGAAATCTCGTGTCCACTATGCGTGGAAACCCGCACGCGGCGGGCCTGCGACTCCGGACATGCTGCTCGTCTTTTCAGATCGCAGCATGTCCGTGCTACCTGCGGCGACGCTGCGTCGCCGCAGGTAATATCACAGGGCCCTATGGCGAGGGGTGCGATGATCCCGGATGTGTACTGTACACATCCGGCATCATCGCGTCCCAGAAAGGGGGCGGGGCTTAGCGCCGAGCGGCTTCGCCGCTGCGGCGATACCACCGGCCATCCTGAATGTGGACACGCACCCTTACATGTTTCTCTGTTTTGCATGGATGGCCTGCAGGATCTTCCTTTGGTAAGAAACTCAAATATTTAATAAATATAGTTGATTTTTTTTTCCATGTTTTTCCTTTTTGCCTTTTTTTCTTTAATCAAATAAGGATGGTTCTAGTTCAAGGTGCCATCTCCATTCTGTTAAATATACTGAATTTCTGTCCCATAAACTCTATGAGAAAAGGAGAAGGGGTAATAATGTGTGTCTTTATAGGTTTCAATGATTGAGGTCAGTGATTATCAAAAGGGTATTCTGGCAAGTAGTTGGGGGAAGGTGAATGTGGTAGAAATTGCACCAGAAAAGTGAAGTACATGCTGTGCACCAACGCCAAATATATTATGGGTGCCAGTCCTGTATTTGACCTGTCTGTACTTTGCCTCTGATGGCTTTTGTGATGGCTTGTCTTTCCTCCTGTTCATGTCTCCTCTGCCTATGGCTGTTTCCACAAGGAGATGGCCTACAAATAATTGTGTGAGTGCATCAGAAAGATTTCATTCTAGGCAAATTGTCACTGATCATATAGTCTCTGCACTTGATTTCACTGGCCAATGATTACTATAATAGAATATGTAGGAACCTGCTGTATCCGTGAAAATCACAGCTAGGGCACATGCCGTAGATGAAACCTAGATGTGTGAATGAGGCCTTAATGGTGACCTCATGCAGCAGTTCCAGCAAAATCTTGCTTGTTCATTTATTATTTAAAAATGCAAGGTATTTTTTTCTTTTTTGTTGTTGTGAGTGGTCTTCTTCTTATGGTGTGCTTGCACCATAAAAAGTGCAGCAAAATGGTGTTCAGCTTGTGACCGCAGTCTTTTACCATGAACCCAGCTCCTGTTTGCAGATTCTTATATGATTATCTTCTTAAAAATCCAATTAGCTTCAGAAAGGCATTTCATTTGCCGATTAATGAAGCTTACTAAAAAAGAATCTTAGGTAAAACAAGAGTTCAGGAGCCTGTGTGCTTGTAATGAAATTACCTGATGGCTGTGTCAGAGGGGGATGCCTGGTGTTACTGTATAATAAGGGCTCGTCACTCTGGAGAATCGCTGCCAGCTCATTTTGTGACAGCCGTGTACTTGATTTTTTTTTCCCTCTCCACCTAATTGCTTCTCATTATTTTTGTTCAAAGTTCTAGATACTGTGAAGTAATATGTGAGAATAATTATAGACATCTGCCTTTGTCGGACAGGTAGAAAGACTGATATATGTTTCAGGGATGGAACTACAATAGATGCATGGGTTGCAATCACACCAGGACCCTGGAGACTTAGGCTGTGTGCACACGTAGCATATTTTTCGCGTTTTTTTCGCGGTTTTTCGCTATAAAACCGCGAAAAAAACGCTACCATTAAGCATCCTATGTAACAGAATGCAATCCGCATTTTTTGTGCACATGCTGCATTTTTTTCCTGAGCGGAATCACATTCCAGAAAAAAACGCAGCATGTTCATTAAAATTGCGGAATCGCGGCGATTCTGCACCCATAGGAGTGCATTGATCTGCTTACTTCCCGCACGGGGCTGTGCACACCATGCGGGAAGCAAGCAGATCATGTGCGGTTGGTACCCAGGGTGGAGGAGAGGAGACTCTCCTCCACGCACTGGGCACCATAGAATTGGTAAAAAATAAAAGAATTAAAATAAAAAATAGCGATATACTCACCTTCGATGTCCCCCGCAGTCTTCCGGCCTCTCCGCTGCACACTGCCGCTTCGGTTCCTATAGCTGCTGGGCGGTGAAGGACCTGCGATGACGTCACGGTCTTGTGATTGGTCGCGAGTCCGCATGTGACCGGTCACGTGACCAATCACAAACCGTGACGTCATCACAGGCCCTTCACCGCACAACAGCTATAGGAACGGACGCCGCTGAGGTCTGCAGGTGAGTATAACCATGTTTTTTATTTTTTTTATTATTTTTAAACATTCGATCTTTTACTATAGATGCGGCATAGGCAGCATCTATAGTAAAAAGTTGGTCACACTTGTCAAACACTATGTTTGACAAGTGTGACCAACCTGTCAATCAGTTTTCCAAGCGATGCTACAGATCGCTTGGAAAACTCTAGCATTCTGCAAGCTAATTATGCTTGCAAAACGCTAGTTTTCTGCGGGTATATGCATGCTAATTCTGCATGCGATATACCCGCGGCAGGAGGCGCAGAATTGCCGCGGCAATTCTGCAACATGTGAACTTAGCCTAAAAGTTATGTTTCCACGGTCAGTAAACTCTGCGGATAGGACGCTGCGTACATCCGCAGCGGCCAGATGTTACAGTATATTGGATGGGATTTTATGAAATCCCATTTCCACTATGTGTGCAGGGACGCCTCCGGCTTCCCTGCGTATACACATGTGCGGCGCGTCTTTCTAGACTGCAGCATGTCAATTTATATTGCAGAGACACTCCGTCTCCGCAAGATAAATATCACCGTCTATGTATAGGATGCGGCGATTCCGCACGGGTCAATGAACACATGTGGAATCACCGCACTTACAAAAGCCGGCAGCACTTTGGACGGAGCGGACAAGAGCTGCGTCCAAAGCGCTGCTAATACTGACCGTGCAAACACACTTAGAGGCCCAAAAAGTCTCTTTGGCCTGTATGAAAAAAAAACAATACTATCAAAAACTTACAATAATTGGGGCCCCATGAAATTCAAGGTACGCCACTGTAAGTGATGCATATATCACAATGTGATCAGTATCTAAAGAATTGTAGCTTTATGCACTTGATCTTTAACAAAACATGACAGTCATTTAAACTTTCTTTGTTTTTTTATATATTATTGTATACATGTATTCTAACAAGGTTCACATAAATGACCTGATAGAAAAATCAGATTAAAGTTATTATGGATTCCCATATACTATAGATGAAAGTTGGCCAAACCAATCAATTTAAACGGAACGGCTGATTAAAGGGATTCTGTCAGCAGGTTTTTGCTATGTAGCCTGACAACAACATGAGGTAGGGACAGAGACCCTGATTTCAGTGACGTATCACTTAGTTCACTAGGTGCAGCAGTTGTGATAGAATCAGTTTCTCTGCTGCAGATCTCAGAGCTCTGATGTTGTGCTGTGTATAACGCCGCTCACACCACTGATTGGCAGCTTTCAATGTTTGTCAGCTGCTAATTAGTGGTGGGGTTTGACTAGGAGGCACAAATCCATTTGTCCTCTGATAACCTCCTGCTGATAAAACACTGATTGTACTGAAACAGCAAAATACAACCCAGTAAGTGGCACATCACTGGAATCGGGGTCTCTGCTCCTACATTATGGTGCTCTCAGAATACCAAAAACCTGTGACAGGTCCTTCCAACTGTCCTCTAGCAGATTGTTGGTTTTGCTTTCAGGGAATATAAGTAGCTGCCAAAGGGTTTTGTTGCAGCTTTCTCCCGTCTCTTTTTGAAAACACGTGAGTGTTCGCCCGAGCTGCATATTCCTGCGAATCGGTTAATAATAATTTTATTTCCATCATGTCAACATATTCCGCAGCACTTCAGAGAGGACAGGAGTTTGCCTCTGAATCTTAATCCAGCCCCTTACTGAGTGTAAGGAATGCCGCCACTTGTCATGAACCAGCCAGCTGTGGTGTTACTCCCCCATTGTGCCCATTTTGGTGATGCTGGGGGAATCTGGTTTGAAAATTCTAAAAGTTGGAGTTGTGCAAAAGTTTTGTGACTTTTCAAAGCAGTTTAAACCAGAATTCTGACAAAATACATCCAATGTGTATCCCTGAGCTCTGCCTTTAGCCTGTAATCTTATACTGCCTTGGAACTGAGCTTTATTGTGCCTCGTGGCCATAAATAAATGCCTATGAGGATTGCAATGTGAGTATTGGCCACTAGTGAGACACATGTTAACATGTCTACCCTGAAATGCAGAAATTTGTGGTAGAATTCCACACTGATTAGTAGATATTATGGTTTAATGTCATGATCTGCTCTCGGATGGAAGAATTGCTGTGTTTCCCAGTAATGCAAGGGGCATAACCATACAAGCTGACAACAATGCTTGTCAGTGTGCGTTAGAAACAATTGTATCGTTACTTGTTAATGTTATTTTTCCTACCTTATTTCTGCTGATTGATATTTTCTTGTGTACCGGTGGATTGGTAGCAGGGTTTTTCCATGAGACATGTTGAATATACTATTTGCTGATTTTTAGCGAACGATCACGTTGATTAATAATTAGATTATCATGACAGGTAGTTTTTTGTGTGAGTTATTGCTAGATTTATTTCTTTGCTCACAGATATTGTTTTCTTACCATTGCAGAAAGATCTGTCCTTGAAACCTCCCGAAAGAAAAGAGAAATGGGAAAGTCATCCAGCTAAGAAATCCAGAGAGTCAGGGAAATATATTTGTGCAGAGCCAAGTGAGAATGGGCACAACTACGATGCGGGTAACTCCGAGAGGGAGATGGAGAGAGGAAAAGACAGAGATAAGAAGAAATTCCCTCTGAAGATATTTAATCAGGTATTTCTATTAGAGTCTCATATTATGTGTGCTTTGGGAGTGATATATTTATGCACTGCTACAAAGATTATATTCAAAGGTTTTTTTCCAGTGCAATTTGTCATCATTTTACATTTTTTTTTTTTTCATAAAATGTTTTACAGTAATTGTATGTCTGCATTACACCAGGTTCTCAATTACTTGGGGCTTGTTGACACTTTGCAATTTTTTTCCCTTTCGTTTTTCAAGGTTAAAAATTCCGCAGTTTACAGTACCAGCTAAGTAAATGAGATTTCTGAAATCTCATGCTGCATATTTTTTCCTTGCAGATTTTAATCATCGATGTATTTTTTTTTTTTTCCAAATCTGCTGCATGTCCATTTTTTTTCAGCGTTTTTGTAGCGCTTTTATCCCATTCAAATAAATGGGGAAAAAATGTTAGTAAAAACATTGCGAAAACACACCTAAAAACGATTCAGAATTTCACATAAGTTATGTAGCGTTTTTCTGCCTAGTCTTTAATTTGAACCAGGGGATTGGCAGTAAAGAAGACTTGCTGCAGGTCTGGAAAAACACATTTATCATTCAACTCTACAAGGAAAAAAAGTAGCTGTGTGTGCATGAGATTTCAAAAAATATACTGTATTCGCTTTGTTGGTACTGTTAAATGCAGAATTTTTTACCTCCTGAAAATTTGAAAAATGCACAGAAAGAATAACTCGGTGTGTGAACAAGCCCTTAGGCTCTATGTGCACTGCTTATTCATAGGGCTCCAGACATCAGAAAAATGTCCTTTTAGCCTCCATTGAGCTGATACAGTGGCAAGTAAAAGTTTGACCCCAGGTCAAAATTACTGTTTTTGTGAACAGTTAAGCAAGTTGAAGATGAAATGATCTCTAAAAGGCCTAAAGTTAAAGATTACACATTTAATTTCTATTAAACAAAAAACATTTTAAAAATTCCGAAAAGGAAAATGGACCGATTTTCAAAAGTTTGGGCACCCTTGGAAATTTCTGTGCTGTGATAACTTTTCACCAAGGTTTCAAACCTTCAAACTCCAGAAGAAGCCAACGCGAAACGTTGCAGGTGTTCTATGGGCACACTATGTATTCATCTGCTTCATACTTCCATCTGTTCCACTTATGCCACATTGGTATTGAAGTTGGCTTCATATGAAGTCTTTTTGTGACAGGTCTTGATTTATTTAATTATTTAGTATCTTTTCTTTGACCTACAGCATTGCTCACATAGAAAATTGTTTCTTAATACATACTGACCTCTTGCCTCCAAAGTCTGTACTCAGTCTATATTCCTTTGTATCATATTAATGTTGGCCTTTTGATATTGTCCAATTATAGTTTTGGAGGAATGTATTTTTTTCTTTTGGACAGTTGATGATTTGTGTTTGGAATGTATATTTCCATTGGACTGAGATATAACCATGACTGATGTGTTATTATTTGTGGGGAATCCCATCTATGTCCGGTGATGTGGCACTCATAGACACCCCTAATTGTTTAAGAAATATTTTATATTTGAATATCTTTAACTTTAGGCCTTTTACAGATCATTTCATCTTCAACTTGCTTAACTCTTCACAGTAACAGTAATTTTGACCAGAGGTGTACATCAGTATATCTTATTAATTTTCTTTTCAGCACATTGCACTTTCTCATACAGTGGGCTACTGCAATACTTAGGCTACGTTCACATTTGCGTTGCGTCGGGCGCAGCCGCGGCGACGCATGCGTCATGCGCCCCTATATTTAACATGGGGGGCGCATGGACATGCGTTGTGTTGCGTTTTGTGACGCATGCGTTTTTTTGGCGCAAGCGTCAGGGGGCGCAGCATGTTGCTTTTTTTACGCTAAAAAAAATAAACACATGCGTCACAAAACGCTGCGTTTTGCGTGCGTTTTGCGTACGTTGTGCGTTGCGTCGCCGACGCAGCACACAACAACGCAAATGTGAACGTAGCCTTACTTGCTTACTGATTTCTTATGACAGGCCTTTTGTGGTGCACTTAATGTCTGCAATTCTTTACCCTGTATGTCTTGAATGACCAATGCGGTTGTAAGGAGAACCTCCCTGCCTATGCCTCCTACTTGAGTGTAGCCGGAATCACCTGCCAACCATGTGATGTTATGTAACGTGATGGAACTATTGGATGTCCCTTTGAATAGGCTTCCTACTGGTATTAATGGGAAAGTAAACCTATAATGCACATGGTGCTGGTTTATTTCAGCATGAAAAAAAGAAACGATATATCAATTGTTGAGGTGTTTCTGCAAGAAAACCCCCCACAAAGAAACTACGAACATACAATAGGTATTCCACTGAGTGTAATTAAAGGCAAACTGTCACATCCAGAAGAGCTATTTATCTCTTATTTGTCCAGGTTACTGGAACAGCGGCTTTAGGGAGAAAATTAAGTTGTATTCTCCCTGTGTCTGCTGGCTTCGGTCAGTGGGCAGTGAAGGAACAGTTAGGGTACTGTCACACAGTGGCACTTTGATCGCTACGACGGTACGATCTGTGACGTTCCAGCGATATACATACGATATCGCTGTGTCTGACACGCTACTGCGATCAGGGACCCTGCTGAGAATCGTACGTCGTAGCAGATCGTTTGGAACTTTATTTCGTCGCTGGATCTCCCGCTGTCATCGCTGGATCGTTGTGTGTGACAGCGATCCAGCGATGCGTTCGCTGGTAACCAGGGTAAACATCGTGTTACTAAGCGCAGGGCCGCGCTTAGTAACCCGATGTTTACCCTGCTAACCAGCGTAAAAGTAAAAGACAAACAAACCGTACATACTCACATTCCGGTGTCCGTCAGGTCCCTTGCAGTCTGCTTCCCGCTCTGACTGACTGCCGGCCGGAATGTAAGAGCAGAGCACAGCGGTGACGTCACCGCTGTGATCTGCTTTCACTTTACGGCGGCACTCAGTCAGTGCGGGAAGCGGACGGCGAGGGACCTGACGGACACCGGAATGTGAGTATGTACGTTTTTTTTGTTTTTTTTTTTTACTTTTACGCTGGTAACCAGGGTAAACATCGGGTTACTAAGCGCGGCCCTGCGCTTAGTAACCCAAAGTTTACCCTGGTTACCGGGGCCTTCGGCATCGTTGGTCGCTGGAGAGCGGTCTGTGTGACAGCTCTCCAGCGACCACACAACGACTTTCCAACGATCACGGCCAGGTCGTATCGCTGGTTGTGATCGTTGGAAAGTTGCAGAGTGTGACAGTTCCCTTAGTCACCGCTCACTGCACAGTGACTGTACTTGTGATCATTACCTGATACTTTTACATTCTGCTCCACACACATGCTGCAGATCATGCGTACACATGCTGTAGAGCTTGCGCACACACGCTGCAGAGCTTGCGCACACACGCTGCAGAACACGCACGCTACAGAGCACGCGCACACACTGCGGAGTAATTACAGTGTTTTCACCGTGTAGTGATTGGTGACTGCTACAGCTCCCTTCACCTTTCGTGACTGGAACCGTGTGGCTGCAGGGAGAATACAACTTCAGTTCTCTCTGTAATCGGCCAAGCAGGATTTAAACCCGATTTACCTCCATATTATCTGCTGCAGAGAAGTAATATTTCTGGATGTGACCCATTCCCTTTAAATCTGTTATCCAGCTGCTCTTCCCCCTCCCCACTCAATCAGGGCTGGAGCTGAATGAAAGGGATGTCCTGTTCTTTGGGACTGCTTGTGTTTCATCTGTGATGCCTCCTGAATGATATTAGCAGCTCATTCACGTGATGCAATATCCTTTCTTTTGTCTTTGTAGACGTTGATGCTTTTATTTGCACTCGCTTGTGTGTAAACATGTCTGTTCTCCCCATGTGCTCATTGCATACTTGACGTACTGTATAAGGCTTGTCAGAGGGAAAGAATGCTGTTTACTGCTAGTGGTTTTCTTGTGTTTCTGGTTTTATCTTTTCTCTCAGAGTGTTATATCATGGTCTGATCACAAACATGTGGAGTCTACATTATTGATGAAAGATGATGGGTTTTCCATAGAAACTGTAACTGGTTTGTTTTGCCGCCCTCATTACAAGGGAGTCGCGCAAGCCGTACTTTCTGCAGCTAAAGAGTAGATCCTGCAAAATTGAAATCAACACATTGTGGCCCAGTGCTGTCAAGATGGTGAATTATTTGTGTCAGTCCTGTGATAGAGGGGGTTAGCATGGGGTTGTAGGGTCTCGAGGAAAGGAACAGCGGCTCGCTGTGAAGAGGGCACAGATGGCTGTCCCTTCTACTGCAACAATAATCTGCGACTGCATCAAATTCACAGCTGCTCACCCAATCCACGAGGGGATCCCCAGCCCGCAGCGGAGAGCTGGCATGCTCAGGATACAGCTCTGGATTCAGCTCTGGCCAGATCGTATAATAAAGCAGCGCCTAAATCGGAAGTTACTGACAACAGAATAATCTATAGCCGCTAAAAAGGGGATACACTTCTAATACGATGCTCAGGCCATGTGCACACGCTGCGGATTCCATTGCGGAATTTTCCGCAGCGGTTTTGATAAATCCGCAGTGCAAAACCGCTGCGGTTTTTACTGCGCATTTATCGCGGTTTTTATTGCGGTTTCCGCTGAGGGTTTTCACCTGCAGTTTCCTATTGGAGCAGGTGAAAAACCGCTGCGGATTCCGCACAAAGAATTGACATGCTGCGGAAAATAAACCGCTGCGTTTCCGCGTGTTTTTTTCCACAGCATGTGCACTGCGGATTTAATTTCCCATAGCATTACATGGTGCTATAAATGCATGGGAAACCGCTGCAGATCCGCAGCAAAATCCGCAGCGTGTGCACATACCCTTAAAAGTGTGGTATCAAGTACTGTATCACCTACAATTTTGATCTACTAATTCAAACCAAATGAAGGCATATTTCTATTTTTCTAATCTGTTTTCTATTTCTTATGTTATTATGGTGACAGCCCTGCTCTGTTAACAGCATTCAGAGATATGCTTTACAGCAGCCACATATACCGAAACCAAAAGTCTGCACTTTGATTTATGACTCATTTACTTCCACATAGTGTTGTGGGCACAGTCTGTGATCAGGTCAGAGGTGACTGTAGAGAGGGGAGGAGGTGACCTGTGATCATTACATATTGAGAATGGTGGATCCTGTAATATAGCTCTGTTGCCTGTGATAAGGAAATGGCTGCTGAAAAGCGAAATGTCAGCCTGTTATAAAACTTATGCCCAGAGAAAAAACTGCAACATTATAGATTTTTTTAAAGACAGGCAGTTACTTGGAAAGGTAAAATATAAAACAAGTTAAATGGAAAATGTTTAATTTCTTCTACACCAGTTTCCTGACATGAAAAAGTCGCACTTTGGGGCTAAAACATTTGTAAAAGTCGACATGACTGTACTAACCTGTACTAACCTGAATTCTGAATTTGGAACTTCTTACTCCAGCATGCTTTTTGTTCATGACCTGTGCAAAGAATGCCAGTCTTGATATCCCGATGATGTCGTGTGTTGACGGCACAGTATCGCCAAGTCTCTGGGTGGACCTATCCATGTACATAGCATCTTTGGCCAAGTTCCCAACATGATTTCTTTGTGGGTTTTTGACATACGTTTCTTGCACGAAAAGCACAGCGTATTACATTTCCAGGAAATTGATTGGGATTTATAGAAATCTCATGCAGTGCAAACTCACTCAGTGTTTTTATACCAAATTTCAAGATGTATCAAGAACAAAGCATCTTAATTTATAACATACCAACAAGAGACAAAAATCACAGCTGGAAAAACACATAAAGAACACAAGTTACCGAATTTACTGAATAGGTGCCGAAATGCAGAACCAAAACACTCTTCATGGGAACTTAGCCCTATTTTTTCTTTGCATTCCTTTGTGATTAATTTTAAGAGTATGGCGGTTTCTTGATACTTCTCAATATTTGTCAGCCATTGTACAAAAACATATTTATGGATCTTTTTAACCTCACAATAGCACACACATCATTACCTCTTAGTGAGGTCATCCTTTTTATTGTTTGCGTTAAAATGATCTGAATAATAAGAAATAATCATATAGGGCCGTGATCAGGAGGGGCTATTTACAGTGACTGTCACTTTTTTTTTATTCTAATTTTCAGTTTTTAAAATCATTGCAAAAAAGTGACACAAGCGCAAAGAAACATTTCATGTAATTACGCTGCACATTCAAAGAGAATTTCTACATGATGATGTTTTAATGTTTTCCTTCTCATACATAGTTATGTGGGCTGATGAAGTATGTTCTGAGTCACAAGAGCATATAGCTATGTCTTGCATTCCTTCCTTTTTTTGCTGCCCTTATCCTTGTAAAGAATAGTTTATATATAGTCAGAACAAAATTAATACCTTGTTAACATGTTTTTTGGTTTGTTTTTTTAACGAAAGTCTTAAATAAACATTATAATAATCTGATATTGATAAATGTACTAGAGCAACATACTGTCCTATACATTGCAGAATATCGCTCTGCAGTGGGCCATGTTCTTATTATTTTGTGGGGCTTGTTTTTTTCTGCATTTGTGGCGCCCCTAGGGTCCAGTCACCACAGAGGTACTGCACCTCATCCAGAGGTGTGGTATCCCACTCTCAGGTAAGGAGGGGGCACTACTCAGGACTCTAACACTCAGACCCAACACACACCAGTTCAGACGGGGCACCTGGGTGTACCCTTAAGGAGGAAGGCCTCATCCCAGACTGGATAGGAATGGGTGGTGGGAGTGGGTGGAGTAGGTTGGAAATGGGGGAGGAGCTTAGAAGGGGAGGACAGTGTGCTAGAGAGTTGGTCTGGAGAGACCGAAGGAAGAGGATTGCAGAGAGGAGTCTGTGAGAAGTGGAGCTGAGCAGACATGAGGGTCTTCAGCTCTTGACAGCCTGAAGAGAGAAGTGTGAGGGAGATACAGAAAGAAGCTCCTGGGAGGACAGAAGGGATCCTAGGGGCATGGGAAGTGCAGAAGCCACCCGTGGGACCCATATCCAGGCTGACCATCGCCAGGTGGAGGGACCAAGTCGCAGTCAGGGGACCGGCCCCAACTTAGTGAAAAGCTTCAAGTTCAGCTAAGAAATCCGAGGCTGTGGCGTCTGTAGGAGTCACAGCCACATCCACCCATAACAAACCAAAAAGGCAGCTGGATAGAATCCTGGGGACTCAGAGGACGTCGCCTGACCAGGTTCATGGATGCTGGCTTGGGACACTGTGGGTGAGACGCTGGGCAGGAGAAGTGGAAGCCAGTGTAGTGAGACAGCCAGAGAAAGGCATAAGAAAGGAGTCCTGAAAAGGTTCACCCCAATTTACCTGGGAGTTTGTTGGACCACTGACCCGGAGAACACAGCATCCGGCTGGTGTTTGTGGGCTGGAAACTGTAAGTAAAAGGGGAAACTGCACCTTGCTGTGTCCTTTGAGCCATTGCTGTGTCACCTGCCCGGCATAACCACAACCGCCATCTTAACACTTAACCCCTACAATTGTCCTGGGGCTAGCTTTACCCATGGAGAGCTGCACCATCGCCCCAGAGGATCTGACTGCAGCATCGGCCACCATCTCATTGCCGAATACCACGCGTGGCGTCATTATTTCCCAAATCCATTATAAACGTTATTTCCCCCCCTTATTTCATCATTTCACATGGACGCCCAGGGCCACGGACCGGGTCACCGCTGCCGAGACCTTCCCCTTTAAGAACTGCCGTGTCGGCCGAGTACCAAACGGCCCTATGGGGCGCTCCACATTCATCACCCATAGACTTTAATGGTGTTTAGTAAATTGATATGTCATGTATTTTGCATTAAAGGGATCTTTCAGGAGTTTTTTTTTATTCTGTGTAATATAAGAGCACCATGAGATAGGAGATAAAACAGATTTCAGTGATGTGTTACTTATTAGGCTTTGTGCTGTTTCAATACAATGAATGTTTTATCAGCAGGATATTATCACTGCCAGACTAGCACCCATATGCCAAGTGGTCCAAGCCCCCCCCCCCCCCCCCCAGCACTGATTAGCAGCTCCCTATCAATATACAATGTAATGCAGTAGAGGAATAGGGTGGATCAGAGTCCATATTAACCAAGGTTCAAAGGTGTAGTCACACAGAAGGATAAAGTATGAATACGATTTATTGTGTTAACGTGTTTCAAGTTTTCCAAACCTCTTCATCAAGACCAAACCACAATGATCATTATTATTTAATATACAATGCACACAGAAATGTGCTGATCGGGTGTGGGTGGGGTTAGCTTTCAGAGCTCCGCTACATCTGTGTCACAACTGCTGCACCCAGTAACCTAAGTGACACATCGCTGGAGTCAGGGTTTCATGTCCTACATTATGCTCCTCTCAGATGAAGAAGCAAAAGCCTGCTGACAGATTCCCGTAAAAGGGATATTTGTTGTTATGGGCAAGAGGTGACCGACTTGTGGCTGCTGGCTGAGGACACTTTCACTTCCTTATAGTGCAGCGGTCACAGTGAATGCTCCTATATGTTTGCAGGGTTGTATGACTTGGATGCTTTCTGGCTAAGAGTATGTGCACACGTTGCGGATTGGCCGCTGCGGATTCGCAGCAGTTTTCCCTGAGTTTCCAGTACCATGTAAACCTTTGGAAAACAAAATCCGCAGTGCACATGCTGCGGAAAATACTGCATGGAAATGTAGTGTTCTATTTTCCGCAGCATGTCAATTCTTTGTGTGTATTCTGCATCGTTTTACACCTGCTCCTGAATAGGAATCCGCAGGTGTAAAACCGCAGGTGGAATCTGCACAAAAATCACGGTAAATCCGTGGTAATTCCGCAGGTGATCGCAGTGCGTTTCACCTGGGGATTGACCAAAATCAGTCTGGAAAAATCCGCACCACTTTCCGCAATGTGTGCACGTGGCCTAAGCATACCATACAAATGGAGCTCGGTGGTTTTTATTAATTTGCCTTCCTCTCTTGCCATGATAATGAATATCTGTTCCAGCTGTACAATCAAGGAAGCGCAGCCAGACAGTGAGAGCAGGAAGGGAACTCTTGTGTAGGTCACCGGGAAAATAGGCCCCAAAAGTGATTGTTCTGTGAAAATCCAGTGTCTTCCGCATATCAGGAAAGAATTCTGTTTCCAGCTCAGTGTAGTCATGTCTGCTCTGCTTTCCCCAAGGCTCCAAGGGTCATTCATATGTGCCTATAGATCTTTTGGTAAATGTATGGGCAATTTCTGTTTCAAAAATACTTTTTTCAGAAGTTGCTGTCAGAAATAATTTGGTGTCCGTAGATTATGATCATATTAACTGTGATATTTGACAGTCATTTATGTTATTCTTCCATTAATATAATTGGTTCATGGTTAGATTTGCCTGGAAAACTTTGGTTAGTTAGGGTTATCACTTTGACAGGCTCTAGCAGTACATCTGAGTGGAGCTCTGGGGACTTGTGCTTTATGAGGTGTGTTTTGTAGGTAGTGCTATTCAGGTTGCCTTGTATATTTCACTATCTCTGTGTGAATCATTTACAAGAGCTAATGCAGATAGAAAAAAGTGTTGGCGATTTTAGGTAAAAGCATCACTAAATGGAATTTGTAGCTTACTGTAGACAAAGTAAAAAGTAATTCAGAGTCTAACTTTCAAGTAAGAAAGAGGTTGTCCATAACTTTAACATTGATGACTTATCATTAGGGTAGGCCATCAATGTCTGACGGGTGGGGGTGCGACTCCTGGCATACCCACTGATCAGCTGTTCCCGGGATCAGACACTATTCAAATCAATAGGCCACTATCCCGTGCTCCATAATAAAGGCATTGGGACTTGTACCCCCTCCGTTCATACATGTTAAAGTAGTGGACATTCTCTAAGTTGACCATACACATTTGATTGTTGTCGGCCAAAGTCACAAATTTTGGGGAGTGGCCTGACGCCTTTTTATAGGAGACGTTGAGAAAAATAAAAGTTGGGTTTGGTGAAGTTCAACATGGGTGATCTGCTGCACGACATCTGTCAGCATCTTATTCCATGCTCTAATCATGCTATGTGCGCACGTAGAATGGTCCACTGCGGATTTTTCTGCAGTGGATTTGATAAATCTGCAGGGCAAAAACGCTGTGTTTTTCCTGCAGATTTATTGCGGATTTACCGCGGTTTTTCTGCGGATTTCACTGCGGTTTTACATCTGCGGTTTTCCATAGGAGCAGCTGTAATACCGCTGCGGAATCAGCAGAAAGAACTGACATGCTGCGGAATGTAAACCGCTGCGTTTCCGCACATTTTTTTCCGCAGCATATGCACAGCTTTTTTTGTTTCCCATAGGTTTACATTGTAATGTAAACTCATGGGAAACTGCTGCGGACCCGCAGCTGCGGAAACGCAGCGTGTGCACATACCCTAATAGAAACATGTCACCACTTTTTTCATGGTGATGGGTATGAGCCCTACGTTTGAGGTTCAGAGTTTTGAGTTTCAACGTTCACACATTAAGTAATTGTTGAGTTTTTTTAAATCAGAATTTGTAAGTCAAAACCAGGAGTGGAACAATCAAAAGGAAAATTATAATAGCAACATCTCACCACTTCCGTATATTTCACCCACTCCTGGTCACCTGTCACCAGGTTTTTGCCATCTAATCTAAGAACAGCATAATGTAGGGGCTGAGACCCTTATTCCAGTGGTATGTCAATTGCTGATCTACATACTGTCATTTTGATAGAATCACTGTTTTCTCTGCTGCAGATCTGACAGTACTCGATGCTGAGCCTCATATATCCCCCCCTCCCCCACACACACCACTGATAAGCAGATTTCTGTGTACACTATATTGTGAAATAAATTGCTAATCATTGCCGGGTTGTGGATGGACCAGGAAACACAACTTCTAGTCCTATAGTGATTATTTTCTTACTGATGAAATGGCAGCATACAGCCTAGTAAGTGACACATCCCTAGAATAACAGTTTCAATCTTTACATCAGGCTGCTCTCAGATTACATAGCAAAAAACTGCCGACAGATCCACTTTAAATGAAATGCTAGCCTATAACTCTCGCCTATTTAGGGTATGTGCACACGTTGCGGATTTGCTGCGGATCCGCAGTTTTTTGAGGTGCAGAAACGCTGCAGATCCGCAATTGATTTACAGTACAATGTAAATCAATGAGAAAAAAAAAATGCTGTGCACACTTAGCGGAAAATCCACTGCGGAAACGCTGCGGTTTAAAAGAAGTAGCATGTCACTTCTTTTTTGTGAATCTGCAGCGTTTTTGTACCCACTCCATTATAGAAAACTGCAGGGATAAAAAACCGCAGCAAAAACACACAAAAAACCGCTGCGGAACCGCACAAACAAACGCAGGTGCGTTTTCTGCCAGGAGAGACAGAATCCGCACCAGAAATTCCTAAGCCTAATCCGCAACGTGTGCACATAGCCAAAATGATCTGGGTATAATTGAACATTTTTGAAAAAGTGCTATGTGCATCACGCATCTGATTATTTCTCCGTCAGCTTTGCATATGTTGCAGTTAGACCTCCTTCAGACAGTGCAGATTTGATCAGTATTTTGCATCTGTTTTCAAAGCCTAATCTAGGCTACGAATCTCAGATGCATACAGTTGTAAAGGATACAATTATAATTTTTCGGTCTATTCCAGATTTCTCTTGAAAACCGATACAAAATGTTATCAAAGCTGCAACTGTGTTGAATGAAACCTCCCTGAGAAATTCTCAGTGCATCTTATGTGTAATGTACAGTGAGCAGGTGTAGGGGAGACTCTGCCCAGAAACAAAGAGCAAACATTTCTCTGTGAAATGCAGTCTGGCAAGTGAGGTCACTAGACAGAGCTTTGGCCTCAGGCACAGCCCCTGGCAGCCGGCGGACATGCAGTGGAGATGCGCAGGCTGCTATTGTTTCCAGTAACACACTGTGAACATTCACCGTTCTTTGTTTTCATTTTACCCTTTCATCTCTTTTTTTTTTTTTCCCCCCCTAAGAATCTTACTTTGATTTATATCTAGAGGCAGCTGTATTGATCAATACTCTCCTTGCATCTCCATGCTATAAAGCGATATCGTTCTTTTTCTGATTGGTGATGACGTTGACCCATTAATTCTTAGCAGTCAGTGTGAACTAAGAAATTATTCATGATAGATATATATATATATGTGTATATATAATATGCTGTAAAACAAATTCTACACGCGTACTAACAACCCAAGTCTTATGGTTGGTGCCATGGGCATCTGTGAGATTTTCAGAGACTCCTACTCAATCATTGGACAGCCAGAATGGACAGCAGCTATGTATCAGCGGCTCCCTCTATAGCGAGCCTGACCTTTTCATACATTACATGTGAATGGCTACTGTGGTATCTTTTTCCTTATATTTACAGCTGTGTGTAGAGAAACTGATCCTGCAATGATCAGCTGATCACTATTTTTAAAATGCAACTGAATGACCTACTTTTAAACCCGTTGTCGTGTTATCTTCATTAATGTCTATAGATGACTTATTTATTGGTTTGTCTGTGTATTCAAATATTTAACACAGTGCATTGATATATGAAGTAGTTCAGTTTCGTGTCCATACAACGAATGCTGTTGAGATTTTGCCGTAACCATGCCTAAGGGACTGTTACACTGCATATCCTGAGGCCGAAAACAACAGATAATCGGCTACGTTTTGTTTAATATCCTATTTAGAAAGATTAACTGGACTTCCCATGTGCCCAGAGAACAATTGGCAATAGATTATTCTCAAATGCCCTGTTTATAGAGGACGATGTGCTGTGGAGAACGATCATTTTTAGGCTAGTGTAATAATTATAGGGGGTAACTCAGGAGACTCTGCGTGGAACAAGACAACTACAGGACACAGTTTTATAAGTGGCAAAGTCTATATTATCACAGTCCACAGCACTTGGTGCAAATATCAAATGCAGCTCAGCAGTCTATA
Organism: Ranitomeya variabilis; assembly: GCF_051348905.1. Lineage (NCBI taxonomy): Eukaryota > Metazoa > Chordata > Amphibia > Anura > Dendrobatidae > Ranitomeya > Ranitomeya variabilis. Next base: position 255,730,147 of record NC_135232.1, read on the forward strand.
GGAAACTTCAGAGGAAAATGCAATCACGCAGAAAGTCTATGAATCACAATTATTCTTGAGGATACTTGACACGAATAAGTCCTTGCTTAGTCCAAAACACAGATAGATATGCTATAGGCAGTTCAAATCATATCTTAGCTCATTCAGTGAGGCCTGGTTAATAGTCTCAAGTTTTTGCAGAGCAGCAAACGCTTACATGTCCAGCAAATCCAGATGGAAGTAAACACGAGCAGCAGATGAAGGAGGATTACAGGAACTGTGTATGCAGCAGGAACTCAGAGCAGAGTAGCAGGATCTCCACACAGGTTCACAGGAGCAGGTATATAGCCAGGGAGTAATCAGAGGTCAGGAGCTGGATGCAAGGCAGAATACTCTAGCACAGACTGAAGGCTGGGGTGGAGTTTTATAGCAGGAAGACACCGTGCACATGAGACCAAAGACGCCATCTTGGAAAAGGGCAGTAATGCACAAAAGGTAAAAAAATGTTCAGAGTCCTGACAGCTAGGTTCACATTGCGTTAGGGCGATCTCTTTAACGGATCCGTTACTTAGCGGCACTAACGCAATGTAACGGATCCGTTAACGCGCCCATAGACTTACATTATCGTAACGCATCCTAACGAATGTCAAAATCGGCATACGTTAGCGATGATGCGTTACTTTGTGACGCACCCTCGAACGTGGTTTACTGCATTTTCGGGTACGTTAGGTCTTATGGATGCGTTCTCTGTGCATAGACCTCTATTGCTAACGCATGCCAACGCAATGGTACCATGCGTTAGCACAGTGCGATTGTAGCAAAAAACAGCGATTTTGGGCATCCACGTTAGCGCATCCATTTAACGGATCTGTTAAACGGATGGCACTAACGCGATGTGAAGCTAGCCTTAGCAAGCTTATAGGAAACCAGCCATTAGGATTTTGCAAAGTAAACTACAGATACTGTCAGGTTGTCGCAGTTAGGCTACGTTCACGTTAGCGTTGCGTCGGGCGCAGGTTCGGCGACGCATAGCGGCGCATGCGTCATGCGCCCATATATTTAACATGGGGGCGCATGGACATGCGTTGTCTTGCGTTTTGTGACACATGCGTCATTTTTGGCGCAAGCGGCAGGGCGCACAGGACGTGCATTTTTTTTTGCGTCCAAAATCAAGCCAAAAATGGACGCATGCGTCACAAAACAATGCGTTTTTGCATGCGTTCTGCATGCGTTGTGCGTTGCGTCGCCGACGCAACGCCCAACAACATGAATGTGAACGTAGCCTTACACTGAATAAAATGATACCTGGGGTGAATAAATCTGTTTTGTTGTTGTTTAATCTTCAGTATGTTTGCAGTTTTCAGTTAAAGGGAACCTGTCACCCCCAAAATCGAAGGTGAGCTAAGCAGACCGGCATTATCTACAGAATTCTGGAATGCTGTAGATAAGCCCCCGATGTAACCTGAAAAATGAGAAAAAGAGGTTACATTATACTCACCTGGGGCGGTCCCGGTACGATGGGTGTTGCGGTCCGGGGCCTCCCATCTTCTTACGATGACGTCCTCTTCTGGTCTTCACGCTGCGGCTCTGGCGTACTCTGTCTGCCCTGTTGAGGGCAGAGCAAAGTACTGCAGTGAGCAGGTGCTGGCCTCTCTGACCTTTCCAGTCACCTGCACACTGCAGTACTTTGCTCTGCCCTCAACAGGGCAGACAGAGTACGCCGGAGCCGCAGCGTGAAGACAAGAAGAGGACGTCATTGTAATAAGATAAAAGGCGCTGGACCGGACCGCGACACCAATCGGACCAGGCTGCAGCGAGACCGCCCCTGGGTGAGTATAATCTAACCTCTTTTTCTCATCTTTCAGGATACATCGGGGGCTTATCTACAGCATTACAGAATGCTGACCAGGATCCAAGGGGAATCATTACTCCTTGCTGAGAGTGACATGTCAAGCATGCCGAGATGAGGAGCAGGGCCGCGCTTAGTAACCCGATATTTACCCTGGTTACCATTGTAAAAGTAAAAAAAAAACACTACATACTCACCCTCTGATGTCTGTCACGTCCCCCGGCGTCCGCGCTGCTGCTCAGAGCTTCCTGCACTGAATGTGTCAGTGCCGGCCGTAAAGGAAAGCACAGCGGTGATGTCACCGCTGTGCTTAGGGCCGGCGCTTACACAGTGCAGGGAAGCTGAAGGCGAGGGACGCGACAGACACGGCAATGTAAGTATGTAGTGTTTGTTTGTTTTTTACATTTACACTGGTAACCAGGGTAAACATCGGGTTACTAAGCGCGGCCCTGCGATGTTTACCCTGGTTACCCGGGGACTTTGGCATCGTTGGTCGCTGGAGAGCTGTCTGTGTGACAGCTCTCCAGTGACCACACAACGACGCTTCAGCGATCGGCATCGTTGTCGATATCGCTGCAGCGTCACTTAATACCTTTAGTATGAAAGCCAAAATCAGAATCTCAATTTGCAGACACTGATTTTCAGGCTCCTGCCCCTCGTCAGTGCAAATGTGACATCTGGTTTGGCTGTGCAAATAAGCAATACTAGGTACACGCTTTACCAAATCTATTGCATCCTGCTCTCTGGATGGGTGCAGCCTCTTTTATTAGCGGGGAGAGGCAAATTAGATGGTTGACCATTCATGTAAAAATTGGAAGTTCGCCTGACTTAAATCCATTTTCTTTGTCATTGGTTAAGGATAGGTCATGGGAAAATTACCGTAGGCCTGGAAAAAAAAAAGAACCTTTAAAGCGAACCTGCCAGGTCCCAAAGGCCTTATTAAGCAGCTATCATAATTATTTCGAGACATAATCAAGTAATAAAACTATGGCCTTCATTTAGTATACAGTTATTTATATGTCCACAAAAGTAAGTTTTATTATTATTATTATTATTATTATTATTATTATTATATCTTGCATATTGTAAGGGTTGTACTCGGCTGTGGTTGAGGTGTAGGTACAGGAAGTGGTTTCAGTAAAATTTCCATGGTAGTTTATTAAAACGTTGTCATAAACCGCTCAGCATAACCAAACCAAAAAAGCCTTTTTTCGGCACAGAGTGAAAACAGAAAGAAAATGAACCATACAGTAGTAGGCGGGTTCACCCTCTCAGGCTAGGCCTCTTTCACACATCCGGTTTTTAGAATCAGTCAGTGTTGAAAAGATGGATCCTGTGCAGATTGTAAAACGGATGCACTGGAGCCTGTTTTTTTGACAGATCCGTCAGAGCTGCATCTGCCGGAATTTAAAGGAACACAATTCTGGGGGAGAGAGAGAGTTTTCTCCCTGAATAGGAAAATGGGTTAAATGAACGGAAAATAAATTGTTCCGGGCATGCTCGGTTTCAAAAAATGGAATCTGTCGCTGGATTCCATCTTTTGACGGAAAGCGACTGATACTGCGCCCATAGGCATCCATTATAGCCAACGACAGACGCTGCTGGATCCGTCGCTGTCCGATTTTCCGACGCAGATAGAAAAACGTCTCTTTGGACGTTTTCTCCAGACGGATACAAAAATTCCAACGGATCCAGCGCACGACGGACGAAACGTGAGGCAATCCGTCGTAATCCGTCGCTAATACAAGGAAGAAAAAAAAGACTGTTCCAGCGGGCAAATTCGCTGGATCCGTTTTTTTTCACAAAACTACGGATTTTGACAGAAACAAGTGTGAACGAGGCCTTAGTGTTAGGTCAGCTCTTGAGTCCTTTAGCAAACACAATCCATACTGGAGGTCTACACACCTCCAGACAGAGACACTGAATGAGAGTTCTACTGACGAGTTCAGTAGAAATTACGTATGTAAGTTATAGCAATACATGTTGTTTTTGCGGATGTATATATAACCGTATAGTACATCAAGTGCATGATTGTATTACTAGATTGTGGTGGCGTGGGCCTGGGGGATCAGATAGGATTCCTTTGAACCATTATAAGATTTTTGCAGCAAGAGAAAGAGAATTGGGTTACAAGACCTTTTTCATGAATTTATATATTCTATCTTGGGTAATAAAGCCATGTGTGAGCAGTAATACCAAATCTTGTGTGCCCCCAAAAGGTAGAAACTAGATAAAAGCCCAAAGCAAAGATATATTTCCATTGAATATTCTAGTCCTCCATCACAAAAGTACAGTAAAAAAGTGAATTTGGTTCATGTGTAGAAGACATTGTAATGTGCTGGGTTTCCCTACCACTGAGCACAGTATATATGCATTAATGTCTATACATACTGTAGAATCGGATCTGTGATTTATGTAATTGGCAGGCAAGGTAAGGAGCCTGATGTCTGGCCTCTGTGAAATGCAGTCTTCTGGAAACCTAAAACTGTGAATTGACAAACCTCTTGGGAAATCTTGGCAGACTCCCTTGTTCAGAGGCCCGCTCTAGGTCATGGTGAATGCAGCAGGGCTGTTGAACTGAGGCTTGAGGACATCCAGCGAGGAGTGCGGAATGTGCGAGCCCACAATCTGCTGGGAAAGTCTTACACCATTCTTCCAGAGCAGCGGATTCTGACTTCACATAGCCAAGACACGCCACCTCTGCTGTCAGCTAAAAAACCATGTGGGATCCTCAGCTCTCCATTCTAAGGCAGCTGTTGATGTAAGGAATCTGTCGTAGGTAATTAGATCCTTGGAAAAATGTCCTCTCCTGTGTTACTGCTAGTAATACTGTGTGCGCTACAAGGCGTGGAATAATTGGATCTGACTTTTGTTTGCCGGTGATCCTGCTGTGTCGAAATCTTTGTAATTGTGTTGAAAGCAGATTTTTATGACATTGTTAGTGCAGTTAGGTAGTGTCTTTTTTATAATGATAAAATGGCAATGTATTGTATAGTGCTGGCAAATACAGTAGCACTGTACAGACAATATACTGTATGTATTTGCATTTAAGTCTCAACACAATTAAATGCTAGACAATTATTAATTTTCTTAGGTAAAGACGTGCAGCTTTACATGCATCTTGTGCTTCAATTCATCACCGTGTTAAAATGTCCGCTTGTTGTTGGTGAATTGAACACTGCATGTTGGAGCACTCAAGCGTGGTATTGGTGAAATGAAACAAAGTACGGTATATTAGGAAGTTCTATAATATGTCATTATTAAACTTCATGCTCATTCAATCTGTATACCCTGCAATGTGTACTCCCACGACATGCACATGAGTTTTCTTCACCATCACCAGTAAATAATATAAATAAAAGCAGTCTGTTGTAGTTGACTATCTAAGCAAATAGATAATGGCTGCACTCAAGTTTATTGTGCTAAAGCAAGGAAATGTGCAATACATGAAATGTGAACAGCATGATGGCTTGTGAAATTTATGAAAAAACACATGAGATTTTTAGCACAAAATTTGGCCAAATATTGTGAGCCCATTCACCAAACGTCAAGGTAATCTCAGATCGAATGGGTAACTAACCTGTCTGCCTAGTGTGAACACTTACCTATGGCTAATAAAATGGTAAAGCCTGTATTTATAGAGGAGGTTAGAACCAACTGTGTTTGGATGTAGTTAAAATCACAGCATGGTGAAGGGCGGGGCGTTCACACTAGGCAGACAGGTTAGTTACCCATTCGATCTGAGATTACCTTGACGTTTGGTGAATGGGCTCACAATATTTGGCCAAATTTTGTGCTAAAAATCTCATGTGTTTTTTCATAAATTTCACAAGCCATCATGCTGTTCACATTTCATGTATTGCACATTTCCTTGCTTTAGCACAATAAACTTGAGTGCAGCCATTATCTATTTGCTTTGTAAGACTTTTTGGTTATGCACCAGTTCAGACTAGATGGCTGTTCAGTCAGTTTTTCTATATTTACTATGTAGTTGACTATCTGTCCCACTGCAATTCCCACGATTAGAGCATACTTCAAACTTTTAACGGCTTTAATTTTTTGTTGTTGTAAAGAAATCCGTATTATACGGAAGAATATAAATCTTTATAATATAATTTGTGAGAGAGATCCTCTTTGTCCTCAGCTGACAATTCATTCTCACAATTCTCAATTCATGGGTACAATCTGTCTTCAGTGAATTTCCGTTACTGAGATAGATGTCAATTGGTGCTTATAAGACTCTTGTCTTGAAAGAGTTGAAATAATTTTTCAAAATTCGGTTCTGATTATGATCGGCGACGAATATTGCTTTTGCATTGAAGTCAATGGAAGTAGAAATGAACAAGTATGTTCGGAGCCGATCATTAAACATAAATTCGGCACGAATAGGGTACCAATATGGCACTAGTATGGCAAATTCAGATTCGCCAGCCGATTTTGAACATATTTGCTCAATTCTAGTTCCTACTATGAGTTTTTTTTACATTGCATATTTACAAAAAAAATGCAAGCAACTGATTTTACTTAATGGGTGGAGAAAATCTGCAACATCAAAAACTATCCAAAAGCTCAACGTGGGAATGTAGCCTTACTCATTTCAGGAGAGTTTGCAGCAGAAAGTCTGTCTGCTTCTAGCTTCTCCCTCCTCTTCATAGAATGTTTTAAAATGGTTTTCCCATGAACAAAAGATCAATTTAACCTCTTCCCAACATGCGCTTGTTGGTCCTTATTTGGCCTACCAGGTGTCACTTATATTTTCCCTTATAGCTTTTTAACTGTTTTTAAATGTGTGGGGTTTTTTTGTTTTGCTTGTATAGCTTTATTTAAATAAATTTTAACCTATTTTATTTATAACGGTGATCCTTGCCATTCTATACACACTTCTTTCTTCTCCTACTATTTAGTGCTTTAACAAGTGTGTTGGCCAGTGATCCATTTTGTTATTGTTGTTATTTTTGTTGAGCCCTCAGTATTTCTTCATATGAAAACAGTAGTTTTCCCCCACATATGGGGTATCGGAATACTCAGGAGAAATTGGACAACAAATTGTATGGTGTAATTTCTCCTGTAACCCTTGTGAAAATGCTAAATTTGGGGCTAAAGTAAAATTTTTGTGAAAAAAGTTAATCATTTTTTCCTTTCACATCCTTTATTTCAACATAATCCGGAAATCCATCACTGTAGTGCAGCGTGCAGGGGGAGACATGCAGGGGAACAGGTGGACGATGGCCATTTCGCGCTCACACGTGAAAGCGGCCATTGTTTTCCTGCATGTCTCCTCCTGCACGCTGCACTACCGCTAGATTGATGTCCGGATTATGTTGAAATAAAGGACTTTTAATTCACAGAAGAAACTGGTGAGTGCGGCCTTTTATTGGCTCTTTTCTGGATGCATTTAACGTGTAAGGCGCATGTTCACACGTCAACTAAAAAGCCAAAACCTAAGAAACAAACACCTTGTAGTAAATAAATAAATAGCTATGGTGAATAAAAATTACATGGGGTACTTGGTTAACATTGATTAAAAAAAAACGTAAAAGCAAAGTTCACAGACTGAAAGATCAGTCCAGGAGGAGATGGAAGCAGATTTGTATGATAAGACATATTACAAGGTTTTTTATTTTCATGTTCTTTTTATAAATTTATGAAATAAAATGTCAAACGATGGTTTCACTTTAAAGCTGTTGTGTACCTTTGATATGAATGTCATCTATACCGATCGGTGAGGATGAGACACCTGCCACCTCTTACCGATCAGCTGTTTTCGGCACCAAGATCATGTAAACTGGAAACTGAGCAACAGCAGCCTGGCTCCGCACGCTGTATAGTGGCCGTTCCGGAGAACTGCTGATCAACTTCTATTCAGTTCAATAGGACTGTTCAGGATGTGCATACATTAAGCATCCTATTATTAAAATGCATTCCGCAATTTTTGTGCACATGTTGTGTTTTTTTCCGCAGCGGAATTGCATTCCGGAAAAAAAAACGCAGCATGTTCATTCTTTGTGCGGAATCGCGGGGATTCTGCACACATAGGAATGCATTAATCTGCCTACTTTCCGCGTGTGGCTATGCCCACCATGTGGGAAGTAAGCGGATCATGTGCGGTTGGTACCCAGGGTGGAGGAGAGGAGACTCTCCTCCAGGCCCTGGGAACCATATACGGTAATTGTAAAAAAAAAAAATTAAAATAATAAATCGTGATATTCTCACCTTCTGGTGTCCCTCGCAGCGTTTCTGCTCCTTGCGATGCTTCCGTTCCCAGTGATGCTTTGCGGCAATGACCTGTGATGACGTGGGTCTCGCGAGACCGCTACGTCATCTGATTTTTTTTATTATGTTTAACATTAGATCTTTTTACTATTGATGCTGCATAGGCAGCATCAATAGTAAAAAGTTGGTTACACTTATCAAACACTATGTTTGACAATTGTGACCAACCTGTCAATCCGTTTTCCAAGCGATGCTACTGAACGCTTGGAAAACGCTAGTATTTAGCGGGAAAACGCATGCCAATTCCGCATGCGTTTTACCCGCGGCACAGTTGCGGAATTGCCGCGGAAATTTCCGCAGCAATTCCGGACGTGTGCACATAGCCTTACTCTGAGGCAGCTCTTTTTGAAAGGCCTCACTGGCGAGGTGCCACACACCACTCACAGTGTGCCTTAGATTAATCCTAGGCTCCTGATGCATGACACGTTTTTGTCACCTAGAAGTTTTCTATCAGACCATTGAATTCATGAAGACTATATCCAGTGCAGACTGGCACGGGAGCTGGAGATTACAGATTAACTTTCTTCTTGTGGCAAAAATGGTAATGTGTAACGGAACTTTACACGTCTTGGTTTTGGCATTGATGTCAAATGGTGGGACCCAGTCATCACCATGGTTTGGCTGTTGAGACCCAGCAATAACCAATGACATTTTATTGAAAAATACCATAATTTACTCATCTTAATTCTGGGATCACTATAATCTGTGACCCCCATCTGACTTTTTTCCTGGACAGCACCAGTCACCAACTTGTGCTACGTACTTAAAATAATACATGCATTTTAGTGGGGTTGAGGCTGACATTGATTTTGTCCATGATCTTTGGTCGAGACATCCTCTGTCACTACCAAAGTTGGCATGCAGCCCCAGCCTAACGCCAGTAGTCCAATCTTAGATTGGAAGACCAGAGGAATAAATATCAGACAGAAAAAAATCCTAAAATACAACTTGTATGTATACGGCTAAGAAAACCCATATAATAACACTATAGAGTCACAAACAAATCTCAGTATTAGTAAAATATAATGATAGGGAAGAAAGCAGTCTAGAAGAGGTCTGGGTAGTGTATTCACCATCACTTACCCAACCTTACCACGGAGGTTGGCACCCTAAGTTTCCTGAATGACCCAAATAGGGACTAACTATCCAAAAAACCACCACCATCACCAAACAATAAAGTACTACAGTGCAATATAATAGCGTATATCTAATGAATGACCATAATACAGAGGCATAGATTTTAGGAGTAATGAATAGTTGGAATCGTTGTTGTGAACCCTCAATAGATCCGACAATAAGATTGAGCTAGTACGCAATGTCGGACTTAGGGTGTCAACCTCTGCTTCAAGGTACGGTAAGTGAGGGTGAATACACTTTCCCACCTCTTCTAGATTGCTTTCTTCCCTGTCATTTTGCAAATACTGAGATTTATTTGAGACCCTAATGAGGCGGATCCGCAGCGTTTTTTGCCTTGCAGAAACGCTGCAGATCCGCAAGTGATTTACAGTACAATGTAAGGCTATGTGCACACGTTGCAGATTTGACTGTGGAATTTTCTGTGCAGATTCTGCATTTCTTGGCAGAAAACGCAGGTCAGAATCTGCTCCTTTTTTTGGTATGTGCACACGTTGCAGATTTTTTGTGCGGATTTCTTCCTATTTTTACACCTGCAGATTTCTATTATGGAATGGGTGCAGAAACGCAGCAGATCTGCAAAAAGAATTGACATGGTCCTTTTTTGAATCTGCTGCGTTTTCTGGGCAGATTTTTCTGCACCATTAGCACAGCATTTTTTTTTTTGCCATGGATTTACATTGTACTGTAAATCACTTGCGGATCTGCAGCGTTTCTGCGCGGAAAAAAAAGCTGCAGATCTGCAGGAAATCTGCATCAATAGGAAAAAAAATGTTGTGCTAATGGTGCGGAAAATTCCGTGCGGAAACGCTGCAGATTAAAAGTAGCATGTCGCTTCTTTTGTGCGGATCTGCAGTGTTTTTGTACCCAATCCATTATAGAAATCCGCAGGGGTAAAAAAAGCAGTAAATCCACAGCAAATACACACAAAAAAACGCGTCAAATCCACACCTGCGTTTTCTGCCAAGAGATGCAGAATCTGCACAAAATATTCCTGAGGCTAATCCGCAACGTGTGCACATAGCCTAAAGCCACCTTTTTAGTGCAGTTTTCTTCTACACCCTGATCACGCTTTAGTCACTGTGATGCCGTTCACCTATTGATCACACAGGACGAGCCGCTCCGTCTTATTTGTAGGGGAACAGCACCACCTGTGCCTCGCTGAGCCTTCTGCTGGTGTGGAATAGGCTGAGATTGCTGTGTCACAAGTGCCCTCTAGTGGACAAAATTGGAAACCTCTACAGCAACTTTGAACTCCAGAAGTCTCATGCTGTAGTTGAATATTTGCCAGTGATGTTATCTTTACCTGATTACTTTGTCTGTTCTTCTTGGAAACGGTTTTTAAAACACACAGAAATGTGATCAGGTCACATACAAAGGAAAATAGCTATTTCTTATATCTGGGGAGCTGGAAATGTGCTGTAACTAAGAACTGGAACAGGATCACGCAGTGTGCAAGCTGATCATCTTCTGTTTAACCGCTGCAAAACATATCAAGTGCCTAAAGCTAGTGAAGACTATTGTGTCCAGTTGGCTGCTGTTTACGCCAGTCCCTGGTCTGCCAGGCAGGAGTCGCTTCACTGTCTGCAGAACATGATACAGGAGTCTAATCCAATAGAGAGTAACTTCTGACCTTGGGGTAAACCCCATTCCATATGCGGAGATCAGTCTGAGCGTTCACATTTCTGCTATCTGCAGCTGTTGACAGTGGAAGGATTTTACACATATAACCTATTGTCTTTTATGACTACATTTCATTTGTTTTTCTGCTTCATTTGCTTTTACATTTCGAAAGCCCTTGTAGGGGGAGATCTGTAAAGTTCTGCTAAATAAATTTGTAGTCTTGTGATGTCCTGAATGATGGCTTCAATCTCCATCTGCTCTGCCAGGCAGAGACATTCGGTGGAAGTAGTTACCGCACAGATCTGTTGCCGCCTGCGGCACTTGTGTCACTACACGGTCAGGAATTTATGTCAGTTCAGCACAGTTAACAATCTCTGACAGTCCGTGAACTGTAGGAAATAGTAATAAATAAAGACAAGGGAATGTATTCAGCCACTGGACATAAAGATTTGGGCTGAAATAAGAGCCTTCTCTGCAAACTGCATTTTCCTTCCGTTTCTGGAGCTATGTGGTGGAGCAACATATTTGCATAGTCATAAATAGGTCTTGTGGTCTTCCTGCGATGTCAGATTTGTAACATAATTATTTTCAGGAGATATTTTTCTGGACAGCAAGATTTTTATTTTTAACTGTGTTGAATCGTGAAATGATTGGTTTATTGTGCTTCATATACTGTATGTAAAGCAGAACAACATGAAGGCTTTTGACAAAATACTTGAGCCAATTAGACAATTTTTTTCAGTAAGCCACAACTTAAGGCCCCATCCACATTAGACTAAAGTTGAACGAATCCGACGATATCGATGGGATCAGCCTACTCACACCGCATTTGTTTTTCAATGGCAGATCCTCTTATTCTCTAAGCCGCTGCCAGAGGAGTTTAGCTGCTAATCTCCTGTATAGAACACTGCAGAGAACTACACACTGTAGACTTCAATAAATAACCGCTTATCTGCATATTCAATATGCAGATTTGCAGCAGAATTTTTTTCCTTTACATTGATAGAGATGGTAAATCCACAGCAGAGATGACCATACTGCAGATCCCATGATTCCAGGTCGAATTCATTGCAGTCAAATTTTGCATTACGATGAGCTATTGGACTGCAAAGGGCCCATACACTATTCTTGCACAGGGGCCCTTTTTGGTCTGTGTCCACAATTGGTTTCATATATGTTATCTGTAGTGTACACTGATGCCATCCATGTGCTGTACGTGTTTTTCACGGATTCATAGACTTTTATTTGTACTCTTTATCCGAAAAAAATGGACATTTCCTTGAGTTTTGCACAGACATGTGAACAGCTCCATAGTTTATAATGGGTATGTGGAAAACACGGATAGAACACATACGTGCAGCAGACATGTCTGAATGAGGCCTAACACATAGGAGAAGACTTACAATTTTATTTGTCTCCTATGAGAAAGTCACTGACCATCACTGATGATAATTGATTCAAAACACAATGGTCTGTGTTTTACGTACGAGAAAATCCCGGGCATCTGACGGAGACCTCCATTTACAGCTATACACACTTTAGTTGCTATCATTTTCATGTGACTTTTAAAGGTTTGTGACACCCATAGATTTTTTTTTTTTGCTGGAGATAACACTCTAAGGGCTCATTCCCACTTGCGATCCATTTGGACGAGTGCATTGTGAAAAAAAAAATCAGATTGCACTCGCCCCAATGTTTCTGTATGGTGCAGCTCACATCTGCGATTATTTTCTCATGCTGAATCGGCACAAGAGAACAGTTGCAGAATGCTGCAATTGCCCCCGAGAATCGGATTGCATGCACCCATATATGTGAAACATCAGGTATCACCCGAGTGCAGTGCGATTCTCGCCGATGCCGCCAGCACAGGAGATGGAGAAATTACTTCCTCTGTCTCCTCCGCACCTGTGCTCCGATACTTTCATGCAAGAAGCTCGGAGCGCTGTAGCATGACACTCGGCTCCCACTCGCAGCAGAACAGGAGGTGAGGGTCATTAGCTTATCGCATCCAATGCCCTCGCATGCAAGAATCATCAGATGCCATTACACTTAAGGTACCTTCACACGAAACGACATCGCTAGCGATCCGTGACGTTGCAGCGTCCTGGCTAGCGATATCGTTTCGTTTGACAGGCAGCAGCGATCAGGATCCTGCTGTGATGTCGCTGGTCGCTGAATAAAGTCCAGAACTTTATTTGGTCGTCCGATCGCTGTGTATCGTTGTGTTTGAAAGCAAAAGCAACGATACCAGCGATGTTTTACACTGGTAACCAGGGTAAACATCGGGTTACCAAGCGCAGGGCCGCGCTTAGTAACCCGATGTTTACCCTGGTTACCAGCGTAAAAGTAAAAAAAACAAACAGTACATGCTCACCTGCGCGTCCCCCAGCGTCTGCTTCCTGACACTTACTGAGTGCCGGCCCGAAAGTGAAAGTGAAAGCACAGCGGTGACGTCACCGCTGTGCTGTTAGGGCCGGAGCTCAGTCAGTGTCAGGAAGCGGACGCTGGGGGACGCGCAGGTGAGCATGTACTGTTTGTTTTTTTTACTTTTACGCTGGTAACCAGAATAAACATCGGGTTACTAAGCGCGGCCCTGCGCTTAGCAACCCGATGTTTACCCTGGTTGCCCGGGGACCTCGGCATCGTTGGTCGCTGGAGAGCGGTCTGTGTGACAGCTCTCCAGTGATCAAACAGCGACGCTGCAGCGATCGGCATCGTTGTCGCTATCGCTGCAGCGTCGCTTCGTGTGAAGGTACCTTAATGGGAACGCGGCCTAAGTTGTTGCTTTTAAGGTCACAAGGCTGGAAGTGTGATAGTAGTGTGATAAGAAAGTAAGAAAATACTGATACACAAAATAAAGGAAAAGGTTTTTTTTCTCGCCTTTTTTCCAATTGAAATCTCTCACTCCCCACGGAATATTCCGTCTGCTGGCTCGCCTACAAGCTATACAACTGTTGTCAGATGTGCTAGTAGTATGACCTGCAGGACAGGTCCCATGGAGGACATGCCACAAGGCGCCTGCTGTCTTTACACAAACACAGTCCATTATTGCTCCATTCCTAGATATGAATGAACAAAGTTCTCCTCCTGACATTCTGTAATCAGACCCTTAGCTGGGAAAGATTACAAGGGGTTGGGCTCCTGATTTGTTCTGGTTAATGTTACACACACAGAGATAAGATAGCAGATACAAATGTCCCTGGATTCTTGTTCCTTATCACTTGTGGCTCATTAATACTTAATTTTTGTTCAATTTAATAACCCAGCATATTCAGAGATAAGTTGTGCTTCAATGTGGAATAATCAGCTCATGAGTTACCAGCTTCATTTGCGTTTACACCTTCTCTGCAAACACGCGCTGTATAAAACAGGTAGGTGCCTGGTATTGGTGGTACTGATTTGGAGGTGTCAGTAGGTGTTTCACTGTCCCTGCTTGTTACAAGTCTCTGCTGGTGTATGCTTTCATTACAGCACGTAGAAATGACAATGGAATTGTTCCTAGTGTTTGTATTTGTGGCATTTGTGTCCCTTTACTCATTGTTTCTGAATTTATAGTGTTCAGATTGTCTATGTCCTGCCGTAAAGCTTTGATATCTTTGTTAGAGGCTGTTTACCCTGCAGAACAATGTAAAAGTTTACTGCATTCACAGATTGTAAAAGTGAAAGATTACAGGCAAAATCAGTTTTCAGATAATGTCCTTGGTGTCGCCAGTGAATGTGTTGTATCTCATTGCTCTACTGGGCATTGAGTGTTCCTATATTTTGTATGGCAATAAGAGTGTTCCTATATTTTGTATGGCAGTATATAATGATCCGTGCTTTTGCCACCTGCTTAAAAACATTGTCATAGTAAATGTGAAAAATCCTAACGGTCAAGAAAATATTATTGCTGATATTTACTTGTTAAGCTGTTACCTGGTTGTTCTCCTCTGTGCTATAATTGGATGTGTGTCGGCTGGACCTGGACAAGGAGCCTTGGGATTTCCTGTGTTTTTTTTTTTTTTTAGCATTTGTAAGGAATTTTGTCTGAAAGGTATTTTCCAGAAAGGTCTCGAGTTATTGTCAACTTCCAGGACACAGGCCCCTGGGGCTATTATACTGTATAGATCACTATGCCGGGCCCATTATACTGTATGGAGGGCTCTGTGGGGTCCATTTTACTGTAGAGAGGACTATGTGGAGCCACTATACTGTATGGAAGACTGTGGGGCCATTATACTTTATGGAAGACTATGCAGGGTCCTTTATACTATATAGAGGACTTGAGAACTATGTGTTGCCATTTGCATTGTATGGAAGACTGTGTTACCCATTATTCGGTGTGGAGGACTATGTGGGGCCCATTATTCTGTATGGAGGACTATGTGGGGCCCATTATTCTGTATGGAGGACTATGTGGGGCCCATTATTCTGTATGGAGGACTATGTGGGGCCCAGCATAATCTATTTAGGATTATTTGGGGCCCAATATACTGTGTGGAGGTCTGTGTGGGGATCACAGTTGGGCCATTACACTGTGATGGGTCACCATTCTTTTCTGGGGGGTACAATAGGGTCATCATACTGTATGTGTGGAGAAATTCACTTTGGGGGTGTCAAAATGTGTTTGGGGGGCACTTTTGTTGGCATCAAGCTTTATTATCTTTTTTAGTTATTAATTCAAGAATTTTTTTATCCTTTGTTATTACATACTATATGGTGGCCCGATTCTAACACATCGGGTATTCTAGAATATGTATGTAGTATATAACACAGCCCACGTAGTATATAACACAGCCAACTAGTATATAGCACAGCCACGTAGTATATTGCACAGCTACGTAGTATATAGCACAGCCCGTGTAGTATATAGCACAGCCCACGTAGTATATAGCACAGCCCACGTAGTATATAGCACAGCTCACGCAGTATATAACACAGCATCGTGGTATATTGGCCAGCCACGTAATATATTGCACAGCCACGTAGTATATAGCACAGAGATGTAGTATATAGCACACCCACGCAGTATATAACACAGCCCATGCAGTATCTAACAGAGTCCACGTAGTATCTAACACAGCCCATGTATTATATAGCAATGTGGGCACCATATCCCTGTTAAAAAAAAAAAAAAAAAAAAGAATTAAAATAAAAAATAGTTATATACTCACCTTCCGGCGGCCCCCGGATCCAGGCCAGGCATTTAGCGATGCTCCTCGCGACACTCCGGTCCCAAGAATGCATTGCGGTCTCGCGAGATGATGATGTAGTGGTCTCGCGAGACTGCTGCGTCATCATCTCGCGAGACCGCAATGCATGGACCGGAGCGTCGCGAGGAGCGGGAAAGGCACCGGAAGGTGAGAATATAATGATTTTTCATTTTTTTATTATTTTTAACATTAGATCTTTTTACTATTGATGCTGCATAGGCAGCATCAACAGTGAAAAGTTGGTCACACAGGGTTAACGGACTGCGTTACACCATGGCATAACGCGGTGTAACGCAGCCATTAACCCTGTGTGAGTGCTGACTGGAGGGCAGTATGGAGGGGGCACTGACGGAAAGTAGGAAGGGGCGAATTCACGGCCAGACCGTGCCTGCCGGCCGCGACTAATCAGCGACGCGGGATTTCCGTTACAGACAGACAGACAGACGGAAGTGACCCTTAGACGATTATATAGATAGATTTAAATTAGGCCATTGGGCCATATGCGTTTAACTGTTCTTACATAACATTATATTGTTATATTATATTATATTATATATTATATTGTTCCAGTATGCCCCATTTGTGATTATTTGCTATTTTTGTTTTAAGAGCTATTAATTAAAATTTACTTTGTTCACAGGACAAGCCCTTTAAGTTGTCATATGAAAAGTTTTGTCATTGTATTTAATGATAAACAAAAACTTTGCTAATTGTAGACATTTTTTTATATAAATATCAAGGTTGGCCCGCAACTTTGTCCAAGTTTTGAATTTTGGCCTCTGTGCATTTGAGTTTGACATCCTTGTTCTGATTTCAAAAAGCAAATGTATTAACTTGGCAGTCAAAATTGCAGTAAGTGAAGCAAAATTTTATTGGCAATCCATTTGGTTAAAATTTTGGTCTTAGCAGACCTTCATCAGAACTGTACAAAATACAGGAAAAACATTACTGAATGGTGACTATGATATACATATATACATATCAAACAAAAAACGTGTCATTTGAGAGACTTTTCTTCATAAATTAGTTTATTGATTGAGAACAGCATATAGTTACGTTTCTAAATACAACCAAAGAGGTATCATTATAGTGATACTGTCAAAAAGTTGTCAAAAATATCAAGATAATATGTTAACATCGAGAGAAGACTTTTCTATACAAGATGGGATACAATGATTATACCACCATTTATCAAGAGATATGTCTCTGTTTTAAGGATCTGTCATTTTCTGAGTGTTGAACCCAATCAAAATCACAAAACTTTTGTCTACATAGATCTATCAGATCAGAAAAGGATATAGTAGTGATCAGGAGTGAGGTCTCAAAAGCCTGTCTCAAAGTGGTAACCTGTCCCAAGGAAAAAAAAGAGGACCAGTTGTGTTGGTGGTAATCCTCGGAAACTGGGGTAGGCGGCGATTGGTAATATTTTTAATATGCTTAAGTTTATTTGCATACATTTTTAGCCACTACTGATCAAAAACCTCATTTTAATGATTATTGATCACTGGCTTAGTGCAAAGCACAAGATGCAGCACCTTCCCAGTGTATGGGGCAGTGGAGTGTTGTAGGATCCCAGGCCCCCTCTACAGTCCGAGCCTTTAGCCTACCATTAGGGACTCTTCTGGGCTTTTTTGTTAGTTTTATTTAGTAAAATCAAGCTGTACATTGGTAATCATTACCTTAATAAGTTAGTATTCTAATGGGCTAATATCAGAAATAAAAATTCTTGAATATTCAGCCTTGAAAAATATAAATTTTGGTTCCAGCTAATGAAATATTCTCCAAGGCCACGTCAGATGCCTATAAATACAGTAAGGACTTTTTAGCCGAGCAGTAAAAATAAGCTTTCAGTGATCGTTCTGCCCCAGGATGGAATTGAATTTTCTGCAGTAAAAACCGTTTGAGTAAAGAATAACAGATCTATCAGCAGAGTACACTGCCAGGGCAGCAGTAAAGTCAGGCATTATTACTTTCTTATCATACAAGGATGTGTTTACAAGTTCACAGAGTTACAAGAGCATTGCATAGAGCTCAGCGAGATAAGGTGCTCCACACAAAGGCTGCACAGTATCCCATGCTAATCTGTGCGTTGAGTGGCTGGAGAGAGGCAGCCTCTTTGTATCAAGGGTTAGAGAAGGACATTGAAGGTGAAGTCTCAGTACTTCGGAATATCCCGGTATGTAATGCATGACTTCTTTCATGTCAGTTCATTTAGCCACAAAATTGGCACCGAAGGACCATCTGTTGCATTTAACCTTTTCATGGAGTGGTTTACCTTATTGATGTCAGACTCAGCTAATTTTTGCACCATTGAATAATTCTAGCCCATCATTTTGTTGATTTACAAACAAAAATAGTTATGGAATGGGGTAGATCAGACCGGCTTTAACCTAGAGGGACTGTAATGACGAGGCCAGAAAGATCTCACCTGGATAAATGGAATATCGCCTACAGGCTGTGTGCACACGTTGCAGATTTCCTGCGGATCCGCAGCGGTTTTTTTTCCACGCAGAAACGGTGCAGATCCACAAGTGATTTACAGTATAATGTAAATCAATAGGAAAAAAAAATGCTGTGCTAATAGCGCAAACATTCCGCACGGAAAACGCAGCGGATTAAAGGAAGAAGCATGTCATTTATTTGTGCAGATCTGCAGCCTTTCTGCACCCACTCCATAATAGAAATCCGCAGGGGTAAAAACGCATGAAATCCGCATAAAAAACGCACAGATTTTGACCTGCATTTTCTGCCAAGAGATGCAGAATCTACACAGAAAATTCCGCAGGCAAATCCGCAACGTGTGCACATACCCATAGAGGGAAATACACATGTACAAATAGGAAAAGGGGAAAGGATTGGATTCTGGAGAATGTGGATAGCCAACGTTGCAGAATGCAATGAATAGAGATTAAGACGTCAGCCAAGGGTATTCCACGAGTTCAATATAGATACAGCAAAGTAATTGACTTATCATGAGTTAAAAAAAAACATCTACTGTATAGCTAATAAAAGTGGATTTTCAGAAACTAGCAGTGTTGGTAAATACTTGGAGCAAGCTCATCTTCTTCCATTCTTGTATTGTTTCAGAGCAAACGTGGTTAGATCTACAGCATACTCATGTCTGATACCACCGATGGCGTGCATAATATTGACAATATACAGGGGTTGGACAAAATAATGGAAACACCTGGAAACATCAACAGAAGTTAGTTTAATATGGTGTAGGTCCACCTTTTGCGGCGATTACTCCGAGGTATGGATTCATACAAGGTGTGAATTGTTTCCAAAGGAATTTTAGCCCATTCTGCGTTAAAACACCCTCCAGTTCTTTGAGCGATGATGGCGGCGGAAATAAACGTCTAAATTGAATCTCTAAAATCAACCATAAATGGTCAATAATGTTGAGGTATGGGGATTCTGGGGGCCAGATGAGATGCTCAACTTCATTAGAATGTTCCTCGTGCCATGCTTTAACGATTCTAGCTGTATGAATTGGTGCATTATCATCCTGAAAGATGGCGTTCCCCTCCGGGAACAGTGCTTGAACCATTGGATGCACTTGGTCACCCAAAATGCCTAAATAATCTCGGCTATAAATTCTTCCATGAAGGGATATCATTGGCCCGGCGGATTTCCACGAAATAGCACCCCAGATCATCACAGAACCTCCGCCATGTTTTACGGTTGGGAGAAGGCAGTCTGGATGGAATGCTTCTTTCGGCTGTCTCCAAACGTACACTCGGCTGGAGGTCGGAAATAGGGTAAACGATGATTCGTCTGAGAATATCATGTTTCCACTGCTCGAGGGACCAATTCTGGAGGTTTCTACACCAATCTAAAACCTTGGAAACATTTGTCATTGAGAGCAGTGGTTTTCTAATTGCAGCTATTCCGTGGAATCCAGATTTGTGCAGCTCCTGATGAACAGTTTTCATGGAAACTGGGCTCTGTAGGTGTTCATTGAGATCAGCAGTGATTTTCGGAGCCGTGGTCTTGCGATCCTCTCTCACAATTCGCTTTAGTCTCTCTCAATTTTGACTTTCGGCCAGACCTGTGCTTTGCTGCGGACGTTTTTCCTTCTCTTTCAAACGCAGTCATTACTTTGGAGACAGTACCTCTTGACACGCCAAGTATTCGGGCACTTTCTATTACACTAGCGCCTGCCATACGAGCACCAACAATTTGGCCTCTTTTAAAATCCGAGAGGTCTGCCATTGGTATCAGGTTCTCATCAATGTTCTTACAATTATGCAAAACAAACAGTTAATTTACATACACATATCACATAACACAAATAATCAACTACAAAACATTACCATATGTCACGGTGTGCATGTTTATCACATGTTCGAAGATTATGATGCCAAAACGTTAGGTGTTTCCATTATTTTGTCCAACCCCTGTATTTACTATCTTTTTGAACATCATGTCTGAAAGTGGAGTGTTCTTTTGCCTTCTTTTTACATATTTTACAAGGGTTGCCCAGGCCTAGGACAAAAGTCTGCAGTCACGTTGTGGCCTCAGCCTGCTGAATTGTGAACGTGACTTAAGTGGAATTGCGGGAACAGCGTCCACGATCACATAACCGCTTGTATGTGATTTATGTACTTGGGGTCACGTGCCCACTAGACCCATGTGGACGGGTGAATTGACAGAAGATGTCACAATTCAGCAGTCTGTGGTCACATAGGTGATGTAAACTGGCTAGACTGTGTGAAATTTGTCAGATTTATGAAGCAGCGCATTGGTTAATTTCCCACATTAAGATTGCTTAGTCTAAGCTGAGAAATATAGAAGTTTGATAAATGTGCCCCAATTAGAACTGTAAGAAAACCTAAAAATCATTCTCTTGTGTACCCCAGATGTGACAATTTTACAGTCATGTAATGGGTCTGATATTTGCTCATAGACAGTGGGCCTCTGGAATAGCTCTGTCGTTCCAGACCTTTGACCAGTTGTGCTTGCAGCTGAATGTAGTGACTGGTATGGAGGATGTTGTGCTGAGTGGCTAATGACTAAAGTTTATTGCTTTCTTCAGAACTTTATTACTCCATCATTGCAGTTGTTTATCTTTATCTAAGCTTCTACAACTGCTACAACAAATCCAACCATAAGTTATCTGAGCTTCGCACATTAAGAGTGCGTTTACACTGGCCGGTGATTAGAAACCAGCGTTCCAATAAATACTCATTTCCTGATAGTGACTAAACTGGCTGCCAGTCACCTGTTGCAACATCCAGGTTTGTTGGGTGAAACAATTTAATATTTTGCTTAAAACTAATCATTCTCGGCAGCATATCTTCCTGTGTAAATAGGACAAGTATTTCCACGAACAGTGAAATTCTGTGTGCACAGCACAATTGCTCTAAACATTCTATTAAATGAACACCAGTCAACTTGCATGTAGGTGATCAGTCTTATAAAGACCACTGTAAATGCATCAGCGGGTCTCTTTTCCACCTATCTGGGCCTCTGACTTTTTTTTCCCCTCTGATATAGTAGTTAATACCTGAGGAAGAGAATCTGCAAAAACTGATTGCATAGTTTGTTTTGGGATCATTCGCACTCATACATGCACATCAGTTGTTGCACTAGACCCGTTGACTATCTGGTTTAGAAAATTTTAAGTTTGTTCTTTTGTTCTGCCTAATCAGTTTGATAGTAGAAACTGGTGAAAAGCGTGATGACAACTGATGCGGTTTTGACATGGAAAATACAACTGAAGAGAATTATACCAGTACTGAATGGACCTGGATGAACACGCAATGTTTCAATCACACGGTTACCAAATGTGCACCTCAGATGCCTTCAACTGCTCCAATAAGAATGACTTTGTCATAACCTGTATGCAGTTTCACAAAGATTATTATGTGTTCATGAGTTTATAATCACTGTCTATTATTTCTTACAGATGATTTATTGTTTGTGAAAAGTGTTAGTCTCTTACGGTAACATTTATATGGGTAAGAATGTGGGTATTGCAATGTAGTCCCACCATAGACGGGTCCCTAAATACTGGCTAAACCTCCAAACTTTCTCATTTTCAGTTGTTTGTGAAGATTAGGCTAGAGCTACACAGCAACAGTAACAATATTCCTCGTGACAATGAAATCGCAGTGTCGCATTGTGACATCGTTTCCTATGGTGTTGCAGAGTGACTTCCGATTGTGACAGTCATAAAAATGTGTTAGCTTTTCTGTCGCTAGTCGCAAACAACTCGCTTGTAAATGCCAGTTACATGCGACTGTGACTCGTGTGGACCTCATCTGTGATTTGGCCATTTCACATGGGATTTTAACTTCTCTGCGATTTCACCATTTTTACAGCAAAATCCCAGCTTTAAAATAGTTGCACGACAATAAACTGCATAGATGTTTTTGTTCTTTCGACTTTCTGGGAATTGTTGTCTCACAGCATATGTCGCCATGTAGACCTAGCCAAATGTTGCCACTAGGGTCAAGGACAGCATTTGCTTAGAACTGACATGAAATAGTCAATTAAAAGGGGATCTTTCACCATTTTTTACATGCTAAACTGGCTACATCATGATACAGTGGCTGAAGTTCTGAATAAAACATAGTTTTATTTTTTATTTCTCATCTCTGTTGCAAAGATATCGGCGTTCTGAATTTGCAGAATAGGCAAAACGAAAATTGGAACAGGACCTTCAGTTTACACAGAACATTATGTTCATTGATGAGGCAAACTTTTTTGGGTGGGCCATTTATATGGATACACCTAAATAACATGGGAATGGTGACAGTTTTCTTGCGTAGGGTGTCTTTAATTGAAATCTGCTGCAATGACCCGGGCACTGCGTTCACCAGACATCAGCACAATTTCCATCCGCTCCTCATGTGTTAACGTCTGCGACATGTCAATGGCTGTAAACAAAGAGAAATTTGTAAACAACTCATGAAAGAATAAAGATACGTTAAAACCAAACACACCATTGTTTTTCTTGTGAAATTCTCAATAAGTTTGTCATGTCACATGACTCTCTTCCCATTGGAAAAAATAAAGCTGGATCCAAAATGTCTGTCTTCAAAATGGCCGCCATGGTCACCTCCCATCTTGAAAAGTTTTCCCCCTCCCATATACTAATGTGCCACAAACAGGAAGTGGATATCACCAACCATTCCCATTATATTTAGGTGTATCCATATACATGGCCCACCCTGTATGTAAACAACATAGGGTACTTAGTTAACATTGTTTTGATTTAAAAAAAGCACATAAAATCCATGCCACCACAACGTTTACCCCAATCGAAAACTCCTCCAGAGCTTAGAACTGGCTATCTCTTTGTGACATAATACGACTGTGTCCAGCCAGGTCACCCAGCTGTCGTTGCTGAGGAGAGCAGAGATGTGTGTTATTACATACACCACTCTGCATCTCTTCTAGACATCAGGGGAACATGGAGTAGATGCAGAGTGATGTGACAGTTTGAGGGTAGGGGGATGAGAGCAGAGGTGTGTGTCATTACCTACACCCCCCTGTGTGTATCCCAGACACACCGCTCTGCTTTCTTCCCCTGCAGTTGTAGTCACAGACACTGTACAGTGATGTGGGTGATGATGCTCAGCTCTGCTCTCCTGAACTTTAGGTTCCAGCAGTGAGATCGGTGTGTCCAAAAGCAATATCTTTGTTATTTACAAATGCTCTTTTTACTTAAAGGTAAGGTACCGCGTTTGTAGATCATTAATAAATCACTGTAATGTAGCATAACATGCTGCTATAACCAAGTTTTAAATGCATGTGAAACAGATTTCGTGTGTTATATGTGTTTAAAGAAGGAACTGGGGGCTGACATCTTGGTTTTGCAGCAGTAGCAGGGCACTAACAGTGTCATTTTACAGCACCCCATGGACATAGGAGATAATAGACCGGCGCTGACCCTATCTATAACATTGGAGAGGTGTTAGCAGTGAGCTGGGCACGCCTCTGTGGGCTGCACAACTCACTGCTGTAGGTGTGACTAGCAGCCATTTTATTATAGCCCAATGCTCTCTGCCCAGCTCCACTTACTCTCTATCACAGGAGCTCCATTCACTCCATTAAGCTGCATTCCCAGCCTGCAGAGAGAGGTGACACCTCTCTCTGCCATACAATGTATCTCTCCCCTCCCTCCACATTGCCTGGCCATTCACTGCAGACCTGGAGCTCCTTCTTATCTTACTGAGGGATGAGTCACAGACAGCTCTGCACAGACAATGCTGCTCCATACACACCACATAAACTGACTGTGCTTCTGATGCAGTAACTGCTGGTGATAGCAGATCACTGGTAAGTCACACACAAAATGGCTCTGCCCTGTGATGCTGCTCTTCATTCTGCCCCAGGGATATTAGACCACCCAAAAGGGGAGGGAAATGCTGATGTCAGCAGTTACTGCCCAGATTTTCCAGCTAACAGTAAAGCTGGTAAGTCTCACTATAGCTGCTTGAGGTCTAAAACGGAAAATGCTCCCCCTAGTGGTCAATATATATATTTGTAAGAAAATATATAATATTTTTCATATAGAAATGTTTGCAAACAGTGCAAACATTGCATTAGTACATTTTATTTACTATTTTAAGCTTAATTTCACAAAAAAACAAACTACAAGAAAACTGGTGGCACCTTCCCTTTAAAGGGCTTGTCTGACGTAATTTTCCCATCAGCGCCAATGTTGCCTATACACATATCTGTCAGTAGGTATTGTGCACCTATATTTTGCAGTGGACCTGATACATGCTGAATGTGCCTGTGGTGCAGGTACGTGGAGATGTGACATCATTGGCGCCTCATGCCACATGAACATTGCTGGGCCATTTATCATCTAGCCGCCGTTAGTCCTAATTTTGCTGCAGAAAGAGTCGTACCAATGCTCTAATTTGGGGAATGTCATTGAACTTGGTTTTCATTAAGGTGCTACAAAATCTTTAAAACTGTCACCTCAGACGCGTCTAAGTCACTGATTGGGGGATATGGCGCTCAGCTTTTTGTTAATTATCTGGATCCACAGATATACTTAGATGATCTTTGTGGTTGGAACTTCCAAGCAATGTCTGATTCCTGCAGACGGAATCCCCTGTCTTGTTGCAGGGAACATTGTCCTCAGTGATTCTTTGCAGTTGTCCCTTGCTTGGTAGAAATAAGCCCTGACCACCCAAGGACTGGTAGGTGAGAGGGGAAGGGTCTGTAAGTCATTCTCATGGGCTGGGAAGTGTTGTTGAGCTCTAATTGTGGAAACTCCTCAGTGAGGCGGCTTATCTGCTGCTGTTTCAGTGATTGTTTGGTTTAGATAAGCTCTGGAGAGTGATAAAACCAGATAAGGTTCTGCAGATAAGGCTCTTTGTAGCTGCCAGCAGCTGATAGGGACAGCATTCCCTGTGGAGTTACTCATGTGGCCTCAAACCCTGGATTCTCTGTGTTTTCTTCTGCAGTTGTTGTGAAGACCAGCTTTAGTATAAGTCGTGCATGATATCCATGTCAGTGACCTACGTTCTAGCTGCACGTTTCCCATCAGAATGGAAAGGAGCGGCTGTTCTTCTAAAGATAAGAGTCCACAATAAAATCCTATTGTGAAAGTCAGAATCCATCTGATACTTATACTGGGGTTCAGCTGCTGCCGTTGGTGGCATCACAAGGGTTAAGACCCCCTAGGATGAAGCAGCGCCTGTGACAGGACCCGCAGCTGGTGAATTGTAATCAGCGGCAGATGTGCAGCCAGATCCGCCTATCACTGCAGCATTTACCCCCAGATAAATCAGTCGTAATCATCTATAAAGCACAGCGTGTCATGTCTAAGGATCACTACCCTTCTGTGCAGCTCCCTCAGGACCCAGGGCTAGGCTTATTTACAGTAGCCTAATTCACAGGACCAAATAATGCCAGAGAGGAGCCTCACAGCCTGCTCTGGCGGTGTAGATGAAGAAGAAGAAATCCCTACTTGATTAACCCCCGCCTCACTGATTGGCCAGAAGCAGTGATGAGCACCTCGGCATATTTTTTTCTGCATGCTGTAGGTGGTCACAAGCAAAATGTAAGATGTATATTTATGAGCGGTTTTTCATGGTGGTGCATTGGTGCCACACTGTGGGGAAAGTGTAGAACAATTCAGTAGGCAATGCCGAAAATTGACACATGTACACTGGGGCCAGATAATCCAATCAATAGTTAGCCTTCATTATTTCAGTGTCATTAAGAAGTGGCTATTAGATATAATATTTTGGAGGGAAGGGTTTCAGAGCCATCTATGTGAGAAAGCTGATTATCATAGAATCTGCATACAGTTAGTGGCTAAAACCATTAGGAGAAACAGAATAGTTTGAGCATGTGTGAGAGGCGATTTGGGACACTCCCCAGCCTTGTCAGTCAGAACTCTGCTCACATGGCAGCAGCCCTACAGCAATATGTGAGGAACAAGACATGAGGGTTTCCCTGGAGGGGGGTCAGGAATGTAACTGGTGACATCAGACTTCCAATCCTTCTGTCTGAGCCGGGCTCAGCATCAAGGAGATGGGATGTCCATGGCTTTTATATAGAGGAAGAGCCGGCAGACATCACAGGAATCTCTGAGTCACATATGTATGTTATTAAACTGTGATATTTTGTCCCATAAGCTGCATGTACACATGCACATAGTGTGCTTTAGTTTGAGGATAAAGATAAAGGATTGGTGCACATCCTTGGTGCACAAGTCTACAACTTTAGTTTATTGTAAACTTTGTAAAATTGTACTTTGTATGTGTGAGCAGCTTACAATCCCTAGCCTAACAGTGTGTTATACTGTCACCAACTCTCCTATCATTACATTAAGGGTATGTGCACACGCTGCGGATTTTGCTGTGGATCCGCAGCGGTTTCCCATGCATTTACAGTACCATGTAATGCTATGGGAAATGAAATCCGCAGTGCACATGCTGCGGAAAAAAACGCGCGGAAACGCAGCGGTTTATTTTCCGCAGCATGTCAATTCTTTGTGTGGAATCTGCAGCGGTTTTTCACCTGCTCCAATAGGAAACTGCAGGTGAAAACCCTCAGCGGAAACCGCAATAAAAACCGCGATAAATCCGCAGTAAAAACCGCAGCGGTTTTGCACTGCGGATATATCAAAAATGCTGCGGAAAATTCCGCAATGGAGTCCGCAGCGTGTGCACATGGCCTTACAGCGTTTTACCAGTTTTTAAGATATCCCCTATTGATAGGATAAGGGGTGACTAAAGGCCCCGTCTCACACAGCGACGCTGCAGCGATACAGACAACGATGCTGATCGCTGCAGCGTCGCTGCAGCGTCGCTGGGGAGCTGTCACACAGACAGCTCTCTCCAGCGACCAACGATCAGGGGAACGACTTCGGCATCGTTGAAACTGTCTTCAACGATGCCGAAGTCCCCCTGCAGCACCCGGGTAACCAGGGTAAACATCGGGTTACTAAGCGCAGGGCCGCGCTTAGTAACCCGATGTTTACCCTGGTTACCAGCGTAAATGTAAAAAAAAAACAAACAGTACATACTCACCATCTGTTGCCCGTCAGGTCCCTTGGCGTCTGCTTCCTGCTCTGACTGAGCCGCCGTACAGTGAGAGCTGAGAGCAGAGCGCAGCAGTGACGTCACTGCTGTGCTCTCACTTTACGGCGGCTCAGTCAGAGCAGGAAGCAGACGGCAAGGGACCTGACGGACATCAGATGGTGAGTATGTACTGTTTTGTTTTTTTTTACATTTACGCTGGTAACCAGGGTAAACATCGGGTTACTAAGCGCGGCCCTGCGCTTAGTAACCCAATGTTTACCCTGGTTACCAGTGAAGACATCGCTGGATCGGTGTCACACACACCGATTCAGCGATGTCAGCGGGACCTCAACGACCAAAAAAAGGTCCAGGCCATTCTGACACGACCAGCGATCTCGCAGCAGGGGCCTGATCGCTGGTACGTGTCACACATAGCAAGATCGCTACTGAGGTTGCTGTTGCGTCACAAAACTTGTGACTCAGCAGCGATCTCGCTAGCGATCTCGCTATGTGAGACGGGGCCTTTACTGATAGATGTGTATCACTGCTGGGACATCCAGCAATAACAAAAATGGGGATCCGCAGTGCAGTTAAGTCCTGTCTGAGTTGAAGGGGTTTTCCCACAAATAAAAGTTGATTTTAATCATCACATCTTGGAATAATAAGTTTCACGATTGGATGTGTTCCAGTGCTGAGAAAATCTTATAAATGTGTCCCTGCTGTGTACTGTGTAATGGCCGTGTCTGACTGTACCTGGGCAGGGGGGAAGGAAAAGTGTATACAGATATTACATAACGATATTGCATCTAATTCTTTCTGTGAGGTAAAGCATTAAATCACTTTGCGGCCTCTTTTTTAAACAATGTTTTACTTTAAATAATCATTTGCAATCCTCTACTGTCCTGTCTGTATTCCCATTTGCTCCCCCCAATTCTCAGGAGCTGTGGTATGATCAGACCACGTCCCTGTACAGTCAGACGTGGCCATTACACAGTAGGGCACATTTATAAGATTATCTCAACAAAGGGACATTATTTTTAAATACATCCAATTGTGGAAATTATTATTATTCCAAGATCTATTGGTTAAAATATACTTTAGTTCGTGGGACAATCCCTTTAAGTACCGAAGATAGCCAAGTACAGCTATCTCCGATCTCCAGCACTCCCATTAATAATGAATGGAGCAGAAGTGCATGTGCTCCTCCTATACTCCATTCACATAGGGCTCTACTGCGCCCTGTTCTTGTGGTCGCTGGGGGTCACAGTAGTGGAGCCAATCAAAAGGGATACTTCATTATTACTCCTTTCAAGGCCTTTCCCAGCAGACGCTAATCACTTGAATGATTGTTCACACAGATGATCGTTCACAATCATTGCCGAGTGTAAACATGCCCATTAATTGGAAATTAAAAAAAAAATGCTTCTGTGTTACATGTATTTAATTTAAGTATAAAACCATTGCTTGACATCCACACATCTGCTCATGCAAACTTGTAATGGAAACAATGTGAGGAGGGAATAATCTCAAACAATTGTTATGATTTGTAATGTAATAGTAAACTATAGACAACATTAACATTTTCTATTACAATATGACAAACCCAGTTGATCTCTTCTTTCTTAGCAATGCGTGCCTTCCAGCAGTGAACAGGTAAGCTTGTGTGACCCTCCATGAACCGTAGCGTAAATACTTCCATATGCATTACTGTGGCTGCACGCTATAGTATGACAAATGTTTTTGTATGGCTTGTAAAATCATTTGTCTTCAGTCTACTCCCTGATGTTTCCAACACCTGGGAAAACATGCATTTAATTGAATAAAGATGCTATCACAAATGACTGCTTGCAGATCCACACTGTAACTAGTAGGTGTCGTGAATCCTTCTAAGATACATATGTCTTTAAAAATGAGGTATGCAATTATTTCTACTCAGCCAGTTTACATTCCCAACTTTCATGGTACAAGTGTAAAACACAATAAATGAACCAGCTGCAAGTCTCCAGAGCTGAACTCAACGGCCTCATGTGTGCCTTTGAGGCTGAGTTCGAGTGAGGAAACCAGTAGTCCAGTCTACACAATGCCATCCATATTTGTAATCTGAAACTCAGATGAACACTAGAGAGATGAGGGAGATAAGCTGCTGCCAGAACTGTCTGACAGTGGCCTACTCCTCTCTCCCCATAAACTTTACTCTTTCAGATGAGTATTCATGTGTTTGGGAGAGTCAGGAGAGATAGCAGGTGTATGGCCATCTTTTTTTTGCCATTGTGGTATTTTAGAGCAGTTACTAGATGATAGTGAATTTTTTGGAAACTCTTTCCTTGCCTTGAAAATTAATTTAATAAAAAAAAATACAGTTGTCATTGAATTTCATTTTTTTCACCCATAGAAAGCAATTAAGTGCAAAAATGCAGCAAAACGTTGCCATCAGTTTTTGCAGTAAATTCTAGTGGAAAAAAAAGCCTGTACAGCAGGACTTGAAACCCATTTATTTTGTGATTTTTCCCAAATTTAAACTAAAATGTCTTGGCGTCCACACCTGAACATGGCTGTTAGTATTAGTACAGTTTAATTAAATTAGTCATTTGTGTTAAAGTAAACTAAGCCCAACAAACTGAATGCCCTATCTATCAGTGTGTGAAATTGGACAATACCTGACCAACTCAATGCTCTGCCAATGTCTTAGGTAAACTATGTCTGACCAAATCAACTCTCCATGCTGTTTTTACATTTGTAATTGTCCTTTTTTTCATGAACTCTTTTGAACTTTTTTGTTCAGAATAGTCATTATTTTGTTAGACATGGAAAACTTATGCCACTAAATAATTTCCATTTTTTCCAACAATGTTTTAGGTTACCTTCCAACGATGGGTTTTTGTTACATATATTACTTAATTGGTGCAGAAAATCTGCAGCATCAAAAACCCGCCTAAAGCTCATCGTATGAACGTAGCCTTAGGCCAGTACTTGGTGAGCTTTTTTTTACCTCCATATTTGTAAGCCAAAACCAGGAGTGGGTAAAAGAAATGTAGACTTGGTGACGTGTTTCTATTAGGCCGGGATCACACATGCAAGAAATACGTCCGAGTCTCGTATGGCAATACCCGGCATTGCCGCCGTCTCTCTGGAGCGGAGAGTGCGGCCGCATAGCAATACATGCGAGACGGCGGCAATGCCGGGTATTACCATGCGAGACTCGGACGTATTTCTCGCATGTGTGGATCCCGGCCTTATATTTTCTTCTGATGGTCCTACTCCTGGTTTTGGCTTCCAGATACTGAGGTGAAACACTCAACGTGTGCACATGGCCTTATGGTTTACATATGTCTTGCGTTGGTGGCCTAACACCTTGCATTGTTCATGCTTATATGGTGGAAGCAAATCTGAACTTTGGAATCCTAAGGCCATGTGCACACGTTCAGGATTTTTCGCTATAAAAACGTGATAAAAACGCGAAAAAAATGCTTACATATGCCTCCTATTATTTACAGGGTATTCCGCATTTTTTGTGCAAATGTTGCATTTTTTTCCGCGAAAAATTCGCATCGCGGAAAAAAAAAGCAACATGTTCATTAAAAATGCGGAATTGCGGGGATTCCGCACACCTAGGAGTGCATTGATCTGCTTACTTCCCGCACGGGGCTATGCCCACCATGCGGGAAGTAAGCAGATTATGTGCGGTTGGTACCCAGGGTGGAGGAGAGGAGACTCTCCTCCACGGACTGGGCACCATATAATTGGTCAAAAAAAAAGAATTAAAATAAAAAATAGTGATATACTCACCCTCTGATGGCCCCCGAAGTGTTCCCGCCTCTCCGGTGCATGCTCTCTTCCGTTCCTATAGATGGTGTGGTTCAGGACCTGTGATGACGTCGCTGTCTTGTGATTGGTCGCGTGACCGCTCATGTGACTCACGCGACCAATCACACGCCGCGACATCATCGAAGGTCCTGAACCGCACCAGCATCTATAGGAACGGACGCCGCTGAGGAGATTGGCTGTCTGCAGAGGGTGAGTATAACCATTTTTTTATTATTTTTAAACATTCTATCTTTTACTAAAAACAGTATGTTTGACAAGTGTGACCAACTTGTCAGTCAGTTTTCCAAGCGATGCTACAGATCGCTTGGAAAACTTTAGCATTCTGCAAGCTAATTACGCTTGCAGAATGCTAAAAAAAACGGAAAAAAAATGCGGATTTCTTGCAGAAAATTTCCGGTTTTCTTCAGGAAATTTCTGCAAGAAATCCGGACGTGTGCACATACCCTAAAAGTGCAGCAAAAAGCAAGCAAAACCTTTTTTTTCTGCAGCTTTTTTTTTTTTACCTCCAAGAGATCAGGTTTTACATGCAGAAAGAAAAGCAGCAAAAAGCATTGTGTGAACATAGCCTAATTATACTTCAATAACTATAGAAATATCTGACTAAAAGATCTTAAAACACTGAAGCAGCAAAGTTTGGGAAACCAAAGTTTGTGTCATTAGTACTCTGAGGCTTTGTGCATAGCGTGAGCACATGGAGCGATGTGAGCGGCGCGCGCTCATGGCATGCACAAAGACACGTGGCTTCCAGAGCATGCACAGATAGAAAATGAATCATAGGACGCACATCCATTTTTAATGTGCATTCGCAAGATGCTGGTTGTCCATGCGCGTGTGGGATTTCTGTGGAGAGAGTTGTGCTCTCAGGGAATTTCAGTCCATTATTCAAAATGTGGTGATTGTGACCGAACTGACCAACCAACACCTATGACCGACTGGAAGCCAGGAATTAATTAGAATCTAAGTAACAACTAAAAGTGTTTTTTTTCCTTACATGTAGGGGCATTTAGCTTTACTAAAACATTTATTAATGATGCAGATTACATGAACTCTGGGTGCTTTCACACTGCGCTTTGGCACCCCTTCATTGGTCCCGTCGGTGCTTACATCCGAACCTGCCGCAAAACGGGATTAGAGTGTGCGGGCTGATGGGACCAATGCAGGGCCGGCGTTAGGGCCAGGCAGACTAGGCAGCTGCCTGGGGCCCCCACTCCCTTGGGGGCCCCCAGCATCTACAGCAGACGCTTCACTGATAATAGCATTATCAGTGAAGCTTCCGATGTAGAGATTGGTTAAGGACCTGTAGTGACATCACGATCAGGTGACCTGCCATGTGACCGTGATGTCCCCACAGGCCATGTACTCAGGGACTGTCTGGATGTTTCTGGCAGTGAAAAAGGAGCGTGCACTGAACCGTCCCAATCAAAGTGATAGAAGTGCTCATTGGCCAGTGCTCCTGTCCTCCTGCAGGGAGCCTCTGAGGGGGAGCTAGAGATGGCAGCTACCAACCTGAGCTGGCAGATAAGTAGAAGAGCACCGTCCCACTGTGTGTGCTGCTCCTGGTGATGGTGGCTCCTGCTCTGCTGTCAGCTCCGCCTGCTCTTGTTGGCAGCCCCAGAAGAGCAGAGGGCAGGAAGGTGTCTGCTGGGACAGTGCTGCTGGGAGCAGGAGGAGCTGCAGCTGATAGTGTGGAACATCTCATTCCCTCCAGCAGAAAGCAGTGTGTGTATCTGAGGTGTGTGCAGTGTATGTATGTATGTATGGTGTGTATAGTGTGTGGCATGTGTAGTGTGTGCTGTCTGTGAGCTGTGTATGTGTTTATGTGAAATCACATGTATCAAAGGAGCATTTGTTGTGCAGCGTGTGTGTGTATGTGTAAGTGTGTGTGTGTATATACTGTAAGTGCGTACCGTGTGTGTGTATAATTGCGTGCCGTGTGTGTGTATATGTGCGTACCGTGTGTGTGTATATGTGCGTACCGTGTGTGTATATAAGTGCGTGCCGTGTGTGTATAATTGCGTGCCGTGTGTGTATATACGTGCATGTCATGTATGTATGTATAGATGTGTGCCAAGTTTGTATGTATGTGTGTGAATAATTGCATGCCATGTATGTGTGTATACGTACGTGCCATTAATGCGTGTGTATAAGTGCATGCCATGTATGTGTAAGTGCGTGCCGTGTGTGTGTACAAGTGTGTGCCGTGTACATGTATGTATGTATGTATAAGCATGTGCCGTGTACGTGTGTGTATGTATATATATACATTTTTGCATTATTCTAACTTGAATATATGTTATTAGAATATGTAGGTGGCTGGGTATAGAAACACAGTGACAGTGTGTGTGTGTGTGTTTGTGTGTCATGCACATTTTTAAATACTGGCTGAACAGAAGAGAGTTCATATATATAAACATGATGGTAATCGTTCAACAAATGAGCAAAATGCTCATTTATAGGACATTTCATAACATTATTATGAAAAAATTACAGCACGTCCTGCACCCAATGTATTATATACTGTATTTAAGGAGTCAGAGTCTGTGCATTTGATACCAACTCCACCAAAATGGACACTGACTCCGACTTGCCAGCCCTGCTCCTGATAACATGAAACTATATGGGGACAGAGTAATCTACTAGTGTTCTGTCCCCATCGTTCTTCATTAGCCGGTGTAAAGAGGCCGAAAAACAAGAGCCAAACGACTTCAATATTGTAGATCACAGGCATTGAACGGCCTGAACTCAGCTCATGTCAATACAACCAAAATGTTTGAGAGTCATGGTGCAATATGTGAGCATTGGGGGCCTCATTTTAAACTTTTGCCTAGGGCCCCACATTGTCTAAAACCGGCCCTGGACCAATGAACGGGTGCCATAATAGTGCTGACAGTGTGAACGGGTGCTCTGCTTTGCATCAGTTGGGCGTATACGCCTGCTGGAGGCGGACACTCAGACGCAGTCAGCGTCACTTATGTCAGGAGATTTATCACTAGAGGACTAGTTGGCCTGATGCAAAGTAGACAGAACTGGTAGATCTGTAGCAGTTTAAAGAAGCACTCCTATCAAAATCTTTATCCCCTTAATATATTGCAGTCATCATATTATATAGCACTGTGTACTTACTATTACTCAATTTGCCCTTCTACCCAACTACTTCTCCTTTTTCAGTAGGTCTATGACATCCCATGATTAAAAACTCACTAGCTGAATCCTTCTAAGCTATATGTAGAAACAGGAAGTCCGTTTTCCCTGCATGGATCATGAGTCACTGCAAAGTCCGCAGCTGGGTAAATGCAACACTAGAGGGTGTGTACCCACTTTACCACGGGCCGGGCTTACTTTGGAGGGTCATGACTAAGTGTCTACTGGCTCTTCACTAGGTCCTCTGATGGTGAGATTAGGCTGGGCTGCTGGTAGACACCAGGAATCACTCCAGGGCAGTTCCTGAGACTGCAGCAGCTGACACAAGGGTCATAGACGTGAATACAAGGTACAGAAAGGCGAGACTGAACCGTAATCAGATTGTCCAATGTCGGGGCAGGCAGCACGGATTCACTATTTAAAGCCAAAGTTAGGAATAGAGATGTCAAACAAATTGGGTAAACAGGTCTGGCTGGCGTAACAGTCAGGAGTTGAATAGAGTTATGGTTTTTGCAGGGAAAATAAACTTTCTGTTTCTACTTAGAGCAGAGAAAAGAGAAGAATTTAATGAGAAGAATTTAATGAGAAGAAAGGCAAAATGAGCAATTGTAGGTTCACAGTGCCATGTAATATGATGATTGCAGTATATTAAGAGGATAAAAACTTTGATAGAAGTACTTCTTTTAACAGTGATTTTGTAAAAATGACAGAAAGCAGCCCAGTAATTGGAGTCTCTGGCCCAACATAATGCTGCGCTCTTATGGGGTAACAAAAGCCTGGTGATAGATTCCCTTTAAGTTATTTTCTCTTGTAGAACGCAGCTGTGCGACCAAAAACCTCATTGCAAAACCATGCTTGCTTTTGTGAGAACTCCCCTCCTGAGCACTGCGGAAGTGTGTTAGCAGTAATATAAAGCTGACACCTACCATGCCTGCACCATAAAATATGCAAATTACCTCTTCGGAGAGGGAGAAGACTAGAACACTAGCGCCACCTGTTGGAAGTAGCAATCCTAAAAGTCAATGTCGACCCTTTAATGAGCCTTGCCATATGACAGGATAAAAGCCAAACCAGAATCTCTGTTTGCAGACTGTGTTTTGGGGCGCTGCCCTTCATCAGTGCAAAGTGTGAGATCTGGTTTGTTAGGTGAGAGGCGTCTGACCGGGATCATAAAAAAACCGCACCACAACCATAAATGTGTGCTGCTAAGTAATAGTTAATACAAATTCTAATAAACCGCAACACGCCTATAACATTCAGAGAGTAATTGTCTGCACTTTTCACCTTTAATTTACTAAACATCGAATCAGTTCGCTGAATGAAGCTTCTTTTCCAATCAAAGCAACTATGGAGCATTGGGAGGAAACAAAGCGGCATATTTCTGTTGCTGTGGGCCCGTCTGCTGCCTTTTTTTAATCATCTATGTTACAGCGCATTCCCAAACTACAATTAAAATGTTGACACCTGGCTCGGCTGGGCCGATTAGGCTTTGATTTTCTGTAATTATACGTTATCGCTCACATCCAGTGGCAATATTACCTTCTGTACTGTACGATAACACTTATTAATTCAATAAAAGAAATCAATTCACAGGCAATTTTCAATGTAACACCTTGGAAACAGTGCATTAGCCAATCTCCGTATGCATCAGAAGACCTTTCTTGTCATTTAATCAGGACGGGCTGATTATAAAGCTGAGCTGTGTTGGAAGCTAATAAAGCATAGCAGTATTCAGGCTTTGCTGCTGTTGTTGTGCTTGATTTCTGAGGACCATGCATTTTATGTATCTTATGGGGTGGAGAAAAACGTGGCATATAGGCTCTTGGTTCCTATGGCTTGGACCCTATGCATTCAGTAGTCTATTGTAGTGCATAATATGCAGATTTTCTTGCATAGCCTGACCCTTAATTTTCATAATGAGTATGTGGACTGGGTCACAGTTTTGGGACACTTCTGTCCTCCGCAAAGATGTGTTCAACATGAATTTCAGAGCGAAATCGTACATTTTTCCTTACTAGTTAGTTTGGAAATAGTGAAGTATTGTTCTGCACATCAAAGTGAAATCTCACTTTGAAATTATTGCGATTTCCGTAAGCTACAAACCATTTTTTTTCAATATGTTTTAATGTTTTACACCTTCTTTATTGTCCGCTTCAGCAAAGACTACATAAAGTACTACTGAAGCTTTAAAGCACAGATGGCGTCCCATAATCCCAAGTGTAAGAATAGACTTCTCTTTTCCAACTCAGATTGTGTTATTTTTTTCTTCCATCTCCTGGTTCATGGCAGGCTTTGACAGATCAGAAGAAATTTTCACAGCTTGATGCCGCTGGATTTCTCTTATGTATGAAAGAGAAACATCTGGAATAAAATCATTGAATGTAACCAAAGGGCTCCAGTAAAGTGTTCCTACATCTGTTGTAGTGACACTTGTCCCACTGCATACTCAGCTGGCTTTGACTTTGCTTTTAAAAGGTTTTCCCCACAATCGCATTATTTTTCACAAAGCAGAGTAAATAAATGCCTAATGTTAAACCCAACATATTTTTAGTGTACATTTTTGCTTTTTTTTCATGTACATCTGCCACTCTGCATACAGCTTCATATAACTGAATGGGCAACCCTATTCTTACTGCTAAAACTGCATTTCCCATCAGTACTTGCTTCTCAGGGCTGCTGACTCCTCCCACTCCTGTGTACTTCAGACAATGCCTACAAGCTAATCTAAGTATAGAATTAATTTTAAAGGGATTGTCCACTACTTAGGCAACCCCTTCTCATTCCCAGGCCACGATAAAAAAAGCTTATACTCACATCCCATGCCTGCGCCGCTAGAGTGGTGTCAGCACTCGCGGTCCGGGGGCTCTCATGCGATGGTTGTGACATGTGAATCCAGGTACCTAATCAACACTGGCGTCACTGCCCCACCTTTTGTTGAATTGAACATGAAGCGTTAGTCTGCAGCTGATCTCTAACTTCCTCTTCATGTTCAATTCGACAGAAGGCAGAGCTTATGACTCCAGAGCTGATTGGGCGCCAGGCTCACGTGTCACAACGGGAGCCCCGGGGAGAGCGAGTGCCGACACTTCGGGAATGGCGCTGGCATGGGAGGGGGGAGTATTTTATCTTTTTCTATTTGATCGAGGACAAGCATGGGGTATGAGAAAGGGGTTATCCCAGTAGTGGACAACTTCTTTAAGGCTATTGTGCACTCTGCTGCTGCACAGTACCCTGCTTGGCTATTTACATCAGTATATGCAGCATCAATAGTAAAAGATAGCATGTTAAAAATTATTTTAAAAAATATGGTTATTCTCAGCTTCCGACGGCCCCCGATCTCAGCGCCCGGTATTTTCCGTTCCCATGGATGCTTTGCGCGAAGGACCTTTGTGACGTCACGTGACTGCGGCGTCATCAGGTGATTCGCGCAATGCATCCCTGGGAACGGAAGCCACCGCTGAGAGGTGGGAGGACTTCGGGGGGCATTAGAAGGTAAGGATATCCCTATTTTTTATTTTAATTCTTGTGTTTTTTTACATGAATATGTATCCCAGGGCCTGAAGGAGAGTCTCCTCTCCTCCAGACCCGGGTACCATCCGCACATGAAGCGCACACTTTACAAATGGTGGGCATAGCCACATGCATAAAGTGAGCATTTCAGTCCAATCCTATGGCGGCGGAATCGCAGCGATTCCGCAGAAATAATGAACATGCTGCGGATTTTACCGCTATGCGATTCCGCAGTGGGAAAATCCGCAGCATGGGCACAGCAACTGCGGAATCCCATAGGATTGCATGGAATGGGTTTTTTAAGCGTTTCAGCTGCGGCAGAAACACATAAAAAACGCAACGTGGGAACACGGCCTAAAAACATGGCTTTACATCTGCACCAAAAAAAAATAAACATGGGGGAAAACACATAAAAGAAATACAGCAAACATGCAATAATCAGAGAAGATTGTTATTGCGTCATATGGTGCGGACACCTGCAAAAATTCTGAAACACTGCTATGTATAGCACAAGTGATCAGACAATTACAGCTTCAAGTCTACTAAGTGGACTATTGAATAAAGTAAACATTTAAAATGTGAAAAAAAATAAGCCGCAAACGTTCAAATCATCCCCCCTTTTGCTGCATTGAAAATAAAACAATTAAAAAATACACATATTTGAGATCACTGCATTGAGAAATGACCGATCTATCAAAATATAAAGTAAATTAATCAGATCAGCAAAATGGCATAATGAGAAAAAAATGTAAGAATAAAGTTTTTGGCCAATGCAACATTGCACTAAAATGCAATGAGAGGTGATCAAAAGATCATATCTACCGCAAAATGATATCAATAGAAACATGAGCGCAGGGCACAAAAAGAAAGCCATCATCCGGTCTCAGATCCTGAAAAATAAAAATGCTACGTGTCTCGGAAAATGGTGACAAACGCAAAAAAAATGTATTATGCAGAGTATAACGGTGTTGGGTATTTGTATGGTTGATGAAGTAATGATTCAATATTAAGTACCCTTTTCATTATTGCATTTAGTCCTTTTTTATTTTTGTCTAGTTTTTGGTGTTTTCCGCCTGTTTTTCATTTGATACTTGACATATAGTAGTGACCAAAAGGTTTACATTTTGTTTAAAAGTGTGATTACTTTTGCCTGGTGGTTTTTGTGATGCCATTTTCCAGGCGATGAATTGAAAGTGCATGAAGTTGTCATCCTACAAAACCTTAATTTTAACCAAAATGCTTTAGAATTGCAGAAAAGCAGCCGCAAACCATGACATTGCCACCACCATGTTTCACTGTAGGTGTTTGATACCTTATATCATTATGTTGCCAATTGGGCGTTATATATTGAGCTTGCCATCACTACCAAATACATTGAACTTGGATTTTTCCGACCACAACACCTTAGACCAATCTGACTCTTTCCATTGGCTGTGTTATTTGGCAAACTTCAGACCTTCCGATTCTTTGCAGAGATGAAAGTCTTTTTGACTGGAACTCGTGCATTCAACCCTACTGCTCTTAGCTATCACACCACAGTTTGGGTACTCACTTTGACCCTATAGTCTTTTCGTATGAAATCTGTACAGCACTTTTATTGACATCAGATACTAACTTTTTATTAATATTGTGATCAACTTTGGAGGAAGTTTTCCGTGTTTTGCCAGCTGTTCCATAAACTTCCTTTTCTTTCTTTATTAAATGTGACACTTGATTCTGAGGACAGTTGAATTCCATAGCTCCCTCTTATTGGCTTTTGCCTGACTTCACTCAGAATAATAAGCTTCCTGACATCTGGTGATAAATTTGGCTTGGTCTTTGCCATGTTTTAACCCAAAAACAGACAAACAAGAAAAAAATAAAAATGTATGGAAAATTCGATGGCAAAATATGCAAACCATTTGCTCCAACAAATGTTGAAAACTAACACATAAAGGGCTAAAACAGTGTCAAACACAATTTTCATCCTTATAGCGGACAACCATTTGCTTCCAGTTTACTAAAATCACCATGAAAATGGCATCACAACAACCAGACAAAAGTAATCACACTAAAAAAAGGGGAAACTTTTGATCACTACTGTACATCACTGCGCGTGAGCTTTAGACAAAAATAAGAACATTTTTACTGTGTGCAGAATTAATTAATTGCACTCGCCGTTTTTAAGAAGTTGATTCAAAAACAGCATGGAATACCACAAGACAAAAGCAATTAGCGTATATACCCGAGTATAAGCCGAGAATTTCAGCCCATTTTTTATTTGGGCTGAAATTGCCCCTCTCAGCTTATACTCGAGTCATACCCAGGGGTCGGCAGGGGAGGGGGAGCAGCAGCTGTGTAATAATACTCACCTGCTCCTGGCGCGGTCCCTGGACGTCCCTCGTTCTACGGGCGCCCGCAGCTTCTGTAGTGAGCGGTCACATGGTACCGCTCATTACAGTAATGAATATGGACCTGGCTCCACTCCCATAGGGGAGGAGCCGCATATTACTGTAATGAGTGGTACCATATGACCGCTCACTACAGGAAGAAGCTGCTGGCGCCGGAGAACCAGGGACTGCACCGCGCCAGGATCAGGTGAGTATAAAGCAGTGCGCGATATTCACATGTTCCCCGTTACACCGATGGCCGCAGCTGCGTCTTCCCCATCCTCTGCAGTGACGCTCAGGTCAGAGGGCACGGTGACGTGATTAGTGTGCGCAACCCTCTGCCTGAACGTCAGTGCAGAGGACAGGGAAGACACAGCGGCGGTCAGCGGTGGAACGGGGAGCAGGTGAATATAACAAGTGCCAGGGGCCTGAGACGTGTGTCATTTTTTTTTTTCGCAGCAACAGCATATGGGGCAAATGTCTGTATGGAGCATCTTATGGGGCCATGTGCAGCATTATATGGGGCAAATATCTGTATGGGGCCATGTGCAGCATTATATGGGGCAAATATCTGTATGGGGCCATGTGCATCATTATATGGGGCAAATATCTCTATGGAGCATCTTATGGGGCCATGTGCAGCAT
Organism: Ranitomeya variabilis; assembly: GCF_051348905.1. Lineage (NCBI taxonomy): Eukaryota > Metazoa > Chordata > Amphibia > Anura > Dendrobatidae > Ranitomeya > Ranitomeya variabilis. Next base: position 255,771,185 of record NC_135232.1, read on the forward strand.
TATATGGGGCAAATATCTGTATGGGGCCATGTGCATCATTATATGGGGCAAATATCTCTATGGAGCATCTTATGGGGCCATGTGCAGCATTATATGGGCAAATATCTCCATGGAGCATCTTATGGGGCCATAATCAGCATTTGTGGAACATTATACGGGGCAAATGTGTCTATGGAGCATCTTATGGGGCTATAATCAGCATTTGTGGAGCATTATATGGGGCAAATGTCTGTATGGAGCATCTTATGGGGCCATAATCAACATTTGTGCAGCATTATGTGGGGCATATTTTAATATGGAGCATCTTATGGGGCCCATCATAAACTGTATGTATTTTCAGTTTTGAAATTTACCGGTAGCTGCTGCATTTTCCACCCTAGGCTTATACTCGAGTTAAGTTTTCCCAGTTTTTGTGGTAAAATTAGGGGTCCCGGCTTATACTTGAGTATATACGGTACTTAAAAAACACACATGATGAATCTGACCTTAAGAATAAAATTTGTATAAAAATGACCTTTAATTATACAAAAGAAAGAGCAGCTGTTATACTGGGTTACATTCTGGATCTTTATGTTCTTGTAAGCCCAGTGGGTAGATGTGACTGTAAAAGGTTGCTTTGCTTCACACTTACTACCCAAATCACAATGCCCTAAAAATTAGCTTAGTGCCTCCAACCTGTTAGTCCTCTGGCATTCAATGGTAAGGGCTCATTCAGAAACAAGTTTTTCAAATACAGGTTCAACCCATGTTCTTCCATTCCCTGTTATAATCTATGGGGCTGTTCACATGCCCGTGCATTTTTGCAGACTGAGTGGCACAAAATCTCATGCACATGCCTGATTGTGATCTGAGTCTCTGATCAATCTTGCCAATTTAAGACAGTCTGTGAAAATGTCAGACAACACTTGGATGCCATGTTCTATCCCTTTTTCACAGGCTATTTGATAGGAGCAGCTTGAGAAATCACCACCTTTTTTATACAATAAGAATGATTGTGCAAAATGAAGTTTATGAAACTCCAACCATTTTTTACGTACCATAAAAATCACTGATGTCAGAATAAGCCCTTACACAGCCCCTATGTATTTTGTCTCTTTGAGGTTGTGGGTGCGTTTAGAGGTAAGAACAAAGTTCTAACATTTTAGAGTGTTCCTGAGTGTTTCTTATTGACAGATTTTAAAGGGTACCAACCAGACCCCTCAAACCTCCTCCTGGTTGGTGACTGGGGGATAGCTAATTATTTATGCAAGGAAAAGCTATTGCACGGCATAATTCTAATTTGTCATACTTTTAACATGGGGACCTAGTGAAATAAAATGATTGCCATGTTCCCGAGCATATTTTCACCATTCTAGACGAGGACTATGACCTGTTTATAATTCAGGTTGATGTTGCATTTCTGTGGCTTCCTAAGGCTGAAAATCCTGGAGCTTGAAACCACAGAAGTGATCATGTTCCCTGATCACAGCTATATCAGTAAATTGTTTGGAAATAGTGCACTTGTGCCATCCTGATGTCACTGGTGTGGGCTGGAGACTGCCAGTCTTCATAAAGGCAGTAAACGTTACTTGCTTGTTAGCGTTTCTTTGGAATTGGTCCCCTCATTTTTCGCATATAAGCTGCGGCCACCGCCATTAGGGGCTTATCTCCAGCATTCTGTAATGCTGTAGATAAGCCCTCAATGTACCCTGAAAGAGAAGAAAAATAAGTTCGATTTTGCTCACCCATGGTCAGTCCCGGTTTGGGTCCGATGGGCGTCACGGGTCCGGCGCCTCCCATCTTCATGCGATGACGTCCTCTTCCTTCTGTTGAAGCTCCATCACAGGCATACTGATTTGCCCCGTTGAGGGCAGCGTAAAGTACTGCAGTGCGCAGGCGCCGGGCCTCTCTGACCTTTCCCGGCACCTGCGCATTGCACTACTTTGCTCTGCCCTCAACAAGGCAGAGAATTACGCCTGCACAGGAGCCGCAGCAAGAAGCAAGGAAGAGGACGTCATCGCATGAAGATGGGAGGCGCTGGACCGCCCCTGGGTGAGCAAAATCTAGCTTGTTTTTCTTATCTTTCGGGTTACATTGGGGGGGCGCTTATCTACAGCATTAGAGAATGCTGTAGATAAGCCCCTAACGGTGGTGGCCGCAGCTTATATGCGAAAAATGAGGTGCCAGATTCCCTTTAATGACAAGGCACACAGCAAGGACTTGTTGGCTCCTATCTAATGTGGTTATCTCCAGACTGGCCATGATACTAAGGGTACCGTCTCACAGTGGCACTTTGGTCGCTACGACGGCACGATCCGTGACGCTCCAGCGTCGCTCCAATATCGCTCCAGCATCGTAGACTGCGGTCACACTTCGCAATGCACGACGCTGGAGCGATAATTTCATGACGTATTTGCGATGTAGAAGCCGTTGGTTACTGTGCGCACATCGTATACAACCTTTGTCACACGATGCAATCATGCCGCCACAGCGGGACACTTGACGATGAAAGAAAGTTTCAAACGATCTGCTACGACGTACGATTCTCAGCGGGGTCCCTGATCGCAGTAGCGTGTCAGACACAGCGAGATCGTATGGATATCGCTGGAACGTCACGGATCGTACCGTCATAGCGACCAAAGTGCCACTGTGTTACAGTACCCTTACAGTTGTGCTGTGATACTGGATTTTTTTTTCACCTAATCCCTAGCGAGGACTAAAGAAAATATATGGCATACTTGATTGGGCAGCATAGAAAAGGGTTAACATCTAATAGCAGTTTGCACCTTTAAGAGAGAGCAAAACCAGCCGTCTAGATAAATAAATAAACGTTCAGCCTCTTTGCAGCAGCTGTAGCCGTGGTTCGTGCGGAAAATGAAGGCAGATGATTCAATTTGGCCTGTGCCCCGAGTACATTTCCAAATGCTTCTGTGTGTGCGCAAGATAATGAACAAATATATTGAGATGGCACAAGATCAGTGCGAGTTTACCGCTGTGAAAGCATCTCCCTCTCCCCCCAGTGGGGGCAAGCAAACTCTGCTGGGTTAATGGGGGTGAGGGTCCCTTCGCCCGCCACCTTTCAGAACAACTTAAGAAAAGAATTTGTCTCCTTTTGCCCCAGGCTCCCTGTTGCGCTCAAAGGGAGCTTTTGATAAATGGAAGTGTATTTATTAATAATGAGCCGAGGCCGGCTGTCTGTGATCTGAAAAGTGATGCTTATCAGACTGTTTTCCTGTGGCATTCGTATGCTTCAGGTACTTTAAGGTATTGTGAAAGTGCAGTGAGGCGAAAGCTCTCACCCAATTAACACCCTGTCTCTTATTTATTTGTATTCCGGCTACACTTGCATTATATTTAGCATATGAATTAACATTTTCACCACCAGTCATCATTTTGCCTCAGTTAGCTCTTTAGAAAATTGTAAAATCTTCTATCTCAGATCTTACTACTGACTTATTAGCAAATATGGTCATCGTGAATGCGATCCTACAATAACACTAAGGGTAAGTTCACACAGGGCGTTTTTGCTGCTTTTTTTTCTGCAGCAAAACCTGATCCTCTTGGCAGGAAAGAAGCTGCATCAAAAATGCAGGTTTAGATGCGTTTTTGGTGCATTTTTTATTTTTCTTCGTCCATACTAATGTCCTTGGATTTTCAGCAGCAAAAAGTCAGCAAATAATGATACCTGCGTTTTTGCTGCATTTTTTTCAACACCCATTCAAGTCAGTGGGTGAAAAAATGCAGCAAAAACGCTGAATGAAGTGACATGCTCTATGTCCAAAAAATGCAGCAAAGCACAAAATACTGATCAAACAAAAAAACCAATGTGTGTGCATGAGATTTCTTAAATCTCATTGACTTTGCTGATATTGTAAAAAGCAGCTGAAAATTGCATAAAAAGCAGCAAAAACGCCCTGTGTGGACTTACCCACGATATAAAAAAAAAAATACAAGAAATATTTTCTTCATATCCCCATTGTCTTTTCTTTATTTCATATTGCAATCAAAGTGGCAAAGAAAAGAAATTAAGAATTGTTCAATATATACAGTACAGACCAAAAGTTTGGACACACCTTCTCATTTAAAGATTTTTCTGTATTTTCATGACTAAGAAAATTGTACATTCACACTGAAGGCATCAAAACTATGAATTAACACATGTGGAATTACCGTATATACTCGAGTATAAGCCGACCCGAGTATAAGCCGACCCCCCTAATTTTGCCACAAAAAACTGGGAAAACTTATTGACTCGAGTATAAGCTTAGGGTGGAAAATGCAGCAGGTACCGGTGAATTTCAAAATTAAAAATAGATACTCCATACCGTTCATTATGGCCCCATAGATGCTCCACATAAAGCTGTGCCATATATACAATGCTCTGCACCATTGCCCCATAGATGCTCCACATAAAGCTGTGCCATATATACAATGCTCTGCACCGTTGCCCCATAGCTGTGCCATATATATAGTGCTCTGCACCGTTGCCCCATAGCTGTGCCATATATATAGTGCTCTGCACCGTTGCCCCATAGCTGTGCCATATAGTGCTCTGCACCGTTATTGCCCCATAGCTGTGCCATATAGTGCTCTGCACCGTTATTGCCCCATAGCTGTGCCATATAGTGCTCTGCACCATTGCCCCATAGCTGTGCCATACAGTGCTCTGCACAATTATTGCCCCATAGCTGTGCCATATAGTGCTCTGCACCGTTATTGCCCCATAGCTGTGCCATATAGTGCTCTGCACCGTTGCCCCATAGCTGTGCCATATAGTGCTCTGCACCGTTGCCCCATAGCTGTGCCATATAGTGCTCTGCACCGTCCATTATTGCCCCATAGCTGTGCCATATAGTGCTCTGCACCGTTATTGCCCCATAGCTGTGCCATATATATAATGCTCTGCACCATTGCCCCATAGCTGTGCCATACAGTGCTCTGCACCATTGCCCCATAGCTGTGCCATATAGTGCTCTGCACCATTGCCCCATAGCTGTGCCATACAGTGCTCTGCACCATTGCCCCATAGCTGTGCCATACAGTGCTCTGCACCATTGCCCCATAGCTGTGCCATACAGTGCTCTGCACCATTGCCCCATAGCTGTGCCATACAGTGCTCTGCACCATTGCCCCATAGCTGTGCCATATAGTGCTCTGCACCGTTGCCCCATAGCTGTGCCATACAGTGCTCTGCACCATTGCCCCATAGCTGTGCCATATAGTGCTCTGCACCATTGCCCCATAGCTGTGCCATATAGTGCTCTGCACCGTTGCCCCATAGCTGTGCCATATAGTGCTCTGCACCATTGCCCCATAGCTGTGCCATATAGTGCTCTGTACCGTTGCCCCATAGCTGTGCCATATAGTGCTCTGCACCGTTATTGCCCCATAGCTGTGCCATATAGTGCTCTGCACCATTGCCCCATAGCTGTGCCATACAGTGCTCTGCACCATTATTGCCCCATAGCTGTGCCATACAGTGCTCTGCACCATTATTGCCCCATAGCTGTGCTGCTGCAATAAAATAATAAAACACATACTCACCTCTCTTGCTTGCAGCTCCTCGGCGCCATCTTCCCGGCGTCTCTCTGCACTGACTGATCAGGCAGAGGGCGGCACGCACACTATATGCGTCATCGCGCCCTCTGACCTGCACAGTCAGTGCAGAGAGACGCCGGGAAGATGGCGCGACGCCCGGCGTGTGGAACGAGGACAGGTGAATATGCGATACTTACCTGCTCCCGGCGTCCCGCTCCTTCCCCCGGACAGCTGGTCTTCGGTGCCGCAGCCTCTTCCTCTATCAGCGGTCACCGGCACCGCTGATTAGAGAAATGAACTATGCGGCTCCGCCCCTATGGGAGGTGGAGCCGCCTATTCATTTCTCTAATGAGCGGTCCCACGTGACCGCTCAGGGGAAGAGCTGCGGCACCCGGAGACCGTGGGACGGGCAGGGGGAGCGCCAGGATCGCCGGGACTAGGTAAGAATGCCTCAGCGCCCTCTCCCCCTCACCCGCCGACCCCACCACCGATCATGACTCGAGTATAAGCCGAGAGGGGCACTTTCAGCCCAAAAATTTGGGCTGAAAATCTCGGCTTATACTCGAGTATATACGGTATATACTTAACAAAAAAAAAGTGTGAAACAACCGAAATGTCTTATATTCTAGGTTCTTCAAAGTAGCCACCTTTTGCTTTGATGACTGCTTTGCACACTCTTGGCATTCTCTTGATGAGCTTCAAGAGGTAGTCGCCGGGAATGGTCTTCCAACAATCTTGAAGGAGTTATCAGAGATGCTTAGCACTTGTTGGCCCTTTTGCCTTCACTCTGTGGTCCAGCTCACCCCAAACCATCTTGATTGGGTTCAGGTCTGGTGACTCTCCTTCTTGGTCAAATAGCCCTTACACAGCCTGGAGGTGTGTTTGGGTTTATTGTCCTGTTGAAAAATAATCTGGGGCTCTTTGGATTTGAACATGCCCTATCCTTTTGTTTTTACATGAAGTGTAAAGCAGCTGGTTATCTTCCTATACCTACAGAGAACACATGCACACATGGTAAATTAAGTGTACACATTTATAGGCGAATAAGGATAGAAGGCTGTTTATCTCATCTGGTGGCTATCTAAAGTGTATGGATGGCTTCAGGCTGTAAAACAACTGAAGCCTTCTCTGCTGCTCTGTCCACTGTAGAGGCTAGGAAAGTGAAGTTGTATAGTTAATACAGTCAAAAGAAGACACAAGTCCATCAAGTACAACCAAGCGATAGGAAACAATGACGTATTTTTCTCACTATAAGATGCACTGGACCATAAGACACACCTAGGTTATAGAGGAGCGACATGCCCCCTCATCCTTATCCTGCTATACAGGCCCACCAATCCCCATCCTGGTATGCATGGCCCCCATCCTGGTGCGCACAAAAGAAAAATAAATGGTTCTACTTGCCTTCCCTCCACTCCCTCGTAGTGCTATGTCCTGTTCTGATGCCAGCAGGTGATTTCAGCTTGTGAGCAGGGCATGAAGTCACTGCCAGGCGTCCCCACACACTTTTGTCAGTTGCTGGAATATTCACCGCTCCCCACGCCTGGGATTGAGAGTGGAGAGCAGTATATACTTATTATGTTTAACAGTTGGCACACTGTTGGCCATAGCCATTGACTCCCTGCAGCCGCTGGGCGATCACTAGTGCCCGCTATTAAAGGGAATGAATATTCACTGCTCTTCACTCCCATAGTCTTTCCCACCTCTTGGCACTGGCTTCAGTGCATAGAGGGGGGAGGGACTATGTGAATATTCATTTTCTTTAACAGCAGGCACATGTGTTAGCTGCCTCAGCCAGCTCCTGGGACCTGCTCTGCTGCTGCTGCTGCTCCCCCAACCCCCCATCCACATCACCAGCCACAGCCAGACTAAGGTCCATCCGGACTGTAACACACACCGCCCACTTTCCTCCAAAATTTTGAAGGAAAAAAGTGCATCTTGCAGTCCCAAAAATACATTATACAACCATAATGCATTATCCAATCTACCCGAAAAGAGTTTATCTTTCCCGCCTAACCCCATTGGTCTAACCACTGGACTAAGCATTCATAAAAGAACTTGACACATCATTATTTTGTTCTAGCATCTAATCCATTTTTCAACTGCTCCCACCTGTGCCCGCCTGTAAACTATTCCACAGATTGATTTTCTTATAGTAAAGAAGCTTTGTTTCCTTTGGCAGCTTAAAAGTTTTTTTTTTCCTGCAGATTCAGGTAGTTCCCCTCCCCCTTGCCTTTTAAGGGGTTTTACATAACACGACTTTTCACCATTCTTTTTGTATGGGCCATTTATATACTTGTTCATGTTAATCATGTCCAACCTTAGAGGTCTCTTCTCAAGACTAAATTAATTTAAAGGGCTTGTCCAGTGCTTTTATATTGATTGACTATGCTTAGAATAGTTCTTCAATATCAGATCGATGTGGGTGCAACACCTATCAATTGCCCAGTGGCTGCAGAGAGTTACTTCAGATGGACTCCTATACAAGCGTATAGAGTCGGATGTACATTACCCGGCTGTGACTACCGTACAATTTATAGAGCTGTGCAGCTTTGCAACTGATCACATCCGGCCACCACCAGCATCGGGAACAGCCAATCAGTAGGGGTTGCCAGATAATCGCAATCTGATTTTGGTGACCTATAAACTAAGGGTAGACTGTCAATATAGAAGAACCAGACATCCTTTTTAGTATTTTAATCTTTCCTCATAACCAAGATCTTCCATGCCTCTTACCAGTTTTTTACGCTCTTCTTTGTACATTTTGTAGCTCCAAAGCATCCTTTCTATGAACTGGTGCCTAGAATTGAACTGCATATTCTATAGGATGTTGCACTGTTGCTTTGTAAAGTGACACAACTTATTCATCATGTATACATATTGGGTGTCAGTTTTTATATTATTCTCTGCAATATATCTCTGCAGGTCATCACATGATGCCCTCAAAAACTTTGCACACTACTGATGTCAGGCTTACCAGACGGTAGTTGCCTGGATCCACCTTCTTACCTTTCTTAAATATCGGTACCACATCAGCCATCCTCCATTCCCGTGGCACCTCTCCTGTTACAAGAGACCCTAAGATTATGAGATACTGTGGTCTGTCAATTGCTGAGCTCAGTTCCCTCAGTATCCGTGGATGAATGCCATCTGGGCCGGGGGGGTTTGTCAATGTTTAATTTGCTCAGACGCAAGCATACTTCTTTTTGTGCTAAACTAGTTATATTACGTGGTGAACTTTGAATTTTGCCTTGTTGAATGATCCCTGTAACAGTTCATTGGTGAACATTGACGTGCATCTTCCCACCTACTTATTTTCCCTCTTTTTCCACCCCATACTTTTTTCTTTGAATGACATATCTGGCTTTATCGAGTCAGAGAAGGGGTGGAGATAGATGGAAATCAAGAAGGTGGGAAGGTGCACTTAAATCTGTGGTTGGTTTGATTTTTCATGCTCTTCTGACAAGACTTCGTTAAACCTCTTCAGAGCCCGCAAGCCTGTTTTCACCTTCATGACCAGGCCAAATTATATAATTCTGACCACTGTCACTTTCTGAGGTAATAACTCGGAAACACTTCAATGGATCCCACTGATTCTGAGATTGTTTTTTCGTGGCATATTGTACTTAATGATAGGGGTAAAATTTCTTATATTTGACTTGCAATTTTCGAACTTTGAACTTTTAAGGGTTAAAAGTTGACCAGCGATTTCTAATTTTTTCAATAAAATTTACAAAACCATGTTTTTTTGGGACCACATTACATTTGAATGGACTTTGAGGGGTCTATATTACAGAAAATACCCAAAAGTGACACTATCCTAAAAACTTCACTCCTCAAGGTGTTCAAAACCACATTAAAGAAATGTATTAACTCTGCAGGTGCTTCACAGGAATTTTCAGTATGTGGAAGGAAAAAATGAACATTTTACATTAGCCCCTTTTTTTATTTTCACAAGGGTAACGGGGAAAAATGGACCCCAAAATTTGTTGAGCAATTTCTCCTGAGCATGCTGATACCCTATATGTGGGGGAAACCACTGTTTTGGCTCATGGCAGATCTCTGAAGGAAAGGAGCGCCATTTGACTGTTAGAATGTAAAATTTGCTAAAATAATTAGCGGATGCCATGTTGCGTTTGGAGAGCCTCTGATGCGCCTAAACAGTGGAAACCCCCCACAAGTTGACCCCATTGTGAAAACTACACCCCTCAGGGAACTTATCTAGATGTGTGTTGAGCACCTTGATCCCTCAGGTGCTTCTCAGAAGTTTATAACATTGAGCCGTGAAAATAAAAACAATTACATTTTTCCCACAAATATTTTTTTTATCCCCAAGTTTTGCATTTTCGCAAGGGTAATAGGAGAAATTGCACAGTACAATTTGTTGTGCAATTTCTCCTGAGTATGAAGATACCCAGTATGTGCTCGCGAACAGCAGGGCTCAGAAAGGATGTAGTGACGTTTTGTAACTCGGATTTTGATGGAATAGTCTGCAGGTGTCATGTCGCATTTGGAGCCCCTTATATGCCTAAACAGCGAAAAAAACACAGGTGACCCCATTTTGGAATCTAGACCTCTCAAGGAATGTATCTAGATATGTGGTGAGAACCTTGAATCCCCAAGTGCTTCACAGAAGTTATAACGTAGAGCCGAAGAAAAAAAAAAAAAAATTTCCACACAAGGTGCTCCATAAAGTACAATAGGCCCCACATTACAAAAGCAACATACCTCTGCCCGTTGTTCTGCTGCTCCGGTGTCTTCAGATCCTTTTCACATCTGTACAGCGGGCGCATGAAATGACGTCATCGCACCCCCAACGCTGAGATGCCAAATGCAGAGGGGAAGTGATGGAGAAGGGAGCGACAGGTGATGCTCCTTGTCCCTTCATTGCTTTCTACTACATTGGCATCTAGGCCAAAATATATTGTCATGGGCCAAATATACTTCAGGGACCCTCCCGATGTTGCAGGCCAAATATACCAGAGTTTGACAAACGTGCTTTAGACTGTTAGAACAAGCTCACTGACTGTTCCTCGGGTAAAAAACTGGTAGTCAGTTACTGTTGTTAGTGCACCTTTCCTCAGAATCTGATCAACATTTCTGTTCATAAAATCGCTAGCTTTCTCCAATTGAAAATGAGCTTTCTCACGTCAAGTGTTTCACTGCTCTCTTTTGTTTGTTATATACAGTACATAGCTAAAGAATCCATTAATTATACCTTCTCTTGATCTTCAGTGGCCAACTCCCCCTTACCATTATTTAGGGGACTCGACTAAGCAGACATTGTTGTTTTTTTTCTGTATTTTAACACAACAGCCATAAAATGTCTGAGCTATCAAAATATAAAATTAATTAACCCAAGTGGCAAACGGCATAGTGAGAAAGCCGTCGCAACACCACAAAAAAATATGCAATGAGAAGGGATCAAAACATATCCACTTCAGAATAGTATTAATAAAAATGTCAGCTCAGGGTGCACGAAATTAGCCCGCACACAGCGCCACCAACCAAAGTGACATCAAATGTTACAGGTCTGTAAAAATGGCAACACCAGCAAAAAATTGTTTTTCACAAATTTCGGACTATTGTTTCACTATTTAAATAAAAACAAACTATTCATATTTCGTATCACTGTAATCAAACTGATCTGGACAATTACCATATATTGCCTTGTAATTTTGTACTGTATTATGATTGCTATAAAATTCTTTTAAAAAATTGCAACATTGTCCTTTTTTTTTTTTTTTGCTTTTCCGCTATACTTCTAATTTTTTTCCACACTTTACAGTACATCACATGATAAAATGAATGGTATTGAAAAGTACAACTCATCCTACAAAAAAACAAGCCCTCATAAAGCCATGTCGACTTAAAAATAAAAAAAGTTATGGCTGTTGGGAAAAAATAAAAGCACCAAAATGGAAATTCAAATTGCCTGATGAGGAAGGAGTTGAACAATTTTGGGGGATTTGTCTTGCTGTCCATGGCTACCTCCTGTTCCGTTTCTGTTTTCAGTGATTTGATTACTTTTCTCCAAATTCTACCTAGCTCTTTATATTTTTTAAATTCTAGGGCTGACCCTTCAGGTTTATATATTGTAAATGCCCTGTTTTTGTCATTAAAGGTGATATCTGGGACTTAAAAAAAAAAAAAAAAGTACCTGAGCACTAACAGACAGGTAGTTGCTACCTACCTGCCTGTTGTGCCAGGCGCCATTCTCCACAAGCACAGAGCAGTCATAGACTTCCACTGACATCACTTCAGCAGAGCCACAGTTTATTTTCCTGTTGACAGGGTAGGACTACTGTTATGCTGACTGACAGCTGACTCCCTGCTGTCTAACTGGGGGAAGCCAGCTGTTAGTCAGTGATGCCAGTAGTCCTGTCCTGTCAACAGGAAGAGAAACCGCTGCTCTGTTAACAGAAAGCAGCTGAATCTCCGGCAGGAGCGGTCAATGACTGGCGTCGGGCACAACAAATAGGTAGTTGCCTCTGTTAGTAACTACTTGCCTCTTACTGCTTAGGCATTTTTTTTTAAATTGTCAGATATCCCGTTTAAAGGGAACCGGCATCAGGGGCTTATCTACAGCATTCTGGAATGCTGTAGATAAGCCCCCGATGTAACCTGAAAGATGAGAAAGAGGTTAGATTATACTCACCTGGGCGGGCAGTCCGATCCGATTGGCGCAGCGATCCGGTCCAGCACCTCCCATCTTCTTACGATGACATCCTCTTCTTGTCCTCACGCTGCGGCTCCGGCGCAGGCGTACTTTGTCTGCCCTGTTGAGGGCAGAGCAAAGTACTGCAGGGCGCCGGGCCTCCCTGACCTTTCCCGGTGCCTGCGCACTGCAGCATGAAGACAAGAAGAGGAAGTCATTGTAAGAAGACGAGAGATGCTGGACCGGACCGCGACACCCATCGTACCGGACCGCAGCGGGACCACCCCTGGGTGAGTATAATCTAACCTCTTTTTCTCATCTTTCAGGATACATCGGGGGCTTATCAACAACATTCCAGAATGCTGTAGATAAGCCCCTGATGGCGGCGGGCTTAGCTCACTTTCGATTTTGGGGGTGACAGGTTCCCTTTAATGTCCTTTGTAATAGTAGATTTGTCATGTGAGGTTTAATGCTTAGTCTAATTGAGCAACATAGACTTAGAGCGCTGTCATTTATCATTTGTATCTTGAGTCTTTAAGAGAAGCACTAGAGCAGTGTTTCTCAACTCCAGTCCTCGAGACCCACCAACAGGTCAAGTTTTCAGGATATCCTTAGTACTGCACAGGTGATAATTTCATCACCTGCTCAAGCATTAATTCCATCACCTACGCAATACTAAAGAAAGCCTGAAAACATGACCTGTTGGTGGGTCTTGAGGACTGGAGTTAAGAAACACTGCACTAGAGTATATTGCTTCAATAATAAAAACTCTTATATGTCCTTTATTTTTGACAAGCATGCTATAATTGAATGTGCAGTTTCCTTTTTCACTGTTCCTGTGGTGGAAAAAGTTGAATTTTAGCATGACCTTTATTTAGATTTAAGATTTTTTTTTTTTTACGCCCTTTGGCTCGATCTTAAGCCATAACGACTTGATGGATGAACAATCTATAGGAAGATCAATCTTTTGCAAGCCTGGAGAGGGCCACCAAGGTCTTCTCCACTGTTATCTTGATAGAATCATGCTATTGGGTTGCTTCTCTTCCTTTTTGCTTTATGCCTTCCATTTTTTTTGTCTCCTTTGTGTTGAACAGCAGTCCCAAGTTTTAACTTTCCATTTTGACACTCCGTAATAAGTCCTTCATTCCATCTCTTTTTGTTGCTATCAAAGTTGTTGCATCTGCATATTTAAGATTGTTGATGATTTGTCAAGCAATTGTGATTTCTTTTTCTTTTCTGGCAAGTGGAGTCTTCCTGAAAATAGCTAGTGCATATAAATTGAAAGAAATGGTGACAGGAAGCAGTCTTGTCTGACGCCTCATTCTACTTTGAACCATGCCGTGTTACATTAGAACTGTTGCTTCTTGGTCAATGCAAAGGTTCCTAATAAGAATTTAGGCATTGGTTAACAAAAAATGATTTGAGACAAAATACCTCTATAACTTCAGAGTAGTATACGGTCGTCATATGTTTGCATCACATACTGTGATCGTGGTTTTTTTTTGTGGCTTAATTATTTTTCACAAGCTTTCTCTAACATTGAAAGGTGTAGATTTTATCGCTTTGCTGCCGTTCCTCATTCTGGTGCACAGCTTCTGTGCTGCTAACAGTTGACAAAAAGATGTGTTATTTGTTGATTTGTGGTAATTAATACTTGTGTAAGCTGCTGACGGACTTGTATTATTAGGGTATTTGCTGATGAATTTAGGCAGGTGTCAAGTCTAGTGGTAAGCGGCAGGTGTAAATGAAGATGATCTGTCACAGCCACTGGCAGCGCTTCTTAATTCCCAATAACAAATAGGGACCCAGAAGCCATGGTACATCTAAGAATTGATATTCATTCCGGCAGGTTAATAACGTCAGCCAGTCCTCTAATTTGATTTCCTATTGCACAGCATCATTAAATCTGACAGGTTCCCTTATAAAACCGTCCCACTGTTGTGCCATAACTGGTGATTTCTTAATCATATTTGGAAAAGAACAGAGGAATTAATAAAACTGATAACTAGATCAGCCCAGGCCTTTGTTCATGGGTAATTTGAAGTGCTCCAAATTCCCGTGTGTGCTTGGACGAAATGCACTAGGTCGAGGATGAATACAGATGGTGTGTTTCTGATAGCATGAATCAAGTTTTCTCAGGGGTCTCAGTACGGGTAACGGGCGTCTTCAAAGCGTTATTAAACCTACAGATTAACCCTATATCGGCAGGTTAATTGCGTTTTTGTTTTTTTCCTGACAAGTTCCCTTTAACACCTTAACAACCGCCGATACATATTTTAATGCTGGTGGTTAAGGGGCCTTATTCCTCAGTTCCGCTTTTTAATGGTGCTGAGGAATAAGAGTGTTGCACTGCCCGGTGGCAGCTATTCCCGCTCTTGTCAGCAGTATATGACAGCTGACCTCCTGCAATATCAGACCCGGACTATTTTGCAACTGATTGGGGCAGATTAACCCCTCTAAATACCGCTGTCAATTGCAGCAGCAATATTTATGTTCTTGCAAGGGGGTCACGAGACCCCCTTTGTAACCATTAAACCCCTGCAATGAGAATCACTGGTCCGAGTGGTTACCATGGTACGCTAAGGTCATGTGATGACCCCAAGGGACGGTGGCCTAAGAGATCCAGCTATAAGTTGGGTTTCACAGGCTGTGTCAGTGAGACACTGATAGTCTCATGCACTGCAGTACTCGTGTACTGCAGTGTTTTAGACCAGTGATCGAACTAAAATTCTACATGCCTCACAGTGAAACTAAGTGAAAAAGTTAAATAAAATATCTATAAAAAGTTAAAAACCACACAAAAACATGCACAAAAATCATGAAAAGCCATTTTGGTACTCAAAAGGCAGCGTTTGTGATTAAAACAAAAGTAAACAAAAAAGAGTACTTATAATTGGTATTGCAGCATCCAGAAAGACCTGCCCTATAAAACTACCTTGTTATTTATTCAGTATGGCGAACGCCGTAAAAAAACACACCAAAAATGTTGCTTTTTTGTCATAGTGGCTCACAAAAAAAGTGAATAAAAAGTGATCAAAAGTTGTATGTAAAAAAAAAAGGTATAAATGAAAACGCCAAATCGTCCCGCAAAAAAAAAAGCCCTAATGTGACTCATTTGTCAAAAACATAAAAAAAAGTTACAGCTCTCAGAATATTACGATGCAAAAGCAAATTCATTTTTGTAAAATATTGGTTTTAGTCTGTAAAAATAGCAAAGCATAAAAAAAATATATATAGATCTGATATTACTGTAATCGTACTGACTGATGGAACAAATATGTCTTATCACTTTTACTGCACGGTGAACGGAGTAAAAAAATAAAAGCATTAAATTAATTGCTGTTTTTTGTTCATTCTGTGTTTGAAAAATCTGAGTAAAAGGCATTAAAAAAATACTATGTACCCCAAAATGGTACCAATAAAATCTGCAACTCGTACTGCAAAAAAACAAACTCTCATACATCTCTGTTCGATAAAATTAAAAAAGTTACAGCTCTCAGAATGTGGCGTTAAAAAAGGCTTGGCTTACATTTATCCTGTGCTCTCTGCTGAACGCTTACGTCAGGGTTTCCATGTAAATTCCCCAAAACCATGATAAAGAAAAAAACCCGGACCGAACCACTCACTTATGGGGCAGATAGCGTCACTTTGGACTGGTCTCTGCACTGGCAGTCTCCCATCATTGTCGGCGTCTTTTTAGCCCCCACGTATGGATGACAACACATCTGTGCATGCCTAAAATGATGGATACCACAGGAGCAGACACCAAACGGATTACAAAGGGTCTCCATCTGCCTCACGGTGGGTGGTTCCTTTTGGAGTTTCGTCTGAATTTCAATTTGTGGGATTTACACGGAAACCCCGATGCAACTGCTCAGTGTAGAACACAAGAATGCGATCCCAGCCTTATACTGGAAGCGATCGAAAAATATTATTTACCCCAAAACGTTACCAATAAAACCCCTCATTTATCCCGCACAAAGGTAGCCCCCACTCGGATCCGTCACTTGTCACTGGAACTATAGGGGGTTCCCATGTTACTGGTAGAACAAATACTCTGGAAAAGCGACATGGCTCCCGCCCACTCAGATAAAATCCAGTGAATTCTGCGTTCCCAAATCCAAATGTTCCCCTCCTTCTGAGCCTCACTCTGCCTAAGCCACTGTAAGCGGAGAGAAGGCACTTAGCAATTTACCGGTTCATATCGTCAGAAGTACAAGCTGAGCACAATGTATGGGGGGCGCTTCAATATGTAGGAGCCCTACACTGTATGGGGACACAATGTATGGGTACTAGACTGGCAGATTTGCAATTCTTCAGAAAAAAAGCCTGGCTTGGATGTTAAAAAATAGTCACTGCAGCCGTAGATGAAAACATTGAGAGATGCAATTTCTGGAATTTATTTTTTATAGAGGTCTACGTTATAAATTTATGTGAAACACTTGGGGGTTCCAAGTGCTCGCTACACATTTAAATACATTCCTTGAGGGGTCTAGTTTAATGTTGTCGCTTGTTAGGGTTTCCACTGTTTAGTCACATCACAGGCTCCCCAAACGCTACAGGGCATCCACTCTCGATTCCAGCCATTTTTGTGTTCAAAAACTCAAAACGGTGCTCCTTCCCTTCTGAGACCTGCGTGGATTTTACCCGCATATGGGGTATCTGCACACTCAGGAGAAATTGCACAACACATTTTAATGTCCATTTTCTCCTGTTACCCTTGTGAAAATAACAAATTTGGTGCTAAAGTAAAAATTTTGTGAAAAAAAGTTAAATGTTAATTTTTTTTCCTTCCACATTGCTTTAGTTCTTGCTTTAGTGAAGAACCTGACAGGTTAATAAACTTTTTGAATTTGTTTTGGAGTATTTTCTGTCATCTAGACCCCTCAAAATCACTTGAAATGTGATGTGGTCCCTAAATAAATGGTTTTGTAAATTTTGTTGGAAAAATTAGAAAAGGCTGATCAACTTTTAACCCTTTTTGACTTCCTAACCAAAAATATGTTTAAAAATGATGCAGATGTGGACATGTGGGAAATGTTACTTATTAACTATTTTGTGTAACATAACTTTCTAATTTAAGGGCATAAGAATTAAAAGATTGAAAATTGTGAATTTTTTAAAATTTTCACCAAATTTCCAATAATTTCCCAAATAAACGCAAGTCATATCAAAGAAATTATACCACTATTTTGAAGTACAATGTGTCACGAAAAAACAGTCTTAGGCCATGTTC
This sequence comes from Ranitomeya variabilis, assembly GCF_051348905.1. NCBI lineage: Eukaryota > Metazoa > Chordata > Amphibia > Anura > Dendrobatidae > Ranitomeya > Ranitomeya variabilis. The sequence continues at coordinate 255,788,596 of NC_135232.1, forward strand.
ACACTTTGCGGGTTTTACCGCGGATCCGCGGCGATTTTGATGCTGCGGGTCCGCAGCAGTTTCCATAGCGTTTACATTTACATGTAAACCCTATGGAAGCCGCAAACCGCTGTGCACATGCTGCGGGAAAAAACGCGCAGAAACGCAGCGGTTTACAACCCGCAGCATGTCACTTCTTTGTGCAGAATCGCAGCGATTCTGCACACATAGAAATGCATTGATCCGCTATTTTCCCGCATGGGGCTGTGCCCACGATGCGGGAAGTAAGCGGATAATGTGCGGTTGCTACCCGGGGTGGAGGAGAGGAAACTCTCCTCCAGGCCCTGGTAACCATATTTGTGGTAAAAAAAAAGAATTAAAGTAAAAAATAATGCTATACTCACCTCTCAGCGCTGCACGCGGCCGTCCGGTCTCAGGTTTGCTGTGCGAGCAGGACCTGCGGTGATGTCGCGGTCACATGACCGTGATGACGCTGCGGTCACATGACCGTGACGTCACCAAGGTCCTTCTCGCACAGCATCTTTGGAAACGGACCACCGCGTGCAGCGCCGAGGAGATCGGGACGTCAGAGGGGGTGAGTATAACCATTTTTTTTTAATTTTTTTTTAACATTACTATTGATGCTGCATATGCAGCATCAATAGTAAAACCAAAGCCCGCAGCGGAAACCGCAAGACAAAACGTGATAAATCTGCAGGGATAACTGCAGCGGTTTTGCCCTGCAGATTTATCAAATCCGCTGCGGGAGAACCCGCAGGGACCCGAACCTACGTGTGCACATAGCCTTAGGCTATGTGCACACGTTGCGGATTAGGCTTAGGAATTTCTGGTGCGGATTCTGCCTCTCCTGGCATAAAATGCCCCTACGGATTTGTCGCGTTTTTTGTGCGTTTCCGCAGCGTTTTTTGTACGTTTTTGCTGCGGTTTTCTTGCGGATTTGCTGCGTTTTTTACCCCTGCGGTTTTCTATAATGGAATGGGTACAAAAACGCTGCAGATTCACAAAAAAAGAAGTGACATGCTACTTCTTTTAAACCGCAGCGTTTCCGCAAAGTGTGCACAGTATTTTTTTTTCTCTTATTGATTTACATTGTACTGTAAATCAATTGCGGATCTGCAGCGTTTCTGCACCTCAAAAAACGCTGCGGATCCGCAGAGAATCCGCAACGTCTGCACATACCCTTAGAATCACTGGGATCTGTTGACGCGTTGCAGAGTTAATACCTCATAAAGTGACACTGGTCAGATTTTAAAAATTTGGTCAGTAAGGGGTTAAATCACCTTTAAAAGTTTGCAAAATTTTGTATGACAGGTTTCCTGTAAGGCAGAATCTGTCAAAAACATATTGATGAATCTGACAAATAAATGTCTTAAAAATAGACTGTGGGTTGAAGTTAGTCTTTTTTTTTTTCTTCACAACTTTCTGTAAGATGTAAAAAGTCTAGCGGTTGCTCTAGCGAAACGTGTTGCTGAGCTCTTTTGTAAACTTTTTTTCTAAATGTACATTTTCCTTTATTTTTTTTCAGGTCAAAGCATCCAGGAACCGGAATGGTAGAAGCAATGACAACGGTAATATCAAAGAAGCCATGAGTTCGCAGCGCAGCAGCTCTCATGACTGTCTTAGTGATGTAAGTATTTTTGTTTTGGTAGATTTTTTTTGTGCTGCCTATTTGCCTGTCTTCACCACCATTAAACAATAAATATGCTCTACACATACATATAAAGCATGTATGTCCCACCCTTGATGATTACTTGGAAGTCTCTATCTAAGCTCTACCTTCAGGAACATTTGACTGTAAAGGCCCCGTCTCACTAAGCGATTTACCAACGATCACGACCAGCGATACGACCTGGCCGTGATCGTTGGTAAGTCGTTGTGTGGTCGCTGGGGAGCTGTCACACAGACAGCTCTCTCCAGCGACCAACGATCAGGGGAACGACTTCGGCATCGTTGAAACTGTCTTCAACGATGCCGAAGTCCCCCTGCAGCACCCGGGTAACCAGGGTAAACATCGGGTTACTAAGCGCAGGGCCGCGCTTAGTAACCCGATGTTTACCCTGGTTACCAAAAAAAACAAACAGTACATACTCGCCTTTCGGTGTCCAGGTCCCTTGCCGTCTGCTTCCTGCTCTGACTGAGATCCGGCCTTACAGTGAGAGCAGAGCGCAGCGGTGACGTCACCGCTGTGCTCTCACTTCTCACTGTACGGCGGCTCAGTGAGAGCAGGAAGCAGACGGCAAGGGACCTGGACACCGAAAGGCGAGTATGTACTGTTTGTTTTTTTTGGTAACCAGGGTAAACATCGGGTTACTAAGCGCGGCCCTGCGCTTAGTAACCCGATGTTTACCCTGGTTACCAGTGAAGACATCGCTGGATCGGTGTCACACACACCGATTCAGCGATGTCAGCGGGGCCTCAACGACCAAAAAAAGGTCCAGGCCATTCCGACACGACCAGCGATCTCGCAGCAGGGGCCTGATCGCTGGTACGTGTCACACATAGCGAGATCGCTATGGAGGTCGCTGTTGCGTCACAAAACTTGTGACTCAGCAGCGATCTCGCTAGCGATCTCGCTATGTGAGACGGGGCCTTTAGGCTATGTGCCCACATTGCAGAAATCCTGCGGAAATGTCCGCAGCATTTCCGCAACTCCCTGCCGCGGGTAAAAAAAAGAATATCCAGGGGGGCAGAGGGAATAAAATATAAACAAAAGCTGGCTGCTTTTGACCTGGTGACAGGTCCTCTTTAATACTGTATTTACTCATCTGTTTCTGTTTTTACATCCATCAAAAACAGACCACTTTCCTCCCAAGTGACATCCATTTTGCTTCCTTTTTGCAGTCATTTTAAATCTGTATTGCAATCGTTTTTTCCTCTGTTGTTTGTAAAAATGGATGAGATAGACTTTCAGCTTTTTTTCATTGACACTTAAGGTACCGTCACATTTAGCGACGCTGCAGCAATCAAGACAACGATGCCGATCGCTGCAGCGTCGCTGTTTCGTCGCTGTTTGGTCGCTGGAGAGCTGTCACACAGACAGCTCTCCAGCGACCAACGATGCCGGTCCCCGGGTAACCAGGGTAAACATCGGGTTACTGAGCGCAGGGCCGCGCTTAGTAACCCGATGTTTACCCTGGTTACCAGTGTAAATGTAAAAAAAACCAAACACTACATACTTACATTCCGGTGTCTGTGGCGTCCCCCGGCGTCCGCTTCCCTGCACTGTGTCAGTGCCGGCCGTAAAGCAGAGCGGTGACGTCACCGCTGTGCTCTGCTTTACGGCTGGCCGGCGCTGACACAGTGCAGGACAGCAGAACGCTGGAGGACGCCACAGACACCGGAATGTAAGTATGTAGTGTTTGTTTTTTTTTACATTTACACTGGTAACCAGGGTAAACATCGGGTTACTAAGCGCGGCCCTGCGCTTAGTAACCCGATGTTTACCCTGGTTACCAGTGAAGACATCGCTGAATCGGTGTCACACACGCCGATTCAGCGATGTCTGCGGGAGTCCAGCGACGAAATAAAGTTCTGGACTTTCTGCTCCTACCAACGATGTCACAGCAGGATCCTGATCGCTGCTGCGTGTCAAACTCAACGATATCGCTATCCAGGACGCTGCAACGTCACAGATCGCTAGCGATATCGTTCAGTGTGAAGGTACCTTTACCTTTTTTATCCATTTTTGATGGATCCCCATAGACTTCAATGGCCATGGCTGATCCACAAAAACGGATTAAGTAAAGGATTTATATTAGGTTTAATAAAACACTCAGATCTGATTAAATAGCAAAAACGTGCTGACAGATTACATAAAAACAGCTTTTATTTTTTTTACATTAAACTTTATGGGTTATTGTGCTGCCAGTCACAGAGGGAAGCTATAAAATGACCTATTGCAAGATTATTCATTTTGTTTCTTAGTAAAGGTTGTGGGGAAAAATATATTTAACGCAAAAACCTGATTTAAACAATGAATCATTTGTTCATGATTGTTTCAAAGTTTACAGCACACAGATAACATTAGCATGAGCAGTAATAGTAATGAAGTACTGATCATATCCACAGAGGTCATTGCTTTTCACCATTTACACACTTTTTTGCAAATGCAGACCAGATAGCATAAACCAAACATTGTTACCTTTTGTGCTTAGTGTTGTATTTTTTTTCAGAAATATTGCTCCATTGTAGCATGATAGTAATACTCCTATGGTGGAAGAGACAATTCTTACTTCATAATTCATGCTGTGTTGACAGAATCATAGAAGAACGAATTAAATATCGCTGACAGATTTTTTTCAAAATGTTGAAAAATCTGAGTGACACTGAGCTCTTCTGGTCACCATAAAAGGGGTCCATTCATCAACCCATTTATTTCATTGCTGAAATATTGGGAACCTCTGCCAAACATCAGCTCACCGCCAGTATGTTGGAGACCACTTACATTTATAGAAGGTATATCACGTATGTTTGACTTGATATAGAACCTGTGTGGCCGAAATGTTACATGTCAGTGTGTTGTTTTTTTTTGTATGTGTACAGTGGTGTCAATAAAACTTTTCATTAGGGCAGAGACAGACTGCCTTATTTATTACTGGCTATCGGATCTCCTGACCTGAACTTGACAGCTGCATAGTAATCCATCATGCTGTCTTGCTCCGGACAGGAGAGGTGCTAGGCCAGTCCAGACAGTGCTATGAGAAATACGGCAGTCTGACTCTGCCCTTAAGGAGATTTCAGGATGCCTTGGCCAGTGTCTTTACATAGTGAACCTCTAGAAATGTTGTATACTTGAATTCTATTGCACCATAGGCCTTTCCTTTTGGCTTTAATTTAATTAATAAACTTCACTTGATTCACGACTTGATTCATTACCTCTCATAATCTTTTCTTTCTGGGCATCACCGAAACATGGCTGACACCCTCTGACACCGCTGCACTATGTTACGGTGGCCTCTACTTCACCCACACTCCTCGCCCTGGCAACAGACATGGTGGAGGAGTGGGCCTTCTCCTTTCTTCCAACTGTACCTTTAACCCAATCCCACCTCTACCCTGGCTTATCCTCCCCTCTTTTGAAGTCCACTCTGTCCGCATCTACTCCCTCTACAACCTCCAAATGGCCGTCATATACCGACCTCTGGGCCCGACCACTGCCTTTATTGACCAATTCTCCACCTGGCTCCTTCACTTTGTCTGCTGGGCCCTGCGCTTAGTAACCCGATATTTACCCTGGTTACCACTGTAAAACATCGCTGGCATCGTTGCTTTGGCTGTCAAACACGACGATACACGCCGATCTGACGACCAAATAAAGTTCTGAACTTTCAGCAACGACCAGCGATATCACAGCAGGATCCAGATCGCTGCTGCATGTCAAACACAACGATATCGCTAGCCAGGATGCTGCAATGTCACGGATCGCTAGCGATATCGTTTAGTGTGAAGGTACCTTTACTTCTTGTGTGTCACTGTTCTCCACTGCCCTTATCTAATCTTATACTTGGTCAACCCCCCTACTTACAATGTATGAAACTGAAAGTGAAAATGTGTTGCAAATTCTTAGTAGTAAAGCTCCTCCTCTAGACTAGATGTTTACTAGGTGTGTGTCTTCCAAGCATCTCACAGCTGCTACTCAGAAGAGGAAGACTGTAAGAAGTATTATCCTTTCAACAAACTTTGCATCAGTTAACTGTGAGTACATGAGGAATAACAGAATTACTGACCACTATATTAGTTGTACGACCTGGCAATAATTTTGTACAATTGTTTTTAGGAAAAACAATTGTCATTTGGATTGTGAATGCAGAATTAAAAACCTGAGAATGTCAAAGAAGCGTCACATTAAATCAGCTGTATTTGAACATTTCACCATCACTCAAGATAGAAAACATTATGTCTGTCAGTGTATGACAAATTATCCAGACGAAAACAAATGCTGTGAAGCCAAGATCATACGTGCATATTCAGGCAAAGATAAAAATGCTCCTACCAGAGCTTCTAATCTAAAAGAGACATTTACAGCGCTTTCATCCAGAAGTACTGAAAGCAGTGGATGAGAAAGACTGCATCCAAACCAATGAACCAGTGCCCAGCTCTTCCAGCCAAATAAAGGAGCAGAGAACTTTGCAGCCATCAGTTGCAAGATATTTTGTCAGTGACAAAGTTACTGTGACATTGACAGTAGATACATTTAAAAAACAGATTATAAAGCTTGTTGTGTGCCTATTTCATTATTTTCACGACCAGCTTTTATGTGTCTGAATGGGGAAATGGCCCGCAAGCTTGGTGTTTCTCTGGGGAGAGAGAGTATTAGAAAATTAGTAATTGAAGAAGCTTTTAAACAAAAGGAAGAACTTAAAAAAACTCAAGGGACGCTTTCTGTTTCTTAAAATGGATGCCTGCACACGTCACAGAGTGAACTATTTTGCCATCAATGTCCGATTTGTTTGTGACAAAAATGAAATAGTTACCAATACATTGGCAGTAAAAGACACCAAAGCTCATCACACCAGTGAATTTCTCCAGGTCTTGGTGGAAAAGGTTTTGCAAGACTATGAACTTAAAAAAGAGCAAGTTCTTTCTGTCGTAACTGACAATGCTTCAAATATGATAAGTACTATTAAGCTAATGAATGAGTGTAATGATGGTGACCAGCAGCTAGAAGAACATTCTGGGTCCACAGACACAGAAATGTTTGAAATAGAGGAACACAGTATTGTAACTGAGGAGCAAACTGAAGTTGCTTCAGATGAACAGCAACATGATCGTTTAGATCATCTTGTTGAAACTGTGTCAATACGTTCTTTCATTCATCACATGCGCTGTGTTGTGCATACGCTACAGCTGGCTATAAGAGACAGTCTGCAACAAGGACATGCTGCTGCACTGATTGGCAAAGTGAGAAAATTGGCTACTGTTGCCAGAACCCCTAAAGTTGACTCAATTTTGAAGAGACGTGCTGGAAAAGGGGCAATTATTGATCAAGCCACATGATGGGGCAGTACTTACTTAATGATTCAGCGCTTGGTTGAACTGAAAACCTTTCTTGTAGACATGGCTAACCCACAACTGACGCTAAATGAGTGTCAGTGGAATCAGGTGACTGAGCTGGAAAAATTGCTAGAGCACCCATTTACAGTGACTAAAAAATTACAAGCAGAGGACTTAACTCCAGGTATTTTCTTAAAGGAGTGGAAGAACCTGATGTTTTGCCTGTCCCAAAGAGGAGGGTTAATTGCAAGTGGCATTGCTACATCAATGAAACGGAGAGAGGAGCTACTATTACAAAATAACATTCTTTTGGCAGCTGTTTATGTAGACCTAATGCATCGGATTCTTCTAGATGATCAACAGCTAACTAAAGGAAAAGAAGCTCTGTTTGAAATAGCAGTAAGGATGAAAGGGTTGCAGAACAGTCAGGAGGAACAAGAAGAATGTGGTCATCTTGCCACATCTTCACCCTCATCAACTGATGAAAAATTTAATTTCGAAAAATATTTGGATCACAAGGACCGTGCAAAGCGTTCCCGCATAGAAGAAGAGTCATCCCCATCAAAGAACACAGCCAGTACATTTCAGCAGAATTTTTCATGTGCACTAAAAGAAATTGAGAAATTTGACCGTTCATCAAAAATAACAGTGCAACAAGCGATTCCTCTGTATCCTGACATTGTCAGAGATGTTGCCTGAGTGGTTACTGCTTTGTCACCAACCCAAGTTAGTGTAGAGAGGTTGTTCTCTGCTCTCAAAATAATTAGATCAGATTTGAGGGCATCCATGAAGGAGGATCTGACAGAGGCAATAATTTTTCTGAGGACAAATTTATAGATTTCTTCTTATTAACTGCATAAGTGTTTATTGCATATTTACTTACAAGAGTTTATAAAAGTTTATAAAAGTTATTTGCTATATTCTAATTGTATTCTAATAAATATAGTTTTTGCTCTAAGTGGTCTGATTACTTATATGATGGTGAGAAACTGAATAAGCACGATGTTAATATTTTACAACAGTAAATTTATTGTTACGAATTGGCCATTTATGAAGGAGCCGGAGTTGGAGTCGGAACCTGATAAAATCCAGGAGTCTGAGTCGGAGTCGCAACTGTGGCTTACCGACTCCACAGCCCTGGTTTTCTGCAGTGCTACTCTTGCATCAGCCTTCGACTCGGTTTCCCCTGTCATGGATAGCAGAGTGCGACGAATCAATAGACAACCCTGGCACAATAACATCACTAAAAAGCTTCGGCAAGTATCCAGAATTGCAGAAAGGCTATGGAAGAAAACGCATTCACAAGAAGATTTCACTGCACTCAAACAAGCAACACTCGCATTCAAATCAGCTATCACCTCTGCTAAACAGGCCTATTTTTACATCCCTTGTATCTTCTTTATCCCACAACCCTAAACAGTTGTTCAACACTTTTAAATCCCTCCTCCACCAACCACTGCCCCCTCCGAGCTCCCTAATCTCTGCCGTGGACTTTGCCATGCACTTCAAAAATAAGATAGACCAAACAAGGCTAGTCTTTGTTGACAAACCACCATAACCCCTTTGTATACCAGACCAATGCCCTAACCCCATAACTTCCCTCTGCAAATTCACTGAAGGGGAGCTTGCTCATCTCTCCATATCACACCTCACCACTTTTGCTCTTGACCCCATCCCACCTCCTCCCCAGCCTCACCACCACACTAATCCCATCCCTAACCCATCTCTTCAACCTATCACTAACTTCTGGTACCTTGCCCTCTGCTTTCAAACATGCCACAATCACACTTATCCTCAAAAAGCCATCCCTTGACCCGAACGCTATGTCCAGCTATCGCCCCATATCTTTGCTCCCATTTGCTTCTAAACTCCTTGAGCAGCACGTCCATGCTGAGCTTTCCTCTCACTTTGCATCTAACTCTCTCTAAGACAACCTACAATCTGGCTTCCGTCCCCACCATTTCACTGAGACTGCCCTGACCAAAATTACTAATGACCTACTTACAGCCAAAGCTAACAGACAATTCTTTATACTCCTCCTTCTAGACTTGTCCTCTGCCTTCGACACGGTTGACCACTGCCTCCTACTACAGATCCTCTCTTCCTTTGGTGTCAAAGACCTTGCCCTATCATGGATCTCCTCATACCTTACCAACCGCACATATAGCGTTTCATACTCCCATGCTACCTCTTCATCTCGCCCCCTCTCTGTTGATGTCTTTCAAGGCTCTGTCCTAGGACCCTTACTCTTCTCAATCTATACACTTGGCCTGGGACAACTCATAAAGTCCTATGGCTTCCAGTACAGTCTATATGCTGATGACACTTAGATCTACCTCTCAGGCCCAGATGTCACCTCTCTGCTCTCTAGAATCCCAGTGTCTATCAGCCATATCCTCCTTCTCCTCTCGCTTCCTCAAGCTCATTGTGGACAAATCTGAACTAATTATCTTTCCTCCATCTCGCATATACCTTACCTGATCTACCTATCAATTAGAAATGAAATCACACTTTCCCCTGTCCCTGAAATCCGCTGTCTCAGAGTAACCCTTGACTCTGCCCTGTCCTTCATACTGCACATCCAAGCTCTCGCCACCTCCTGTCGTCTCCAGCTCAAAAATATTTCCAGAATTTGTACTTTCATCAACGCTCACTCTACCAAAATGCTTTTGTATGCCCTAATCATCTCCCGCCTCAACTACTGCAACATCCTCCTCTGTGGCCTATCTTCTAACACTCTCGCACCCCTCAAGTCCGTCCTTAAGGCTGTGTGCACACGATGCGGATTTGCTGCGGATCCGCAGCGGATTTTTCCGCGCAGAAACGCTGCAGATCCGCACTGTGATGTACAGTACGATGTTATTCAATGGGATAAAAAAAAAAGCTGTGCAGATGGTGCAGAAAAATCAGTGCGGAATTGCTGCGGATTTCAAAGAAGTGCATGTCACTTCTTTTGTGTGGATTTGCAGCGTTTCTGCTCCCCTTCATGATAAAAATCCGCAGTGACAAAAACCACAGAAAATCTGCACAAAATCCACATCAATTCCGCATAGAAACCGCGTCAAATCTGCGGCTGCGGATTCTGCCAGGAGATGCGGATTTTGTGCAGAAAATTCTGCACCTCTTTTCCTACGTGTGCACATAGCCAAGCTCTGCTGCCCGACTAATTAATCTCTCTCCTCGCTACACTCCTGCTTCCCCTCTTTGCAAATCCCTTCAATAGCTCCCAGTTTTCCAGCATATCCAGTTTAAACTACTAACACTGACCTACAAAGCCATCCATAACCTTTCTCCTCCGTATATTTCCAAACTAATCTCTCAATAGCTTCCCTCACGTAATCTCTGGTCCCCCCAAGACCTCCTTCTCTCCTCCACGCTTATTCGCTCCTCACCCAATCGCCTCCAAGACTTCTCCCCCATCCTCTGGAATTCTGTGCCCCAACACGTCCGGTTATCCACCACATTTGGATCCTTCAAAAGAAACCTGAAAACCCACCTCTTCAAATTAGCTTACAGCCTGTAATGACCACACGGCCACCTCAACACCAGCGGAGCTACTGCAACCCCCGATCTACTGTCTTCTTCCCCATAATCCTGTAGAGTGTAAGCCCGCAAGGGCAGGGTCCTCGCCCCTCTGTATCAGTCTGTCATTGTTAATTTGTTTACTGGAATTAATGGTGCTATATAAATAAATAATAATAATACTTGTATTTTGCTTGCTAATCTATTCTAAAAAATAATATACTAAAGTATCAAACCTATGAACTGTTTTACATGTTTCGGTAGGTTATGTCTAAGTCATGGCTAACAGCAAGATTCTGTCCCTTTCTGGAGCTGTCTTAAAGTGAACCGATGGGAGAGCAAATTACCCCCCATGCTTACACCTGAGTAACACGTGATCAGCTATGTCAGTGGGGGAGGGAAGCAGATAAAAATCTTGCACATTTGTTTTTCCATACATGAGGCACGAGCAATTTAAGGCCCCTGATAATCAAATTGAGGAAAATCTGGCTAAACTACAGGAGGCTATTATAGAGACGAAGAGATGACAAATTCCATTAAAACATCACAGACACTAGCAATCGGAAGTGTAAAGGTACCGTCACATTAAGCGACGCTGCAGCGATAGCGACAGCGATGCCGATCGCTGCAGCGTCGCTGTTTGGTCGCTGGGGAGCTGTCACACAGACCGCTCTCCAGCAACCAACGATGCCGAGGTCCCCGGGTAACCAGGGTAAGCATCGGGTTGCTAAGCGCAGAGCCGCGCTTAGTAACCCGATGTTTACCCTGGTTACCAGCGTAAAAGTTAAAAAAACAAACAGCACATACTCACCAGCGCGTCCCCCAGCCTCTGCTTCCTGACACTGACTGAGCTCCGGCCCTAACAGCACAGCGGTGACGTCACCGCTGTGCTTTCACTTTCAGTTTAGGGCCGGCGCTCAGTCAGTGTCAGGAAGCAGAGGCTGGGGGACGCGCTGGTGAGTATGTGCTGTTTGTTTTTTTAACTTTTACGCTGGTAACCAGGGTAAACATCGGGTTACTAAGCGCGGCCCTGCGCTTAGTAACCCGATGTTTACCCTGGTTACCAGTGTAAAATATCGCTGGTATCCTTGCTTTTGCTGTCAAACACGGCGATACACGGCGACCTAGCGACCAAATAAAGTGCAGACCTTCTAGCAGCGACCAGCAATTTCACAGCGGGATCCAGATCGCTGCTGCGTGTCAAATACAGCGATATCGCTATCCAGGTCGCTGCAACGTCACGGATCGCTGGCGATATCGCCTAGTGTGACGGTACCTTAAGTATGGAAAAGGAAACAGGAAAGTGACATTACAATACAGACTCAAAAAAGAGGGTTGTGCATGGAGGGTGCACCTTTACAAGTTCTCATGACTGAGATGCAATGATCTATACATCTGGGAATCTATATATGTGCTGTACTATTGTCTTTTTATATTTTTCATTGACTAAGGCCATTTTGGGATGAAAGTTACTTTATTCCGTTATGTATTTTAACCGATTAAGAATTCAATACTGGGATTGATCCGGTGCCTTGGATACAGTTTTCCATGTATACAGTACATCTTGGGAAATGTCAGATTCTTAAAGTTCCTCACATTAAGAGGCAAAGACTACTAAAAGCAAGCTAGTGTTTGGAACTATACACTGTGTTCCAAGTTATTATGCAAATTGGATTTAAGTGTCAAAACGATTTAATTGTTTTGTTTTTCAAATAAACTCATGGATGGCATTGTGTCTCAGGGCTCAATGGATCACTGAAATCAATCTTAAACACATATGATAATTAGTTTTCCAGGTGATTCTAATTAAAGGAAAACTACTTAAAAATGATGTTCCACATTATTAAGCAGGCCACAGTTTTCAAGTAACATGGGAAAGAAAAAGGATCTCTCTGCGGCCGAAAGGCATCAAATAGTGCAATGCCTTGGTCAAGGGATGAAAACATTAGATATTTCTTGAAAATTTAAGTGTGATCATCTTACTGTTAAGAGATTTGTGGCTGAATCTGAGCACAGTCGTGTTCGTGCTGATAAAGGCATAGTGAGGAAGGTTTCTGCCAGGCAAGTTCATCGGATAAAGAGAGCAGCTGCTAAAAAGCCACTACAAACCAGCAAACAGATATTTGAAGCCGCTGATGCCTCTGGAGTCCCTCGAACCTCAAGGTGTAGGATCCTTCAAAGGCTTGCTTTGGTTCATAAACCTACTATTCGGCCACCCCTAAACAGTGTTCACAAGCAGAAACGGTTGTAGTGGGCCCAGACATACATGAAGACTAATTTTCAAACAGTCTTGTTTACTGATGAGTGTCGAGCAACCCTGGATGGTCCAGATGGATGGAGTAGTGAATGATTGGTGGATGGCCACCATGTCCCAACAAGGCTGCAACCTCAGCAAGGATGTGGAGGAGTCATGTTTTGGGACGAAATCATGGGGAAACAGCTGGTAGGGCCCTTTATATTTCCTGAAGATGTGAAAATGATTTCTGCAAAGTATATAGAGTTTCTGACTAACAACTTTTCCATGGTATAAAAAGCAGAAACGTGCCTTGAGGAGCAAAATCATCAAGCATGACAATGCACCATCTCATGCTGCAAAGAATACCTCTGAGTCATTGGCTGCTATGGGCATAAAAAGAGAGAAACTCATGGTGTGGCCACCATCTTCCCCTGACCACAACCCTATAGAGAACCTTTGGAGTATCATCAAGCAAAAGATCTATGAGGGTGGGAGGCAGTTCACATCAAAACAGCAGCTCTGGGAGGCTATTCTGACTTCATGCAAAGAAATAAAAGCAGAAACTCTCCAAAAACTCACAAGTTCAATGGATGCAAGAATTGTGAAGGTGATATCAAAGAAAGGTTCCTATGTTAACATGTAACTTGGCCTATTAGGATGTTTTGGAGTTAAATAGCTTTTTTGTTCAGTGAATGTGACCTCTTAATGCTGCATATTCCACAAATGAGTATTTTCAGTTCTTTAAAACATATCAAATGTCTAGAAATTCTACTGTGCCTAATAATTTGGAACAGTGCATTTTGAGGTTTTATTCATTTTGGAGATTATACTGTTATCATTGGGAAGTTTCTTCAATAAAATTTGATGTATACTCTAAAGGGTGATGACTTTTATTAGACTGACTGTCATTTGGACCGACCATTTAGGAAAATCCAAGAAAAATATCATTTGCATAATAATTTGGAACATAGTGTAAAGGTACAGCCCATCCGAGATATACAGAGAATCTGTATCCAAAAATCATGAGAACATCAGAAGGAGATATAGAAAAGAAAGATGTGAAGATCACCGTGATAAGGCTAGCTTCACATTTGCATCTATGTGCGCAGCGTATCATCCGCAAACGCGTGCAAAAACGCATGCAAACATGCTAACGCAGCATTTTTTATCCGAATCAGCTTACGCATGACGGAAAAAAAACCCGCAGCTTTTGCATGCGTTTGCGCTTTTTATGCGCATGCGTTTGCGCTTTTTATGTGCATGCGTTTGATATTTCCAGGAGGACGTCTCAATGGGTGTGTCTCAAAACAGTTCCTGGACATGCGCACAAAACGTGTACGCAAAAGCATGCGAACGCATACAAACGCATGTCCATGCGTACACCATGTTATAGGTAGGGACGCATGATGATCTATGTGAATCGTACGCTGCGCACACAGGCGCAAATGTGAAACCAGTCTAAGTCAGCCACCCCAAGCCTATCTCATTATATACTGTCAGAACCCCAAATGTTAATCTTGAGTTGAGGTTTGGGCTTTGCCTCATTGATTGATTTTGACCAGTCTTGGAATAGTCCATGACTCTGAACAAATTTGCCAGGAACTTTCCTGTCAGGAAATACTTTAGGGCTTGCTCAAGGTGAGGATATTAAGAGCCCAGAAGACTATGGTTTGGACAGCACTGAATCCTACAATAATGTAGAACACGATAGAGAGACATATGTGTTTAATGATGTAATCGATTATAGAAGTGATTTGACTTTGCATGATTTGCATTGTGAATATCCAAAGTAATGTAGGTATAATTCCTTCCCTTTGACTAATTCTGATATCACAGTTGGGGGAAATGATGGAATAAAAGTTACTGTAAGTCTTATGGAATTATCTTTGCATTGCTGGACATTTACTGTATTTGAAATTACAGAAATGTTGCTCAATGTATAGCTAGCTTTACAGTATTAAACAAATGAAAACATACACAGATCATCCATAACATGGAAATGTTTTGTCAAAGAAAGTATACCACGACTCAGTCATGTATTGGGTGTAAGGTGTTTTTCAAGCAGGAAAAGCTTAAGGATGTGAGTTACTTTCACAATAACCAAATTATGATAACTAGATAACGCCATGTATTGTAGGTGTCCCCTAAAGGCAATAGTTTAATACCTGATGAAAGGGTCTTGGCCATCTATTGTAATGTGCATGGACTACTTTTGCACTATTATTGAAAAGTTATTGCTGACTCATGATAGAAAGGAGTCAGAACACATAGTGTATTATATCAATAGCTGTGGAACCAATTGCAGTGCCCATGATGATGCCTTTCAGCTAAAGTGTCTACACAGTAAGGACCTAGCCGAGATTTTCAGCATTTTTTTGTGCTGAAAGCACCCCCCCCCCAGGCTTATACACGAGCCATTGTCCAGAAAGCCGGCGGGGGGAGGGGGAGTGGCGGAGCAGCGGCAGGAGCCTGCTAACAGAAGACATCATAATCGCCCTCTTTGCGCCGTTGCATCTCCGTCCCGGCGTCGGCAGTTCTTCCTGTTCTTAGCGGTCACTCCTATAGGCGTGGAGCGCATATTCATTACCCTAATGAAAGGTACCATGTGTCTGCTCAGCACAGGAAGAGCTGCCGCAGTGGGACAATGGAGATGCAGCGACGGCGCGAGGAAGGTGAGTAGGACTGGGGGGTGTGAGCCATGCATTCAACGATAGGACGGGGGGGTGAGTCATGTGAACCGGGGGAGCCACACATACCAGGACAGGGATGAGGGGACAAAGCATACCCGGCATATACTCGAGTCAATAAGTTTACCTAGTTTTCCGTGACAAAATTAGGTGCCTCGGCTTATACTCGGGTCGGCTTATGCTAAAGTATATACGGTATTAAGATTTTAGAGTCCTCAGTGGTTGATACCTTTTAATGCTTAAAGGGAACCTATCACCCCGTTTTTTTCGGTATGAGATAAAAATACTGTTAAATATGGCCTGAGCTGTGCATTACAATAGTGTAGTTTGTGGACCCCGATTCCCCACCTATGCTGCCGAAATACGTTACCAAAGTAGTCATTTTCGCCTGTCAATCAGGCTGGTCAGGTCGGATGGGCGTGGCTTCTTCCCCCAGATATTGCGTAGTTTTCCGTTGGTGGCGTAGTGGTGTGCGCATGTCCAACGTCCCCAATCCTGCACGGGGGGGTGAAAATAGCAGCGATGTCCGTTATTCCATTGGTGGTCGGTGGGCGCGGCCATCTTCCTTTGGCCGCGCGTGCGCAGAAGCGGCGCTCTGCTGGCCGCGGCTTCAGGAAAATGGCCGCGGGATGCCGCGCGTGCGCAGATGGAGATCGCGGCGGCCATTTTCCTGAAGCCGCGGCCAGCAGAGCGCCGCTTCTGCGCACGCGCGGCCAAAGGAAGATGGCCGCGCCCACCGACCACCAATGGAATAACGGACATCGCTGCTATTTTCACCCCCCCGTGCAGGATTAGGGACGTTGGACATGCGCACACCACTACGCCACCAACGGAAAACTACGCAATATCTGGGGGAAGAAGCCACGCCCATCCGACCTGACCAGCCTGATTGACAGGCGAAAATGACTACTTTGGTAACGTATTTCGGCAGCATAGGTGGGGAATCGGGGTCCACAAACTACACTATTGTAATGCACAGCTCAGGCCCTATTTAACAGTATTTTTATCTCATACCGAAAAAAACGGGGTGATAGGTTCCCTTTAACTGCAAAGATGGTAACAAACTGAAAGCTTTCGAGATTACTCTGGTCTCTTCATTAGGCATAGAATAAAAAGACCTGAGTAGTCTCGAAAGCTTGCCATTTCAGTTAGCCATTAAAAGGTATCTACCACTGAGTACTCTCAGATCTTAATATTTTTCTACTGGCTAACAAGGTACACATATATTTTTCCTACATCATTTTTTCAAGAAAATTTAGAGCACCCCTAAACATATTAAGTACTGCTGTTAGGTAGTTTATTAACCGGTTCCTATAGCTGGCAGACTTTAAGGCTATTATTTGGCTGTGAATTGCCATGGCAAGCATCAGGACTACACAATTATGATCTCATGGGGTCGATGGGGTTAAACATCTAAATGCTGTAGTCACTATTGACAGCGCATCTAAGGGGTTAAACTGCCTTGGTCGGTGCCAACACTGATGTGACTGACACCGCATGGTGTCAGCTATAGTGTACAGCTGATAGCTGCTCCATTTTCACCCATCGGAGGATGCCATTCTCTTACATCACAGATCAGTAAAAGGATGCATTTGTCGTCATATAGTTGTTATACAAACACAACTGATCATCACTCTTGGTCTTTATTTTACTGCCAACTTACTGCCTAAAATTAGATTTGGAGCACATGAACAATGTCCAAAATTTTTAGTCTGTTCTACAGATTGGGTAAATTTTACATGGAGATGTCATAATTTGTATTAGTTTTCAAATTAGATTTTTTACAATATCAACTTCAAGGGAACCTATTACCAGGTTTTACGGATATGAGATGCGGCCACCAACTTTCAGCCCTGATATGCTGTATATACGAGGGGCGATCCAAAAGTAATGATATATAATCAATACTAAAACACAATGAATATAGTCAAAAAATTTTTTTATTTTTCTACATAGTCTCCTAACAAGTCTATACATTTAGTCCATCTCTTTTCTAAACTTAGAATTCCCTTAGAAAATAATTCTTGATCTTGACCCTCAAAAAAATCCCCAACAGCGGTTATCACGTCTCTATTGTCGTCAAATTTCTTGCCTCGGAGGTGTTCCTTGAGCCGAGGAAAGAGAAAGAAGTCACTGGGGGCTAGATCTGGCGAATAGGGGGGGTGTTCCCCCAGTTCAAAGCCCGCTTCTTGAATGGTAGTCATGGCAACTGCAGCTTTGTGAGCCGGCGCGTTATCTTGGTGAAACAGCACTCCAGCCCGCAGTTTGCCGCGCCTTTTCTCCTTGATAGCCTCCCTCAATCTTCTTATTTGTTCTGCGTAGTAGGAGCCCGTAATAGTGGCTCCCTTCTCCAAATAGTCCACCATAATAATTCCTTCAGCGTCCCAAAAAACGGACGCCATAACCTTCCCTGCTGAGCTTGACGCTTTGAATTTCTTCGGCGTCGGTTCGTCGGCTCGTTTCCATGTCATCGATTGTTGTTTAGTTTCGGGATCAAAGTGGTGGATCCAGGTCTCGTCCATGGTCAAAAAATTTTCCTTGTCTGCTTGGAACTTTTCAAGATTTGCTATTGAAATGTCAACTCGTTTCTTCTTTTGCTCGTCGGTTATCATTTTTGGCACCCAACGCACGGAGACCTTTCTCATATGCAATTCTTTTGCAAGGATTCTTTGAATACTGCCATATGAGATCCCTGTGACCTCAGCTACATGCCTGTTAGTCACTCTTCGATCTGCCAATACAACTTCTTCAACTTTTTTCACGTTTTCTTCATTGAGGGACGTGGATGGGCGTCCTTCACGATGTTCATCTTTCGTCGATGTTCCTCCCAGCTTAAATTCCTTGGCCCAGCGTGCAACTGTGGAATATGGAAGAGAAGAGTCCCCCAATGTTTCCACCAAGTCGCTGTGTATGTCTTTGGTAGTCATTTTTTTCAAGCAGAGGTATTTGATGACAGCTCTGAGCTCGTTTTTTTCCATTTTGATGTTCACTCCTCGGCAGTTCATATTCAAATGAATGTAGCTCCCAGGAATCGTGGTCTATTTAAGTGATTTTTTTTTTCCTGGACTAGTGGGTACCTAAGAGAGAAGAAAACATTTTATTTTAATTTCTGTGTGCAATAGAAATAACCGATTATCATTACTTTTGGATCGCCCCTCGTATGCCTCAACCCAACAAACAAGACAAGAAAAATCCCTTTTATTATTATTATAAATCGCAGCTATTTTACCACTATCGTGAAGTACAATATGTAATGAAAAACAGTCTGACTCACTGGGATCCTTTGAAGCGTTCCAGAGTTATTACCACATAGTGACAGTGGTCAGAATTGTAAAAATTGGCCTGGTCAATAACATGCAAACCACCTTTGGGGGTAAAGGGGTTAAAAAAATATATTGCACAATAGACAATTATAAAATGGAAAGATAAAATGAATGAAGAGGATGTGCCAGATTAAATGGATATCCTAATACATCATAAATAAACCCATGGACAAGATATATGCAAAATAAAAAGCAAATTGCTCTGTGCATAGAATCAGTATAATACATCTTCAAATAAATATCACTCCATGACAAAGCAATAGCGAAACGTGTGTTGGAGTGGTGTGAGGGGATTTGTGGTGTGCCATTTTGTTCAGTATATATGTATCTGTATTGGCTATAGATTAGTTGAGTGGTTATATTTTCCCATGGTGATATGATCTGAAGGTATTCTAATTACATTACATATTATTACATATAAAAACATACAGTTTTTGAATTTCAACAAAAATTTAAAATAACCAATACATTTCGTTCAACTTCACAATTGTGTTCCACTTGTTGTTTCTGTTGTTGATTCTTCACCAAAAATTTACATTTGGTATCTTTGTTTGAAGCATGATATGTGGGAAAAGGTTGAAAAGTTCCAGGGGGCCGAATACTTTCACAAGGCACTGTATTTATGTATATACAGTGTATGTATATATGTGTGTGTGTGTATGTGTGTGTATGTGTATATATATATATATATATATATATATATATATATATATATATATATATATATATATGTAATTGTCTATTGTGCAATATATGTGATTTTGTATTTTGTATTAATACAGTTATTACATTGCCTTGTTTGAATTGATGTTGTAGGATTTGTATGCTTATGGTATTATTAGACTGATAGTGTTTGAATTTTTTGGTATTTTCTATATAGGTTTTCATTCCCTTTAAAACATTTGTTTGCAGTGGTTGGTTTTAGATTGTTTTTCTTTTCTTAGTTTGAAGGCAGGTCTAGTAGAGGTTGTTAAGGGTTCTGTTTGCAGCCGTTTATTTATTTTGTGACTTGCTTGATAAAATCTTTTGATAATATAAAGCTATAACAAACATAATATAAAAATGATTTTTTTCAGGCCTAATATGCTTCTTCACAGCAACAGGGTTGCCTAATGGCAGGAATGATTTGAGGAACATGACAAATAGTTCAAGGTATTGACCTGGCTTCAAAATTCTAATCTGACCAATCATCTGTGGGATATTTTGGAAAAATAGGTCCCAACCATGGAGGCTGGCTCATAACTTCCAGGACCTATTTGATCTGCTGCTATCATCTTGCTATCATAGATACCATAGGACACCTTCAGTGGCTGTTTTGGTAGCATGAAGGGAATCTGCACAATAAATGGAAGGTGGTTATGATGGTAGGAGTGCTACCTACACTTGCACATATAGTCTATCTAAAGGTAAAGGAAAGACACATATAGACATCCCTTTAATCCGTAATTAGCTGGTCTTTTTACAGCATCTTTTCTTGTAATGAATTAGAGTGGAAAGCCCTCAGTCATTATTC
Organism: Ranitomeya variabilis; assembly: GCF_051348905.1. Taxonomy (NCBI): domain Eukaryota; kingdom Metazoa; phylum Chordata; class Amphibia; order Anura; family Dendrobatidae; genus Ranitomeya; species Ranitomeya variabilis. Next base: position 255,808,870 of record NC_135232.1, read on the forward strand.
TGCAGAGGTTTTCAGAGAGAAAATGTCTAGCATTTCTGAGATATTGGGTTGAACATTTCAATAGCTTTGCATGTAACCCCCTCCGTCTACCACTCCCCACATGGGACTCATGTTGCGTTCTATTAATGTAAAATATGCTTCATAAGTACAGCCTGTCACAAGGAAAGCTTTGTGCCAGCTAGATTCAATTGGACAGCTAATTTAGGTTATAAATTGAAACACTGCCTCTTTTCCAGAATGCAAAGCAGTGGGTGGAGGTGGAGACCTCTGAGGCTTGCAAAACAATAACATTTAGTATTAACCAGCTCCATGCCTGCTGTGATGAGATGGCAATCTACCGCTCCACTCAATCTAATGTTTGTCACAGAAGCTGCCCTATTTCAACCTTTTTTTTTTAATTGAAGTAATAATTGTGTTTTAGCCTTTTTTTGCCCCCTTTAAATCCCAGTTTGCCTGCTTATTATCACTTACAGAGGATAAGCTTCTGATGATGTCAATATGGTCAGTGAATCTGGTGAATGATGGACGTGGAGCATATATCTCATGTGCCTTTGATAACAGGAGTGCACGTCTTTATTTGTCAAGAAAATGAGTCCAGCTTAAATCCAGAAAATCAAATTCTTTTATTTCACAATTAAACTAGATTTGGCAACACTAAAATATGCTTAGGCATGATTGGGGATAAGGGGTGAAAGGAGGTTTTTATACTTGGTCATCAGACCGAGATTAAGAACGCAGCAGTCGTTCAAAATGCTCCCGGTTTCACATCCTTGCTCCCCTTACCATGCCTAGGCATATTTTAGTGTTGCCAAATCTAGTTTAATCGTGAAATACAGGATTTTAGTTTCTGGATTGAAGCAACACCAACGTCTGGCAGAGGTGAGACTCCGGGCTTCTCCACACCAGAAATTTACCTGGATTCCATCATGGATGAGCTGAATTTGTTAGATGCTTTCACATGTCTTTATCCATTATCTTGACCCACTTACATATTTGGGTTTTGTGACTTGAAGTGCTCGTGCACACAACCAATTTTGTAGGACAAGTGCTGTCCATGGTTTTCACAGATAACAGTTGTACCTATGATATTCTTTGGGGCAGTGCAGTTCAGATTTTTTTTCTCATACTGAATGTTCCACCCAAAAAAATGGAGACACGTACTGTCCGAGTATCTGATCAAAATCGGCAATGCACGTCTATGGGTCCGTGAAAAAATCGGACTGTACTCAATAGCATCCGACTGTGGTCTGGTTTTCATGGGCTGACTGAGGCTAATGTGGGAAAAAAAAAATTTTCTCTCCACACCCAAGAAAAATTGACGCCTCTCTTATTAAAGTCTCAAAGTCTATTCAGCGTCTGGACCGAATAATCTGACCATTTATCTCAGATGTGTGGAAAATGGTCATGTGACCCTACCCTGTTACAAGATAGATTTTATATATATATATATATATATATATATATATATACACACACACACACACACACACACACACACACACACACACACACACACACACACACACACACACACACACATAAATTATGTTTGCTGCATCTCTTGCGTGAATAGTCTTGATGTATGTATATAATTACTAAAAGATCTGGCACTATTGGAATAAAATATTGCGGGTGGTGTGCACCCTGAAACAGCCGCACAGTGCTCCAGGTTTTGCAGCATATTGATATATGTATATAATTAGTAAAAGATCTGGCACTATTGGAATAAAATATTGCGGGTGGTGCGCACCCTGTAATAGCCGCACAGTGCTCCAGGTTTTGCAGCATATTGATATATGTATATAATTAGTAAAAGATCTGGCTCTATTGGTGTAAAATATTGCGGGTGGTGTGCACCCTGAAATAGCCGCACAGTGCTCCAGGTTTTGCAGCATATTGATATATGTATATAATTAGTAAAAGATCTGGCTCTATTGGTGTAAAATATTGCGGGTGGTGTGCACCCTGAAAGAGCCGCACAGTGCTCCAGGTTTTGCAGCATATTGATATATGTACAGTGGGGCAAAAAAGTATTTAGTCATTCAGCAATAGTGCAAGTTCCACCACTTAAAAAGATGAGAGGCGTCAGTAATTTACATCATAGGTAGACCTCAACTATGGGAGACAAACTGAGAAAAAAAATTCCAGAAAATCACATTGTCTGTTTTTTTATCATTTTATTTGCATATTATGGTGGAAAATAAGTATTTGGTCAGAAACAAAATTTCATCTCAATACTTTGTAATATATCCTTTGTTGGCAATGACAGAGGTCAAACGTTTTCTGTAAGTCTTCACAAGGTTGCCACACACTGTTGTTGGTATGTTGGCCCATTCCTCCATGCAGATCTCCTCTAGAGCAGTGATGTTTTTGGCTTTTCGCTTGGCAACACGGACTTTCAACTCCCTCCAAAGGTTTTCTATAGGGTTGAGATCTGGAGACTGGCTAGGCCACTCCAGGACCTTGAAATGCTTCTTACGAAGCCACTCCTTCGTTGCCCTGGCGGTGTGCTTTGGATCATTGTCATGTTGAAAGACCCAGCCACGTTTCATCTTCAATGCCCTTGCTGATGGAAGGAGGTTTGCACTCAAAATCTCACGATACATGGCCCCATTCATTCCTTCATGTACCCGGATCAGTCGTCCTGGCCCCTTTGCAGAGAAACAGCCCCAAAGCATGATGTTTCCACCACCATGCTTTACAGTAGGTATGGTGTTTGATGGATGCAACTCAGTATTCTTTTTCCTCCAAACACGACAAGTTGTGTTTCTACCAAACAGTTCCAGTTTGGTTTCATCAGACCATAGGACATTCTCCCAAAACTCCTCTGGATCATCCAAATGCTTCAGACGGGCCCGGACATGTACTGGCTTAAGCAGTGGGACACGTCTGGCACTGCAGGATCTGAGTCCATGGTGGCGTAGTGTGTTACTTATGGTAGGCCTTGTTACATTGGTCCCAGCTCTCTGCAGTTCATTCACTAGGTCCCCCCGCGTGATTCTGGGATTTTTGCTCACCGTTCTTGTGATCATTCTGACCCCACGGGGTGGGATTTTGCGTGGAGCCCCAGATCGAGGGAGATTATCAGTGGTCTTGAATGTCTTCCATTTTCTAATTATTGCTCCCACTGTTGATTTCTTCACTCCAAGCTGGTTGGCTATTGCAGATTCAGTCTTCCCAGCCTGGTCCAGGGCTACAATTTTGTTTCTGGTGTCCTTTGACAGCTCTTTGGTCTTCACCATAGAGGAGTTTGGAGTCAGACTGTTTGAGGGTGTGCACAGGTGTCTTTTTATACTGATAACAAGTTTAACCAGGTGCCATTACTACAGGTAATGAGTGGAGGAAAGAGAAGACTTTTAAAGAAGAAGTTACAGGTCTGTGAGAGCCAGAAATCTTGATTGTTTGTTTCTGACCAAATACTTATTTTCCACCATAAAATGCAAATAAAATGATAAAAAAACAGACAATGTGATTTTCTGGATTTTTTTTCTCAGTTTGTCTCCCATAGTTGAGGTCTAACTATGATGTAAATTACAGACGCCTCTCATCTTTTTAAGTGGTGGAACTTGCACTATTGCTGACTGACTAAATACTTTTTTGCCCCACTGTATATAATTAGTAAAAGATCTGGCTCTATTGGTGTAAAATATTGCGGGTGGTGTGCACCCTGTAATAGCCGCACAGTGCTCCAGGTTTTGCAGCATATTGATATATGTATATAATTAGTAAAAGATCTGGCTCTATTGGTGTAAAATATTGTGGGTGGTGTGCACCCTGAAAGAGCTGCACAGTGCTCCAGGTTTTGCAGCATATTGATATATGTATATAATTAGTAAAAGATCTGGCTCTATTGGTGTAAAATATTGCGGGTGGTGTGCACCCTGTAATAGCCGCACAGTGCTCCAGGTTTTGCAGCATATTGATATATGTATATAATTAGTAAAAGATCTGGCTCTATTGGTGTAAAATATTGCGGGTGGTGTGCACCCTGAAAGAGCCGCACAGTGCTCCAGGTTTTGCAGCATATTGATATATGTATATAATTAGTAAAAGATCTGGCTCTATTGGTGTAAAATATTGCGGGTGGTGTGCACCCTGTAATAGCCGCACAGTGCTCCAGGTTTTGCAGCATATTGATATATGTATATAATTAGTAAAAGATCTGGCTCTATTGGTGTAAAATATTGCGGGTGGTGTGCACCCTGAAAGAGCCGCACAGTGCTCCAGGTTTTGCAGCATATTGATATATGTATATAATTAGTAAAAGATCTGGCTCTATTGGTGTAAAATATGGCGGGTGGTGTGCACCCTGTAATAGCCGCACAGTGCTCCAGGTTTTGCAGCATATTGATATATGTATATAATTAGTAAAAGATCTGGCACTATTGGTGTAAAATATGGCGGGTGGTGTGCACCCTGAAATAGCCGCACCGTGCTCCAGGTTTTGCAGCATATTGATATATGTATATAATTAGTAAAAGATCTGGCTCTATTGGTGTAAAATATGGCGGGTGGTGTGCACCCTGTAATAGCCGCACAGTGCTCCAGGTTTTGCAGCATATCGCCTTGCTCTGTCTGTGTTTACACTGCAGCACGATCATGTGCTGAACGCCAGAAGTTGGTTCCCAAATAGTGTTTTCTGCTTTTAGTCTCCCTGCTTTTATTCTGCAGGGAAGGAGAAGGAGTAAGAGGGGGAGGCGGGATAGGAGATATCTGCAGCAAATGTGTTTAAGAGCTGAAAGTATTTATTAAAAATGTCAGGAGAAAAGTGCTGCTGGCAGATTAAAGCTGTATTTGAGTTGACAGCTTTGACAGGCGAAAGTGATGGGAGGGGAGGAGGAAAAGGGGCGGGGGACCGTAGCTGCACATTTCCTCTAGTGCGGATTTCTGGGATCAGAAGCAGGCCTCCTGATTTAGATACGGGATGTTAATTAAAGAAGTGAGACTGGGGGTGGGGAGGGGCACAGTTCTCTGCAGGCAGATCAGGTTTTTAGCTCATTTGCAGGTAGGCATCAGTCCCCAGATCAATAGAACGTGGTGTATACGTAATATAAAAGTTTATTCTTATTTAATATTAGCAGCTGAGCCCCCCTTCCCTTCATGAGGTGGAAGAATGGAACATCATAAAGAGCTGTGGAGGCCAGAAGTGTTACTATGGCAACAACTAGAACCTATCAGAGTTCTATGTAATGATGTGCTCAACTCAAGCTTGCCATGTGGGGCATTTTGATTGGTGGCAAAAATATATTATTGGGCGTAGCAGCCAATGAGACTTTATCATGTTATCTATGAGGAAAGCAGCGAAGTGTTCATATGACAAAATCTGCTTATTATTTCCCCACTTGTGAAGCCAGTACTAGCCTGTTTAATTTGGTATCACTGTCATTTTCATGTAATATGATTTTCAGCAGTATATTTGACCAATTATCCACTTGAGACCTTTATGTTCCTCGCCACGTAAATAATTTGCGCATCTTTGTGTAATTGTTCTCTTAATCTTTTGAAATGTTGCGACCCGTGTTAAAATCCATACATGACCTTGCAATAATGCCTGTAAAACAAGGGGAAAAAAGGTTTTGTTTTTTTTTTGGTTTTTTTTTTTTTTGTTCCTTACATCTGGTTATGACCCAGCTTAAGAGCTGCCTGTGTTTTAATGGATTTTCTCCCTCGCTCAATTGAATGGATTGTCCCTCATTATCATTTAAATAGAAGCCTCAGTCCGTGTGAACATGGAAAATTTGAATGTGGTTGTAAAGCTGTGATAATGTGAAATATTCTGAAGGTGAAGGGAGGGTGTCAGGAGCGAGGGAGGGAGGGAGCGGAAAGGGAAAAAAGAAGAAACCTAATGTAATTGTGGTAGATTTCAGATTTCCCTATCACCACCCATTACATGATGGGAAAATAGACTCATAATTGTCTCCCTGGCCCTGCCAAACTGGCTGCCCTAGTTAGCTGAAGCTAACACTCTAATTGTCAAGTGCAACCCCCCCAGATGAATGAAGATGTATTCAGGGCACAGCAAGGGCTAAACATGAGTGATACCAAGAGGCAAAGATTAAATTGGCAATTATTGGCTTAGCAGGAAAGGTTGGCAGGTGCACTGTGCTCCTCTGACTCACCAGGGAAAAATCGGAAATGCAGCTGCATTATTCACCCGTATGTTGTGCTTAACATCTTCACTGCCGCAGCGGAAAGAGGTTACATTGGTTGCATATAGGGAGGGATGTCATCCTTGTGTAAAGATCGTGTCCATTTCGGGAGTGCGATTTTGCAGAAAATTGTTCCTTCATTAAGAGACAACATAATCTTTTTTGGATCCATTATTTTAGTGGTTTATCTGCAAATCCTATTCCATCACTTACTATATCTCTCTATCTGTTAAATGTTTGCATTCACTTGCTGCCAACCAATGAATGGAAACACAAAGAATGCCGGAAATTACTCCTCTTCCTAGAGCAAGAGATGTGTCCTTTCTTCTGTTTCTAGTAAACCTGGCCGTCCATACGACTTGTTGACCAGTCACACTGACATCTATTCAATATGAAGACGTCTTTCACTGTTGTCTGTCTTCACAATGTAGTCAGGAAAAAGAAAGATAACGTGTATTTCCCTATAGCCGTAAACGTGGAAGGCCGATCCATGCATTGGGAGGGGGTTAACAGATTAACTGCTTTGCTATTTTTTCACAACTTGTACGGCTTTCTCTTTATTTTAAATCTGCTTTTTAGATTTGTGCAGTGTAAAAAATATATATTTTCCATTTACCAATTGGCGGTAGAACATCTTGATTATTACTGAACATGCAGCTATGTTTAACTGTCTGGAGATATAACTGTCTAAATCTGGAGATATAGTGTATTAGAATGGTGTAGGTAGCCATTTTTATTCACTTAAAATTAAGTTCCAATTTATTTTCCTCACCTACATTTACTTTCAGGTGTGTCTGATTTGTACTGCTCATGAAAGAACTGACAAAGAATATTTGACTTTGGCAACTTGTCTTTGCTGACCTTGCTCTCTTTCCTCCACAGAGCTCAGCTCAGTCACTTTCTGGACGCGGCTACTCAGTAAGTGGTTCCTTTCCTTGTTTTATCAAATAGCAAGTAGACCATTTGCTATAAAGAGTAAGCGTTTTTTTTTTTTTACTCGTGAGCATAAATATCAAGCACCGATCAGCGATGTAACGGGTCGTTCAAGTTCAACATGCGTACGTGTTAATGTAGTAGTAATTATATGATTTTTCATAATAATGCTGGCTTATGAGATCTTTCATCTTTCCTCCTTTGGACTCTTGTATGCTAAAGATTAGCAGATGCCAGTTTATACCAGAGGAGGATTCATTCACATTTAGCAAGCAAGTTTTTTGCAAAAAAGGAAGCAACAAAAAGTCGCGCGTTGTGCGAACACTTTCCATTTTTACACCATGCCCTCCAAAAGTTCATAAGTTTTATTATTACTTGGTGTGCGCCAGTTGACATATTTGGCATAATTTTCTCAAATTTTTTTTTTTATAGTGGAATAAAAACCAAAAGTCTTGCTAAAACTGCCCCATAGTGCCTGAAATTGCTAATTCTTAGATCATAAAACATTTGATTTGCGACAAGTGAGCAGTTTCTAACTGATTGCAGTCACTCAATATGGTAAACTAAACAATTAGAGCAAATTTTTGGGCCTCATTCAGATATCCATGTAACATGTACATATTTTCTCCGTGATTTTCATGGATAGAATGTGTACGTCTTAAAATCTAAGGTGCCGTGATCCAAGTAGCCGATCAAAACTACCCGTACAAGTGTATGGGCCTGTACAAATCACAGAGAGTACGTGGATGTTATTAGTATGCAATCCTTGTGCTGTCCATGATTAACATTGCAATAGATAGAAGATTTGAAATGGTATTTATTCTTTTTTTATACTTGATAGTCACTAATGACTGATGGTAAAAATGGACACTGACCAAACATTGATTCCTTTTGGATCCAAAAGATTGAAACTCAAACCGTTTTTGCGTGAAAAGTCAGACATATGAATGAGGCCTTAGTATTATATTTCATGCAAATATATCTCTTAATGATCTAATTTGTCAGGACCCCGTAGGAAAGGAAGTACTACACCTAACACTTTAGTGGAAATACATCTTTGTCTCTGAGCATGTGTGATCACCCCTTTATTCACAACATCTAAGTAATGAGGGCCAGGGACCCTCTTTCTAGCTCTAAGTGTGGGTTCCAGGTAAGGTTGGACCACATCTATAAGACATTTGTGGCATATCCTGTGAAACTAGAGCTGTAGTTTGAAAAAGCAGTGACATTATGGCATGGCCTGATATTCTGTTTGCTGTAAAATGATGCATATAGCTTGCATAACTTTTAGGCTGTGTGCACACGTTGCAGATTTTTCAAGTTTTTTTCGTGTTTTTTCGCTATAAAAACACAAAAAAGCATACATTATGCATCCCATCATTTAGAATGCATTCCACAATTTTTGTGCACATGATGCGGTTTTTTACCGCGAAAAAAACACATCGCGGTAATAAAACGCAGCATGTTCATTAATTTTGCGTTTTTTTTGCGGATTTCCCACTATATTATTGCATTGGGAACCTCCAGAAAAATCCGCAAAGAAAAACGCACCCAAAACGCGGTAAAATCACTGTAAAAACACATGCGGATTTCTTGCAGAAAATGTCCGGTTTTGCACAGGAAATTTCTGCAAGAAATCCTGAACGTGTGCACATAGCCTAAAGGGTTTGGACCTGTAATGTGCTTGGATTGTAACCCGTAATGATACCCAAGATTTTTTTTTTATTATTAATCTGTGTTATTGCTCTTGGGATATTTACCTATGGGTTTAAGTGCTCAGAGTAGGATAGCATTTTAGGATGCATCACTAAAATGAGTGACTGCTTCTCCCGATTGTGTTTCACATTTTAATGGTTAAACCGGTGTCACACTGGCATTTTAAACGGCCGAGTGCAATGCGATAAAAAATCGAATTGCACTCGGACCAATGTTCAGCTATGGGGCAGCTCCCACCAGCCGACTTTGTCGGCCGTTTTCCTCGGTCCGAGACAATGCAGCATGCTGCGATTGTCTCGGACCGAGGAAAACTCTCGGCTCACTCGCACCCATATAAGCCTATGGGTGCGAGTGAGACAGCGCACACCACTCGGATATCATCCGAGTGCTGTGCGTTATAAGCGGACCCCAGCAATGGAGGAGATGGAGAAATTCATTTCTCCGCCTCCTCTGCAGCTGTGCTCCGATCCTCCCTGTGCGAGAGAATCGGAGCACAGACGCATGACACTCGGCTCCTGCTCTGCTGCGAGCAGGAGCCGAGTGTCATTAGCATATCGCATCCAACGCTCTCGCATCGGATGCAATATGCCAGTGTGACGCCGGCCTTACAACTGACTCCTAACCAGGGCTATCTCACTCCTTTGTCCTTATGGGATTTTTCTTGCATCATACGGCAGGAATCCGCGCTCTGCTTTTCACATGGCTAACGGTGTGCTTTGCCTCTAATAGGCTGTAGTTTAGAAGAAAGTCTCCAAATCAGGAGCAAAAACTCTGAGATAGATCAAGATATGTGAAGGAGAATAAAAGAGCCTTCCTTGGCAATTGTTCCTCCGCTTGTATATGAGGCATAAAGTAAAAACCTGTATTCCTCGCCCCTCATCAGTAATACAGGACTCGCATGAGTCAGACCTTGAAGAAATAGAGAGATTGGAAAGGATAAAAGCAGGAAATAGAAAATGAGCAGCTCAACATAATGTATCCTATCATAATGGTTACAGTTCTACTTTTAGTTTTAAAAAACTCCACAAAAATTAAGATCTCTCATTTTATAAACTAAGGCCCAGATTTATCATTTGCGGATTTTTAGTTTAAAGTCACATTCCGTTTTTGTCTGGTACTATTTGCTGTTTTTGGGCCACACTTATCAAAATGGCGGCCCCAATTCATAAATTTGGCACACAGTCAAAATTGACTTTTTTTCCCCATCGTGAACTATTTTTTGGACACTTTTGACACTAAAAGTCAAGAAAAGTATGTCTTAAGTACTGGTGCATTCAAAAATACAGTGGGGGGACTTGAGAGAAGTTGGGCCAAATTTTTCGACTTTTTAAAAAATTGCATATGAAGAATTAGATGAAAACAGCTGGAATTGCTGGACTCCTCCCACAAAGCTTTAAAAAACAGGCGAGCACATATAAAATAGGCATAAAACTAGGCATAAAAAAGCCGCAACTAGAATAATGAATTGGGTGCAAACAAAATAAAAAAGTTAAACACAAAACTAGACAAAAAAAACAAACACAAAGGTAATGATTAATCTGGGCATCAGGACCCAATTCTTAAATTTTTTTTCCTTGTTTTGTGGTTTTGCACCAAATGCTTCAAAATGGCGCACACGTGGTTTATGAATTTTTTCTAAGTAAGTCTTTTGTTTTTCATCTCTAACCTTTTTTTTGCAAGTCTTTAGCTCTAAAAGTGATAAGTTTTACAAAATTGTGTTTCAGATATGCATAAAATGATTAGGAGGGGGCATACAGGAATATATGCAACATATGGTATATGCTAATTATGCAAATTCTCTTCAGAGAGGAGGAACTCTAGTGCCACCTATTGGAAGGTAGCAATCCTACAAGTCAATATTGACCCTCTAACGAGCCTTGTCACTTGACTTAGGATAATAGCCAAACCAGAATCTCAATTTGCAGACACTGTGTTTCGGGGTGCTGCCCCTTGTCACTGCAAGTGGAGATCTGGTTTGGCTGGGTGAGAAGCGTCTGACCGGGATCCAAGAAGTATCGTTTCTCCTTGCAGAGATTGACATGCTAAGCATGCCGAGATGAGGACATATGGTATATTTTTGAAATGTGGCGATTGATGTATCCGGTGACCACATTTAGAATTCCTAAACTCTGTCCACAGTGGTGCACTGAAAAAAAAAATACAGGCAGACATGTAAAATAGAATAAAACCGCGCAAATAGAACGTGGGACATGAAAAACAGTTAACAAACGCCAAAAACTCAAAAATGTTGCAAATACAATAATGAATCAGGCACACAATACTTTCACCTGTTAGTTCAAGTGAGGTGTTATTTTAAGGGAATGGGTTGAAAACGTCAGATCATAGTTATTTCAAACATTACTTGGCAAGACGCTATATTCCCTGACTTCCTCGTAAACATGGGTGGGCTCTCAGATTTGCTGTGCACTTTTTGAATAGGGAGAAAGTAAGTGCTGGGCATGTTGAAATGTAGTGTGACCAATCTGTGTTTCCTGGACAGCAGATATCTGGTGACAGGCTAGTTGGCCCATATATACTGTCCTTTGTACTGTCTGACTGGTTCCTAATGAGCCCCAGTAACTCAAAATATCCCTCTCTGACAAATAGCCAAGAAGAAGACATTGGTAGAGATACAAAGCACCTTTTTATGGGGCTGTTTATTGGGTGTCCCTTGGCCCATATTCTAAAACTGAATTTATAGTACCCTGGCACTACCGTGGTATGAGCTCACCCTTAGGACTCATTCAGACATGCATGTTTCACGTATGAGTTCTGTCTATGATTTTCACAACTATAATACGGTACGTGTTTTAAGTGGCTGTTCACATAGTCTATAATTGGTTCTTGTTGTTTGTTATCATAATCACGGATCAAATTCACCAAAGTCTATGCGTCTGGGTAACGGATCGCATTCTAATACCTTCCTACCTTCCTTGAGAAATCTTCAGTTATAGCTAAAAAAAATTAATAAAATGGTGATGGTAAAAACTGACTGGCCAAACTGATGGAAATCACACCATTTTTCCTTTTTTGCATGTGAGAAAAAAAACCTGACGTCTGAAACAGCCTTTGTGTGAGGTTCTTGAATTATGCTAATAAGTTCAACAAACTTATGAAGAAGGCAAGCGTGGCTGTTGGCCTCCATCTGGACTCTTTTGAGGAGGTATTGGAGGATAGAATTCAGAAGTGCAGGGCTATAATGATCAATAATACACACCCACTATACGAGCTGTTCTTGAAGCAGAAGAGCACATTCAGCAGCCATCTAATCCTACTAAGGTGTAAGAAGGAGAAATTTAGAAAATCGTTTGTACCTACTGCTATGGGGATGTATAATAATTTCCTAAGGGTGGTAGACAACAATGACTGATTGCTGGTGTACTAATGTCAATTAACAGTGACTTATATACCTGAACCACCCACATTTATTTGTTATGTAATGGTGGTACACTTGTGCAAGATTTGTGTCCTAATATTTTATCTACTGCTGTTTGTATTGCTGCTGTAATACCATAATTTCCCCCGGGATCAATAAAGTGTATCGTAATAGACTGTAAAGCGCTGCGGAATATGTTGGTGCTATATAAATAAAGATTATTATTAATAACTAGATGGTGGCCCGATTCTAACGCATCGGGTATTCTAAAATATGTATGTATGTATGTACGTCGCGCTTAGCACAGCCACGTAGTATATAGCACAGCCACGTAGTATATAGCACAGCCACGTAGTATATAACAGGCAGCCACGTAGTATATAGGACAGCCACGTAGTATATAGGACAGCCACGTAGTATATAGGACAGCCACGTAGTATATAGGACAGCCACGTAGTATATAGCACAGCCACGTAGTATATAGCACAGCCACGTAGTATATAGGACAGCCACGTAGTATATAGCAGCCATGTAGTGTATAACACAGCCCACGCAGTATATAACACAGCCCACGTAATATATAGCACAGCCCACGCAGTATATAACACAGCCCATGCAGTATATAACACTGCCCACGTAGTATATAGCAGCCAGGCAGTATATAACACAGCCCACGTAATATATAGCACAGCCCACGTAGTATATAACACAGGCCGCGCAGTGTATAACACAGGCCACGCAGTATATAACACTGGCCACATAGTATATAGCAGCCAGGCAGTATATAACACAGCCCTCATAGTATATAACACAGCCCACGCAGTATATAACATAGCCCACGTAGTATATAGCAGTGTGGGCACCATATCCCTGTTAAAAAAAATAAATAAAAATTAAAATAAAAAATAGCTATATCTCACCCTCCTGCGTCCAACGAAGCTGTCCCGATGCGCGCGATGCTGCCACCAGCTTCCGTTCCCAGTGGGTAATCTGGGTAATTTCGCAATGCATCACTGGGAACGGAAGCTGGCGGCAGCATCGCGCGCATCGGTGGAATTCGGAAGGTGAGAATAGCACAATTTTTTAATTTTTTAAATTATTTTTAACATTATATCTTTTTACTATTGATGCTGCATAGGCAGCATCAATAGTAAAAAGTTGGTCCGGGATGGGGTGACACACTGGCGCTGACTGGAGGTGAGTAGGGAGGGGGCACTGACTGGAGGGGAGTAGGAAGGGGCCAATTCGTGGCTGTACTAAGCCTGTCGCTGATGCGGGATTTCCTTTACAGAAAGACAGACAGACAGACAAACAGACGGAAGTACCCCTGAGACAATTATATAGATAGAAGATTATTAATAGACACAATAATGACTTGAGTTGACCATTCATGGCAATTGGCCATTGCATTTGTTGATTATTTTACTTTTGCCTTTCTTTGCCACTCATAGTTACCCTCTTTGGTAGAGGCAATATGGACATTTTAAACCATACAGTATACTTAATAGTCTTATAACTGTAGCATGTCTTACTCCCCTTATAAATTGTCCCAGCTCCAAGATGGGCGAAAGTGACATGTGCATCTTCTGTGATCAGCAGCTAAACCCACAGTGAAAGTAATATCCAGTGGGATCCCATCTCCTTTGTGTGTTACAAATACCTTAAAGAATAAATGCTCTAAGCTGTCTCTTTGAAGCACTGTCACATGGGATCAGCACGCTTACCGGATCTACACATTGTGGCGGTAAAGGAATAAAAAGCCGTAAATAATCCGCCACTTGTCTACGGAGATGTGAAAATTGAGTACAGGGGGATTTGGCTTCTGTGCAGATGCTGGAAGGGGAGGGAGGAGAGGTTATGATCTGAGCTGGGATGCAGGCTAGAGAGATAACTGGATTTCACTCTGACACATTGATGTACGTGGCAGGATTTTCACTCAACATCAGCTGTCGAAAATAAAAACTCCTGAGCAGTATACGTGAATTTATCTACATTTTTTATATTACTCAGTCAGGTAGATTGTCCGGAATCCATGTTTTCTGCAAAAATATGGAAGAAATGTCAGTGTTTAAACTCCGATGCTCTTAATGTTAGAAATGGGTACAAACACTGTGTCAGTTTTAAAAGATGATGTGGCCATTGAACTTTGACTAAATGCTAGCCAAACAAGGAGAAAAATGTAGACGGTGTAAAGTTTGGACAAACCTTTTTAAGTTATTTTTCCCACTAGAGTCAGACGAAGTATGGAGTCCCCTGAGGCCGAGAACAGATGTTATCATCATGGCGGCAAAAAAGAAAACTTGTAAAGTCGGACAGAGTTGGCACAACCGTGTGTTTTCTGTTAGCTAAAAGGGATTGTCTGGGGACATGTTATTTTTCAATCTTTTGATCATAGAAGTGAAAACTTTTACATTTACTAAAACTATAAAATTTGCATCCATGTCCCAATTTTAGACCTCTGTCCCGGCATCGGTGTGTTGGTACATGTTGAAGGGGGCTGGGTGTTACGATCAGTTCATTGGCCCTTCTCTATTATGACTCCCTTCATAAAGTACTAAACTGTGTGCCGGGATGAGGGTGACATTGGCTGGGAGGGGACTGCCATGATTAGTCCAGTACTGCTAAGTAATTTAGTAAGTTCAGTTTGTTTGTATTTACACAATATTCAAATAACATGATATCCCCGGACAACCCCTTTAAATAGGTCCCAGGTTCATTTTCCCCCTCCACTACTTCCCCCAGATACTGACACATTTAACATGATAGATGCAATACCTGAGATAGCACCGTTGTCCTGAAAACATACACGGGGCCCAGACCATGTGTACTGCATTTGTGGTTTGGGATTTAATTGGTTGTTTACCAGTTTACTCAGTGTGTAGATTGGAGTGAGTAATATGTGGCAGCTATAGTCCGTTTTACTTCTCCCATTAACACTTGGGGGATTTAATTTAGTGGCATGTAAACTGGGAGGAGGAAGAGCGCGACTAAGGCCCCGGGCGTCTCCTGAAATCTAACAACATGGGGAAATGTGTTCCTTTGTATTCCTGAGGTGAGAGTAAGCCGTGAATGAGACTAATGCTGCTTCTTCTGGGTTTCTTTTCCTCCCTTATAATGGGAAAGGCACAGTGTCTTGCCTGACATTGCTAGGCTTAGGATGCTGCTCCCCAAATCGGATCTGGCAGCTGTTTCGATTTTTTCTTTTGCAGCCCCCATTTTAACTGTTTCTGGCTGGTTTATTTATAATGTAATTTCTAATCACATTTGTGCTTATACTATGTTCACACCAGGCATTTTTTTTTGCTGCCAAAACCTGTCCTCTTGACATGTTACATGGTTGATGGTAGCTGCCCCATGATTAGCCCTCCTCCTGAGGTAGTCGGGGAGGCTGGGAAAGTGTTTCTGGCCGCAGCCAGGGAGCCAACGGAGGTGGTGTCTCCAGCTGGAATGGGGGGAAGCCGACAAATTGGTGGCAGCTGTGGGATCTGCGTGACCTCTCAGATTCTATCCTTGACAAAGGTATCATAACAACTACGAGATTATTATTTTGTTTCTCCCACTGAAAACAATCAGTTTTTTGGCATTCGAAACACTGCGTTCAAAACGCCTGGTTTTTTTTTTCTTCTTCTTTTTTTGCAGTATTTTTTGGAAGCAGATTACACATGAGCTTTGTTTGGAGTACATGTTTAATAAAGTTCGTTTTACTCAGATAAAAATGCTGCAAAAATGTTTGGTGCACTTTTGCAGATTTTTAATTTTTCACTGCTTTTTATCGGTGAAAAAAAATCTATGCAGAAACGCTGAAAGAATGGATATGTTGCAGATTTAAAAAATGCTGCAGTTTTCAAATTTCGTCAGGAAAACAAATCTAGCATGAAATTTCTGAAACGTCATAAATTTTGCTGCTTCTGTGAAAAGGAGCTTTTAATTTTGCATAAAAAATGCTGCAAAAAACGCTTGATGTAAACCGAGTTACATGGGTAAGTCAGTCAGTGAGTATTAATTACATCTATCAGCTTGTACTTGTTATGAAGGAGACCATATCTTGTCTTCACACAGGAAGAGCTAACTGTGAAGAAAGCAAATGCTAGGTTATCATTGTGCTAGGTGTGGTCATACTCCCATCGTCTGCGGCCACTGAGTCACTGAACCCTCAATACATTCTCCTTCCTGCTGACGCTTGGGGTTGTGTGGGCAGGCAGAGGAGCCCTGGCTTTCTCGCTGTGGTTTCCCCCTCGCAGTGTAGCGGAAAAGCTTAGGCTGACTGAGACGGAAACCAGTTGGTTAGCTGATGGCCACCATGCATTCCGATAAAAATCAGCTTAGCACGGTTTTTGATTGTGTGTCTCAGAAGGAGATATGAAGAAATGACTATTTATGTAACCTGTAGAAAAGACTTCACTGTCTGCTGCATCTGAACAGGAAAAACTCACTTTTTTTCATGGGGGTTTTAGAAGAAGAAAGTGTTGTCCATTGGCTTATCACAATCTCTTAATGTTTTTTTCATTCATTGTATCTGCTATTCTTCTAATGTGCTGGGGATATGCGCTGATATAAGCTTTTCTCTTAAGACCTAACCATGAGAAGCTTCATTTATAAAAAGGGTTGTCCAATATAGTAAAAAACGAGGCATACATGCAATAGTAAAGTGATCTTTACATGTTAAAGGTTTTTTGTAAGAAGCGTGTTAATTATCCCCTATCAATGGGATAGAGAATAGCATATTACTCCCTGGATGGCCTCTTCACTCCATTCATTCTCTATAGGACTCCCAGAAATTGCCAATTCCAGAATTCCACGATCTTCAACAGTATCATAGAGCATGAATGAAGCAGAGGTAGGCATGCTCAGGGCTCTGCTCCATTCAGGCAGGTCTGTTGCAGAGGCCCACATTCTCTGGATTGGTGTGATCCCAGCGGTCGAACGCTCTGCAATCGCAATGTTCTCCCCTATACTGTCACTGGAGGATAAGTTAGAAACTTGACACAACCCTGTTTGAGGGTTTTTGTTTAAAAAAAACCCCTAGATTCAGAGAGTGTAATTAAACTGATTTGGTGTACTCACACTGGTGGTCTCGCCTGTCTATAACTGTCCTGTAGTGATTATGTCGGGAACTGATTGGCTGCTGCAGTCTCATCTGCATAGTCTGCTCATAATCACTGCAGGAACAAAGGGTGGGACGCCGTCTTATACTAAGGGAGCATAAGCTGGCTCATGACTTTTCTGCCTTAATCAGGCCTCGCTGCTTGGTTTCATCTGATGCTGACATAACTATAGCATTTTTATTAACAAGGTAATGGCATAATTTTAGTCCAGCATAATAGGCAGGGGGGACAGTCCTCTAATGTCACCAATGATGGTTTTGGATGAGCTGATAATTGGGCGATTGAGATTTGCTTCAAACAATCGTTCACAACTATTAGAGCATCTAAACAGGCCGTTATTTACCCAATAAACGAGCAAAACACTTGTATTGTGGGTACAATGATTTTTTATTTTTTTTTAGCGGTCTTAAAATTCCTTGTTCATGGCAGCATATTGTCATGTGTTAAATCGATTTATGTGCTGCTGAAAACAATGATATTCTGTGCGCACATAATGATCGCACATAGAACTGTGGTCTGGATGTCTAAAGAGGCTATTCAACAAGTGCCTTCCGCATGCATGTAGCCGATTAGTGGATATTAAATAGCCGGGTCCACATGTGTAAACCCAGCAATAAGGCTGGGTGCACTTTGCATTCGTGCAACTAGCCAAATATGTCTGTAGGAATAAGCTGCTGGCATGTACAATACCATGTTTAAAGGCCTCCTATCCATCAGATGGAGATCAAAAAGATATTCTTTTGACATTTGTGTGGCCAGTATACATTTGCAAACTCTATTGAAAGAGAACTTATGTCCAGAAATGCTATTTACCTGCAGAGATTGGTTAATTTGCAGGTAAATAATGCCCAAACCATGCTTGCTTGGCTGACTGTAAGCGTGGCTATAGGTAGACAATGAAGACATTTATATTCTCCCTGTGGCCGCTCGCATCCAGTCTTCGTGGTGATGCAGAGCGGATTATACAGTGAGCGGCTGTGGTCACTGATTGACAGCACGGTCTGCAGCATTTGTGTGTGTGCGCAGAGCTGGCTCGTAGTCGGTGTCGTTGACAGATTACATACGCCCTCACTATATAGTGAGTGATCACTGAACTGCCCCCCAATGAATGGAAGTGAGTGGCCGCAGGGAAGATATAAGTTCTTTTTCTCCATATTGCCTTTCTTCAAGTAAGGCACGCATGCTTTTATTGCTATTTACTTGCAAATTAACCCTACATCTGCAGGTAAGCGTAATTTCTGGATATGATTTGGGGGTTTAAAAAAAACAAAGAAAAAAAAAGCCACACAGACGGCATGAGATTTCTAGAAATCTCATTCACTTTCCTGGAACTGCAGTAGACTGTGTTTTTTGCGTAGCAAGTACATGCAGCGTATAAAATGCACCAAACACTCATCATGGGGACTCTGTCAGCACAGAATGGCACTTGGCGCTTCATGGTGGGGCCAAACTTTTAACTACACCTTCTCATCTGCCTTTTTTCCTTTATTTCCTCCCTTCTCTGACCACATGAAGCCACAGCTGTCAATCAAAGAGGGGGAGGGGGAGATAGAGAGAAAACAAGCAGGTTTGGAAGATGTATATAAATGATTGGCCCTGCCATGAAGCACCAGCTGCAGGACTTAGTTTGAACAATCATCCTGTGCTGACAGTCCCTTTAGGCTATGTTCACATGTTGTGGATTTTGCTGCGGATCCGCAGCGGTTTTGACGCGGATCCGCAGCGGTTTTGACTCTGCGGCTTCGCAGCAGTTTTCCATGTGTTGTACAGTACCATGTGAACCTATGGAAAACAAAATCCGCAGTGCACATGCTGCGGAAAAAAACGCGCGGAAACGCTGCTTAGTTTATTCCGCAGCATGTTCATTCTTTGTGCGGATTCCGCAGCGGTTTACACCTGCTCCATAATAGGAATCTGCAGGTGTAAAACCACAGGTGGAATCCGCACAAAAAAACGCATAAAAGCTGCGGTAAAATGCAGTGCTTTTTACATGCGGATTTCTCAAAACAGGTGCGGAAAAATCTGCAGAGATTCCAACTACGTGTGCACATACCCTCAATAAACTGCATGCTGACATACGCCTGATTGATTAAGGGCTTGTTCACACTTTCCTTTTTTTGCTGCGGATTTTTCAGCTGCGGATTTGGAAAAACCGCATTGCAAAACCGCGGTGGTTTTCACTGCGTTTTTTTGTGCGGATTCCACTGCGGGTTTCCAACTGTACTTTCCTATTGGTTCAGGTGGAAAACCGCTGCGGAATCCGCAGAAAGAATTGACATGCTACTTCTTTTTTTCCGCTGAAAATCAGCGCGGATTTTCAAGCGGAAAACCGCAAAGTGGGCACAGCGGTTTTTGTTTTCCATAGGGTAACATTGTACTGTACCCTGCATGGAAAACGGCTGCGGATCCGCAGCTGCAAATCCGCTGCGGATCCGCAGCAAAAAACGCAAAGTGTGAACATAGCCTAAAAGGCCTCTTAATTAATCTGTTCTATGCATGCACCAGTAATTTTGTCTGTGCCAACCCAGGCTTGCATGTGGCCCACTCCATTTTGCTAAGCTTTGCCCACTTTTTTTTAATACTATGGCATTAGTGAAGGTTTAAAAGTCACACGTTATGACTTATATATAACATATGCGGTAATTTGTGTGGTTTTTTTACACCAGAAAACTGTCAGTCATATTGTTAAATCCACCTCGATGGGTGCACAAAACCTTAGTGTCACTTGTTAAAATTGATGTGGAAAACATCTTTTCTCTTTGGGTGACTTGTGGATTTTGAATACAACCTATATCTTATGTACATAACATATGTTCGCTCTTTGATACATTTCCAGCTATAGCCATGGGCAAGAATATATACATTATATAGTGTCAGTCTTCCAATTAAAGTTTGAAAAGATGAATCTCTGTTTTGATGGTATTCTGTATTCCTCTAGGGTCCGGGACATATTAAATCCATGCAGCAATGAAGCATCCATTTTAATCCCTGAAATATTTATTCATGCTGCACAGTAGCCATAATTCTCCTGCAGGCAGTGTCTGTTAATATGCATGTGTCTGGCAATTACATGTCTGCAAAAGATTTCTTGTCCGAGTAGTCAGAGGGAGGGGAAATAACTCGTAAGATTTCTCAATTTTTACCACTTTTTCCTTATTACAGTTCTAAATCGAGAAAACACCCAGCTCACGCGCATTGCTGGATGTTTGTAAATGCTGAACAGAACAAGAGATTGTTTGGCCGGCTCAATCCAAAAAGATAAAATCACTTCTTTATTGATGATTCATTAAAATTCCTATCCAAGAGGCAGACCGCATATAATATTACGGTAGATCTTGATTTTAATGAGTCATCAATGTAGAAGTCACGAGGGGGGAAGAGTGTTTCGGATTGAGCTGGGCACACCACCTTCTTTTTTGTTTCCTTCAGAATTATTTTTTTTATTTTTGTTATTAGAAATTTTAGTTTTGCATGGATTTCTTGTGACTGATCACCCCCCACAGCCCAGAGTTTTGTAATGATAACTGAAAACAGGTCTGCACCACCGGAAAACCAGAGTAGATGGATCATGGCTCTGAGAGAATCCTGAAACCTTGGGATAGAGCCAGACAGACAGAGATTAATCAGTCTCTGGGAAATGAAGACATATTCTCTCCATTATTTCATTTGTTGGCTACGAACATTAAAGGCTGAGAGCTAATAATCATGGCTATGGAAGAAGGGTATTCTGGGTATCTGACGGCACAGGAATTCTGATAATCCATGAGTCACATTTTCTGTGGGATAAGAACACAAATTGGGAGAAGTCTGTGTAGAATCACCAGATGCCATGTGAGCACAGCAGTGAATAGAAACAGGTTACTAAAATGTGGGATGAGGCTATGCCAGATATTAAGAATTTCCTTCCTTTCCTGCCTTGTAAGTAGTGGGCAGGGGCCGTCTGGCCTCTCTGCAAAATTCACTGATCCCACAATGCATTGCAAAGTCTCTTGCAGGTGTTCGCACAGCTCAGCCTCTCACATCCACAGCAAATTAGTAACAGAAGCTAATGGCCCAGCATGAGCCCATCAAACCACTGACAATTCCAGCCTTTCTAAAGGGCCCTTTATGTCAAAACCTCCCTATGAGGCCTGTCCAGCTCCAAAGCCTATTTGTCTGTCCTGGTGTGCGGGCCTGCATCAGCAAGTAGACCCTCTGCTGGACCCCATGCCGGGAGAATGTCTGTTGCCACTAGCAACAGATAAGAATCACTGTTCATCCCTGCAGGGATGGCAACACATCAGTCATGTGCTCAGAATAAAGGCGCTGAGGTCTGTCGCCCAGCTTCAGTTGTGCTAAATAATTTCCACTGGTTGAACATACTATGGTGTAGGTTGGGTAATTTAGTCCACAAGACTTCATTTAACCATGGCTCTTTGATTCCATTCCCTCCCCCATCTTCTCTCTACCCAGACTAAAGACTTTTGTCCTCAGATATTAGCCTGTCCATGCTTCCCTAAATATCCCCCCATAACCAACTCCCCTCCCCTACTACCAAAAAAAGAAGTATACAGCAGAGAGACCAAGTGTGAAACACTCTTGTAACCTTTAATGTGCAGATGTTATTGTTAGTCGCTTACACACCGTACATTGTGTAGGAATTAAAATTCAAACTGTGTCCCCATGCAAGAAGCTCGTATAAATGCTATATTAGGCTACCTTCAATATGTATGTAGTTATATAGTCCTACCTCTATACCACATGCAGTCCTGGGAATTGCTGGGGGGGGGGGGGTTAAATTCTTTCCGATATCGTCAATTTTATCTTTACAATTTAATTTGTGCTATTTGTCATCTAAGTGTACATTAATTAAGCAAAACCAATGTGAAGGTGGGAGACCCCAGAAAAAGTGGTGGAGAATTGAAAGGGCTTAACTCCTGTTGGACTTCAAGATCCAGACGGATGAGCAGGTGTTGTCTATCCAACCAGACATTGTGATAGTAGACAAGGCTTAGAAGACAGCAATGATAATAGATATGGCAGTGCCAAGTGACAGCAACATCAGAAAGAAGGAATATGAGAAGCTGGAGAAATACCAGGGCCTCAAAGGAGAACTGGAGAAATGTGGAAGGTGAAGGCAACAGTGATTCCAGTGGTGATAGGAGTACTTGGAGCAGTGACCCCTAAGTTGGGAAAATGGCTACAACAGATCCCAGGAGCAACATCTGAACTCTGTCCAGAAAAGCGCAATGCTGGGAACAACAAGATCCTGCCTAGAACCCTCAAACTCCCATGCCTCTGGTAGAGGACCCGAGAATAAGAAAGGACCAAAAAGACCACCCCCATTGGGGGGGTGAGAAGGAAGTTTTTATATATATTATAAACTCTTATGTCGCATGATCACCGCCCACTGCCATGGTAAATAAGCATGTACAGTTAGGCCTCATGCGCGTGGAATCATATGTAAATCTGTTTATTTTCCCATGTCCTAGTACAGTCCTATACAAGCCTTTACCGTACTACGGTTGTGTGCACACTCCATTGAGCTATGTTCATATACATACAGTTCTCCCCGCAGAGCACTATGTCAGGGTTTCCATTGTATGTTATCCCCCCCAAAAAAAAACAGGATTCTGAGGGAAACACTGACAGAGCCATTCACTTCAAGGAGCCAACTGAGTCAGTCCCTTGGACACGGTCTTTCCACCATCCTGGCGCTGTTGATTTTTCTCATACATGCATAAAAATGTGGTCTGCTATATTTTGTGCATGTCTGAAAAAGATGAATACCGTCATGAAAGAGGCTAGAAGCTAGACCGTTTCCAAGAGCCTTGGTCGGCTCCATTGAAGTGAATTGTTCTGTCAGGGATTTCTGTCATAATCCTGTTGTCACGGGTTTACCGAGAGGGGCCAGAAGACCGCATTGTCTGATTTCCCGTACTCCCGCACTGACTAATAGCACTTCACCTTCATATTAATGGTACAGGTTTCTTTTAGCAGTGCAGGGCTTAATCTGTTCAGCTTTGAGTCTCTGAAGCCTTCCTATTTGGTTGATCTCAACTGTTCAATATTGGCCACTTCTCTCTCCTATATATACTTGCCTCTGGGAATCTGGATTGCCAGTGTTAATCTTGTACTGCCTGATGTCTGCGAGTGCATATTTGTATGTTGGGTATTTCATTTATCCCTTGTACGTCCTCCCTTGTTAGTCTGGTTTGTGCATATGCATACACTAGTACTCCCAACTTTCCTTGGTGGTGGAAGGGGACAGATATAGGGCTTATTCAGGAGTTCAGCGAGGTACGTGGCCCTGGAGCCTTCACCATCAGAATTTATCCGGGGAGCAGGGATAGCTAGAGCGTCCCTAGCGTTAGGGATATGGAAGGAGCCCCTGGTATTCTAACAGAGTTTTGACACCTGTATTTATTCCGACAAAAATCCTCACATTGTGCTTAGTGAGAGCACTATATAAATATGAACCTAGCCTTAGATGAGTGGTCCCCAACCTTTCAATCACTAAGTGCCACATCCTGCTCTAACAGAGAGTTTCAAGTCACATCCAGAGCCTTTGAAGTAGGGACTTCAGATTCCCCCACCCTCTCCAGTTGTGACATCCAGTGTCCCCACACCCTGGTGTAATGACAAGGAAAAAATCTTCCCCCAGAAATCACACCAAGACCTTGTGCCAGCCTGTCTTATAGGCAGTACGTTTCCATTTCGATGTTCCCACCTCCCCGCCATTTGGTATTCTGGCATCAAGCATTCAGACTACACTATCGCATCCAGCGTCAAGCACTCGTCTACAGTAACTGGATGCACCTTCCTATTACCAGCTTACCATATTTATCTCTCCACCCACATGGTCAATACATACGAATCCAGAACAGCGGGTCTGTATGAGGCTACTCAGACGTCACATCTGGAGACCTGCTCTTCATAGCAGTTTGCTACACCTGTTGCTAATGCACTAAGCTGCCAGTCAGCCGCCACAAATCACAGAATCCAGAGACATACCGTATGTGGCTCACAAACCTCAGGTTGGGGACCACTGGCTTAGTCAAAAAGTGCATATTTTTTAAAAAGATCATTCAGGGATTGCCACAGTCTGATTTATGCTGCTAGTTTTACATACACTTTCTGGAGCCACAAAGTATTATTTTATGTGAAGGTTCATAGGACGTAAGCTACTGCCATTCCTTTAAAACAAAAAGAAATCCTCAAGAAAATGTCTCTCTTCCAGCTGCTGAACAGTGATATCCTGCGGGGTCTCTGGGTACAGTGAACATTAGATAACTTGTATTTGATTCCCTGCTGCTTCCTGTTCCCAAAATATAATCGCCTCCATGTCTTGCTCTATTGATTGGGATACGCTCAGACGTGTCTTGCTTGCGCAGTGCAGTTGTAAAGCCAATAATGATTGCTCAGTATGCTTTCACCCCAATAGGTAATTTTTTTTTTTTTTTTTTTTTTTTTGCAGCGAGCATTGTTTCAAAATCAGGTTAAAACCTAGATCCAAGACTGAATTTGCTTAATGAATAAAAAATGTACAATGTATCCCTGAGCACATTCCTATTAATTATATTAATGCCAATGGCTGGTAATCATAAAGCAATTTTTTTTTACCTCTGACGAGGACACAATATCTAATTTTTTCCCCTACAAAGTAGCTGAATGCCAGAATAGGTCCCTACTCAGATACATAAACCTCCCCTTCGGCGGTAACAAAGAATAAAACAAGGAACCCAAAGGCATGGGCTCATCCTTTGATCCCTCCTCATGACTTTATTTCATTAAACCTAAAGTATAAGGAGGAAAGTTAATGACATCATAAAAGCCAGAACTCCATAAAAGATGTTTCTGCTGATTTACAGCCCGTGTACGCACAGCGGGTCGTATAACTGCCCATTAAAGATGCTGGGTCCTGCCTAGCCTGCAGCTCTCCTTATCTGCAGTCTTTTATTTATGGCCAGAATATTGAGACTGGCTGTGCACAGTAAATCATAAAACCTATTTTATTGCCTGTGTAATTAACCCCTCAATTATCCGCCTCTGCAAGGGAGCTGGCGTCCTTCTCTAGGTCTTTATTAAAGGCTGTAAGCAGCTATTGTCTGTGTGAGAGGTGCAGCCCTTCTTGCCTTTATACTTACTGAGGTACCAATAAAATGGCAACAATCAGCGCCTTCTTTATTGTTTATAATGCTAGATTATCTTCACCTACTACTTCCTTATTTTTCAGCTATTTATTATTTCTATTCTACTTCTGATATCAGTTTATTTCTATTGCATACATAAAAGAAAGCCTAATATAATCATATATTCTGAACAAATGTATTCTTTTCCTTCAGTCACATTTCAGGTATGCCATATTTAATGTGTTCGATGTTATTAAATAAATCTATGGGGCCATACCTCACTTTTCTTTTCCATTGCATTGCTAGCATTTATCCTTTGATGTTTATCCCACCCCACCCCGATGATGTATTCCAATTTTTTATGTATAGAATGATTTGTTTATTGATTCATGTTCTTCTGCTGAAAAGTGCTGCAGAATATATTAGTGATATATAAATTCAAATTATTTATATAATTACACCCAATGGGGCATATTTATTAATATGGTCTATTTCTTAGACCATGCAAACATAGACTGAGCAGTCTTAAAATTCAGCCAGGTGTATGCTGTTTGATAAATCAAATTTTAATACTTGGTTAGTCTAAATTTACACCCACCCATTACTTGGCTTACTTTGTGCTCCACAGTTTTGGCACATTTTTTGGTGTTGTTGCTGCACTTTAAGATATGCCATTCTTTTGTCAGCCACACACTTTTTTTTACTGTTTACTTATTAAAGCTTTTCACAAATAATAAAAAAAAATTAAGTTGTCACAATATTCTTATTACAATAACACAAGCTCAAAACTTGAGCAAAGTAACTTAGTAATTTTAGAAGAAATTTACAGTAGTCCCCAAAAATTGGTGAAATTAATAAATCCAGAGAATGCAAACGAGGGGGTGAATAATAGTGGGAAAATATCATTTGATCATAGACATTAACAGTCTTAACTGCAGTACCCATAATTAGAATACACTAATATGGGTTAGGAGGTAGTCGAGTTTTTATAGGTCAGGTTCGTCCCAAGTGACCAAGTGTCATAAAAGGCATTGACTCTGTTTTGAAGCAGGGCTGTTAAGAATCTTAATCGAACATCTTTAATGTCTGGAATATAGGCCTGTCAATGACGGCACCTGGGTTCATTTCCTTTTTTTGCTATTCAAACATTTTGCAGCTGTCAGAAAGGGAAGAAGCAAGCCAGCAGTTTTTCGCTATGGTGGGACATTGAGGAGAAAATATAGAGAATTTAATGCAATCAGTATATCTATTAAGTGAAAAATAAAATGTTTAAGATTGGATTGATGTTCAAGACCAGAAGATGTGAGTTATTTTTGCCCATTTTTCCACATCACATATACTTCTTAGAATTAGAAATATTTGGGGTAAGCTTGTGGAGAAGAGATGGAGTCCTATGGTACCAGAAAAACAATAGCTTATACTGTTTATACTGCTTATGGGTGATTTCTCTGCTTTTCCCCCAAAATTAATTCCCTAGTTTTGCTGAGAATAGAGAAGACTATGAATGATGCCCATTTTTTGCCCATAAGGCCGCTTTGACACGTTAGTGCCTCTGGTACGTGTAGTGACAGTTTTCTCACATACTGGAGACACTGACACACGTAGACCCATACAACCCATGCCAGCTGATTTTCCCATGCTGAAGAGTTCATTTTAGTTCAGGCCGCCAGGGAGCGTAGCTTTGGTGACGTCACTGCTAGTCACCGAAGCTCCGCTCCCAGCGTTTCATTCATTCACCAGTAGTTTACAGCAGGAGCAGTCGCATTAGAAGCACTCCCGGTTGTAAACTGTAAATTCCCATAGATATGGATTACAGCATGGGACTGACTGTACGCCAGACAGGTATGGTATATTGTTGGTTTAATTTTTTTACATTTTTTCCAGGAGATCGAGGGCTTCGCTTGGAATGGCAGAGTAATAAAGATGGAAAAAATGTGTATATTGTTTTATTTCATTAAAAGACTTTTTTTCTAACTGTGTGGTGTGTTTGATTAACCCTTTAACAACTATAGGATTAGTAGTGGATAGGTGTCTTATTGACACCTCTCCATTCCTAAGCTGGCTTAATGTCACCTTACAATTGTTCACAAGGCGTAGGAGGCAAAACATTTAGAGGACTAAATAATTTTTGAATATAATTCTTAATATGAAGATATTGATGGAAATATTGATTAGGCAATTTAAAATGACTTTGTATTGTTAACAATAGTAGTTCCATAGCAATATGGTCAATTAAGTCTGCTATATGGAATAACCCATGCCTACTCCATATGCTCCATGGTTTAGTCATAGCTTTGGTTGTGCTATCTAGATGGAATGGGTTATAAAGAGGTAGGTAGAGAGAGACTTTGCAAGGGAGGATTTCCCAAATAGTTCTCGTAAACGTTATAGTGCCAAGTAATAGAGTAGATAGTTATACCTGCAGTAGACCATAGTAAAGACATGGGATGTACATGAGCTAGCCAGAGTTTTTCTATTTCTATCCATTTATAGTATGCAGGAAGGGTGAGCCAGACCACAACTCTTCTTAGATGAGTAGCCCAATAAAATATTTGTGTATCTGGGACCAATAGGCCACGTTTAGGTTTGCTTGCCTTCATCATTGTTTAAGAAACTGACATCTATGAGCCCATATAAACTGGAGAATAGAGGACTAGAGCTTCTTCGGTTTATTAAAACGGATTGCTACTGGTAAAGTCTCAAAAAGCCAAATTAAATACTCCTGCATTTACCGCAGAGAAGACTGATTGTATCACAACTGCTGCACCCAGTAAAGTAAGTAAAACATCAATCAAATCGGAGTCTCTTTCCCTATATTATGCTGCTCTCAGATGAAGCCGCAAAAATCTGGTGGCAGATTCCCTTTAAGGATATTAAGTGACAGTACTTCCGTCTTTGCTAGTATGCAGTTTGGTGTGTAGTGTGAGTAATTAATACACTTGCACTAGACACCATACACACATTTAATGAAAAACAATATTCATGGGAGTTCTCTAAAGCCCATATATGTGAATAATTAAGAGTCGAGAAGACGTGTGAAAATCATGGGCATTTCATTTAACAAGATCCTAAATTTTTCACTATGGGCATTTACATAGCTGGCAAAAAAACATGTTTTTTTATTATATATTTTTTTTAACATCCCTGGCTTTCAGTGCACAGACAAGTTGTCCTTGGAAGAGAAAACCAATGTATGGTAAATATCTTCTGTCTGCTAGTCAAGTAGGATCCGGTTTCCACAGGCCAGGAGACATTTGACTTGCAGCACTAATAAAGAAGAGTCTTTGGCAAGGAAATGTAAATGTAGTTTCATGAAAAATTGATAATTAATATCCGATATCAAGCTAGAAAATAATGTAACTAAAGTGGAGGGGTAAAGGCTTTATAGTGAAGAGTACTGTATAAGTTGTATTTAAAGGGAAGGTACCGGGTTTGTAGATAATTAATAAATCAATGTAATGTAGCATAATATGCTGTTATAACCAAGATTTGATTGCTTTTGAAACATATTTTGTGTGTTATAGGAGTTTAAAGGTACCTTCACTTTAAGCGACGCTGCAGCGATAGCGACAACGATGTCGATCGCTGCAGCGTCGCTGTTTGATCGCTGGAGAGCTGTCACACAGACCGCTCTCCAGCGACCAACGATGCCGAAGTCCCTGGGTAACCAGGGTAAACATCGGGTTACTAAGCACAGGGCCGCGCTTAGTAACCCGATGTTTACCCTGGTTACCAGCGTAAAATGTAAAAAAAACAAACAGTACATACTCACCTTCGCGTCCCCCGGCGTCCGCTTCCTGCACTGACTGAGCGCCGGCCCTAACAGCAGAGCGGTGACGTCACCGCTGTGCTGTACTTTCACTTTCACTTTACGGCGCTCAGTCAGTGTGGGAAGGGGACGCGAAGGTGAGCATGTACTGTTTGTTTTTTTTACATTTTACGCTGGTAACCAGGGTAAACATCGGGTTACTAAGCGCGGCCCTGCGCTTAGTAACCCGATGTTTACCCTGGTTACCAGTGTAAAACATCGCTGGTATCGTTGCTTTTGGTGTCAAACACGACGATACACGCCGGTCTGACGACCAAATAAAGTTCTGAACTTTGTTCAACGACAACATTTATAACTTATAGGAGCAATAGCAGATTGACAGTACAATGCTAACTAAATATATTTCCCAAGAATAACAATTCTAGAGCATTTTCCCTACCAAGACATGCCCAAAAATATTTTTGAGATATCAAGCATTTGCAGTGTATGCTATGCAGACTTGACATAAAAAATGTGGGGGGTTTTACCACATAGCTGATACTTTGATAAAATTAGTGCAGTGTTTGTACTAGAATTAATTTTCAGACTTTTCATATGTCCAGTTCTCATTCATTTGTAATGGATCCAGTGTTTAACGAAAAAAAAAAAAATTGGTTATAAATGAGCAAAAACAGATGAAAAATGGAAACCAAACTTTCCTTTTTCAATGGATATGCTTTAAAATTAAAAAATGGATTAAAAATAAAATTTTCAGCTGTTTTTACTATGGTTTCTGAACATCTCTAATTTTCTGAACATGCACAGTGCTGAAAGACGTTAATGGATGACATAATGCCGTCTGTTATTAATTGTTTTACATATTTTTCAATGCTTAAAACAAGAGTACAGTCACAGTTTTTTTGGTGTGGTTTTTTTTTTTTTCAAGAAAAAATGTTGTGCAGACTACATATTTTGATCCAGCTCCAAAATGGTAGCGGAAGACATTTCATGTACTGAAAATTGTTTCTGTTTTTATGGTCTTTAAAACGGAACACCCACTATCTCATATTACACAAGTTAATAGCAGTTAATGGCCGTTGTTGCCTTTTCGTGCTTTATCCTTTCACCTTTATATCATATATGTGTTTATATTTAAATGTCTCCTTTGTTCTGCTGCATAATGAATTAGGAATACGATGGTTTAGAATCCCTCTGCCCAAGTTTCCAAAAATGCCAGCACACACGGAGGTGAAGCATGAATGGAGTATATTTGTCAACTCGTTTCAAGGTTTTCAAACCTCGTTATCAGGATGAAACCACTATGATAAATTGCAACTCAAAAGGTGCAGGAATATATGGACAATGCATTAAAAAAAGGCGAGCAGCAACAAGCCTTTGTGGTCATATGATACTGTGTCATAGTGGCAGATACAAAGATTGCAAACAGAATAAAACAAAATGTATACCTGTAAGACTAATAAAAGAATGTACTTGTGACAAATGTTTTTATCCCATTCCCTATCCTCCTACCCTTATGTCAGTCCTCTGCCTCCAGTATCTCACACCACTAGTGCACTTGGTATTCACATGTAACATTACCATTTTTTCAAGAACAAGTTTGATCCTCCTCTTTTCACATATGACATTTATGTATAATAATGCTACGTACATATTACATTTTTTATCCTTATACATTTGTCACAAGTACATTGACTTAAAGAAGTTGTCCACTACTTAGACAACTTCTTATACCTCACGCTTGGCCCCGATAAAATAAAAAAGCCTTAACTCCCCTCCCATGCTGGCGCCGTTCCCACAGTGTCACCGCTCTCTCCCAGTAGCTCTCTGCTTTTGTTGTGACACGTGACCCCCAGCTTCCTATCAGTGCTGGCATCACTGTCCCGGCCTCCTGTCTAATTGAACATGAAGAGGAAGTGACAGGGCAGCTGCAGGCCGGACTTCCCCTACATGTTCGATTTGTCCAAGGTTTGGAACAGTGACGCCGGCGCTGATTGGGAGCTGGAGTCACACATCACAACATCTGCACCAGAGCCCCGGGACCACGAGTGCCAACACTGATAAAACGGTGCCAGCACGGGAGATGAGAATGTTTGGGGGGGTTTTTTAAATTATTTTATCGGAGCCAAACATTTAGATCAAGAAGAGATTGTCCAAGTAGTTGACAACCCCTTTAAAGTCAATGTCTGATTGTAGTCATCCGCTTAACATTTCTTTTCTATCTGTCCCTGGCCATCACAAAGAGTTCTTGTAGTTTCCTTTTACAGCAATGAGTAAGTATATTGCCTTCATGCATTGCCCTTGTTAGGTAAAAAAAAACACTACACTAGCCTTAGTTCACTCCACACTTTTATCTTTAGTTATGTCCCTTTAATATTTCTGGCTTTTTAACACCTTAATGACCTATAACGTACATTTTTGGCATAGATAAGTAAGGACTATGTGAAGTCTGCTCAGGAGCTGAGCCTGCTTCATACTAGACAGATGCTGGTAGTGTTATGTGGACAATATCTTTCTGTAACTGCAGCGACATGAGCTTGCTCCAGTCGCTGTGGTTTACCCATATTCAGTGATTGACAGCTGCAGTGAAATGACGACGTTGCTAATACACGTGCAACTCAGCCGCCATCACCATCCCCTCACCTAAGAGTTACCGTTAGGTTATCCCTGAGTAAGTTACGTTTCTGGGGGTGATACACATGTGGTTCCTACTCATCACAGATACTTTGTCCTATAATTCAGGTTTTACCAATATATAGGCTTTTCTCTTCATTGCTCAATTCAGTTATTGATAATCGGCTTTCTGGAGCATGTTTGCTTTTTTCATCTCTGACCTCTGTTTTGTGTGTCCATTTGATATGGCTGTTACATGATCGCCATGTAGCACTTGGATCTTATCTGATCTTATATACCTGAACTAAGTCCATTACTAAGAGTATTTTGTCCTTGTGTAGGACCTATCAGCCATATATACAGGACTGCTATGTCTCTAGTTTGTGGCTTTATTTTTGCACATATTTGTAAATATTTTGTACTTTCAGGTTTTTCATAGTGACATTTTCATGCTCCATAGTATTATATACTGTGATTATCATTCTATTTGGTTAGCGTTTACCTTGGTGTGGACATTCAAGGAGGGGTGTTAGTCCTAACATGGACACATCCGGTGGATTATCTTAGCTTCTTTGCTTTTTAACAGTTTTTATAATTATGTCATTGTTTATTCCTCTAAATAAACTAATTGATTATAAGAACAATGTCAGAAGGCATAACTGTCATCTTCTACATTTTAACTGCATGACAGGAGCTGTGTAATCATCAGTATATATGATAAAAAAAAAAAAAAAAAGATTTTTCCATCTTGTCAGGCAAGTGACATGGTGACCCTGAACCTGGATTTCTACTTTAATATTGATAATTCAAATCTAACAATTTAAAATAGGAACTAGGGCTCTCTTTCCTTAGTGTCTATCTGGCAATTTAGTTCTCATGAGCAGTATTCCTGCCATCCCCTTTCTGTGATTGATGCTTTCTTATTGGGTAAAGAGGATAATTCTGCAGTACCACAAGCGGCCTGTAGTAGTTCTTGTGCTGTGATTTGTTATCGGAGTTCACAGGGGTGACATTTGTGACTGATTTTAGCAAATTGTAATTATTTTAAAATCAACGTTCAGCTCTTCCAACACATTATTATTTGTGAGTTAGATTTTATGTTCTCATCTGTAATGTGCATACTGTCTGCCAAGACCTAAGCTGAAAGGTGTTGGTGTCTGCTTTTCCTGCTTTGGCAGTCTCTATAACACTGATAAATTCACGGACTGATGTAGAGCAGTGGGAGCTTTTTATGTGTTGGAAATCCATCATGGTTACTATAAAATTCTGGTGCTCAGCTGCATCCTTCAGCAAACAGGATATTTGTCAACGTGCCTTCCTCCGGAAAAATCTGATCTACAGACCAGTGGCTGCTCCCCCATGTCTCTGCTCGCAGTTCCTGCAGGGTGACATTACAGAGCTCTAGGCATCATTACCTCAGACAAGTGGATTCCCAGCATCACGGCTGCATCTTTTAGACCATTTCTATAGTCTAATATTGTTTTGATGTTACAGGAGAAAGAAGCAAAAGCATTTCTTTGAGTGTTGACAGCCATTTTACTCTGTAGGTAATATAGGACGGCAAGTAATACCGGGGCCCTGGCAGGTATACTAAAATCAGCTGTAAGGGGATCTCTCTTGCATTGCCATTAAGGCAAGATTAGGCAAATCTGATCAGCCAACTTATTTGGCCTTATTTGTCTATTACTATAGAAGAAACCGCCTCCTGGAATTACTTAACTGGCCCTTAAAGTCTACTTTAGCTTGTTCCAAAACCATGAAGTTTGGTGCATTTGGTCTCTCGATTTAGATTATTTTTGTTGTTAGTATGAAAAATAAATGAAGGGTAAAACAAGTGCTTAGTGCCATGATGAAAAGTGTTGCAAGGTAAGGGATCAGTTGGACGTCAGGGTTTTTCACATACGCAAAAAAATGGTACCGGTATCATCAGTGTTTGGTCAGTGTGCCATCAGTGTTTTTGTGTATAAATAAATGAATACATTGCAAAGTTTCTCCTATTCTTTGTAATGTTAGACACTGACGGCACATAGATGGCATCTGTGCTGCTGGATAAAACGAACATGTCTGAGTTTTGGTCTGTTTGCAAAAAAAAACGCATATGTGTACAGCTTCGTAGATTATGATGGGTATGTGTTGTATCTGTGAAAAACTGTTAGAACACGTACATTCAACTCGGACATCTGAAGGATGCCTAAATGTAATGTACACAGGACAGCTGAAGAGCCCGGCGTTGCCTGGGTATAGTAAATATCTGTGGTTAGTTATAGCACCTCACTTCTCTTATTTTCTCATCACGCCTCTTATTTAGCACCTCACTTCTGTCATTTTCCCATCATGCCTCTCATTTTCCCCCTCACATCTCTTCATTTTCTCCCTCTCACCTCTCATTTTCCCCCTCACTCCTCTTATTTTCCCCCTCACTCCTCTCATTCACCCCTAACACTTGTCATTTTGACTTCACATCTGTCATTTTCCGATCACTCCACTATTTTCCCTCACGCCTCTCATTTTGCACTCACACCTTTTCATTTTCACCTCACACCTCTCATTTTCCCCTCAGTATATACCTGTGTCATCTCCCTTATATATAGTGTACACCTGTATGTCATCACCTGTATATAGTATATACCTTATGTCATCTCCCCTGTAAATAGTATATACCTGCTGTATCTGGCAGCTGTCAATTTGCCTCCAACATTTTTCCTTTCACTTTTTCCCCATTATGTAGATAGGGGTGAAATTGTTTGGTAATTTGGAACGCGCGGGGTTAAAATTTCGCCTCACAACATAGCCTATGACGCTCTCGGGGTCCAGACGTGTGACTGTGCAAAATTTTGTGGCTGTAACTGCGACGGTGCAGATGCCAGTCCCGGACATACACACATACACACATTCAGCTTTATATATTAGATAACTGTAAAATGTGGGGAGCAGAGCTAGTGTATGTTGTGGTTTTAGCTCACTATCTACAGTCTTAGAACCTTGACCTGTCAAAGCATAAAGCCACTGTCCTGGTAAGATTTTTCTTTTTTATAAAACCGATGCCTGTTTTCCTCATTGAAACTAAGGTACCGTATATACTCAAGTATAAGCCGAGATTTTCAGCCCAAATTTTTGGGCTGAAAGTGCCCCTCTCGGCTTATACTCGAGTCATGATCGGTGGTGGGGTCGGCGGGTGAGCACTGTCATATACTTACCTAGTCCCGGCGATCCTGTCGCTCCCCCTGCCTGTCACACTGTCTCCGGGTGCCGCAGCTCTTCCCCTGAGCGGTCACGTGGGACCGCTCATTAGAGAAATGAATAGGCTGCTCCACCTCCCATAGGGGCGGAGCCGCCTATTCATTTCTCTAATGAAGCGGTGCCGGTGACCGCTGATAGAGAAAGAGGCTGCGGCACCGAAGACAGGCAGGGGTAAGGAGCGGGACGCCGGGAGCAGGTAACTATTATATTCACCTGTCCTCGTTCCACACGCCGGGCGCCGCGCCATCTTCCCGGCGTCTCTCCGCTCTGACTGTTCAGGCAGAGGGCGCGATGACGCATATAGTGTGCGCGCCGCCCTCTGCCTGATCAGTCAGTGCGGAGAGACGCCAGGAAGATGGCGCCGAGGAGCTGCAAGCAAGACAGGTGAGTATGTTTTTTTTTTGGGGGGGGGGGCAACGGTGCAGAGCACTATATGGCACAGCTATGGGGCAACGGTGCAGAGCACTATATGGCGCAGCTATGGGGCAACGGTGCAGAGCATTATATATATGGCACAGCTATGGGGCAACGGTGCAGAGCATTGTATATATGGCACAGCTTTATGTGGAGCATCTATGGGGCCATAATGAACGGTGCAGAGCATTCTATGTGGCACAGCTTTATGTGGAGCATCTATGGGGCCATAATGAACGGTATGGAGTATCTATTTTTAATTTTGAAATTCACCGGTACCTGCTGCATTTTCCACCCTAGGCTTATACTCGAGTCAATAAGTTTTCCCAGTTTTTTGTGGCAAAATTAGGGGGGTCGGCTTATACTCGAGTATATACGGTATATGGGTTGTCAATTCACAGTTTTTTTTGCCAACATTTCCTGTGTGCTTTCATAAGGAACGAAAGAAGCATTCCATTCCTCTGTTCATCACAGTTTCATTATTCACACCACTGGCTTCATTAAGTTAACGTGTCTGCAGTATTACAGCTGAAACCGTAATATGACTAGGGGGAGAATAGTACGTCTCCTTTGCCTGCAAAATCTTCAAGCTTCTATTTGGATGAATATATTGAGTAGCATATAATGCCTTATGACCACATTTCCTTGCTTTATGTCTGTGCTTAGATAGGTCAAGATTTTCTATAAGGCTCTTTTAGCTACTAGTCAAAATCTCACGACTTTGTCATTTATTTTTATATTCCAGTCTTATTTTCTTTCTTCTGAATAAAATCAAGCACAATATTTTTTGATAGAATCTATCCTAGAGAACATTGCCCACCATTGCTTAGGTGGCAGTATAATTTGGTGGTCTCATTATGAAGGGGCAGTTCATTTTAGTAGTATTGGCTTTCTGTGTCTCCCTATCCCAGAAGCACTAAAGTAATGAAAGAATGGACTTACTTGTTGAATGTGGGGAACAAAACATGGCTGCTGGGCGTAGACACTGAAAAGTGATCACTAAATTTGGATCTGTCAGCTTAACGTGCTCCTCTGTGTAATGGCAGCACATTATCGGTGCAGGTACACCTAGTAGCTGAATCAACCCAGAAATGTTGTGCTGGTTGGCGTGTTGGAAGGATGCACTGGACTCCGCTTTTCTGAGTGCAGCGTATTCATGATGAGAGCGCTCTCCTTGCCTCTCTGTGGCCCTCAGGGTGGTGACTGACAAGCTGCTATATATGCACATATACAAGCCAGCCTGACAGTCACTGCAGGGAGACAAGGGGAGGAAGAGCTCTCCTCCTGTAAAATCCACACCCTTCAACTTTTCTAGCAGTCAAATGGCCCAACATTTTCCAGCATATTAAAGGGGGCATGTCAATTAGATTCATGGCTAGTATGAATCACAGCCCGTCTAAGCGATTGCAGCCAGATATGTTTTTAGGATTCATTACACATCAGGGTTTTTTTTTTACATATGAGAAAAATGGACTAATTTTCATCAGTGATTCTCATCTGAGTTGTATCACTTTCTTTTCACTCATGAGAAAAAAAAAGGTTCCTCCACATGCTCCTATCAGTGAAAAACATGCAGCCCATGGATGTCATCCGACTGCTGTCAGATTTTTTACTCTTACCGACTTCCTTTTGCTGATTTTGATCAGACACTTGGATCAATATTGGACATGTCTCAGCGATTTTACATGGACCACTTAGTCCGTGGGAAAAATCTGATATGTGAACAGCCCCCTAAACTGTCATAGGTGTATGAGTGATATCAGTGAAAAACATGGATAGCTCTTGTACAAGAAAAAGATGACGTGTGAATGAGCCCCAACTCTAAAACATTGCTTCATTTAAGAGAAACATGGTCCGATCCCCCAGACAGCTTCTCTGTCCCTGCCTCAGATGTTTTAGCCCTTAATTAAGAGTTTATTATAATTCCAAACATCACACACTATGCTAAATGACCTGCAGCTAGCACTAAATCCAGCTCTGACAACCTTTATTAAATTGACGACCCTCCTTGTATTGGTATCGGTACAGAGAAGGCTGTTCAGTCATTGATTCTTTGCCAGGGGGTCAGAGCTAATTAGCATATTATGTGCCGTATTTAAAGATGAATACACCATAATGCTGACCAGCAATTGAACATCAGCAGACATCGGAAAACCAAAGTATGCTGTTTGAACAGTTAGGGTACCGTCACACAGTGCAATTTTGATCGCTACAACGGCACGATTCGTGACGTTCCAGCGATGCATTTACGATATCGCTGTGTCTGACACGCTACTGCGATCCGGATCCCCGCTGAGAATCGTACGTCGTAGCAGATCGTTTGAAACTTTCTTTCGTCGTCTAGTGTCCCGCTGTGGCGGCATGATTGCATCGTGTGACACAGGTTGTATACGATGTGCGCACAGTAACCAACGGCTTCTACATCGCAAATACGTCATGAAATTATCGCTCCAGCGCCGTGTATTGCAACGTGTGACCGCAGTATACGACGCTGGAGCGATACTTATACGACGCTGCAACGTCACGAATCGTGCCGTCGTAGCGATGAAAATGGCACTGTGTGACGGTACCCTTACTCTGAAAGCCTAGATTGTTATCGTGGTTGTTTTTGTACTTTTTGCATTAGTGGGAAATCAAGTGATATGGTAGCCTCTGTATGTCCACAGAAGATAGTGTGAAAAAGTTGTTGTTGTCACGCACATCTCTTGGAAACCTCGCACCTGATTTTTCTTTACTGGAATTGACTGATAGTATCTCGTGAGGTTAACCACAGAAGTCACATGTCAGAAAAACTGCTGCACATCTACAAAACCGACTCACTCGAAGGCTTATTTCATCCCCTACGTGGGCTGACATTCACATTGCCAGATTTGGTTAGCAATTTTCACTGTGAGCTCAGAAAGGTTTTCAAAAGACGCTAGCGAATAATGAAGAAAAACATGACCTATAGCAGTAGAAAGACTCCCCATGCTATATTTAATCATCTGTGTGCTATTGCTCATGGAAACCTTATATTGCCGCTGTAACAGGGATGTTGCCACTGTGATTCATTGAAATACAGCCTTTCGCTACAAAGCCCTCCTGAGTTTTCTTACCTCTTTTGTAATGTCCTATGTATCAAAAACTCACTTTAATGAGGTTTCCTTTATGCTATGTGTAGTGTGTACTGCTGATGCTGAATGTGTTGAAGCTCCATGAAGCCTTTTCCTTTGGGATCCACTTAAACAGAGATTCATAGTGTACACCATGACAAGCAATAATTGACAGGAGATCTATACTTGGTAAACACAGCTATGATTTTCAGGCTTTCTTTTTATCATTTAGTATAATGGCTTCAATGCTTCGCATGCTTTTATACGAGTCACTGGTATTTTATATTTGCTCTACAATGTGCAGACTAGATGGGCTTCTTATTGTGTCGGACAATAGATTCAAGTAAATAGGTTTCTAAAATAGCCGCTCTGGAAAGTTGTATCAGGAGTGAAAGTTTGTGTTAAAAAAGAAAAAAACAAAATATAAGAAAAAAAGACGCAAATTGGCTGAGACTACCATCATACAATTCAAGTGATTGTAGCTGTTTAGGTGTAATGTGTGTGGACACCCCGCTGGCCCCATGTGTCTGCCATCATCCTTGATCTGTGAAGAAGGTTCAGAGATGTTGGAATTGATCTCATTCTTTGTTCCTTGACATATAGACACGGCTGAAGATGTATGTTAGACACTTATAACATTCAGCCTGAACAGTAGACCTGCATACTTATATCTGCAGGGTCAGGAAGATATTTATTGGTCAATAGCGATCTTTTGTGAATGGACAACTTTACCGCCATCTCTACCCATTGCTGGTCTGGAAGAAGGATGGGAAAAGCAGATGGAATTTGGGGGTTACAAAATCTATGGATTTTATAGACGAGAATACCCTGGTTTTAAATTGTCACAGTTGCATGTGACCGGTTCCTGATGCTGTAAATGCTGCAGTAAAGTGAGTTTTTCTATGTACAGAGAAGCTGCTGATTGCAGAGAGCAATTGTTGGATGGCAGTAGGTGTCCATAATAGACAAGAGTTGTGAGTTGGAACTGGAAGAAGAGTTACAGCAAACTGGAGATACCACTAAAGACGTGTGGTAGTGGAGCAAGCAAGAACTGCTAAAATGGTAGAGGATTTCAAGGTGATGAACAAATAACTTGTAAAAACAGAAGTATAGATTGGTGGGGTAAAGGCAGCAGTAAAAAGGGTTGATTTAAATACATGATTCCCGTCAAACAGCTAGTGTATGCTGATCTTCAGATTCCGGCTCATTTCAATATCTCTGCCTTAGAACAGCCAGAGAACACTACCCTTATTACTGTACAATGGCATTATATGGCACCACTGCATACCACATTTATATTATCACTGCTCTGTTATGTTGTGGCTGATACTTTGAGAATGTGCTTTAAAAAAAAATCAGGAATTAGTCAGGAAAAAGCTACATGTGAATGAGATTTCTGAAACCTCATAGCTTTTGCTGGTTCTGTAAATCGCGGCTTCTTTTATGCAGAAATACGCTCTAAGAATGCCATGTGTGAAGATGCCCTTAAG
Source organism: Ranitomeya variabilis (assembly GCF_051348905.1). Lineage (NCBI taxonomy): Eukaryota > Metazoa > Chordata > Amphibia > Anura > Dendrobatidae > Ranitomeya > Ranitomeya variabilis. Next base: position 255,848,875 of record NC_135232.1, read on the forward strand.
GCTGCTTTCACACTTCCGTCTTTTTGCCTCCGTCGTTATGACAAAAAACGGATCCTGCAAATGTGCCCGCAGGATGTGGTTTTTTGCCATACACTTTAATGGACGACGGATGGCCACACGTCGCATCCGTTGTGCGACGGATGCGTCGTGTTTTAGCAGTCCATCGTGACAAAAAAAGTTCAATGTAACGTTTTTTGTCCGTCAGTTCCGCCATTTCCGACCGCGCATGCGCGGCCGGAACTCCGCTCCCTCCCCCCGCTCATCACAATGGGCAGCGGATGCATTGTAAAACTGCATCCGCTGCCCACGTTGTGCTAAATTTAGCACAACGGCCAACGGTTTGCGACGGCCCCGTACCGACGGAAGTGTGAAAGTAGCCTTAGATGTGTGCCAACAGCTCGCATCATTCCCATACCCATGCTTGGCTTGGTCAAAGGGGTAACGTTTCCCCTTATGGAGAGTGACATACCATCTCTGGCTTGTCAAGGTAAGGAGTCTTATTCGCCGTGCAATGCTCCTCTGGGAAATTAAATATGCAAATTGCCTCTTCAGAGAAAAAGAGGACTTAAACTCTATAGCGCCACCTGTTGGAAGTAGCGAGCCTACAAATCACAGTCAACCCTTTAACGAGTCGTGCAATATGACTTAGAATAAAAGCCAAATCAGTATCTCAATTCGCAGACACGGTGTTTCGGGCTGTTGGCCCTTGTCAGTGCGAAGCATGAGAAATGAGTTGGCTAGGTGAGAGGCTGTGGACTGGGTTTTAAGGGGTAACGTTTCTCAAAGGGTTGATTGTGACTTGTAGGATCGCTACTTCCAACAGGTGGCGCTATAGAGTTTAAGTCCTCTTTTTCTCTGAAGAGGCAATTTGCATATTTAATTTCCCAGAGGAGCATTGCACGGCGAATAAGCCTCCTTACCTTGACAAGCCAGCTGGTATGTCACTCTCCATAAGGAGAAACGACACCCCTTAGACCCCAGTCCAGAGCCTCTCATCTAGCCAAATTAGTTCTCATGCTTTGCACTGACGAGGGCCAACAGCCCGAAACACCGTGTCTGCGAATTGAGATACTGATTTGGCTTTTATCCTAAGTCATATTGCACGACTTGTTAAAGGGTTGATTGTGACTTGTAGGATCGCTACTTCCAACAGGTGGCGCTATAGAGTTTGTCCTCTTTTTCTCGGAAGAGGCAATTTGCATATTGGCTTGGTCAAGTATTCCAATGTTTTCAAATGAGGAGGGGGGAATAAGCATCTGTCAAACACGTCTAGTGGTGACTTCTCTCTTGTGAGGACTAAGGACAAGGAGTTGAAATTCATGTCAGTGGTCGGAAAGCCCCCACATTCTTAAGATGATTGGCTGGCCCCACCAAAAGCCGTTTTGGCCGACTGCTGTGATGTGTATGGGCACATTTAGTCTTATCCCACAAAGGTGACACACTTATTCTGTATCACATATACATTGTACAATTTCTAGATGATAAAAATGTGCGGTTATATTAAATTGTAGAGCGCTGTATAAAGCATAATTTCAGAAATTATAGTATGTAAGTAAATGTGTATAAGAGGACTTTCTACATTTGACTTCAAATATGACTAAATGCAGTGAACCATTAAATTGAGAACATTTTTAACATCTTGCGACCAACCCTGCAGCCAGCCTTCTTTAGCAGACCTGTCTATAAAGATAAAGAGTGACAATTCTGTTTTAATTATTATTTCATTGTAATTTACTTTTCATGGCAGATAATTTCACAAAGGATTCATAGCGTCTTTAATTAAAAATTGAATTTATTTTACCAAATGTTTGTGTTTTACTTTTATTTTTCTGAAATGGTCCAGTCACATGTTGATTTACTCTTTGTAATATACTTGTTATAATGCAATTTATCAGTTTTCTGTATTTAAAGTGCAGATGTACACACATGGTGATTTAATGCCAGTAATCTGTAAAGGCTTAAATCCAATTCCATACCTTTATGGCGCAGACATTTTGCAGTCTCCATTAGTCGAGGTGCAGCACTGGAGCTCTTGACATTGTGTGCTTTCCTTGGCTGCAATGCTACAGGAACCAATACTTGTAAAATGGTTGTGCTATTGCCCTCCTAAATTGACGTGGTGAGACATTGCTGATGATGTTTCTTTTTCTGGAGGAGACTGCCCCTGCCCTTATTCTGTAAGCTCCTGTCACTGCAGCTTCACACGCATCCTTCTCACCACACCAGGTATTCCTCGACATCACTGATGAGACCTGGCTTGGGGGGTGCTATGCAAAGCTTTGAAATTTGCATTTAAATTTGTTATAAAAAAAATGCTAAGTACCAGTATGTTCATGGACGAGTTTTAGCACAAGTGTAAAAAGTTTTCAAGTAACACCCTGTGAAACTAATAATTTTCAGTATCTTTGTTCTGTAAAACAAGTATTTTTTAAGTGGAAACTTGAAGTTTTCTGGACCAGGGGTTTGTTTTGATTCCTAATGGTATATAATATATACTTTGTTAGGATTCCCCTCTATTATAGAATCACAATGTTGTCATATGACTGCTCACATGCAATTCAGATACCGTACTTACGGGCACATAATGACGATCGTCGCTTCAGAAAAGCAGGAAGAGAAGGTAGCCGTCACAGGCCTGCAAATATTGGAATCATATGTAAGTAGAGCGGAATCCTAACAGTGTGTATATTGCACACTCAATCAGCAGCTTGGCCGATGCCCCTTATGTTTAATAGTGTGTTCGCTCTCTGTAATCTATAGAAAATTTACAGTATGGTAATAAAAGGGCCTGAATGGTTACTGTGCTTGGTTGTGTAGCCTGGAGGTGACATGGGCTTGTCACATTGGAATTATCATCCGTTCGTTGGCCTTTCATTGATTAAGACTGCGTTAGTGAAGTGAAGGATTTCACACCAGAACGTACAAGTTCCCATGAACAAGCTTTTGAAGGATCATAAATTGAGAACCATTTCCTCCATCAATACAATATACTCTGGGTCAGTTGAGGTTTTTGTTATAGCGTTTGATGCTGATAATTATGATGAAGTCATTATTAGGGTTTCCTACTCGTTGTAAACACACAATTAAAATCAATTTTAGCTCTCAAGAGTCTCGCCACAATGAGGGATGAACATGCAGATCTTGTGTGACTTGGCCAGAAATGGTCAGATGTCAGTCAGCATGATTGGCCTAATTGTGGCCTTATTTAGTCTACAGTTATATATCAAGCTAAATGTGTTTTTGATCTGAATAATCCTTTGGGCATTGAGGTTGTGACCTCTTGACCTGGCTAATGAAATTCCAAGCTCTGATGCAGGTTTCTTCAGCTGCCATTGAAAATATATGTTGTACTTCGCATCTCATGGGAGATGTAGCAATAATTTCTGAAATGTAAATGTAATCTTCTCTACCTGTGACTTCAGTCAGGGACATGGATGTGTGCGCAGAGGGGGAGTAATGTCTTTATGCTAGCATTGAACAGGGAGAGAACATCCTTGAAAGCAGAATGGAAGCTTATGATGGAGTATCTGCTGCTGCACTCCTCTAAATCCACAGAGAAATCTTAATCAGGGGTTGAGAGGATAAATGTATCATTATTACACATAGTTTCTCTCTGAAAGCAGAAAGAATTAAACGCTGCATTCTGTGCTCAGTCAGTAATTATTCTCTCTGAAGTCTTCCTGCCAATAATTTTTTTTCCCTGAATGAAATGAACTTGGGATGTTTGTCATTTTGACCTGGTTTTATAGAGCACTCTTACGAGCTGTTTAATTTTGAACAGATTAATTCTCTGTAAATTGCCACTTTTTTCTCCCAATGGTTTGTACTGATGTCCCTATGCCTTGGCTGAACAAAAAAATTCCATTTTTCTTTCCATCAACAGCCAGTTTCAGATATGGAGCCGAGTATGGGGATCCAAAGTGAGGAAAAAAAACCTGGATTTGAAATGGAAGCTATCAGACAATGGGGGAGAAAGCTGTGACTTAGCAGGAAGGGATCACTTCTAACATTCAAAACCATGTGCTAAAAAAATTGGTGCAAATTTCTGCACTAGTTAAGTTTAGATAGTCTAAAGATGCACCAGATTTATCAAACAGCATGAATGACTATGATAAATATGGCACATTTTCCTACTGTCTAATATAAAGGCTTGCTTAGATTGGTCAACCTGCGTCCATAAACATAGGAGGCAGCTTGCTTTCGTTTAATAGTCTGTTAGGCAGGCTGACCATGTTTCCGATGTGCACATGTAGCGATAATAGTTAATCCTTTGCTCTGTGCACATAGGCTGTCATTATTCTTGGCAACACATGTCCTATTTACCCCGGACAAGGTGCTGCCAAACATAAAGAATTTTATGCAAACTTAAAAATAATTTTACTTGAACAAGTACGGTATGTTGCTTGTTCCTCGGGTGATTGGCAGCCTACTACTGGTCAGGATACAAACGGTTTCAGAAACACTCATTCACTACAATCAGCCAATGGAAATGCACCTTATGTTTGCACTGAGAATTAAATGGTATTGATAAAAATACTCTCTAGTCTTTTTGTTTTTGAATGTTAATCAACGACAGCAGCATTAATACATGGTGGGTCCCATAAATGTGAATGCATAAACATCTGCAGGAGAACAAATGATCCTGTGCTGTCCTGCTTCCCCTGTAGTCAGTCCCTACAAGAAAGTGGGGAAGAATGATAAGGAAGGACCTTAAGAATGAGAGACCAACTATTCTATTTATTGCAATATGTATCAGGATAGAAATGTGGGATATGCCCCATTAAATGGGTACATCCACATATGGCAAAAAATGGCGATTTTTGTTACTGGTTTGCTCCAGAATTCACCCCAGCAGAATTAAAAATCCACAGAACAGATCAAGTTAAGCATGGAAATTATCCTCAGTTTGTGGATGGCACGGTACTACTGAAATGCTCTCCAGTAGCAGAATAGTTACGGGTTAAGGGTTATCTACATGATATCGCATGACATTTTCCCTGTAGTGATTTCCTATTTCTTTTCAATTCTTTTACATTTAAATCCTAAACTCCAGGCCCCAGTTTTCCTTGTGATATACATACTAAGAAGCTGATTCTATCCCTAGGTTGGGCATAAATGAGATGAAATGGTGGTTACAACAGCATCTAGGCACTTTACACCTTTTGTTTAAGGGTTTATTTACCCTGTCCGATTACTGGGACCAAGCTTTCCTAGAAACATCCATATCCAAATAATCGGCCAGTATAAACAGGCTGCCAATCACCCAATGAGCGAATGTTGGGCGGAATGAATTTTGTTCACATACTGAGGTACCATGGATATATATTCATTCCTTCCATGGTATTGCGAAGGTAATTGCCACTTTTTCTTTTTCTGTTCTGAAATTGTTGAAAGATGATGGGTGACCAAAAATATTTTGAATTGAGTCAATGCTAAATATTTTTCTATCCACTGGCTAACACGGTACCAAAATATATGTCTTTCCTTTATCAAGATGGGTGACCATTCTTTCTTTATGCCTCTTGCGTGGTGAAATTTGACTGACCCCTCTGCTCATTTCCTTTTGTAAAATGCATAATAGAAACCTTTGAAATGAAATACCACAAAGACATCCTGCGTCACCCGAACGTTTCTAGAACATAATACATTGGTGGCAAAATGCAGAGCCTGTCACAGAAAATAATGGAATCCCAATTGTAATGTTTCCTACAGATGGACAGTTATGCAAAAGCAATTATGGAGACCACACAGAAATACTTGTTTGTGTTGAAGAATTGTACAATTGTGTTATTTACCACATAGCCAACATCCACAAAGTTCTGGTATTTAAGTTATGTATCAAATGATCCTTGTCCGTTAATTAGCAGTTCTGAAAAGTATTGTATGCTACATTCTGTGGCTCTGTGTGCTAAGTCATAGCATCTATACCCCATGTTAAAGGCAACCTGTCAGCAGGATTGTGCTGAGTAACCAACAGACAGTGTCAGGTTGGTGCCATTATACTAATTAAAATGATAGCTTGGTTGACGAAATCCGTCTTGTGGTTGTTGTTTAATCCTTCTTTTCAGTTAATGAGATTCTGGTGCTCTGGGGCGGCCTGTGGAGGCAAGGGAGGGGGTCTTCACGTGGTGCTCTGATTAGCTATTCATCTGTATGGCTTCTGTCAGGTCACTGATCCCTCAGTGACCTGTCCCCTAGTTTACCTAATGAATTATATATATATATATATATATATATATATAGATAGATAGATAGATAGATAGATATATATATAGATATATATATATATATATATATATATATATATATATATATATATATATATATATATAAAGATAAGTATTGAATACACATTATAGATGCGATCATTCAGGGGTGGGTGGGTGTCTGTTTTATTGATGTAATTTTGCTTCTTAGAATAACTTTTTATTAAGTTATGGTACTAATTATCATACGTGTTAACTTTTGAAAAACATCCGGGAGGTAGCTAGAAAATTTATAGATATTCCAGAAGAGTTTGCAGATCTCCTGCGTATTGCCAGAGACTCCTGGAAACCAAGACCTCCAAAAGATAGTATGTGCATGGTGTTGGGATCCTTCATCATCTGACAGAGCTCTACCATATAATTGGGGGGCAAGGAACAGAACGTAAAGGTGGTGTGGCTTTTAAATGCAGGCATAATTGTATAGAAATTGTTAGCATCACACTTTGAGTAACACAAGCATCTTTCTCCCATAACAGCGGCTCTAAAAGTACACGGATGATGCATTTTACCGGGCTCCATCACAGTGACAGGTTCTTTTGAAACTAGATGTATACAGTCAGGGTTCCTACATACATCGGCATAATGTATCTTGCAAGAGCTGGAAAAGTTACTAGTAATTACAAATTTAATAAAGGCGAAGAAGACCAAATTGTTCATGCTAGATTAATTCACTGTTTATTTCTAGAGAGAGTTTAGAAAGTGTTTTGCTTATCAGTAAATATAATGTATACACAAAATGATAATGTGTAATTGGTGTGTGAAAGCTTTGCTTTTCTCTGAGGTATGAGCCGCACTCTGGTTAATTTCCATGATGTAATCTGCCCTTCCAGGATATAATTACCTGATTTACTTGATTGCCTTGTGGGATTTTTTTTTTCTTTTTATATTCACCTCCGCTCACAAATTAACTTAAAATTGTTTATACCATGGCGGTCTGATAATTTCATCAAGCTTTTGCCTGCTAATATGCTTGAAGCTATCTATTCACTCAAAGGAGGATGGAAAAACAAGAACCTGATTAGTTCTTCTCTATTCCAGGATATTATCAGCAGAAAGACCTAGAGATGGTCATACATTAAATAACCTTTTGTGGTGTAATAAAGGTGGTGGTCCAGAGAGTTTGACTGGCACAATATTCAAATCGTTGTCCTCATCTGTCTATACAAGTTTGTTGTTTACATATGCAGAGAATCATGGTCGCAAACTTTGTCCCTATATGAACACCCATTGCATTAAAGGGATTCTGCCCCTACAGTTAACCACTCCAAAATGGGCTTGCAGGTCTTCGAAAGCTAAATCTATTGACACCTTTATATCTTCTACCTCTTGCTGCAATCCTGAGAAATCAACCTTTTCATTCCTGTGCAAATGAGGTGTTGAGTGCACTGGGCGTGGCAAAACGCGTCCGGAGCTACTGCCTTTAGCGGGTGTTTCCTTTATGTGCCTGACCTCAGTCGGTGTCTAAATAGGTCAGTAATTGACAGCCAATCAGCTTGCATATAGCTGATTGAAGTATGTTCAAAGGCAAAGGACTGCGCCTTTAAGGTACCGTCACACTCAGCGACGCTGCAGCGATATAGACAACGAGCCGATCGCTGGAGCGTCGCTGTTTAGGTCGCTGTAGAGACGTCAAACACAGCAGCTCCAGAACGATGCAGGAGCGATCCTGTGACGTAACGGCGACTCACTTATCGTTCTCGCAGGTCGTTAGCTCCATGTAATACATTGCTGGTATCGTTGCTTTTGCTGTCAAACACGACGATACACGCCGACCTGACGACCAAATAAAGTTCTGGACTTCTAGCTCCGACCAGCGATATCACAGCGGGATCCGGATCGCTGCTGTGTGTCAAACACAACGAGATCGCTAACCAGGACGCTGCAACGTCACGGATCGTTGTCGTTCTCGTTGTAAAGTTGCTGAGTGTGACGGTACCTTAAGCCTGAGCTACTAATTGCTCCTTAACAAGGTCAAGAAGAAAATAAAATCACCAAAAAAGAACAAAAAGGCACCACTGACTCCAACACGCCTCTTCATCAACACTGGCATAGACACCAAAGCTGATGAATCAGGGCATTAATGTTTAAAATAAACCTGTTACCTGGTTAAAAGTTGGCAGTTTTTGCTCTTTAATTATTCGTTTGCCTCCCCTGAGTATACTGGCTTGTTGTTTTTTTGTTTTTTTTTAAATCTGCAATATGGTTTTAAATTATGGGCCTTTTTATTTACTGCAAATTTGTATGGTCTTTAAGTTGCTCACAGGAATCTCTGGACATGTGTTTAGGCAACTGTGTATATGTAACCAGTGCCTCCTTTGTAAAGACCATCAAAAGCACATAAAAAAGACCATATCTCTGGAATCGTGTGACGGATTTAAAAAGCACACACATTCTCTGGGGAGCAGCAGGAATAAAAAAAGAGCAAACACTTTCCACTTTTGACTTGGTGACAGGTCCTGTTTAAATGTTTACTGTTCAAACTGTAAAAATGGAGTAAGGCTCCCTAATACTTGGTACTGACAACCAGTGGTTGAGGAGTCTCGTGGCTTTCGGACCCCTCAATTGTGGCTCCACTGTAATTTCAAGTTACTGCTAATATCACATACCAAGCGTGACGCATCGTTACTATTTCCTGCCACCAGGACCAGCACTGTGACGCTACAGGTTGGACCACTGCCACACTTTTTGAAGACATTATCGTTAATAACTAATGTAGCTGATGGTTTTCCCACATTAGTCACCATGTGGACAACTGAAAATCACAAACTGCAACAAAACAACTTTTTTTTGCCATGAATTTAGGTTTGCACAACTTTCAAATATTGCTATTCCCTAAGAATTTATTTTTTGACATTGGCGGTCTTAATAGTTGTAGTCTAATTTCTTAGGTGATTTATTTGCTTTTCATAGCATTGGCTCTTGCAGAGATCTCTAAAAATAAGAGAGAATAAAAAAGCCTTTTTTATCCACAGTCTCTAAGCTGTTGTTAAATGTTCAAAGCAATTTATCTGCTTTTTAGATTTTGTTTTTAAATGCGCCTATTTTCAAAAATTGGAATTCTCTTTGGAGACTAAACTTGCAAATTCCTGCTTTATACTTCTGAATGTGTCTCCAGCAGATGAAATAACACAAAATCGGGCTTTTTAATATAAATTTACAAATGCATATTTTGAAACAAACTTAAAAAAACCCTACAGGATGGCAAGTACTCATTAGCATGTGCTATAATGCAAGCTCAAATGGAGTCTAGTGAAAGCAAGTTCAAAGCCATGTTGGGCTAAAGGCTTCCAGCAGGCATGTTTCCAACTGCGGGGAGATCTGGCACGGAGAGATGAGAAGTAATGTTTGTTTCCCTGCTTCCTTTTAGCACCTTTCTTTTCCAACATCAGACAGCTGTGAACGGATACAATTAAGGAAGAGATAACAAACCATATCAGCTACCCCTTTAATTTGTTTGGACAAAGTGAAGTTTTTATGCACAGACTTCTTTATATGCAATGCTGCTTGGTAAGCTGGATGGCTATGCAATATTTCTTGTTACACTTAATCTGTGGTGCCAGTCCTCTAGAACACCTGAATTTGTTTCCACTGAGTTGTATAGAAGTGTAATATTTCACTCATAGAGGTCTGTGCGGCCATACTGTACATTGTCAGTTTCATATGAAGGCATGGAAAGGTATTGTTCTATCACATTCTGGCACATTTAGTGCTTTTGTACACAGACATTGTTCTGTACAGAGCTTCTGTAGAGAGCATCATACAACCAGTAGGTGATGATCGAGCACTGAAGTGCTCGAATGCCCGGTACTCGAATCAAGTACGTTGGATGCTCAAACGTGCGTGACTCAATAAGCAAGCATAATGGAAGTAAATGTGAAACTCGAGCATTTTTCCAGAGGACTGGGTCTCTTTCTCGCCAACAGAGGAGTCCCTGCTCTTCAGTGCGGTTGGCTCAGAAGTTTTAAATGAGGTCCTTACGGGGGGGGGGACTCGAGCACCACGTGATACTAGATTTTTGATCAAGCACCCCGATGCTCGGTCGAGTATCGAGCAGTGCCCATAATGCGCAATTGTAAGTGCTGTATAATGTGATGACTGCAATATATTAAGGGGATAAAAATTTTGATGGGAGTGATTCTTTAAGCATGCAGGGTTTTTTTTTGCAGGTTTTCTTTTGCAAATCTACATTTTAAAAACCTATATACCCACTTCTTCTTATAAGCCTATCACTATTTATGCACTCATAGTAGAGTTAACCTGTCCTCTGCCACACTCTCTCTTGACTTCAATTACTAGAGATCGTATGTGCAGAGATCATTGTGGACCATCCCATTGTTACCGTAGTAGCACCAGGAAAGATTAGTATTAAAAAAAAAATTATTTTAAACTTTGAGAATACATTTTAGTTTTTGGGTTTTCCTTTCTCAAAATCTGAAACCATTACGGTTTCTTGTGGATTTTGGCTTTCCCATTGAACTCAAATCCGCGACAAAACTGTAAATTTAAAGAAATCCATGCCACACATCAATTTCTGCATTGAAAATCTCTGCAGCACTTGGATGAGCATTTTTCGTGTCTGAATATCGACAGTATTTCTGTGTGATATGTGAACATATCCTAAAGCCCACTCCCCAATACACAATATAAAGCTGTCTGCTGAACCATTTGGCCGTCATCTGTATCTCCTAACTCCCCTAAGGCCGCCTGTTGATATTGGTCTAATGTGTATGTTGGGGTCGGGGGGCTTTAAGGTTGTGAGTTCCTTCATTCATGTAGAATGTCCACCAATAAGATCACTAGTTTTGGTCCCAGTAATTTCCAGCTCGTTGTCCCAGTCTGACATTTTGCCACAAGGGCTGATTATCTGTGCTTTTCCTTTCTGGTCTGCCAGGCTGCACTCGGCTATGCCATCTACACTGATTTTTTTCTTTTGCATTGTTTCTCCCATGTTCTTGTTCCTTTCTGTAAGGTCCACTGTGCTGATGCTGAGTTAATTTGTTTTATCGCTCAGGTAACCTCAAAATGTATCCATTTTATTCTCATTGAGGTTTGCCCCTACATCTCCTTTGAATGTCTTTTCCTCCCAGTCGGATGTATGCAAAAATATAATTTCCTTATCTGTGAAAAAAGGGAAACACCCTGTCCTGTTCTTCTTTTGGTCAGCACTATTCCTTATCTCGGCCATTCACTAAACCTATGTTTGTTACTCATAACCAGTCTGTTTTTTTAGTGTGCATTGACACCATAGTGAGTGACATATGTATATGATTCTGTGCGGTCTGCATAGTGGGGTAACTGGGAGAGATGCAAACAGCTGTTCACCTTTCAGTGGCTCACATCCTACTTAGTAGCCAATAACTCCTCTGGATGTTCTCTTAATTGTGCCATCGCACCAGCCATGTAGTGTATAATACATAGCCTAATGCATCAAATACGACTTTAGATTTTACTGTTGGTATAGTAACACTCAAGTTCACATCTATCAGCCATGTCTTGAAAATACTTTAAGAGGAAGGTCTGCAGTGCTCATCGTTGCACTCATCATAATGGTCTACTGCTGTGTTCCAAGGCATTTACATGTCATTGAGATTCAGTGTGGGCAGCTCCAAGCAGTTTGAATTTTTATAGAGCAGAAAGGTAGTTTTGATATCAATTCAGAGATGGAATCCGTAAGGTGACCTCTGAAATGAGACTGGCAAATCTCCCGGTGTCTCATAAAGTTCTGTGGGGAGGCAGACACATGCACCGTAAGATGAAAATAATTGCTGGATCTTAGCAAGTGGAAATCTTTTCATATCAATCCATCATTTATCAAAACAACAACTGTTCCTTTAATCCGTTGGAAATCATTCTGTGGAAGGGCTGTAAAGCTGAATAAAACTTTGACTTTTAAATATCATAAGGTGAGAGTCTTCTTGGTGAGTGAATGTAGGTTAGCCTCACTTATCATAGACATTTCTGTGTGCAGGTGGAAAAGCTAGTAACAATTGGTGAGCTGTCTGTACACAGTATGGCAGGCATTTTATGGCTTAGGATTGACACCCTTTTCTACGAATCCATTCTTTTTTCCACATTCCATGCTTCTTTGTGGTATAAGATGCCTATAGTTAAACTCTGCCACGATGGATGTCATATGTATAAGGATAATAGAACTGTTAACTATGTATGTCTGTGTGTAGTAAAGTGTCACATTACTATGGATTGGGAAAGATGGGGAAGAATCCATTTAGAATATAAAGCAAGGACTATGGGGATTCCTTAGGCTACTGTGCACATTGATTTTCAGCAGTGCTTTCGGGAGTTCCTCCTGAAAATAGGATTCAGACGAACCTCTGACAGGATCTTAGAACGCAATGACATGAATGGAGTACACACGAGATTCAGGCAGAACCTCCGGACAGACATCATAAACGTAGTGTGCATGAGGCCTAGTAATATTAAAAAATAGGTAAAAAAATAAACTAGTAGTGAACTATCGCTGTTTGATCCCGCAGGAATGCAGTGGGGTCTTACATCTCAGCGGCAATGACGTCTTGTACCTGCCGGTGGCCACTGCAGCCAATCACAGGTCACATGCTCTACTCGGCATCACCAGTGATTGGCTGCAGTGGCGTTATAATTGGTTGTGCTCTTGGTACCTCTGTGAAATATTATGTAGGTTGACATGATATGACTTCTGCTAATCCCCACAAGAGTTCAGTGAGTGCAGTCAATTGCGTTTCTACATTTAGGGAACTTTAGTTCCTCTAAAGCAGGTGTGCCATTTTTGAGATTTCTAATCGTGTCCACATGCTGCAATTCCTTCTTTTTGTTGCAAGCCCACATGGTTGATTAAATGTAATTATATAAATGATACACATGAACTTTTAATAGTGTAGATGCATAAAAGAACATGTTCTGCAGCCTAGGCATCCTTCACTAAAAGAATATTCCTTGAGAAGCAAAATTGTTGGTATGTAATAGCCGATTATTGGTCTTTGTTCACCGTCAGAGCCCCCACCACCTGTACACGTATACACACTAATAGCTCATTATAACAGCAAGGTTACTGAACATTTTCCCATTTACTGTAAGTTTTCTTTGTACTCCTCCACACATACATTGTGTTTTTATTACATATTCAGACACTTGCAGTGTTCCACATATAAGGCTCGGTTCACAATACTGGGCTCTGCATTCACTATATACTAATGGAAGGTCTCCTGTCGGATCTGCTGTTATGCCCATGTATTTCATTAGCCAAATGTATATGTATACCACAAAAGTTTTCTTTTGGAGAACGATTGGCAAGTATTCATCAATGAAACGAAAAACCTGACATTATTCTAAGTTGTAGGTGTTAATATAATTGCCTTCTAGACTGCTCTCCCAATATCTGGCCCAGATTATGTGCCTGTAGGTCCCCCCTGGTGGCCCCACGGTGTTATTTCCACATTGTGCGGATGGCTCATGCTTGTACTATATAAAGCAGCATGTGCTTTCTTCCTTTTTATGTCTTTATTCTTCAAAGGTTGTAAGTCAGCGCTCTGCTGATTGGGCCAGAAAGAGGTCACCTATCATGAAATCAGCCTGCCATAGACACGAGCACATGAAGTGCTTCAGCCATTGACCTTGGCCCACCTCAATATTTCCACTGAGAGGTACTGACAGTTCGCGCTCCGTACAGCCAACCGCACTGCCTAATAAGGTTGTATCATTTTGATATAACAGCCTAGCTCTGTTGTACTATTAAAGGTTTAAAATATTAATGCTTATTAATGGTGTCATTCAGCCACTTTATATGATTAGTTTTAAGTCTCTCCTGGGCTAAAAAGAAGGGGAATTTTTAATGAAATGTTCCCTGCACATCTGACCTGCTATATTACTGCATGAATGCCATTTTTATGAGGCAGGTTTATGGCGTTCATTACTCTGCTCTTTGAGCCACTTCATGGCTGCTGTAATTTTTAAAGAAGAGATAAAAATAAGTCAGTACGTTCCTTGCAGTCAAGACACTCTGAGTTCTGGCATTGACCTTTAAGCTGTCATGCATGGATTAATCACATTTCTTGTGGAGATTGTCTAAGGCTTAATACAGACTGCGTAGTGATTAGCTGCCTCGCCTTGCCCGCCTTCTGTTAAGGAGGCTTGTCAGTGCCGACAGAAACCATGTTCTCTTCTGCCTCCTCCTTTTTGCCCTTTGACACCCTGTTATCTGCTGCTTGTGATGTGATTTGTGGAAACAAATCACCCATAGGGCTACATAGCGTACATGTGTTCTAAATGGAAACACTATTCACATATTAAACTAAGCAGGTCTGCCAGGAATTTCAGGTCCCCATACAGACAAACAGAGCTCTACTCTGATGTCGGTACCCCTGTGGATAAGCGCGGGCCGCTCTGGTGGTCTACTTCTGCATTGGAAGCATTTCTGTACTGTTCTGTGGAGTCCAGAGGCTTTTCATTGGCTGGGATGATCAGATGACTAGAATGGCATGCCATCAGATGTTTTACTAGTCACCTGACCACTGCAGCCAATCACAAACCTCAGCAGTCCTTGGACAGAAGAATCATCCCTTCCGGTGCCAGCACACTGGATCCAAAGGTGTGATAGGCGAGTTTGCCAATTTTTTTTACTACATCAGTACCTTTGATAGAGATTTTATTTAGCACATATACCGTAATCCCTTTAAACAACTGGTACCCAATGGCGTAGCTTGTGTGATCCTACATAGTGAAAGACCTATGTGACAGGTAGAGTGCATGAAAGGTGTGTTAAAACATTATTCCAATCTCCCTATTTCCAGACTGTTATTTTGGAAAAACTCCCATAGAAGTAAATGAGGAGAGCATTCTATTGTCTGTAGTATATATGACAGAAATATCAAGGTGGTAATAACCACACAAAGACTGCATCAGATAGCTGCATGTGGATTAGCCACTTTCAATGTAGAGTACATGAGGATTTGCATCACTTCAAATTGTACATTTGGGGCAGACATCTGAGACCTCCAGTTGTTTACAGGCAAAACCCATGTTGTAAATCTTCAGCATTGATTTTGCTCATTATCCTATCGGAATGTGTCTTAAAGGGGTTGTCACCTTTTAGAAAATTTGTTCCCTGGTACAGTTTGTTAAAAAAAGAAAAAAACACTATTTACCCACCATCCCCAAGTCCAGCACGGAGTGTCAGCCGCTTCTCCTGGTGTCCAGTATTGACTGCGGCACTGAAGTCACGTCGACAGTGAGGCAGCCAATTGCTGAGCACTGCACCTCTGCCCATATAGACGGAACGCCACCCTAAGAGCCGCTGAGCTCATTGCTTGTCTGCAGACATGAAGTCAGTGCCGAAGTGGATACCAGACACAGAGCATTGGCAGAGACTCTGCGTTGGACCTGGAGAAGATGAGTAAACTGCGCCTGGAGACGAAGATTTTCTGAAAGGAGACTTCCCCTTAATTCTTCTGAATCTACCACCTGTACAGATGCAGTAAGGCAGCAGCTTCAGAAGCTCTCCCTAAAATTCTTTTATTTTTTTTAATTTTTTTATTGAAATACATTTTTCAATTTTTACAGGAAAGAAAAAAAAAATAGCCATTTTAAATTTTTCATGATCATCTATAGGATGTCAACCAATATTATTCAATAATAGCATTTTAACTTTCGGTTAAACATTTTCAAGTATATAAAGGGTAAAAGCTTATAGATGAACAAACACATAGACTCGGATAAAAGGAAAAAGGGGGATTTGATATAGAAAGTTATGACCTAGTTATATCCATCTGATAGAAGTCATATTTATCATGGCCAAAAAGAAATCCCAAGGAGACCAAATAATGTTAATTCTCTCTACAGTATTGTCAGTAAGGGTTACCCGATACTCACAATTCCTCATATCCTTGATACGAGTATGTAGATCTAGTTGGGAAGGTGGAGCGGTTTGTTACCAATGAGGCAATCAAACAGCATGCTGCTGTTAGCATATGTAAGGGCAATCTAATGGATCGCTTAGATATGGACTCGGGGAAAATACTTAATACAAAAAGCTGAGGACTTAATGGGAGATCCACTCCAAAAACTTGCTTAATGAGGAGTTGGACTATCATCCAGAATGGTTTAATCAGTGGACAGTCCAAAAAATGTGAAATATAGAACCTCTAGACAGGATGCACCGCCAGCAAAGGGGAGGAATAGATGAGTCAATTTTACGTAAAAATTCAGGCGTATGGTACCAGAGATGAAGGATTTTGTACTGATTTTCTTTGTATCAAGTACCTAAAATTCCTTTCTATCACAGCACAACAGCCTGACACTGACTTGATAACTTGCCGTGTCTAGAGTTGCTGAGGCTGCTCCTCTAGTCTTCCCTGGTTCAGGCAAGCACAGAAAATGGTGGCCTCACTCACACCGCAGCTCAGAGGTTTCCATCCCTTTTTAGGCTGAGAGAGGGTTTGGGTCAGCAGTCATGACTGAGTTTGCTTGCATGAGAGAAGGGTGGCAGAGTTTTCACACCTTCAGCTTTCAAGCAAAAGAGATCCTGCTGTCCCGCCCAAAGTGTATTGGCAAATGCTGGATGGCAGCAGGCTCTGGTGGCCCATTACTTGTTCTGGGCCCCTGACTGCAGTATCAACATTACTGCCCTGTTGGCAGTCCTGAAACTAGGTACCGGATATTTTGGAATGTGTACATCCTATCCAGTTTATCCTCTTCATATTTTCTTTGTTCTGACTACTTGTTCCTTGAAGGCTGAGTACAGAGACTTGGTAAATTTAATAAACTGGCAACCATATACTATGTAACTATAATGGTCCTGACAGAAATGATAATACACACCGAATATCCACAGCAGAGAAGTGTGCAATGCAAGATAGGCTCAATTTAATGGCTAACCCAGCCCCCTGTTTTGTGTGTTTATTGCCAGGGCAGAGAGGTGGGCTGGCTTAGCTATTATAATGAGCCAGTAACCCTGACACCTTTATATATATTTTATAAGCTCTCCCGTTTCAGGCACAAGCTGGAAGTAGAGCTCCTAGATCCGGACTAATATCTAAGGTCTCATGAAACGCTAAAAATCCTGAACGTGCGCATGAATCAGAAGAGGATGAACTTACTAGTAAAACGTGGCAATGTACTGGTAACGAACTCTCCCCACCGCACGTTTTGTTAAGACTTCCTCAGGAGAAGTGATGCTACTGTATGAATGGACCTTTTTGCATTGTTTTGCACATATTCATATGCTGTAGATATATGAGATGCTTCAGGCCAGTCTCACACATCAAGATAATTCCGGTACCGGAAAAATCGGTACCGGAGTTGTCCGTGTGCTCACGTGGCACATCAGTGTGGCACACGTGCGGCAGCCGTGTGCCGCCCATGTGCCGACTGGGTACCACACGGACTGTGCAGGAGACAGCGCTAGAGATAAGCTCTGTCCCCTGCATCTGGTGCTGAAGCCGGAATTCATTCGTTCTTCCCAGCAGCGTTCGCTGGAGAGAAGGAATGAAAAATTATTGTTTTTTTATTTTTGGTGGGTTTAAAATAAAGATCCTTGTCACCCCCCCCTGTGCGCCAGCCCGCTGGAAATAAAATACCCGGCTCCCTCGATGCTTCCTCTCAGCGCCGCAACTTCTTCCTGTATGAGCGGTCACGTGGCACCGCTCATTACAGTGATGAAAATGCGGCTCCACCCTGGAGCCGCATTTTCATTACTGTAATGAGCGGTGCCACGTGACCGCTCATACAGGAAGAAGTTGCGGCGCTGAGAGGAAGCATCGAGGGAGCCGGGTGAGTATTTTATTTCCAGCGGGCGGGCGCACAGGGGGTGGGAGGAGGGTGGTGACAAGGATCTTTATTTTAAACCCCAAAAAAATAAAAAACAATGATTTTTCATTCCTTCTCTCCAGCGAACGCTGCTGGAGAGAAGAAATGAATGGCGGCTTCAGCACCACACGCTGGGGGGACAGCGCTTACTGTAGCGCTGTCTCCTGCACGGCACACGGACAGCATCCGTGTGCGGTACGTGTTTTACACGGACCCATTGACTTTAATGGGTCCGTGTGATCCGTGCGCTCCCACGAACACGGACATGTCTCCGTGTTTTTCAAATGGATACACGGTCCGTGAAAACACGCTGACATGTGCAGAGACACATTGATTTTAATGTGTCTATGTGAGTCAGTGTCTCCGGTACGTGAGAAAACTGTCACCACACGTACCGGAGCCACTGACGTGTGAAACAGGCCTAACTGCATATATATTTATCAAATTTATACATATGTTATTGAGGCTTGCACTTTGCACTTTTTTCTGAGGGTGGTTATTTGCAAAAGTCTTTGAGGTTATGCTATTAATTTATTTACTTACTGCTTAACTCCATATTGAGCTGTGAGTGGTCACATCCTGTCTCTGTATATTTGGTGTCCAGTAGTTTTTTTTATTTTTTCTCTTATTATGGATTTATTTAATAAAGCTTAAATTTAAGGACTATATTCTCTGGTGGTGGTTTATTCACCTATTCCTGACAGTGTTATATTGAATTTTGAGTTTTTTGTCCTTCATATATGATTTGGGACCTTTGGTGATAATATTATACACAAATCTTGTAGATTGTGAGCCCTCGCGGGCAGGGTCCTCACTCCTCCTGTACCAGTTATGACTTGTATTGTTCAAGACTATTGTACTTGTTTTTATTATGTATACCCCTCCTCACTTGTAAAGCGCCATGGAATAAATGGCGCTATAACAATAAATAATAATAATAATAATAATAATGCGTCAGCACACTGCGAATAATGAATACGTGAACTCCGCTATTGCTGTAAACGTTAAAAACGTAAGGCACTTTATTACGAGCATATCTAAACAGAATTAATTTCAACTGGACAACTCCTTTAATATTTTATTTATGTAGCGCCAACATATTCCACTGCACTTAATGTTTGTGTTCGCTTGAATTCTAACAAAACTGTTGGGTCTTGTTTTCTCCAACGTTCATCAAACACCTTTAGATTGATGATCCTTTTGTTCATCTCATGTTATTTGGACTGTACGCGGTATCGTACAGTGTTTGCACAAGCTTATGCTCATGAGGATGTATTCCTTTTGGTGTGTATTGTCTATCTACATGCATCAAGTTCATCAGGTCGAAGGCAGAATGTTGAGGATCCTCTGGGGCTTTAAGACTTTTGACATTTCATGACTCAGTGATCAAAGAAAGCAAGTAAAGCGGAACAATAAGGAAATGCCAGTGTGAAGCCCCTAGCTATTGCTTAATTTGAAATGTTTGTTAACCAGATGGGATTCTCTAGAATTTTATTATCAACATTATCAGTAAAGCTGCAATGATTGCTATAACTTTCATTTACTGTAATTTGTACATTTTTTTCAGAGTTATATAATGTATACCTGATCACTAATGCTACATGGTGTTAAAATGAAACTTGAAGGGGGGGGGGGGCAGAAGAGCTCAGAAGAAAAGCAATAATTTTAATAAAGATAAGAGAATGGGGTGAACCCAGCACAAGAGCCTTGGATTTCATTGGCAAAGAAGAGGTTGCGAGTGGTGGTGTTGGGGGGGGGGTAGGATCTTTAGGATTTCATTGAGCCAACTGTTGAGATATCAACTTGGGGGCTTTTTGGGCTACATTTACTCATTGTGGCTGCACTGTATATATTATTTTTGCAGCTATATTTTGAAAATTATAGGAGGAAAAATGCAATGTGACCGCAATGTGTGAAAGCAACTTTGGACTTGGTGAGGGTATAGGGCATCAACTAGAATCTAGAATTTCTGGCAGGGTTAACAGCACTGCACCTTTTTTATGGAGCAACTCTCCATTGGGTAGGAGTGGGTGCATCACTTAGTTTCGAGAGTGGGGACCTCTACAGTTTTTTTGTTTGTTTGTTTTTAAGGTAAAGCCATGGCTTGAGTAGTGTTCGGCATGACTGGACTGCTACCCAATGACTTAACACATGTGATCCTGTATAAGGGAAGGATATGGGGTTCTTGACAGATGTTCGCAAAAAGGAATCTACAGCAAATGGAAAACACAAAGGTGAAAGGGACTCTTTTGGAAAAGGCGTTGATACAAATATTGGCAGATGCATTTTGGCTATTCCTGGTGGGATAGGGTATGTTGAACGGGCGTGTTAAAATGTTACACAATGCTCCTTATTTCTATACATTATTTTGGGAATTCCCATAGAAGTAAATGGAAATGGCTGCTTAATCACAGCGGAGGATTGGCTCACTCAGCTGCTCACAGAAGTAGACATAGGCAATTTTCTTCTGCTGGTTTATTTAAAACACAGCAAAAACGACTGCAGGCTCAACAAAATAATCATGTTCTTTCTGGCATAATAGGAAAACAAAAGATAATAGTATAGCACAGTCCATATACCTGTGGGGATCTGCAAACTTTCGATACAACAACCGTGCACACGTTAAGTATTTGAGTTTTTTTGTAAGCCAAAAGCAGAGTGGTAAAAGACGCAGAAGTGGTGCACGTGTTTCTATTATGCTTTTCTTCTGATTGTTCCAGTCCTGGTTTTGACTTACAAATACTGAGGTAAAAACTCGCCAAATACTCAACTTCTGCACCTGGCTTTATTTTCTAAATCCCACTCTGGCGTGGAGATATGGTGAACAGCCTCCCACCCGCTCTTCAGTAGAGATGAGCAAACTTTTAAGGAAACCGTTCGCAAATCTTAAATTCGGCATGAACGTAGCACATTTGGATTTGTGCTCGGATTCGCAAGCATTTTTTCCTCAGTCTGCAAAATTCGGTCAAAGTTCGGTACATGATCGAGTTCCCACTAATGTTTTTGTTAGGACTTTGGCTATGATAGTGGTGCTGTATGATGAATGGGGGATGTGTTTTATGAGTGAATTGGTGTGTATAGGTCAAACGGAACAGCGGAGTGTAATTTTTTTTAAATTAACTTAATGTGTGTACGTTCCGACAGCCAGTCACAGCACTGAAACCAAGTTGCAAGTTGTCTGTATAGTTAGATAGGATCCTTTCCTGTGTGAAATTGACCTTACAGCATCTAACTAAATTTTGTTGTGCAGGCAGGAGTTGACATTTCCTAATCCAAATAGTTGTTACAGTCAGAACTCGGGAGTTCCCATTTCCTAGTCAAAATCGTTAGGGATAATATTGGGGAGGTGGCACCAGGCCCCATTTCCTAATCCAAATCGTTTGGGCTAATACTGTGTTGCAGTCAGAACTCAGGAGACCCCATTTCCTAGTCAAAATCGTTTGGGCTAATATTGAGGTGCAGGCAGGAAGCCCCATTTCCTAATCAAATCTTTTGGGCTAATAATGTGCTGCAATCAGGACTCAGGAGGTCATATTTACTAATCAAAATAATTTGGGCTACATTTGGGGTGCAAGCACACTATCTCAGAAAATAAATACTGATTGTTAATTTAGTGACAGGTGACTGACAGGTCTGGTTGTGAAACAGCTGGTTAAAAGAGGGAAAGTGTACATCCAATATGAGTGTGAAAAAGCAAGGTCATGGTGGAAAGGCGAATAGGCGTGGTGTTCGACGTGTACGTGGGTTAGGTGGTAATATAACTGAAAGCTTTACTGATAAAATATTGCCTCGTTCTATGCAAGGGCAATTGACAACATCTGTTTCTGGATGGGCTAGTTGACTCTTTGGCTACCACACAACCAGGGCCGAACTGGCCATCTGGCAATTTTGGCAAATGCCAGAAGGGCCTGTCTGGTTGAGGGCCACCTTGTCTGCTTCATTGTTAACAGAATCTGTGTTCTCAAGACACCCATACTGTTAAGAGTTGTGACGGAGATATCATTAGAAATATCGGTCTTGCAGTATATCTTGCTTTCCTCCATGCAGGGTAATATTAGTATTATATCCTATCTGGTGCTTGGGGATGAGGACAGCATGGGCCTGCCTGATTTGAAATGCCAGGGGTGAATTTCAGTCCCAGTCCATACCTGCACACAATGGTACACCTTGTAGATGAGGGCCAGAAAGAGCATGTGCTACAGTGGATGGCAAGCGCTGCATCATGTGGCCGCTCCTTCTCTTCCTCCACCTTAGCATCACACAGTACAATCCTCAGGTGGCACCCAATCACCCTTGTTTCCCCCGTGTAACAAATTTCCAAACGCCCAACTGACTGTGGAGAGCCATAGATGGGCAAGTCTGCAGAGCTGTTCACGCATTCAATTCCATGGGCAACAGAGGTCTTCTCCAAAAATTCACAGAATCTAGAGGAGGAAAGCCTCTACACAGATGGCCAAAATTTTATCCTGTTGGATCCAGGGCAAGAGGAAGTAGGGTTCGAGCAGAATCCATATCCAAACGTTAACTCCGGGGAGTGGAGGTGATACTGATGAGACTCCGATACCTGAGGGCATGCGGACCGTACTTTGCTGTCATGGCAGGAAGAGGAGAAGAATGACTCAGGGCGAGGAGTGTGTGAACACAGAGGATGACGAAGTGTAGGTCCCACTTGGTATGAACTCAGAAACACGCAGCTGAGTAGCCCATTAGAGGAGGTGGAGGAGGAAGAAGTGGTTACATTGCATCTTCCTGCACAGACATGTGATGCAACCACAACAAGCACTGCATCCCCAGCCACAACTCTGCCTGTGGCCAGATGCAGTCGTGGGTCTGCAGTTCGCAGGGGCAGCAAGAGTTGCCTAGCCTGGGCCTATTTTGAGACCTCAAAGGATGATGCAACTGAAGTTTGCCGAAAATCGGTCTCAGGAGCGCAAAAGGAGAACACAGACACCAGTTAGGGTAAAACCCCAACGCGTTTCAACGGTGTGCGCCGTCTTCTTCAGGTGGATATTTATATCCACCTGAAGAAGACAGCGCACGCCGTTGAAACGCGTTGTGGTTTTACCCTAAATGGTGTCTGTGTTCTCCTTTTGCGCTCCTGAGACCGGCTATTCTGTTCCTGTTGTAAGTTTTTTCTCCCCCGTTGTGGGGCATCCGGCTGGAGCTGCGGGGACCTGCGCACTTATTTCCTCCTCATTGGGACTGCCGCTAGCGCTCCTTCTACATACCGCCATTTGTTCTACAACTTTGCAAAAAAAATTACTCGGAGGCAAAAATATCAATAATTTAACTACTACATGCATGAACCGGCACATGTGCAATCAACATGCATTAGTCTGAGAATCTCACTGCACAAAAATGCAGACTAGCAGGCGTCACCAGCCAGCAGCTGTCCCATCAACCACATGTGCTGCTTCTTCCTCCTTCTCCTTCATCCTTCGTCACCATGGCAGGTGTTCTCACACTGGTCTCCATATGCAGAACCTCCACTTGTTTATCCCCTACAGTCGGTGTGAGTGAGAGCCTATCAGCTGTTTCAGAAGTAGAGATGCCTTCTGTTTTTGTTTCACTGAGCACACCACATCTTTCTCAATTCACCATAAAATCTCTGCCTGAACCGCACTCAGTCCAGCAGTTTGCACTGTTCACCATACTCCACCCTTAGCACAGCAGCTAGCTCTCGGTCCTGTAGTTGAGGTCACGTAAAAGAATGTTTCCTCCTACACATGC
Organism: Ranitomeya variabilis; assembly: GCF_051348905.1. Lineage (NCBI taxonomy): Eukaryota > Metazoa > Chordata > Amphibia > Anura > Dendrobatidae > Ranitomeya > Ranitomeya variabilis. The sequence goes on from NC_135232.1 coordinate 255,872,670, forward strand.
CAGAGCTAAGAGCTTGAAGAGCTTTCTGCCTGGTGGATACATCCAAAAGCTGATGGCTGTCGCAGTCCCCCAGTAACAGTTGCCCAGTCGCCATTACTTCTGTAAGAAATCTGTGCCTGTGCTAAACCAGCATGTCGCAGACAACATTACTTTTTCCTTGAAAAAATCTATGTCTGCCAGGATGCATTTCACCACTGACATCTGGACAAGCAATCATGGCCAGGGGCATTACATCTCTCTGACTGGACACTGGGTGACTCTGGTTGTGGGATTCTCCACAAGTCTTGGAATCCCCAAGGCTTGCGAGACAAACCTCTATATCTAACACTTCCTCCACTGCTTCTGCCTCCTCCTCCTCAGGGGCCTCCACCTGCTCCCTCAACTGCTCCCTTAATGAGACATGCATTCCAACAGTGCAGAGAGAATCCCACCCATCTTCGTACTGCACAGCCAGGGCTCACCACAATCAGGCAGTTTTTAAACTAATATTCCTTGGAGATCGCAGTCACACAGCTCAAGAGTTGTGGACAGCTATCCAGGCCGAGTTTGAGCAATGGCTGTCTCCACTGAACCTGGTGCCAGGGAAGGCCTTTTGCGATAATGGTGCGAACCTGGTGGCAGCTTTACGCTGGAGCAACGTCCCACATGTGCCTTGCATGGCTCACGTCCTCAACCTAGTGATACAGCAATTTCTCCACCACTATCCTGGCCTGGATGGTCTGCTACAGAAAACACGGTCGCTATATGCTCACTTCCAACATTCGCACACCGCAGGTCATCGATTTACATCACTACAGAGGTCTTTCGGCCTACCGGTTTCCACTCTGCTTATTTTGCAGCTATAGTGGCAGCTGCAACGAGCCCTGGTGCAGTATGTCCTTTTGCATTGCCTGGACCAATGCAGTGCAGAAGCGGTGCAAATCACGCTTACAGAGTGGGCACAGATGAAGTACCTCTGCACAGTTTTGAAATGGCTATTAAGATGGTTAAGGCTGACGATGCTGTCATCGGCATCACTTTTTCGGTCATCTACATGCTAAAGCACACTTTGAATAGTCTGGTGGAGGAGGTGATAGTCCCAGAGGAAGAGGTAAAGAAGGATGCGGAAGGGATAGCAATAGATCTAAGTTCCGGACTGTTGTCGTACAGGTGGGTGCCATGGGAGGGTGGATTACAGCGATCAAAGGGTCTCATGGTACCAGACAAACTGTTACTGTGAAGGTGCAGGAGCAGAGGAACAAATGGAGGACAAGGAGGAAGAACTGATGGGTGCGCAACAGTCAGGAGATAGAGGATAATGCTCCCCTCTCTGTTGTTCATGGTTGGCGGGAGGGGAAGCTTGAGAGTTACCCCAACACCAACACACCATTAATTTGAACCTCATGGAAGCTCCTGACACGAGCGCCTTCTTGCTGCACCAGCACCTTGATGCCTGTATTGTTAGTATTAGAAATAGTGCTGACTACTTAGTTGCCACTCTGTTAGATCCACTGTACAAGAGTAAATTTTGCCGGATGCCCCCCTCCCCCTGGAAAGGGACGCACTCATGCTGGAATATTGAAACACGCTTCTTGACAATCTTAAGAGTGGTTTTACCCAAGACAGTAGTGAAGCACACAGTGTGCATTGTATTTAAAGACTTCCAACCCCAGGAACGTTGAGTCGTCAACGCAAAAGCATTAGCAGCAGCAGTGTAAGTGGCATAAGCAATTTCTGTGAGTCGTTTGACACATTTTTTTAGACCAGCCTATGCCCCAGCAGAAAAGAGTACAGGTCTGACACATTGTGAACGACTGGAGAGCCTGATGCAGGTGTATCTCGGTCTCAATATCAATGCCATCAGGGGGAATTTGGATCCTTTTGTATTTTAGTCTTCAAAAATGGAAGAGTGGCCTGAGCTCGCTTGTCATGCCTTGGAGGTTCTGTCATGCCCGGCAGCCAGCGTTCTCTCAGAACGTGTCTTCAGCGCTGCTGGTGGTGTCCTGAAGGATAAGCGCATCTGACAGACCCCTGAAAGTGTAGACCTCCTAACTTTTGTCAAGATGAACAAGTCATGGATCTCCAATGACTTTTACACCCCAGTCCCAGACTAGGCAGACTAGGCGATGGTGTAGTTTTTAGTGTGATGCATTGATCTCGCATTATTGCAGCCTGTGTGACACCTTTGTCTTGGCTTCTGTACCTGCTGTTGCTACTGCTGCTGTTACAATTTTTTGAAATGTGAAGACTTCAAGTTGTCTCCATCTGTTGGGTTGCCTGTAGTGGAAGGGGTGCCAGAGCACCATTCTGCTTTTTTTACTCTGAGGAAATTGATGCCACTTCAGTGATGTGACAATTTTTGCCAAATGTGGAGACTCAAAGTTGGGTCTCTATCTGCCTGTAGTGGAACATGTGTCAGAGGACCTTGATACTATTTGTACTCTGGGGAAATTGATGACACTTTAGTGGTGTGTGGCAATGTTTTTTTTTTAAATGTTTGCACTCCAAGATAAGTCTCATTCATGTGTGTTAAGGTACCGTTACACTAAACGACTTACCAACGATCGCGACCAGCGATACGACCTGGCCGTGATCGTTGGTAAGTCGTGTGGTCGCTGGGCAGCTGTCCACACAGACAGCTCTCTCCAGTGACCAACGATCAGGGGAACGACTTCGGCATCGTTGAAACTGTTTTCAACGATGCCGAAGTCCCCCTGCAGCACCCAGGTAACCAGGGTAAACATCGGGTTACTAAGTGCAGGGCCGCGCTTAGTAACCCGATATTTACCCTGGTTACCATTGTAAAAGTAAAAAAAAAAACACCGCATACTCACATTCTGATGTCTGTCACGCCCCCGCCGGCGTCCACAGGGTTAAAACTGCTTTCGGCAAGAGCGCTGCTATTGCACGCGCTGCTGCCGAGAGCTTCCCTGCACTGAATGTGTCAGCGCCGGCAGTAACAGCGGTTGACGTCACCGCTGTGCTCTGCTTTACGACCGGCGCTGACACAGTCAGTGCAGGGAAGCTCTCAGCAGCAGCGTGTGCAATTGCAGCACTCCTGCCGAAAGCAGTTTTAACCCTGTGGACGCCGGGGGACGTGACAGACATCAGAATGTGAGTATGTACTGGTTTTTTTTTTTTCACTTTTACAATGGTAACCAGGGTAAATATCGGGTTACTAAGCGCGGCCCTGCGCTTAGTAACCCGATATTTACCCTGGTTACAAGTGAGCACATAGCTGGATCGGCGTCACACACAACGATCCAGCGATGACAGCGGGTGATCAGCGACCAAAAAATGGTCCTGATCATTCCCCAACGACCAACGATCTCCCAGCAGGGGCCTGATCGTTGGTCGCTGTCACACATAACGAGATCGTTAGCGGGATCGTTGCTACGTCACCAAAAGCGTGACGTTGCAACGATATCGTTAACGATATCGTTATGTGTGACTCAGCCTTTACCTGTAGCAGTAGGGCTCCCAGACCGGCAGGCTTGCACTTACTTTCACTCAACTACCTGTGTTACTGTCCTTACATTTTTCAAACAGTAGTGGTCTACCAATCTGATTTTTGTGCCACCTTAGTGTGGCTTTGCAGAAAAGCAGTTTGAGCTTTTGCATGGGGTTTCAGGGCTCCCAGCACAGCAGGCTTACATCGGTCCCTCACCCACCTCGTCTTAATTGAAACTTCAATTCCTCGTTCTAAATACTGGCCTAGACACCGATACCTCATGCATGGCTCATGGTTGAATGTTGCTGTGCCATTCTAAAATTTCTACTGTGGGTGAATTGATCATCAACTACCTGTGTTACTATCCTGAAATTTTTCTACTATTAGTAGTCTACAAAACTGATGATTGTGGCACCTGAGTGTGGGTGAGCGAAAATCCAGTTTGAGCGGTTGCATGAGGTATCAGGGCTCCCAGCAAAAAAAGCTTACACCAATCCCTCACCCACCTCATCTTAATTTAAGCTTAATTTAAAAACTATAAATTATGGTACAGATCCTGATGTCTCATTCAAGGCCTATGGCTGACTGCTGCTGTGCCATTCTAAAAATTTTCATGTGGGTGAATTGATCAGTCAACTACCTGTGTTACTATACTTAAATGTTTTTAACATTTGTGGTCTACCAAGCTGATATTTGTGCCACCTGAGTGTGGTTGATCAAAAACTCTTGCATGAGGTATCAGGGCTCCCAGCTAAGAAGGCTTACACCGGTACCTGACCCACCTCATCTTAATTGAAAGTTCAGTTCAAAGCTTTAAATTCCCAGACCCTGATTCTTCATACTTGGCCCTTGGCTGACTGCTGCTGTGCCATTATCAAATTTCTATTATGGGTCAATTGGTGCCACTTTTCCTGTTGTCTGTTTCTAATTTTTGGAACTGTATTGACTTCAAGTTGGGTCTCCTTCATGTGTATTGCATGAATTTGGCAGGGTTCTCAGAGCACCAGGCCTATACCTGTCACTTATTCACCTGTTACTGATCAATGTTTCACATAGAAATGCTGGTCGAAACCCTGTCCCATACAACCATGCTGCACAATTATACTATTTGTACTCTTGATCAATTGAGGCCACTTTTCCTGGTGTCTGCCCCTAATTTGAAAGGTTTGGAAAGCTTTTTGGCCCCCATTAAGGTTTTGTCTATGCTTTTGGTTTTGCCTCCCATTGAATTCAGTTGGGTTCAGGTATATTCAGCTAACATGTTCGGCGAACCGAGCCTAGCCGAACTTTGAAAGGTTCGCTCATCTCTATTCTTCAGCTGTTCACTTAAAAGCCTAGCCCTTAAAATGGCTGATTACTCCTTTCAGCACTTAGCTAATAGCATCAGTGAAACATATCTCCCCTCCAGTGCTTTGCTAGTGACTTGATCACACCCTGCAAATGCCAAGATCAATAGCAATCAGTTAAAAGGTTGTCAGGGAGACAGGGCTCCATCTCCCACCATATCGGCCACTCTGCAACGCAATCTTAGCGAGCCAATGGTGGTCAAGATGACCGGAAGTTATACAATAACTTCCTAGTTTGCCAGGTATGGTGGCCTGTTTGTCCCTGCCTCAAGCAGGGACAAACAGTTCTCGTGTCAATGTAACATCGACAGATCTGATGCATTGCAGTACATATGTATTGCTGTGGATTAGACAAAGTAACTAAATACAGTATTCAAGTTCCATAGATCATTTAACTATCAAAGTAAAAAGAAACAACTCAGAAAATTGTTTTAAGTACAAAAACATGTTTCACCATAAAAAAGTACATATAGCTGGTATCGCCATGTCTGAAACTACCAAAAAGTATAAAATTGTCACATGATTTAACATGTATGTTACAAACGCAAAAGCACTTTTTTTTCCTCATCATACTGCCACACAAAAAAAATACAATTAAAAACAGCCGTATGTAGAGAACATTGTTATCAATGAAAACTCTCAGTGCAAAAAAAAAGTTTCAGAGAAAAATACATTGTTGGTATTTGGGTTATGGGAGGGCTAGGGAATTGAAGTTGTGATGTTTTATTTATTTTATAATATGGAATTATTACCGTATATCATACATGATACGGTAATTGAAAATTGAAAATTTACATTTGGAATTTTAAATAAAAATGATTTTATAAAGAAAAAAGTTAAAAGCAAAAATCTCCCAAAAATCAGAATGGATAGTGCTAAAAATAAAACATTATATTCTCCTAAATTGAACCAATAATGACTTTTACTTATCCCAAAAACATGCCCCTACTCGGGTCTGTCAACTGTAAATGAAAAATAGGGGGTTTTCACCTTGCTTGTAGTTCTGAAGCTCTGAAAATGCACCATGCTATCCACAACCCCCAAGAAAAAAAAACGCAAAACAAAATCCAGGGATCCCTTCACTACCAAATTCAAATTACAGCTGAGCCCCATGGTGTGCCTAAACTACGGTTAGCATCCACATGAATGGCATTACTGTAGCGGTGAGATCCCACCTGTCAGTTTATAGTCCATATGGCTAGCATCACAGGCTAGCCACAATGTACAACAGAAGAAATCGCACAGCAAATAGTAGGGTCCAGTTTCTCCTGTGACTCTAGATCAGTGATGGCGAACCTTTTAGAGACAGAGTGCAGAAACGGCAACCCAAATCCCGCTTTTTTATCAAAAAGTGCCAATACAGCAATTTCACATCACAGAAGACTTGCAAAATACTCCCCCTTACACACACACACACACACACACACACACACACACACACACACACACACACACACACACTACCCCTCTGCAAAATACACACACATACACTACCCCTCTGCAAAATACACACACAGCCTCTCTGCAACATACACACACACAGCCCCTCTGCAAAATATACACACACACACACACTGCCCCTCTGTAAAACATACACATACTGCCCCTCTGCAAAGAATATATTCATATATATTTATATATATATACACACACATACTGCCCCTCTGCAATATACATATACACACACGTACACACACTGCAGTGTGATGAGATCAGTAGCATGATGAGTCATCACCCTGCTGCACGTTGTACCTGGGGCTGACAGCAGCTCCTCTGGCCCGTCCCGACACAGCATTGTTTAAATGTATTAGCGCCTAAAAAATGCAATAGATTTGAACATCGTAAGGCAGTGGAGTGTGTGCTGCGGCAGGCCTGACATGCATGCCCACAGAGAGGGCTCTGCGTGCCCCCTATGGCACACGTGCCATAGGTTTGCCATCACTGCCCTAGATTAATTAAAAATTGCTGCTGAAACAACGTTTTTGTGCAAAAGAAAATATATGTTTGCATCCCAAGAATATAATCTTTTGTGATTCTGTATATCTAAAATATGAGGGTTGCAGTTTCTACAATAGGTTAATTTGGAAGGGGGAGTTATGCTGTTTTGGCACATCAGGGCTGTGCAAATACAAAATGGTATCAGCAGTCGATTCCAGGCAAAATTGCTCTCCAAAAGTCAAAATGGTGTTTCCCTTCCACTTCCGAGCCCTTCCGTGTACCCAAACAGAAGTTTCCGACCACTTATAGAGTGTTGTTGTAGTTAGCAGAAATTTCACAAAACATTGTTGGGACCATTTTATCCTGGCACCCTTGTGAAAATTAAAAATTTGGGGCTAAATTGACATGTTTGTTAAATTACTTTTAAAATTGGATATTGTTTGGGGGTTTCGGACATACAATATAAACGGAGACTCTACGGTATTGATGACTTCATGTGCCACAAAAAGGCACATTATGTTGCCTTTTTTCAGGGTGTTTCTCATAAGTAACATCACCTATCAACAGGGTAAGGGCATGGATACTGAGACCCTCACCAATCACCAGAGCCCCCTGTTTCTCATCACTGCACAAAAAAAGTGTGGAGGAGCTCGAATGGATCATCTGTCCATTTTAAAGGGAATCTGTCACCCCAAAATTCACCTATAAGCTAAGGCCCATCGGCATCAGGGGCTTATCTACAGCAATACACTGGTTGTGAAATATCTTTGATGGTTATATGCAGTATATATATATATATATATATATATATATTTGTTTTTTATACCTTTACCCATAGTTGTGCACCCCTGCGTTTCCCACGTGCACATTGTGGCTTGAATCCATCTTTCCCCTGGATTTGTCAAATGTCCTGATATATGTAATAAAACATTTTTTTTAATTTTCTAAAAAATGCTATTTTGGGTGTTTGTTAAATCGTATTTTTTCGGCGGTTGTGTATTAGTAATTTTGCGATTACCCCAGTATCATTCCTGATATAGCCCATAACAAACGTGATTACATTAGAGCATTTTTGAAATAAGAGTTTATGGGTATGTTTTCCATTAAGTTGTTACTTTCAAGCATTCTGTAATGCTGTAGCTAAGCCTCAGATGTAACCTGAAAGAGAATAAAAACAAGTTAAATTATATTCGCCCAGGGGTGGTCCGGTCCGATGGGCGTCGCGGTCCAGTGCCTCCCATCTTCATACAATGTCGTCCTCTTCTTTGCTTCCTGCCGCGGCTTCTGCAAAGTACTGCAGTGCACAGGGCCTCTCTGACCTTTCCCGGCGCCTGCGCACCTGCTGTAATTTGCTCTGCCCTCAACAGGGCAGACAAAGTACACTTGCTCAAGGGGGGGGGGGTGTTTATCTACAGCTTTCCAGAATGCTGTAGATAAGCCCCTGATGCCGTGGCCTCAGCTTATAGGTGAATTTTGGGGTGACAGATTCCCTTTAATGTCTATGGGGCTGAATGAAACAGCTGCACTTTGTACTGAGAAAAGGAAGAAGATGTCTTAATGGTATCGGCAAATTATCACCAGCAGCGAATGTCTTGGTTGGATGCAGGCAATCCCTGCCTGTGTTACGGCTGTCGAACAGCCACAAGATATGCAGTCGCTTGGATTTGAACATATTTTTGAGCACCCTGAAGACACTCGGTTAGCACACAAACCTGCTCGGATAACATCTCATCCAGTCACGGTTGCTAATCAGTAGTGCTTATGTATATTTGTACTGTTTTTAAGCCATTTATTTTAATTCTGTTCTCTACAGACCTTGTCACCCCACACTCCTTTATCTGGGCTTTTTAATTTACCTTCTGACCTTCCTCCACTTACTAACATAGAGGTCCATATCCGGCCACAATGCTTCCCTTTTCTGACAGAAGGTTATAAAAACATGACCTTCATGTCTATCCATTCTCACATTTTGCTAAGACAGTGAAGTTTAAACAAACACATGCAAAAAGGGGGCACGGGGTGTACATTAATGTGCTTATCAGTATTACATCCATACAGGTTTATTACAGATGTAGGCAGTCTGAGCCATAGAACCTTTTTAATCCTACATTCCTAGCTAAGCAGCTAAGTGCATCTGTGTTTTCCATGGGCTATGGAGTACAAGCTACCAGCACTAGTGCAATGTGTTACTGCTTTTAAAACCCTTCTTCCTCAGTTTATGTTTTAGGTAATCTATTGCTGTTATTTTATTACTAAATGATCAACCTTATAACTTTAATGTTTAAAGCGCTCTATTTAATTGTTCCCTTTTGGTGCAGTACTATGTTTGTGTGCCTTCCTGCTTTATTTATTGGGGTTATGGCCAGGTTAATATGGAGCTGTCATGATTTAAGTATTCACACTGCAGCAGCTGCTTTGAGCAGTGAATATTCAATTGATTTCATTGATCTAAATTTGAATGTAATTACGCAGTACCACCTCGGATAAAACATCCCGACTGTAAACAGAAGTGAATGCTTGACTTTTTTTTTTTTTCTTTAATAAATGCTTAAGCTAAAAATGTGTTTTGTTTTTTTTTTTGTAAAATACATTGTACACATCTTTTTTGAAAGTGTAAAATAGTGAAGGTGTGTTTGCACTGCATGACACACAGTATTAAACAGCCACCGACTGGCAACATGTCAGCAGGTCGGCAGTTTAATAGCCAGTTTACACAGGCCGACTGTAGTAGATTGTTCAGTGAGGATAGGCTGCCATTGTTCTCGGCAGTGCAAGGCCTAGTTACACAGGATAATGTGCTGCCAAGAATTATATTTTGTGCAGCCCAAAAGATCATTTCACCCAATAAATGTGTTTTACTTGTTTGTTGGGTGATCAGCAGTCTTAGAGTATACTAAAGAACACTCGTTCACCAAGGACAACATCTGCAAGGAGTTTGTATGTTCTCCCTTTGTTTGTGTGGGTTTCCTCCGGTTTCCTCCCACGTTTCAAAAACATACTGATAGGGATTCTAGAATGTGAGCCCCGTCAGGGACAGCGATGGTAGTGTGTGCAAATTGTAAAGCGCTGCGGAATATGTTAGCGCTATACAAAAATAAAGATTATTATTATTTATTATTATACACATTAGGCAGTGACAGCAATTTCCACTGATTCACCCATACACTGGAATAGTCAGCTTGACCAAGCACTGTTGTGTTCTCTGTGAGAGGGCCTTATTTCCCGGAGGACAAAAGGATCATCCCTTGGAGATCCAAGAGTCTGGATCTTTCTCTTCTGAAACAGGTTGTCTGTTTGCTTCAATACAAATTGATCTGGTTTGACCTGCTTTAGTCTATGTATGGGGGCCTTTAGTTCCCCTATATGCAAAGTGAGGTATGGGGGCTGCCTTATTCTCAAGAGACAATGTTAGGGGAGGTAAGGGTCTAGCAGTTGAAATGCTGAAACCTTTTTTTCTTCCAGATCTTCTGAGTTGAGCCAAACCTTAAGTGGTATTGGGGAGTCAGGAAAGATGGTGATCTGCTTACCATTGGCTGAGGGTGGACATTCATAGTTAGAAAAGCACTTTCATCAACATTTTTATTCTCTTAATATATTGCAGTCCTCATGTTATATAACACTGTGCACTTACAATCATGGCTGTTGAATCAGAGTCGTGGACTCTGAGTTGGAGTCAGTATAAAATGGACAGATGCCGACTCCTAAAATATAATAAATTGGGTTCAGTAGTTCAGTGCAGGGTGTGCTGAAAAGGTTTTCAAAATAATTTGGGAAAGTTCTGAAATTTCCTATGTCTTATGTCTGTTCTGTTCCTGATCTAAGGATCTGGGCTTTTAGGTGAGATGAATCAGTATTGCACTCTATGTACATGCTCAGTAGTGAGCCAGAGCTGTGGAGTCTGAGTCGGAAGTCAGGGAAATTGAGGAGTCTGAGTCTGTGGTTTGGTTTACCGGCGACACACCACTGCTTACAATTGCTAATTTTCCCATTCTACCCAGTTAATTCTTCTGTTTTCCATTTTCTCTATGGCATTATGTGATTAAAAACAGACTAGCTGAATCTTTCTAAGCTCTAAATAGAAACAGGAGGTCAATTTTCCCTGTCACTGCAAAAGTCCCGTGAAGGGGGGAGGAGCAGAGTTGAAAAGGAGGATGACTCATGCAGGGAAAAGAGACTTCTTGATTCAAAATAGAGCAGAGAAAAGTGAAGAATTAACTAGGTAGAAAGGCAAAATGAGCAATTATAAGTACGCAGTGCTATAATATTGTGATTATTGTGATATATGTTTTAAGAGGAGAAAAACGTCGATGGGTGTGAGTCTTTAAATATTGGCCAGATGCCTGTTTGTCCATTGTTGAATCTCCAGTCTCTCCCATATACTCATACCAAAGTGCATGGTTATTGCAGTAGGGTCAGATAATAAGTTAAGTTGCTGACAGATGTGTCTTTCTCCTTTTATGGAAAAAAAAAAGAATTAATCACTCTAAAGCAAATATACCTGATCCTTCAGTACCAATATCTGCAGTCAGGTGAGAGTGGGGAGGCCTCTATACACATTAGCTGATAAGCGGAGTTTAGTTTATGACTATTGATAAATTATTGGAATCCAGAATCACACATCTCCTCCCTCCCCCCTTTTTCGTATCTTTCACATAGTAATTTACACTTTTGTTCCTGTAGGTGGATATCTTAAACAGTTTTCCTACATAAGAACATTGCAAAATGTGTGAAATGCTTATACATTTGTGAGCAATTTATTTTGTGCCCTCCTAAAAGGCACCACAACCTTTTGATTCATATTCCATGTTCTTGTACTGGCTAGCTGTCTTTGGAGTAGTTTATGGCAATATTCTTGAAAGGGATTTTACACTTTTAGAAAAGTATCTCTAAGCACCTTACACTTCTTTCACACTTCAGTTGTTTGGCGTCAGTCACTTCCGACATAGTGACGGATCCGTCACAATTGTTGCGAAAACGGTTCCAACGGATCCGTTTTTTTGACGGATCCCTTACTTGGGGGTTGTCTGGGAAAAGTATCTACTTTTTGGAGCATGCGCAATTGAAAAAGCGGATTGGGGCGACGGATCCGCCGAAATGACGGTCGCGACGGATCCGTCGCCCATAGGCGGCCATTCTATGGAATGACGGACGCGACGGATCCGCCGCGAACCGTCATTTCGGCGTTGACAAAAAACGTTTCAATGTCCGTCTATGTCTAGACAACGTCCGCCAAATTTCGACGGATCCGTCACATGACGGATAGAACGGACGACCATCCGTCACAATCCGTCGCCAATGCAAATCTATGGGAAAATAACGGATCCGCCAAAAAAAAATGACGGATCCGTTATTTGAGGAAACTGGCGGTTTTAGACTGACGCCAAACAACTGAAGTGTGAAAGAGGCCTTACAGTAACAAACAGCAGGAACTCGCCCTCCCTCCTGGGCCCAGGACCAGCTTTCCGCCCCTACTCTGGTCTTGGTGTTTTGGCTGCAGTCGTGGGTTCGGTGGCTTGTGCGGTCTTCCTTTGCATAACGGCTGAGTTCAGTGACTGGTTACAGCGGTGATGCGTGCTTTCGACGTGATGTCTCCACTGTAGCCAAAACACAGAGACCCAAACAGTGGTGCGGACCCATAGGAGGTCAGTACCAATTCAGTTTAATTTAGAGCGTTTGGGGTCCGCTTTCCTGACAGTGGAAAACCCCTTTAATGTTTGTCATTGTGCTGTGCAGAAGATAATAAAAAGCATTTAAAATCAAAGAATATTGATAAAGCAACCTTGCCTTCCAACTGCTGTGTGGGGATTCATTGCATGATGCTGGTGAGATTTAGTTTTTTTTTTTTCATATGCAAGCGTTCACACTTCCTACCATTGCACTTGTTTAATTACAGCTCCAGGAACATAAAGCCTGTTATAATTTTAATGGAAGGAACTGAGAATGAAATAAAACTGAGCTGGGCCCATGTCTTCTCTTGGCAACTGGCAATTTCACGGATGAAAAAAAACACCTGTTCAGGACTGAAAATCCTTATCATTATCGCTTTTACATTTGTCTATTAATTAATTTTTCAGTCCCTGAGGAGAGTGAAACGAGCAATCTTCCTATGTGGTTCCCATTCATAACAGTTGAATTTAATAGGCAGGTATAGTATACTGGATGGAGGCCCGATGCTATTGCATCGGGAGGGCGGTAATGTCACCATGGGGGCAGGCGTTATGCAGCACTGAGAATCTCTCCCCCATGTGCTCACCCACCTATCCACTGTCTCTTTCCCCATGTGCTGACTTCTCCCGTCTGTGCTCTCTTCTTTGACCTGTCTACCCCATGTGCTATCCCTCTTGTCTGCTGTCTCTCTCCTTCTTGTGCTGTGTTCTCCCCTCAAAGACAGTACTGACATTACTACAGGAGAATGCAGAGGATACATTTTGGGAGGTAAAATATCGTTTAAAAACAGTCAGTGAAATATTTTACCTGACAAAAAGAAATCCTCTGTGATCCCCTGCTGTAATGTCAGTATTGTCTTTTGCTTCCTCCCCTGACAGGAGATGTTGTATGCTCCGTACACGGTCAGACAGACCATTTTTAAAATGAACTTTCGTTCGTGGGAAAACCCCTTTAATGTGACCGGCTTCCTCTGCCTGTAGACACATCGCGCATCTGCCCCCGGGATCAGCTGAATGATTCACTGCGCCTGCACGGAATTCGCACAGTAAATCAGACTGCCGCCATCTTTGTGCAGACAAATAGCGGCGGTCACATTAAAGCTGCGCATGCTCTCCTCCTGTACAAAGATGGCGGCAGTCAGTGAATCATTCGTCTGATCCCGGCGACGATGTGTTTGCGACGGTGTCCCGCTGGTGGTACCGCGCAAGAGGCTGCATATGGCGTATACAGTGTGTGTGGTGCGTACGGCGTATACAGTGTGTGTGGTGCGTACGGCGTATACAGTGTGTGTGGTGCGACGGTGTTCTGCTGGTGGTACAAGAGCCATTCAAGGTGAAAACAAATGTTCTATTTTGCCAAATTTGTTCAAAGCTGAAAAAAATTAAGAAAATTTCTGAAAATTCTCTCTCCAACCAGGCTGTCATAATATAGGACCTATACTGTACAGTAATGTTACTTCTGAATTGCATATGGAATAGAATGAGTGATTTATTAATGTTTCCTATCTGTATATGACAGAGTTGAGCGAAATAATTTCGGATCCCAGTTCCAGCAGCCACGTCCGTAATCCACACCGTGACATGGCACCTGCACATTGGATTTGGTCATCTCTAATATATTATGTAGCTAAAGCAGCAGCAGAATTCTCCTCATAGACATGACAATGCTGTAAATCATACTTCCATATATTATCAAAAGCACTTACAAAGTGTCTCGCTATGTTACCCACTTATTCAGAGGTAACTGTATAATGTTTTTTTCCTGAGAAAGCTCTTCAGAAAATTGAATACTTGCTGGCCATTTTCCTTATATATTATGTTTTTTCTCTGGACATCCAAGCTTCATGATGTGCTGTGACCAGCTTAACATTGAGAAACGCAAGTTTATTCAAAAAGTGGAAAGTTCCTTTAAAGGGTTTTTCCCTGAATTAAAAGTGACCTACCTACTCATATCTGTAGGACAGAGGATAACTTTCTCATTGTTGAGACCACTGTCCATATAAAGAACCTGGTTCCAGAGACCCAGGGTCCCGTTCTGATCACTAGGTTTCCCAGAGGCTGGACTTCCAGTGGATCAGTACGTTATCTATCCCCTTTCCTAATGCTAAGGGATCATTTTTGATTTTGAGAATAACCTTCTAACTGGACAAAACAGTGGTGCCATTTTTGGATGTATGAAGTTAATATAAAACAAAATCTACCGTTTTTGGATTTGGAATTGCTATGGCCTAAGGTAGTTCTGTGGGTTTGGCCATGTTAGGAAATACAGGTCACTGCCAAGCTGTGCACCAGTCTTCATAAGCCTCCCCAGTATGCTTTGTTCTCTTTATCCATGGAGACACTGCAACAGCAGAAAACAGTCATATTTTGATTCTAAAAAAGCAATACATTTCCTTACTTTGTATTTTTTTCTAATGTATTATTTTACAAAACCATTTCATCAACTTAAAAAGGAACACTAGAATTGTGCTGTCGGCTGAACATATGAAAATACTGTAGCTTTCCAAACTGTAAAGCGTGTGTCCTTTAGCAGAATAATCACAAGTGAAAACATCAGTCCTACAAAAGGTGCCTTACATTTTCCATGTTCTCTTCGATCAGAGTGCTCACGTCCCCTTGGTCTTCTAGTTTGTCTGCTGCATGGAAATCGACAAGCTTTTATCACAGTTTAAACAAATGTTTCCGTGGAGCACATGAAAGGATCACTGGACCAAGAAAGAGTTTAATGTTTTGATGATCGCGCCTCTAAGCTTTAGGGAAAAAAAAGAAAGGAGAGAAAGAAAATCAGGCTTGTGGTGATGCATGGTGCAGACAGATGCTTTGCATAGCTATTTATTTATCTTGTAAACAAGCCACCAAAAACATTTCTTATAATGACAAGGAGACCGCAATTACATTGTTGTGGGGATTTAGAAAGGATTTGGCAAAGAGCACTGTTTCACAGAGCAGACATCTTTCATTCCCTGTGAGTATTGTGCAAGTTGCTCCTTGTACCCTGGGAATCTGAGGCCTGTGACTGAATAAGGCGGATCTTAAAAGTGCCTATGCAACAATTATTAGACTCTATTGTAATGTATAGTTACCTATATGAGTTATTTCTAAAGAGAAACCTTTTATTTAAACATTGTGAATGGTATTTGAAATGTGGATAAATCTCCGAATACAATACATTAGGAACAATGGTGGGAGAGGTCGCTTCTAAGATTCCAGCAATGAACTTTACTGGGCAACTTTATCCCATAATCAACTTTGGACTTTGTGTTCCATCTATCTCCAATTTTCTCTGGCTCAATAAAGGAAGAGGGGTGATTGAGGGAAAACAAGCAGGTAGGAAGGTGTATCTTTAGTGATGGACCTCACCTTTGTGCACAGTGTCTGTGTTCTCGTGAAAACCAGTGCTCATTAAAAAATGGTTTGGTCTCACCACTGTTGACGGACAAAAGATCCCGGACTCCTTCCAGAAGTACCTCGCCGAGAAATGGATCCACGCACACAAAGAAAAAGGGGACTATATATGGAGAGAGACATAAGTGGTATGTAATGATTTCCTAGACTCGCTGTCGTGCCCCAGTATTGCTCCTGTCCTAACAGGCCCCAAGTGGACCCTATAGTGATACCTCCAATGATATGGGGCTAAATACTCCCTAAGCGTTTCTTCCCCAATGGTGGGGATTCATCAGGGGAGTTAATATAAAGATTTTGGAAGTATGAAAAAACTAATCCTGCCAGTAAGTCAAAAAAGGCCCTGCAGTGGCAAGGTGCCAGGTAAGAGAAAGTGACTGCCCATGTAACTGTCAAGATAAGTCCCTTAGAATATCAATGTTATCACTAGCACATCTATTTACAATTCCTACTGTGCTGCCAGGGTTTTTCACCAAAAATTGATTATATGAAACCCTCCTTGTAGTTGAAACATGTAGTTACCGTATTTACTCGAGATTTACCACCCTTTTTTTTCAGGCTGAAAGTGCCCCAATCGGCTTATACTCGAGTCATTGTCCCAGGGGGTCTGCGGGGAAGGGGGTACGGCAGCTGTCAATTCATACTCACCTGCTCCTGGCGTGTCACTGCATGTCCGTTCTTCTCCGGCGCCTGCAGCTCTTCCTGTGTTCAGCGGTCACATGGTACCTCTCATTCTAGTAATGAATATGGACGCGACTCAACTCCCATAGGGGTGGAGCGCATATGACCGCTGGACACAGGAACAAGCTGCCGGCTTCAGAGACCATCACATCGGAGAAGCTGCCAGGGACTGCGCCGGGAGGGTGAGTATAACAGGGGAGGGTTAGCATTGCGATATTCACCTGTCCATGTTCCACTGCCGCGCTGCTCAGTCTTCCACATCTTCTGGCTGTGACGTTCAGGTCAGAGGACGCGATGACGTGTTTAGTGTGCGCGCCGCCCTCTGCCTGAACAGTCACTGCAGAGAGACGGAAGACAGAGCGGCGCGCGGTGGTGGAACGGGGACAAGTGAATATCGCAAGTGCCGGTGTCCCCGCCTGCTCAGGCAAGACAAAAGGTGAGTATGTCATTTTTTTTTTTTAATCGCAGCAACAGCATATGGGGCAAATGTTTCTATGGAGCATCTTATGGGGCCATATTCAACCTTTATGCAGCAATATATGGGGCACATTTTCTATGGGGTATCTTATGGGGCCATAATCAACCTTTGTGCAGCATTATATGGGGCAAATGTTTCTATGGAGCATCTTATGGGGCCATAATCAACCTTTGTGCAGCATTATAAGGGGCATATTTTTGTATGAAGCATCTTATGGGTACCCAACATAAACTTTATGGAGCATTATATGGGGCATATTTTATTATGGAGCATCTTATGGGGCCCATAATGAACTTTATCGAGCATTTATATGGGGCGTATTTTGTATGGATCATCTTATGGGGCCCATCATGAACTGTATGGAACATTATATGGGGCTCCTGATTCAATATGGATATTCAAAAACACTTTACCTACTGATGTCTCAATTAATTTTACTTTTATTGGTATCTATTTTTATTTTTGAAATTTACCAGTAGCTGCTGCATTTCCCACCCTAGGCTTATACTCGAGTCATTAAGTTTTCCCAGTTTTTTGTGGCAAAATTAGGGGTCTCGGCTTTTACTCGGGTCGGCTTATGCCTGAGTATATACGGTATATTAACTGTATTCCATGCAGGTCATTTATCTGCTCATGTAAAAGTCCAATAGTCACTAGATATAATATTATATAACATTGTGTACAATCAGGGAGGTGGAGTCAGAATTGGTGTCCATTTGGTGGAGTAAATAAAATTATTATTATTATTACAGTAGTTCAATGCAGGATGTGCTGTACATTTTTTCATAAGAATTTGGGAAAGTTACGAAATGTCCTATAAATGTCTGTTCTGTTCCTGATCTAAGGATCTCGGCTTTTAGGTGAGATGAATTTGTGCTGCACTTTATGTACATGATCAGTAGTGAGGCAGTGCTGTGGGGTCAGGAGTCAGGGAAACTAAGGAGTCGCAGGTTTGACTTATTAAGGCTGTGTGCACACGTAGCATATTTTTCGCGTTTTTTCGCGGTTTTTCGCTATAAAACCGCAAAAAAATGCTTACATTAAGCATCCTATGTAATAGAATGCATTCCGCATTTTTTGTGCACATGCTGCATTTTTTTCCTGAGCGGAATCGCATTCCAGAAAAAAACGCAGCATGTTCATTAAAATTGCGGAATCGCGGCGATTCTGCACCCATAGGAGTGCATTGATCTGCTTACTTCCCGCACGGGGCTATGCACACCATGCGGGAAGTAAGCAGATCAAGTGCGGTTGGTACCCAGGGTGGAGGAGAGGAGACTCTCCTCCACGGACTGGGCACCATATAATTGGTAAAAAATAAAGAATTAAAATAAAAAAGAGTCCTATACTCACCCTCTGATGGCCCCCGAAGTGTTCCCGCCTCTCCGGTGCATGATCTCTCTTCCGTTCCTATAGATGATGTGGTTCAGGACCTGTGATGACGTCACTGTCTTGTGATTGGTCGCGTGACCGCTCATGTGACTCACGCGACCAATCACAAGACAGTGACGTCATCGCAGGCCCTTCACTGCACTCCAGCTATAGGAACGGACGCCGCTGAGGTCTGCAGGTGAGTATAACCATGTTTTTTATTTTTTTTATTTTTAAACATTCGATCTTTTACTATTGATGCTGCATAGGCTGCATCTATAGTAAAAAGTTGGTCACACTTGTCAAACACTATGTTTGACAAGTGTGACCAACCTGTCAGTCAGTTTTCCAAGCGATGCTACAGATCGCTTGGAAAACTCTAGCATTTTGCAAGCTAATTATGCTTGCAAAACGCTAGTTTTCTGCGGGTATATGCATGCTAATTCTGCATGCGATGTACCCACGGCAGGAGGCGCAGAATTGCCGCGGAAATTTCCGCGGCAATTCTGCAACGTGTGAACTTAGCCTTACTCCACAGCCTTGCAGATATATTAACTATTTTATTATCAGGAAATGGAAAATAATTGAATAATGGAGTAATTAAACAATTGATTTGTTGTAATGCAGGTTGGTGTTAATGTAGATTAAAAGGTTTAAGTTTAGCACAATATACAAGTAGTGATTCTCATTTTCCTTGATTAAATCATTATTAGTAAAAGACTATTTGTGATCTTTATGCCACATTCACACTAGCAGTATTTGGTCAGTATTTTACATCAGTATTTGTAAGCCAAAACCAGGAGTGGAGCAATCAGAGGAAAAGTATAATAGAAACACATCTCCACTTGTGCATTTTTCACCTATTCCTGGTTTTGGCTTACAAATATTGATATAAAATACTGAGCAAATACTGAATATGTGATTGTGGTCTTAGTCATTCATTTGTACTAACTATGATTCCCTTTTCTTATCAAGGAGTTCTCCTTTTTGGACATGCAAAAGTCTACTTATAAAGCTTCATTTTAATGCAGGATGTCTTCCACAGTCCGCAACCCTGGCCTTGTGTCAATGAATCCACAGAAGAAAAACCTAAAGAGGTGGAACAAGTCTAGTCAGGCTGTTGATGTTGAGTTGAAATCTGTTTGATAAGAATCCTGGATATGGACATATAGGTCCTCTATATGTCCATATTCTCTATATTGAATGCAATTCTTAAAATGAAACCCCAAATATCCTTGCCTAAATACGTCTTTGCATACCGCAATTTAATTATTTTCTGGCTGAAACAATGTAACATTGGTTTATGGCTTCCATCCGTGAGATCTGATGAAGAATCCAAAAATGCTGTAACCCTGGGCCATTCGAGAGGGCTTTGATTCAATCTGCCAGGCTCATTCCACAGAGAGCCATTGCACTGCCTTTCTGAATTTGGACCAAGTCCACTTTCCTGGGGCTCTCCCGGAGCCTCTCTTACACTTGTCGGCTTGATGAAGAGACGCAGTCAAATCCTTTACTCTTTCACCTCGTGCACCTTCCCCAAAGCTTTTTTAAAAGGTATCCTGAGGTGGTTTATACAGAGCTCCCTTCTCCGGAGCTGATTGAATCCAGATGACACAGACCCCAAAACACAGTTCCTTTGTTAACGAAAACAAAGGCTCCGGTAATTGGATTCACATTTAGGGAGGCACTTAAAGCAGTCCAGTAACAAGAACAGTCTGCGGCGTTATGTCATAACTGCCAGAGATGGTGTCGTGTTGTTTTAAAAGAGCATAACAGAGTGATTTTTATGAGCTTAGTCTGATGTATTGCAGAGGGAGATTAAATAATAATAATAAAACAAGATCCAGGCTTGCGGTGTACACGTTATGTGACTGCCAAGCAGGGGCATATTGGACATATTGCCTTTGAGGGATTTTTGCCTAATCCCTTTGTTATTTCTCCAGCAGTAACATGGATGCGTCTTAAATATATACAATTAGAAGCGGTGTAAAGCAGTCTTGGCCCGGTGTTTTGTGACCTGAGCACACGCTTGCTGCAGTACTCGTTTGCATCCTGTATTGGAGTTATGATCCAACATGTATTTTGGCAGACATCTTCGATTTCCATCAAGCTGCCTTCTTCTCCTGTAGTCAAGCAAGTCTCATTCTCTATTCACTTCTTAGCCAATGAGCAATGAGCGAATTAGGCAGAACATACTGGAAGTCGATCCGTGGCAGTTAGCGCCTTCATTTCAGTTGCCATGTCTTGTGATTTATAATAGGGGATTAAAGCCGAGTCTGGTTGGCCTGAGAAGCCTGTCCCAACATATCACTCATTTTAAAACCTAATTTGCTGTGTTACAGTATAAACTTCTCAGCTTCCAGTTGGCTTTGCCGCCAGTTTTCCATTTGGGAAGCCGCCCTGGACAAATCAGCTGGGGATCAGGTCCTTTCTGAGTGTGCTGGAGCCTCCTGTAAGTGCTTAACCTCTCTCCTGCCAGAGCAGCAAAGGAGCTAAGGACAGCTAATAAATTCCAGTCTTGGCAGGAGATTTAAGTGAACAGATGGTCATTATGTGAAAGTGTTTCCAGCACTTGGAAAAAGTCTGCTTCATGGAATTTAGCACTAGAAGGTGGGGACATTTTTAAAGCCCCCCTGTGCCATGGTTATCTCAGGCTTTGCAGGGGTAACATTTACTCTCTGATAATTTGCAGCTAGTGGATTTGTTCCCTAAACCATATTTTGCAGACTCCACTAAGACCTTTTCAGAGATGTATTTAGTGGATTTGTGCGTTGCTTCGCCGTTGGCAGCTGTACAAATTTTTATTATACATATTTGAAATATGCGCTCAGGGAGCCAGGAAAGCCGCTGCCATTAGTTTTGAAACACTATAGTTTGATGCTTCTTAAGCCCCTTAAGCTGTTCACTTTTATCTTTACTGTTCGTTCCAGTCTACTACTTAAAGGGGCAGTGTCAGTTGCATTTTGTATTAAATGTGGTGCGTTTTACAAAACATTTTGCGTACATATAATCCCTTAAAAACAATTTTTTATTATCAATGTATAAAACCCAACCCTTTTGCGAAAACATATATAACAAGATAAATAAGTCACCATATACCTTAATGACCTATTGAGATCCTAGGTACAACTACCACTGATATCTGCCTTGCTGCGGGGGTTGGCACCCTAAGAGGCGATTTTTTGGCGCCCCCGCTCAACGTAGGCTATCCCTTGCTCCCCTACACTTTCCCTTTAGATAAAACGTGGGAAAACAATATAGGTGGGGAGTATTGCCTTATATCGATGAAGCATCTGGCATCATGACTGGATAATCCTCCTGATGAACTGCTAAAGCGGGGAAACGCGTCGAGGAGAAGTTAAACCGGCACACGCTAAGTTATCTTTCTGATATGAAATCATCTATTAGCATATCTTATACCCCTTGGTGACAGGGGGGATAGATTGTTAGATTTAAGCCATAGCAACATTGTTTTTTAAGGGTATATTGCTTCTGAATATCAGTTTATATAAAATATATTTTTTATGCAATATATGCGGTGCGCGGGAAAGATAAGTAAAACCGGCACACGCTAAGTTATCCTCTGTTCAGGTATTATCTATCTATACAATATACACCCCCTCCTATTTTTGGAAGGAGGATACTTTCAGAAGGATATTGACATATTTAATATATGCGATGTGCTGGGAATATTTTTATGTATATATGGAGGTGCTTTGGGGGATCTAGGTTTTTTTCTGTGTTTTTTCCTATCTATGTTTCACCACTACTCCCCACCTATATTGTTTTCCCACGTTTTATCTAAAGGGAAAGTGTAGGGGAGCAAGGGATAGCCTACGTTGAGCGGGGGCGCCAAAAAATCGCCTCTTAGGGTGCCAACCCCCGCAGCAAGGCAGATATCAGTGGTAGTTGTACCTAGGATCTCAATAGGTCATTAAGGTATATGGTGACTTATTTATCTTGTTATATATGTTTTCGCAAAAGGGTTGGGTTTTATACATTGATAATAAAAAATTGTTTTTAAGGGATTATATGTACGCAAAATTCAATTTTGGTTCCTTCATAATTAGTTTTTGAGCATATGCGTTTTACAAAACACAACTATTTGGCTTTAGCAAAAGGTCTTGTGTAGCACTTTACACTTGTGATATCCTTTACTAGGGAAAAGAGCTACATGGCTACATTATCTATGAAATGTCTGTAAGGGTTCCTGTATACACTTCTCCACCTGTTTCCATTGGCACTGTTATTTACTTTTTGATTAATAATGGCTGCACAAAATTTCTCTGAACTCCACTATAGAAATGCACGATCAGCCAAAGTGCACGGCGATTGGAGAGGTCCCTGTGGTAGTGACTTACTTTTTTCAGAAGAACAAATAATCTGCCATGGCTTGCCCAGCCTTTTATCTAATGTGTGTGGCCAGTGTAAAGGACGCTGTATGTAAAGCCCCCGTCTCACTAAGCGAGATCGCTAGCGAGATCGCTGCTGAGTCACAACTTTTGTGACGCAACAGCGACCCCAGTAGCGATCTCGCTATGTTTGACGCGTAGCAGCGACCAGGCCCCTGCTGTGAGATCGCTGGTCGTGTCGGAATGGCCTGGGCCGTTTTTTGATCATTGAGGTCCCGCTGGGTAGCACACATCGCTGTGTTTGACACCTTACCAACGACCTCGTTGACTACTCAGACACTGAATCGTCATAATAGCTCCCATGTGACATCGTTGTACAGGTCGCTACAGGTCGCTGGTGAGATGTCAAACAGTGAGATCGCAGCAGCGATCTTTGGGAAGATCTCACTGTTTGACATCTCACCAGCGACCACATAGCGACGCAGCAACGATCCCTGACAGGTCGTATCGTTGTCGGGATCGCTTTAGCGTCGCTAAGTGAGACGGGGCCTTAATACGTAATAATTTGTAGGACCGGACGAATATCTAATGTGTATGGGGACTTTGCTTCTCCTTCATCAAGTGATGATGGGGAATATAAATATTTGATGGTGTCAATTCAAGCACTCGATCCGTTTGTTCTGCAGGCAGGAGGCATAGCTGTCAGTTGTACGAGCGTTTGGCCAACAACTATGTTAGTTGTATCTGCACTTTAAAGAGGTTGTCCACTACAGTGTGTAGTGGGCAGATCAATTTAAAGGGGGGTTTCCATCTCCAGGATCCTATCCCAATATGTAGTGGGTATAATAATAATAATATTAGCAAATAGCTCCAATTAGAAATGTAGTATTATTCTTCTGATTCCCTGTCTCTTTCCTCATGTGCAGGCATTGCAGGACCTTAGGTATCCATGGTTATGACCACTAGCAACTAGCTAGCTGTCACTATACTAGTGGTCGTAACCATGGATACTTAAGCTTCTTCAATGCCTGCACATGAGGAAAGAGACAGCAAGTCAAAGATTAATTTGTAGGTAGTTACTAATATTACTATTATTACACCTACTACATTATTATTTATTATTATTATTATAGCGCCATTTATTACATGGCGCTTTGCTGCATATTGGGATAGGATCCTGGAGATGGGAATACCCCTTTAAACCTTGGAAGTAAGGCTTTCTTCAACCTTGCATTTCCAAATGTGCCTGTGAGCTGCACTATTGCTGTCCCCTGCTCATCCCCATCTCGTGACCCCCACCTGCAGCTATCTACCGAAACTGGCAGCTGACCCAGCATCACCGAGGCGGGACCCAGTCTCCCTGAGTGACGGGCTGTTGGCGGAGCTTCACCGCACGCCACAGCCCAGCAGGGCGCCCTCTCTCTCCTGGACTGCTTTCATTAACAGAGCGCTGTGTAAGAACCGCTGTAGGTAAGACACTAAATGTAGAACACACTTGCTGCTTAGTGTCTGCTGGTGCCATAATGACATTTGGTAATTACGTGACCATGTTACAGGGGATAACATAGGATACACCATTCACAATATGCGATATTACAGCTGACCCTTCTCCCATCCTTCCATAATGCCATTTGCACATACACATTTGATGCTTCAATACAAAAGATGTGGTCAGAGTGTGTTCACTGCTGCTAATGTGCATGGAGATTTCCTCAATCAACAAAAAGTTCAGAGTCTAAAATAGCCCCAGTGGATAGTGCAATATTTATAATTTTTAAATAAAAACTGTATGAAAAAGCAATAGGTCCTCTTCTGATGACACATTTCATTTAAAGGGAACCTGCCAAATGCTATTAACCTGCAGATAAGGGGCTACTTGCAGGTTAATAGCATTCCAAAGCTGTGTTGTTGCCACACTGAAAACCTGGCTTCTTTATTCCTCCCGGCAGCGTCCTGCACTCAGTCTTAGATGCATGGTCTCAGTACATAGTGAGTGGTGGCTGTAACTTAGACAGACACCCGGCTATGTACTGAGCAATGACTGTAAGCCGGAGGCTGCCAGGAGGAATAAAGTTAATTTCCTACCAGTAGCCGGGCTCTCTGTGTGGCGGCCGCACAGCTTTAGAACACTATTAACCTGCAATCTAACTTCATATTCATGTTAATAGCATTTTTCCCTTTAAGGATTAACCAGGGGGTTACGATTACATCACTGTGTATGAATACCAGGGCATCCTTCATTGGATTTTTTTAGGTTCTATTTCAGAAATGTTCTCAGTCTATTAACCTAAAAGATTTTTAATACAGGTCCATGAGTTGTTTCCGTATGTCAAGTTGTTGACTGTTTTACTTATCGGAGTATTGTGGTCGTCATAGCTTTTATACTGATTGTCTCTCGGTTTCCATGCTACCTAGTTATTCAGCAATCTGAGAAGTGTGACAATCCCTAAGGGCTGTAATGGCTGTTATTAGTGTTTATTACTAAGAAAGGCCAGAACAGCAATTTTTATAACTTGACAGAAGACAACCATGGTTTAAGCTGAAATGACCCTATACATATAACGCCAGAAATAAACAGAATTTGGAACAGCCATATTAAAGTCATCAAAATTGTATTGGGTTAGTTTCCCCTGTGAATCTCTGTGATGGCATGGATGAGGTGTTCGGCTCCTGCTCAGCAGCACCCCAGGTAGATTCTCCGAGGCCGGGCCACTCCTGCTCAGCTGCACCCCAGGTAGATGCTCCGAGGCTAGGCCGCTCCTGCTCAGCAGCACCCTAGGTAATTGCTCCGAGGCCGGGCTCCTCCTGCTCAGCAGCGCCCCAGGTAGATGCTCCGAGGCCGGGCTGCTCCTTCTCAGCAGCGCCCCAGGTAGATGCTCTGAGGCCGGGCTGCTCCTGCTCAGCAGCGCCCCAGGTAGATTCTCCAAGGATGGGCCGCTCCTGCTCAGCAGAGCCCCAGGTAGATGCTCTGAGGCCGGGCTGCTCCTGCTCAGCAGCGCCCCAGGTAGATGCTCCGAGGCCGGGCTGCTCCTGCTCAGCAGCACCCCAGGTAGATGCTCTGAGGCCTGGCTGCTCCTGCTCAGCAGCACCCCATGTAGATACTCCAAGGCCAAGCCGCTCCTGCTCAGCAGCGCCCCAGGTAGATGCTCCGAGGCCGGTCTGCTCCTGCTCAGCAGCACCCCAGGTAGATGCTCTGAGGCCGGGCTGCTCTTGCTCAGCAGCACCCCATGTAGATACTCCGAGGCCGGGCCGCTCCTGCTCAGCAGCACCCCAGGTAGATGCTCCGAGGCCAGGCTGCTCCTGCTCAGCAGCACCCCAGGTAGATGCTCCGAGGCCAGGCTGCTCCTGCTCAGCAGCACCCCAGGTAGATGCTCTGAGGCCGGGCTCCTCCTGCTCAGCAGTGCCCCAGTTAGATGCTCTGAGGCCGGGCCGCTCCTGCTCAGCAGCACCCCAGGTAGATACTCCGAGGCCGGGCTGCTCCTGCTCAGCAGCTCCCCAGGTAGATGCTCTGAGGCCGGGCTCCTCCTGCTCAGCAGTGCCCCAGTTAGATGCTCTGAGGCCGGGCTGCTCCTGCTCAGCAGCACCCCAGGTAGATGCTCCAAGGCCGGGCTGCTCCTGCTCAGTAGCGCCCCAGGTAGATGCTCCGAGGCCGGGCTGCTCCTGCTCAGTAGCTCCCCAGGTAGATGCTCCGAGGCCGGGCTGCTCCTGCTCAGCAGCTCCCCAGGTAGATGCTCTTGAGGCTGGGCTGCTCCTGCTTGCCACACTGTCTTGCTGCAGACTCACTTCAAGCTGCACCACTGGCTTTTCTGATTACAAGTCTAAAAGTAAAATTCAATTATAAGGCGCAGGCAGGCTTTGCTGTGACACAGAGGGTTAGAAATTAATGTTAACACTGTTTCTGGTTAAGACTTTTTGTGTAGATAAATAATTCATGAGGCAGTTAGCTCTTTGAATCTTGACAACACAAGAATATATTAATACAGTAGACACTGTGAAAGGTCAGCAGCGTACAGTGAAGCATCAGAGGCATCTTTTATTCATTTTCTGACACAGACTCATTAATTATTAGCACATTTGAAGGTCTACATGGGAAATGTGCTAATGAGGAAAAGAATATTGCATTCAGAATCTGACACTCGCTTCTATAACAGCTTAAACAAAAATCAGATTCTCATTATCTCGCAGGTATTTTCTGAAATTCTTCTCTGATTAGGCCAGCCCAATGCCTTTCATATGTGCCATATGGCAAAATGTGGAAGGTAGAATACCAGGTTGTATTTGGGTTTGATCACAATAATTTCACTACTGACAACAGGTAGATAATCCTGTGTGGGTAAGCCCAAAAATGTGCGAAACCTTTACCTAAAATGGCTACTAAAAATGACATTTGCGACAATACTAAGGCTAAATGCTAAATCAAATACATATCTTTATTAATTTATAAATAAACAGACACTTAAAAAAATGCATAAAGATAAAAAATCCTTGAGACATATGACCCAAACTGAACTGGCCCAGGTACCCTCTGTTATATGGATTAATAACTGATAATGCGGCAAATCAATATTCGATTTAAATACTATGAGTCCAATTTGAATACCATGCAATACAGCAAAGCACTTAATATACAAAATAAAACATGATATCACCAAGTGAAAGGACAAATTGTAAATAATTAGGAAGATGAACTTATTCCTCACAAACAAGAAAAATAGCTTGGTATACTCTAAATTGATATCAATTCACTGACAATGTATATAGCCCTATAATGACACACAATTAGTGCCAATAAATTACCTGTTAAATCGATCTGTCATCCAAAAATGCAATTTGAGGGGAGGAAGGATGAAGTGGGAGCCATAGTATCCACAGGTATTGAGTCCAAGGGGTCAAAATAATTGATTCATCTATGCTAAGGAGTCTAACTAGGGCCCATATGTTGTAGGCATAGACAAATCCAGTATTTTGGTTATGTTAATGCAAATCAAATAAAGTATTTTTTTTAGGGTTGTCAGAGAATTAATAACATGAACTTCTCAGCAAGCAACCAGGGAAGGTTCTCAAAAATATTGCAACTTTTGTCATGTTCATGCTTATCTATGCCCCCTGATCAAATTAATTAAAATTTACGTGTAATGTACTCTGGTCCCTGACTGGAGGGCACATCTTAATGGGTTAGATGCATCTTACACCAGTGGCCCCATTCTTTAACACTGGCGAGCACAACACCAGACTTAATGAATCGGCTCCTAAGTGTTTTCCTGTATTCCACTTGGACTTATAGGTCCCAATTCATCGAAGTTTTTTCACCAGAAATAGGATGAAAAATACTTTGTTGCAACAGTTTTCCACAACTCAAAGTTTTGCAACTTTTGCAATTTTTAGGTCAGTTATTACTATTATTATTGTACGTTTTTATAGCGCCATTTATTCCATGGCGCTTTACATGTGAAAAGGGGGCAAATATAGACATGTACAATAAACATGAGCAAAAACAAGACCCTAACAGGTACGGAAGGAGAGAGGACCCTGCCCGCAAGGGCTTACAGTCTACATGGTATGGGTGAGGATACACTAGTAGAGGGTAGAATTGTTTGTGCAGCGGTTCAGTAGATTGAGGATCACTGCAGGCTGTAGGCTTGTCGGAAGAGGTGGGTCTTCAGGTTCTTTTTGAAGGTTTACGTGGTTGGTGAGAGTCTGATGTGTTGGGGTAAAGAGTTCCAGAGTATGGGGGAAGCACAGGAGAAGTCTTGTATGTGGTTGTGGGAAGAAGAGATAAGAGGGGAGTAGAGAAGGAGATCTTGAGAGGATTGAAGGTTTTGTGTAGTTAAGTACCGGGAGACCATGTCACAGATGTATGGAGGAGACAGGTTGTGGATGGCTTCGTATGTCATAGTTAGGGTTTTGAACTAGAGTGTCTGGATGATAGGAAGCCAGTGAAGGGCTTGGCATGGGGGGGAGGCTGGGGAATAGTGGGGAGACAGGTAGATACAGTGCCTTGCGAAAGTATTCGGCCCCCTGGAACTTTTCAACCTTTTCCCACATATCATGCTTCAAACATAAAGATACCAAATGTAAATTTTTGGTGAAGAATCAACAACAAGTGGAACACAATTGTGAAGTTGAACAAAATTTGTTGGTTATTTTAAATTTTTGTGGAAATTCAATAGCTGAAAAGTGGGGCGTGCAATATTATTCGACCCCTTTAACTTAATACTTTGTTGCACCACCTTTTGCTGCGATTACAGCTGCAAGTCGCTTGGGGTATGTGTCTATCAGTTTTATACATCGAGAGACTGAAATTCTTGCCCATTCTTTCTTGGCAAACAGCTCAAGCTCAGTGAGATTTGATGGAGATTGTCTGTGAACAGCAGTTTTCAGCTCTTTCCACAGATTCTCGATTGGATCGAGGTCTGGACTTTGACTTGGCCATTCTAACACCTGGATCCGTTTATTTGTGAGTCATTCCATTGTAGATTTTGCTTTGTTTGGGATCATTGTCTTCTTGGAAGACATATCTCCATCCCAGTCTCAGGTGTTTTGCAGACTCCAACAGGTTTTCTTCAAGAATGGTCCTGTATTTGGCTCCATCCATCTTCCCATCAATTTTAACCATCTTCCCTGTCCCTGCTGAAGAAAAGCAGGCCCAAACCACGATGCTGCCACCACCATGTTTGTCAGTGGGAATGGTGTGTTCAGGGTGATGAGCTGTGTTGCCTTTACGCCAGACATATCGTTTGGCATTGTTGCCAAAAAGTTCGATTATGGTTTCATCTGACCAGAGCACCTTCTTCCACATGTTTGGTGTGTCTCCCAGGTGGCTTGTTGCAAACTTTAAACGACACTTTTTATGGATATCTTTGAGAAATTGCTTTCTTCTTGCCACTCTTCCATAAAGGCCAGATTTGTGCAGTGTACGACTG
This sequence comes from Ranitomeya variabilis, assembly GCF_051348905.1. Classification (NCBI taxonomy): domain Eukaryota; kingdom Metazoa; phylum Chordata; class Amphibia; order Anura; family Dendrobatidae; genus Ranitomeya; species Ranitomeya variabilis. Next base: position 255,902,257 of record NC_135232.1, read on the forward strand.
ATTGTTGTTCCATTGACAGACTGTCCCACCTCAGCTGTAGATCTCTGCAGTTCATCCAGAGTGATCATGGGCCTCTTGGCAGCACGGTGGCGCAGTGGTTAGCACTGCAGCCTTGCAGCGCTGGAGTCCTGGGTTCTAATCCCACACAGGACAACATCTGCAAATAGTTTGTATGTTCTCTCCGTGTTTGCGTGGGTTTCCTCCGGGTACTCCGGTTTCCTCCCACATTCCAAAGACATACTGATAGGGAATTTAGATTGTGAGCTCCAACGGGGACAGTGATGATAATGTGTGCAAAACTGTAAAGCGCTGCGGAATATGTTAGCGCTATATAAAAATAAAGATTATTATTATTTATTATTATCTCTGATCAGTCTTCTCTGTGTTTGAGATGAAAGTTTAGAGGGATGGCCAGGTCTTAGTAGATTTGCAGTGGTATGATACTCCTTCCATTTCAATATGATCCCTTGCACAGTGCTCCTTGGGATGTTTAAAGTTTTGGAAATCATTTTGTATCCAAATCCGGCTTTAAACTTCTCCACAAAAGTTTCACGGACCTGCGCGTTGTGTTCGTTGGTCTTCATGATGCGCTCTGTGCTTCAAACAGAACCCTGAGACTATCACAGAGCAGGTGCATTTATATGGAGACTTGATTAAACACTGGTGGATTATCTTTATCATCATTAGGCATTTAGGACAACATTGGATCATTCAGAGATCCACAATGAACTTCTGGAGTGAGTTTGCTGCACTGAAAGTAAAGGGGCCGAATAATATTGCATGCCCCACTTTTCAGTTTTTGAATTTCCACAAAAATTTAAAATAACCAATAAATTTCGTTCAACTTCACAATTGTGTTCCACTTGTTGTTGATTCTTCACCAAAAATTTATATTTGGTATCTTTATGTTTGAAGCATATGTGGGAAAAGGTGGAAAAGTTCCAGGGGGCCGAATACTTTCGCAAGGCACTTTATGTCGGGCAGCAGAGTAGTTTTGCCCAACTACACCAAAATGAGGAGAGTCTGGTCCTAACGGAGGCATGACACCACAAGTTGTCTAATACATGATGAGCTGTGGCGCACTTCATACCACAAATGTTGCTTTGGAGTAAAATCTATGTCGAGCCGGATGGAGGAGCGCACTCCTCTTAATGAATCAGCAGCCCCTGACTCCACCACATCCCTCTCCAAGACCGACGTGAACCAAGGGCGATCTCAATGAATTGGGGCCATAATTTTCAAAAACAACATTGGTTGTGCCTGATCATTAGTTTTTGATCTACATACCCAATGTGTTCGGTTACCTAGCACAGACTATTCTATTTGGCTCATATGTACTATTGATTTTTTATATTTGAGGGTTTTTTAATTGTTTATTTGGGAATGAATGACATTTATTTGATTTTGCATTTAGCTTTGGCATTGTCTCCATTTTTTTATCACTTTCCATCTATGTAAGTTGTTTCTTGAGTTGTGTGCCTGTTGGGCCATGCAGTTGAGTAGTGCAGCTTGTGCTGTAATACATTCAAGGTAACTTGGGTGCTTAGTGCCCCTTTGAATACTCCACATAAGGATCCTGTGTACATTTTTTTGGTGTAATTGGGGTGTGTCACTGGAAAAGCACCTCATGTACACACATATATCCATGTATGGGCTCTATTAATAAGATGGAAACCAAATGGGTTGCCGTTTGGCTTCTATCTTGCTAAGTATGTGTCTGTACCACCAAGAAAAAATGTAAGAAATAGCCTAGTATGCAACGATGTTCCATCTCCTTGAAGTTCAGTTCAGTCTATATATATATATATATATATATATATATATATATATATATATATATTTACAGTGCCAATAAATGACAGATGCTACTATATGACATTCACAGGTACTCTTTCATACATTTCATGAGCTTCTCAATAATTTTTTAAAGCTGTGTCAGATTAAAGAGTACCATAATATTTTATTGGCGACCAATGCCTGTGTCGAATGGTTGACAATGGCAGCCCTTTATTATTATTGTTATTATTATTATTATATACAGCATGAAAAGCTATGGAAAGGATTCTGACATTTCTGTTATATGGGGAGCATTTTCATATTTAATGATGGATTCTACTAATGAGCATCTTTCTCATCAACAGTGTAATGTATGGAAACTTGCCATGCCGTATATGTTAAACTGGGACCAAACACAAAATGTGACCATAGCTTGGGGTGCTTTCACACTGCGTTCAGGCACCTGTTCAGTGGTCTCGTTGGGGCTTACATGCAACTCAAAACGGGATTCTGGCACATGTGCCGACTGGGCCATAGAATATAATGGTGCCTGGGTCATTCCACATCAAGTGGACCAGTTTTAAAAATCGTCCCCACTCGACCTTCTCCGATTTTGCTGAAAATTTATAAGGATGTACATGTATGTTTGAAAAGAGGTTCTGTAAATTTTTAGGGCCAGATCTCAAATACATTGGGCACTGTTGACCTTTCACTGGAGGTTCCACCAAGCCTGCGGCTTCAGCTAAGAGGATTTTGCAAACTTTGGCACATAGCCATTAGAGTTCTATACTGGCTATGATGCTGAAATTTGGCATACTAGCTCAACTTTTGCTACTAAACACGATAAAATTATTACCGGCTATGACAAAACAATATTTCGGCCGCAATTTTGTGTCAAAGTAGCTTGAAAAACGCGTCGCATAAAATTTATGCCAAACTTTGCCCATATATAACTCAAGACCAAAAACCAATAGTAACTGGTGCTTTGCCCTGTACACCAAACATCTACATGACTTTGCATTGCTGCAATATCACGGTCAAAGCATATGTATTTGTGGAAATATTCACACCCACATATGATGAAAAACTTAAAAAAAACGAATTTTACCTATTTTTAGGTCAAATTTCTCAAAAAGGTACCCCTAAAATATATTCTGATATCATTAGAAAGAGCACATTTTTCTCTACAAGGATCATTGGGGTTTTTTTTGGAGTCTCTCAGTTTAAGAAATGAAAAATGCCACTGAACATGGTGTTATTTATTAATACGCAATGAATGGTAACTGCGCTATTCAAACCCTTGCGTTGGTCCATAGTGGTTATACCACAACCAATTCCCTAAGAATTGGTATTATAATCCTATTAAGAGTTGTAATAATGCTGTCTTTCGAGAATTGGCAGCCCCATCGCCTAGGAGCCATGGCCGATAGCCGTGCAAGGCGAGCCTCGGGCAGTCTCTTTATCGCAGGTTCCGAAGCCTGAAGGTGGGTGTCTTTGCCTAGGATCCCAAGCCTAATATTGGGTATCTTTTGTTGGTTCCCAAGCCATAATGTTCAGTCTAAGTGGTCTGGAATTGTTGCTGAATTTGCAACATAATCGGTTCAGAGAAGCTGTATTGTCGGCCCATTGCTGTCCAAAAAGGTCCAAATCTTGACATTGGCACCTAAAAAAAGTTGGTCCATTAAGGCTATATCAGACGAATTTGGTGTCTCTGAACGAATGGTCAAACAAGCTCGAAAGCTTAAATGTGAACATGGGATCTTAGCCTTACCTAGAATCAAGTGTGGCAAGAAAGTTTCCGAGGAAGTGAAGAAAAAGGTGCAGGCATTTTTTGAGGATGATGAATTCAGTCGAATGTGCCCTGGTAAAAAAGACTATGTATCACTGCGAATAGCAGGAGAAAAAAAGCAGATGCAAAAGCGACTATTACTGAGCAATATGAGGGAAATGTTTGTTGCCTATCGGGATCGGAATGGCCCTAAAATTGGATTTTCCAAGTTGTGTGAGCTTCGGCCAAAGTGGTGCGTAACCGTTGGATCTGCTGGAACACATTCCGTTTGTGTGTACCATTCACCAAAATGTCAAACTAATGCTTGCAGCATGCTGAATCAATGATGACTACAAAGAGCTCATATGCAAAATGGTCTGTGGAATTGAATCCAAGGACTGTATGCTTGGCCGTTGTGATAAATGCCCGGGCCCTGAAGTTTTAAAAGAATTTCTAGTCAATGTGTTTGTCAACAGTGACCGATGAAGATATTATTGAGTTCAAACAATGGATTCACACTGATCGAGACACGCTTGATACGAAACAACCGACTATAGAAGATTTCATTGAAGAATTGGTTTTGAAAATTTCTAAACTTTGTAGCCATCACTACATCGCCAAGCATCAAAGTTGATATCTGAAATCGTTGAAGGAAAATCTGAGACCTGGAGAGCTTGTGATCCTTATGGACTTTGCTGAAAATTACTCATTTATTGTTCAAGATGCCATTCAAGGTTTCCACTGGGAAAATAGTCAAGCTACAGTACACCCATTTGTAATTTACTTCAAGGAGTTAAATGGTGAAGCTGCGCAGAACATCAGCTTGTGCATAATCAGTGATTGCTCACGACATGACACAGTTGCAGTCCACGCTTTCTTAACAGTAATTGTGGAGTATCTCAAGACTCATCTATGGGATTCGTCATATCCACTACTTCAGCGATGGATCTGCAGCCCGGTACAAAAATTTCAAAAATTTTCTCTACTTGTGCCACCACAATGCTGATTTCAATATCAGCGCTGAATGGAATTTTTTTGGTACCAGCCATGGAAAGTCGCCCTGTGATGGGATTGGAGGGACAGCAAAGAGGTTGGCAGCTCGTGCCAGTCTTCAACGCCCAACTGAAAACCAAATACTGACCCCGGTGGATTTATTCAACTTTTGCAACGAGCAACTGCATGGAATCAAGTTGTTTTTTTTTTTTTGTTCCAAAAGAAAAAATTGACGAAATACGGGTAGTTCAAGAGGAAAGGTTCAAAGATGGACATACAATTGCTGGAACAAGAGAAAATCACCAGTTTGTGCCAATTGATGACAAAAAGATTTGCATTTCAAGGGTGTGAAATGACCCATCATCTTTCATTGCCCATGTAGATAGATCTGTCAGATCAGAAATGCCTTTTGTGCCAATTGCTAACCTCCAGCCAGGGCAATACATTGCCTGCATTTATGATAGGAACTGGTGGATTGGAAATATTTCTGAAATTTCAGTCGACAAGCATGATGCATTAATAAATTTTATGCATCCTCATGGACCAGCTAGCTTCTTTCACTGGCCTGTGAGAAATTATACATGCTGGATTCCCGAGCAGTCAATCATTGCAATAATTTCAGCACAGCTGCAACAGCAATGGGCCGACAATACAGCTTCTCTGAACCGATTATGTTTCAAATTCAGCAACAATTCCAGACCACTTAGACTGAACATTATGGCTTGGGAACCAACAAAAGATACCCAATATTAGGCTTGGGATCCTAGGCAAAGACACCCACCCTCAGGCTTCGGAACCTGCGATAAAGAGACCACCCGAGGCTCGCCTTGCATGGCTATCGGCCATGGCTCCTAGGCGATGGGGCTGCCAATTCTCGATAGACAGCATTATTACAATTCTTAATAGGATTATAATACCAATTCTTAGGGAATTGGTTGTGGTATAACCACCATGGACCAACGCTAGGGTTTGAATAGTGCAGTTACCATTCATTGCGTATTAATAAATAACACCATGTTCAGTGGCATTTTTCATTTCTTAAACTGAAAGACTCAAAAAAAAAACCCAATGATCCTTATAAAGAAAAATGTGCTCTTTCTAATGATATCAGAATTAATATATTTTAGGGGTACCCTTTTTGAGACATTTGACCTAAAAATAGGTAAAATTCGTTTTTTTTAAGTTTTTCATCATATGTGGGCCATATTGCGGACGAAATATTGTTTTGTCATAGCCGGTAATAATTTTATCGTGTTTAGCAGCAAAAGTTGAGCTAGTATGCCAAATTTCAGCATCATAGCCAGTATAGAACTCTAATGGCTATGTGCCAAAGTTTGCAAAATCCTCTTAGCTGAAGCCGCAGGCTTGGTGGAACCTCCAGTGAAAGGTCAACATTGCCCAATGTATTTGAGATCTGGCCCTAAAAATTTACAGAACCTCTTTTCAAACATACATGTACATCCTTATAAATTTTCAGCAAAATCGGAGAAGGTCGAGTGGGGACCACTGGTCCACTTGACATGGAATGACCTGCCTGCAAACCATAACATGCCCTCTGCTGAGCATCATTTTCAGGCGTTTACGCCTACTGGAGACGGACGCTAAGACACCGTCTACTACATTCTCTCTCTCTGCACCATTATAGTCTATGCGCCTTCGGCACATACGCTGAATCCCGTTTTGTGGGGGACCACTGAACAGGTGCCTGAACGCAGTGTGAAAGCCCCCGTACCTGGACAAGTCTTGTCAGTTTCTGCTAGTTAGAAGTAAAAGTTCTATGCTGTGAAAGTCCATCAATAGTGTTCTTCCATCCAATGGACTGTGCTGTGATGATTTACATATTACGACACCCGTCTTGTTACTGTATCTTTTTCTCTCCCTTGTTGGATGGGAAAATGTCTTTGTTGTACCGATACATAATCACTTAGATCAGCTCAATTTCCATTAGCGGAGCCTCTGTCGGATGTATATTCCTGTTGCTTTCAGCACTGTTCCCAGATGGGAGGCTCGGATATAAGCTTGCTTGGAGCCTGTGATGAAGGGTGTGGGGTTTTGCGTACATTATAATGTAACTAGTCTCAACTCCCCCAGTGAAGCAGGCTGTGGAGTGAAGAAAAAACCCAGAGCATAATGTAGCCTCTCTTGGTATGTCGTGCCTGCTACAGCTGTGTATAAATTTGTTTAATGGGTCTCTAACTCACCATCAAGCTCATAAAGGCAGCCACTGTACAGGCTATTAGGCTGCAGTAACTTAATTGCTCGTTAATTGGGTAATTAGTGCTTTGTTTTGCTTTAAAGCCTAAACACTCATAAAAAGTGAATTAGCTGAGTAAACAAGAATGGGATTTTCATGATATGCAGTCCCAGATACAGTGCATAATTAATCAACCTTTTATTATGAAGCTTTCCCCAAACCCCCCACCCCTGCTCTCCTTACTTATTTGATTAGGGGAGAACATAGAAACGGAAGGAATCCCAGTACACAGATACATGGTATTCTGTCATTACAAGTTTTCAGTATTTTATTTGCACTGCTTGCTTTAGTGACTTTGTTGATTAAACTTTGGGAAACATTGCTTGTGGCTATTTATTTGTAATGTTGTGTGACTTGATTGTCTTGCATGTGGGAATACAACAATCCAACCATTCGAGTGGCTTTTGCATTATGTGGTAATGAGAAGGCTTCATTTCTGGAATTGCTTTTCTTTACCTGCTTTCTGCTTGCTGTAATTTAGGTACCCACTGATTGGGGCGATACAAGACTAAAGGTACCGTTACACTAAACGACTTACCAACGATCACGACCAGCGATGCCATCGTTGGTAAGTCGTTGTGTGGTCGCTGGGGAGCTGTCACACAGACAGCTCTCTCCAGCGACCAACGATCAGGGGAACGACTTCGGCATCGTTGAAACTGTCTTCAACGATGCCGAAGTCCCCCTGCAGCACCCGGGTAACCAGGGTAAACATCGGGTTACTAAGCGCAGGACCGTAACCCGATATTTACCCTGGTTACCATTGTAAAAGTTACCGTTGTGCTCTGCTTTACGGCTGGCCGGCGCTGACACATTCAGTGCAGGGAAGCCGCCGGCGGGGGACGTGACAGACATCAGAAGGTGAGTAAGTAGTGGTTTTTTTATTATTTTTACAATGGTAACCAGGGTAAATATCGGGTTACTAAGTGCGGCCCTGCGCTTAGTAACCCGATATTTACCCTGGTTACAAGTGAACACATCGCTGGATCGGTGTCACACACACCGATCCAGCGATGACAGCGGGTGATCAGCGACGAAATAAAGTTCTGGACTTCTAGCTCCGACCAGCGATATCACAGCGGGATCCAGATCGCTGCTGCGTGTCAAAACGAGATCGCTATCCAGGACGCTGCAATGTCACGGATCGTCGTCGTTCTCGCTGCAAAGTCGCTTAGTGTGAAGGTACCTTTAGGGTACCGTCTCACAGTGGCACTTTGGTCGCTACGATGGCACGATCCGTGACGCTCCAGCGTAGCTCCATTATCTCTCCAGCGTCGTAGACTGCGGTCACACTTCACAATGCACGGCGCTGGAGCGATAATTTCATGACGTATTTGCGATGTAGAAGTCGTACGGGACAGTCGTACGGGCATGTCACACAGGAGGTGCTCTCACAATTCAGAGCACATTTTGCATAATCTATGCGTGACGTTGTTCACGATTGGCGTGTTGTGCTGCTAGCTAACTACACCTGTAATGTGCTGATTGGCCGTTGGTTACTGCGCGTAACATCCTCGTTGAAGGGCACTATCTGCTACGCTGTAGCGTTGTACATACCTCTTACGGTAAAAGTCTGTAGTTTAAAGTCCAGGGAATTTAGGAGTTCTGGTTCAAGCACGTGCTCCAGAGAGAAAAGAATACAGCGCTCAAGAGCCGCAGTTTTATCGGCCGGGAACAATAGTACCACGTCTGTCGAATGAGCGCACAGTATTGTACCGCCCAATCCGCACACAGGAGGTGGAGAATTTGGTGCTCCTACGTATCAAGCTCCTCCACCCATTACATGGGTCACTTACTGGGCTGTTTGTTGCCGTTTCAATAAGATCAATGTTTTATCAGCAGCAGATTATCACTACAGGTGTATGTATCACATGCCTCTTAGCTAACTGCTCTGTGTAACCCTGGCCACCACCACTGATTAGCAGTTTTTTGTTACTATACAGTATACGCAGAAAGCTGCCAATCAGTCATGTGGGCAGGGTTATACAGAGCTCAGCATTCTTAAGCACTGCTAGATCTTTAGCAGAGAAAAATGTGACTGTATCAAAATGACAGCATGCAGACCACCAATTGACAGATTCCTGGAATCAGGGTCTTAGCCCCTCCATCATGCTGCTTTCTGATTACATAGCAAAAACCTGTTAACAGAATCCCTTTAATAGTTAAATAAATTGAAAAGGTTCACTCATAGGACTGTCTTGTTTATGGATCCTGTGTTCTCCGAGAGGCACCATATTCCACCAGGAAAAAACTGCTCCATAATGTGGCATGCAATGGCACAGGTTTCCATGTAGAATGTAGAGGCATATTTGGGCTTATAGCAGCCAGTAGGTGCCATACTACAGATCTGTAATACAGTCATGTGCTTAAGGCTACTTTCACACTAGCGTCGGTACAGGCCCGTCGCAGTGCGTCGGGCCGACGTACCAACGCATGCTGTGAAATAAAAGCACAACGGGGGCAGCGGATGCAGTTTACAACGCATCCCCTGCCCCATTGTAATGTCCGGGGAGGAGTGAGCGGAGTTCCGGCCGCGCATGTGCGGTCAGAAATGGCGGACACGACGCACAAAAAAGTTACATTGAACGGTTTTTTTGTGCCGACGGTCTGCCAAAACACGACGCATCCGTCGCCATACGTCGCAATGCGTTGCTGATGTAAGTCTATGGGGAAAAAACGCATCCTGCAGACAACTTTGCAGGATGCATTTTTTCTCCTAAATGACGCATTGCGACGTATTCAAAATGACGCTAGTGTGAAAGTAGCCTTAGTCTTCAACGTAAGGGTAAGTTCACACTGCTGTTTTTTTTTTCTGCAGCAAAACCTGATCTTGGCAGGAAAGAAGCGTCAAAAACGCAGGTTTAGGTGTGTTTTTGGTGCGCATTTGTTGCGGGGTTTTTTGGTGCGTTTTTTTTTTTTTTCTCCATGCTAATGTCCTTGAATTTTCAGTAGAAAAACCGCAGCAAATAATGATACCTGCGTTTTTGCATCGTTTTTCAACACCCATTCAAGTCAATGGGTGAAAAACGCTGAAAAAACGCCGAAAGAAGTGACATGCTCTATGTCCAAAAAAACACAGCAAAGCATAAAATACTGATCAAACAAAAAACCAATGTGTGTGCATGACATTTCTGAAATCTCATAGGCTTTGCTGGTACTGTAAAAAGTAGCTGAAAATTAGCATAAAAAATGCAGCAAAAAACACACAAGCAAAAACGCCCAGTGTGAACTAAACCCTAAATCTGCCACTGACGCCTCAATTCCCCTGATTCCCGACCCACAGCACTGCCTCACTACTGAGCATGTACATAAAGTGCAGCACAGATTCATCTCACCTAAATGCCGAGATCGTTAGATCAGGAACAGAACAGACATTTATAGGACATTTCATAACTTTCCCAAATTCTTATGTAATAATTCACAGCACATCATGCACTGTACTACTTTACCAATTTATTATATATTTTAGGAATCTGAGTCGGTCCATTTCATAACGACCCCACCTAAATGGACACCGACTCTGACTCCACAGCCCTGGTCAAATGTTCAATTTAAAGATTTATTATATTTGAGTCAGGACTAATTTAATATGTAAATGTCAAGTTTCATTAGCCTTTTGATATCCTTCCTTGTTTTTTTTGTCAATCATATATAAAAGTAAGGCTATGTGCACACGTCAGGATTTTATGCAGAAATTTCCTGAACAAAACCAGACTTTTTCCGCAGGAAATCTGCATGCGTTTTTTTCGCGGTTTTCTTGCGGATTTTTTCCAGAGCTTCAAAAAGCAATAAATAGCAAAAAATCCGCAAAATTAATGAACGTGCTGCATATTTTTCCACGAACGCAACATGTGCATAAAAATTGCAGAATGCTTTAAAAATTATGGGATGCTTAATGTATGCGTTTTTTAAGCGTTTTTGCTGCGGAAAACCGCCAAAAAAACACGAAAAATCCAGAACGTGTGTACATAGCCTAAAAGGTAACTCTAGTTGTGTAGCTGACCACATCTCGCACCAACGTGAACATAAGAGATCGCTAAAAACCCTCATCCTCTCTTGCAAAAGAGATGTTCAGGAAAGGTATCCAACTATCTCCCTCTACTCCTCCTTGGTCAGGCCTCATCTGAAATACTGTGTACAGGTCTGAGCATCACATTTTTTAAAAAATGTAAAAGCTGGAGAAAGTTCAGAGAAGAGCGACCAGGATGGTGAGCGACCAGGATGGTGAGCAGACTGCAAAGAATGTCCTACGAGGAACGATTAAAGGATCAGGGAATGTTTAGCTTACAAAAAAGAAGGCTAAGAGGAGACTTAATAGAAGTCTACAAATATCTGAAGGGATGTCACAGTGTAGCAGGATCATCCTTATTTTCATTTGTACATGGAAACATGAGAAGCAATGGAATAAAACTGAAAGGGAGAAGATGCAGATTAGATATTAGAAAAAACTTTTTGACAGTTAGGGTGACCAGTGAGTGGGACCGGCTGCCACGAGAGGTGGTGAGTTCTCCTTCAATGGAAGTCTTCAAACAGAGGCTGGACAGACATCTGAGATGGTTTAGTGAATCCAGCATTGAGCAGGGGATTGGACACGATCACCCTGGAGGTCCTTTCCAACTCTACCATTCTATGATTCTATCTGTTGTACACAAGAATACTAGACATCCCTGCATTCCTGACCACGTCTACCACAGTTATGTTTAAACTTCTGGTGAGACATACGGTAGCTGCATAATTTGGGTACCCGTTCTCTAACTTGTATCTCTATAATTATTATTATTATTATAATACATCCTATTTTCTTAAAACTGTCATAATTTAATTTTACATGTAACCTTTTCACCTCCAAAGTTTTGAAACATTTTCTACAGTTAGTTTAAGGATTCCTATGACTGTTCATCAAACTATATTTAGCAGATAGCATAGGAATCCAAATCATTGCAATCCTCTTATGTATAATATGTCAACAAATTCAAAAAGCAATTATGATTAGTATTTCATTCTACTGTGTTGAAAATTGGAAACCAAAAATGTGCCATATTAAAAGTTGGTGTCTGAGAAATCCTGAATTTTCGTGATCCCTTATCCATAAATTCTTAATCCCTTAAAGACCGCCGATAAGCCTTTTAATGACGGCAGTTAAGGGGTCTTATTCATAAGCGCCGCTTTTTAACGGCACTGAGAAACAAGTGTATAGCACCCCCCCAGCGTCAGAAAATCTCCGGGGCCTCGGCTACCTCGGAGTTTTTACCGTCCCTAGTCACGTGATCACACAAAAAAAATGCAGATTTCCCATTAATTTCTCTCTCCTCTGATATGATGTAGTGTACCAAAGCAGAGAGAAATGGAGACCCCTGAGCGCCCCCCTGTACCTCCGCCATCCCCGGACCCTCCTGCTCCATTCCCAGGCCCTCCGCGTCTTCCTGGAAGGAGATGGGCGGGCGCATGCCGAGATCTGCTGGCCTGTATCCGGCAACAATAGGAGATTTTTCCTATTGGTTAATTTTGCTCACTGTGATAGACACTATCACAGTGATCAAAATAAAAAAATAGTAAATAAATCCCCCCCTTTGTCAACACCTTAGTTGAATAAAACTAATAAAATATATTTTGTTTTATTTTTTCCATTCTTTGCAGTTAGGGTTAGGGTTGAGGCTAGGGTCAGGATTGTGTTGGGGTTACGGTTGTAGTGTTAAGGTTAGGGTTGTGGTGTTAGAGTTGTGGTTAGGGTTGGGATTAAGGTTAGGGGTGTTTTGGGGTTAGGGCTGTGTTAGAGTTGGAATTTGGGGGTTTTCACTGTTTAGGCACATCAGGGGGTCTCCAAACGCGGCAAAGTACCCGCCATCGATTCCAGCCAATTTTGCGGGCAAAAAGTCAAATGGTGCTCTGCTTCCTCCCTTCTGAGCCCTGCCATTGTGCTGATGAGAAGTAGACATGTGAGAAATGTTATTTATTAACTATTTTGTGTGACATAACTCTTATCATTTAAGGGTACAAAAATTAAGTTTGAATATTGCAAAAGTTTCAAAATTTTTGCCAAATTTCAGTTTTTTTTCATAAATAAATGTAAGTCATATCAAAGAAATGTTACCATTAACATGAAGTACAGTTTGTCATGAAAAATAATCTCAGAATCAGTGGGATCCGTTGAAGCGTTCCAGAGCTATAACCTCATAAAGGGACAGTGGTCAGAATTGTAAAAATTGGCCCGGTCGTTAAGTACAAAATTGACTCTTTCACTAAGGGGTTAAAGTTCTTTGATATGAAGATGCAATTATAAATTGAGTTGCTGCTTTACTTGTACAGTTGTGTACCTGCTTCACTTTACCATTGTTACAGCTCATATACATCGCTGTATTACTGCTTCTTACATGGGCTGTATATTTAGCAAAAATAATGGAATTGGAAACCAGAAAGGTCATTTCCAAAGTCTTCCTGATCTCCCATGATGGTATCTGATCCCATACCTGGCACAAGATGGGACTGTAGCTCAACAGAGCTGAGGTGCAGTTTTATGCATAAACCGTGTCAGAAATCCTATTTCTACATTTTAGTGGTCTTGTTTATAATGTCTTTTCATTCATTATCCATGTATTAGAAAGATGTCAGATAAAACCCCTTCCTTCTGTTTGAATAGATCTAATTTACAGGACTATGGTAGATGTAAAAAGATGAGAAATGACCTTTTCAACATGACTCCAGATATTAAAATGATCTTACAATCTTATTATCATGAGAACATTTCGCAAAGTATTAAGCTCAATAAATTACCTTTTCCCCAAGCTTCTAACCCACCATCCCCGTGGGCTGGAAGAAGAGCTCCGCTGATTCATAGCCTCCTTATTTTAGCTGAATTGCTTAATTGGTATGTGTTCTACATCCCCAATTGAGTATTTGGAGCACAAATGAAGGTTAGAACCTTTGCGCTAGTTATCGACTGAAAGAAAATTGATTTGAGCTCAAGAGTGCAGGAGAAGCATGAATGTCTCCTAGGACTGACTTTTTTTTCTTCTGTTAGTTATTAATGTGCTGAATATAAAAATCTTCAATCTCGGTTGCTTATTATGGTCCACTTTATATACTATGTTGGAAATGCAACTTGTTTGTGTTAATAGCTCAGAATTATCTCTTGTCTATCCTAAAAATCAAATATCCAAAAGATAAGGCTGGCTTTCACTGTGGCCTGTATGTAAATGATGTCTAGTCTGGTTAGTAGAAATCAGGTTCCTTAAGGGCCATTTTTGCTCTCACATGATCCTTTACATCACTGGTTCTCTTGTTACTGCTTCTCCAGCTTTGTAATAAGCTTCATGATTTAGGACAATTATTGACACATGTTTTGTGATCACATTCATGGCATTTACATTCAAACATTGCCTCATGGTGTCATTAGTTGGTGTTCATGCAACACACGTTCCCATTAAAGGGAATCTGTCACCCTATTTTAAGCCTATAAGCTAAGGCCACCGCCATCAGGGGCTTATCTACAGCATTCTATAATGCTGTAGATAAGCCCCCGATGTAACCAGAAAGATGAGAAAAACAAGTTAGATTATACTCAAAGTACTGCAGTGCGCAGGCGCAGAGCCTCTCTGACCCTCAACAGGTCAGATAAAGTATGCCTGTGCCGGAGCCGCAGCGTGAAGACAAGAAGAGGACATCATCGTATAAAAATGGGAGGCGCCGGACTCGAACCTGCAACGCCCATTGGACTGGACCGCCCCTGGGTGAGTATAATCTAACTTGTTTTTCTTATCTTGCACGTTACATCGGGGGCTTATCTACAGCATTATAGAATGCTGTAGCTAAGCCCTTGATGGCGGTGGCTTTAGCTTACAGGCCTAAAATGGGGTGACAGATTCCCTTTAAAGAAAGCTTCCAGAATATAGTTTATAGAATTGTGTACAAATTCTTTAAAATAATAATTTCATATTTTTTATACAATTCTCTCTGTATAAAATTTTATTTGTAAAATTTCCTGAATTCATAATGATATCGATACTAGCACTGATTAGGCTGAATCTTTCGTAGCACAAAAAGATGTTGAGGTATGCGGTTGCTTATGCTAGAATGCCCAGCTGATAGTCAGCTCCCTTACCCAAAACAACTGTAAAGAAAAGTTCCTTTACTCATATGTCCAAAACTTTTCCAATGCTGGATTGAAAAAGACAAACTTTTAGAAATGTGGTAATGTATTTTATAATTTTTCCCACAAGCGTCTTCACCTACTGCTATCTGTAACCTTAAGGCTATGTGCACACGATGCTGAATTGCTGCGGAAATTTCCCAGCAATTCCGTAACTCCCTGCCATGCGGAATTGGCATGCGTATTCCCGCTAAACACTAGCGTTTTGCAAGCGCAATTAGCTTGCGAATGCTAGCGCTTTCCAAGCGATCTGTAGCATCGCTTGGAAAACTGATTGACAGGTTGGTCACACTTGTCAAACATAGTGTTTGACAAGTGTGACAAACTTTTTACTATTGATGCTGCCTATGCAGCATCAATAGTAAAAAGATATAATGTTGAAAATAATAATAAAAAAATAACAAATCGTGATATTCTCACTTTCAGGCGGCCCCCGCAGCCTTCCCGATCCTTGCGATGCTCCCGGCAACTCCCGTTCCCAGGAATGCCTCATGACAATGACCCCAGATTACGTAGCATCACGCGAGACCGCTACATCATCACAGGTCATTGTCGCAAGGCATTACTGGGAATGGGAGCTGCCAGGAGCATCGCTAGGCCTGGGCTGGATCCGGGGGCCACCAGAAGGTGAGTATATAACTATTTTTTATTTTAATTCTTTTTTTAAACAGGGATATGGTGCCCCGGTACCATCCGCACATGATCCGCTTACTTTATGCATGGTGGGCATAGCCCCATCTGGAAAGTAAACGGATCAATGCATTCCTATGTGTGCGGAATCGCCACGATAATGCACAAAGAATGAGCATGCTGCGTATTTTTCCACGATGGGCTGTGTTGTGTATGCGTTTTCGCGGCGAAACACCGCCGCAAAAACGCATACAATTTGCAACGTGTGCACATAGCCTAAATGATGTATTCTACAGCTACAGATTTCAACAGTTTTGCCCAGAAAATCAGAGGTTGTCCACTACTTTTTCATTCTTAGGAGAGGTCATCAATGTCTGATGGGTCTGGGTCCGACACCCAGCATCCCATGCCAATAAGCTGTACTTGGTGTGAGCGGCCGCCTGCCAGAACTGCTCGATTGCAGGGCTGCTCCATCTTCTCATGGGATTCAGATGTGTATTACCCTGCTGTTGCCACTATCAGAAGACGGAGCAGCTTTGCAATAGAGCAGTTTTGGCTGCAAAATCAGTTGATCGGCAGGGGTGCTGGGTGTTGGACCCAGGCTGATCAGAGATTTATGACCTAGATCTTCAATGAAAAAGTAGTGGGCAACCTCTTTCAAGAGGTTTTCTAGGTTTGGGACAAAAGTCCAAAGGTATTCTATGTGATTAAAGCCTGCCAGTTCGTGAAAGTGAGGGGTTCACAGGCAATTATTATTCACCTTTATGCCCCATTCTAGCCAGCTGTCACATGACTATATTTGTTCAATTTGCATACTCGCACTCACATGCTGACTAAACTCATCTGCCTTTTTCAATTAGTTTCTATGGCTAGAAGCTGAACGAATCTAGTCGGCATGTGATGGCAAGTATACAAATCACATACAGTCATGTGACCACCAACTAGCACAGGAAATCGTAACAGGCTTCATGAGTCTGCAGTCATATAGAGTGATTGCAGATTTTTGTCCCAAGCATAGACAACCTCTTAAAGTAGTTGTACAATAATAATAATAATAATCTTTATTTATATAGCGCCAACATATTCCGCAGCGCTTTACAGTTTAACAGTTTCAAACACAACAGTCATAGGTAACAATGTTAACAAAGATTAGAAAACACGGCTGCCTTCTTCTAGAAACAGAACCACACCTGTCCATGGCTGAGATGAGATGCAATGCAACACACAGACTTTGAACAGGTGAATTCATTAGACAAACAGGTTTTTTTTACCGTTTGACAAGTATGAAACGAATCTGTTATTGGCTTTCTAAGCCGTAAGTCACATGGAGCAAAGCAGTAACACATCAGGTGGGACTTGCCAAATGCACATGGATCAGTGAGGACCAGGAGAGCAGGGTATGCATAATGCTAGGCAGAAAACACAGATCCAGGAGTGTGGATATACACAGGACCTAAGAAAGTATAGTCAGTCGAGAACTTGCAGCAAACAAATGGTTAATGTCAGTTTCATGCTATCAATAGACAGATGGTCCATGGCAGAAACTAAGGCAATTAGCAGACATGTGGTTAACCACAGGGAGAAGTGATGAACATCAGAACTGGATACTTGCTTGAAGAAAAGATTGCACACTGTTGCAGTGGTGTTGTGGTGTGAAGAGCACCAGGGTAACCGAACAATTCTTTATGCTTACAGCACACAAATGGTTATACGTAAGTCTGAGCCAGGAAATGCCAGCTGAGCGACATGGATGCTGAAGCAAATCTCCAGGAGTACATGTAGTAACTGATCGCAAAGCTGCCTGAATACTCAGATAGCACATAGCTGTCTGAGCCGGTCTTAAAAGGTGTTGTGTGATGCCAAAGGTGTTTACCAGGTCACCTGAAAATCATGGAATGGAAGTGCCATAGGAGAATTGAGTAGGGCCCATCGCCGGTGCTGAGACGGGTAACCGAATCTTACAATTAGTGAATGTAGTCACATGATTTCAAAGCAATACAAATGGCATAGTAATATTGCATATAATTTTGTCTTATTATAGCCTACACAAAGTTGTGGTGCAGCAGATACTACAGCAGTGTAACATTGTACCACCATGTACAGTATGTGTAATGAACTGATACAGACGAGTGATCCTCAACAATAAAAGCTTATCGCATCACTCAAAAATGTACCTAGATGTTATCCGCAGGCCTTATGGACCAAATGGCAATAGTCCACGTAGGTGAAGTGTAGCGCAGATATGACAAGTATGTGTGCCTGGTAGGCTAGCTATATAGGTGATCATTGTCTGGAGTTTTGGAGAGTGTCTCATTGTTCTCTTAATCTATGCGATGGAGTAGCTTTACAGGTTTGGTTTGTCCATTAATACAATAGTCACACAGGCTGCAGTTCTGCCATACTTGTATCACGTTACCAAGCAGGATTGCACTTCACTCATTCTGTCGTGTGGTTTGCAGGAACCATACATGAAATATTCCTGTTATAATGACACGTGTAAGAACAGATGCTGAGATTTGCTTCCTTAGATTAGTAGAGGGGGCTAACTAAGAATGTTTAACATCTACTCTTATATGTGAATTTCATGTGTTTCTTGAGGATGTACCTTCATTTTTCTTTACTGTATTGTTTTTTCTTTGACATCTACCCTCCCCTGTCCCATTATCCGTTTTTGCTTGGAAGACATACATGTCTATAGCAATCATCACTTTCATGAAACACTGCGGTAATAGAGAAATTCTCTTCTTTATTGACCTTTGTAGCACGCTGCTTATTCCGATCAATATAGAGGCGAGCAGTGGGAAGCACTGCAACATTAGCCGTTCAGGCAGTAAACAACCCGTAGAGCAACACGCCTCGCGCTCTGCATGCTCCTGCTCCAATCAGTGTGGCAACTCTCCTCCTGCCTAGCAAACAGCATTGTAACCCCTGCCCTACTATAGGGCTCCCACCAGAATCTGGGCTAAATGTGGCGAAATGTAGACATAGCCAGACTGGGGCGATAAGCAATGTGCTTGATGCTTGTGATATTTTGAAAAGGATATTGTGCAGGGCCCCGAGAAGAGCCGGAAGTTTTATTTATTTCTCGGCTTGCACTTTAGGCTCCATGGAGATCTCATCACAACAATCCCCAGTCCAGACACTGCATACTGTGTTAACATGATTTTCTCATTCACCTGAGTGGAATTACCTAGCTTTAATCAGCATTTTTATCAGAATTGTTGATATGATTTGCAAGTAGCTACCTGGAATTTTACTCATAAGGGATTTTATTTACAGCAATGGCAAATGAATTCAAATGAACATGTATGCTCAGCAGGATCACGCCCTGCATGCCAGGCTTATAGGAGAGTGAGCGAATTCATTGTGTTCTGTCACAACACGGACCCGGCAATTGTATGGTGTTTGTAAGATGCTCTGACAAACAAAAATTAACTGTGCAGAAATCCACATGTCTATTCAGCCACCGACTGTGGCCCATCCAATAGATCGAGAAGGCTTACAGACAGTTTTAGGTTATTCTCTTATACTAAGTCGGTAAACACACCAAAAATGTAACACTTATGGCCCTGCCTCATTCAGATGCCCGTGTTGCACATAGTTCTTGTATGAGGGTTTTTCACAGATACAACATGTACCCATGTTTTTCTGTAAGCAAGGATGAAAAGGGCTAATACAAGTCCAAGGGTCCATGAAATACACGTACAGCACACGAATGGCATCCATGCACCAACCGTGTGCTGTCAAAGTAGAAGAGAAGCTGTGTAATTTATTTCTTTATCCATCTGAAAAACACGGGAAACACCCTGATGATTAGCAAGACTCTTGGATGACACACTTATGCATAACACTGATAACAATCTGATGATGATCTACTGCTGATAAAACAGTGATTGTATAAAAGCATCACTAAGCCGCCCAGTAAGTGATATATCGCTGAAATCAGGTTTTCTGACCCTACATTCTGCTACTCTGATTAAGTAGCAGCAACTTGGTGACAGATTTCCTGTAATGCATTTCAAAGATAAGTATATTCTGTACACCAGACCCCACACTTGATGGCGTACATAATACTTTGACAGCTATGTCAGAGTTTTCCAGAGGAAAAAGTTCTTATTTTGAGAATAGTAGTTTAGACTTCCCATTGGCCAACCCCATGTCCAGCGTGAGCGCACAGAGATCATTTCTCCTCCCTAGCAATGGGCTTTTGACGGGACATACTCTTGAAATCACATGAACATTTTATGAAGCATTTACACAAATCACGTATTTCACTAGTGATCTAGAGAACCATCTACAGTAGTTGGTACAACATGGTATGTGTAACAGTGTTTTTCTTTTAAAAGCCTGATTTAGTATTTCCTGGTGGATGATGCACTTCAACCATGTGAAATGTCTGTGGGACTAGATTATCCCTAAAATCCATTCAATGATGCAAAGCCTGGGCCTAAATATACTATTACTGAGATGCTAAGTATGTACTATGAAATGTTTTATGTATACAGCAGACTCCCTGAAACAAGCTATTGTAGGATCATTTTGTCCTTTGCAGAACAAATATTTCCCATTATTAAATCTAGTTTAGCTTGGAGCCATTTGGCTGACAGTTTTCCCTTAGTGAGCGTTTGAAATGTCCTCTCTTAAGTCTGCTTTCACTTCCCGTTTCACCTTGTCTGTACAGTTCCCTTAGGCCCTTTATGGATAACCATAAATTCCGACGAGAACTTTTCAATTCTTTTTATCCTTGCTTAATATCCTGCTCTGTTACCGTTCTCCAGGGAACTTCTCTGGAGACCTATTTCAGGCTGATTACAAGGTACTGCATACTATGAGGAACTGCATAGCAGGAAATGCCATTAATTCAGCACACCTGTAAATCATATTAAAGCCACAGCAAGAGCGAAATGCAAAATTAGCATATTGTTGTGGACAGCGTGGAGATCAGATGAGGACACCATTGAGCTTTGCAGTTGTTTTTTTTTTTTAATCGTTATTGCTTATAAAAAAAGAAAAAAATGATTGGATCTTACATAAGAGGCTGAATGAATATTGACCACTAGTGGCATGCATTCTTATGTGGGATGCAATTGAAAAGATTTTACACAATCTGCAAGGCTATGTTTAGACGGGCCCCAAAATGTTTACACCAGTCATGTCTATATCTTTGTGTGCTTAACCCCTTAGTGACCGGGTAATGATTCACCAAAAGCAAATTATTATTAATGAAATCACTGAACAAAACACTATACCAATAGGATTAAAGTAAAACTCAACTTTTAATAGTATAGAGGTCTGCTGTTCGGCTTATGGTAAGGAAGTGAGATGTCATAGAAAGTATTGACATCTCACAAAAGTGAGATGTCATAGAAGTATTTTCAAAAACAAATATTGTACATGAAAAATAAGAGGGGGACAACAAGTGCAATAAACAGGGAATGAAGGCTCAGGTGACAGACCACGTATTCCCAGTTATAATGGGGAGTCTAATGGTAAAATGATGTAGATGCAAAAGATTGATGATAATAAAAATGTTAATTGCACCTATTCCCAAGTATATTGCACTGTACAAAATTATAAAGTCGGGTCTTGAATGAAAAGTGTGCTGTCACCCTGTTTAACTGCAGACTTGTGAATCCTCCCACCACACGCAGAGTGACTGCAGACTTTTCTAGACTGGACAACCCCTTTAATGCTCACTATGGTTCACAAGTGGAAACAACTGGAGTATGAAAGGGAGTTATCTGGACCCAGCCTACTGGTCTTGGTTTACAGTTGTTTTGTATCTTCTCGTACAAATTACCCAGATTTGTAAGCATGTGCTCTAAATGGAGTGGGAAATAAAATATCAGTCCAGCAAGCATCTCATGGTAGAAAGGTCAGTTGTATTGATTGTAGAAATGGGTGGAGAAGGCTTCATCCCAGCCTTGGAGACTTGGAACAACTCAGTAAAGACAAGTCAACGATCTCACAAGAATATTGGCAGATACTTGCCTTTATTTCTTTTCGTCCCCAAGGTCTTTGAATAAAGGCCAGTAATAAAATCTCCAGGAAGGGTAAGACGAGCGTTTGGTCTTCTGAAGTGGAGATGGATGATCTGAAAATTGAGCACCTATGCTGCACCACAAAGTGTTACTGACAGCGACATGCCATCATCTATTGCTAAAAAGCAATTTCACAGGAAACCTATGTAACAGCATCATTGTGCGCAAATGGATTTTCATTATGCTGTGTGAGAGTTCATTCCCAAGCTTGATAATGATTTTCTGACTCCGTTAAGTCCTATTTCCAGCTGTTCCTAATTTGAGAATTGTTTTATTACAGATTTTTCATAATCACCTTGACTTATTCTTCAGTTTCCTAATTACAGAGAAGGCTGATTCCTACAGATAGAAGCCTGTTTCATTGCCATATTCTGAGCCTCATTGTATAACAGGCCGGATGTTATTCTGCTAGAGCAGTGGGCTTGCCTTACACAGTTACTTACCAGTGAGATTTCCACAGTCTAATATATAAATAAAGATATGCAGCATAATACAATTGCTGTCTTCCCCTGATGCCATGGTCTATGACCATGCCTTCCTGTGACTAGTGACTGGACTAAACCTTAACCTCCCGTGCCCTCTGTCGTAGATTACTATTGCCCTTTTCCTTATTGTCAGAAACTAAAACAAATGCAAACACTTTCTGTGATAAATCTGCCTAGTTATACTGCATTTCCTGCTAACCATCTCATCAGATAAAGACTCAATGTGTGCGAAGGGGATTTTTTTTATATTTATGTATCTGTGGCACTGAGGTGAACTGTTGGTAAATGAGTAAGAATATGCGTCTTGTGTCTGCCATGTGAAATACCTAATCTTCCTCATTTTACCAAGAAATGGTTAACATCAGCCCGATCACAAAAGAACCGCATATTAGTCAGCCTGAAAGTGATTGAGGAGGGCAGAAATGATTCAGTTTATGAGGAAGTCGGTGAAAAGATAATAGACTGTGTAAGGCAGAGGTCTTCTCGCTGCTGCCTATGGTCACTATGTCGTAGTTTTGGGCACACATTGTATGATAATCTGCGGTAACCTTTGGATATCTTGCGAGCCCCCTGGTGAGGGATGTCAGTGCAGAGCATGGCTGTGGTAAGTCTGGCAACACTGGTCACATACAGTTATACTGTTGCTTTAGCCCTAGCTGCAATATGACAGATTTCTTTTTTTTTTTTTTTCCAGCAGGTATATAAGTTGCACACAAAATACTAAACCTAAACTATGCAATAAAATAAGACATGGTGTAAGATGTATATTTTGTGTTCTTTTGGCACACTTTGTAGTAGTCGGGACTTATTATTTACTGATATGTTTTATGCTTTTGGATGGTTCCTTAAACATTCTCCTTAGATGTGAAAATGTAACTGGTTTCTTTGGGTTTTGTTGAAGGATGTAAAACCACTTATCACTGCATTTTTCTCCTATTTGTAATGTGCGAAGTGTCTTAGGCTACGTTCACATTTGCGTTGTGTGCCACTGCGTCGGCGCCGCAGCGCACAACGCAAACAAAAACGCGGCAAAACGCACGCTAAAACGCTGCGTTTTGCGCCGCATGCGTTCTTTTTGGCCGAAAGTTGGACGCAAAAAAAATGCAACTTGAAGCGTTTCTTGCGTCCAACGCTTGCGGCCATGCGGCGCAAAACGCAGCACAACGCATGTCCATGCGCCCCCATGTTAAATATAGGGGCACATGATGCATGCGGTGACGCTGCAGCGCTGACCGCAAATGTGAACGTAGCCTTATATAGTTACTTCTGCAGTCGTAAGGTATGTGAATATAACAAATTTATAATAAATGACATTTTTGCACTTTGCAATGGTTAACATTGGTAAAGCATCATTCTGCAGCATTGCTCTCATCTGCCCTGTGTGGAATGACTGCCTGCTAGATGGGACAGGTGGCGAGGCTAGCTGCCAACATCTAGCGGGGATCAGTCAAGTCTCCAGTTGTAACTTGCAGGATTTGTGCATGATACCTGCCTGGTGTAGCCAGTTGCCTCTGCAACTGTGCTGCCCAGCATTTAGCAGTGCCTCTCCATGCCCAATGTCATATTCCTTACTAAGGAGATCTCAAAAGATGTATTACTTTTATTAGAGGTTTTCTCCTAGGAAATGGAACTCCTGTTACTCCAACAGGCTACATGTTCAAGATTGGCATATGAAACACCAGCCTTGATAAATTTGCCCCTACACATTTTTTTTCTACCATTTTGTTGCTGGCTAAATTATTTCGGTAGTCCTGAGGACTCTTGGCCAATTGCATGTTCCAGAGCTCCCATAATGAAAGATTAATGATCAGGATGAATTAATATCTTGGTTAGCTTTACAACCTTGTGCATTTCTACCTTGCAATTATTAACATAACAAAATATTTTTTTTTTCCGTAGTTTGCGACTTGTTCATTTTTTTCTATAGGCATTAGCCTATAGTCCCATTTCCACCAGCCATCTGTCGGCACTAAATGAGCCTCAGTCAGCTACTTGTTTAATGATCGATGGTCATTCCCTCTTTACACAGACAGACCGCACATCAGATGGGTGCTAAATGGCCTTCAATGCGCATAGGCTCTTATGGTTCTTGGATCAAAATTGGACGATTTTTCATACACTTGTGTGAACCTGGCCTTACACATTGCCTTAGAAACATCCATTTTTTTTTTACTCAAAGCTGGCATTCTTGGAATATCAGGATTATCACCATACATAAAATATTGCTCGGTGTATGACTTCAAGCTAATATGTATTTCCAGTTCAGTGACTTAGAGTTATAGAGTCATCACTTAGGTTTGTTTTGCATCCAATGTTAATCATATGTATGCTTTAACGAGCTTTTTTATACGTTGTGGACAATTAAATATTCTGCAGACACCCAACAACATTACTGCTCATAAGCCTTCAATTCAGCATGCAGAAGCACCATGATCTGCAGAATGATTTAGCATGTACAACATATGCCAGTATAAAAAAACTGTAAAAATGTAGGTATACTCTGACATTTTTCTGCACAGTGGCGCCATTTTCTGTGCAGGGAGCAGTATCACAAAATCATTCATGTGAATAGTGTCGTGCTGCAGTTATAGCAAGAAGAAAGGTAGTTGTAATATGTTAATTGGCATAACTTCATAGTTGCCATTGCAGTCTAATAAACTGGCTCTAACTAAATTTATTGTATAACTACAAAACAAATGTTATACATTACAATTGACAAAGCGAAGTGCTTGTGCAGCCAGAAGTCCCATCTGTCTCTTGCAGCAAGATCGAAGTTATGCAAAAAAAAAAGTCAATCAAAATATATTTTAATTTTATAAATGTTTATGAAAAATTAAAATATATTTTAGCCATTTGAGATATTACTGTGGGTGAGGCCTGCACATACTTTCCACTTTCTTGATGTTTATCAATAAACCGCATGAATAATTAGTTGTCTTAAAAAAAAATCTACTTTTTCTTCATAAAGCAACACACAGGCAGTATTGAAACCGAATAATATCTAATCCATCAATATGTTAAGAGTGTAAGGACTTAGTTTTTTTAAATTAGAAATGTGTTGGGCTTCTGACCCACTTGCAGACACAATTTACCCCTTTCTTAAACTGGAACTGCACTTTCAACAAACTTATGCATAAATCAGTAGTACAGGTGATTATAGGAAACTTTGTAATGTATCTTGTCAGAGAAATTTGCTATCAGCTACTTCTCCCCTTTGTCTACTGAACATGTATTCTCTATGAAGAAACAACTCAGATCATCTTGCTTTGACCAGACAGACTGTACGTTCACTATGTTGTCATAGGACACAGCCCATTATACTTTATGGAGAGGGAAAGAGTGAACAGGCAGAGGGAGACAGATCATGCTGAGGTTTCTAACAAGTCTTTTACTTCACCCCATAGTTGAATTCAAATCCAGACAGCTCAGCTCTGCTGTATAATGTCCTCCATGCAGATGCAGCTTATGTTTTTCAAGTCAGTGTTATTTTGTGAATGGGGGTGAATATGCCTTGGGACCTGTTCAGATCTTACATTTTGTGCATTTAGTGTGTATGAGCGGAAAGCTCACTATTCATAGAGCTTATTTGTCAGATGAAGAATAAATGTGTATTCTTTTAGCCATTCTAAGTATGGAATCATGTAGTAGACTATGCGTTTACATCCCACGAAGTTCAATAAAAAAAGCATATTCTCTAAACATTGCAGCCATCCATTAGTGATGGATGCAACACTGCATGACATCCTGCACACGATACAATACACTTTTACATCATGAGTAGTGATGAGCGAGTATACTCGTTGCTCGGGTGATCTCCGAGTATTTGTTAGTGTTCACAGATTAAGTTTTCATCGCTGTAGCTGAATGATTTACAGCTACTAGCCAGCTTGATTACATGTGAGGATTCCCTAGCAACCAGGCAACCCCAACATGTACTCAGCCTGGCTAATAGCTTTAAATCATTCAGCTGAGGGGATGAAAACTTAATCTCCGAACACTAACATATACTCGGAGATCACCCGAGTGTGCTCGGAAAAACCTGAGCAACGAGTACACTCGCTCATCACTAATCATGAGTTGTTCAGTAGCCGTTTATGACATATACGTTGGATACTTCTGGATTGCCCATTCCTTCTAAAGGTAACTGCATAGTAAGCAGCTTGCAGGAGATTGTGCATCCGTGGGGTTCTAACAAGCTGTCAGACTCAGCCCAAATGCCTACAAAGAAGGTGGCTTCCTGATCGCTGGGTACACAACGTTGAACCAGCGTTATGTTTGCAGATTAGGAAGCACTGATGATCATTCCTCCTCCGGACCCAACAGTTATATCATTGCTGGGTGTAGGGAGGGTACCAGCCTCAGTCACAGAGAAAATCCGCAATTATTGTAATGTATTAACATGTTCTAATGCCGCCAACGATCTTTTAAGATGATATGGGTGGCACGTGTGCAAAATAATGTCCAATATATAAAAATCCTTTGTGGTTGTAAAAGAAAAAACACAATTGTGAAAAATAGACAGATTTCATATTTTTCTTTACATTTCCCTGATATCGGCAAAAAAAAGGTATATAAAAATTACGGTACATAAAATTAAGCCCCATGTATTACGAAAAAAAGGCATAAACTATTTTACTATCCAAGTGAGAGCATAGTTTAGAGCTGTTAAAAGTACATGTACAATAAAACCCGAAAGTGTGTCTTCTCAGGAATGGGGGAAAATGGCCCGTTCCTGGCCTTGGTTAAACATTATAGTCAATGAGCAACCAATGCCACTGTTGGACATCTGTTTTCTCCATTTGCTTACTATGTGTTGGGAGTTGTTCTCTGCATGTGCATTAAACACTCTAATGGATTAGTGGGTATGGTGAATTATTTACTGCATTTTGGGAATCAATGTTAACTGCGTAAGAATATATCTTTTATCTGGAAAAAAAAAAACATGAAAATTCCCTTGACTCGTCCTGTATGATCTCTTCTCTGTGATCTCTTACCGTAATTTATACATATTTTTTTTCACATGAAGCCATCTGATGTTGTTTCAGTCAAACCGACGCTAGTTTCAGTCTCAGAAGACGCTTGTGAGTCACACCGAAATTACCGAGATGTGGGTACAATTCAGTCATTTCATTTGTGGGATTTCACCTTGGGTGAAAGAGAGAAAAGGAAATCAGTCCAAGTTTTCCTCTCATTTCTCAGTCACGAAAAAGAAAAGTCTGCCCTGCCCATACTGGTGTTTAGAGTCTGCTGACTCTACTTTATGTTGTCCTTCATAGGCCAAATGGAATACACCTAGACACACACACACAAGAAAAATAACCCTAAATCTCCCAATCCCCAAAATAAGTTAATTGAGACCCTTAATCTATAACCAGTTAAAAATGAGCATCTGTAGATAACGAGTCTGTGGATGATTCTGTTCTTCCTTGTCAGGAGTAAAGGTACCTTCACACTGAACAACTTAACAACGATAACGATAGCGATCCGTGACATTGCAGCGTCCTGAATAGCGATATCGTTGTGTTTGACACGCAGCAGCGATCAGGATCCTGCTGTGATATCGTTGGTCGGAGCTAGAAGGCCAGCACCTTATTTCGTCGCTGGATCACCAGCTGACATCGCTGAGTCAGCGTGTGTGACGCGGATTCAGCGATGTCTTCACTGGTAACCAGGGTAAACATCGGGTTACTAAGCGCAGGGCCGCACTTAGTAACCCGATATTTACCCTGGTTACCATTGTAAATGTAAAAAAAAACAAACACTACATACTTACATTCCGGTGTCTGTCGCGTCCCCCGGCGTCCGCTTCCCTGCACCCTATTTACCCTGGTTACCCCGGGGCTTCGGCATCGTTGGTCGCTGGAGAGCTGTCTGTGTGACAGCTCTCCAGCGACCACACAACGACGAAACAGCGACGCTGCAGCGATCGGCATCGTTGTCTATATCGCTGCAGCGTCGCTTAATGTGACGGTACCTAAAGACATCTTTTTCTATTTCCCCATAATATCCTGGTCTCATCTAGTTACACATTACACTTGTTCAACAGCCACCCTTTATGTATCCATGCGTTTGTTCCCCTATGCCATGCTGCGGGCTAGACCATACATGGCCATCAAAGAGCGGGTAAGACCACCACTACCTTTTATTCTGCACCAAGCATGGCTCCCATGTAGTCCTCTGCTGTGTATCCTCCACTGCTCATCACTAGTATCAGTCAGACTAATTGTTCATGGGCAGTTATTTTGATGTCCCAACCAACATTGACGTGTAGCGAGGCTCATCATAATATTTGAATTAGTGACATCAATTTTCAATGCAGACAGAAAGATCAGATAGGTAAAGTCCATCGCTTTCTATCCTTGACAGTATCACTCTGTTGTGGATGGATCAGGCCTCACAGACATTAAATTACTAGTGGTTTCAGTTAAAAACCGCAGAACATCCAAAAAATTATGTATTGCTTCACCGTCTAAGATTTTGAACCACTGTTTTCAGTGGGGAGTAGGGTTTATTTTTTTTTTTCTTCACTCAATGCCTTCTTCCTATATTCTAATGGGAAAAATCAAATCCGTTCATCCTGGTTCACAAATGGAAGCTCCATATTTCCTCACACACTGCAGCACCTGTGAGACTGTCGGACATCTTGTGAAGGTCGCTGTGCTCATTTATTCAGAATGGGATAAAATCAAAGACCGAAATCCCCTTATCTTCTGCCGCTGATTAATTGCCTCATTCAGGTTTGACTTTATTGCAGTTAAACATTAATTCAGCAGGACCTAATACGGAATTCTGTTATGATCTTGCTTTTGCATTAATGATGTTGCTGCATCATTTTTGTTTAATAAAGGGATGTGATTACTAATAATATAGCATTCTCCAAACCTACTGCTCGAATGTTATTGTTTACTAGATGGTAACAGACCAAGAGACGCCATTTGTCATAGCTGGGACTTGTTTTGTGAAGAATTCTTTGTATTTTCCTAAACTATTCCCAGATATGGGAGAAATATGAAGAATAGAAGTGATGTCTTCCAACGCAAATCATTGCTTGTAGCTGACATTGGTGATTATTGCTACAAATAATTCATCACTCATATCCCTGAGAAAAGATACAAAGTGGTTCATTGCCTGTGATAGTCACCGATAGACAGTCACCGAAAAATATCCAAATAAAAAAAAATTACTGTTACACTCGACCTTCAAGTGAGATTGAGATATTAAAAGTAATTTACTTCAAAGTCACACATTAACAATACATCAAATCTTTCTGCAAACGCAGAACTAAAGAGACCCACAGGCATTATTCCCATGTTGTTCCAGTGATGATTATTGTATAAGGCTCATTCACGTATGTCTCATTTCCCACTAGTTAGTGGATGTTGTCTAAATCGTGCGTATCCTGTTAGCTAAGCATGCTATGAAATAGATACATAAATATTGGATAGATGCATCGATATGGGATAGATGCAAAGATATTACATTGATAGATGGATACATAAATGTATACTTGGTTAAATACATAGATATGGGATAGATGCGTAGAGATGGGATAAATACCAGATAGAGAGAAAAAGTAGCATGCAAAGCACTGTGATCACCAAAATATATACCTATTGAACTATATGAAATCTCCAACCTGGTATGGAGTAGCTTGTGAAGTATTATTGATAACTGGTGGGTTTGCAAAGGACACGGCCCTATTGTGGGCTACTGTGTGTGTGTTTTCTGTATTATATGTTGTTTTAAATGTTTTTAAAGGGAATCTATCACCCCAAAATTCACCTATAAGCTAAGGCCACCTCCATCAGGGGCTTATCTACAGCATTCTGTAATGCAGTAGATAAGCCTCAGATGTACCTTAAAGATAAGAAAAACAAATTAGATTATACTCACCCAGGGGCGGTCTGGTCCGATGGGCGTCGCAGTCCGGGTCCGGCACCTCCCATCTTCATACGATGACGTCCTCTTCTTTTCTTCCTGCCGCGGCTCCTGCGCAGGTGTACTTTATCTGCCCTGTTGAGGGCAGTACTTTGCTCTGCCCTCAACTCGACGGATTGTGACGGGAGATGAAAGACGGAAGTGTGAAAGAGGCCTAATGGGAGATCTCTGTTGGTGGTGCCTTCCAGTTTTTCTTCCGTGTGAGATAGGATAGATAGAGCATACATACTTAGATACGTAGTTGAATACATAGATGCATGCATAGATGCATACTGTGAGGCAGTGACAGGTATTATATGAGAGGGTCGCTATGTATCTCCCAGGATGCGCATAGAAGACTACTAAATCCTCTAGAGTGCATTGCAGTCACAGGCATAGCTGTGGCTGCAGTGCAAAATAAAACTAAGGGTACCGTCACACAGTGCCATTTTCATCGCTACGACGGC
Organism: Ranitomeya variabilis; assembly: GCF_051348905.1. Classification (NCBI taxonomy): domain Eukaryota; kingdom Metazoa; phylum Chordata; class Amphibia; order Anura; family Dendrobatidae; genus Ranitomeya; species Ranitomeya variabilis. The sequence goes on from NC_135232.1 coordinate 255,932,734, forward strand.
ACGATCCGTGACGTCGCAGCGTCGTATGATTATCGCTCCAGCGTCGTAGACTGCGGTCACACTTTGCAATCACGGCGCTGGAGCGATGCCGAAGTCCCCGGGTAACCAGGGTAAACATCGGGTTACTAAGCGCAGGGCCGCGCTTAGTAACCCGATGTTTACCGTGGTTACCAGCGTAAACGTAAAAAAAACAAACCGTACATACTTACATTCCGGTGTCTGTCCTCCGGCGTTCTGCTTCTCTGCACTGTGTAAGCACCATAGCCGGAAAGCAGAGCGGTGACGTCACCGCTGTGCTCGCTTTCCGGCCGGCAGGCGCTCACAGTGCAGAGAAGCTGAGACGCCGGAGGACAGACACCGGAATGTAAGTATGTACTGTTTGTTTTTTTTACGTTTACGCTGGTAACCACGGTAAACATCGGGTTACTAAGCGCGGCCCTGCGCTTAGTTACCCGATGTTTACCCTGGTTACAAGCGAACACATCGCTGGATCGGTGTCACACACAACGATCCAGCGATGACAGCGGGAGATCCAGCGACGAAAGAAAGTTCCAAACGATCTGCTACGACGTACGATTCTCAGCAGGGTCCCTGATCGCTGCTGCGTGTCAGACACTGCGATATCGTAACGATATCGCTAGAACGTCACGAATCGTACCGTCGTAGCGATGAAAATGGCACTGTGTGACGGTACCCTAAGTGTGGACCTGGTGAAGTTATTTGACCAAGGCAATATTTACGAAAACCCGTTAAGGGCTTTTGTTTTTGGAGCGAACTACAGGATGGTAGTGGGGCAGTTCACTCCCTCCAGGCCGGGTTTTACAAGTGGCCCATGGCCACAGATTCCTTTTGGAAACCCTGCAGTAAAGGGTTTGGGTGTGTTAGTGCCAAGAGCAGCGAATGTCTGGCACCCCACAGCGCGATACGGTGGTGCAGTCGCTCTTGGCAACCGGTCTCGGATACGGACTGTTGTGACGTTACTCTCAATATTCTGCACAATGCTATTAATATAAAGAATAGGGCCTAAGGTGTATTCATCCTCATGTTGTGCAGCTGTAAAGGACAGCCATTATGTTTGTTAGTCAGCGGTGGTTTAATAGCCTGTTTACACAAACCATCCCTGCTTCAGATGTGCACTGAACGATCTGTTCTAAATCAATAGCTTATCCTTGTCAATACTGTGCTATTCTGACATTTTCAAGTCTGTCAGTGGCTTCTTCTGAAATTTACTGTATAATCACTATTTTCAAATAGAGATAACCTTGCCTTTGAACAAGAACATAGCTCAGGAAAGTGAGCAGAGACTAGAAGAGCTGCTCTGGAAGCAGATGAGGGAACAGGAGCTTGTGATTTTGCAGGACTGAACACAGCAACTCTGGGTTAGGAGCTGACAAGGAGGGAGAGACAAGTATCTCTCGACTGTATAAAAATGAATGGACTGGAAGGAGGTCATCGGGATCTCATGAGTTAACTCCTCAGCCTGGAATGTATTCTCTGCGCATACTTAGGGTGGTCGGTCTCCTTGGCAACACGCTGTAAGATAATGACAGCAAATGGAAAAAATCAAGTCAACTGAAAACTTTCTTATTTTCATTCCATCTTGCTATCCCAGTTTCATAACATGAGAATAACCCTTTAAGATAGTGATATTAAGTGGTGAACCTTGATTGCTTTCTTGAAAAGGCATTGGTGAACACAGATGAAAAGTATGTATTTAATATCTCAACCTTCTCTTTATCATCTACAAATATATTCCTATGGACATCTTTTAGGGAACTGATACTATTCTTTTTTCTTTTTGGATTTAATGTATTTATAGAGCTTTTTGTATTTATTTCCTTTAATGCATCCAATGTTGGGCCTCCATCATTATCTTATAATTACATTTATATAAGATATGTGTTTGTTACCCTACTTTCCACTGTTGATTTATGTTTCTCTCGCACTACACTCCTGAGAACCCTTTTGTAATGCCCTGGAAATCGCAGAAACACAAACAAACAAGGGCAGTGCAACTGGCAAATCTGCTCCCCAACAATAGGATCTGTCCCAGAGCCCGCACATCATCACTGTGCTGAAAAAATGTGCAACCCACTTAATAACACTTATTAAAGAATAGGCTTTGTGGAACGTTTCACACTAATTAGAAGGTTTGCTTTGTTGTGGCTTCATTTTGTTGGATTCTTTTCATTAATTGTCTGTTCCTTGGTGTTTAAATATGGCTTCTAGTCCATGAGTACTTCATACTATTGTTTAAACCCTGTGAACAAATTCCTAGCTTTAAGAAAGCTGCCTTTTCAGTTCAGGGAATGTCAAGCCCCTGCACCCTTTGTACCAGTGCCCCCTTTCAACACATCTGTGCTGTTAGGGTATGTGCACACGTTGCGGATTTCTTGCAGAAATTTCCTGAAGAAAACCGGAAATTTTCTGCAAGAAATCCGCATTTTTTTTTTTGCGTTTTTTTTCCATTTTTTTCGCGTTTTTTTAGCATTCTGCAAGCGTAATTAGCTTGCAGAATGCTAAAGTTTTCCAAGCGATCTGTAGCATCGCTTGGAAAACTGACTGACAGGTTGGTCACACTTGTCAAACATACTGTTTGACAAGTGTGACCAACTTTTTACTATAGATGCAGCTTATGCAGCATCTATAGTAAAAGATGGAATGTTTAAAAATAATTAAAAAAATTAAAAAAAAGGTTATACTCACCCAGACATCTCCTCACCGGCGTCCGTTCCTCTTCCTATAGCTGGTCTGTGCGCACAGGACCTTCCGTGACGTCACGGTCACGTGAGCGGTCACATGACCGCTCACGACCAATCACAGGACAGTGACGTCATCGGCAAGGTCCTCCACCGCACACCAGCTACAGGAACCGAAGCGACAGCGTGCAGTGGAGGCGGGAAGACATCGAGGGTGAGTATAGGACTGTTTTTTATTTTAATTCTTATTTTTTTACCAATTATATGGTGCCCAGTGCGTGGAGGAGAGTCTCCTCTCCTCCACCCTGGGTACCAACCGCACATAATCTGCTTACTTCCCGCATCGTGGGCACAGCCCCGTGCGGGAAGTAAGCAGATCAATGGACCCCTAGGTGTGCGGAATCCCCTGCAATTCCGCATTTTAATGAACATGTTGCTTTTTTTTCCGCGATGCGATTTTTTCGCGGAAAAAAAGGCTACATTTGCACAAAAAATGCGGAATGCACTGAAAATAATGGGAGGCATATGTAAGCGTTTTTTTCGCGTTTTTATCACGTTTTTATAGCGAAAAAACGCGAAAAAAACGCGAAAAATACTTAACGTGTGCACATGGCCTTAGAGATGAAAACCATGTATTCTCACACATAATAGTGCGCAAGTCCTTAGTGCAGCTCAACTTTTGGAGGTTCTTTCCAGCCAATTCTCTGGTGCCATCATCAGGATGAAGACACCAGTTATATCTCCTATGGTTTTTTTATTTGAGCCAAGTAGACCAATTCAGTCTGTACTTCTCTTCTACTGATGTACTGGGTGACTAACTATAGAACAATGTTACTAAACAAAAAGGTAAAAAGCAAAGGTGGTGCTCAACTTAAGCTTTCATTATTACTTCAAGGGAAAAAATGTATACATCGCTGGATCTCAGGGGGTGAGTATATAACTATTTGTTATTTTAATTATTTTTTTTTAACAGGGATATGGTGCCCACACTGCTAAATACTGCGTGGGCTGTGTTATACACCGCGTGGCTGCTGTATACTACATGGGCAGTGTTATATACTCCGTGGGCTGTGTGATATACTGCGTGGGCTATGCTATATACTACGTGGGCTGTTATATACTGCGTGGGCTGTGTTATATACTGCGTGGGCTGTGTTATATACTGCGTGGGCTGTGTTATATACTGCATGGGCAGTGTTATATACTGCGTGGGCAGTGTTATATAGTGCGTGGGCTGTGTTATATACTGCGTGGGCTATGCTATATACTACGTGGGCTGTTATATACTGCGTGGGCTGTGTTATATACTGCGTGGGCTGTGTTATATACTGCGTGGGCTGTGTTATATACTGCGTGGGCTGTGTTATACAGTGCGTGGGCTGTGTTATATAGTACGTGGGCTGTGTTATATAGTACGTGGGCTGTGTTATATAGTATGTGGGCTGTGTTATATACTCCGTGGGCTGTGTGATATACTGCGTGGCCTGTGTTATATACTACGTGACCTGTGTTATATACTGCGTGGCTGCTATATACCGCGTGGCCTTTGTTATATACTGTTGGGGCTGTGTTATATACTGCGTGGCCACTGTTATAAACTGCGTGGCCTGTATTAACGCATCGGGTATTCTACAATATGTATGTATGTATGTATATAGCAGCCACATAGTATATAGCACAGGCCACGTAATATTTGCTATATACTACGTGGCCTGTGCTATATACTATGTGGCTGCTATATACATACATACATACATATTCTAGAATACCCGATGCGTTAGAATCGGGCCACTATCTAGTAATAAATAATAATAATAATAATAATAATACAACCTTTCAGAGATTTGGCTATTTATTCTTTGAAGTTTATCTGCAGATAGGCCCATTGCTGGTCAATAGGATTTGCTGCTACACAAAACATTTTTCCAACCCTGACAAGTGTAATTAAAGAAATTACATTTTCTATATTCCATGTATAACTGGGTTTATGTTCTGTAAATATAGAGCATATGATCGGGGGTCTCCTGCTTACTTTCTGTAAGTAAGATCAGAGAGCTACTGCGAACAGAAGCTCTTGCTTTGGCAAAACCCAAGTCATCCAAGCATTTCCCACATTTGAATAGCTGGCATTTAATACTATACTTCTGAAGATGGACCTCCCAAAACCAATCAGGAAATTACTGATTACCAATCATGGCGGGACTGGATAACTATTTGTGTATGCGAGACCTCACAAGTCATAATATTCATAAGTAGTTCAGCTTTGATCGCTACATACACATACTGATAGAGAGAGACATGTATAGTCACCCAAAATGCAATGGAAAATTAAAGACTGCTATGGTTGGATACATGTAATCAGGGAAGAGAAGTTCTGTGCCAACATAAGCTTCTGTTAGAGGAGTCTGGAGGATAGAGTTGTCCAAGCAGGAGTACTCAGCCTAACCGATTGTTCTAGTGTATGAGGAGTCAAGCGAGTAACTTGGAGCCAAACAATTGTTAACTCAACTTCTATCTAATGTATATGGGGAGCCTAAGTTCTTAGTAGCCTTTTTTGGGCAAAGTACTGGCGCATTGGGGAAAACCTACTGTAGCTCCAGCTCTTGCAGTGTTTGTCTTATAGCCTGGCTGGGACAATATGTCATGGAGTCGACTGGTTTGGACTTTGCAGGAGGATTAGCTCTACTGGCAATGCCCTGGTGTATCACTCCTCTGAGCACATCTTTATACAGTTCCGTGCTGCAGTACATCCCACCTCTTAGCCCTTCTATACTCAGTCCCACACTGCAGGGCATTGTTCATCTCTGCCTTTCTATATAGAGTCCAGTCATACAAGTACATCTCTCCTTCCAGCTCCTGTATACACAGTCCAATCCTACAGGACATTACTTCCCTCAACATATCTATATATATAATTGTCTAAGGGTTTTTCTGTCTGTCTGTCTGTCCTGGAAATCCCGCGTCTCTGATTGGTCGAGGCCGCCTGGGCCTCGACCAATCAGCGATGGGCACAGTATCGACGTAGATGTCATAATGGTTGCCATGGCGACGATGATGTCATAAAGGTTGCCTTGACCAATCAGCGACGGGCACAGTCTGCCGCGAATTCTGGAATCATCATTGTCCATATACTACGGGGACATGCATATTCTAGAATACCCGATGCGTTAGAATCAGGCCACCATCTAGCATGTATGTATATATATATATATATATATATATATATATATATATATATATATATATATATATATATATGGAAAAAAGTGAGCCGAAACGTCGCGCAGTGATGTGGGTTGATTAAAACTTCACCTTTTTTTACCTGAAATCTTTGGAGTGCTGCCTTATTTTTTGCTATCTGGTGTGTGTATATATATATAAATATATAATATTATACATTTCTGCAGTTCATCACTCCTCTCAGATCATATAGGTAAATGCAATAGAAGTATGTGTTAAAGGAAAAGATTTTATCGTGAACAACTTCTTTAATTGTGAACACTTTACTTTTATTACCTTATAAGATTTTTAGGCTTTTTAGCCTTTGCTTTCTATTGAATCTGTATTTCGGGCTGTGTGTGCACTCAGACAGGAACTACAGTGGCTTGCGAAAGTATTCACCCCATTAGCTTTTTACCTATTTTGTTACATTAGAACGTGTTTAAATATTTTTGTAATACGATTTGTGTGTGATGCATAAGCACTAAACTAAGTTGGTGAAGTGAAGTGAAAAAAATATAGACATACATTTATGGGAACAAATACCTTTATACTCGAGTATAAGCCGAGACCCCTAATTTTGCCACAAAAACCTGGGAAAACTTAATGACTCGAGTATAAGCCTAGGGTGGAAAATGCAGCAGCTACTGGTAATTTTAAAAAATAAAATAGATACCAATAAAAGTAAAATTAATTGAGATATCAGTATGTTGTGTTTTTGAATATCCATATTGAATCAGGAGCCCCATATAACGCTTCATACAGTTTATGATGGGCCCCATAAGATGCTCCATATTAAAATATGCCCCATATAATGCTGCACAAATGTTGATTATGACCCCATTAGATGCTCCATACAGACATTTGCCCCATACAATGCTGCACAAATGTTGATTATGGTTCCATAAGATGCTCCATACAGACATTTGCCCCATATAGTGCTGCACAAATGCTGATTATGGCCCCATAAGATGCTCCATAGAGATATTTGCCCCATAGAGATATTTGCCCCCATATAATGCTGCACATGGCCGCATAAGATGCTCCATACAGATATTTGCCCCATATAATGCTGCACATGGCCCCATACAGATATTTGCCCCATATAATGCTGCACATGGCCCCATAAGATGCTCCATACAGATATTTGCTCCATATAATGCTGCACATGGCCCCATACAGATATTTGCCCCATATAATGCTGCACATGGCCCCATACAGATATTTGCCCCATATAATGCTGCACATGGCCCCATACAGACATTTGCCCCATATAGTGCTGCACAAATGCTGATTATGGCCCCATAAGATGCTCCATAGAGATATTTGCCCCATATAATGCTGCACATGGCCCCATAAGGTGTTCCATACAGATATTTGCCCCATATAATGCTGCACATGGCCCCATAAGATGCTCCATGCAGATATTGCCACCTATAATGCTGCACATGGCCCCATACAGATATTTGCCCCATATAACGCTGCACATGGCCCCATAAGATGCTCCATACAGATATTTGCCCCACATGCTTTTGCTGCGATTAACAAAAAAATGACATACCTCTCAGGCCCCAGGCACTTGCTATATTCACCGGTCCGCCTTCCACCGACCGCCGCCGCTGTGTCTTCCCCATCCTCTGCACTGATGTTCAGGCAGAGGGTTGCGCACACTAATCGCGTCACCGTGCCATCTGACCTGAGCGTCACTGCAAAGGATGGGGAAGACGCAGCGGCGGCCGTCAATGGAACGGGGAGCAGGTGAATATCGCGCACTGCATTATACTCACCTGCTCCTGGCGCGATGCAGTCCCTGGATCTCCGGCGCCGTCAGCTTCTTTCTGTATTGAGCGGTCACATGGTACCGCTCATTACAGTAATGAATATGCGGCTCCACCCCTATGGGAGTCCATATTCATTACTGTAATGAGCGGTACAATGTGACCGCTCACTACAGGAAGAAGCTGCCGGCGCCGGAGAACCAGGGATGTGCAGGGACCGCGCCAGGAGCAGGTGAGTATGATTAGACAGCTGCCGCTCCCCCTCCCCTGCCGACCCCTGGGAATGACTTGAGTATAAGCCGAGAGGGGCACTTTCAGCCTAAAAAAATGGGCTGAAATTCTCGGCTTATACTCGAGTATATACGGTAGCTAAAAATTGGCATGTGGATATGTATTCACCCCTTTTGCCATGAAGCTCCTAAAAATATCTGATGCATGCAATTACCTTCATAAATCACATGTTAGTGAAAGGAAGTCCCCCTGTGTGCAATCTAAGTGTCAGTATATACACACCTTTTCTGAAAGGGCTCAGAGGCTTCACCACTAACCAAACAACACCATGAAGACCATGGAGATCTCTAAACAAGTTAGAGACAAAGTTGTTGAGAAATACAAGTCAGGGATGTAATATATATATATATATATATGTATATATATATATTTATATATGTATATATATATATATATATATATATATATATATATATATATATATATATATATATATATATATATAAAAATGTCTCAATCTCAGAGGATCCTCCGGAGCACCATGAAATCCATGATCATCAAATGGAAAAAGCATGGTACCACAACAAACCTTCCAAGAGAGGGCCGCCCACCAAACTTTAAGCCCGGGCAAGGACGCTATTAATCAGAGGGGCAGCACAGAGACCAAAGGTAACCCTGAAGGAGCTGCCGATTTCTTAAGCAGAGGCAGGAGTATCCATTAAAATAACCACAGTAAGCTGCACACTCCATAGAGGAGGCCTTTATGGAAGACTGGGCAGAAAATAAAATACTTTATTTACACACAAAAATTGTAAGGCTCGTTTTGAGTTTGCAAAAGACACGCAGGGGCACTCTCCAAATTTATGGAGGAAGGGGTTGTGGTCAAAATTGAACTCTTTGGCCATGAAGGTAAATGCTATGTCTTGCACCAAACCAACACATCTCATCACCCCAAGAACACCATGGGGGTGGCAGCAGCATGCTGTGGGGATGTTTTTTGGCAACACAGACAGGGAATATGGTGCTAGTCGAGGAGAAGATGGATGGTGCAAAATACACGGACATTCTTAAGCAAAACCTGTTTGTCAGTTATTTGAGACTGGGATGGAGGTTCACCTTCGAACAAGACAATGACCCAAAGCAGAGGTGTCAAACTGCATTCCTCGAGGGCCGCCAACAGGTCATGTTTTCAGGATTTCCTTGTATTGCACAGGTGATAATTTAATCACCTGCACAGAATGATTCCAGCACCTTGTGGAATGCTAAGGAAATCCTGAAAACATGACCTGTTGGCGGCCCTCGAGGAGTGCAGTTTGACACCTCTGACCCAAAGCATACTGCTAAAGAAACACTCGAGTGGTTTAACCCCTTCACGACATGCCCCGTACTAGTACGGCGCATGTCGTGTCTCCCCCTTTGATGAGGGCTCCGGCGCTGAACCCACATCAAAGTCGCGACATGTCAGCTGTTATGTACAGCTGACATGTGCGCGCAATAGCGGCGGGTGAAATCGCGATCCACCTGCCACTGTTAACCTGTTAAAAGCCGCTGTCAAATGCTGACAGCGGCATTTAACCGGCGCTTCCGGCCGCGCGGCCTGATGTGAGCACATCGCCAACCCATGTCACATGATCGGGGGTCAGCGATGTGTCAGGTCCTTGAGACCTCTCTGGTTACTGATGCCAGCCTGCTGTGCGCGCCACCCTGTGGTGGGCGCTCATAGCAAGCCTGCAATTCAGCTACATAGCAGCGATCATCAGATCTGAGCCGATCGAGTTGTGCCAGCTTCTAGTCTCCCATAGAGGCTATTGAAGCATGCTAAAAGTTTAAAAAAAAAAAAAGTTGTAAAAATATGAAAAAAAAAAAAAAAAGTTTAAATCACCCCCTTTCGCCTCATCCAAAATAAAACAATAAAAAAAATCAAACCTACACATATTTGGTATCGCCGCGTTCAGAATCGCCCGATCTATCAATAAAAAAAAGCATAAACCTGATCGCTAAACAGCGTAGCGAGAAAAAAATTTGAAACGCCAGAATTACGTTTTTTTGGTCGCTGCGATATTGCATTAAAATGCAATAACGGGCGATCAAAAGAACGTATCTGCACAAAATCATTAAAAACGTCAGCTCTGCAAGCAAAAAAATAAGCCCTCACCCGACCCCAGATCACAAAAATTGGAGACACTATGGGTATCGGAAAATGGCACAATTACACTATGGGTATTGGAAAATGGCGCAATTTTTTGTTTTGTAGCAAACTTTTTTTCACCACTTAGATAAAAAAAAATAACCTAGACATATTAGGTGTCTATGAACTCGTAATAACCTGGAGAATCATAATGGCAGGTCAGTTTTAGCATTTAGTGAACCTAGCAAAAAAGCCAAACAAAAAACAAGTGTGGGATTGCACTTTTTTTTTGCAATTTCACCACACTTGGATTTTTTTTCCCGTTTTCTAGTACAAGACATGGTAAAACCAATGGTGTCGTTCAAAAGTACAACTCGTCCCGCAAAAAATAAGCCCTCACATGACCATATTGACGGAAAAATAAAAAAATTATGGCTCTGGGAAGGAGGGGAACGAAAAAGGGCCGCGGCGTGAAGGGGTTAAGGGGAAATGTGTAGATGTTTTGGAGTGGCCTAGTCAAAGCCAAGACCTTAATCCAGTTGAGAATCTGTGGTAAGACTTTGACGATTGCTGTTCACCAGAGGAAACCATCTAATGTGAAGGAGATGGAGCAGTTTTGCCACGAGGAATGGGCAAAATTCCCAGTGGCAAGATGTAGCAATCTCAGAGACTTATCCAAAGTGACTTGCAGCTGTAATTGCTGGAAAAGCAGGCTCTACAAAGTACTGACTTTTGGGGGGTGAATAGTTAAGCACACTGAAGTTTACAATTGCTTTGTCCTTTTGTCCTTTTTGTTTGCTTAACGATAAAAAGAAAATCAAATGTTCACAGCTGTAGGCATGTTCTTTACATGAACTGGTTCAAACCCTAAACAAAAAAAATTAAAAGTGAAAATCCAAGTTGTGAGGTAGCAAAACCCAAAAAATGCCAAGGAGGTGGGAGGGGGTGATTACATTCACAAGCCACTGTATGCACTGCTGTCTTCTTAGCTGCCCATCTGTTGGAGGTCTATTATGGGATGACATTGTGGGGGTCTTGATGCCTGGAACCCCATTAATTTCCTGGTAATGCAAGTACTTGCTAGATACAAATAAAAAATCAAGAAAAAAATGTTACTGTTTAATATCTAATCAAAGAAAAAGTGATCCAAATTTTGCTTCCTTGTTTTCAGAAAGCAGTTCATTTTGGGACCACCGTTGACAATTATACAATTTTCAAATAATCTGTTAGGATGGAGCAAAATCACTCTCTGGTAGAAACTAAGTGGCAGAATTTTGAGTATTCAGGGTGTGTAGGTTATAATATGCATAATATAAGAAAATGACATAAAGTAACTTAATTTTGTTTTTATCACGCATCAATTTTATTTGCAGATGTGTTGGTACTCAACGTAGAAAAATCTTACAAGGGTTCTGTGAAAGTTTTATAAAAAGGTAGATTTTTGCTTTAAGGATTCCAAAGAAATGGGAAGATTATTTCAAGACCTGTATGGGGAGTGAAGCTTTCTTTGAGAGCCTTGTGCATTCCTATACACATGGTATAGTTTTTTTTTGCTTTTGAAGTTAGCCTTGCAGCTGGGTTATGCTCAATAATGAAGCGACCCTGCCAATCAATGCACTCTGTTTTATATTACTTATTACTAAATTGAAAAGGGTGTTTTACAACTTCAATAAAGAGCTGATACGGCATGAGGTACATTTTTTATACAACTCTATGAACTTTGTCATTGAAAACATTATAGCCTTGAATGTGAGAGCACAGAGGAAAGCAATATAATTTGATTACCTATATTAATCAAGTAGAGTACAACATATAAAGCCAGTAATGCGAATGTCTGACTGGAGCCAGATAACCGTCTTGTGCATCTTAGTAAGATTTATTTTCAGTTATATAATTCATTTGACATGAACGGATCACCATAATTGCTGTTGCCATGCTTCTTTTTTCCTTTTAAAGGAACTGTCTGCTGGTACTAAAGCGTTGCTGACTTTAAATTAAAAACAAAGATTTGCGCGTAGTAAATGTTCTGGATTTTCAATAAATGTTTAAGTTGGCAGCGTAATTGTGCCTTAAGTGTTGTAGATGGAGAGAGGCATTCTTGGGAATATTTAGGGAACAGCGGAGAAATTTACATTTACTAACTCCCTTTTACTATTTTTTCCCTAAACCTATGTAAAGATTAATGTAGTGTAGGTGCATTACTCACTCATCGCCGCGATTTCTGGTATCCAGCACCATTCTTGTTCTCTTTACATGAATCAATCACATGATAGGAATTCAGAGTCTCTGGATCACAGTGTGCTCTATGGCCCCAATTCATCTAGACTGGTGTGATTCACACTGGCCTTGATAAGGTAGCGTGCTTAAGCCAGATGCTCCTGATTCATTAACAGAGACCTCTTAAGGCCAGTCTTACACGTCCAGATAATTCCGGTACCGGAAAAATCGGTACCGGAGTTGTCCGTGTGCTCACGTGGCACATCAGTGTGTCACACGGACCGTGCAGGAGACAGCGCTACAGTAAGCGCTGTCCCCAGCATGTGGTGCTGAAGCCGCCATTCATTCCTTCTCCCCAGCAGCGTTCGCTGGAGAGAAGGAATGAAAAATCATGTTTTTTGTGTGTTTTTTGGTTTTTAAAATAAAGTTCCCTGTCACCGCCCGCCTCCCACCCCCTGTGCGCCCGCCCGCTGGCATTAAAATACTCACCCAGCTCCCGCGATGCTTCCTCTCAGCGCCGCAGCTTGTCCTGTATGAGCGGTCACGTGGTGCCGCTCATTACAGTGATGAATATGCAGCTCCACCTCCCGTAGGGAGCTTTAATTAATCAGACCCTAAGTGTCAGCCAGAAGTCTCTAACAATATACAGGTGCTTCTCACAAAATTAGAAGATCATTAAAAAGTTAATTTATTTCAGTTCTTCAATACAAAAAGTGAAACTCATATATTATATAGAGTCATTACAAACAGAGTGATCTATTTCAAGTGTTTATTTCTGTTAATGTTGATGATTATGTCTTACAGCCAATGAAAACCTAAAAGTCATTATCTCAGTAAATTAGAATACTTTATAACACCAGCTCAAAAATGTATTTTAAAATCCGATATGTTGGCCTACTGAAATGTATGTTCAGTTAATGCACTCAATACTTGGTCTGGCTACTTTTGCATCAATTACTGCATCAGTGCGGCATTGCATGGAGGCGAGATCAGTCTGTGGCACTGCTGAGGTGTTATGGAAGCCCAGGTTGCTTTGATGGCAGCCTTCATCTCGTCTGCATTGTGTCTCTCATCTTCCTCTTTACAATACCCTATAGATTCTCTATGGGGTTAAGGTCAGGTGAGTTTGCTGGCCAATCAAGCACAGTGATACTGCTGTTTTTAAACCAGATAATGGTACTTTTGGCAGCATGGATAGGTGCCAAATTGTGCTGGAGAATGAAATTTCCATCTGCAAAAAGCTTGTTGGCAGAGGGAAGCATAAAGTGCTCTAAAATTTCCTGGTAGACTGCTGTGCTGACTTTGGTCTCGATAAAACACAGTGGCCAACACCGGCAGATAACATGGCTCCCCAAACCATCACTGATTGTTTAAACTTCACACTAGACCTCAAGCAGCTTGGATTGTGGCCTCTCCAATCTTCCTCCAGACTCTGGGACCTTGATTTCAAAATTAAATGCAACATTTTCTTTCATCTGAAAACAACGCCTTGGACCACTGAGCAACAGTCTTCTCTTTGGCCCAGGTAAGATGCTTCTGGCGTTGTCTATTGGTCTTGAGTGGCTCGACACAATGAATGCGGAGTGTGTCAATGACTGCTTTCTGGACATCTAAGTCAGCAGTCTTCTTGATTGTGGCACCTACTGTAACAGACTAAGGGACCTTTTTAAATGCTTAGGAAGCCTTTGCAGGTGTTTTTATTTTAATTATTTTAATTTCTTGAGATAATGACTTTTAGGTTTTCATTGGCTGTAAGAAATAATCATCAACAGTAACAGAAATAAACACTTGAAATAGATCACTCTGTTTGTAATGACCCTATATAATATGAGTTTCACTTTTTGTATTGAACAACTAAATAAATCAACTTTTTGATGATATTCTAATTTTGTGAGAAGCACCTGTATGTCTATGGAGCCTTGTTCTTTCGCTCCATAAACTTGCATTATAAACGCCACTTCTGGGTCCATACAGCACAGATACTAATACTTTTCCAGATTTACATATTAGCACCACTATTAATGTGTGTGATTATCTACTGAATATATTCAGAAAGATGTTCAAATTCAGTAAAATTGACATAAAATTATGGATCCATGGTTTGTTTTCACCTCGGCCTGTACCTTTAATAAATTTGGTGCATTTTGGACTGTCCTGCATTGCAAAGCAAAATTTATTTGCACTATAAGTTCCTCCGACTTTCTGGTGTAAATTATAATAAATTAGTCAAATTCCGGTTGGCCCCACCGCTTTTGCAAACTTATCCCACTAAGAATAAAGATACAGAAAAAATAAAAACCCGCAGCTTTTGCTGCAGTTACTCAAGTTACAAATGTGGTTGATTATGGATCTTGACTTCCCCATTAAACTCTAAAGGGAAAAACCTGCAACAAATCTGTATTTGTCCCAAAACATAAACTGACATTTGGATGAGATTTTAAAACACAGCAGATTCTATAATGGTCTGCAAATGTTCTGTCCACAAAATCCACATGAATCCTACTTAAAGGGAATCTCTCAGCAGGTTTTAGCTATGTAATCTGAGGACAGCATGAGGTAGTGGTTGAGGCACAGATTTCAGGGATGTGTCACTTATTAGGCTGCGCGCTGTTGCAATACAATGAATGTTTTATCTCTAGGTCCTGCCTTGAATACATGAACCCTGGTCTGAACACTCTCCCTGTTAATAGACAATGTAGATAGAGAGCTTGGTGTAGGCAGGGTGAGCTTTCTGAGTTCTGTTACATGGTACATCTGTTTGGCAGACATGGCTTATTATTGGTCTGGGTCTATATCATTGATGGATAGTTGGTTTATGAGGGCTTTCTGTATTATGTATAAGTTTGGTTTAAAAATAATGGCCAAAATTCATGAGATTGAATCAAATTTTGGTTTTCATAGTTTGCTGCTTCAGCGTTTTTAGATCTTTTAGTTGATGTTTCTATGGTTACAGAAGTACGGTTATAGGAAGGTCATAAGTATGTATTCTTGACAAATACATCAAGTTTATCCAAAGACCCAATATTTGCAGTGTTGACCCTTATTTTTTAAGATTTCTGCAATTCTCCCTGGCCTGTTGGATATCGGTTTCTGAGCCAGATCCTGACTGATGGAAACCCGTTCTTGCCTAATCGATGCTTACCATTAATCACAATTTCCGTGTTTTTGCTTGTCCACTCGCTTTGAGGATTAAGCACAGGTTATCAATATGATTGAGATCTTTCCTAGCCAAGGACCCATCATTTTAATGTTCTGTTCACCAAGCCACTTCGTTTAGTCACTTAGTCACTTTTGCTTTTTGAGACAGTGCTCATGGTGGAAAAAACATTGTTCATCACCAAATTGCTCCTGGATTATTGGGAAGAGTTGTTCTTGAAGTTGTTTAGATGCCAGTCTTTACTCCTGATAGTGTTCTTTGTGAGCCCACTCTGTTAGATGAAAAGCCTACACATGGAACATCTCAGGATGCTTTACTATTGGCCTGATACATGACTCATGGTAGCAATCACCTTTTCTTCTCCAGACAATCAATCTTCCAGGTGTCCCAAACCTTCTTGATGGAGGCCTTATTATACAAAATAACTTTACCTCTGCAGAGCAAATATATGGAAAACGATGCCGTGCCCATTGCCTGGGAGTATGTATAACTCATACATATATAACCTCCCATCCCGGATCAGAAACTGGCTAATCCCCGGAGCGCACAGTGAGTGCGTTGGAAGGATTCATAAGCCTGCAGTCACACAGTGACTGCAGACTTATTGGTTTGGACTGGACAACCCCTTTAACACTGTTTTCTGCAAACTGATGGCCACACTGTCCAATAAGTTTCTAATAAGGTATTTTAAACTTTTTTTGATAGGTTGTGTTTTTTGTATATTTGATTAATAAAGGAACTTGATTTGTACAACCTTTGTTTATTATGTGTTTACAACCAGCATTTGTATAGGTTTTAATTTTCCTATGAGACTCCTAGATGCCTTTAATTTTATATGTGTTTAGTGTTGAGGCTTCAAATTCCTTTTTAATGAGAAAACTCTAGTAATTTTATGTGACTGCAGACTGTCAAATTGTGACCGTGCGTAATGCGCCCTCTGCCATGATTTTACTGTATGGCCCGTGCAAGTAGTCAAATGACTATATATGCGATTTGAAGTCATTTGCCGACTAGTCTCATCTCCACTCGAACATTGAGAGAAGCAGGGGAGAGTCTAGTTGGTATGTAACCACAAGTATGCAAATTGAGTACACGTGGTCACATGATCGCCCACTCATACAGGAGATTTGTGATGGTGCTCACATCGCACACTCACAATTTGGCACTATACAGTCACATAATGACAGCTGACTTTTCTTCTTAGCTCGGAAAACCCCTTCAAGGTCTGATTCAACTGCATTTTCCTTCATATGGTTGTTTACTTGAATTGAAAATTGATGATTTTGTTGTGATTTATTTCAGTTCTAAAAAAAAAATCATTTTTTTTTTTTTAACTCTTTGTGGAGTAGTATCACTTGCCTAAATTGAAATAGAGTTGCCAAGTTCTGGTCATGATGCCTTAAGGTACCTTCACACGAAACGACTTTGTAACGATATCGCTAGCGATCCGTGACGTTGCAGCGTCCTGGCTAGCGATATCGTTTAGTTTGACACGCAGCAGCGATCAGGATCCTGCTGTGATGTCGCTGGTCGCTGAATAAAGTTCAGAACTTTATTTGGTCGTCCGATCGCCGTGTATCGTTGTGTTTGACAGCAAAAGCAACGATACCAGCGATATTTTACACTGGTAACCAGGGTAAACATCGGGTTACTAAGCGCAGGGCCGCGCTTAGTAACCCGATGTTTACCCTGGTTACCAGCGTAAACGTAAAAAAAATAAACAGTACATACTCACCATCTGATGTCCGTCAGGTCCCTTGCCGTCTGCTTCCCACACTGACTGAGCGCCGCAAAGTGAAAGTACAGCACAGCGGTGACGTCACCGCTGTGCTCTGCTCTCACTGTACGGCGGCACTCAGTCAGAGCAGGAAGCAGACGGCAAGGGACCTGACGGACATCAGATGGTGAGTATGTACTGTTTGTTTTTTTTTACTTTTACGATGGTAACCAGGGTAAACATCGGGTTATTAAGCGCGGCCCTGCGCTTAGTAACCCGATGTTTACCCTGGTTACCCGGGGACCTCGGCATCGTTGGTCGCTGGAGAGCGGTCTGTGTGACAGCTCTCCAGCGATCAAACAGCGACGCTGCAGCGATCTGCATCGTTGTCGCTATCGCTGCAGCGTCGTTTCGTGTGAAGGTACCTTTAGTCATGTACAAATGGATATATGTAAGCCTTTCATATCTCCTGGGTTACTCCAAATGTAGGACGGGCAGATTGGAGACTACTACTCTTTAGTGCGCTCTTCTGTATTCCCTGCTCATGGGCACTCAAAAAATCCACTTCTTGATTGCTACTTCACAACAGGGGCTCCTGAGAGCTCATAGCAAACAGACCAGAAGATGCTTCATTGCCTCTCGAAATGAGCTCTGCCGCTCAGGGCCATCGGCAGCTGACCGAAGTGATACAGAGCGCGTTTCTCTGTTGTTTTCCTCCTAACTTGCTATCATACCTTCTTAGTCCCCAAAAGCTCTTGTGTTAAACCCAGTGACAAATTTATGCTTGGTATTGGAAAGTGCAAGCAGTGAGGAGAAAAATCACAGTTGGTAACATTGATATAAACGTATATTGAAAATAATGGATTTCAAGTGTAGCTAAATATTAATAGTGGAAAAATATTCAGCTTAAAGAACATTGATTATTGCATCAGCTCGCCGTTTGCCCTAATATGCCATCACTGAGGACTTCTGTGACTGGTTTATTATTTTATGAAACATTATATGTACATTTTTGATAAGTGTTCTGGCTGTATGGTACATGTGAGCAATTTTACGACTTGTTATCCGCTTAGCTGTAGATTAAGAGGTTGTCAGAAGCAAGTTTTTGTATTTTTAGGGTTTTTTGTTTTTTTCAATTCAGCGTTCCTGGATGAAAACTTCCTGATTTAATTGTAACATGGGAAATAAAATACTCTGCTCCTAAATGAGACATTTGGTGAAAGTCTTTTTCATTATTGTAATTAAGGGAAGGAAACCATTATCAGGACAGTTCAACCACAGACGTAAAAAAAAAACACAACTTTTTCTGAGGTTTGCTACATGACATTTACAAATCTATCAGATGTGCCAGATAAACAGATTAAAGTATGACTGACTTTCCTTAATATTGCTAAATACTGACTTATAAATGGTAGTTTTCAGGATGTTACTGAGAAGCAGCTTAGTGGCTCAGTGGTTAGCACTGTAGACTTCCAGCACTGGGATCTTTGGTTGAAATCCCCCTAAGGACAACATCTCCAAAGACTCTATGTTCTTCCCATGTTTGCGTGGGTTTCCTCTGGGTTCTCCAGTTTCCTCCCACACTCCAAATACCAATAAGGAATTTAGATTGTGAGCTCCGGTGGGGACAGAGATGCTAATGTCTGTAAAGTACCGTGAAATTAATGGCGCTATATAAATGAGTAAAATAAATAAGCCGGAATTTTCAGCAAAAGGAAAGTGTTCCCTTATGTAGATACATGCAAGGCCGTCACAACTGGATGTGTAATCATTTAAGGCCTCATTCATTATTGCATTTGAGCCTGTTTTTCAACAATTAGTGTTTTTGTGCCTATTGCACTATGTTCCTTTATGCATTTGCACCTTTTTTTTCATAAAGTTTGCCTCTGTGGTCAAAGTGTTAGGTTTCCAGATATTTGACCGATTCATAATTTACGTTTTTTTTAAAAAGTTACAAAATTTGTTGCAGATATACTGCGGTCTCTGCCCTGATGTCATTTTATGTACAACTGAAAGTTTGGCTCTGTTTTTGCAACATTTCAGCTTCACTTGACTTTTTGTTCTGATGAATTTTGCATAAAAACATCAGCGACTACAAAAAGAAAGAAAAAAAGTGACTTCAAAAAAATCGCAAATGATGAATTAAGCCCTTAGTCTTGTGCCAATGCCCTGAAGAAATTAATGTTCCAAGATCTTCACCTTATAAAAACAGCTGCTGTTAAAACCTAATTAAAACAATGCCTAAGGCTTTATAGGAAGAGGATGACGCAGGGTGATTAGTTGTATTAAGGTTTTTTCACGGTACCTGTCCGTGTTACTAAGTGATTGAACTGTTATCCTCTTAAATGGAGTCATCCCGGCTATAGAACTTGCATATGAAACAGATAATATATCTTGGCCTTCCTTACATTCCTTCTTCTAAGACATAAGCATATGGGTTCATTTGACACTTCATAAGCCATAGTATCGGGTGTTTTTATGTCTGTTTTGATTTACAGTATCACAGACACTTATTGTGTGAAATGAAACCTCATAGAAATCTAATTAGAGGCAATGCAAAGGTGCAAAGCTCTGCCATATGGAGACTCGTGTTCAAACTCTGCTGAAGCCTCTTACAAAAGTAGGAATTCCGACAATTATGTAATAAGAATGAATGTGTTGTACTTGTGACTTATAAGTAGTTCTGTAATACAGGTTTAGAGTAGACATTTAGAAATGTAATATGTCTTCAAATATTTAATTTTATTGTCCAACCCATGACTTTAGACACCAACCGCAAAAGTGCGATACAAATAAATAAATAAATAAAATAACATAAGGCCTGCCTAAGGCTCAATCTGTTCCTCACAGCTTCAGCCTTGCTCACTTCATCCTGTCTGCTGAAAGGCCACAGGGAGGCCCAGGCTCATTTTATCAAACTGTCAAGGAGCTGCAGGAGCTGCGAGAAGCCCTCTCATGCCTGGGGCGAGATCGAGACAGCATTCAATTTCCAGCCCCGTTTCATTTCCGTGTTGCTGCCGGGCAGCTTTGGAGCTGAACTCAGTGGCTCTATGCCATCCAAAAATGGCTTGTGGGACCCTCCAAAGGATAGAGTGCTGAAATTGCTGCTATAAATCAGCATCCCCTCCTGACTTGGCAAGAGCTGGAAGTTCTGGCACTGTGGATCTGCGGCCGCTTCTAGTCCCATTAGCAGGTTTTGCTGTCAGCTTGGCTCCGGATAAAACCCTCCTCTCCTATCATCGTCTAGTACCCCTGCAGACATGAAATCTGTGCCAGGCTGAACAAGTCACTCCACCTTTCTGCAATCCCATGCCAAACTCAAGAGGTAAGATCCGGAAAGGATGGAGAAGAATGTGGGGGGAGTGCCTAGATTCTGAAAATATGTAACAAAAGCTGCTAATTACATTCTTTCTCTACAATTGAATGAACAAGAGCTTTGAAAATTGCACAGGAGTTTACAGCGCTGAATAAAATGCCCATGGGGATAATGTATAGGCCTGATGCCGGACCGCTTCCCTGTAGAGAATCCTAAACAGAACATTGTTTTTAAGCTTCTGGCACAAGTTTTGTTTACAAACATACAAGTGTGCTAATAAAATGTAAAATGATAGGTTTGTGATTAAAATGACAGCTTTGTAAGAGTCTATGACCTACTGCATTTTCTGTACGGAAGGAGCAGCTACCTAGCAACAGCTATTTGGCTCAGCTACTAGCCTCCATTCTTGGAGCTGTGAATTAAAAGAACTCTGCCACCTAATCTGTGTGCATCAAAATGTATAAAGAGAGGCCCTGATTCCAGAGATGTCACTTTTTGGGTAGCTTTGTGCAGTTTTGATAAAATCAATGTTTTCTCTGCAGGAAATTGCCACTAAAGGACTAGTAAACCTATTGCCAGGTCGTCAAGCATATTCATGAGTTCTCTAACCCCTCCCTCACCACTGATTGGCAGCTTACGGTGTATGGCAGAAAGCTGTCAATCAAGGGTGTGGGCGGGGTTATACAGAACTCCACATTCAGAAAACTGATAGATCTGCAGTAGTGATGAGCGAGTGTACTCCTTGCTCGGGTTTTCCCCGAGCACGCTCAGATGACCTCCCGAGTATTTGTTAGTGTTCGGAGATTTAGTTTTCATCGCCTCAGCTGAATGATTTACAGCTATTAGCGAGGCTGAGTACATGTGGGGGTTGCCTGGTTGCTAGGGAATCTTCACATGTAATCAAGCTGGCTAGTAGCTGTAAATCTTTCAGCTGCCGCAATGAAAACTTAATCTCCGAACACTAACAAATACTCGGAGGTCACCCGGGTGTGCTCGGGAAAACCCGAGCAACGAGTATACTCGCTCATCACTAATCTGCAGCAGAGAAAACAGTGATTTTATCAAAATGACACCAAGCAGCCCAGTAAGTGACACACTGCTAGAGTCAGCGTCTCTGCCCATGCATCATTCTGCGGACAGATTCTTTTAAGCAAAGGGTCTAAGTACTCACATAAAGTAACACATAGTCAGGTACTTTTCTTTAAAACCTTTTTGTGAACTGTTCATTCATTCGGCACCATGTATAAGGTGTCATAGCAAAATTGTATATTTAATTACCGTATATACTCGAGTATAAGCTGAGATTTTCAGCCCATTTTTTTGGGCTGAAAGTCCCCCTCTCGGCTTATACTCGAGCCATACCCGGGGGTCGGCAGGGGAGGGGGAGCGGGGACTGTCTAGTTATACTCACCTACTCCCGGCGCGGTCCCTGCAGTCCCTGCTTCTTCCAGCGCTGCATCTTCTTCCTGTACTGAGCGGTCACATGGTACCGCTCATTACAGTCATGAATATGCGGCTCCACCTCCCATAGAGGTGGAGCCGCATATTCATGACTGCAATGAGCGGTAACGGTGACCGCTCAATACAGGAAGAAGATGCAGCAGTGGAAGAAGCAGGGACCGCGCCAGGAGCAGGTAAGTATACGGGGAGGGGAGCGCTGCGCGATATTTACCGCTCCTCGTTCCGGTGCGGCTCAGTCATCAGCGTCCTCTGGCTGTGACGCTCAGGTCAGAGGGCGCGGTGACGTAGTCAGTGCGCGCCCTCTGCTGAGCGTCAGTGCTGGAGACGGAGCCGCACGAGGAGCAGGTAAATATTGAAAGCGCCGGCGTCCTGAGCGAAGAGAGGTGAGTATGTGATTTTTTTTTTTTTATTGCAGCAGCAGCATTATATATTGCACAGCTTTATATGGAGCATCTATGGGGCCATAATAAAAGGTGCAGAGCATTATATATGGCACAGCTTTCTATGGAGCATCTATGGGGCCATAATGAACGGTGCAGAGCATTATATATGGCACAGCTTTCTATGGAGCATCTATGGGGCCATAATGAACGGTGCAGAGCATTATATATGGCACAGCTTTCTATGGGGCCATAATGAACGGTGCAGAGCATTATATATGGCACAGCTTCTATGGAGCATCTATGGGGCCATAATGAACGGTGCAGAGCATTATATATGGCACAGCTTTCTATGGAGCATCTATGGGGCCATAATGAACGGTGCAGAGCATTATATATGGCACAGCTTTATATGGAGCATCTATGGGGCCATAATGAACGGTATAGAGCATTATATATGGCACAGCTTTATATGGAGCATCTATGGGGCCATAATGAACGGTGCAGAGCTTTATACAGTCATATGAAAAAGTTTGGGCACCCCTATTAATCTTACGCTTAATGTTTTATAAAAATAGTTTTTTTTGCAACAGCTATTTCACTTTCATATATCTAATAACTGTTGGACACAGTAATGTTTCTGCCTTGAAATGAGGTTTATTGTACTAACAGAAAATGTGCAATCTGCATTCAAACAAAATTTGACAGGTGCATAAGTATGGGCACCCTTATCATTTTCTTGTTTTAAATACTCCTACCTACTTTTTACTGACTTACTAAAGCACTTTTTTGGTTTTGTTACCTCATTGAGCTTTGAACTTCATAGCTAGGTGTATGCAATCATGAGAAAAGCTACTTAAAGTGGCCACTTGCAAGTTGTTCTCCTGTTTGAATCTCCTCCGAAGAGTGGCATCATGGGCTCCTCAAAACAACTGTCAAATGATCTGAAAGCACAGATTATTCAACTTAGTTGTTCAGGGGAAGGACACAAAAAGCTGTCTCAGAGGTTTAACCTGTCAATTTTCACTGTGATGAACATAGTAAGGAAATGGAAGAACACAGGTACAGTTCTTGTTAAGGCCAGAAGTGGCAGGCCAAGAAAAACATCAGAAAGGCAGAGAAGAAGAATGGTGAGATCAGTCAAGGACAATCCTCAGGCCACCTCTAGAGATCTGCAGCATCAACTTGCTGCAGATGGTGTCACTGTGCATCGGTCAACTATACAACGCACTTTGCACAAGGAGAAGCTGTATGGGAGAGTGATGCGAAAGAAGCCGTTTCTGCAAGCACGCCACAAACAGAGTCGGCTGAGGTATACAAAAGCACATTTGGAGAAGCCAATTTCTTTTTGGAAGAAGGTCCTGTGGACTCATGAAACCAAGATTGAGTTGTTTGGTAATACAAAAAGGCGTTATGCATGGCAGCAAAAAAACACAGTGCGTTGTATAGTTGACCGATGCACAGTGACACCATCTGCAGTAAGTTGATGCTGCAGCTCTCTGGAGATGGTCTGAGGATTGTCCTTGACTGATCTCACCATTCTTCTTCTCTGCCTTTCTGAGGTTTTTCTTGGCCTGCCACTTCTGGCCATAACAAGAACTGTACCTGTGTTCTTCCATTTCCTTACTATGTTCCTCACAGTGGAAATTGACAGGTTAAATCTCTGAGACAGCTTTTTGTATCCTTCTCCTGAACAACTATGTTGAATAATCTTTGTTTTCAGACAGTTGTTTTGAGGAGCCCATGATGCCACTCTTCAGAGGAGTTTCAAACAGGAGAACAACTTGCAAGTGGCCACTTTAAGTAGCTTTTCTCATGATTGCATACACCTAGCTATGAAGTTCAAAACTCAATGAGGTTACAAAACCAAAAAAGTGCTTTAGTAAGTCAGTAAAAAGTAGGTAGGAGTATTTAAAACAAGAAAATGATAAGGGTGCCCATACTTATGCACCTGTCAAATTTTGTTTGAATGCAGATTGCACATTTTCTGTTAGTACAATAAACCTCATTTCAAAGCAGAAACATTACTGTGTCCAACAGTTATTAGATGTATGAAACTGAAATAGCTGTTGCAAAAAAAAACATTTTTATAAAACATTAAGCGTAAGATTAATAGGGGTGCCCAAACTTTTTCATATGACTGTATATGGCACAGCTGTATATGGAGCATCAATGGGGCCATAATGAACGGTGCAGAGCATTATATATGGCACAGCTTTATATGGGGCAATAATCAACGGTATGGAGCATTATATGTGGCACAGCTTTATATGGAGCATCTATGGGGCAATAATCAACGGTATGGAGCATCTATTTTTTTTATTTTTGAAATTCACCGGTAGCTGCTGCATTTCCTACCCTAGGCTTATACTCGAGTCAATAAGTTTTCCCAGTTTTTTGTGGCAAAATTAGGGGGGTCGGCTTATACTTGAGTATATACGGTATGTACTGTAACAAGACCAAATTAAAAAGCAAAGAGGAATACTTTAAATGAGCTACAGCGAAAATATGAACACCAGACTGAACTTCAACCCCCCCCCCCCCAAAAAAAAAAAAAAAATTGTCATAGATATCTTTAAATGTTGTTAGCGTTACTAACCTGTCCAGTGCAGGTGTGCTTAACTGAACGTTGCAGGGAGAAAATGAACTTTATTCTCCCCAGCAACATTCCGGTTTCAGTCGCAGGGGTGGCACCAGTGCTTGTTCAGTCACCATGCCCCGGGCTCTGACTGACACTCGCTCTGCAGATTAACCCTATATCATAAGGTTAATAGCAGTTTTTCTGGTGACAGGTTCCCTTTAATATTTTCCACTGACAAATAACATTTATTTTGTCTAGTAAATTAATCAATATAGCACATTAGAATAGCAACCACCTTGTCACATTGACAGAAATCTGTTCTAGAATGTTACATGTTACTAGGAAAGGTGCCTGTGAACATGTGCTGTAGGAAGCTCCTTCCCATCCCAAGAATGATAAGGAGGGGTGCCGGTGAGCATGTGCAGATGTACAGCAGATGGCTTTAGCACCTCGCTAAAATGTTAATAGGACCAGTGCCTTTAAGCATGTGCAGTAGGAAACTCCATTCTGTGACTTGAAGATATCTGAATAGAATATGGTGTAGCTTATGCCCAGGTCACAGCAGCCATTGAGCATTCACAAGGACAGTATGTAAAGCAGTGTGAGTAGCATCTTCTTACCTCAGCACCCCTGTTCTCCACTATGAGATAAGAAAGACGGGGTGTACCGCCGCAGTGTGAACAGCCTCTTCTTACCTCAGCACCCCTGTTCTCCAGTGTCAGATAAGAAAGACAGGGTGTATAGCAGTGTGAGCAGCCCCTTCTTACCTCAGCACCCCTGGTCTCCAGTGTGAGGGAAGAAAGACAGGGTGTACAGCAGTGTGAGCAGCCTCTTCTTACCTCAGCACCCCTGTTCTCCAGTGTCAGATAAGAAAGACAGGGTGTGCTGCAGTGTGAGCAGCCTCTTCTTACCTCCGCACCCCTGTTTTCCTGTATGAGAGAAGAAAGACCGGGTGTACCGCAGTGTGAGCAGCCTCTTCTTACCTCAGCGCCCCTGTTTTCCATTATGAGAGAAGAAAGACAGGGTGTGCAGCAGTGTGAGGAGCCTCTTTGTACCTCAGCGCCCCTGTTCTCCTGTATGAGAGAAGAAAGACAGGGTGTACAGCAGTGTGAGCAGCCCCTTCTTACCTCAGCACCCCTGTTCTCCAGTGTCAGAAAAGAAAGACAGGGTGTACCGCAGTGTGAGCAGCCTCTTCTTACCTCCGCACCCCTGTTCTCCAGTATGAGATAAGAAAGACAGGGTGTACCGCAGTGTGAGCAGCCCCTTCTTAACCTCAGCACCCCTGTTTTCCTGTATGAGAGAAGAAAGACCGGGTGTACCGCAGTGTGAGCAGCCTCTTCTTACCTCAGCGCCCCTGTTTTCCTGTATGAGAGAAGAAAGACAGGGTGTACCGCAGTGTGAGCAGCCTTTTCTTACATAAGCACCTTTGGACTCTCCAGTGTTCGATCAGGAAGACATGGAAGACAGCAATGTGAGAAGTCTTATTACATAAGTATGTTTAGACTCCACAGTGTTCGATCAGAAAGACAGCAATGTGAGCAATCTCTTCTTACCTCAGCACTTCTGGAAACTCCAATGTTCGATCAGATACAAATAGTGGACAGCAGTGTGAGCAGCCTCTTCTTACCTCTAGACATGCTCACAGGTGTCTGTCTTATTTAACATTCAAGCTGAGAATCCTGTCCGTGTAACAAGGTGGCAAAACAATTGTGACTTGCTAATGAAAAGTATTTAGGAACTCATTCTTTTTCTTTTCTTTTTTTTTAAATACCAGAACCCTGTTAAGCTTTAAAGATGAAGTAGTAACATCATTTTCTTTATATTTTTTTTTTTTAAATAGAGAGCCCTTTTAAGCTTAAAAAATGTAAAACACAAATGCGCGGATTTAAAAACAAACAAAAGTTTCATTTAAGGGGTTGCCCATCTTAAAAAGATGTCACCCAATGTGATTACAATGGCCAAGTCTCCAGATTTCAGTGTCCGTCCCCTGTTTCGGCTTCCAGTCTGTGTTCAGCACAAAAGAGAGTTTCTTGTGTTATGATATGAACAGTTCAGTATGAAGGGGGCTGGCTGACTGACTCTTTTCAGTACTTCAGCCACCCTCTTCTCGGTCACAACCAATGCCCAGTCAAAGAAGAGGACTAAATGAGCCACACATCCCTTATACAGTTTTTAATGATGTTCTGACATAGCTAATGCAGTCAAGTGCAAGCCAGAGGAGGAGATGCCAAGACCAAGGACAGACGCTAATATTTGGAGATGAGGCATGTTTGTAACACAAATTGAGTTATTGTATATAATTGTGGTATAATCAGATTTAAAATATATATTTTTATATATTTTTTCATGTGGACAAACCCTTAACCATATACTACAAAAGGAGCGGGATGTAAAAGGAAAGATGAGGCAGTGTTGGGCAGATTCCAGGTGCTAGATGTGAAGATCACTTAGGGATGCAGCCATCTTTACTTAGGTGTTGAGCCACCAGAACTTTTGTCGTGTGAGCTCTTATGAATTTCACCTTCTTTATTCTGTGTTACCACAAATAATGCCTAATAAATGGGTATTACTGTTGCAGATTTTTGGGGATCTATGCAGATTATCATTATAACCCTGACAATTTTTTTGAAACTAACATCACATTAAACACTTTTGCTTTTTATATGCTTTTTCAATGATTGCATCTTTTTTTATGATCCTAAATTCATGTTAGCTTGCAGCACATTCCCTCATGTAAGCAAGGAAGTACTGCCAACAAATATGTAAAATGTACAGGGCCGAATGATCCCAGTAATGATACTTTATTCACATAAATTTGCAGACCATTGCAACATGTAGATGAAACTGTAACAAGCGCTGCTGAGCTGTCAGTGTACAGTCTGTCTGAGGCTGGTGTCACTCATGAAACATGAACTGTGCTAGGAATGCAATATCTGGCCCAAGCGCCAGGTATCCTCTTGTCTGACTGACGCTTGAAGCTGGCCTTAGGAGAAGACATGGCCTCCCTAGAATATTGGCTCTTGGGTCTGAAAGGACAGAGTGCAATATCCCTGGACCTGTGTGCATTTTAGGAAATGGAAAGTATTTTTTTCTGTAGCAGGTTCCCAGTTTCCAGTGTAATAACACTGTGAAATAACGTGTAAGGGTACCAGCATAGGGGGCGGGTTGGGCACAGGTACGTCAGTAGCATACGTACTGAAAAAGAACAATGGGATCAATGTTAAATAAACTTGCAAGAAAAATCCCTGCCAAACACGGGTTAAGTCACTCCGATCCACTGATTGTAGTAGAATGGGGTGGTTGATGCATATTGCAGTCATGTGACTCCGCCATCGGCAGAAGGGAGGAAGGGCTGGACCATGTGGTTCCTGTGAGAGACTAACCTCTCCGCATTGAATAACATGTAATAGTGCTCTATACAGTTTATTACCTTACTTTTCTGTACAGTGAAGGCAGAGGACTGAATGTAAATGTCACATCAGGTTTATACCCGTGAGGTCTTGAGAGAGGATTTGTTGATGCTTTAAAATTCTTCTTGTCCACCTTCCAAGGCACCTTTATTTGTGTCTGTCACGTTCCATAACATAAAGCGTCCCAATTTGAACCTGCAGAAGGGAGGGTTCTGTTTACAAAATGAGGGGGCAATTAGCTTGTGCTTTACAAACATTGTGGGGGAATTAAAAGGCAATTGGCACAACTAAGCAAGTAATCCTTTTACAAGGCTTTGTGAAGGAGGCCCACTGGGCTGTTTACTGCTTAGCTTCTCCTCTGGGAGTGTTAACAGGGCCCTTTGGAAACTCCAGGTAATTGAGGCTCTTGTCTTTTCCTGAGAGCTCCCAGAGCTGTCATCAGTTGCTATTCTGTACATTTCTTTACCTCGATATTTTGACAAGGGCTTTTGTCCTGGTGACAACAGCTGCGTGGGAGGCAGAGCCTAAGGTCTTTTCTTCATCTCCTTTGTTCAGGTCTCTTTCTCCATTGTTGACATTCCTCTGGGCAAAGCTGGTGTGCAAACTTGTTGTGTAACTTGTGTTGTGTTCTCAGACCCTTTTTTGTTCTGTAATGAAACACAAGAAACTTCGCTTATCTTCTGTATAATGCAATTTCCAGAATAAAGCCATGTCTTGCCAATCAGGTTATGAGGAGTATTTCTATGCTTTCAGTCACAATTGTGATCTTGTGTTAGCTGGATATACACAATATTTTGCATCATTGTTTGTGTAAGGGGGAGGGTATATGCTTTTATTGTTTTTTGTTTGTTTTTAAAAAAGTTACTTATTGACTTAATGTTAACATTAACTACACATTTACAGCAATTTTGTTTAGCTGTTTATGGTATTTTTTCAAAACCCCGCATACTTGGGTTTTCTTTTTTGGGGGGAAGGAGTGTGCTACAGGGCATTTTTGCCCATAGGACTTTAAAAATACCTGAAAAAATGCAGTTTTTAAACGTTACAAATTTTAAGATGCTGACAGAAAAACAAAATTCATGTTGTTACAGTTGTGTGTGTGATAGATTCACAATATATCGTTCATCAAACGAACTGTAATATATGGCCAACTTTGGAAGCTTTGCAGTTCACAATATGTAACTAGTCGCTTGCTTGTTTCCATTCACTGACTAATATGGATGCAGTTTTTGTGATGGGAAAATACTGTGCCCATAAACATGATGTGAAACCTTTGAAGAAACAGGATAGCCCATTGAGTTGTACTCATCCAAATCTTGTTTGTTTAGCTGTAAATACTGTGGTTTGTCTGCACATGAGTTTTTGCTTCTTTTGTCACATTAGGGTGTTGTGTGAAGTATTCTACCTTCCCCAGTATTAAGTGACCTGTCTGTTTGACTGTCACAGTATTAAAAAAAAAAAGTGAGAAAGGGTTTTGTCCGAGGGGAGCATTCAGCTGTGAATGTAGTAGTAGTGGCAAAGCGATTGAATAAAATGTGGTGGCTGATGGTGAAATATAAGCTCTAAACTTTGGACCTGCGGTTTTACCATTACTTTACATCTAAGATGTGTCTTGCATGTCTATAAAATAGCAGTTTTATAATATTTTCATTATCTTCTAATATGTTTTCATTTGTAAAGATAAAGAGATTGTCCACTACTTTTTCATTGATAACCTATCTTTAGCTTGATGCTACACATCTCTGCCTCCCATTGATTTGAATAAGGATAGGTCATCAATGAAAAAGTAGTGGACAAACTCTTTAAAGGGAACCTATCACCCCGTTTTTTAAAAATTAGATAAAAATAGTGTGAAATAGGGGCAGAGCTGGGCTTTACATTAGTGCCTTTTTGGTGCCTTTACACCCCCGTTAGGCTGCCGAAATACCTTTGTGAAGTGGCTGTTTTGTCCTGTCACTCAAGTTGGTCAGGTCGGATGGGCGTGGTCACAGCGCTGTTTCTCCCCCAGATCAGGCTCATCATTACGTTGGTGGCGTAGTGGTGTGCGCATGTCGAAAGAGAAGATCCACTGCCCAGGAGATTCAAAACAGCGCGGTCTACGCTATTCACCGTTTACCGGTGGGCGCGGCCATCTTTCCTGTGGCTGCGCGTGCGCAGATGGAGCGCTCTGCTGCCCGGGGCTTCAGGAAAATGGCCGCCGCGATCTCCATCTGCGCACGCGCGGAATCCCGCGGCCATTTTCCTGAAGCCCCGGGCAGCAGAGCGCTCCATCTGCGCACGCGCGGCCACAGGAAAGATGGCCGCGCCCACCGGTAAACGGCGAATAGCGTAGACCGCGCTGTTTTGAATCTCCTGGGCAGTGGATCTTCTCTTTGGACATGCGCACACCACTACGCCACCAACGTAATGATGAGCCTGATCTGGGGGAGAAACAGCGCTGTGACCACGCCCATCCGACCTGACCAACTTGAGTGACAGGACAAAACGGCCACTTCACAAAGGTATTTCGGCAGCCTAACGGGGGTGTAAAGGCACCAAAAAGGCACTAATGTAAAGCCCAGCTCTGCCCCTATTTCACACTATTTTTATCTAATCTTTAAAAAACGGGGTGATAGGTTCCCTTTAAAGTAAAAGATGTCTGAGCATCAGTTAATTATGCTCGGGTTACAAACCTACCATAATTAACTGCTGTATGAATGTATATAATGGTTGTATTATATACTAAAGGGTTGTCCCCTCTAGAATCCTCATTGTCATATACCCTATTACAGAACTTTGACAAAGATATCATGGTACAAGAATGCTATATTTTCTTGCCTAATACACAGCATGTTGATAACTAACAAAATTACACTTATGTCTAGATAATTTCCCCATATGATAAAGATATGCTTGTGTAAACCATTTTAGAAGTATTTTCAGTATTCTGATTGATTTCTTTGCTTCTTTTCATTACAGTGTGACAGTGAAAGTGATATTAATGATAAGGTAAGACCGCAATGTATTCTTTCTACTTTTTAATTTAACGTATGGATTCTCCTCAAAGATGTTTTATAAGCAAGGCTCTATTCACATTATGTTTAAACCTGCCATTGCTTCCAACCTCATTTAATAGCCATCAAATACACTGCTCAAAAAAATAAAGTGAACACTTAAACAACACAATGTAACTCCAAGTCAATCACACTTCTGTGAAAACAGCCTGTCCAGTTATGAAGCAACACTGATTGTGAATCAATTTCTCCTGCTGTTGTGCAAATGTAACAAATAACAGGTAGAAATTGTAGACAATTAGCAAGACAATCCCTATAAAGGAGTGGTTCTGCAGATGGTGACCACAGACCATTTCTCTGTTCTAATCCTTTTTGGCTCTTGTTTTGGTCAGTTTTGCATTTTCTCATTGCTTTCACCCCTAGAGGTACAGTAGCATGAGGCCGTGTCTACAGTACAACCCACAGAAGTTGCTCAGGTAGTAGTGCAGCTCAACTAGGTTAGCACTTCAATACGAGCTGTGTCAGGAAGAGCAGCTGTGTCTGTCAGCACAGTGTCCAGGGCATGGAGCAGAAACCAGAAGACGTGGAGGGAGCCCAGCAGCAGGTCCGCTACGTCCTTCTTAGTGCAACAAGGAACAGGAGGATCAGTGCCAGAGCCCTGCAAAATTACCTCCAGCAGACCACTAACATCCATGTGTCTGCTTAAACTGTCAGAAACAGACTCCATGAGAGTGGCATGAGGGCCCGAAGTCCACAAATGGGTGTTTTGCTTACTGCCCAACACCGTACAGGGCGATTGGCATTTGCCAGATGACCCCCTAGATTGGCAGATTCGACATTGGCGCCCTGTTATCTTCACGGATGAGAGCAGTTGTGAACACATGTGACAGATGTGACTGGAGACGCCACTGAGAACGTTCTGCCTGCAACATCCTCCAGCATGACCGGTTCGGCAGTGGGTCAGTAATGGTGTGGGGATGCATTTATTTGGAGGGCCGCACAGCCTTCCATGTGCTAGCCAGAGGTACCTTGACTGATATTAGGTACCAGGATGAGATCCTCAGACCCATTGTGAGACCATATACATGTGCACTGGGCCCTGGGTTCCTTTCTGATGAAAGACAATGCTAGGCCTCATGTGGCTGAAGTGTCAGTAGTTCCTGCATGATGAAGGCATTGATACTATGAACTGACCTGCCCCAGACCTGAATCCAATCGAGCTCATCTGGGACATTGTGTCTCGTTCCATCCAACAACGCCATTTTGCACCACAGGCTGTCCAAGAGTTGACTGTTGATTTAATCCAAGTCTAGGAGGAGATCCCTCAGGAAGACATCCACCACCTCATCAGCACAATAACCAGGCATTGTTGGGAGGCCACACACTCACGTGGAGGCCACACACTCACTAATGAGCAATTGATCATTTTTATGTTTCATTGTTCTCAAAGCATTCCACTATGTAATGAATAAAGAATTGCAAATGGAATATTTCATTCAGTGATATCTAGGATGTGGTATTTTAGCATTCCCTTTATTTTTTTGAGCAATGTAAAATAATTCAGGACTCCTGGAAAGGTTTCCAACATATTGGTAGCTTTTCTAGCACAAACGTTGAATGTGGACTGAGAACGGTTAAGTCTATATAAGATTGTCAGGTAAGCAATAACATTGGGAAATTCTTTGAAAAACTTGTCCCTAAACTCCGAGAACTATCATTATTTCCATGGCCGCACATTTACAATTACTGCGCAAAGTTATAATATGGTCATTTGCACAAAGAGAAAAGAAAAAAGTCAGTTTTCTCTTGTGTAAATCATTCCCATACCATTTAACTTGATTTTATTTAAAGAGTTAAAGGGGTTGTCGGGACTGACAGATTGGTCCAACATCTAGCACCCCCACCGATCAGCTAAAAACTGCTCCTGGTAAATAGGTCCTAAGCAATATATGAGACAAAACCCTTCAGCTTTGTATGTTGATTGGTCCGCCGCTGCTGAATTATCTCCCATTAGGACATAAAGTGCAGTATTTGGCAGTGGCCACTAAGTATTGTACGGGGCTTGCCCATACATCGCTTATCCGGCCAGAGCAAATTTGAGGTGATCAGTAGTCATGGAGCTGGGAATCAGACTCCCATGTATAGGTCATCAATATGCTAATCCGGACAACCCTTTTAAAGCCTTAGGCTATGTGCACACATTGCGGATTTTGCTGCGGATCCGCAGCGGATTTGACGCTGCGGATCTGCAGCTGTTTTCCATGCGTTGTACAGTACTATGTAAACGTATGGAAAACAAAATCTTATGCTGCAGAAAAAAACGCTCGGAAATGCAGTGTCAGCATGTCAATTCTTTGTGCGGATTCCGCAGCGGTTTACACCTGCTCCTCAATAGGAATCCGCAGGTGGAATCCACACAAAAACCGCAGCAAATCCGCAGGTAATCCGCAGTGCGGTTTACCTGCGGGTTTTGCGGAAAAATCCGCAACGTGTGCACATAGCCTTAGTGCAGCTCATCAGATTGATAAAATTGTCATCAGTCCATCAAATCATAAAAGATTTGTGCCAAGCCATGTAATAGTAATATGGCTAATGCCTATATGTTTTAGAATTTCATACAATTCCCTTGACTTATAATTCAATTAGAACACAATTTTAAACATTTCCTCAGCCACAATATCTGCTAATCCACAAGTGAATGCCAAGATAAGGAATTAGACTTCAAAAAACTGTCCATCATAAATTTATGCTATCCCCAAAAAGTAATGGGATGTGTGGTTCACATCTAATCTGATTAAGCCAGTTCAAGTTTGATTTGGTCATAAATCGATAAGTGTTACACCCTGCTGTCAGAGCTTGTTCAGTGCCAGGTAAACTGTTATCTCATTTTGTAGACTATTGTGTACTGTTAAGAATGGTACACGGTCATATGTAGCACATATTGGAATTGGAGCTTTTATGTTCAGCATGCTGGTTACCCTTTCTTTCTTTGGTATACATATGCTAGTTTGGTATTCTTTTTACTCGGATCTATATATATAAGAGGCATCGTGATTACTCACTAATCCCGCCCCATGCACAGTAGCTCCGCCCCCACACATCACCACACATAATCCCGCCCCCACCCCATTACCACACACAATCCCGCCCCCCCACCACATTACCACACACAATCCCGCCCCCCCACCACATTACCACACATAATCCCGCCCCCACCACATTACCACACACAATCCCGCCCCCCACCACATTACCACACACAATCCGCACCACATCACCACACACAATTGCACCAAGATCATCTCTCATCCGTTGAAAATTTGCCCTCCTGAAGTTTAGTGTCCTTGTAACCCCTCTACTACACATCTTAGTAAAGGATACACGAAAACTTATTATTTTGTGATCACTATTCCCCAAGTGACCCCCAACTCTTATATTTGATATGCGGTCTGGCCTGTTGGTTAATATTAGGTCTAGCAGTGCCCCCCTTCTTGTTGGGTCCTGAACCAGTTGTGAAAGGTAATTGTCTCTCATAGTTGTCAAAAACCGATTACCTTTGCTGGAACTGCAGGTTTCTGTTCCCCAATCTATTTCAGGGTAGTTGAAGTCCCCCATAATAATGACTTCTCCAGCTTCATCTATTTGCTTTACGAGGATATTCTCCGTTGCTTCCATTATTTTTGGAGATTTATAACAAACCCCTATCAGTAATTTATTATTTTTTCCCCCTCCCCTTATCTCCACCCACAGGGACTCTATATTTTCATTAAATTCACCTATATTATCACGCAGGATGGGTTTTAAGGACGATTTTACATACAGACACACCCCTCCCCCTCGCTTATCTGTACGGTCATTTCTGAAAAGGCTATAGCCCTGCAAGTTAACAGCCCAGTCATGGCTCTCATCCAGCCATGTTTCAGATATCCCCACCATGTCATAATTATGCTCCAACAACATTAATTCTAATTCATCCATTTTGTTGGCAAGGCTTCTGGCATTAGTATACATGCACTTGATGTTACTCTCTGTACCTCTATTCTTTCTTAAATTATTAACTGTTCTAACCCCACCCCCCATGCCACCGCCACCCCCAACTTCATTATTTGTGCCCAGGTCTTTATCTGCCCTATCTTCCCCTCCTATAAATTGAATACCCTCCCCCCAATCCCTAGTTTAAACACTCCTCCAACCTTCTAGCCATTTTCTCCCCCAGCACAGCTGCACCTTCCCCATTGAGGTGCAGCCCGTCCCTAGCGTAGAGCCTGTAGCCCACTGAGAAGTCGGCCCAGTTCTGCAGGAACCCAAACCCCTCCTTCCTACACCAATTATTGAGCCACTTATTAACCTCCCTAATCCTCCCGTTGCCTCTCTGGCGTGGCACGTGGTACAGGCAGTATTTTGGAAAATACCACGTTGGAGGTCCTTGCTTTCAGCTTGCAGCCTAATTCCCTGAAATCATCTTTAAGGACCATCCACCTACCTCTAACTTTGTCATTTGTGTCAATGTGCGCCATGACCGCTGGGTCCTCACCAGCCCCTCCCAGTAATCTGTCCACCCGATCAGCAATGTGTCGGACTCGAGCGCCAGGTAGGCAGCACACCGGTCGATGATCCCTGTCTTTGTGACAGATTGCCCTATCTGTTCGCCTAATAATTGAGTCCCCCACTACCAGCACCTGTCTGGCCTGTACTGCTCTCCTATTTCCCTCCTTACTGTAGCAGTCACTCCTCCGGCTTTCAGAGGATATGCCTGGCTGCAGCAATGCTACCCCTGTACTGGCACCCCCCTCATCTGCCAACTTAGCAAACTTATTGGGGTGTGCCAGATCAGGACTAGCCTCCCTGGCACTCTTCCCTCTACCCCGCTGTCTGAATGTCACCCAGCTAGCTACTTCACTGTCCTGCAGCTCCATCCTACCATCCCCCCCGATCTATCCCATTGAGTGTCTGCTCAGTGAGCAGAAGATTCCTCTCCATATTGTCTATGGATCTCAGTGTTGCCAGCTGCACATTTAGATCCAGAATCTGGGCTTCCAAATGCTCAACGTGCTCACATCTTGCACAGCAGTATGCACCCTCGACCGGCTGATCAAGGACTGCATACATGTGGCAAGATGTGCACTGGATGGCATTAACAATAGTGGAGCACATTTCCTAATGGGGATTGCACCAGACAAAAGCGTTAAATAAAAATAAATACAAAGTATTAATAAAAAACAGACAGCAATTCCTCCCTTGGAAACTCCCTGATTCCAAAGTCACTGAATCACAAGTCACACTTACCGCCGTTCACACGTACGCTCAGGTCACACTCAGCTCGTTCACACTCGCTATGCTGAAGATTTATAGATTTTTTTTTCTCTATTTCCCCTCAACAGCAATCCACCTTGCTGTTCAAATGCACTTCCAAAAATCCCGCCCCCACCAAATTACCACACACAATCCCGCCCCACACCACATTACCACACACAATCCCGCCCCCCACCACATCACCACACACAATCCGCCCCCCACCACATCACCACACACAATTCCGCCCACCACATCACCACAAATAATCCCCCCACCCCATTACCACACACAATCCCGCCCCCCACCCCATTACCACACATAATCCCGCCCCCCCACCCCATTACCCCACACAATCCCGCCCCCCCACCCCATTACCCCACACAATCCCGCCCCCCCACCCCATTACCCCACACAATCCCGCCCCCCCACCACATTACCACGCATAATCCCGCCCCCCACCACATTACCACACAATCCCGCCCCCCCTCCACATTACCACACACAATCCCACCCCCCACCGCATTACCACACACAATCCCGCCCCCCACCACATCACCACACATAATCCCGCTCCCCCACATCACCATACATATTCCTGCCCCCCACCACATTACCACACATAATCCTGCCCCCCCACCACATTACCACACATAATCCCGCCCCCCCACCACATTACCACACATAATCCCGCCCCCCACCATATTACCACAAACAATCCCACCCCCCACCGCATTACCACACACAATCCCGCCCCCCACCACATTATCACACATAATCCCGCCCCCCACCACATTACCACACATAATCCCGCCCCCCACATTACCACACGAGGCTCCATCCCCACTCATTACCACACGAGGCTCCGTCCCCCCACCACATTACCACACGAGGCTCCGTCCTCACACATTACCACGAGGCTCCGTCCCCACACATTTCCACACGAGGCTCTGTCCCCACACATTACCATACGAGGCTCTATCCCTCCACATTACCACACGAGGCTCCGTCCTCGCACATTACCACATGAGGCTCCATCCCCACACATTTCCACACGAGGCTCTGTCCCCACACATTGCCATACGAGGCTCTATCCCTCCACATTACCACACGAGGCTCCGTCCCCACACATTACCACATGAGGCTCTGTCCCTACACATTACCACACGAATCCAGTTTGCTTTTGATTTTACACTGTGAATAAAATGTATTAGTATTATTCTGATTTTTAATTATTATTATTGTTATTAACTTAATTTTAAGTTAATTTACCACCTGCGTAAGCGCTATTAAATGTTGTCATTATTTACTTTAGTTTAATCACTAGCAGCGTTAATTAGATAGCAATGAGCATGCCGAGCGTTAGCTGGCTGGAAACAGCTAGTATTAAATATATGTGGGGTTAAAACATTTTGAGTCCTATCCATTCAGGTGTTTATTCCAGAAACTCCTTAAATGTCATAAATTTTTGGCACAACTTGGAGGTTGTACAAATATTTTCACTCCAGTCCCAGTCAGGTTTGCCAATATTGGTGGAACATGGAAAGGGTGGGTTCAAGGTGCTCACCGTACATTTAGATGCATTCCTTGAGTGGTCTAGTTTCCAAAATGGGGTCTCTTGTGGGGGGTTTACACTGTTTACGCACATTAGTGGCTGTCCAAATGCAACATGGCATCCACTCTCTCTATTTCAGCTATTTTTGCATTCAAAAAGTCATACGGTTCTCCTTCCCTTCCGAGACCTGCTGTGCACCCAAACAATGGATTTACCACGCATAGGGGGTATCTGCATACTCTGGAGAAATAGCACAACAAATATTACAGTGCATTTTCTCCTGTTACCATTGTGAAAATAAGTTTGGGGCTAAAGTAAACATTGTGGGAAAAAAGTTAAATCTTCATTTTTTTTTCTTCCACATTGCTTTAGTTCCTATGAAGCAACTGAAGGGTTAATAAACTCACTGCTGAATAATAATAATAATAATCTTTTCTTTTTATATAGCTGAATGCAGTTTTGAGTACATTGAGGGGTGTAGCTTTTAGAATGGTGCCACTTTTGGGTACTTAATGTCAGATTTTCACAAATAAATTCAACTCATATCGAACAAATTTTGCCACTGTTATGAATTACAATATGTCACGAGAAAATAGTCTCAGAATCGGTGGGATCCGTTGAAGTGTTCCAGCGTTATTACCACAAAGTGACACTGGTCAGATTT
This sequence comes from Ranitomeya variabilis, assembly GCF_051348905.1. Taxonomy (NCBI): domain Eukaryota; kingdom Metazoa; phylum Chordata; class Amphibia; order Anura; family Dendrobatidae; genus Ranitomeya; species Ranitomeya variabilis. The sequence goes on from NC_135232.1 coordinate 255,971,532, forward strand.
AAAAAAATTTGTTCTGTCATTAAAGTCAAAGTTACATCACTGCTCTTATTTAAGCGGCCCTTTTGTGCTCAGCTTATCCATACACTGGCCATAGCTGCATGTATTTGTAACCATATACATCGCATAGGTACTCCTGCCTTTTTCCTAACATCTTGGCTTAGGAACTTCAAGTGCAAATTGTGAATAGCTATAGGCATGACAACACAGTGTGCCAATTTTTCTAATGTACAGAACCCCTTTAATTTGCGTATTCACCATTCTGTTAGATGTAATGGCACATCCATGTTATCTATTCAGCTATTTAAAGACCTGCCGAAGTGTGGAGGGAGATTATTGCGTGAGGACTATGCGTATAAGCTTCTAATAATGACTGGCAGCTATTGGCTGATGTAATGAGGACTGACAATCATTCTCTTTATTTAGCCTGGTAGATATGCACAACAACATTCGCACTAATTTATGTGTTGTCGCTGTGAATAAACGCCTGAGAACATGTGTTTCTAAGACCAGTCTGTAACCTAATGATAATGCGAAAGCTAATTCTCCAACAGATGGGGCTTTGATTCACGATTTTACAAAAAATGTAGCATGCTTATGTGTATAGAAATCCAGACACTGATCAGCCATCTGAATGCATTATATAGAATGCATATTGCGGTATTTGTTTATATAGCACCATTGATTCCTTGGTGCTGTAAATGAGAAGGGGTTACATAGAAAATACAGATATCACTCACAGTAAATGAACTAACAATGACATATGACCTACATATATATGTGATATGTTATTAATTACATCATTTATCAGCAGGAGAAACTTTATTCACAAGCATTGTCATGTGTACTGAAAAACCTTTTCAACCAGATCTTCTCAAACATTTGTTCCCTGGCTTTATGCTTCTGGGGTTAAAACCTTTTTTTTAACAATCTAATGGACTAAAAGCAATTGCTCAGAAGGCTGCTTAAAAGATCTGCCTGTCAGTGTTGAGATGAAGTTGTAAGTGGCATGTAGTTTTATAATACAGCGCTGCTATTAATGATTGTCTAAATTACAGCGGCAGGCCCAGCCAGCTGCATTACATTGGAGACTGACGTCCGCCAGATTAGGTTTGACTTCACCTTGTAGTGGAGAAATTGAAATCTGAACAACATTGATTAGCTTTCAGAATGCGAGATCGGAGGTTACCTTCAGGGGAGGCTGCATTGTGTGTGACTGGTAAGTTAGTGTCACCAGCAGAGCACACGGTAATAGAATTCCATATTGTGATTACTCTGTTTCCTTGCCTTTCTGCTCTACAATTGAAGACTTACTCCCCTTTGCTGTGTGTATTAGCGCCGGCCCAATCTTGTCTTTATAGAAAAGTAGCGTTTTTTTGTATGCAACAAAAGTCAGCTGCTTGTCAACCCTCATCATCTGAGACATGTCCATTGATTCAAAATATAGAGAATAGCCACACAAAAGTTTCAACTCCCCTTTCCTAATCATCTGTGCGAGTACCACAGCTTTGTTAAATGCCATGGTTTTGGAAAGGTGACCATTTCAAAAATACAGATGGAATTAATTGTACTACTGTCTGTATCCACTTATGGACAGGATAGTACCACTCCATTTTATACCAAACTCTGCAATGGCCGCTGCTACTAGTTACTCTGCAAAGACCTTTTCTATATATTTCTCCCATGATTTTTTCATACCACTGTAGGATTTACTCTCAGGTAGGCATTAGCATTCACTCAGGCAAATGCAGTTTGGTCCAAACTTGTACAATTTTATTGCTTTCATAAAATTCCAAGGGATTTAAAACCAAAAACAACTTCTTCTGGGCACAAAGCCATCACAGCAAATAAACAGTTAATTTAGCAGGGCACATATGTCAGTGCAGAGTCACCCGAACAGATTCCAGTCCTTTCTCCCAGAGCAAACTTCATACACAGAAGAGGCCCGATCCCACCAGTCTTAATATCCTCATTCAGCCCGAGCTCCAGCATGTTCCAGGGCAAAAAAAGAAGTGTTCAATTCTGGACACAGCACGGTTCTTTGCAGCTCCAACACACAGACTGCCCAGCTTTCCCAACATACCCATGCAGCCTCCATTCAGACAGACACACCAGACCATATCTTTCAGGTCCCTCACACAGGGCAGCAGTTCTCTATTGTCTACACACCACTACGACGCTATATAGCATTATTCATACCTTTGATAAAGGAGTTGCTATATATTTCTATTGCTTGCATACCAAGCGATATATGACTAAGACTCGGGAGAGTCGAAACGTCATGTCACTACCTTGATCGCTTGTATACTTGTTCTCTGCTCACATGTTTAATAAAATTTACCCTGATTTTGGCATACTTAACTATTAGAGTGTGCGGTGTCTTCTAATTTAATTGATTGGACTTTCATAGTCCGTGGCACCAGCACCTCGATCTAAATTGACTGAGTGCACACCATTGTACCCTATTTACTATGTAAGACAGCTGTCTTTAATACAGGTGACAAGTTGATTAGGAGCATCTATCTCGTCTGTAGGAACCAGAACTCTTAATGGTTGGTTGGGGATCAAATACTTATTTCTCACTGCAAAATGCAAATACATTTATATAACTTATACAATGTGATTTTCTGGATTTTGTTTTTGATATTTTATCTCTCAATGTTTAAATTAACCTACCCTTAAAATTATAGACTGAAAATGTCTGTCAGTGGGCAAACTTACAAAATCAGCAAGGGATCAAATATTTATTTTCCCCACCTGTGTACATGGACCCTGAAGCTTCGATACACCCTGTATTTTTCAATATGAACAGCTGAAGAGAGCACCACTAAAGGCCCCCATACACATTAGACTAATGTTGACCCACTGATATAGACGGGTTTGACTGACATGCTGATGTATATGGGGTGCTAGCCAGCTGATTGTTGCGGGAGATGATCAGGCATGTCTAATTGCATTGTTCTTCCAATAATTAGCCACTGGCAGCGATATGTGATCAACGGATGTGCATGCCAGAGACGGATGAGATGGCTGTCCACCAAATGTTTGGCCAAAGCATTGTTCAGCCGATTGCCATCTAAAATGAATGGCCAGCTTAACCCTGCTGTTCTGTTAGGTCAAAAATGACCGTTTTTGAAATTCTATAATGTTATAAAAATTCAGCGTGTGATTCTGAGACTTGAGGCTCCCTGACTTTTCGTCATTAGGGGGGTACTCTCTGTGGGAATTTTTTTTTTTTTTTTATTTTTGTTAAAAATGACAGAACAGTACAAGTGTATGTGAAATCTAAACAGAACAGCAGGGTTAAGTGTGCTGAAGATTCAGTTCACTTGCATAAAATAAGGAGGTTTCAGAAAGTACCTTAGGCTACTTTCACACTAGCGTCGTATTGAATACGTCGCAATGCGTCGTTTAGGAGAAAAAAACGCATCCTGCAAAGTTGTCTGTAGGATGCGTTTTTTTTCCCCATAGACTAACATTAGCGACGCATTGCGATGTATGGCCACACGTCGCAACCGTCGTGCGACGGTTGCGTCGTGTTTTGGCGGACCGTCGGCACAAAAAGCGTTACATGTAACTTTTTTTGCGCGTCGTGTCCGCGCGGCCGAAACTCCGCTCCCTCCTCCCCGGACCTTACAATGGGGCAGCGGAAGCGTCATAAGACTGCTTCCGCTGCCCACGTCGGGCATTATTTTCACAACGCGCGACGGCCCCGTGCCGACGCTAGTGTGAAAGCAGCCTTACTAAAATGCACTGTGACAATCCTACCATTTTGGCCTCATGCGTTCTAAACATCACTACAGAAAATATATACTTTCTTTAATAGCAACAACAGCATTAACAGACAGCAATTACCCTTCATTTTCTGGAACGATAAAGTCTCCATTAATTCAAGATTTATGTAGTTATAGCATTTAGCTCAGAAATAACACCGTCGAGAATTGGGTTATACACATGTAATGAGAGAGCTTATGGCATACTTTAGTGAACATTAACATAATAGAGTAATATAAACCATCAACACTTCCACTCATTGTCTGTTACCTGCATCAGGATGGCAGGGGAGAGCAGCCTGAAAATTTATTCTATTTATCGGCTATGCTTGGCAATGTCTACAGGTAATGATTTACAATGAATTAAGAAGTACAAATGTAAGCTGGAAAATCTGTTCAGCCTGAACATTTTTAGCATCGTTTTCCAAGCGTAATGGCATCCCACATTTCTCATTCTCAATGGTTTTTGGTAAGAATTACACAGCCCTTTATTTAAACACCTATCTAAAATATTGGGCAAATGTACAAAGCACTTAGGGATCTGAATTACCTGGGTACTCCCCTGTTTAAGGGCTCTTCTCCTTCCCCGCCTTCATCTGACCATAGGCTGCTCTCCTTCTCCGCCTTCATAGGCTGCTCTCCACAGACATCTTCCACAGCTGCTCAAAAACATGCCCATTTTGCTCACCAAGCCAGCCTGGTTCAAATCCAACATACTGTTCCCCAGACATTGAGAATTAGATAACAGGAGCTATGCATGTGGTAATCCTTATGTTCTATTGTCTCCTTTAATGTTACATTAGTTTGTGAAGCACATAAGAACCCAATTCTGCCACCTGTTACTGCTTGACACCAAATGTCAGCATATAAAACAGGGTTTAAAGCTATCTGAAGCCCTCTCCATTGGGCTATTTTCAGTTTTCACTAGAAATTAAAACAATACTTTTGCTTATGCCTTTTAATAAATGAACAAGCAACCATCATTTGGACTAGAACAATATCCTGGAGATAAGGCTGTCACAATTTGGTTGGAGTCTGGAGGCCATATTTCATGTTCTGTATATTGACTGTACTGCCTGGACTGAGCACGGGTCTCCGGACCCAAACTTACAGCCTCATAAGAACTTGATAAATACCCATCAGGAGACCTGGGGTCAGCACTGGCTTCAGATGGACCATGAAATATGGTTGTCTGAACCTGGCCTTTATAGAGAGAGAAAAGGCCAAGCCATTTAATATATTGTCAGGGTTGATGACATAAGTGATTTCTCTCTTTGCCTTTCTAAAGCTTCATAAACCTATAACACGACTTTCTTAAAATTGGATGGCTATTTTAATATATTGTGGAGACTATAAGCAGAGATAAATGATAGGCATGTATGTGCCTTATTTTAGTTCTAGTCTGTTGCACCAGTTTAAACTCGGTTATATGACTTTTCAGTTCCTAAGAAGCATAAAATAAGTTTCTTATCATAGCTTGAAACTAATTGGAGCTGAAAAAAAGGCTCATGGCTTCTTTAATAAAAACATAATGTCCCGTGACTTCAGAGATTATACATGATCTTCTATAGCAGGTATGATCAGATCTTATTAGAACCTGGGAGCTTTACCTTTTTTTATACCATGCCCTCTGAGGTAGCCCAAAACTCAAATGTTACAGAGGACTTCATCGAGTTTCTTTGTGTTCTTACCTGTCAGGGATTGAGATGACGACTCTTGAAGGACAACGCCATAAGCAGCTCCCAACAGTAAAAAAGAAAAACATCCTCGGTTTTCTGTAGAACTTGGGTCCAGTTTCTCTACAAGCTCTTTCGTTTTTTTCACCTTGAGTAACCAGAGGGATCAAAATTATTAATCTGTCAGATTGAACGTAACAGGAAATTGAGGATTTAAGAGTTAGTTTGGTAAGGGTTCTTAATATCACTGTATAAAGAGTCAAATCTAGTTTAGCAATACCTGCTTGCATCTGAAGCCTGTGACGATATTGGTATCCGTATGTTGTCAATACTGGTCACAAAGCATGGACCGCTGCCGTTCTATAGCGGTATCCCCAACATTGACAGCTGCTAAGGAGTGTATCTACAAGAGCAGATCTCCATCCTGATGTGCCGTACAAATCTCTGTAATAAATAGACTAGTAAACTAATGGAAGGAATGTGAATTTTTCACTGCACAGTGAGTAGGAATGAGTTAACGCCTGCCGTCTGCTAGGAGGTTTTTTGCTTCAGGGTTTGACAGCAGCTCTGCGATGTGCTCTAGTGATCCCGACAGCTGACGGGAGAAGCAAAGCGCGGCCTTCATGTGCAATAATAAAGAGCCCACCCGCAGACGCCATGACAGGCTTAATGGCTTTTCATAGAGAAACGGACAGACTTAATGTTTGGACCGTAGCGATCATTCGTTCTGATCTTCTTAATGAAATTAGATTAGGCGCACCTGGGAAATTGCTGAGACGGCACATTGCTTTCATCACCTTCTTTAATTTAAAAGCAATTTGCAGGGAAAATATTCTCCGAAGTAAAGAGACGTGAAGAGAGAGAAAAATCTGATGCAGAGCAGAAGAGAGGCAAAAAGGCAGAAAAGTGAGCACAAGGCTGAAAGCAGGGAGTGAATTACAGAGAACAAGTGCGGGCTACAGATAGGGGTTACAGGATCTTCTGAAGAATATACAGTAAGAAAGCAGCATATGTAATTCTGCCCACCATTAGTCAGTGTGAGGAGTACTCATCATTCAAGCCTTCCATCAAAGGTATACATATGCTCCCGACATATGCCTCTGGCACTATATAGGCCTTCAGGGGCGTTCGTTACCTTTTAGGTCTTACATGGCTTAGTGTACATTTTTTGGGGCTCTCTGTACAGGGAAGCACAGTCTGCTGGGCTATTCTATATGGTTGAATAAAAAGGTATGAGGAGAATGGAGCTCTATTGATTATGTTTGATGTAGTCACTGGGAGCTTTTCTTCGTTCATACTTTGGACATATAGCCAGGGCCTTATTTGCCGCCAGGCAGGTTGCTGGGGTTGGCGCCACCATGAAGAAGTAAAAAAAAATGTTTTAAATGTATTTATTTTAAAAAAAATATGCCCCTTTCTTCTGATTGACATAGTGTCAATACCACCATTTTAATTTAGGAAGATGGGGTCGGAAGGTGGTGGTTCAGTGCTGCCTGGGCAGAGTAGCAGTAATAAACTCCTTGCCAAGACGGAAGGGACGATGAATCCTAAAGGTGAAGGATCTGTGATGACATTACACCCATGTGACTCGTATGGGAGGAGCCATCCTAGAGATTGCAGGAAGTGAAGTGTTTTCCCATCCTGGAAGTGGCAGCAGCAGCTGGAAACGAAGGGGCACAGGTGACCAGTAATCAGGGTACAGGGGTACATGGAGGTGTACAGGCTGCATATGGGGATGCTCAGGCTGCAAGAAGCAGACTGTCAATCAGCATGACGTCAGTCGCACCCTGTCTCCAGAGCAGCCTGGAAGAGGAAGAGCTGTTCTGCTGATTTGGAGCAGCTGAATCGCCAGCAGGAGCGGTTAATGACTACTCTGAGCCGGCATCGGATAGAACAGGCAGGTAGTTAAGATTATGCAGTGTGTGGGGTCACTGAGATATGTCATTGATGGCACCCGTTTGGGTATTGTGTGTTAAAGTTGCAGGCAGTAGGCAGCATTGCAGATACTCATCTGCCTTGATGCCTGAGAACCATATCTATCCAGCTCACTGGGAAAGGTGGGTGGGGAAATGGAGTCAGGACAGATACTCGAGCAGCAAGCTATGTGCCAGAGCAGGAGTTCAGCGAGAGTGCAGGCTTATTGAGGAACATTAATGCTAATTAGAAACAGCCCGTGGAAATTAAGTGCTGCTGCGATTAGCCACCAAATTTATGCTTCTGTGCATCTCCAGATCTCATCACTGTTTAAAATGATTTTAATTGTGCCTGCAGAGCTGTAGAAAATCAGAGGGATCGTTTTATGAGTATTTCCTCCTGATGTGTCTCTGCTGAAATAAAAGAGAAAGACACTATCAGGGTGGACTGCTGGTTTGGGGGGCACAAATATCCAAATATGGATGCAGAAATAACAATGTAAGATATCTACGGTCTAGTAGACATGAGTTAGGTATTACTTTGATAAGCATCTATTGCCCTTTGTTTTTCATAGAGCTTAATATGAAGTATTTGATTATGATTAACTACTTAATGACCACCAATACATCTTTTTACTGACCAGAGATATAAGAGAATAACCTCCCCATACAGGTGACAATCCTGGGGGGGGTGCACTATATCAAATTGGCGGTCCTTAACAATTCCCGTACATTGAGAAGTAAGTGACTCTGGATACTATCCACCCATAGCACCTTATAGTTGCACCTTTTTGCACAGTATGCACTTTCATTTGTCTTCGCTTACACTTTATTGAATATAGCTATATGCACATTGTATGCACTTTTTATATAAAAAGCGTTTTTTTAGTCTTGAGTTCATAGAACTTTTTGTTTATATACAATATAGGGTGTTTTCTAGAACATATATAGAGTCCTTATGGGTATAATATACAATATATCATGCCTGCCATATGATATATTTGATATGTGCACAATATTTTAAGTACATATATTAAATTATCTTGATTTTATAAATTTTTTATTTTTATGGTTGTTAATCGCCACTAATAAATATCTATATATTCATAAATATTCTCTATTATGATGGTTTTTGGTCTGGCTATGTTGTGAGCACGATCTTTTAGGTGACAATCCAGCAGCTGTCGGCTGTACACTATAGCTGACAACTTGCTGCATCAGCCACGATTAGTATTGGCACCGTCCATAACTGTTTAACCACTTAGATCAGGGGTGGGGAGCCCCAGGGCCATTTACAGCCCTCGATGATCTTTTATCAGGCCCCCAAGCAGATTTTCAGGGACCGCATTCTTGGGCAGGGAGGTGTATTTTGATTACAACCAGCTCATTCATTTCTTCTTGCTCTGTTAGCACACACATGCCTTGTACACTACTGAACACTGAAGGGCATGCAATGAAAGATTACGTCCTGAAACCAGTGCCAGAGTCAGGATGTACTTTGTGGGCGGAGTTTGTATGGCCCCCGAAGGATGGTATAAATATCCAAATGGCCCTTGGCAGAAAAAAGATTCTCCACCCCTGCCTTAGATGGTGCTGTCTATAGTGACTACATCATATAAATGGTTAAAAGGAACCTGTCACACCCCCAGGCGTTTTTAAGGAAAAGCGCCACCTTGTGCAGCACTAATGCTTGTCACGCTTGCACCCTGACTGGTGGGCGTGAGCTCGGGGGGTTTGTGGCCCCACTGTGCCACGAACCAGACTACCCTGGAAGGAGCGTGACTATGACAGCTGCCTTGGTCTTCACTGGAGCCTCTGATGGTGAGGTCAGGCTTGTGCGGCAGGCAGCTGCCAGGTGCTACTCCAGGGTGGTGTCTGACTGTGGCTGCTGATCCCACTTGGGAAACAGGAACACCAGGATTGGTGCGAGCATCAGGCAGGACTGGCAGATGAGCACGGATGAAACTCAGACAAGTAGGCTGGCACGGCTGAGACACAGAGCTGGCAGAGACATGGGGTTTGCAGGCATGGCAGAGACACAGGGCTCACAGGTACGGCAGAGACACAGGGCTGGCAGGCACGGCAGATACACAGGGCTGGCAGGCACGGCAGAGACACGGGGCTGGCAGGCACGGCAGAGACACAGGGCAGGTTGGTGTGGTGTATGAAGGAACAGGTAGGGACCTGTTCACACAGGAGGTGAAGGTAAGAAAACAAGCAGGAAGGAATGAAGTATGAAGGAACAGATTGGGACCTGTTCACACAGGAAGAGAACCGCAAGGCTGCTGGTGCGAGTGGTAGAGCAGTAACTGAAGCTAAGCAAAGCGGAACTGCAAGAAATGCAGAGAGGAGCTGCAGCAAGAGGTCTCTGCAGCAGCAAAAGCTAAGCAGAGCGGAACCGCAAGGAATGCGGAGAGGAGCTGCAGCAAGAGATTTCTGCAGGAGCAGAGTAGAGTAGAACGAAGCAGAACCGCAGGAGTGCGGAGCAGAGGTAAAGCTGCAAAAGAGCAGAGCACAGGCAAAGTCACAAGAGTATAGAGCAGGCAGAGCCGCAAGAGTGCAGAGCATAAGCAGAGAGGACACAAGGAAAGACGACAGGGAAAGAAGCCACAGACAAGGAGACAAAGATAGGACAAAGTTTAGACAAGGTAATGGAACAAGACAAGGTACAAGAACAAAGACACAGGGACCAGGATATTCTGCCTCCTGGAGGGCAGACAAACTAGATACAAGGCAAAGCAAGGAGAACAGCCTTCAGAGAAGGCAAGACACAAAGCAAGGCCTGGCAGGTCAGAAGCAAAACACAAACTGAGTAAACACATTGCACAGGACCAGTCCACTGGGTGGAGCTGCACAAAATACTGGAGGCCTCTTGGTAATTGGTCAGAAACAGATTAGACAGGTGCACCTGATTCCTATAAGAACCAGAGAGTTCAGGCGCCGCCCCCCTATGCACACCGCCAGGAAGCACTGCAGAGGCACAGAATATGGAGCTGGCAAGAAACAGAAACCACAACATGACCTGGAGCAGTGGGTAAGATAGTGTGAGAGATGAGAGGCCATGCCGTGATGCCAGCAGAGTTGTTACAATGCTGCATTCTGTCATGGTGGCTCTTTTAGTTCGGGTCCCTGTCAACGCTGAAGTAATCGTTTTTAGAATTTGCCCCTCATACCTCCAGTTTGTCAGAGGGTCATATCTTTTCCCCCCTGACACAAACTCCTCCCAGCCGTCACTCAGGTCCTCTGGGCGCCGCCTCCATTTCCATCCTGAACGTCCCCAGCACCTGCGCTGTAAATTCCCATCATGTGATGGGAGTCAAAGGGCAGCGCAAACTGCGCATGCCAGAAAAAAAAAAAAACTTACAGCGCAGGCACCGGGGATGTTCAGGAAGGAAATGGAGGCGGCGCACGGAGGCCCTGAGTGACAGCTGGGAGGCGTTTGTGTCAGGGGGAAAAGACATGCTCCTCTGACAAACTGGAGGTATGAGGGGCAAATTCTAGAAATAATTATTTCAGTGTTGGCAGGGACCCGAACTAAAAGCCACCTTGACAGAATGCAGCATTAGTGCTGCACAAGGTGGCTCTTTTAGTTAAAAATGCCTGGGGGGGGTGACAGGTTCCCTTTAACAGAGTATGGGGGCTAATTCTTTATCCCCATCGGCACACTGAGATCATGATTGTGTGGTCCTGATGTTTGTCATGGCAGTTTATGGTCAAATAGCGACCTCACCGTCTGCCAGGTATAATGACCTATTTGAAAGTTAGAAACATTTTGGTGGTAAAAATACACTTTTTCATTCCTGTTATGTCGTTTTTCATTAATTCCTGAAAATCACCTGAAGGGTTAATTCGCTACCTGACCGCAGTTTTCAATATGTTGAAGGGTATGATTTTTAAAATGGCATTATTAGGCCATGTTCACACAGTGCGTTTTGCCGCTGCGGTTCCGCAGCTGTTTTCCATGCAGGGTACAGTACATTGTACCCTATGGAAAACAGGAACCGCTGTGCACATGATCCTGAATTTAAAAAAAAAAGCCGCGCTGAATAGCTGCGGGAAAAAAGGAGCATGTCACTTCTTTGCCCGAAACAGCAGCGGTTCTGCACCCATAGACCTCCATTGTGAGGTCAAACCCGCAGTAAAACCCGCAGATCAAAAATATATCTGCGGGTTTTATTGCGGTTTGTGGTGCAGAACCGCAGCAGCCGGAAGTGCGGGGAAGCGGCCGGAAGTGCGTGGGCGGAAGTGCTTGGGCGGAGAGACATGGAGGCATACCGTCGCATGGGGATCGTGATTGATTTGGTATGTGTGTGTGTGTGTGTGTGTGTGTATATATATATATATATATATGTGTGTGTGTGTGTGTGTCCCCATGCGACGCTAGTGCCACCATTGTGCTAAGTCGCCGTATGGGACTACTACTCCCATCCGGTATTAGGATGGGAGAGTTGTCCCTGTGTCCGGCGACTTAGCACAGTTGTAAAGTTACACAAAACACCTACACACAATACACATACATGACACACAGTACAGTACATACAACACATAACATAGAGTATATACTCACCAACAGCACACTTGTAGGCGAAGCCATCGATCCTCCAGGAAAAAATCACAAAATAAAAAATCAAATTCATACTCCCTGTCCGCAGAATCCATAAAACGAGTGTCCCACGCCGATCCCCTGCTCTCCGGCGATACACTGCCAGGAGCGAAGCTCCTAGCAGTGTATCGCGTACTGTCCCGGAGTTCAATGACTCCGGCGTCTCGGTTAACAGCAGTACAGCTGCGTTGAACTTTCCCACGCAGCACTGCCGTTAAGCGAGAGTGCCGGGGTCAATGACCGCCGGTAAACTCGCTCGCGCATGCGCAGTGACACACCGACAGGAACTATGGCTCCTGTCAGTGTGTTGCTGCAGCCGTGGAGAGCAGACATATCTCTGGATGTGTCTGTTCTCCATGGAAAATCTTCGTGGGATACGTGGCACTTAAATACGTGGCAATTAAATACGTGACACGTGGCACTTATACGTGATACGTGTCACTTAAATACGTGGCACTGAAATACGTGATACGTGGCACTTTGATACGTGGCACGTGTCACTTAAATACGTGGCACTGAAATACGTGGCACGTGGCACTGAAATACGTGATACGTGGCACTTTGATACGTGGCACGTGTCACTTAAATATGTGGCACGTGGCACTGAAATACGTGGCACTGAAATACGTGATACGTGGCACTGAAATACGTGATACGTGACACTTTGATACGTGGCACGTGTCACTTAAATACGTGGCACTTAAATACGTGATACGTGGCACTGAAATACGTGATACGTGGCACTTTGATACGTGGCACGTGGCACTGAAATACGTGGCACTTAAATACGTGGCACTGAAATACGTGGCACTGAAATACGTGGCACTGAAATACGTGGCACTGAAATACGTGGCACTTAGGCTATGTTCACATTTGCGCTGTGCGCCGCAGCGTCGGCGCCGCAACACACAACGCAAACAAAAACGCATGCACAACGCTGCGTTTTGCGCCGCATGCGTCCTTTTTTTGACTGATTTTGGACGCAGCAAAAATGCAACTTGCTGCGTCCTCTGCGCCCGGATGCGTGCGCTGCAGTGACGCATGCGGCGCAAAACGCAAGTGCGACGCATGTCCATGCGCCCCCATGTTAAATATAGGGGCGCATGCGGCGGCGCCCGACGCTGCGGCGCAGACCGCAAATGTGAACGTAGACTTAAATAGCTAGATAGAGCTGGATCCGCGGGCTGTGATCTGGCCTACGCTCAGCACTCTGCGGAGCGCTGTCATTCAAAACACGTCCAACTCATTTTGGTGTTTAGTCCCAAAATGGAGGATGGAAGAAGAAAAGGGTTGGACAAGGAAATGACATCATTTCTTTTTTTTTTTCCCCCCCCACTGCAGTTAAAGCTTTATTTGTGTCAAACACAGACAATCTGCAGAGAAAACTGCATAAAAAACCGCATAAAAAACGCATCAAAAACGCACCTGCGTTTTCTGCCAAGAGCTGCGGTTTTAGTCCTCAAAAAAAAGGATTGAAATCAGGAACGTGTGAACATACCCTCAATGTTTCTCTGTGGTATGACTATCTGGATTAACCCCTTACTGCCAATAGACGGGATAGTATGTCCAATGGCAGTACCCCTACTTTGTGCTCTTCGGCGGTGAGCCCGCACCCAAGCTGGGACATGTCAGCTGTTTTGAACAGTTGACATGTGCCTGCAATAGGCACGGGTGGATCTACTGTTAACTAGTTAAATGCCACTGTCAAACTCTGACAGCGGCTTTTAATGCGTGCTTCCGGCCATAGGGCCGGAAATACGCACACTGCTGACCCCCGACACATGATCGGGGGTCATCGGTACGTCGGCATAACAACCAGAGGTCTGGTAATTCTGCTACATAGAGGCGATCTAAGCATCACCTCTGTAGCTGTGCCAATCAAGTTGTGGCAGCTTCTAGCTTCCCATGGAGGCTATTGAAGCATGCCAAAACTTAAAAAAAAATAGTTTTAAAAATATTAAAAAATAAATAAATAAAAGTTTAAATCACCCCCCTTTCACCCCATTCAAAATAAAACAATAAAAAAAATCAAATATACACATATTTGGTATCGCCGCATTCAGAATTGCCCGCTGTATCAATAAAAAAGAGGATTAACCTGATCACTAAACGGCGTAGCAAGAAAAAAATCGAAACGCCAGAATTACGTTTTTTTGGTCATCGTGACATTGCATTAAAATGCAATAACGGGCGATCAAAAGAAGGTATCTGCACAAAAGTGGTATCATTAAAAACGTCAGCTCAGCATGCAAAAAATAAGCCCTCACCCAACGTGAGATCACAAAAATTGGAGACGCTACTGGTATCAGAATCATAATGGCAGGTCAGTTTTAGCATTTAGTGATCCTAGCAAAAACGCCAAACAAAAAACAAGTGTGGTATTGCACTTTTTTTGCAATTTCACCACACTTGGAATACTTTTCCCATTTTCAAGTACACGACATGCTAAAACCAATGATGTCGTTCAAAAGTACAACTCGTCCTGCAAAAACGAAGCCCTCACATGGCCATATTGACAGAAAAATAAAAACGTTATGGCTCTGGAAAGAAAGGGAGAGAAAAACGAAAACGGTCATGAAGGGGTTAAAGGGATAATCATTCAAAGTTTGAAAAATTGCAAATATTTTCATGTTTCTGTCAAATTTCTGGTATGTTTTGTGTTTATTTATAAAAAATATTGACCTACATTTACCATTATCATAAATTATAATGTGCCACGAAAAACAATCTCAAAATCAGTATTTGTTGAAGCATTCCAGAGTTATTACCACATAAAGTGACACTGGTCAAATTTAAGAAATTTGGCCCAGTTACGAAGGGGTTAATTTATCAATGTATACACAATTATGCCAGAGAGAAGACTCACTTTGATTAATAATTTCCAGCTATCTAATATATAATTGCCTAGAATACTACTTCCTGTGATTTGTGCCAACTTCCGTGGCTTTGTCCGGAGCTAATGTCCGGAGCTAATGTCCGGAGCTAATGTCCGGAGATAAGTGACGTCACCAGTGTCCTACACCCAGGCAGAGCACAGGGGCCCCAGGCAGCATATGGGGCCCCAGGCAGAGCACAGGGGCCCCAGGCAGAGCACAGGGGCCCCAGGCAGCATATGGGGCCCCAGGCAGAGCACAGTGGTCCCAGGCAGAGCACAGGGGCCCCAGGCAGCCTATGGGGCCCCAGGCAGAGCACAGTGGCCCCAGGCAGAGCACAGGGGCCCCAGGCAGCATATGGGGCCCCAGGCAGAGCACAGGGGCCCCAGGCAGCATATGGGGCCCCAGGCAGAGCACAGTGGCCCCAGGCAGAGCACTGGGGCCCCAGGCAGAGCACAGGGGCCCCAGGCAGCATATGGGGCCCCAGGCAGAGCACAGGGGCCCCAGGCAGCATATGGGGCCCCAGGCAGAGCACAGGGGCCCCAGGCAGCATATGGGGCCCCAGGCAGAGCACAGGGGCCCCAGGCAGCATATGGGGCCCCAGGCAGAGCACAGTGGCCCCAGGCAGCATATGGGCCCCAGGCAGAGCACAGGGGCCCCAGGCAGCATATGGGGCCCCAGGCAGAGCACAGTGGTCCCAGGCAGAGCACAGTGGTCCCAGGCAGAGCACAGGGGCCCCAGGCAGCATATGGGGCCCCAGACAGAGCACAGTGGTCCCAGGCAGAGCACAGGGGCCCCAGGCAGCTTATGGGGCCCCAGGCAGAGCACAGTGGCCACAGGCAGAACATGGGGCCCCAGGCAGAGCACAGTGGCCCCAGGCAGAGCACAGGGGCCCCAGGCAGAACATGGGGCCCCAGGCAGAGCACAGGGGCCCCAGGCAGCATATGGGGCCCCAGGCAGAGCACAGTGGCCCCAGGCAGAGCACACACCAAATCGGAGGCCGAGGGGCCCCGCCCACCAAATCGGAGGCCGAGGGGCCCCGCCCACCAAATCGGAGGCCGAGGGGCCCCGCCCACCAAATCGGAGGCCGAGGGGCCCCGCCCACCAAATCGGAGGCCGAGGGGCCCCGCCCACCAAATCGGAGGCCGGTCCTTGCCCACCAAATCGGAGGCCGAGGAGCCCCGCCCAACAAATCGGAGGCCAAGGGTCCCCACCCGCCAAATCGGAGGCCGAGGGTCCCCACCCGCCAAATCGGAGGCCGAGGGTCCCCACCCGCCAAATCGGAGGCCGAGGGTCCCCGCCCACCAAATCGGAGGCCGAGGGTCCCCGCCCACCAAATCGGAGGACGAGGGGCCCCACCTGTGAAAATTTTACTGTGAAAATACCTGATGGGCACACAAGTATGCGCCAGTATGGGTACTAAGAGCTTTTCCACATAATAATGAAATATTTTAAAATGTCATAGAACATACCAATATACATAGTTATTGATACATATTATTTATTATTTACATTATTGTTCTTAAGCAAAGAACCGTTGTTGTGGCATTTGCCACAACACGCAAAGTTGTTGACTGATGTCTTTCATCACTCCCCTCATAAGCATGTTCATGGATCCTGTGTAACTGTACCTTAAATAACAAGAATTGTCAAGAGCTGGTGAGTGCAGCCATTTTTTGTTCTTTCTTACTATTATTTATTAATTGTATTATTCTTACATTTGAATAAATAAAGTATATATGGATTCTAGACTCCCGATTCTTTAGAATCGGGCTGCCATCTAGTATTATATATTTCAGAAGAGTTACCAATGACAGTCCATTGTGCAACCCAAAGCCTTCTAATTTTTAAACAATATAAATCTTTTCAGTTTTTTCGCTACTAAGCCACTAAAATCTGCACTACACGTATGATTTTCATAGCGGCAGAGCCCCCAACATGTCTGAAAAGTGTTTTATTTAGTATTCTGGGGATGGCCAACTCATTTTAAAGGGGTTTTCCCCTAATTTAAACATTTGTACCCCATGAGTTTGCACAGGTTAAAAATAAGTATCGTGATCTTTACTCGCTGACACCTGCTCCAGCTGCTACTGCAGTTTAATCATGGAAAACCCCTTAATGTGAAAGACTAAATACTGATTTTTAATTTGGTTGACTTTGAATTAAAGATTGAAATACTGTCTGGTCACCGCATATTGATGTCTTCTCCACCAGATAGTACACAATATGAGATTGATGGTGTCCCCCACTGTCATTTGCTCCGGCAATGCTCCATTCCCGACTTCTGATCAGCTCCTATTCTTTTGAATACGCTATGTCAACAGTAAAGATCATCAATATGTTTGATAAATCATCAGTATTCTGTCATCAAACAAAACCCCTTTTAAGGGTATGCACATGAGACTTCAGGGCATGTGCACACGCCTAGGATTTTGCTGCGGATCCACAGCGGATTGGCCTCTGCGGATTCGCATCAGTTTTCCATTCGTTGTACAGTACCATGTACACCTATGTAAAATAAAATCGGCAGTGCTGCGGAAAAAAAACGCGTGGAAACGCAGCGTTGTTTATTCCGCAGCATGTCAATTCTTTGTGCAGATTCCGCAGCGGTTTATACCTGCTCCATAATAGGAATCCGCAGGTGGAATCCGCAAAAAAATTGGGTTAAATCCGCAGTAATTCCTGCGGATTTACCAAAATCAGTGTGGAAAAATCCACACACTTTTCCGCAATGTGCGCACATACCCTTAGGATTCCCATTCACTTTGCTGGCATCAGGAAACCCTTCAGGTTTTGTGACAAATTTGCACAGAAAAAAAAAGCAACAAATCTGCATTGTGTGCACCGGCCCCAAGTCACGTTTTTGTGGAAAATGTATTTGCAATTTTTTTTTAAGTTTTCCATATCACAATCTTTAAATAAAACAGAAATTTTGCAATTTTTACCTTAATTAGATAGTTTGGCAAACATTTTACATCATCAACAGGAAACCGTTGTGATAACAGCAGCATACTCAGGATTATGTACATATGCAGTTGTCCGCTTGTGCCTTTCTGTGTAGTTGCTGCACCGTGGCTCAGAAACCCACATGAGACTGCGGTGGCAGCACGGTCAACCTTCTTTTTCCCCTCACAGTGTCCATTTAAACAAACAAGTATTATCATCATTGTTGGAACTCTCTAGCAGAATCCGTTGTCTGAAATTCAGCCAGTAAAATACGACCCTAATATTTGCAGGACACACTCCATGATTTTTTTAATTAGTGTGAACATTATATGCTTGTGTAGCCTAAATGTAGCATTTGCTGTGATTTAGCTCTGATGTTTTCTGGTTTTCATTTCCCCCACAATGTCTAATTAGACAAAGATTAAATACAAACCAAGACCTCAAAAGTCTCCCTGCAGCTCAGCGTCTCTGAGAGATGTAATCCATATGGGGACATGAGTTGGGGGATCCCTCCTAATTTTTCATATTTGGCTTTTATATGATGAAGCAATTGTAAAATGCAGCAGCAAAGTGCACTTTATTCAGTCATTATGGTCCTAGCAGTAATTGTTTGCAGGTTTGCTGGGAGGCAATAAAACAGATTTGTATGTTTTGCTTCCTCAGGTTTTGGACGGATTCCCTAGGCATTTTATGTATTGTAGTGTCTGGTGGCGGCGTCTTTTGTGTGTTTCACATGCATTACAGTGGGATGAAAGTGTCTGTGCAATGACATATTTTCTGTTTACCTCGGTTACTACAGCTAGAGCCCGATAATTATCAGATTGTCTGATGGCTGTCACTTCCAATCTGCCCACAATCATGCACTCTCGGATTGCCCAGGGTTCTCATTTACCGATGAACGTTAATAATATAATGTGTATACACTTGTACCTGGTTATACTAATAAAGTACCTTTATACAGGATGTTCATTTGTTACAGTGTGTTCTATCTGCCACATGTTTATTGATGATTGGCATTATGTGTGCTCAGGGAATTTAGTGCTGTCTGGACCCGCAGGATTTCCTCCTACGGAGGTATGTCTTAGACTACATTTGGCTTCTTTTGGCACTGTAGGAAAGCTATTGTCATAGATCACAGCGCTACCCTAATGTTGGTATGTTTTATGGAAATATTTTTTATTTGGGGTTTTAAGATATTACAGCTCTTGTTATATGCATACAATTAACATAAAGAGCATAAATCTTATTAAAAACTGGTAATGACAAGTGTCTGACATTGATTTCTGAATTTCTCTGTTCATGGTTAAATTAGGTGAACAGTAGATGGAGAGGAATTGAGCATTGGTTGGTTCATGATCCTCACCGTTCAGGCCAGCATTGCGTTGACTCTTGTCGACCTGAACAATGATTCAACAAGGAGCAGTCCGCTCCTCAAAACACAATGGGACGAACCCTGAAAGGTTGCCTGGCAGAGTTACATTGGCATTGACTCTTGTTAAATGTATACTTCTCAGTTATATCCATGCTGTCCACTTGTTTGTCGCATAGCTGGGTCATCCCAATGGTAGTTTCAAAACAGAGCCCATCTCATAATATCTTGTAGTTTCACGTTTTTCCTTGGATGGAGCTATGATTTATGCACTTTTACAACCCATGTTGATGTGTGAAACAGTCACAAATTTTAGAATTTAGAAATTTTGAGCTAATAGATTTCTTAGACCTGGCAACGCTTGTGTATTTGCTTTAAAATCCATGTCAGAACTGATGTATAAACTTTTATGATTTTTTTTTGCCTTATATTGAAATGAGCATTTTATAAGTGTAGCATGATACTGAAAAGCACATAGGTTTTTAAAGGGTCCATTCGTATTTAGTGTCTACCCACCCATCCAACCTGACATCTGC
This sequence comes from Ranitomeya variabilis, assembly GCF_051348905.1. Lineage (NCBI taxonomy): Eukaryota > Metazoa > Chordata > Amphibia > Anura > Dendrobatidae > Ranitomeya > Ranitomeya variabilis. Next base: position 255,991,218 of record NC_135232.1, read on the forward strand.
AGCTTGTTCTGAGCAGGGTGAGATTTCAGCTGCCGGAGGGAGGAAGGAAACTGAGGTGTTGTCATACCAAACTTGGAGATTGAGGTTAAACATTTAAAATTCTATTTGTTTTTGTGCTAAAAATGTGCGAGGCATAACATACAAGGCACATAATCTTTTCAATTTTCGCATTATTTCCATGTTAAGGATACTAAAAGTATGATTATGATCTGAATAAAAGCAGATAGAAGGAAAGGTGTGGGAGAGAAGTCGGCTAAAGCTCTAGAAAAAACAAAAATGAACCGGGGAATGTAAGTTGGTATATGTGCAATGTGTAGGAGCACTGTCACATTGTAGCCATTTAACAGGCAAAACTAAAGATAAATGAGCAAATACCCCGTAGTAAGTAAATAGTAATAGTATATGTAGATAACATAAGGTACTTAGCACTATTTTGCAAGAAAAAAAAGTGTAAAAGAAACCCCACCTTGACAAGGTGCACCCAATCTGGGGACGGTCCTAACTTCTAGTATAAAAACCTCACCTTGTGTCCTCCAACCTCAGTATAGATGGAGACAGAGCAGGACCCAAGCTGAAAAAGATCATTTGTATTCAAAGCGTCCAATTGTATTCAGTCTCTATCCACCCACCCAGCTGCAGCTTGTTCTGAGCAGGGTGAGATTTCAGCTGCTGGAGGGAAACTCTGACAATCATCTTAGATGGAGAGTTAGGTTAATCTTTCAATTTTTATTTGTTTCTGTGCTAAAAATGTGTGGGGTATAACATACTTTGCATGTAATCTTTTCAATTCTTTAATTCCATGTTGTTAAGGTTACTAAAAGTATGATAATGATTGGAATACAGGCAGATTGAGGGAAAGGTGTGGGAGAGAAGTCATTAAAGCTATAGCTTTACATCAGACATTTTCTCACTGCTGTAAATAAAGAACAGCACTTTTCCCAATGTCTATCAAGATAGTTGCAGTGTGTAAAATTGAATTAGCTGCTGTTAATAAGAGAATCCTTTTAATTACTACAACACTTCATTTCTGTAATCCTCCCACAGCAGAGGTGTAAAGTGCTTTAAACAGTGGCGCTTCCAATGATGGCTATGAAAACAGCACTTACCCCAGCCATCTCCTTTAATGACCAAATCGCTGTTGACTATGTAAACAAATACACACCTCTGGTAATTTTGTGTCCTTCCCCCTGCAGGGAGCTGCCTTGTCAGGAGCTGTGACTTTAGCTGCAGGCACTGTTCTCATTTCTTTGTGAAACATGACCCTGGGCATTGACCTGTGTGCTGTCTGTCAGTCACAAGCCAGGCTGGCTCCCTGTTAAACCTGCTCCTGGCATATGGAGTGCCATGTCTGCTCCAGTCAACTTGTAACTATAATTGTTCTTATTTTTATTGCTAAATTTAGAGTTTTATTAGACTTTGAGTTGTTGCCTATCTAATATGGAAGTAGACAAGGTATCAGTGGTTTTAATGGCAGTCGGATCCCGCAGAGGCACATCCAGCATTTAGTTGACCATAATGTACCAGTGTATAAATGTGTGTACTTCTTGGCAACTAGGTCAATTTCATACCTACAAATCAGGATATCCTGAAGCATTTAGTGCTCATGGCTACATAGTCTTGTGGTGTTTGTCTTCACTCCGTTACAATAGAGCAGTCTCTTCTCTCAGGGATAGAAAGTCATTCAAGTCATTTGTTAATTGATTTGTTGTTTATCAGTAAACAGGCTGAATAGACACTGAACCCTTTAATAAGTGGTTGAGTGCTTTGCCTTAGGGCATATGATTTAACATCCGCCTGCAGTGCTTTGCCTTGTGCTGTTTTATTCAAAGTGCTTGCAAGAGTAGCAATCTGTAATCACCATTACAAGCACAAATATGGGGAAACACTATGGATTATAGCTACTGTAGCTTGTTGACATTAGATAAAACTATGAATATCACAACCGTTGTCCTCACCACCGAAGGAACTGAGCAAAACTGAGGTGCAGGGCATAAAAGGGATCCTCTCCTTGTATCCTGGTTGTATCATCTTTTTGTGTCATGTGCAACCAATTTAGGCTCTTTACTATGAATAAAACGGTTCATCAGTTTTAGGCTATGTGCACATGATGTGGATTTGCTGCGGATCCACAGCGGATTTTTCCGCGCAGAAACGTTGCAGATCCGCACTGTGATGTACAATACAATGTAAATCAATGGGATAAAAAAATAGCTGTGCAGATGGTGCGGAAAAATCAGTGCGGAATTGCTGCGGATTTCAAAGAAGTGCATGTCACTTCTTTTGTGCGGATCTGCAGCGTTTCTGCACCCCTCCATGTTAAAAATCCGCAGTGGCAAAAACCGCAGAAAATCCGCATCAATTCCACATAAAAACCGCACAAAATCCGCATAAAAACCGTGGCAAATCCACGGCTGCGGATTCTGCCAGGAGATGCGGATTTTGTGCAGAAAATTCTGCACCTCTTTTCCTACGTGTGCACATAGCCTAACTCAAAGTATAACTTTAAAAAGGCATACTCCCAATTGGCAACTCCTTTGGAACATGTGCTACATCGATATAGGAAGATTGTTCCTACTTTTGGCACCCCCACAATTCAGAGAATGAGACTCGACTGGGATCCCCACCGATATTGAGACCTATGCCCCAATATACTGGAGTATTGTCAGCATGGTTGGCTTAGTGGTTAAGGCTAGGTTCACATTGCGTTAGGGCAATCCGTTTAGCGCTAGCGGATTGTGCTAACGCAATGTTTTTGTAGGGGCCGCGTTTAGGGGTCGCGCTAACGTCCCCGCTCTCGCAGATCCCCGATCTGCGAGAGCGGGGAACGGACCTCGGGCGCGCCGCAGATGCTGCAAGCAGCGTCCGAGGCGCGCTACAAAAGAACGGCACATCGGTAGCGCGAGCCGAAAAAGGCACGCGCTAGCGATGCGCTACAGGTGAAATTTACATTGCTGTCAATGGGTGCGCTAACGGACCCGTTGCACGGCGTTAATTGCGACATTTTCGCCGTGCAACGCTGTCCGTTAGCGATCACCCACTAACGCAATGTGAACCTAGCCTAATACTGTTGCTTTTCATAATATTGATTTTATTTAGATTTGTTTCCTTAATTGATTAACAGTAACACTTCTTCTTTTAAAGCATTCTTACTTTGCAGCATTTTCTCCACACCCGCCTAAAACTTTTACACTGTAACTGTCCTCTTCACAAAACAGAATTAGATGTCTTCAATGAACCTTACCGCCCCATTTGTTCTGTCTAACATTAATTTCTTTGCTTCATTATCAGACTCTAGGCCTTAGGCCGTTGTCAAACTGGCATATTGCATCCGATGTGAGAGCATCGGATGTGATATGCTAATGACACTCGGCTCCTGCTCGCAGCAGAGCAGGAGCCGAGTGTCATGCGTCTGTGCTCCGATTCTCTCGCACAGGGAGGATCGGAGCACAGCTGCAGAGGAGGCGGAGAAATTTATTTCTCCATCTCCTCCATTGCTGGGGTCCGCTTATAACGCACATCACTCTGATGATATCCAAGTGATGTGCGTTGTCTCACTCGCACCCATAGGCTTATATGGGTGCGAGTGAGCCGAGAGTTTTCCTCGGTCCGAGACAATTGTCTTGGACCGAGGAAAACAGCCGACAAAAAGTCGGCTGGTGGGAGCTGCCCCCTAGCTTAACATTGGTCCGAGTGCAATGCGATTTTTTTATTGCATTGTACTCGGCCGTTTAAAACGCCAGTGTGACGCCGGTCTTAAAGGGATAGTCTGACAGTGAAATACTTAGTTTATTTAAAAAAACAACAACATCCATTCTTGAAAAAAAGGCATAATCCCCTTTTAGAAGCCTAGTACATCTAGTAAAGGAAGCTCTGGAGGTCTCCAGAAGTGGTGATTGCTCCTTTCAGAAATCGTAGCTTGCGATTCGTTGCAACAATCAGGTGATTAGCAGATTGCGTCATTGGATGTTTCTCTGATGCTGCACTCATTAGTCACCTGACTGCTGCAGCGGGCCTATGACTTCTGAACAAAGCAGACACTGCCTCTGGAGTGGGCACAGACCTTCGAGCTGCTTGCTTTGGATCCATAAGATCGCTCGTCTATGAGACTGCCTCCATTTATTATTTTAACCCCTTAACGACCGCCGACACACCCTTTAACGGCAGCAGTTAAGGGTACTTTATCCCTCAGCGCCGCTTTTTAACGGTGCTGAGAAATAAGTGTATGATGCCCCCCAGCGTTGGAAAATCTTTGGAGTCTCAGCTACCGGGAGTAACTGAGACCCCGGAGCACATAATTCGGGTTGGTTTTTACTGTCCCATGTCATGTGATTGCCGTTATTCACTGAATAACGGTGATCACACAAAAAAAGTCTGGTTTTCCATTAATTTCACTCTCCTCTGATATGATCTAGCATACCAGAGGAGAGAGAAATGGGGTCCCCTGAACTCCCCCCGGTACCTTCGCCATCCCTGGATCCTCCTGCTCCATCCCTCAGCCCTCCACATTATCTTCCTGGAAGAAGATGGCGGGCGCATGCACAGTGCGCTCGCTGGTACCTGGCAACAGTAGGAGATTTTTCCTATTGGTTCATTTTGATCACTGTGATAGACCCTATCACAGTGATCAAAATAAAAAAAAATTGTAAATCAAACCCCCCTTTGCCACCATCTTAAATAATAATAATAATAAAACATTTTAAGTTTTTTCCATTCTTTGCAGTTAGTGTTGGGGTTAGAACTGGGGTTAGGGCTGTGTTGGGGTTAGGACTGTGTTGGGGTTGGGGCTGTGTTAGTATTGGAGTTAGATTTGGGGGATTTCCACTGTTAAGGCACATCAGGGGGTCTACAAACGTGACATGGTGCGTTTAAAAAGTCAAAACGGTGCTCCCTCCCTTCTGAGCGCTGCCACGTGCCCAAACTGGGGGTATCTGTGTACTCAGGAGAAATTGCACAACAAATTTTGGGGTCCATTTTCTCCTTATACCCTTGTGAAAAAAAAGTTTGGGTCTAAAGTAAATTTTTTGTGAAAAACGTCAAATGTAAATTTTTTCCTTCCACATTGCTTTCGTTCCCGTGAAGCACCTGAAGGGTTAATAAACTTCTTGAATGTGGTTTTGACCTCCTTGAAGGGTGCAGTTTCTAGAATGGTGTCATTTTGGGGTATTTTCTGTCATATTGACCCCTCAAAGTCAGTTTAAATGTGTTGTGGTCCCTAAAAAAAAAAAAAAAAAAAAATATTTGTAAATTTATGTTGGAAAAATGAGAAATTGCTGGTCAACTTTTAACCCTGAGGGTATGTTTCCACGGTCAGTAAACGCTGCTTGTTTGACGCTGCAGCGTCAAACAAGCAGCGTCCAGATGTTCCAGCATAGAGGAGGGGATTTTATGAAATCCCGTGTCCACTATGCGTGGAAACCCGCACGCGGCGGCCCTGCGACTCCGGACATGCGCGTCTTTTCAGAACGCAGCATGTCCGTACACCTTGCGGGGACGCAGCGTCCCCGCAAGGCATATCACAGGGCCCTATGGCGAGGGGTGCGATGATCCCGGATGTGTACTGTACACATCCGGCACCATCGCGTCCCATTAAGGGGGCGGGGCTTAGCGCCGAGCGGCTTCGCCGCTGCGGCGATACCGCCGCGTAGCCTTAACGTGGAGACATAGCCTTATAATTAGAGATGAGCACTCATCATCAGCTCCCTCCTTATTCGGCATGCTAATAGAGCTTACCAAATAACTGCAGCGGAAAACTGGATACCCGGAGTGCTCCCGATAATCCTGTGGCTGTGTCGTGGCTGTGTGACAATCACAATACATGCATGGAGGAGAGCCTGTGTGTTGTGACTGTCACACCGGCGCGACACATGCAGCTGCGGCTCTGCACACCTGATTATCGGGAGCACTCCAGGTATCCAGGGCCCGCTGCAGCTATTCGGTAAGCGCTATTAGTGAGACGAATAACAAGGGATCTGACAATATTTACTCGTGTCTACTTATAACTTCATAGCAAACAAAATTGTTTCCAAAATTGTGCTGATGTAAAGTAGACATGTGGGAAATGTTATTTAATAACTATTTTGTGTGACACCCCTCTCTGATGTAAGGGCATAAAAATTAAGTTTTAAAATTGCTAAAAAAAAATTTACATTTTTGCCAAATTTCCATTTTTTTCATAAATAAACGCAAGTATTATTGAAGAAATTTTACCACTAACATAAAGTACAATGTGTCACTAAAAGCAATCTCAGAATCAGTGGGATACGTTGAAGCTAAAAATTGGCATGGTCACTAAGGGGTTAAAACCATCCATGCCTGGAAAAACATACAAGTTTTCAATTGAGGAGGACACCTTAAGCTGGATTTACTCTGCATGATTATCGTGAAAGCGTGTTCTTAGGAATGTTCATATCCCGATAATCAGGCATGTAAACAAGCTGCCAATCATTGGAGGAACACATTCTAGGCAGTGCATCTTCAGATCTACATCCTTGCTGACTTCTGTTGATAGCATTTTTTATTCTAGTGCAGCGTCGTTTTATAGAAGCTTATTATCTAGAGTGCGTCTCCTTTAGCTGCTTAAAGGGAACCTGTCACCACGTTTTTGGAAGATGGGATAAAAATAGCGTTAAATAGGGGCAGAGGTGGGCGTTACATTAGTGTGTGTGTTATGCGTTTATTACCCACCTAAGTTGCCGAAATAACTTTGCAAAGTCTCCGTTTTCGCCTGTCAATCAGGCTGGTCAGGTCGCATGGGCGTGGTGTCTTCACCCAGATTTGGCGTAGTTTTCCGTTGGTGGCGTAGTGGTGTGCGCATGCCCAAGGTCCCGAATCCTCTTCCAGGGGATTTAAAATAGCGCGGTGTTCGTTATTGCATTGGTGATCGGTGGGCGCGGCCATCTTCCTTTGGCCGCGCGTGCGCAGAAGCGGCGCTCTGCTGGCCGCGGCTTCAGGAAAATGGCCGCCGCGATGCCGCGCGTGCGCAGATGGATATCGCGGCGGCCATTTTCCTGAAGCCGCGGCCAGCAGAGCGCCGCTTCTGCGCACGCGCGGCCAAAGGAAGATGGCCGCGCCCACCGATCACCAATGCAATAACGAACACCGCGCTATTTTAAATCCCCTGGAAGAGGATTCGGGACCTTGGGCATGCGCACACCACTACGCCACCAACGGAAAACTACGCCAAATCTGGGTGAAGACAACGCCCATCTGACCAGACTAGCCTGATTGACAGGCGAAAACGGAGACTTTGCAAAGTTATTTCGGCAACTTAGGTGGGTAATAAACGCATAACACACACACTAATGTAACGCCCACCTCTGCCCCTATTTAACGCTATTTTTATCCCATCTTCCAAAAACGTGGTGACAGGTTCCCTTTAACACACAGCCCCAAAACTTAGCTGCAGTCTCTGTCCCCCTCCCTATCCCCCATGTCTCTCTCCACCCCTCCTTCCCGTTCCTGCTCTCTCCAAAGAGTTGTCAGAAAATTCGTTCCACATCTGTAGAGAGAAAGAGAGGTGTAAACTGCCAAGAAGTGTTTTTAATGATGGCTGGAGATAAAAGCTGCCAGATGGCAAGCACTGCTGGGGCTGCGGTTGGTATTTAACTGCTTTTTTATTGGAAAAATATGGGGTGAAAAATTGTGTGGGACTCATTAGGCAGCCTGCTGTGATTGTGATCAGCCCTGCCAATCTGTTCCGAATGGCACCGTTCCAAGCAGCCACACATTTTTAGCAGTGTCTTATAATCGACAACTTGGAGCGGCTTACAGTTTTCTTTCCCTTTGCTTTTCTGTCTTCCTTTAAGTCGCATGTGCCTTCTCGCCTTCACCTGCCAATCAGTGAGGAAGCAAAGACATAGGTACTCCTTTTCTTCCGAGCGATCTGGGCTATTCTGCTGTTTATTTCTCTCTTCAATTGGATTTCCTTTCCCAGCGAAAGGGTTGTGCACATCTTGGCTTTTATTTGTCTAAATGTTCATATTTCCATCTTCAGTCGTAGGAGCGGTTAGACATTTCGGCAGCGTTGCGATGCCCCAGGATAGGATCAGCGCTTCTTACATGTGCAGCTTATCTGCCCTTTACATGCAGATCTGGTCATAGGTGAACTGCAGAGCCATAGAAATGGAATGAGGCCTAGTAGGTTGTGGCATGGAAATGTGCAGGAACAACGCCTACCGCGGTCATCCCAGGAGAGTGCTAAGATTATGAAGGAATTCTCTGAGGCCATTACTGGGAAGAGGGAAAAGGCTTCGCTACAGACAGCTTAATGGACTAATTTGTAACTCGAAGAGCAGGAGAAATGAGTTGCTGGCTGCGTTTTAATTTGACAGCAAGAGGCAGAACGAATGTGAAATGGGTTGACAGAGCAGGAGGATCTCGGAGAGGGAGCACCAGCGTGGCACTGGGGGTAGGGCTGCTCCCTCGCCAGGCAGGAGGAGAAATCTGACTGTATATTTTAACCCGTTCCATCTGAATGCCGGAAAAGAGGATTTTTCCATTGCTGAACAGCAATTATAAAATATACTTACCAGCGCATCCTAGAGAAATCCACACTACCAGTATTCTATTTCGCTGTGTTTGAGAAATGTGCTAATCTATACCTTAGTAAATGGGTAGAGCTAGTGCCCTGCCTGTAGATACACCCTCAGTGCATAAAGCTCCCCTCTGAGCCCCGACCCTTTTGTCTGTATTTTATATTTTGGATTTACCACCTTCACATAGATGATGGTTGGCTGATCCCACTAAAATCTGCTGGCCCAGGTGACATAAATTCCTTTCCTTGTCACAAAATGAAGGACAGAGCATAAATGCCTTAGCATAGCGACATTTTATCCATCATAATAGTCAGTGATCTCCATAAATGGTGAAAGAATAGAAAAAAAACCTCCTTCAGAGTTGCCATTCTATTCTTGTGAAATGTCCTTTCTCAGAATGCCTTGGACTGCATAGATAACATTTATGTAGAGTCTAATTCTTCTGGGGTCACCATGGTAACTATTGAAATGTTTTACAATTCCAAAGTGAAAGGACCGTGAAGTAGAAGTTAGATATGTTGGTTGAGGTGATCAGCACAGTTGTGCCTAAATCTTACAAATTATGGCAGGGGATTCCAGGATACATAAATAGGTTTTTTAGTTTTAATTTTTTTGCCTGTTCTTCAGGGACCTAGGCATTAGGAAATGTTCTTCTTTCTCTGTATATCTATTAGTATTTTAGACATTTAAGAGAGGCAATACCTCCATGAAAATGTGATAGAACGTGACCCCTTTATAAAGCAAATGTGTATATATATATATATCTGATTCCTTAGTCGGGAGACTGAACGGTTGATGTATCCAGTTAGATATTGGTACATGATGTGTGAGCTCTGTACGGAATCTCTACTCTTCCTTCCCATAGAAATAAGCCTCCTGCTCACAACTGTTTTTGGGACCACATATATCTTATTATGTTTCATAATGTAGAATGTTGGTCAATGGGAAATACTGATACCTTTCCGTTGACCGTGCATAACTCTGTAAATCTCATGTTTCAGGTGAGTGTGGCCGCACATCACAATAGACTTAGTGAAGCTTGTGCTCTCAGAAGCGAGGAGACCGCTGATCTGCGCAGGTGCCAGATTTCCATGGCCGACGTCTGCATAGCATAAGTGACGTCAGCTGCCATTTAACAGACAGGGTGGTGCCAATTATGTTAACAGAGAAGGCAACATTTTGTTAAGTGCATTCTCCCACCAAATGCACTTGGCTGAATCATGATAATTCCCCTTTTTTGCAGTATACTCGGAGTTGCTAATGAAATGAAAATATAAAGGTCCCAATAAGTTCAACATTCCCTTCACTGGCTACATATGTATATACATGGTTTAGGGTGAGTCAAACATATTATTTTATTGTGAGGGTTTTGTGGGATCATTCACATAAATCCTTTCCATTGTTATTGGCAGCACATGGCTTCTTTGCAGAGGTGCTTGCATTGTTTGTACTCTGACCAGGTTTACTTGGGGCGATGTGTTGGTGCATTCACACTTCCATGTGAATATCTGTCTTCTGCCTGGTATATTTTTTTATAGGACAGCACACAGACTTGCTAAATTTGGTCCTACTCTTTTCCTCCACATCAGATCAGAATAGCAAATTCTTGAAGTTTCAAAGATTTCATGCCCAGATCTATGATTTTCATGGATGTGTGAATGGATCTATGGATCCAAGTGTTTGATAAAAAAAAACAAAAAAAACTTGGATGGCATCCTTAGAATCATCCTCTGTGGAAAAGGACCTTTAGCTTGCATTTCATTACTGTTTTCTGCATATCTTAACCTTCAAAGTAGTTCTATGTGTCATAGGCATTGACAAGGCATATATAATGCATGGAATCCGTCCTTAATTAATAACTCTGAAATAGATTTAGAAAATGCTCATTGCCAGTTAAAGTCACCTATGTCATGTGAAAGTACCTGAAAAATTCAGGGTCATTTAGATGCACCAATAATCTGAAAAGAGATTTCATAGCAACACTTTCTTTTTATTGTGCCGTCTAAACAGGCAATCACCTGTCAAATCAGCAAAATGCTTGTTCGTCGGGTGCAATGATTTGTACACATCCCGAAAAACATCATTATCGGCAACACATCGTCCCACGTAAACAAGTTATATGCTGCCAATAACATGGTGTCCTGTGCGCACAGAACAATCGTATATAGCTGTTGAGCAGTTGTTGTAAATGGGCCGTTACTGAATGGTCAACCAGTGTGATGCTGGAAAGTCTATAATCCTTATTTATCTACAGTGATGACAGCTGTCACTGACATGACACAGGGATTGATTGGCATAAGTGAATGCTTCTCATCCCCCCCATTTCATTCACCACTACCCCTAGGGTTCTTTTCTTCATCCTGTGTGTATATGGGATGTCTAAATCCTCTATACAAATTGGTGATCTCCAGGAAGTCCCACTGGGGCCTATTAGTGCCTGCAGGGCAGGGAAGATCATTAATAGCACTGTCAGCCAAGGCCGCCAGTTAAATTAATCCATCTCCTTCATTAGCACAGCCGGGTGGGGTTGGCTTTGTCTGAAAAGAAGAAGAGCTCTGTGATCTGGAAGCAAAACTGGGGTGGAGCATTCACCCTTTACATTCAGAATAGCCTTGTTGTTGACAGATTAGACAATGCATCATCCAGAAGAGGGCTGGCCTTACACTGATGATTGCACACAGCAGTATGGTGAATAGTTGCTGTTTTAATTTTCGAAATAAGTCCTAACATCACATGAAAATCTCCAGCAGTGCACAGATTGATGCTCAGTAACCAGGGCAGAAGCAGGAAATGTTTCCTCAGCAGTTGGAGCATGGTCCCCAGTGCTGGTCTGCCTTTTGTCAGGGTGTCTTTCCAATTATGCCAAGCCCTGCACCTGGAACAGAGAAAAAAAAACAGTTTATATTGTGTTTTACACAGATGTTCCCTTTCATTCAGCCTTTGTCACATTTATTGCATCTCACAGTAAAAGACTGTTGGCAGCTAGTGCTATAATCATGAGTGTACGCGCAGCTCTAGGCCACAACATGAGGATTACAGGGGTCTTCTTGAACTTTAGTGGCTTATCCATAGCATAGATAGATCATCAGTATCGCATCAGCTGAATAATGGGACGGAGCTGCAGTATTGGGCATAAGCACATGTACCGTGCCTGATAAATGGTGAAAGCCCCTTCATTCAGCTGGGGTGCTGGGAATTAGACACTCACATATTCTAACCTCCTCAATATTAAAATGGCAACACCAAGAAGGAAAAGTCGTGGACTTATGGAAATCACATGTTTGATAGTCATGTTAATGAAATGTAAAGGATCAAAAATTGGAAGCAGCATTTTCAAAACATCCAGATTTGATAATTTGTATGCCCAAATACATGCAGCGTGGCAGAACATTCCTCAGACAACCATTTATAACCTTAGTTATAGCAGCCAAGGGGTGTAAGTGCAGGGATTTCTGCATGTGGCGCTCAATACTGAATAAATTTAGATGTTTTGAAAATGTAGTTTCACCTTTTTCATTGTTTGCATATCATTTATTTAATTCATATGGCACCATATTTCCTCAGCGCTTCACAGACATAATCATCCCTGATCCAAATGGGGCTCATAATTATTTGTAATCTAAATTCCCTATCAGTATATCGTTGGGGTGTGGGAGGAAACCAGAGTACCCGGAGGAAACCCACACAAACATTGGGAGAACGCCAAACTCCATGCAGATGTTGTCCTTGGTGGGATTTGAACCTTAGAATCCGGCACTGCAATGAAAAAGTGCTGCCCATCATTATTATATCAATCAATCCTGTGATTCTCATATATCCACATCTGATTTTTGCATATGAGTAATATCCAAAATTTGCATGACTAGCAATTGTACCTGTGATAGTCTATAGGACCTTTCGCATATCCGTGATTACCTTAGACATGTCCGATTTTGATACAAGAGTTGGATCAAAATTGGTAATGTAAGTCAATAGGATTGTGAATAAATCCATTAACTTTCAGGGACTGTCAGAATGGAATTTTTTTTTCAATTTCTCCATGTACGAGAAAATCGGATGACACTCGGACCACACTCTGATCAAAGTCAGATCACAGTCTGATCAGAATAAGCTGGAAAAATCAGACATCTGAATGAGGCCTAAATGTATCTTCACAGCCAATCCTAAGGCTAGACCTTGAGTATTGTAGTCCAAGAAAATCTCTTTATATCAAATGCACTTCAGTCTGTTGGAAACATTTACTTGTACATTCACACATGGCTTGGCGGGATTGAGTTTTCTGAAAACTATAGCTCCAATTGCGGTTATATCTCTCTTATATATCATCTTTTCATCTCCAACGCTTACACACATACAACTGGGTTTATAATATCTTTCTGACTCCATTTATTATAACCTTGACAGCTTTTCCTGTATGGACGTGCATTGTAGAGATAAATCTATCAATCATGGATTAGGACCACTTATGGGTCTCAAGCTCAAAATGAGTAGAGATGTAAATGAACAAATTACAAGTTATACTGAATATTTTCCCATAACCCTATACATCAATTTGCGCTATAATAGGATGTTGGCAGAGCAGGTTGTGTGTTCAATGTGACAGGTTCCCTTTAAAGAAGATTTAAAAGCATATACACATGTATAAATATCTACTTAATGTAAAATGCCTTCAATCATATTAGCTCTTTGTTAATCCTAAAATGATAACGTTAATTTCCGGATATGTTATACTTAGCTGTTGACAAAATTCCAGTTTATAATAAACTAGATCGTGGCCCGATTCTAACGCATCGGGTATTCTAGAATATGCATGTCCACGTAGTATATTGCCCAGAGCCACATAGTATACAGACTTAAAAAATAAACATATATTCACCTTCCGAAGGCCCGTTGAAGTCCTGGCCCTGTGTGCGGTGCACGCGGCAGCTTCCGGTCCCAGGGTTGGTATGAGCGCAGGACCTGTGATGACGTCGTGGTCACATGACCGTGACGTCATGGCAGGTCCTTCTCGCAGGACCTGTGATGATGTCGCGGTCACATGACCGTGACATCACGGCAGGTCCTTCTCGCATACCATCCTTTGCACCGGAACTTGCCGCTTGCATGGAGCGGTCACCGGAGCGTCGCGAGGAGCGGGAAAGGCAGCGGAAGGTGAGTATATAATGATTTTTTATTATTTTTAACATTAGATCTTTAAAAACTTGGTCACACAGGGTTAATAGCGGCAGTAACGGAGTGAGTTACCCGCGGCATAACGCGTTCCGTTACCGCTGGCATTAACCCTGTGTGAGCGGTGACTGGAGGGGAGTATGGAGCGGGCACCGGGCACTGACTGCAGGGGAGTAGGGAGGGACTAATCAGACTGTGGCTGTCACTGATTGGTCGCGGCAGCCATGACAGGCAGCTGGCGAGACCAATCAGCGACTTGGATTCCATGACAGACAGAGGCCGCAACCAATGAATATCCGTGACAGACAGACAGAAGTGACCCTTAGACAATTATATAGTAGATAAGTTATGGGGCAGTAAAAACTCAACCCTGAAAAACAGTATTACAGTTACACACTCCCACGGCCCGATTCTAACGCATCGGGTATTCTAGAATATGCATGTCCCCGTAGTATATGGACAATGATGATTCCAGAATTCGCGGCAGACTGTGCCCGTCGCTGATTGGTCGAGGCAACCTTTATGACATCTACGTCGATACTGTGCTCGTCGCTGGCGGCCTCGACCAATCAGAGACGCGGGATTTCCAAGACAGACAGACAGACAGAAAAACCCTTAGACAATTATATATATAGATAAGTTATGGGGCAGTAAAAACGCAACCCTGAAGGTAACAGTATTACAGTTACACACTCCCACAGAAATACTGCAAAAGGCAAAAAGAATATTTGGGCGTGTATATTGTGGCTTGTGCACGCAGACAGACATGGATCTATAGTGGTAAAGTACAGGAAGGGTTGTGCCCATAACATGTGTTAAAGGCTTTTCTACATCAAAGCGTGCGCCTTCCTGGCCTCATTTCCCCTAAAATCTTACGGCTTGTCTCCTTTCCCTCCACAAGACCAGCTATAAACAAGTAATTGTTTTCCTGAAGGAAGTAAGATAAAATGCATAGCTTTATTTCTGAGCCAAATCCTCAGCAGGAGGAAACGCATATACACATGTCTCCACATACAGCCCAAAGCCCCTGTCCGAGCAAGCTTTTCACATAGCTTACAGAACTGCCCTCACTGGTGCCAATAAACACAAATGTGAGCATTGTGTTTACAAATTCTACAGAGGTTCCCAACTGGAAAATGGCTTCATTTCCTCATGGATTGAAGGACTTTAACTGTTGGGATTCGGTGTTTTTCCACAAACTGTTCCCAGCAGTGTTGAATGTAGAAGCTGTAGTACCAGTTATAGGCAATCCAGACATAGTAATGCATGTTTGTATGCTTACATCACTTTAGTTGACTATATATTCTGGATCTTTTTCAATACTATGCGAATCAACACATTCTTATTCACACATTCATTTTTTTGTGATGTATTTTCTCTAGGCATTGTGGTGTTTCTCTGCTATAAGACAATGGTAACTTAATCTTTTATGTAGACATTTGTGGAAAAAAAGACTATGCATACCATTTGGGTGCTTGCAAGCTTTCATCTCTAAAACACAGGTGTATCAATAAAACAAAAAGCTTGAAAATGTATTTTCCCTGTTTTCATACAGTACTTGTGCATGAAAACCGGCTGACTAGATCTGCCACTAGAGGGAGCATAGGAGCTTACTGCATACTGGCATACCATTATCTACAATGTGTAATTCCTATGCAGTAAGCTCTTAGGCCTCTTTCACACTCCCGTCTTTCTTTTTCTGTCACAATGCGTCGTTTTGTGAAAAAAAAACGGATCAGTTTTTTTCTCATAGACTAGACGGATTGTGACGAATGGCCTTCCGTTTCATCCGTCGTGCACTGGATCCATTGTAAAATTGCTGTCCGTCAGGCAGAGACAACGCACAGAGGAACGTTTTTTCTGTGCTTCAGAAAATCGATCAGCGACGGATCCTGCGCTGCTCGTCGTTGGCTATAATGGAAGCCTATGGGCGCAGGATCCGTCGCTGACTGTAAAAAGCAGGAATCCAGCGACCAGTTCCGTCTTTTGAAACGGAGCATGCGAGGAAGAATTTCCAGCCAGGGAAATTCTCTCTCGCTCTCTTTTTACTATTGATGCTGCCTATGCAGCATCAATAGTAAAAAGATATAATGTTAAAAATAATTTTAAAAAAATTGTGATATTCTTACCTTCCGGCGTCCCCGGCAGTCTTCCCGATGCGAGCAATGACCTGTGATGACGTAGCATTCTTCGCAAGGCATTACTGGGAACGGGAGCTGCCGGCAGCATCGCGAGCATCGGAAAGGCTGCGGGGATGCGGAAGGTAAGAATATCACAATTTATTTTTTTAATTCTGTTTAACCTGGGTTGTGTAGTGTATGCGTTTTCGCAGTGGAAAAACGCGGCGAAGACGCATACACAACGTGTGCACATAGCCTCGATGGATCCGTCAAAAAAACGGACCCAGTGCACCCATTTTTTACAATCTGCACAGGATCCGTCTTTTCAACATTTTGACAGATTGTGACTGATTGTAAAAAACGGAAGTGTGAAAGAGGCCTTACCAGCTTTGTCCATAAAAGGAATTTTGAGCTTTACATGAAAATACAGACCTACAAATGCCCCATAAGCAGCATAATGTAGAGATAAAGACTCTGATCCCAGAGAAGTCATTTGCTGGGTTTACTTGCTGTAGTTAGGAGAAGTAATTGATCTGATTGAGCTCTGGTTGTTCTCTCATTCATGTAGTATACATCATTGATAGTTTCTGTTCACTCGTTGCCTAGGCAGAAAGCTACCAGTTAGTGGTGGGACTGGGTTAGGCCAGTCTCACACGTCCAGATAATTCCGGTACCGGAGTTATCCGTGTCCGTGAGCTCACGTGTGCCGACTGGATACCACACGGACCGTGCAGGAGACAGCTCTACAGTAAGCGCTGTCCCCTGCTTTGGGTGCTGGAGCCGCCATTCATCCCTTCTCCCCAGCAGTGTTCGCTGGAGAGAAGGAATAAAAAATCATTGTTTTTTTTTTGTTTTAATTTTTTTGCCCCTCCCACCCCGTGCGCCCGCCCGCTGGAAATAAAATACTCACCCAGCTCCCTCGATGCTTCTTCTCAGCGCCGCAGCTTGTCCTGTATGAGCGGTCACGTGGTGCCGCTCATTACAGTGATGAATATGCGGCTCCACCCCTATGGGAGCTGGGTGAGTATTTTATTTCCAGCGGGCGGGCGCACAGGGGGTTGGTTACCAGGAACTTTTTCAACCGCAAAAAAATTTTGAAAAAATGATTTTTCATTCCTTCTCTCCAGCCAATGCTGCTGGAGAGAAGAAATGAAAGGCGGCTTCAGCACCACAAGCTGGGGGGACAGCGCTTACTGTAAGCGCTGTCTCCTGCACGGCACACGGACAGCATCTGTGTGCGGTACGTGTTTTACACGGACCAATTGACTTTAATGGGTCTGTGTGATCCGTGCCTCCCACGAACACTGACATGTCTCCGTGTTTTTCAAATGGACACACGGTCCGTGAAAACAAGCTGACATGTGCAGAGACACATTGTTTTTAATGTGTCTACGTGAGTCAGTGTCTCCGGTACGTGAGAAAACTGTCACCACACGTACCGGAGCCACTGACGTGTGAAACCGGCCTTATATAGAGCTCATCATGGAGAGGACTACATTGCTGCAGGCTTACTAATCCTGAGTGATAATTGCCAGCTGATGACACGGATTATCAAAACTACAAAAAGTAGCATAATAAGTGATATATACTGCTCTCAGCTAGTGACAAAGTTCTATTAAAGCCTATAAGGAGAACAATATCATATTATGGTATTGCTGAAAACCCAATTCCACAATAAAATGTTAGTAAATGCTTCACAAGTTCACACAAGTGTATAAAAATAGTTTCATACAGAAAACTCGGAACATTAATTTCTCACTTGTCACCTGTGTGCAATCCATACACAATAGTTTTTTTTTTTTGTTTTTTTTTACAGCAGCCATTTATTTTACTTGTTTATCGCCAGTAACTCCACAGCGCTTTACAGAAGCCAGCATATCTGTCCTCATTGGGGTATAACTTTGAAGTGTGGGAGGAAACCAGAGAATCAGGCAAACACAGGGAGACCATATAAGCTCCTAGGAGATGTTTCTCTTGGTGGGATTTGAACTCTGGAACATAACCACTGAGCCACCATGCTATGCTGCCCATAAAATGCCAATGTGCTGTAGTCAATATGTCAGCACAAACTGCAAGTTATCCATAAACTTAAAAACATACTGTACTGTGTGGCATCCAATGTTTTTGAGTGGCCAAATCTCGGCCAGTTCACGGAAGTTCATAGATGACACTGATCAAAAATACGCTCGTGTGAGCCTACCCCTAAAGGTGGCCGGCACATTGTAAATATTTGTTGTTAATAGGATAAACACGCTTTAAGGACTGTGGGTGTGAAGAATCAAGATGTTACACTGCTTAAATTAAAACAAACGTACAACTCGGTGCATGAAACCTGTTATCATCACTTGTGGTAACACTCCTCTCCAGCGGTGTAACCTCATCTACAGTTGTAAAGAGATTGTTGATATCGCAGCTCTTAGCAAAGCTGAAAACATTGCAATAATAAATGGAATGTATTGTAACCTCCATGAAATAAGCGGCCATGGCCTTATACCTCTAGTTTATAACATGCAGGTATTTGTTGACATGTCACTTTATAATAGGAGGTTGTGGGTGCAGTCATACAGAAGGCCTAGAAGTAGCTATGTTTTACACGGAGTAGGAGCCCCAAACATGAGTATACCGTGGGGGTCCAGCCAATCTCAAAAAAAGGGAATGCTCGATTGGATGGAGCTGTGGCAGAGTGTACATTTCATTCATTGTCTGTGGGACTGCTGTAGTCCGCTATCTCCACGACCCACAGACAATGCAGCAGATGGCAGCTTGCAGATGTGGCCATTTCTCCATTTTAACAGGCATTTCAGAACCCTGTCTCCAGGATCAGAGTTCTCCCAGTTGGACCCCCTGCGATCAGCAAGTTACCACCTGGCCAGTAATTTTTAAGGGAATAACTCTTTAGATACATGTTGGTGCTTAGTACATTCAATGTGATATTAATAGAGGCTCTGCAGATAGTCTTTTGAAGAGCAGCAACAATTTGTAGTCCAATGGTTGTGGATCAGGTTATGTGCTTATTCTGCCTATAGAAATGTCAGGTGAAAGGGGCAATGTGCTGTAAATGTGCTGATTTTGCGGAATAAAAACCATGCCATGGGTGGACCTACCTTTACGGATCTAGCAATATTCTGTTTTTCATTAGCAAAATGTAACCAACATCCTGTTGTCGTACTGAAGCCTTATTGAGATTGGCTAAACATTACTGAGCTATTTTGGTTTATGAAGGGAGATGTGAGGCTTTCACATAAGCTTAATATGCGCTCGTGTACATAGTGCAGGTCTCTGAAGGATCTAGAAAGCTATACAGTTTACAGTCCGGATGTTTTATCACAAGGGTATGTGCACACATTCATTATTTGCTGCAAACATTTCTGCATCAAAAAGTGTCTCTTGGCAGGAAAAATGCTGCCTAAATTTCCCCATATTAAAATGGATGAAAAATGCTACAAAAATCCTGAATGAATTGACATGTTGCAGATCTCTACTTCAAATCTCCAAGGAAACAGCAAAAACGCGTGGAAAATTATGATGTGTGAACATACCCAAAAGCCACAAAAACTGATTCAAAATTCTGTCGCTCATATAAATGTGGCCAAATAATAAGCTGTAATATGTGTAGGACCAAACGGGTCTATAATGGTGTCTGCCTTGTGCAGATGTGTGGAACAGGGAGAAGGCATCAAACGCCAGCCATAAGGATGCTTAGAATTGATCGTTTTGCCATTGTTCGCGCCAGAGGCTTGTCCTTCCTGTCTGGTTAGTGGAGGAAGGATACAAAATTGGTCTCACAACATATCCAGACCAAGCGTGTCTGAGAGATAGGGCCTGCAGTTATTTAGCTGAGGAAATAGTGAAAGATTTATTAATAACCTCGGGTGGCTTAAATAACTCTAGTGATTTCCATGTGTGACCCGGAGAACAAGTCTCCTTTGGCCGATTAGACTTCAAACTTTTGTTGACCTTGTTGGTTTTAACTGCTCTCCAGTATAATTCCCAAAGGCGGTCCTAGTAAAAATAACAGGACAAAGATGTGCGCAGCGGCTGTGCTACAACATGTGTACGCTTACCTTTGACCCATCCAGGAGCTGGTGTGCTGTCCATCATACTCAGTCACTGTGCTAAGCACACAAGTGTCTCCTGTGCAAATCCGGAAATGCCAATGCCATGTGGCTTCTGCTCTTTCCCTATCGCGGGCAAATTTAGAAGCGTCTGTCAAGTTTGATTATTTTTTGGTCTTTGTCAGATGCAGTATCGTATTAGCGCTGAGCATGGCAAAAATCCATCTTCCAATGCCTGTCAATTTATCTTTTCAGCATATGTTGTTAATAGCTGCTGCAACATTCCTCAGGGCGATTTCATACGCCACATTTTTTTGTAAAGATGCCTCTGCATTATTTGTTGCAATATTTGTTGTAGTGTTTTAAACCAAACCCAGGAAATGATTTTAAGGAATCTGTCAGCAGGTTATTTGCTATGTGATCTGAGAGCAATTTAATGCAGGGACAGAAACCCTGATTCCATTGATGTATTAATTACTGGTCTGCTGGGTGCAGTTTTGATCAAATCATTGTTTTTGCATTTGAATGGATTCCTGGAGCTTCTCAGCAATTTATGGCTAATTTAAAAGTAACAACTACAGAAGCAACATGCCATCCTCTGACTTAAAGGGGTTGGCTCATGAAGACAAACTGTTCATGTGCCCTCTTATGGCATTGTGGTAGGACTTCCCTTTCTATGTGCTGAAGACAAGAGCAGCTCTATTCTGACAAACTCAAGACATCGTTTTATTTGAATGGCTGCCATGTAATGCCACATTTTCTCAGCAGCAGCTATTGCAGGATAAATAGTTGTTCCTGTTACTGAACTCCGCAGTCATTATTTTGGCTGCACACCACTGAGTGGCCTACGCAAGTTTAAGAAGGGGGTGACAAGCTGCGTATATTTCATCTTAATATTTTTACAGAATCCAACCACCAGGTAAAGAGCACCTGTTGCCTGGACAATCCCTTTAAGGCAAAGTGTACGCTTAGCTCAAACCAAACCATTGTGGGCAATGAAGTTATTTCGGTACAATCAGTGATAGTTTGGCTGTCGGCATTTTTCTAGGAAGAAAATCATTCCACCGAGCATTGAGGTTTGTCTGCCTGCTGTATTCAAGCCCTGGAGTCTACTAAGCAATATCCTTTCCCCTCTCTCCTCTCTTGCTCCCAGCATCTAATCAGGTTTCACTTCTTGCGGACTGTATTGATCTCCAGCTCTGGAAGATGCAAATTACCCCAGCTGCCAGGATTCAGGGTGTTTTATCATCAATGCAGAGTAATTATCTTTGGCTGCACTGATATTGGATTGTTAAGCCCGGGGATAATGCACCAGGTAAAGACATTTAGAAAGCAGTCCACCAAGGGGATTTGTGTAAATTTGATGGATAGAGTGAGAGAAGTGCTGCTGACATGTAAGCCTCAGGGAACATATAAGGCTTCAAAGGGGTACACACAGTATATACTGGAAACACAGATATGCCCGAGGCCTGTCTACTCCTAACGTGTCAAGAGGATTGTAAAGCCACCATACAAGTTTCCTCATGGTTACAACATATGTTTGATTCAGGTTCTGTGCTCACTGTTAGTATAGAGAGGTTTTTCTATAAGATTTCTCATGTTTTTAGGAGGACTCTAATAGTCCATTTATAAATGGGGAGTCTGACCTGATAACTAGATGAGTTTCCTATTCTAGACCACTATTTGCCACTTTAAAGACTACATAGTCTTAATAAATTATTTTAAACAATTACATAAATAGGGAAAATCTAGCTTGGTCATAAAGATTAATGGAAATTTGCCAATAGGTAAATCAGTGACCTAGGTTTATCTCTTCTACTGTGCTGATAATTGTTTGACTGGTAGTAAAAGGGGTAGGTCCAAGACCTAGCACCTATCTATGGGTTAGGTGCCAGGTGTCTGGCTCCTGGGACACCCACTGATTATGAGAATGGGGATTTGAAGTTTCCTGACTGGCATGTGCTTTGCGGGCCCCAATCATTGTTTATGGGAGTGCTGGAGGTAGCTGTACTCAAACTCCTTTAGCCCCATAGATTTTGAAGCACAGTGCCATTGTGCATGCGTGACTACCCCTCTGTTCTAGCAGGGGGCGCGCGCTTATCTACAGCATTACAGAATGCTTTAGATAAGCACCTGATGCCAGTGACCTTAGCTTATAGGCGAATTTTGAGGTGACAGATTCCCTTTAAAGTAGGACTGGTAGAATTTGCTTAGGGGGGCCTGAGGAGGCAGTGCATGACAATGAGCCAAAGAAAATTCAGAGATGCATGGCCACTTTCACTAATTGGTTTTGGCTTAGCAATACCGTTCGGCTTACATGTTATGGATTGTGAAAGAGGTATTCAAAGTATAAGGGAATCATTTCCACTTCTTCCCATTTTGGATAATCTCTAGTCTTGTCTTATACAGACTGGCTTAATATACAGACAACAATATGGCCATGTTAAAGTGGCCTATAGCAATTTTACCTGTTATGTTCAATGAATTGGTATTTATCTGCTGGCGTGGAGGTAGCATTTTATATGTGTGGCTGCTGAGCGAAAATTAGATGATATACTGCCTTAAGCCCCCGTCTCACATAGCGACTTACCAACGATCACGACCAGCGATACGACCTGGCCGTGATCGTTGGTAAGTCGTTGTGTGGTCGCTGGGGAGCTGTCACACAGACCGCTCTCTCCAGCGACCAACGATCAGGGGAACGACTTCGGCATCGTTGAAACTGTCTTCAACGATGCCGAAGTCCCCCTGCAGCACCCGGGTAACCAGGGTAAACATCGGGTTACTAAGTGCAGGGCCGCGCTTAGTAACCCGATGTTTACCCTGGTTACCAAAAAAACAGTACATACTCGCCTTTCGGTGTCCGTCAGGTCCCTTGCCGTCTGCTTCCTGCTCTGACAGTGCCGCCGTACAGTGAGAGCAGATCACAGCGGTGACGTCACTGCTGTGCTGCGCTCTCACTGTACGGCGGCACTCAGAGCAGGAAGCAGACGGCAAGGGACCTGACGGACACCGAAAGGCGAGTATGTACTGTTTGTTTTTTTTGGTAACCAGGGTAAACATCGGGTTACTAAGCGCGGCCCTGCGCTTAGTAACCCGATGTTTACCCTGGTTACCAGTGAAGACATCGCTGGATCGGTGTCACACACACCGATTCAGCGATGTCAGCGGGACCTCAACGACCAAAAAAAGGTCCAGGCCATTCTGACACGACCAGCGATCTCACAGCAGGGGCCTGATCGCTGGTACGTGTCACACATAGCGAGATCGCTACTGAGGTCGCTGTTGCGTCACAAAACTTGTGACTCAGCAGCGATCTCGCTATGTGAGACGGGGCCTTTAGGGCTTGTTTCCACATGCGAGAATCACGTCCGTGTCTCGCATGTAGAAACCAAGCTCTGGCGCCGGCACTCAGGAGCGGAGCTGTGCGGCTCCATGTGTTCCTATGCGGCCGCACGCTCTGCTCCGGAGTGCAGACACCAGAGCTTGGTTTCTACATGCGAGACACGGACGTGATTCTCGCATGTGGAAACAAGCCCTTAAGCTGCTCGTTTAGTCATTAGAGTGGTGCAGGGGCAGTCAGCGATCACTCCCCTTCCCTTATGCTCTGCACATGTGATGTTGAGCAAGAGGGAATGATTACAGCTCGCTGAATGTACACTGCCCTGGTGCCACCCCAATGACTGGAAGCGAGCACCTGCAACCTCATTTTCAATTAAACTACCGTATGTGTTGAAAACATTCACCTGGAGCTTACCACTATAGCTGCAGGTACGTACTATTTTTTTCTTCAATAGGTTCCCTTTAAAA
The DNA here is from genome assembly GCF_051348905.1 of Ranitomeya variabilis. Taxonomy (NCBI): domain Eukaryota; kingdom Metazoa; phylum Chordata; class Amphibia; order Anura; family Dendrobatidae; genus Ranitomeya; species Ranitomeya variabilis. The sequence goes on from NC_135232.1 coordinate 256,014,906, forward strand.
GAGTTGTTCACCAACTATAAGGATTCCATTATTTGAATTGAGAGAATCTGTAACTAGGATCAATCCACCAGTGTGATGTGTAATGGCCGCTCTCTGCTCCCCTGGTCTCGCTACAGAGCTGTGTGTGATTATACCTGAGTCCTGACACATTTGCAGGTTCCTCTCAGCTTCCATCTTACAGGCATCTTACAGGGTTGGAATACACCAGAGCTCAAGAACTGCAAAAAATGTGTTTGAAAGAAGGCAAAGTCCAGTTCTCCTGTCCTGTGTTAGTACCTTGTCTCACACTGGTAACTCCTTCATGTAAAGTAAGCTCTGGAGGCAGATTCTCATGCACATCGGTGCCCGCCCCATAGCCTGGAAGAGCTCATTTACATACAAGAAAAACGTGGATTTTTCTGGAATAAGACATCGGATTACAGATATCAATGTATCATTTTATTCAGCTTCCTATGACCCATGTACCCATGTAGATGGCTTAGGAGGGATGATTCTACTGACAGACGTCCTTTAATAAACTGGTTAAAACTGGCAGTGCTAGACAGGTCGCAGTCCTAAAACAGGTTCATAGTTCTCCTGTAACACAATTCACCATTCACAAGTTCCAAGTAACGTCAACCTCGACCCTTTAAAAGTGTAGAAAAATGTACCATACGTTGTCCAGTGTATACTATATATGTGTCAGTAACTGGGAAAGAAATAGTTCTCCTCGTCGTTTAGTTCAGATGTCTAAATCCCAATTCCAGTTCCTATCATAATGGTAACTAACCAGTTAATTAATGTGCATTGGTCACTAAAGGTGCAAGCTGCTTGTGAGTGGTACATGCTTCATGCCCTGTTCACAGCATGGTTTTTCTCTCCATTTAGCATGTGTTTTATTGTGCAGCATGTGGTGCTTCACATGGGAATAGCTTGCAGTATACTGACATGTACTAGAGCTTGGCTCCGTATGACTAATGCACCCCTATATAAACGTTTAGCGAGTGAGGCCATGGAAACTGGAGCTTCTGATAACATAAGGTTACCCAGGGAAATCTGCCATAGTCTTCACATACACCATTGCACTTTTAGTATCTTTCTTCCATCATATGGCATACAATTTTATATAATTAATTTTGAGCAAAGCTAAAGGTTTTGGACCTGCAGTATAATGCAATTAATAACTTAAAAACTTAAAACTGTGAACGGGAGTGATTCTTTTTACATTGCTCTTATAGGTATACACCCTGTGTGGTTTGAAAAGGTTCAGCACATTTTGTGTTTGGCACAGTACATCTCCAATGGAAGAGATATGAAGGAGTTAATGCTGACATATCTTCCCAGGCACCCAGTAGCACAAAAACACAAATGAACACTGATGCTGTGAAATGACAGGCGAGAAAGGCCACAGTTAATGCATTCAAGAGACAATGGCATGATTTGATTCCCCAGGATCCATACATACTGCTGTTATTTAGAAGGGTTTTGCTGCCCCAGGCAAAAGCAATCAAACTAGAGGCAGCGCCCTCCCAGATCCTTGTTCCCTTTAATTGGAGACACAGCCCGGGATGCCCGCAGGCAACTGACAGTGTTTAAATGCAGCGTGTGCTGCGGAGGAATGTTCTAGAGAACAAAGCCAAGCACGCTCCTTTGTGTTCTTGTTTTATTAGATTTTTCCCTTCCGTAGTGTTTGAAGGAGGATGGAGGGGTGTAGATTCATTATTACAGTATGAAATATGGAGGATTAATCTTTTCTTCTTCTGCATGTACATACATTAGTGGATGCAGTGTATGGGGTGAATACCAGATCTGATAACCAGTAACGCTGCCTTAGATTTGCTCAGATTACAGTCGCCATTATGTTTTATGCTAGTTTGGTGTAGTATATTTTATTATTGATGGTGACACCTCTGTACATATGTGCAGGTAGCTGTGAAGAAAACATTATTGATGGAGTGTCATCAGAATCTATTACTTTTAGGTCAGCTGCTCTTGAGCGTCATACTTGACATGAAAATTGTTTTATACAGCATGCAAGTGATTCAGGTGTCAAAGCCTACCTCCTAAGCCTGTACCCCAAAATTAGGTTTACCTGTCTTCGTTATCTCTCTGGCTTGAAAAATACCTGTGACAGGGGTAGTACTTCTGATTAAGGCTAATTTCACACTAGCGTTGTGTAAGGCTACTTTCACACTAGCGTCGTGCACTGCACGTCGCTATGCGTCGTTTTGCAGAAAAAGCGCATCCTGCAAAAGTGCTTGCAGCATGCGTCTTTTCTCTATAGACTTTTATAAGGCTAGGGTCACATTGCGTTAGGGCAATCCGTTTAGCGCTAAGCGCTAGCGGATTGCGCTATCGCAATGTATTTTTCGGGGTCGCGTTAAACGTCCCCGCTGGCGCCGATCCCCGATCTGCAAGAGCGGGGAACGGACCTCGGGCGCGCCGCGGACGCTGCAAGCAGCGTCCGAGGCGCGCTACAAAAGACCGGCACATCGCTAGCGCGTGCCGAAAATGACACGCGCTAGCAATGCGCTTTAACATTGCGGGCAATGGGAACCTAGCCTTAGCGACGCATTGCCACACGTCGCAACCGTCGTTCGAGTGTTGCGTCGGACCGTCGTCACCAAAAAACGTTGCTTGTAACGTTTTTTGGTGCGTCGTCTGCAGCATTTCCGCTGCCCCCGCCTCCCCGCACCTCACAATGGGGCAGCGGATGCGTTGGAAAACTGCATCCGCTGCCCCCGTTGTGCGGCGCATTCACAGCTAGCGTCGGTGCGCCGCAACGTCGCATAGCGACGTGCAGTGCGCGACGCTAGTGTGAAAGTAGCCTAACGTACGTCGCAATGCGTCGTTTTGGAGAAAAAACGCATCCTGCAAAGTTGCCCGCTGGATGCGTTTTTTCTCCATAGACTTGCATTAGCGACACATTGCGACGTATGGCCACACGTCGCATCCGTCGTGCGACGGATGCGTCGTGTTTTGGCGGACCATCGGCACAAAAAACATTCCATGTAACTTTTTTTGTGCGTCGCGTCTGCCATTTTCGACCGTGCATGCGCGGCCGAAACTCCTCGCCGCTCATCACACTGGGCAGCGGATGCGTCGTAAGACTGCATCCGCTGCCCACGTTGTGCTACGTTTAGCACACTGTCCGTCGGTACATCGGGCCGACGGTTTGTGACGGCCCCGTACCGACGCAAGTGTGAAAGTAGCCTTAGGCATACCCTTGCCTGTCCTGATTTTAGCATGGGCTACTTCCACCATGGATACTTACAGTAATCCAGATATTTCAGACCGCCACATACATTTGCAGGATGTAAACCCTTGCCTGACCCTTTACAACATTTGCTTAAGGCACTTTCATACTAACGTTATAATACGGATGTAACATCTGGACCTTTGGTGGCTCATGACAACTGAAGTTTAAGCACCGTGGAAGCCTAAGGTTGAAAATACTTTCTGCAGTTTTGTATGAACCAGAAGTGGATCCAGCAGGAAGAAGCACAAGGGTGTGTACACACGATCAGTAATCGCTGCAGGTTGGACGCTGCATACTTGTGCAGCATCAGAATTGCAGTGGCCAGATGTTCCAGCATAGTGGACAGAATTTCAAGAAATCCTATGCGTCTACAGACACCCGCGGCTCACCCACAGAGACGGACATGCGGCACATCTCGCCAGACTGCAGCATAACAATTAGTCTTGCAGAGATGCGAGTCTCCACAAGAGAAATGTTACCAATAGAGTGTATTGAACGCGGTGAATCTGCTCGGTTCAGTGATCACACGCTGATTCACCTGCGTTCAATAGACAGCAGCGAACATGCACTGCGTCCAAAGCGTTACTACTTCCGCATCGTGTGCACCCGGCCTAAGACCTTTTGCATTTCTCATTTCTGATCAATACATTCCAAGCTTTGTTCAAAATTGCCACAAAAACATAAATTTTTATGTGAATTGTAAAAAAAAAAAAAAATTGACTTCAGAATCCACATTTAAAAAAAAAAAACACTTCAAATACATCTTGAATACTGTTTGATGTGGATTTTGAAGCAAATCGGTTTCAAAATCCTCATTAAAAAATTCCATGTGAGCAAATCATTAGGTTGGCAGATTTGTTGCAGGTTTGAAAAATGTGTTCTATTCATTAGAATGTGTTTTGGTTTTTTTTTAGTTTTTTTTTTAAGCAACAAGTACTGTGTTTTCTGCAAGTCCCATTTAGATGAATGGGACAGTCACATAAACTTGTGTGTGTGAATTCACCTTAAAGTGGCCGTATACATTAGATAGCAGTAAGTTAATAGTGGAACAATTGATTGCTTAGAGAATCGTCTTTCTCAGTCATAAACGTTGTATTCCAAACTGCACGTTTAGAGTCTTTCCACCAAATCAAAAGATTATTCCCCCTACGAATAGAAAACCTGCTTATTTGTGGGTTGATCAGCAGCCTGTTAACACTGCATGATTATCGGAAAAAGAGCTTTCCTAGAAATGCTTGTTCAGGATAGTCGTGCAGTGTAAATGCACCTTGCAGCTGGTCATACACATTAGGGCTGTCCCACACGTCCAGATAATTCCGGTACCGGAATTATCCGTGTCCGTGTGCCCCTACGTTTCTTGTGTACATCAGTGTGTCACACTTGCGGCACACGTGTGCCGCCCGTGTTCCCACTGGGTACCACACGCACCGTGCTGGGTACCACACGTAGGAGCATCTGGTGCTGAGGCTGCGATTCATATGTTCCCTGTAGCAGCGTTTGCTGCAGAGAAGATATGAATAATAGTGTTTAAAATAAAGATCTATGTGTCCGCCCCCCCCCCCCCCCCCGGCCTTAGATAGATGTTACCCAACTAATCTTGAGCTGACATCTGTTTCCCGACTTCTCTGTGCATATAAATGCTTGGCGGAGCATTCCTGAATTCTGTATGGGTGAGGCACTGCCAGAGTCATCTGGCAGCGCCTTATCTCCATACTGTTAAGAAAGAAAAAATCTGCCCAATCCTTATGTCCCCCAACATAATCTGTTGGGGAGAAGAGTTAGAAGGCCCTAATATAAATTAGATGATCGGCTGATCTTGCTGAAATAGGCAGGTTTCAGATTACTTTTATCTACTGTGTTTGGAACTAACATTTTGTTAATAAAAGTTCTATGTGTGTGCTAAGCTCTTCCAGCACCTCAATCATTATTTACAGGAACTACATTTACTCAAAGTTTTTGTTGACTCAGCATTTGAACCACAGACTGTCTTCAGTTTGACACAAGAAACTACCGGTTACCATAAGGGTATGTGAACACGTTCAGGTTTTTTCCGCGTTTTTTATTTTTTGCGATAAAAATGCTATAAAACTCATTAAAAACGCATACATTATGCATCCTATCATTTAGAATGCATTCTGCATGTTTTGCGCGCATCACGGTAAAAAAAAGCAGCATGTTCATCAATTTTTGGGGATTTTCCGCATTTTTCCCGCAATTCTATGCATTTAGGGAAAAAAACGCGTCAAAAACGCATGAAAAAACGCGAAAAAAACGCATGCGGTTTTCTGGCAGAAATGTCCGGTTTTTGTCAGGAAAATTTCTGCAAGAAATCCTGACGTGTGCATATACCCTAAGGGTGCGTGTCCACGGTCAGTAGACGCTGCGTGTTTGACGCTGCAGCGTCAAACACGCAGCGTCCAGATGTTCCAGCATAGTGGAGGGGATTTTTTGAAATCCCGTGTCCACTATGCGTGGAAACCCGCACGCGGCGGCCCTGCGACTCCGGACATGCTGCGCGTCTTTTCAGATCGCAGCATGTCCGTGCTACCTGCGGCGACGCTGCGTCGCCGCAGGTAATATCACAGGACCCTATGGCGAGGGGTGCGATGATCCCGGATGTGTACAGTACACATCCGGCATCATCGCGTCCCAGAAAGGGGGCGGGGCTTAGATACCGCCGGTCATCCTGATCGTGGACACGCACCCTAATAATTCTCATATAGCCATCATCCTGGTCTCTGAGTCAAAAGTACTGAAGTAGGATTTTTGTCTCCCTCTTTTCCTGCTGTGATCTCTCTACCAATCAAACTCTGTAAGGACACAAACAGAAGAGTCCTCTGTGCAAGTACGGTATCTGGACCCTTAACAATCCAATAGCTCGTCATAATACCCAATTCCATTGCTTTGCTGGTAGAAATTGGCCCCCTGACTTCTCGGGTCCCTGTACGAATACACAGGTTACAATAACGATATATCCAAAATAAGAAACACAACTCACACTGAACAGACAACCATATAAAAAAGTACAAGGAAAAAACATGCATAGGAGTGGAGGAGTCTCATGATAATAAATATTTAATATACCATGCAAAAAACATTAAAATAGCTGTAAGCAACATTCACATGTTGCAGTCGTTCTCATATTTTTTTTCAAATTTTTTTAAATCTTAATAAATCACAGCGATTTTACCATGATTTTGGTAAAAAAAAAAAAAATGCAGCACAATTTCATTGTGTGAATATGGTCATAGGCTCCCAAACAAGTGTATAGCCAAAAGTCCAGAGTCTCACAATATTGCATGATAATATATTGCATATGCTTCCTTCTATTAACCGTACACTCCAGTTAAATATTCAAATATAAGCAACCAGTGTCAGACTAGATAACATATATTATAAATAATGTTCAGTGAACATGCTGGGATAAGGTGCTATCTGAGCATGCTCGGATGCTAACAGAGTATCTTTGGTGTGCTCGAATACTATGTCCTAGTCGCTGCAGCTGCATGTCTCGCACTGTTCGTCAGCCACAACATGCCGGGATTACCTAACAATCAGGCATGTGTTGCGACTGTTAAACAGCCACGAGACATGCAGCTGCATCGACTCGAACATAGTATTAGAGCTCGCCAAAGATACTGCATTGGCACCCGAGCATGCTTGGATAACACCTTATCCAAGAATGTTCACTCAGCACGTGTGTATGTATGTGTGTATATATGTACGTGTGTGTGTGTATATATATCTATATCTATATACACTCACCGACCACTTTATTAGGTACACCTGTCCAACTTCTTGTTAACACTTAATTTCTAATCAGCCAATCACATGGCGGCAACTCAGTGCATTTAGGCATGTAGACATGGTCAAGACAATCTCCTGCAGTTCAAACCGAGCATCAGTATGGGGAAGAAAGGTGATATGAGTGCCTTTGAACGTGGCATGGTTGTTGGTGCCAGAAGGGCTGGTCTGAGTATTTCAGAAACTGCTGATCTACTGGGATTTTCACGCACAACCATCTCTAGGGTTTACAGAGAATGGTCCGAAAAAGAAAAAAAATCCAGTGAGCGGCAGTTCTGTGGGCGGAAATGCCTTGTTGATGCCAGAGGTCAGGGGAGAATGGGCAGACTGGTTCGAGCTGATAGAAAGGCAACAGTGACTCAAATCGCCACCCGTTACAACCAAGGTAGGCCTAAGAGCATCTCTGAACGCACAGTGCGTCGAACTTTGAGGCAGATGGGCTACAGCAGCAGAAGACCACACCGGGTACCACTCCTTTCAGCTAAGAACAGGAAACTGAGGCTACAATTTGTACAAGCTCATCGAAATTGGACAGTAGAAGATTGGAAAAACGTTGCTTGGTCTGATGAGTCTCGATTTCTGCTGCAACATTCGGATGGTAGGGTCAGAATTTGGCGTAAACAACATGAAAGCATGGATCCATCCTGCCTTGTATGGAGCATCTTTGGGATGTGCAGCCGACAAATCTGCGGCAACTGTGTGATGCCATCATGTCAATATGGACCAAAATCTCTGAGGAATGCTTCCAGCACCTTGTTGAATCTATGCCACGAAGAATTGAGGCAGTTCTGAAGGCAAAAGGGGGTCCAACCCATTACTAGCATGGTGTACCTAATAAAGTGGCCGGTGAGTGTGTGTGTGTATGTATGTATATATATATATATATATATATATATGTAATTTTATCAAATGGTGAAGCCTAATGTACAGCTATATTTAGCTATATTATAGCGATTTACCAAACTTGTATTCAATCAATATTCCACAACTTTACAAGCTAGGAACACCAATTTAATGTGCACGTCAACTTTCAGGCAGGTTCCGCTCTGAAAACTGCAAAAATGACTTGCTGTGCATATATTCAGTTTTTGAGCATCTTTTAACTGCTTTACATTTCCAAAGACACCAAGCCGTTAAAGGGAATCTGTCAGCATGTTTTTGCTACCTCATCTGAGAGGAGCATAATGTAGGTACAGAGAGGCTGAATAGTGTACTGGGTGCAGCAGTCCTGACACAATCGGAGCTTTTAGATTTAGAATGAAGCAGAGCTGAAAAAGCTGCCCTCGCCCCCATCAGGCTATCCCTGTACAAAGTACATAGACAGTGTGGTGCTTAGGTGAAGGATAATGTTAATCTAAAGGTACCTTCACACTGAACAACTTAACAACGATAACGATAGCGATCCGTGACGTTGCAGCGTCCTGGATAGCGATATCTTTGTGTTTGACACGCAGCAGCGATCAGGATCCTGCTGTGACATCGTTGGTCGGAGCTAGAAGGCCAGCACCTTATTTCGTCGCTGGATCACCCGCTGACATCGCTGAGTCGGCGTGTGTGACGCGGATTCAGCGATGTCTTCACTGGTAACCAGGGTAAACATCGGGTTACTAAGCGCAGGGCCGCGCTTAGTAACCCGATATTTACCCTGGTTACCATTGTAAATGTAAAAAAAAAAAAACAATACATACTTACATTCCGGTGTCTGTCGCGTCCCCCGGCGTCCGCTTCCCTGCACTGTGTCAGCGCTGGCCGGCCGTAAAGCAGAGCACAGCGGTGACATCACCTCTCTGCTTTAGGGCCGGCGCTTACACAGTGCAGGGAAGTGGACGCCGGTGGACGCGACAGACACCGGAATGTAAGTATGTAGTGTTTGTTTTTTTTTTTACATTTACACTGGTAACCAGGGTAAACATCGGGTTACTAAGCGCGGCCCTGCGCTTAGTAACCCGATGTTTACCCTGGTTACCGGGGACTTCGGCATCGTTGGTCGCTGGAGAGCTGTCTGTGTGACAGCTCTCCAGCGACCACACAACGACAAAACAGCGACGCTGCAGCGATCGGCATCGTTGTCTATATCGCTGCAGCGTCGCTTAATGTGACGGTACCCTTAGTGATAAATCCTTCACAGTTAGTAAACAACAGCACACATTTTGACAAGTGACACATCCCTGAATTCTGTGATTCACCCTCTATCTCCTGCTGTCTTCCTATTACATATCAAAAACCTGCTAACAGATTCGTTTTAAATGGGGGTGTTACCAGTGTCCTGTATAATGAGTGCTCTCACTGCAGAGCTGTGTGTGATTATAGCTAAGGCTTCTTTCACATTTACGTCGGCACGGGACCGTCACAAAGCGTCGGCACGACGTACGTTTGTGAGTGTGTGCATAACGTGAGCAGCGGACGCAGTATTTCAACGCGTCCGCTGCCCATTCTAAAGTTCCGGGGAGAGGAGAGAGATCTCCGCCCGGGCATGCGCAGTTAAAAATGCAGGATGCAACCTACGAAAAAACGTTCCCTTGAACATTTTTTTCAAAACGACGGGCCGCCAAAACCCGACGTATCCAGTGGACGACGCATGCAACGTGTGGCCATACATCGCAATGCGTCACTAATGCAAGTCTATGGTGCAAAAACGCATCCTGCGGACAACTTTGCAGGATTCGTTTTTTTCTCCAAAACGACGCATTGTGACTGTTCCAAAACGATGGAAATGTGAAAGAGGCCTTAGGGCTTGTGCACACGCTGCGGACTCCATTGCGGAATTTTCCGCAGCGGATTTGATAAATCCGCAGTACAAAACCGCTGCGGTTTTTACTGCGGATTTATCGCGGTTTCTATTGCGGTTTTCTCTGCGGGTTTTCACCTGCAGATTTCTATTGGAGCAGGTGTAAACCCGCAGCAGAATCCGCACAAAGAATTGACATGCTGCGGAATGTAAACCGCTGCATTTCCGCGCGTTTTTTTCCACAGCATGTGCACTGCGGATTTCGTTTCCCATAGGTTTACATTGTACTGTAAACTCATGGGAAACCGCTGCGGATCCGCAGCAAAATCCGCAGCGTGTGCACATACCCTTTCACTTCTGCAGGTTCCTCTCAGCTTCCAACTCATGGGCAGACAGGGTCACAATACAGCAGAGCTGTGAGAGCTGCAGCTGCTAATGGGTTTGTTATGAGACAGTTAAATTCTACTGTTCTGTGTTGATTATTTGTCTAACTCTTATTAAAAATAAGCTCTTAAGGCAGATTCTCATACAGATCTGTGTCTGGCCCATAGCGCACTTACATATAAAAAAAACAATGATATAATTGGAATAAGACATTGCATTACAGATGTCAGGGTATCGTTTTATTCCACTTCCTGTGACCCTACATGCCCTTATAAATGGCTTTCATAGGGTTGATTCTACTGACAGATTTCCTTTAAGGCCCCAATACAAACTAGACTAATGTCGGCTGAACCTGCCAATAATGACTGATCGTCTGGAGATATGTTATTGGGGCATGTTATATTTTGGAACTGTTGATCGCATTGTTCTCCCAGTGGCTTTCTCATAGAGAACACAGGAGCGCTCCTGTGAATGGTAATAGTTGGCTGTCTCGTTAGAATGAAGGCCATCTAAGGCCGGTTTCACACGTCAGTGGCTCCGGTACGTGAGGTGTCAGTTTTCTCACGTACCGGAGACACTGACACACGTAGACACATTGAAATCATTGCATCTGTGCAGATGTCATTGATTTTTTGCAGACCGTGTATCCGTGTGCCAAACACGGAGACATGTCAGTGTTCGTGGGAGCGCACGGATTACACGGACCCATTAAAGTCAATGGGTCCGTGTAAAACACGTACCGCACACGGATGTTGTCCGTGTGCAGTCCGTGTGCCGAGCAGGAGACAGCGCTACAGTAAGCGCTGTCCCCCCCACATGGTGCTGAAGCCGCCATTCATATCTTCTCTGCAGCAGCGTTTGCTGTAGAGAAGATATGAATAATCCTTTTTTTTTTGTTGTTTCTCGTGTTTAACATAAAGATCCATGTCCCCACCCCCTGTGCGCCCGCCCACTGTTATTAAAATACTCACCCGCCTCCCTCGCAGTGTCCTGTCCTGGCCGCAGCTTCTCCTGTATGCGGTCACGTGGGGCCGCCCATTACAGAAATGAATATGCGGCTCCACCCCTATGGGAGGTGGAGCCGCATATTCATGACTGTAATCGGCGGCCCCACGTGACCGCTCATACAGTAGAAGGTGCGGCCAGGACAGGAAGCAGCGCCAGCGAGGGAGCCGGGTGAGTATTTTAATAACAGCGGGCGAGCGCACGCACAGGGGGTGGGAGGGGGGTGGGGGACATGGATCTTTATGTTAAACACGAGAAACAAAAAAAAAAAAAGGATTATTCATATCTTCTCTACAGCAAACGCTGCTGCAGAGAAGATATGAATGGCGGCTTCAGCACCACGTGGGGGGGACAGCGCTTATCTCTAGCGCTGTCTCCTGCACGGTGCGTGTGGTACCCAGTCGGCACACGTGTGCCACACTGATGTGCCACAGAAACGCACGGGCACATGGACACGGATAATTCCGGTACTGGAATTATCTGGACGTGTAGGACAGGCCTAATGTGTATGGCTGGCTTTAGATATTCAATGCAGCTGTAGCCACAAGGATCTGTATTGTATAGTGCAATGTGTGGAAATAGGTCGTATTCGATGTTGAACAGGCTTTTTAAGCAGAACACTTCAAAACATCATTGTTTCTTCTGTTTAGAACACTTCATGATCTGTTACTGCTCTGCTTTTATGAAATCATCCAAACCTGTGGTTTTCCAAGTGTGCCTGGGGCTGTACAAGGTGCAGTGATAAAGTACAGATCTGCAGACAAAGATTAGAAGGGGAAAAACACCATCTGGAGAACTAATTGTTGGTTCAGTACAAAACCATGATAACCCCTAAGCAAACAAATCCAGGCCTGCTGATCTCTATCTTTACACAAAATACTTGCCAAAACCCCACAGCTGGGTACATCAGGTATTCCACCCCTGCTGATGATAGATGGCAAAATGTGGATTCAATTATGTTGATTCAGTCTAGTTATAATGGACAAACCCATATGTACTTTGTGCCTCTTTTTAAATCGGCAGGAGGAGGTCAATCAGTGATTAAGACCCATTTTAGCCTGGCAATGACCAGGAGGAGGTGCGCATGAACAATTGATCGTACTATTGTTTGTTGTTCTGTCACTATTGTCGGCAGCACTCCCCTCTTTACACAAAGAGATGTGCTGACGACCAACAGTAACTTTAGGCCCACGGGTAATTTATCTGACAAATCATGGGTGTTTGCTAGTTTGTCAGCTCATCACTGGGCATAATTACATGGGGCAGTGGTTCAGAACGAGAGTTCCTATGAATGAATAGACACAAAAGGTAGGATATTTCTGCATTATGACATATTATCTAGCATGGCATAATCTTTTCCTAAAACAATTCATGCTTAGAAACGCTGTGTGCCTCCATTTCCACATGTGCACTGTGTAGTATGAGTCCAAACGAACATAATGCCTAAGCTGCACAAGCAGCAAAACTTAAAATCTAGACAAGTCTGTGATTCATCTTATTGTGGATTCTTGCAAAAGTTTCCTGGCAATTTGTCTTTGTATTTATGAATGGATTGCAGAATCCCCATTATCAGTTCCAATCTTAGCAAAATGGCCTATCAGCATTTATGGCATATTTCTGTTCACTGCAGCAAAGGTTTAGAACAAATAATGGGAACACCTCATGTGCGCACAAATTTTGAATTGTCTGTAAAATATCTGCATTGTTTCAGGTCACTTTTCAGAATAAGCTGATGTATGTACAGGACATTGTTCACCACTTTCTCTATGGCCTCATTCACACGTCTGAATTGTGCATGTTTTTGCTGTGTTTTTCACAAATTCAACATATACCCATTATAATCTGTGTGGCTGTTCACATGGTTGTAGATTTGATGCAGACTGAGTGGTCCACAAAAAAAAACCCTCAAATACTTTAGAAAAAGACGTCTGTTTTTGAACCAAGTCACAGCTCAAAAGTGCCCATACAAGTCTATGGGTCTGTGAAATCACTGACAGTGCACTGTATTCATGTGCTATCTGTTTTTAACATTGTAATGAATGGGAGAAGCTTTGCAATTTATTTCTTTATACCAGAAAATAACTGATAAAACCCTGATGGTATAAACTGTCACTGACCAAACACTGATGAAAATCAGCTTTTTTTTGGGTGTTGGGGAAATCACTGTCTAAATGAGAACTGAATGTCTGCTGTTCTGGAGTTAGCGGGGAGACTGGCTGCTCCCATCCACCGTGCACAGAGGAGATCCTGCTCTCCTTTCCCCACGTAGCAGCTTGCCATAATAAGGCGCAGGTAATGGGCGCAGCGTCACCTGTGTGCCAGGCTTTCCCTTTCACTCCAGCACTTCTATGGCCACCAGCTGTAATCTAGTGCCTCCCTGAGCTGATGGGCCAGCTCCAATGTTAGAAGTATTGTAGAGTGAATGAGTTTAGGCACCAAGTGTGGGGGTGGAAGTGGCTCATAAGAGAGGGTTTTCTTTATTCCTGTAAAGTTTTAACCCCATCACTGCTGTTAATCATTTAAATACCTCTGTCAGTCTCGGGTAGTAGTACTTGTTCAGATGCCAGTGCTCAAGCCAACCAAATCCCATCCCCAACTCCGACGCTATTGCTGATTGGGTTTCCATGACTGTCCGGGCCTGCCTGAAGTCACTGCCATCTTGGTGCTCCTGTGAAGCCGGGCATATTTTTACTATATACTGACATACTAAGGGAAAAGGTAAGTATGTGGCCTAAAATAAAATTAACCCATAGTTATGATGCTGTAAAGAAAAAAATAATTTTCAAAAAGCCAATGTTGCAGTTTTTCAGGTAACGACTCACGACGCTCCATTTAAAAAAAAAAAAAACTGTCAAAATGTCTTCCGCACCCCAAATTAGTATTAATAAAACCGGAGGCTCGCTACACCAAGCCAGCCCTCAATCAGATCCGTCAGTGCGAAAATAAAAACATCACGGGTGTAGGTGAAACAAAGCTTGGTTGGCATCATCATTTTCCATGTAAAAAATATGCAAGTTTGGTATCACTGTGACCGTGCTGAGCTGGAGATTCACGTTAGGCTGGTTTCACACTAGCGTTAGCGGAGGGATGCGGACTTCCTCCGTGAAGCTCCGCCTCTTCATTCAGCTCCGCCTATGGCTGCATGCGGCGTGCATTCCCCATCTTTAACATTGGGTGTGCAGGCCATGCCGCTGTATGCGTCGTTTCGACGGTGCAGCATCTGCACGAAATTGCAACTTGTTGCGTTCGCTGCAGGTTGTCGCACCATCAAAACGACGCATGCGGCGGCATCCGCATACAGTGGCATGGCCTGCGTACCCAATATTAAAGATAGGTACGCAGGGCGCATGCAACTGTAGGCGGAGCTGAATGAAGAGGCGGGGCTTCAGAGGACATGCGCAGCCAGGCTAAACGCTAGTGTGAAACCAGCCTTACTAGGTCACGTTTTAATAAACCGTGTAAAGGCAATGTCCCAAAAAAATGAAATAATGGTGGAATTGCAGGTTTTTCCCACCATTTCACCCCACTTTTATTATTTTTTTTATATAGCTCCATTGATTCCATGATGCTGTACATGAGAAGGGGTTCCCTACAAGTTACAGTAAGCAGACTAGCAATGACAGACTGGTGGTACAGAGGGCCGCGGGCTTACACTCTGCAGGATGGTGGGGATGGGGGTCGCAGGAGCTTTTAGAATTTTTCACCCATTTTCAGTACATGGTATTCAATGACCCATTTTATCTTAACTCGCCTCCCAGAAACCAAGCCCTCATCTGACTGTCCGGGGGAACTAGCAGGAACATGGGGAGAAGGCTGCGGAGACAGAGGGGCCATTCTGCCCATGAGCGTGTAACGTACGTGTGTTCTCCGAGAGCACCGGGGTTTAGTGTTGTTCCTCCCAAAACTAGGAATGTGTGTAATAACTGGGGGGCCGCACTGTGGGCAGAGAACCCGGCGGCCATTGCTGTGACCCCTGAGTAGCGCGGCCCTGGCCTTACCATGGGCACTAGCGGGATTTCCGTCCTGTCACAGCGAGCGGACTCCATTCTAGTCATGAGTGCCTCCTACTATGAAGTAGCAGACAGCCTGGACTCCAGTGTAGCCTCGTGTGACACTGCACATAGCTGGGGGCTGGGCAGAGCCTGCTTCCAGCACACAAGGGGTTAGCTTCCTGCCGCCGGTGAGCCTGCTCGTGCCTGCCTCTAGAGTGCAATCGTGTTCTCTGGGCTGGATTGGTCGGGCTGCTGATCACTGGGCTGGAGCAGTGCGCTGCTGGGAGCGGGGAGCAGTGCGCTGCTGGGAGCGGGGAGCCGTGTGCCGAGAGCGGGGAGCCGTGTGCCGAGAGCGGGGAGCCTCGCAGTCGCCAGTGCTGGAGCCGCGGCTTGTCTCCTGCAGTCGGGACCATGGACCCCGTCACCTAGGCGCGGAGGAGCGTGTGTGCGGCCCCGGGATATGTATGGTGGGGGCTCTGCTCCTGACAGAAGACGCGGCGGCGGCAGCCTGGGACGGCTCGCTCCTTCCTCTACACCGGTTCTTCCGGCCAGGGATCTGCTGTAGGGAGACGGCGGCTTGGATGTACAGGGCTCCGTGATTGCGCCGGAGGAGAGCGGCTCAGCCACCCTTGTGCCTGCACGCCTTTTGGGGGATTTACTGTTTGGGATTTACCCGTCCGCCTGTGGATTATTGCCGCCGCCTGAGATCCCCGGAGCGCGGGACCCCACGGTAAGACCCGGCGCCCACCTGCGTGTAGGGAGTGTATGAGCGCTGCGCCCGCTGCCCTGATGGGGAGCGGAAGTTCCCTGCAGCGATCATCCTGGTGAGTGGCCCCTGCCTGGCATCACAGGGTCTATTCTACTCACTGTGTGCACGGGGGTCACCCCTAATAGCCCCTCACACCGAGGCTGGTAGATTATCGTGTGCACGGCGGTCACTGGCCCTCCTGTGTCCTGTCCCAGCCCTAATATCCCCATACACCGAGGTTGGTAGGTCCTCGCCCCCCAGATTGCTGTAGTGTGCACGGGGGTCACTGGCCCTCCTGTGTCCTGTCCCAGCCCTAATACCCCCATACACCGAGGTTGGTAGGTCCTCGCCCCCCAGATTGCTGTAGTGTGCACGGGGGTCACTGGCCCTCCTGTGTCCTGTCCCAGCCCTAATATCCCCTCACACCGAGGTTGGTAGGTCCTCGCCCCCCAGATTGCTGTAGTGTGCACGGGGGTCACTGGCCCTCCTGTGTCCTGTCCCAGCCCTAATACCCCCATACACCGAGGTTGGTAGGTCCTCGCCCCCCAGATTGCTGTAGTGTGCACGGGGGTCACTGGCCCTCCTGTGTCCTGTCCCAGCCCTAATACCCCCATACACCGAGGTTGGTAGGTCCTCGCCCCCCAGATTGCTGTAGTGTGCACGGGGGTCACTGGCCCTCCTGTGTCCTGTCCCAGCCCTAATATCCCCTCACACCGAGGTTGGTAGGTCCTCGCCCCCCAGATTGCTGTAGTGTGCACGGGGGTCACTGGCCCTCCTGTGTCCTGTCCCAGCCCTAATACCCCCATACACCGAGGTTGGTAGGTCCTCGCCCCCCAGATTGCTGTAGTGTGCACGGGGGTCACTGGCCCTCCTGTGTCCTGTCCCAGCCCTAATATCCCCATACACCGAGGTTGGTAGGTCCTCGCCCCCCAGATTGCTGTAGTGTGCACGGGGGTCACTGGCCCTCCTGTGTCCTGTCCCAGCCCTAATATCCCCATACACCGAGGTTGGTAGGTCCTCGCCCCCCAGATTGCTGTAGTGTGCACGGGGGTCACTGGCCCTCCTGTGTCCTGTCCCAGCCCTAATATCCCCATACACCGAGGTTGGTAGGTCCTCGCCCCCCAGATTGCTGTAGTGTGCACGGGGGTCACTGGCCCTCCTGTGTCCTGTCCCAGCCCTAATACCCCCATACACCGAGGTTGGTAGGTCCTCGCCCCCCAGATTGCTGTAGTGTGCACAGGGGTCACTGGCCCTCCTGTGTCCTGTCCCAGCCCTAATACCCCTCACACCGAGGCTGGTAAGTCCTCGCCCCCCAGATTGCTGTAGTGTGCACAGGGGTCACTGGCCCTCCTGTGTCCTGTCCCAGCCCTAATACCCCCATACACCGAGGTTGGTAGGTCCTCGCCCCCCAGATTGCTGTAGTGTGCACAGGGGTCACTGGCCCTCCTGTGTCCTGTCCCAGCCCTAATACCCCTCACACCGAGGCTGGTAGGTCCTCGCCCCCCCAGATTGCCATGCAGGATGGGCTCTGTGTGGCACACACTGGACATGGCCTCATGCAGCTTTTCAGGCAGATGATTTGTGGAAACCTTCTTGTTTCTTGAAGTTGGGAGCTTAAGGGAAAGCAGAAACAACGCAAAGCCTGAGGGATGTTACTAATTTAATCTGATCCCGTTGACCGAGCAGACTCTCCTGGCGGAGTGCCCAGGGGTTAGTGGGCTGGCAGCAGTCCGCGGCCCTGGTGTCATCACTCCAGATGAAGAGCAGCCCTGCTTGGCACTCTGTCTGCTGACATGAAGCGCAGTGTCAGGTCTCCTATCCGGTGTGGCGCTCCCATCCGCCGTCAGTCCTCCGTGCCAGGGAACATGTCTTTCTTGTTTGCAGGGTTTCGCAGCATAAGTAATACGTGCTTAGTGCAGTCTGCTGCCAGTAAGAGCCGATAGGTATCACATCCAGTGCCATCTCTCACCTTCCTGCTCAAAATCTGCATGAGCACAAAATCTTCTACCTCTCCATGAGCCTGAAATGCAATCCCCGAGCCTCCGCATATGAGCCTCACATAGTCTGTGTGGTATGTAAGCGGCTATATTCTTGCCTCCCCTGGAATCTTATTTACTAGCAAACACTGCGCTGGTGAAAAGGATGTAAACCGAATTGATCCTTCAACTGCCTGGCTGCCGACGTCTGCAGATCAGATTATTGCCTTGTTTCATGGCGCGGCGTTATTCTTCACTCATAAACTCAAGTTGACCATGCAAAGGACAACCTGTCCTAACACGTATCCAATATGGAATAATGTATAGCTGTTTCTTTTTGTATTGTGTATGCATATAAGAAAAAAATATATTAGGCTACGTTCACATTAGTGTTGTGCGACGCAGCGTCGGGCGCCGCATGGGTCATGCGTCCCTATATTTAACATGGGGGCGCATGGACATGCGTTGCACTTGCGTTTTGTGACGCAAGCGTCACTGCGGCGCACGCGTCAGGGCGCAGAGGACGCAGCAAGTTGCATTTTTTGTGCGTCCAAAATCAAGCAAAAAAGGACGCATGCGTCACAAAACAATGCGTTTTGCATGCGTTGTGCGTTGCGTCGCCGACGCAACACACAACGCAAATGTGAACGTAGCCTTAACGTGTTAACATAGAAAACACAAGCATGAAACCTCTACATGTGACCAGCAATTCGACAACTGATGATCGCATCTTTACGATGACAGTAAAATCATCGTCCGTCCTCGGCACATTCTCTCAGATAAACAGGCATCTGCCTGTCCCTTGTAATGACACTGCGGGGGTGGGGATTCAACGATCGCATGAATAATGATGTTTCCAAATAAAATTACTATTACTGTAACATATGAATGCAGGTGATGAGCGCTGATCGATTTGCTGTATTGCTGGTTAGTGTTCTTTGGTTGTAATATTTCTGCTCATGTAAAAGGACATGTAGTTAAACGTTGGCTTCATTAAATGGATGTTTATCACAATCTCCAGTTTAGTAATCGATGCTGTACTTGTTATAACAGCTGAAAAACAATGGTGGTACTCTGCTTTAATCAACAGGAATTGCTGCCATTCATTTTTGCTTTTGCCTAGGTGCTATTCGGATCATGCTTATATATCCCACCACCTGTAGTAGTAAATATAAGGAAATAATAGGCTGATAATGAGTTTTAGGAGTCAATGACAAACACATGGAAAGTGCTGGACTCCGCTTTCACATACGGTATATCCTCCATATGTTGCCAATCTCGCATATCTGGGTGTTTACAAGCTTAAGTAAATTCTTATCTTTCCAACTCATCTAAAATAACTTGTGGATATCTCTTAGAAAGTAACTGATTAACCCATGTTATCACATTGGAGGAATTCTCATAGTATTACTGTAATGTTCTCTGTTGGAAACCAAGGAAACATTGGTCTTGTCCTGTATAAATGGCCCCAAAATTCCTCTACATTGATTCCATTACATATTGCTCATCTGGTGTCAATTTTCACTTTTTGTAACAAATTAGCATTTACCATAATGATGAATACTCTGTGTGAGCAAATATGTTCCTTACATTCATCTAGCCCATGATCAGCTGTGTAGAATATTCCTTAAATTCATCTAGACCCTGATCAGCCGTGTAGAATACTCCTTACATTCATCTAGACCCCGATCAGCCGCGTAGAATATTCCTTACATTCATCTAGACCCTGATCAGCCGTGTAGAATACTCCTTACATTCATCTAGACCCTGATCAGCCGTGTAGAATACTCCTTACATTCATCTAGACCCCGATCAGCCGCGTAGAATATTCCTTACATTCATCTAGACCCTGATCAGCCGTGTAGAATACTCCTTACATTCATCTAGACCAGTGTTCCCCAAGTTCGGTCCTCAAGAGCCCCCAATAGGTCATGTTTTCAGGATTTCCTTAGTATTGCCCAGGTGATAATCGCATCACCTGGACAGGCAAGCATTCAATCACCTGGGCAATACTAAGGAAATCCCGAAAACATGACCTGTTGGTGGCTCTTGAGGACCGGAGTTGGGGAACACTGATCTAGACCCTGATCAGCCGTGTAGAATACTCCTTACATTCATCTCCAGTGTTTCCCAAACTCCAGTCCTCATGGACCCCAACAGGTCATGTTTTCAGGATTTCCATAGTGCTGCACAAGTGAGAGAACTCCTAATACTTCCATCACCTGTGCAATACTAAGGAAATGAAAACATGACTTGTTGGGTCCGGGAGGACTGGAGTTTGGGAAACACTGATCTAGATCCTGATCAATCCGTGTAGAATATTCTTTACATTCCTCTCTAGACCCTGATCATCCGCGTAGAATATTCCTTACATTCATCTAGACCCCGATCATCCACGTAGAATATTCTTTACATTCATCTAGACCCCGATCATCCGCGTAGAATATTCCTTACATTCATCTAGACCCCGATCATCCGCGTAGAATATTCCTTACATTCATCTAGACCCCGATCAGCCGCATAGAATATTCCTCAGTCATCTAGACCCCGATCAGCCGCGTAGAATATATGTCCTTTGCTGTTTGCTTGCAGTATCCCTGAGATGGCATGAAATGTGGCTGTTACTGCCCTTTGGCATTTGAGGGGTTAACCTGATCCTCTTTTAGCCAGCACTGCTAATCCCTTTATATCCCCTCTCCTGTGCAGATTACCCAGCAAGGAATAATTAGCAGCTTACAGTTCACCTGTCACAAGCAATAACGCAAGCCTTGATTTACTGACAGACCTGGCATGTGGGTGATCATCTTTCTCCTGTCCTCCTATATCACTTTTAAGTCTTTGAGAGACCGACTCCTTTGGGCACTTAAAGGACTAACAAAATGCTTATTAAGAAATAGATCTATCCAAACGCGCTCATAGTCATTGAATGTGTCAGCTAGCCACAAGTGTTAGATTTTGCCATGCGGGTTTACCATTTTTGGCAATTTTTAACACTTCTTCAAGCAATACTGTTTTTTTTTTTTTTCATGTAGGGTAATTAATGTAGAGCGAATACAAATTGTCTAATCAAGGTGTGATCTTCTTCCTATGAGCAGCTTTTTGGCATGTCTGAGAAGTCATGGTACCAGACACTGCATGCACCTGATATCTGTAGAGTTGCCCTAAAGATAATCTGTCTTATTTTTTCCCAGATAAACTGCAAATTGTCTTTTTTTTTTTGGAGAAAGAGGTGTTCTGTAGAAGCTCCCAAGTAATGGAGAGAATATTATGTCTGCTATACATCGATGGGGAAAATGAAAAATGAAGTCCAGTTTTCACTGGTTTCCTGACACACTGGGCATTTGTGGGAAATAACGGATTTGTATTGGTGGGGTATAGTCTTAAATGGATGTGCACGTTCTGTACCTCGCTGTGGTTACATTAATTGCTGCGATGTGAGATGCCAGTGTCATTCCATATTAAACCAAGAGCATTGATAGAAGAGGCTTAGATTTAGCAGAGGGTCTTTGTTACATCCTGCTCCATTCTGAAGCAATCTGTAGAGGGATGTTTGAAGTTGTTCTCTGCTTATTTTGCTATCTACAAGAATGCTGCGTTGTGGTGCATCTTCTATTATTTCTTATGGGAAAAGTGGATTCAATGGTTGCAATTGTCCCAATGTTTCTAACCATGGCTTATTTTTGCCTTTCAGAGTGATACAAGAGAACTGAGTTTTCTTTTTTTATATATATATACTTAGCCTGCCGTGTGTGTGTGTGTGTATATGTATTTTTTTGGAGTTGCACATCTATTTTCCCTTTTGTATTTAGATCTTTCCATTATTGTGAGTTAGTATCATACTTCAGAATTGTTAAAAGCACTAGAGGTGTGGTATTTGCAGTGATCGATTGATATATCTAGTATCTGCTCAGTGATGATCTCGCCTACACTGGCTTAAATACCTGAATTCTCCCTATGTAATCTCATTGAGAATAGCTAATCCATCCTCTCATTGTCTTTTGTATGCATCTACCCTTAAATACAGCATGTTGCCAAAACACAGCACACATCTGGTGGCTGGGGCCACGGTCTGATGTCTGTAGCAGATGTCCAGCAAACATATTTTACTGCTATATATTTTCTGGCCCACTTTTTGGCCAAAAATATACTGCTGAAAGCTGCAAAATAAGTCTGTGTGCATGCTCCCCTAGACAGTGAACCCAAGACAATGGCTTTTTTTTTTTTTACAGCAGATCTCATTCATAAAATATAAATGTTCTTCTTTTGTCAAGGGTTGATGATCGCCCTTCACATGGTTAAGTAGTTGGTGTGCCAGCCCAGCCACAAGAAAAGACAGACCGTGCTCTTCATGCTGTTTTACATTTTATGCTGCTGAATTTTCCATTCCATGTTTAAAACATCCCAATCACCTCCCAAAATATAATGCGATAACTATGTTTGGTTTATGCATTTTACCTCTTCCCATCATTTAAATCCTCTCCCCGGGGAAGGAGAGCCTGGCACACTGAAATATTGGCTGCTTAAAATGCAGGCACTTTTACAAGGATTTAATGTCCTTGGGAGCTGAGGTGTAGCAGTTTTATAGCGCAGTGTTGTGTTCTGGCAGACTCCGAGAGCCACAAAGTCACTTAAAAATGATGTGCTGTAAAATGAAATCTTCCTAGTAGATTCCTCGGAGCTGGCCTTTTAATTAATGTGCCAGGTGCCACACAGATATACATTATGTGGTACCAGAAAACCTCAGACAGCCTTATATAGTGGTATGCGTCACTACAGTCTGCCATGTAACATCTTCTGCACAGCCCATTTCGTCACTCTATTTAATCACACTAATGAGAATAAAATGTCACCTGTCTTTAGAAGTATAACTTATGGCCGAGTACTATTTCGCCTCTCTTCACCCCTATTCTGTTCTACACAGGAACCATTCTGCTGGGCTGGAACCATCACCAGCCACAACTGATGGGCAGTATTGATTTACCCTGACGCTATGCTATCATTTCCATCACAGGCTTTAACCCATCCTCTAACATAGATGTGTTCATAGCTGAAGGTGGCATTTGGATAACCCTATCATGGCCTCAAGCCCCTGTGTTTCTACTTAATTGTGTCTGCATTAAAATAATGCATCAGTCCTTTGCTATATTGGCTAGGTGCACACTGGGAAAAACTTGGCATATGGTTTTGTTTTTTTTAATAACACAAAAGGGCTCTATGGTATCCATGAAGAGTGGCCAGTGTCAGATGTATGCCTTGCTGGATGGACGAGCCACAATCTCATTTTTACAGCTATTGTCCCAACTGTACTTTAACACAAATTGGAATTTTTTTTAATTTTTTTTTAAAACGAATGTGATGTGTAGGGGTTGTCTAGCTTTAGCAAAAAAAAAGGATCTTTAGTAAATGGCACTGCTCTAGTCCTTTCCATCCATTTCTGGACCATTCTAACATTTACTAGCGGTAGTTTGCTTTGAATGTTCTATCTTTTTTTTATTTAATGCGAATGCTCCGTTTTGCTCTGAACCGGTTGCTCCGTCACCGGGTATGCAGTGCACAGCTAGCATGTGCTGGTAGCAGTGGTAAAGCTGTGAAGTATCTTTCATTTTAATCAGTTGACCTTTTTAGACTGAAGAGCATTTTTGCTGAATTCTTTGCAATTAGAGGACAACGCTTCTTTTTATCCCCAACTGTGGCTGAGTGTCTGCATGGAATTTGTGTCGTATTTTCATGCTGTGCCCTTTGCTGAGACAAAAAAGGCTAAAATGCTAACAAAAGGTTGGTTGTTTTTTTTGCTTTTTGTCTTTGCAAGCACAAGCTGCGCTTAAGGCAACAGAGTGATACACGTTTCATTTATCACATGCTCTGTTGTATTTGAGAGCTGCCAGGCAGCTTACCCATCTTAACCAATTTATGGCACCGTATTACCGACCTGCTGAAGGTGTGTGCCCCATGATATGAAGAAGAGGGCGCTCTCACAGATGTCGCCCTTCTGCCTGCTGGCCAGATTCCTCTACACTGTACTCTTGCTAAGGTTTTAACATCAACATTGGCAATGGAAATCCCAGCAGCCAGAATAAAACCTTGTGATTCTCTAGAAATATGTAATAGTGATATACGACAGCCATTACTACAGCCTAGCCTTTCACTGTACTGAACAGTTCATGACATGACAGCAATCTATTAGGTTTTGACTGTAATCATGTTATTGTGTTCTAAAATTCAACATCCAGTAGCTAAAAAATCAATTAACAATCCGTTTCCACTGCAGAAGCACAATGTAATTTTGATGCGTTTCTTTGGCTAATCCAGGATATTTACTAAACAGGTATTCACTTAATGGGTCTCTCTAGAATTACAGTATCGGGATATTACTGTATAGATCAATGCATGCAGTTTTCCTGTAGCGGACGTGCAGGAGCTTTTTGGTGTAGCTTAGAGCATGTGTTGCTGGATCTCCCGATAAAACCATCTGGTCAGACCTCAAGAGGGCTATCTTTGTCTGTTAGTCACACATGTGCTACAAGGTGACAATCCATTTAATCTGTTCACTGCAACTCTAGAGCGGGATGGAGCACTCATTCTTCTCACACCTGTTACATTGCCGGTACTGTACAGTGCTAGAACGCAAACTGTTGATCTCTAGCAGTCAGAACGAAGGTTCATTTACAGGTTAGTCCATTAAATATGGGGTTGGTGACACATGCAGATTAACAAGCTTTCAGCTGCAGACTCCATATCCTTTCGTACATCTTTTACATACCGAACACATTAAAAGTAGAGATATGAAGTTTACTTTATATTTCATCCAGTGGATACAGGTTTTGCGAGCTTTTGAAATTTACACCCATTTGTTCACACAGGACTTATTACTTAGTACCAGCAAAGTAGATGAGACTATCAAATGTCACGTACACTGCATAAAAAAAGTCTTTCAGACTACATGGAAATAATGCGCTTCAGAATCACGTGAAATCAATCTGAGGATTCACCCCAGATTTCACCCGTTCATTGCATAGTGAAATTCACACAAACTTGTGATATCTGCATGAAACAAAACAGAATTTGTGAAGGGCCATGTGGCGGCCACTATCAGAAGACTGAGCCGGTGTCGGTCTGCGACTGATAGTGGACAACCTATCTATTATAGGCAGGGGACTTACATTAGTGACACCACTCCAGCATTACAATGAAAGTAAAAATAACCCTGGAGTTGTGCTTTAATGGTAATTACACTGATAGCAGCCTCTATGGAGTGTGCATCAATAGTATAAGCACCTCTGCATTGCACCCCTTGAGGAAGCAAAATAAAACGTGCGAAACATATTCGCAGGCATGGTTAGTGGGACTCCGCACAGTGCCCCTTATTATGGGTAAGAATGTTTTTTTGTGTGTATGTTTTGGTGCTAATACTATTGATGTTCACTCCGTAGCTGCTGTTATAATTGTATTTCCAATTAAGTGTTAGACACCCATCATATTTGCATTGTCACTTATGATCGCGTTCTGGCCTTTTAGCCATTTTTAATGAGGCACACAATAAAAATGATACTATTGCCTGATGCTTTGTAGTTTTTCTGGTTGTGTGCCGTATACTTTTTATATATTTGAATTGCACTAAAGCAAGTCAATTATTTCTTCACATGTAGATTGTTTTAGTTGTATTTTTGCTAGTAAGGCCAGTCTCGCACGTCCAGATATTTCCGGTACCGGAAGAAACGGTCCCGGAGCTGTCCGTGTGTGCACGTTTGCTATCCGTGTGTCCGTGTTTATCGTCCATGTGCTGTCCGTGTTTTGAAACAATGTTTCAACTTTCCTATCGCCACGACAGCACCCTTACGAGAGAGGGGATCCACCCACCATCTGGACAGGAACCTACAGGATTTAAAGGGGCGGTCCCCCTCACCACTCCAGTTTGGGTTCCTGTCCGGATGGCAGGAGCCTGCAGGATGTTCTCTTACCCAGGTCCACCAGGCCTCTGCGCGGTATCCATGAGAACAGCAGAATCGGGGACTCTGGAAGCAGCGTCGGGGGTGTTCTTTTTCAGACCCCTCCTCGTCTGACCGTATGGTACGCGATCCCAGGGGTCGGGCAGGCCGCCCTGGGTCGCCGCGAGGCTGTCTGTAAGCGCGCGGCGCCGGCTCAGCGTACTTCATACAGATGACCCGCGGCTGCCGGTATTAAGCAGCGGCAACTGCAGGATAATGTGCGGCAGAGATGTCTTCAATTGCGGACACAGAGCACCTTCAGGTGGAGGTGCCTGACCAATGCAAGAAGAGTGACAGCAGCCGCTCCAGAAGCAGCAGCAGCGTGGTACGGGGGCAGGAGCAGGCAGGTGCCTCAACGTCATGTATGGATTCTCCTCCTCAGAGACCGGTACTATCCAGTTCAGCCTTGGTGAGTATTTTTAAAAGAACCAAGTAGCTGATATGGCCTGTTTGTTCTTGTGCTTTGTTTTAGGCCAAGAAATCAGCTAAATCCAAGCACAAGCAATTTGCTTTATGTACGGTTCCTTTGCCTGATAGTTATCAGAAAAGGCTCTGCCAAACTTGTATTTGTCAGACCTTAGAAGAAGAGGCTCCCCTTCGTGCATCAGACCTCAGGGCAGTCATAAGGGAGGAAATTAGTAGTTCCCTTAAGGGCAGTCGGCATGAGAGATCCAGGGAAGTATCACCAGGATCGAGCCCGTCTGTGCAAGAAGGTGAATGTTCACGTTCCTCATTACCATCCTCTTCGGATGAAGAGGGGAGACCTTGTTTTTCAGTGGATGGAATGGACGCGCTAGTTAAAGCAGTTCGCACAACCATGGGGGTTGTGGAGAACAAGGAGCCAAGGTCAACCCAAGATATGTTTGCAGGGTTGTGCCAAAGGAGCCGTAAATCGTTTCCGGTAGTGGATACGGTGAAAGAACTTGTTAAGCGAGAATGGGATAAGCAGGATAAGGGTTTCCTGCCATCGTCAGCAAAGAGAAGGTACCCTTTTGATGATAAAGTCCTGGCGGAACGGGTTAAAATTCCTAAAGTGGATGCGGCTGTGGCTTCCACGTCTAAATCGACCACCTTACCGCTAGAGGATGTAGGCCTTCTAAAAGATCCTGCGGATAGAAAAGCGGATATGTTCCTTAAATAAGTTTGGGAAGCATCGTCGGGCTTTCAAACCGGCAATTGCCGGCACTTGCACTGCCAGATCGGTTATGGTCTGGGTAGCCCAGCTGGAAGAGCAGCTAAAAACTAAAGTGCCTCGTGACAAATTGCTGGATTCACTATCCCAGATTCGGGAAGGTGTGGCGTATTTGGCGGATACCTCGGTGGACTCCCTAAAACTTGCAGCCAGATCAGCAGGACTCTCAAATGCTGCCCGGCGAGCTTTATGGCTTAAGACCTGGAAGGGGGACGCGCAGGCTAGAGCTAAACTATGTACTATTCCGTGTAGGGGTGAGTACTAAGGCTACGTTCACATTAGCGGCGGGCGCCGCAGCGGCGGGCACCGCAGCGGCGCCGCATGCGTCATGCGCCCCTATATTTAACATGGGGGCGCATGGACATGCGTCGCACTTGCGTTTTGCGCCGCATGCGTTGCTGCGGCGCCCGCGTCCGGGCGCAGAGGACGCAGCAAGTTGCATTTTTGCTGCGTCCAAAATCAATTAAAAAAAGGACGCATGCGGCGCAAAACGCAGCGTTGTGCATGCGTTTTGCTGCGTTTTTGTTTGCGTTGTGCGCTGCGGCGCCGACGCTGCGGCGCACAACGCAAATGTGAACGTAGCCTTATTTGGGCCAGTGCTGGATGACATCCTAGCTAAGGCTGAGGATAGGAAGAAAGGTTTTCCTAAAGTGTTCAATCCTACCTTTAGGAATACCTTCAAGAGACATTTCCCATACCGGAGACCTTACTCAACCCGAAATTGGGAGCCGGCGGAGCCGAAGAAGAGAAGTTCAGACTTTAACACCTCATCATCCTCTTCAAGACGTAGGCGAAATTACCGTTAGATCGGACCTTCCAGTAGGGGGCAGATTTAAGACATTTTTATACTCAATGGGTCAGAATAACTTCCAGTAATTTGATCCTGGGTATAGTTAGGTCGGGATTAAAACTAGAGTTCCGGGAAAGACCTTCAGATTATTATGTATTGACTGCCCCTGGTTCCTTAAACCAACAGAAGGCCCTGGAAAAAGAGATTCAGATGTTGAGACAGAAGGAAGTTATTGTAGAAGTTCCAAAAGATCAGGAGGGAGAAGGGTTCTATTCCCCCTTATTCTTAATCCCCAAACCTGATGGTTCCTTTCGAACCATCATAAATTTATGAAAATTGAACAAATTTCTACAATACCATGCCTTTAAAATGGAATCAATTAAATCGGCAACTAAACTTCTTTTTCCCAGGTGTTATATGACAGTCCTGGATTTAAAAGATGCATACTACCATCTGCCCATTCACAAAGATCACCAACGGTTCCTCAGAATGGCGGTGCGCTTAAACGATCAGGTCAGGCACTTTCAGTTTACGGCAATGCCATTTGGATTATCTATGGCACCAAGGGTGTTTACTAAGGTCATTGCGGAAGTAATGGCCTATGTTAGAGAGCAAGATACATTAGTTATACCCTACTTGGATGACTTCCTGGTAGTGGGTAGTTCATTTGTCCAGTGTAAAGATCGCCTAAACTGTATAATATCTTCTCTACAGGACCTAGATAGGAGGACAAAGAGTTTACTGAATATATTATTTATTGAATCCAAAAAGTGTAAGGTCCAAACACATAAACGACACTGAGACATTGGAATGCTATTACCATTGTGCACAAGCAGGTTTTGTCTTGTTTTTCTGTGTGGCCCATAGGTCATTTTATACTCACCTGGGTAGTTCACTCTTTTTTGGAACATGTACTAGACACCTATTATCCATTTTTATGGTGTAAATCTTTTTGGATTCAATAAATAATATATTCAGTAAACTTTGTCCTCCTATCTATATAATCTATGTATGAGTAATCTGAATAATTGGATAGTATTGTATTGCTGGTACTCTCTTTAATGATCTACAGGACCTAGGTTGGTTGGTCAACCTAGAGAAGTCAAAACTAAAGCCATCGACTATTCAGACCTTCTTGGGTATTCTGCTAATTCAGAGAATCAGCTGTGTTTTCTTCCAGAAGAAAAGAAGCAGAAGGTTATACACAAAGTCAGAACTGTGATAAAAAGACCAAATCTGACCTTGAGAGACGCAATGTCCCTGTTGGGATCGTTAACAGCATGCATACCGGCTGTTCAGTGGGCTCAATTCCACACTTGGGTATTACAAGCCCAAGTCCTGGATACAGAGAGGAGTCTTCAAGGTCGCTTAAGCGGAAGTCTCAGGCTATCTACCACCACTCTAAACAGTCTAAAATGGTGGCTAAATATGGAACATTTGGCAAAAGGAGTTCATTGGGAAATAGTACCAGACAACACGGTCACAACCGATGCCAGTCCAATAGGATGGGGAGCTCACATAGGAGATGTTTGGACTCAAGGGCAATGGTCTCCCTTAGAAGCCCAAGAGTCCTCCAATTGGAAGGAGCTCACGGCAGCAAAAAATACCCTGCTCAGATGGCTACCGTTCCTACGGGACTCGCATGTAAGAGTCCAGTCGGACAACACGACAGTAGTGGCATATCTCAACCATCAGGGAGGGACGAGGTCAAAGTCTCTGATGATCACCACCGCAGACATATTCAACATGGCCGAAACTCATTTTCGCTCTCTTTCAGCGGTTCACATACGAGGAGAACACAACATACAGGCAGACTACCTCAGCCGTCATTCTTTACGTCAGGGAGAGTGGGTTCTAAATCGGCTAGTTTTCAAACAAATAGTGGGTCTGTGGGGATTACCAGTTATAGATCTGTTTGCTACGAGGGAAAACAGACAGACCAGGAAGTTTGCATCCCTTCGGGTAGCAGACAACCCTTCCGTAGTGGACTCCCTTCAGATTCATTGGGGTTTCCCTCTAGCCTATGCATTTCCCCCACTATGTCTAATTCCTCTAGTCCTCAGGAAGATCAGGAAGGAGGGGGCGAGAGTAATCCTAATTGCCCCCTTCTGGCCCAGGAGGGCATGGTTCTCCTTACTCAGGGCAATGTCAGTGACCGACCCCTGGGTGTTGCCCGTAAGTCCGGAACTTCTTTCTCAGGGTCCATTCCGTTATCCCAATGTGGAATCTCTGCATCTCACGGCTTGGAATTTGAGAGGGAATTATTGAAAAGGAGGGGATTTTCTGATGCTTTAATATCTACCCTTTTAAGTAGCCGAAAGGAGGTTACTACTAAGATTTACTGTAAGCTCTGGAAAAAATTTCTTGCCTTTTACCAACAGCCCTTTACGGATAAAATTCCAATTCCGGCTATTCTGGAGTTTTTACAGAAGGGCCGTGAATTGGGTTTGGCGGTAAATACCCTTAGAGTTCAGGTGTCAGCTCTGGGGGCATTGTATAACAGCAATGTAGCGGTAAATAGATGGGTATCTAGATTCATGAAAACTATGGAACGGAGTAACCCCGTTCATATTGTTAGATTACCGCCATGGGATCTAAATTTGGTTTTAGATGCTTTAACAGAACCCCCCTTTGAGCCATTAGATTCTGTCTCCATAAAAAATTTAACTTTAAAGACGGCTCTGCTAGTAGCCTTGACTTCTGCTAGAAGAGTGAGTGATATGCAAGCATTGTCAGTAGACCCTCCGTATCTAATGGTCTTTCAGGATAGGCTAGTCTTGAAGCCTGACCCAGCATATCTACCGAAGGTAGCCTCTAAGTTCCATAGGAATCAGGAAATATATTTACCTTCATTTTGTGATAACCCAGTTTCAGCAGAAGAGCAAAAATGTCATATGCTAGACGTTAGAAGAACAGTATTAGAATACCTACACAAAACAGAACCCTGGAGGCAGAGTAGGGCTCTGTTTGTCTCCTTTCAGAACCCAAGGAAGGGGGCGAGTGTTACTAAAGGTTCTATTGCCAGATGGATCAGAGATGCAATATGTCTTGCCTATACTGCCAAAGGTCAGACTCCACCAGAAGGCATCAAGGCCCACTCCACTCGAGCCATGGCCTCATCCTGGGCGGAGAAAACGGACGTCTCCATAGACGTGATATGTAAGGCGGCAACCTGGTCATCTCCTTCCACCTTTTATAATCATTACCGTCTTGATCTATCATGTAAGGCCAATTTAGACTTTGGCCGTTCAGTACTTAGTGCTGTAGTCCCTCCCAGGTGATTAGTCTTTGAAAGTCTCTCGTAAGGGTGCTGTCGTGGCGATAGGAAAACCGGTTTTTACTTACCGGTAATAGGATTTTACAGAGTCCACGACAGCACCCGCACATTCCCCCCCCCCCCCCCCCCCCGTAGTTAATCACTGGATTCCTGCACTCTTTGGGAAGTGTGCCATTAGTTATCACTCTTTTAGAGGTGATGGTGTTTATTAATGTTTAAGTATATATGATTATGTACTAACTCAATGGGCGGTGTCCCTTATACTCTGAAACACAAACTGGAGTGGCGAGGGGGACCGCCCCTTTAAATCCTGTAGGTTCCTGTCCAGATGGTGGGCGGATCCCCTCTCTCGTAAGGGTGCTGTCGTGGACTCTGTAAAATCCTATTACCGGTAAGTAAAAACCGGTTTTAACCCTACGACTTTAAAAAAGTACACGGACGGCACACGGACTGCATCCGTGTGTGGTACGTGTTTAAACGCACCCATTGACTTTAATGAGTCCGTGCGCTCCCACGAACACTGACATGTCAGCGTGTTTTGCACACGGACACACAGTCTGTGAAACACACGCTGACATGTGCAGAGACACATTCATTTAATGTGTGTCAGTGTCTCCGCTGCGTGAGGAAACTGTCACCACAAGTACCGGAGCCACTGGCGTGTGAAACCGGCCTAACATGGATTAGTACATTTTGCAATGTGGTTGTCTCAATTCTGATTGGTTAATTCTTTCAACTGGGTGTATATAATAGTCTGTGTGTGCGATATTTGTCAGATTGAAAAAGACCAGACACATCGAAACATTGCTGCTGTCATTATGGAGGAATAAAGATCTTGTATATGAAACCTCTAAGGAGCGCTGTCTTCAATTGGTTCTATGATCTGGTTACGTCATCTGATATATCATTGATTTTTTTTTTTTGCCATTTTTAATGAGACAAAATAAAAACTATGCTATTGCCTGATGCTAAACATTGAAGTGTTGTTTTTTTTGTGTTTTTTTGTTAAATTGCCATAATGCATTCATTCTAAGATTTGTTACAGGACTACAAGTTATTGTAGATATCAGACCAGGTTTTGTTTTTTCTTTTCAGTGACCCAGAACTTTTAATCAATAGAAATGTAGTCACTAACGAGTAGCAAATGGGCTATAGAAACCCAGTTTCACAAGAGCATATTACGGTATTATGGTTCTGTCATTTTGTTATTACAAGTCACAGTCTGGCCAGGACACTTGCCATTAACATAACTCTAAAGTACATGCGGATTTTATTCTTTGAAAATCCAATGTGTATTCCAGTAGCTGCTTTGCAGATTTTTATTTTTGTCTACAACGTCATCCATACTGTGCAGAGAAAATCTGCAGAGTA
The DNA here is from genome assembly GCF_051348905.1 of Ranitomeya variabilis. Taxonomy (NCBI): domain Eukaryota; kingdom Metazoa; phylum Chordata; class Amphibia; order Anura; family Dendrobatidae; genus Ranitomeya; species Ranitomeya variabilis. Next base: position 256,047,396 of record NC_135232.1, read on the forward strand.
ACTGTAATGATGTTGTGGACTTGAAATCTGCATCTTGTCAGTTTATGCTGTGAAATTAATTCTTTCAAAATGCCAGTGTTTATTGGCCAGAGGTTGGTAATGGATGTTATTGAGCACAGAAGACTCTTTTCTTCTTTTTTATTTTCCCTGCATACGGTAAATTTCCCCCTGGCAGCTGGATCTAGTAACATGGCAAACAAGAGAAACCTGCAGAACCTTATAAATGCAGTGGTATAGAACTGATAGGTTCACATTGTACGTGTTGTGATGGATAGTCTGGACACAGGTCTCCGAATCCAAACTCATAGCTTCATGGGTATATATGAGGCTGTTGCATTCAGTTTGGGAGAGCCATGGCCGGTTCGTAGTTGGACTGTTTCAAGGTGTCTAATTTTGGGCTTAAAGGGACTACCTGTCGCCTTGGAGAATGCCATTTACCAGCAGTTATGGGCTTAATCTGCAGAGAAGTAGTGTTACCATATTGCCCACTTACTGAATGTGTGACTACTGGGAGAAAATTAGCTTATTTGCTGCTGGGGACGTGCACACACATGCACACCCCGACATTTTGTTTGACAGCTCGCAGTTCATCTCACAGCCCAGACACATGGATACATTTTTAAAAATGTGTGTATGGATAAATGAAATCCTGTGGCTCCACGTGCACTCTAAGTAAAGCCGCACACACGTCCCACACAAGTGTGTGACTATAGCCTTTGGCCAGCTGCACATGTCTGCGTGTCACGTGCTGTGATATACGGACCAACTACAAGCCTACAAGGCTGTCAAGTTGAGGGCAGGAGACCTACAACGGTCCGTTGTGCATGGTGGCTTGTACTGGACTGGTGAAACAGTCCTCAATCCTAGTTCTTGTAGAGCTTACTGAGGAAACCACGTGGCCTTCCTAGTGGCTGTGTTCTGTTGGGGTTCCAGTGTCAAGAAAAGTCAGTGACAGCAGTAAATTGCCTGCATTGATTTGTCTTCTCCTTCCTTTGTCCTGGACAAATCTACTGTAACAAACAATCCTCAAATGGAATGGAGATCATTATCCAGTTACAGGCTAGAGCCCCAGGGTGTCTCGCAAAGGAACATCATTCACCTCACTGCACCAGGAGAGGTAAAGTCTGGGACAGAATCCAGACAGCTTGGAGCATCTGGATTGACATACTTTCCAAAATAAGCACATCTGATTTTAAAAGGCAGGTTTTTGTAAAACTGATATTCTTGTCATTATTGTCCCTGATAGAAGCATGGAATCGTATATCTGTGCCCATCCAAATATAAAAAAATTACACTGACTTGCTGAGAGGAGTTTTCTTTTATCTGAGGTGTTGCTAGAAGATAATTATCTGTGAAAAATTAATTAGATTTAGGCACAATTTATATGTGGCGTTTTGGTTGACAGTTTAGTAGTTTGCTATTTTTTTTTAGTGCAGAAACTACAAACCATTTTTCTTCTCTCAATTGTACTTCCCCTTAAGGTTATTTAAACATGACGTCTGGTGACTTTTTTTAAAAAAAAGTTATTGTTTATTTAAATAGGTTGTCCACAACTAGAACATCTCCTTCTTGAGCTAAATGTTTGCCCTGATAGAAAAAAAAAAAAAAATCTATACTCTGGTCCAGTGTTGGCGCCGTTCCCGCTGTATCGGCTCTCGCTCTCCCCAGGGCTCTTGTGCGGTTGTGACACGTGACCCTGGTGCCTAGTGAGCGCTGAAGTCACTGTCCCCACCTACATACGGACTGAACATGCATATCTTCATTGTTTTTAAATGTTTGTTGTTTTGCCCAACTTGTTGAGAATAAAAGGAGACCCCTGTGGTTGTCATTGCAGTTTTGCTATGAGCGCCAGCCACGTTATAGCTCTGCTCTGTAGCACAAGCAATGAGACGATCGCAGCTTCAAGTCTCCTAAGCAGACTATTGAAGCAAAAAAAAGTAGTGGTATTCAAAATAAAACAATAAAAAATACATATTTGGTATTAGTGTTCAGAAACACCTGATCTACCAAATATAAAAAGAATCCAATCTGTAAACGGCGTGACAAGAAAAAAATTAAAAACTTCTGAATGTTTATTGCAATAAAATGTAATGAAAGACTATCAAAATGTTGCGTCTACCCCAAAATGGTATCAATAAAAACGTCAGCTTGGCGATCAAAATAAGCCGTCACCCAGATCTGAAAAAATGGAGACACTATGGGTGTCATAAAAAAAAAAAAAAGTGCTTTTTTTTTTTTTTTTTTTTTTTTTTTTGCAAACTTTACATTTTATTTTTTTCTTCAGCTATCTGCTGCAGAAAACTGGTGGCAGCAGGAGTTTGCTGCGGGCCCCAGGCTGGGAGGAGGGGGTGCAGCGTATGTGCAGATTGAGATCTCTGCACCAAGATCTCGGGAGATGAGATCTCAATTCCGCATCCAGCGGCCATTTTTCCGAAGTCCTCCGCATTGAAAACCATGGAAGTGGTTTGACATTTTATGAAAGCCCTGGGCCTACCTCCTCATACTGCCGAACACCCCCGTACTCCCAGTCTTCGGCCCACAGCATCGTCCCACTCCTGCTGCCTCTTCCTTCCTGCAGCAACGACTTTATTAAAAACAAAACAAAAAAAATCCTATTTTCCTCTCCAAAATTTGGGGTGCATGTTAGAATCCACAAAATATGAAAAGTGGGACATTGCCGGTATTGGGGTCTCTTTCCCTTCTGCATACTGCTGTCATACAGCAAAAATACTAACAAAAATACCCTTTAACCCCTTCATGACCCAGCCTATTTTGGCCTTAATGACCTTGCCGTTTTTTGCAATTCTGACCAGTGTCCCTTTATGAGGTAATAACTCAGGAACGCTTCAACGGATCCTAGCGATTCTGAGATTGTTTTTTCGTGACATATTGGGCTTCATGTTAGTGGTAAATTTAGGTCAATAATTTCTGAGTTTATTTGTGAAAAAAAACGGAAATTTGGCAAAAATTTTGAAAATTTCGCAATTTTCACATTTTGAATTTTTATTCTGTTAAACCAGAGAGTTATGTGACACAAAATAGTTAATAAATAACGTTTCCTGTTATGATCCTTAGTGGTTGAGGATCACAAATTACTCCAGCTAAGTAACAAACATAGGACAAGCTCTAGGGAGGTGGCAAACTGGACTGACCGCAAATCTGAACCTATCCAAACACACTAGAAGTAGCCGGTGAACGTGCCTAAAAATCCTAGACGTCCCGAGCCAGCCTGAGGAACTAACTACCCCTAGAGAGAAAAAAAAAAGACCTCTCTTGCCTCCAGAGAAATAATTCCCAAAGATATAGAAGCCCCCAACAGACAACAACGGTGAGGCAAGAGGAAGGCACACACAGGGGTGAAAGCAGATTCAGCAAACGAGGCCCACCAACACCAGAAAACCGAAAAGGGAATCTATGCGGTCAGTAAAAAACACTTACAAAATATCCACTCTGAGACTTCAAGAACCCCCACACCAACCAACGGTGCGGGGGGAGAAACCCATCCCCCCAGAGCAACCAGCAAGCGAGGAAATAACATTTTAGCGAGCTGGACTAAAAACATAATGAACACTGATAATCAAAAAATGATCAAACAAAAACTTAGCTTGTCTTGGAGAGACTGGGAGCAAGGTAGACACAAGGAATCTGAAGAGCACCGAATACATTGATAGCAGGCAAGGAACTGAGTCTCCAGGTGAGCTAAATAGGAAACCAACCAAGGATAACGAACCAGCTGATGCAGCCAACCTGCAGAAAGACAACACTACACAGTACCGCTTGTGACCACTAGAGGGAGCCCAAAAATAGAATTCACAAGAGTTTCCCACATGTCTACTTTACATCAGCACAATTTTGGAAACAAATTTTTTTTTTTTTGCTAGGAAGTTATAAGGGTTAAAATTTGACCAGTGATTTCTCATTTTTACAACAAAATTTACAAAACCATTTTTTTTAGGGACCACCTCACATTTGAAGTCATTTTGATGGTTCTATATGGCTGAAAATACCCAAAAGTGACACCATTCTAAAAACTGCACCCCTCAAGGTGCTCAAAACCATTCAAGAAGTTTATTAACCCTTCAGGTGTTTCACAGCAGCAGAAGCAACATGGAAGTAAAAAATGAACATTTAACTTTAGTCACAAAAATGATCTTTTAGCAACAATGTTTTTATTTTCCCAAGGGTAAAAGGAGAAACTGGACCACGGACGTTGTTGTCCAATTTGTCCTGAGTACGCTGATACCTCATATGTGGGGGTAAACCACTGTTTGGGCGCACGGCAGGGCTCGGAAGGGAAGGAGCGCCATTTGACTTTTTGAATGAAAAATTGGCTCCAATCTTTAGCGGACACCATGTCGCGTTTGGAGAGCCCCCGTGTGCCTAAACATTGGAGCTCCCCCACAAGTGACCCCATTTTGGAAACTAGACCCCCCAAGGAACTTATCTAGAAGCATAGTGAGCACTTTAAACCCCCAGGTGCTTCACAAATTGATCCGTAAAAATGAAAAAGTACTTTTTTTTTCACAAAAAAAATTATTTTAGCCTCAATTTTTTCATTTTCACAATGGCAACAGGATAAAGTGGATCCTAAATTTTGTTGGGCAATTTCTCCTGAGTACACCGATACCTCACATGTGGGGGTAAACCACTGTTTGGGCACATGGTAAGGCTCGGAAGGGAAGGAGCGCCATTTGACTTTTTGAATGGAAAATTAGCTCCAATCATTAGCGGACACCATGTCGCGTTTGGAGAGCCCCTGTGTGCCTAAACATTGGAGCTCCCCCACAAGTGACCCCATTTTGGAAACTAGACCTCCCAAGGAACTAATCTAGATGTGTGGTGAGCACTTTGAACCCCCAAGTGCTTCACAGAAGTTTATAACGCAGAGCCATGAAAATAAAAAAAATTTCTTTTCTCAAAAATGATTTTTTAGCCCACAATTTTTTATTTTCCCAAGGGTAACAGGAGAAATTGGACCCCAAAAGTTGTTGTCCAGTTTCTCCTGAGTACGCTGATACCCCATATGTGGGGGTAAACCACTGTTTGGGCACAAGTCGGGGCTCGGAAGGGAGGTAGTGACGTTTTGAAATGCAGGCTTTGATGGAGTGGTCTGCGTGCGTCACATTCCATTTCCAGAGCCCCTGATGTGCCTAAACAGTAAAAAACCCCACAAGTGACCCCATTTTGGAAACTAGACCCCCCAAGGAACTTATCTAGATGTATAGTGAGCACTTTGAACCCCCAAGTGCTTCATAGACGTTTATAACGCAGAGCCGTGAAAATAAAAAATAATTTTTCATTCCTCTAAAATTATGTTTTAGCAAGCAATGTTTTATTTTCGCAAGGGTAACAAGAGAAATTGGACCCCAATAATTGTTGCGCAGTTTGTCCTGAGTATGATGGTACCCCATATGTGGGGGTAAACCACTGTTCGGGCACACGTCGGGGCTCGGAAGGGAGGGAGCACCATTTGACTTTTTGAACGCAAGATTGGCTGGAATCAATGGTGGCGCCACGTTGCGTTTGGAGACCCCTGATGTGCCTAAACAGTGGAAACCCCTCAATTCTAACTCCAACACTAACCCCAACACACCCCTAATCCCAACCCTAACCCCAACACACCCCTAACCCTAATCCCAACTCTAGCCATAACCCTAGTCACAACCCAACCCCAACACACCCCTAACCACAACCCTAATCCCAACCCTAACCCTAATCCTAACCACAAGCCTATTCTTAATCCTATTTCCAACCCTAGCCCTAATTCCAACCCTAACTCTAATTCCAACCCCAACCCTAAGGCTATGTGCCCACGTTGTGGATTCGTATGAGATTTTTCCGCACCATTTTTGAAAAATCCGCAGGTAAAAGGCACTGCGTTTTACCTGCGGATTTACCGCGGATTTCCAGTGTTTTTATGCGGATTTCACCTGCGGATTCCTATTGAGGAACAGCTGTAAAACGCTGCGAAATCCGCACAAAGAATTGACATGCTGCGGAAAATACAGCGCAGCATTTCCGCGCGGTATTTTCCGCACCATGGGCACAGCGGATTTGGTTTTCTATAGGCTTACATGGTTCTGTAAACCTGATGGAACACTGCTATGAATCCGCAGCGACCAATCCGCTGCGGATCCGCAGCCAAATCCGCACCGTGTGCACATAGCCTAATTCTAACGCTAACCCTACCCCTAACCCTAGTTCTAACCCTAACCCTAGTTCTAACCCTAACCCTAGTTCTAACCCTAGTGGGAAAAAAAATATTTTCTTTATTTTATTATTGTCCCTACCTATGGGGGTGATAAAGGGGGGGGGGGTCATTTACTATTTTTTTATTTTGATCACTGTGATAAGTTTACCACAGTGATCAAAATGTACATAGAACGCATCTGCCGGCCGGCAGATTCGGCGGGCGTACTGCGCATCCGCCCGCCATTTTGGAAGATGGCGGCGCCCAGGGAGAAGACGGACCGAGTTCGGGAGGCTCGGTAAGTATGAGGGGGTGGTGGGGGGGGTGGATCGGAGCACAGGGGGGGGAATCGGAGGATGGGGGGAGCGGACAGGAGCACGGGGGAGCGGACAGGGGGACGGAGGGGGGTACCGGACAGAACGGAGGACTGGGGAGGAGATCGGGGGGGGTGGCAGAACATGATTTCCAGCCATGGCAGATGTTATTGCAGCATCGGCCATGGCTGGATTGCAATATTTCACCATTTTCATAGGTGAAATATTGCAAATGGCTCTGATTGGCTGTTGAAAGTGCAACAGCCAATCAGAGCGATCGTAGCCACGTGGGGGCAAAGCCACCCCCCCTGGGCTGACGTACAACTCCCCCTCTCCCTGCAGATCGGGTGAAATAGGAGTTAACCCTTTCACCCGATCTGCAGGGACGCGATCATTCCATGACGCCACATAGGCGTCATGGGTCGGATTGGCACCGACTTTCATGACGCCTACGTGGCGTCAAAGGTCGGGAAGGGGTTAAAAACTGTACATTTTTATTGATATCGGTTAAAATCAAAATCTCAAGACTGCGTACACACATATGTGGGATATATAGATATATAGATAGATAGATAGATAGATAGATATACAGATAGTGGGATGCGTTCCCTGCTCTAGACTGCGAATCTGTCCCTAGCTATCAGCAGAGGTTGGTGCCCCCACTCCACACCGACTTAGGCCCCTTTGACATATCAGTTTTTTGCCGTCAGTCACAATTAGTTGGCTCGACAGATCGACTTGTGCCACGTCTCTCCAAACTGCAGCATGTCTTTTTCTCTCTCCAGACCGCAGCATGTCTATTTCTCTCTCCAGACCGCAGCATGTCTATATATCTCTCCAGACCGCAGCATGTCTATATATCTCTCCAGTCCGCAGCATGTCTATTTCTCTCTCTCCAGCCTGCAGCATGCCTATTTCTCTCTCTCCAGACCGCAGCATGTCTATTTATCTCTTTCAAGACCGCAGCATGCTTATTTCTCTTGTGGCAACGCGAGCCTCCGCAAGATAAATTTTACCTGTACAATTTATTGGACTTGGTGAATACACACGGTTCAATGAACACATGTAAATTCACCTGCGTTCAGTAGACAGCAGCACTTTGGACAAAGTGGACAATGCCAATTCCTGATCATGTGCACATACCCTAAGACCTCCCCCACTTCCTGTAATCTATTTTAGGATCCATTTAGATTTGCCCATAAGAGCAGTGTTTGTAGGAAATCTCATTCCCAACCAACAGCCGATCTAAACATGCCTGTTTAAAAGCTTTAACTGCAAAACATGGTCCTGTGTAAATCAGACATGTACTACCAATTTACATTGTTATACACAGTGTATTAATGATTGTGTGCATTGAATTATTACAACCACTGATCAGCGGTTGTTTGACAGCTGAAGGCGACACTAGTGTCTGCTGCTAGAAATGGATTAAACTTGGTGATCATTGTTAATTTTTTCATTAATCAATAGTGACCAAGATACAGTAAATTGCAAAGTTGCTTAGTTTCATATCCGAGAAATCTGCTTTTTCTTCCTAGATTGATTTTTTTTATTTTTTTTCCCCACTCAATTCATTGGTAAAAGCTATAGTCAATGAAGATTTTCAAATTTCTGAGGCCTCATTCACACTTCCATGTTTAAACACGTATGTGAAAGTGTTATCGGTGTCATCAATGTATGATCCATGTGTCCGTCTTTACCGTTAGTGTGTCATCAGTGTATGGTTCATGTCCATTTCTACCATCAGTGTGTCATCAATGTTTTCCATGGATAAATTACAAAACTTCTCCTATCCACTGCAGGACAGTGCACAAATGCCATCCGTGTGCAGTACAGGTTTTTTACTGACCATTTTTATCCATGCTGTCTTAAAAAAAAAAAAAATGTACATGTCTGAGTTTTGCAGGAACACATGGTCTGTGAAAGATACTGACATTTGCAGAGCACCATAAGCGAAATTAAGGGATGATATTACACCTACGGACATTTGAATGAGGCCTGAAATAGATGACGGTTGGTGCTTATAAGATTCCTTGGAGGGAAAGGATGCAGAAATAAACATACTATTGCAAGATATCTTGAAATGACAGAATTTAACAGACAATAAACAAAATAAGTTGGACAGAAGGGAAACACTTAAGAATGGCACTTTCTAGTGATTTTTTTTTCCAGGGGACAATACAGTTTTAAATATCGTAACTATTTTCATATTATTCAGTATTTTTTTCATCAAATGAGATTGTTGTTTGACAATAGTTATCCCTTTTTGTTAGGCTGGTTTCACACGTCAGTGCCTCCGCGGTACGTGTAGTGACACTTCTCTCACGTACCGGAGACACTGACACACGACCCATTTAAATGAATGGGTCTATGCAGATGTCAGCGTGTTTTGACAGACCGTGTGTCCGTGTGCAAACCACGCAGACATGTCCGTTTTTACCCGGACACACGGCCCGCCAAACGTCCCACACACGTGGGTACACTGTCCTTCGTGTGCATGGACGGCCGCAGGGGATGCAGCGCAACTGTAAGCCGCTGTTCCCCTGCGTGTGATGCTAAACCTGGCTTTCATCCATTGTCCTCTGATCTGCCGGCAGCAGTGCCAGCAGGGGACAATGAATGAAAGAAAAAAATGACATGGGGGTCCCCCCTATATTTTACAACCAACCTGGCAAAACTCACAGGTGCGTGCTACTATTCTCAGGCTGGTAAGCCATGGCCCCCCCCCAGCCTAAAAAAAGCAGCCTGCAGCTGTCCAGAAAAGGCGCATCTATTAGATGCGCCAATTCTGGAGCTTTGCCCTGTTCTTCCCACTTGCCCTATAGCGGTTGCAAGTGGGGTAATGAGGGGTTAACCTTCCTATTGTAAGGTGACATTAAGCTGGCTTAGTAATGGAGAGGTGGCAATAAGACACCTATCCACTACTAATCCTATAGTTGTTAAAGGCTGAATCAAGCACACCACACAGTTAGAAAAAAGTATTTTATTGAAATAAAACAATATACACATTTTTTCCATCTTTATTACTCTGCCATTCCAAGCGAAGCCCTCGATCTCCTGGAAAAAACGTGAAAATAATAAACCAACAATATACCATCCCTGTCCGGCGTACTGTCCAACGCAGTAATCCATGTCTAGGGGAATGTACAGTTTACAACCGGGAGTGCTAGTAATGCGACAGCTATTCACCGAATCTCTGCTCCCAGCTTTTCATTCATACACCAGTAGTTTACAGCCAGGAACGGTCGCATTAGCAGCACTCCCGGTTGTAAACTATACATTCCCCTAGACATGGATTACTGCGTGGGACTGACTGTACGCCGGACAGCTATGGGTATATTGTTGGTTTATTATTTGGACATTTTTTCCAGGAGATCGAGGGCTTTGCTTATAATGGCAGACTAATAAAGAAGGATAAAATGTGTATATTGTTTTATTTTCCCTAGACTTTTCTTTTTTTTTTAATCAGATACATTTTTATTAAGGAAAATCAATGATAACAAATGACATCAAGCTGTTATTCACAGATAATCATATATTTTATGAACATAACTCTTTCCCCCCCCCCTTTCCCTCCCTATCCCCCCCCCTTCAAGACCCCTTTAATGCCTTCCCAAATTCCCATCCGATACTCCTTCCCCAATTCAAATACAGTTGTATAGTATGAACATCATCTATAACATCCCCTAAGACTTTTCTAACTGTGTGGTGTTTGATTATTCCTCTAACAACTATGGGATTAGTAGTGGATAGGTGTCCTATTGACATCTCTCCCTTACTAAGCTGGCTTAATGTCACCTTACAATAGGAAGGTGACATTAACCCCTTATTACCCCACTTGCCACCGCTACAGTGCAAGTGGGAGGAACCGGGCAAAGCTCCAGAATTGGCATATCTAATAGATGCTCCTTTTCTGGGCAGCTGCGGGCTTCTTTGTTTAGGTGAGGGGGCATATCCATGGCCCCTTACCAGCCTGAGAAAAGCAGCTGCCACGCCACACTGGTAGTAGGTACGAGTGAGGAAAGGATGTGCTTGGACCTCTGTTTCTTGTACAATGAAGGGTGCTCACATTTACCCAGACGAGTGAGTGAGAAGTATTTCAATCAGTTTTTTTTGTTTTGTTTTTTTTTAAAGTTTCAGGGCTCCCAAGGCCCCTTTCCCAAGTAAGGGCAACTAATCAGTTAGTTTTCCATCACTGACTTGTGCAGATATTATTACTCGTTTTGATCGCCTCTAATTGACCACTGTACAGACATCCAAGCACATTCTCGTCTCATTGCGTAAAAATTTAAATGAGCAATGTAATATGAATGATTATTGCCCAGTGACTGATTCCTCACTATTAACACATAACTGTTATCTGCTCCATATTAGCGCAGTTATCACATGTACAGATTGCTGAACATCTGTGTAGTTTAACTTTGTGGCTGTATCATGGAGATGAAGCGATGTTGTGAAGGTAGCATGGAGAGATCCTCCGAGGCCTGCTGACTGCAATGTTCCACTCTAGTTAGGGTTCTGTGATTATTCCTGCACCTGTTCATCTCAGGAACAGACCGGCTTGCTTAGCATTAAGTGAATATAGAGCTGCTTTTGTTTCTGGATTTTAAATCTGCTCTGATGTTGTGTAAAGCCCTTGAATTATGTATGACCGTATTCCCAAACTATGAGTGAAGAGCGGACTGTCCTTCAGCAATATTTACTGTAGTTTTCTGTCCATCTTCCATTGACATCTTATTAATGGTGATCGACAGAGGAGCCTTGCTTGCGAATACACTGAAGAAATAAATGTAAAGGATATGTACTCCTCCGCAACTGATTTGTTTGTCCAAATACAGCAAAAATGGGGAAAAAAGACGCAGCTCTTTATACATGACATTTTTTCTCATTTTGTGTTATCTCTAATACAAATCTATTCTCTCTATAGTAATAGACCACAGCAATCTGCTTAGTCTGCTTCCGGTAGTCATGTATTTAGTGGTGTTATACTGCTAGCTCACACACATGGAAGAATAACTACAGGATCAGACTACACACGGAGATTCCTTGTAGTCTGTTACCATGGATGCACATGGGAGCTGTAGGCACAATGACATGCTGCAAGTTATATTTTCCCATCTCAAGAACTTGGAGCCTCACATTGCTGAGGTATAACTCAAGCAGTATACTGCGTATCCCTTACAGGGTATGTACACTATTAATGTACTTTGGTTTAAGAGAACAGTCAGAAAATAAGTGTGCCATGCAATTAAAGGGAACCTGTCACCCCCCCCCCCCCCCCCCCCAAAATCAAGGGTGAGCTAAGCCCACTGGCATCGGGGGCTTATCTACAGCATTCTGGAATTCTGTAGATAAGCCCCTGATGTATCCTAAAAGATGAGAAAAAGAGGTTAGATTATACTCACCTGGGGGGTGGTCCGATCCGATGGGCGTCGCGGTCCGGTCCGGGGCCTCCCATCTTCTTACGATGACGTCCTCTTCTTGTCTTCAAGGGCAGAGCAAAGTACTGCAGTGCGGAAAGGTCAGAGAGGCCCGGTGCCTGCGCACTGCAGTACTTTGCTCTGCCCTCAACAGGACAGACAAAGTACGCCGGAGCCGCAGCCTGAAGACAAGAAGAGGACGTCATCGTAAGAAGATGGGAGGCCCCGGACCGAACCGGGACCACCCCTGGGTGAGTATAATTTAACCTTTTTTTTTTTCTTATCTTTTAGGATACAGCAGGGGCTAAGGGTACCGTCACACAGTGCCATTTTCATCGCTACGACGGCACGATTCGTGACGTTGCAGCGTCGTATGATTATCGCTCCAGCGTCGTAGACTGCGGTCACACGTTGCAATACACGGCGCTGGAGCAATAATTTCATGACGTATTTGCGATGTAGAAGCCGTTGGTTACTGTGCGCACATCGTATACAACCTGTGTCACACGATGCAATCATGCCGCCACAGCGGGACACTAGACGACGAAAGAAAGTTTCAAACGATCTGCTACGACGTACGATTCTCAGCGGGGTTCCGGATCGCAGTAGCGTGTCAGACACTACGATATCGTAACGATATCGCTAGAACGTCATGAATCGTGCCGTCATAGCGATGAAAATGGCACTGTGTGACGGTACCCTTATCTACAGCATTACAGAATGCTGTAGATAAGCCCCTGATGCCGGTGGGTTTAGCTCACCCTCGATTTTGGGGGTGACAGGTTCCCTTTAAGATCTGTGGGTATGCTTAGCCTGTACACTGGAAGATTTTCTTGGTGAATATGCTAAGCATATAGTGCTGATATGTTAACAAGACTAAGGGTATGTGCACACGTGAGGGCTGCAGACCGCTGTGTTTTTTCCTGCGGATTTATCATGGTTTCTATTGCGGATTCCGCTGCGGGTTTACACCTGCAGTTTCCTATTGGAGCAGGTGTAAACCCGCAGCGGAATCCGCACAAAGAATTGACATGCTGCGGAATGTAAACCGCTGCGTTTTCGCGCTGTGTTTTCCACAGCATGTGCACTGCGGATTTCGTTTCCCATAGGTTTACATGGTACTGTAAATGCATGGGAAACCGCTGCGGACCCGCAGCAAAATCCGCAGCGTGTGCACACGGCCTTAAAGGGTTATTCCTTAAAAAAAAAAAAAGTTATCCACTTCAATAGGGTCTGTAATATTAGATAATGTAGATAAATATTTAGTGTAGAGAAGTCTGTTGGAGCTCTTTAATGGACTGTCTACTAGTGATGAGCAAACTTGCTTGGATAACGTGTTTTCCGAGTATTTGGGCGTGCTGGAGTTCCTGCGGCTGTATGTTTTACGGCTGTTACACAAACAGACAATCCCTGCATATGTTGCTGCTGTCTTAACAGCCGTGAATCATGGAACCACAGGGACTTGAACATACTACTTGAGCACGCCCAGTATGCTTTGATAACACGTGCGCATGCCCGGATAACACATTATCCAAGCACATTTGCTCACCACAACTGGCAATTTAAAAAATTGGCTACTAAAGTGTTATTTAGAAGAAAACAAGCTATACGCTGTCCTCAAGATGGAGGATAACTAGCTGATTGCTGGGGATTTAGCCGCCGGACCCCCACCAATCCTAATATGGGACTCTGCAACTGCACCTCCGTTCTATTTGTCTATGGGACTTCCGAGTTCAGCGATCGCTTAGTAACATGGAGAATCAATGGAGCGGAGGTCGCACATAAGCACTTCTCCTCCATTCATAATAGTGCTGTAGAGCCTTGTTCTCGAGGTACTAAAGTCCTGATCTTGAAATAATTGGGAGTCCCATCAACCTGAGAACTTGATTTGTTTGGTGATTAGTGTGTGTGGGGTTAGAGATAACCCTTTAATGTAAAGGCCCTGTCACACTTAGCGATGCTGCAGCGATACAGACAACGATGCCGATCGCTGCAGCGTCGCTGTTTAGTCGCTGTGTGGTCGCTGGGGAGCTGTCACACAGACAGCTCTCCAGCGCCCAACGATGCCGAGGTCCCCGGGTAACCAGGGTAAACATCGGGTTGCTAAGCGCAGGGCCGCGCTTAGTAACCCGATGTTTACCCTGGTTACCAGTGTAAAATGTAAAAAAACAAACCGTACATACTCACCTTCGCGTCCCCCGGCGTCCGCTTCCTGCACTGACTGAGCGCCGGCCCTAACAGCAGAGCGGTGACGTCACCGCTGTGCTGTGCTTTCACTTTCCGGCCGGCAGTCAGTCAGTGCGGGAAGCAGACGGCAAGGGACCTGACGGACACCGGAATGTGAGTATGTAGTGTTTTTTTTTTGTTTTTTTACATTTACGATGGTAACCAGGGTAAACATCGGGTTACTAAGCGCGGCCCTGCGCTTAGTAACCCGAAGTTTACCCTGGTTACCAGTGAAGACATCGCTGAATCCGTGTCACACACATTGATTCAGCGATGTCAGCGGGACCTCAACGATCAAAAAAAGGTCCAGGCCATTCCGACACGACCAGCGATCTCACAGCAGGGGCCTGGTCGCTGGTACGTGTCACACATAGCGAGATCGCTACTGAGGTCGCTGTTGCGTCACAAAACTTGTGACTCAGCAGCGATTTCGCTAGCGACCTCGCTTAGTGTGACGGGGGCTTAAGGGTATGGGCCCAGTTTTGTTTTGTTTTTTGTGCAGAAACTGAGGAAACTCTTCAAATCCTACTCAAAAAGTCAAAACTCCTCAAACGTAAAGGTTCTGCTCTGAAACCATGTGCGCATTTCCTCAGAGAATGCTTCACCCTGCTGCTGAAATTCACCATGCCTTTGAAATCTGGCAGATCTAGTTAGAATTGAACGTTTTTTGAGATTTGCTGTAGAGATTGGAAATGTCATTGTTCCAATTCTTAAGTGTGCATTTTCTCTAATGACAGTAATTAGGAAACTGCAATTTAATTGCTTACACCTTGGAGAAAACATTTGCTCAGAAGCAGAGCTCTATTTTTGTTTGCTTCAGCTACTTGGTGGAATTTGACATTGCACCATATCTTCTATAATGTTTGCCTTTACAGAAGGCTGATGAGCAGGCATTCTTGGTTTGTATTGGTTTAGCTCCCTGTACAACCTATTTTACCTTCCCATATTTTGTCTCCAGCAAATTAGTGCTAGATGATATTGTATATTTCACATCAGAAACCACTGAATGCTTAGTGCTCAATATATATTGAGTGCAAAAGATTGTCCAAAGCCCATCTTGTTCCCTTATGTTACAGGGAAGTGTAATTTGGCTGATTCTGGTGCCAGATTGTCCTCTTGAGATGTGACTTGAGACGGAGGCACTGGGAGGGAGAGGGTAGAAAATACGATCTGTTTGGGCTGTCTGACTCAAAAAAGCCCTGAATGCTCATTAACAAAGACCTTATTGGAGCAAAAATTAGGTTGAGGATGACAGGAAATAGGAGCCAGGAGACACCACAAAAGCACTGGCATCCATTCTTTCAAAAAAACTATTCTCTTCCTTCACCTTTTGCCTGAATAGAATAATAAATGTCTGAATACAAATGATTATAGTGGTAAAGGTAGTTTGATTTGTTTTTATTAAGCAATAAAAAGTATGGTACTTTTGTAGAATTTTTTTTTTATTATTATTAAACACAGCTTTTTCCATTAATAGGGTTTTTCATAGCGTTTACGCTTTTTTTGCGCTAAAACTAGGAGTGGATTTAAAGATGGATATTTATCTTGTATGCTTTCCCTACTTTTATATACTCCTTGCTTTGACTTAAAAAAAAAACAAAAAAACACATAAAAATGGTTATGGTGGCATTTGTCAGACTTTGCCGCTGAAATTTTTGCAACCGAATATCCACTCCATCATCTGAATAGGGCTAGCAGCGTCTGTCTGTCTGTCTAAAGAACTTCATTCACATGAATGGAATTGCTTTTCACTTGCAGGACAAACTGCTGTATGTGAATCCGATTTTAATGTGGAAGCGCCGCTACTTGACGGATCATCACCATATTTTACTAATGACAAAATATTCTCAGAATCCACATCTGTATATGTTTTTAAAAGTGCACCATATCTGCATGTGTGCTTGAACCTAGCGATTATGTTCAGGGAATTTTTATATATAGATATAGGCTGCGATTCTGTGCATCGCATGCCTATATCTATATATAAAAATTCCCTGAACATCGCTAGGTTCAAGCACACATGCAGATATTGCGCACTTTTAAAAACATATACATGGGAGTTCAGAAATGAAATCCCATTGTTTTACACTGCGATATGTGTTGCCATTGATACATCTGCAGATTTCTCAATTTCCGATTTCAAAACTACTTTAATAAGCATTGTGATAATCTGAGCGTAGAGCCTTGGAAGGTCAGCTGCAAATCCACCGCACATCTGCACCAATCGGCTTCCGGTCAGTCTGGCTTTAAAAGCCCCATACACATTAGGTCTTGGCCCAGTTACATGAATAGAATGTGGCCGATAAAGAGGTCTGTTCACTACTACCACATAAAAAAAAAAAAAACATATTCTCCCCTCCCTGATCAACACTCCTTCTCCAATAGCAAATTTCTCTCTTGGCTGTCTTGTGACATTGATGGCAGTTATGTGACTGCTGCATTCAGAATAAAGAAGGCTGCAGTGGCCACGTAACATAAAAAGTAGCCCTAGTCCATGAGGGAAGTATGTTTTATTTAGGAGGACCCTTCAGTAGCTAAGAATGGCTTGACCAGTAGTTGACGACCCCCTTTAAACGATCGGCTACATGCAAGCCAAACTGTGGTTGCTTACTGGCCTGTTCAGATTCGTAGGTTTGTTCTGTGCACCCAGAATATTTATATCATTGCAAGCACATCTCTTTACAGAGAACGATGTGCTGCTGGTATCTCTGACCACACTTCACGAACGCACGTTTTACTCATTCATCAAGTGATTGCCTTCCTGTCTTTCCCGACGTCATCATGCAGAGGAACTCTGCAAGTGCTTCTGTGTTCTGAGATCGGCCGTTGAAGGTCCAAGGACCCCGGATCCTTTTCTTCCCCGATGTTATTGGTTTAATGCTCGTTTACACTGACTGAACATTGGTTCTTTACCATAGGACTTCAATTAAATATTGTCTCCTAGAATTCTTCATGTCATTATATATTGTTAAAGCGAGTGGTTTATTTAAAGGGAACCTGTCACCCCCAAAATCGAAGGTGAGCTAAGCCCACCAGCATCAGGGGCTTATCTACAGCATTCTGTAATGCTGTAGATAAGCCCCCGATGTATCCTGAAAGATAAGAAAAAGAGGTTAGATTATACTCACCCAGGGGTGGTCCCGGTCCGGTTCTGGTCCAATGGGCGTCGCTGTCCGGTCCGGGGTCTCCCATCTTCTTACGATGACGTCCTCTTCTTGTCTTCACGCTGCGGCTCCGGCACAGGTGTACTTTGTCTGCCCTGTTGAGGGCAGAGCAAAGTACTGCAGTGCGCAGGTGCCGGGAAAGGTCAGAGAGGCCCTGTGCACTGCAGTACTGTGCTCTGCCCTCAACAGGGCAGACCAAGTACACCTGTGCCGGAGCCGCAGTGTGAAGACAAGAAGAGGACGTCATCGTAAGAACATGGGAGGCCCCGGACCGTGACGCCCATCGTACTGAGACCACCCCTGGGTGAGTATAATCTAACCTCTTTTTCTCATCTTTCAGGATACATCAGGGGCTTATCTGCAGCATTCCAGAATGCTGTAGATAAGCCCCTGATGCCGGTGGGCTTAGCTCGCCTTCGATTTTGGGGGGTGACAGGTTCCCTTTAAGTTAGGAATTTTATCATTTAACCCCTTTCTGACCTCGGATGGGATAGTACGTCCGAGGTCAGATCCCCTGCTTTGATGTGGGCTCCAGTGGTGAGCCCACATCAAAGCCGCGACATGTCAGCGGTTTTGAACAGCTGACATGTGCGCGCAAAAGCGGCAAGTGGAATTGCGATCCACCCGCTGCTATTAACTAGTTAAATGCCGCTGTCAAATGCTGACAGCGGCATTTAACTACCGCTTCCGGCCCCGCGGCCGGAAATGCGCGCATTGCTGACCCAGTCACATGATCGGGGGTCAGCGATAAGTCAGAATAGTAACCATAGAGGTCCTTGAGACCTTTTATGGTTACTGATGCCGGTTTGCTGTGAGCGCCACCCTGTGGTCGGCACTCATAGCAAGCCTGTAATTCAGCTGCATAGGAGCGATCTGATGATCACTCCTGTGTAGCTGAGCCGATCCAGTTGTGCCAGCTTCTAGCCTCCCATGGAGGCTATTGAAGCATGGCAAAAGTAAAAAAAAAAAAGTTTAAAAAATATGAAATAAATAAAAAAATATAAAAGTTTAAATCGCCCCCCCTTTCGCCCCATTCAAAAAAATATATATATATACACATATTTGGTATCTCCGCGTTGAGAATCGCCCGATCTATCAATAAAAAAAATTAACCTACGTTACGTTTTTTTGGTCGCTGCGACATTGCATTAAAATGCAATAACGGGCAATCAAAAGAACGTATCTGCACCAACATGGTATCACGAAAAATGTCAGCTCAGCATGCAAAAAATAAGCCCTCACCTGATCCCAGATCACGAAAAATGGAGACGCTACGGGTATCGGAAACTGGTGCAAATTTTTTTTTTTTAAAGCAAAGTTTTGAATTTTTTTGCACCACTTATATAAAAAATAACCTAGTCATGTTTGGTGTCTATGAACTCGTAATGACCTGGAGAATCATAATGGCATGTCAGTTTTAGCATTTATTGAACCTAGCAAAAAAGTCAAACAATTTTGCAATTTCACCGCACTTGGAATTTTTTCCCATTTTCTAGTACACGTCATGGTAAAACCAATGGTGTCATTCAAAAGTACAACTCGTCTCGCAAAAAATAAGCCCTCACATGGCCATATTGACAGAAAAATAAAAAAGTTATGGCTCTGGGAAGGAGGGGAGTGAAAAACGAACACGGAAAAATGGAAAATCCCAAGGTCATGAAGGGGTTAACCCCTTCCTGACATCCGACGTACTATCCCGTCGAGGTGGGGTGGGCCCGTATGACCGCCGACGGGATAGTACGTCATACGCGATCAGCGGCGCTCACGGGGGGAGCGCCGCCGATCGCGGCCGGGTGTCAGCTGATTATCACAGCTGACATCCGGCACTATGTGCCAGGAGCGGTCACGGACCGCCCCCGGCACATTAACCCCCGGCACACCGCGATCAAACATGATCGCGATGTGCCGGCGGTGCAGGGAAGCATCGCGCAGGGAGGGGGCTCCCTGCGGGCTTCCCTGAGCCCCCCGCAGCAACGCGATGTGATCGCGTTGCTGCGAGGGTCTTACCTCCCTCCCTGCAGCTCCCAGACCCGGATCCAAGATGGCCGCGGATCCGGGTCCTGCAGGGAGGGAGGTGGCTTCACAGAAGCCTGCTCAGAGCAGGCACTGTGAAGCAGCCTGCACTTTCCTCAGATCGGTGATCTGTCAGAGTGCTATGCAAACTGGCAGATCACCGATCTGTATTGTCCCCCCCTGGGGCAAAGTAAATAAGTTAAAAAAAAATTTTTCCAAATGTGTAAAAAAAAAAAAAAATATTCCAAAATAATGAAAAAAAAAATAAAATATTATTCCCATAAATACATTTCTTTATCTAAATAAAATAAAAAAAACAATAAAAGTACACATATTTAGTATCGCCGCGTCCGTAACGACCCAACCTATAAAACTGCCCCACTAGTTAACCCCTTCAGTAAACACCGTAAGAAAAAAAAAAAAAACGAGGCAAAAAACAACGCTTTATTACCATACCGCCGAACAAAAAGTGGAATAACACGCGATCAAAAAGACGGATATAAATAACCATGGTACCGCTGAAAACGTCATCTTGTCCCGCAAAAAACGAGCCGCCATACAGCATCATCAGCAAAAAAATAAAAAAGTTATAGTCCTGAGAATAAAGCGATACCAAAATAATTATTTTTTCTATAAAATAGTTTTTATCGTATAAAAGCGCCAAAACATAAAAAAATTATATAAATGAGATATCGCTGTAATCGTACTGACCCGACGAATAAAACTGCTTTATCAATTTTACCAAACGCGGAACGGTATAAACGCCTCTCCCAAAAGAAATTCATGAATAGCTGGTTTTTGGTCATTCTGCCTCACAAAAATCGGAATAAAAAGTGATCAAAAATGGTCACGTGTCCGAAAATGTTACCAATAAAAACGTCAACTCGTCCCACAAAAAACAAGACATCACATGACTCTGTGGACCAAAATGTGGAAAAATTATAGGTCTCAAAATGTGGAGACGCAAAAACTTTTTTGCTATAAAAAGCGTCTTTTAGGCTGGTTTCACACTTGCGTTTTTATCTGCATGCATTTTTTAAAAAAACGCATGTGTGAAAAAACGCATGTAAACGTGGTAAAACGCATGCGTTTTTAGACGCATGCGTTTTTATAGAAAAACACAAGAAAACAAACAAAAAAAAAAAAAACCCTACCCCTAACCCTACCCCTACCCCTAACCTGAAATACGTGGCACTAAAATATACGTTTATATACGTATATAAGTGCCACGATATTTCAGTGGCCACGTACTTAAGTGCCACGTACTTAAGTGCCACGTATTTACGTGCCACGTACTTAAGTGCCACGTATTTACGTGCCACGATATTTCAGTGCCACGTATAACCACATAGTTATAGTATTTATAGTACGTGGCACTGAAATACGTGGCACTGAAATATCGTGGCACTGAAACACGTGGCACTGAAACACGTGGCACTGAAACACGTGGCACTTAAATACGTGGCACTTAAATACGTGGCACTTAAATACGTGGCACTTAAATACGTGGCACTTAAATACGTGGCACTTATGACTGTCAGAAAATGTTCATTAAACGGTTAGAGGTGAGGTTAGGGTTAGGGTTACCGTTGGGATTAGGGTTAGGGGTGTGTTTGGGTTAGGGTTTCAGGTAGAATTGGGGAGTTTCCACTGTTCAGGCACATCAGGGGCTCTCCAAACGCGACATGGCGTCCGATCTCAATTCCAGCCAATTCTGCGTTGAAAAAGTAAAACCGTGCTCCTTCCCTTCCAAGCTCTCCCGTGCGTCCAAAAAGGGGTTTACCCCAACATATGGGTTATCAGCGTACTCGGGACAAATTGAACAACAACTTCTGGGGTCCAAGTTCTCTTGTTATCCTTGGGAAAATAAAAATTTGGGGGGCTAAAAATCATTTTTGTGGGAAAAAAATATGTTTTATTTTCACGGCTCTGCGTTGTAAACTGTAGTGAAACACTTGGGGGTTCAAAGTTCTCACAACACATCTAGATAAGTTCCTTGGGAGGTCTAGTTTCCAATATGGGGTCGCTTGTGGGGGGTTTGTACTGTTTGGGTACATCAGGGGCTCTGCAAATGCAACGTGACGCCTGCAGACCAATCCATTTAAGTCTGCATTCCAAATGGCGCTCCTTCCCTTCCGAGCTCTGTCATGTGCCCAAACAGTGGTTACCCCCCACATAGGGGGTATCAGCGTACTCAGGACAAATTGGACAACAACTTGTAGGGTCCAATTTATTCTGTTACCCTTGTAAAAATACAAAGCTGGGGGCTAAAAAATCATTTTTGTGAAAAAAAAAAGAATTTTTATTTTCACGGCTTTGCGTTACAAACTGTAGTGAAACACTTGGGGGTTCAAAGTTCTCACAACACATCTAGATAAGTTCCTTGGGAGGTCTAGTTTCCAATATGGGGTCACTTGTGGGGGGTTTGTACTGTTTGGGTACATCAGGGGCTCTGCAAATGCAACGTGACGCCTGCAGACCAATCCATTTAAGTCTGCATTCCAAATGGCGCTCCTTCCCTTCCGAGCTCTGTCATGTGCCCAAACAGTGGTTACCCCCCACATAGGGGGTATCAGCGTACTCAGGACAAATTGGACAACAACTTGTAGGGTCCAATTTATTCTGTTACCCTTGTAAAAATACAAAGCTGGGGGCTAAAAAATCATTTTTGTGAAAAAAAAAAGAATTTTTATTTTCACGGCTTTGCGTTACAAACTGTAGTGAAACACTTGGGGGTTCAAAGTTCTCACAACACATCTAGATAAGTTCCTTGGGAGGTCTAGTTTCCAATATGGGGTCACTTGTGGGGGGTTTGTACTGTTTGGGTACATCAGGGGCTCTGCAAATGCAACGTGACGCCTGCAGACCAATCCATTTAAGTCTGCATTCCAAATGGCGCTCCTTCCCTTCCGAGCTCTGTCATGTGCCCAAACAGTGGTTACCCCCCACATAGGGGGTATCAGCGTACTCAGGACAAATTGGACAACAACTTGTAGGGTCCAATTTATTCTGTTACCCTTGTAAAAATACAAAGCTGGGGGCTAAAAAATCATTTTTGTGAAAAAAAAAAAGAATTTTTATTTTCACGGCTTTGCGTTATAATCTGTAGTGAAACACTTGGGGGTGCAAAGCTCTCAAAACACATCTAGATAAGTTCCTTAGGGGGTCTAATTTCCAAAATGGTGTCACTTGTAGGAGGTTTCAATGTTTAGGCACATCAGGGGCTCTCCAAACGCGACATGGCGTCCCATCTCAATTCCAGTCAATTTTGCATTGAAAAGTCAAATGGCGCTCCTTCACTTCCGAGCTCTGCCATGCGCCCAAACAGTGGTTTACCCCAACATATGGGGTATCTGCGTACTCAGGACAAATTGCACAACATTTTTTGGGGACCAATTTCTTCTCTTACCCTTGGGAAAATAAAAAATTGGGGGCGAAAAGATCATTTTTGTGAAAAAATATGATTTTTTATTTTTACGGCTCTGCATTATAAACTTCTGTGAAGCACTTGGTGGGTCAAAGTGCTCACCACACATCTAGATAAGTTCCTTAGGGGGTCTACTTTCCAAAATGGTGTCACTTGTAGGGGGTTTCAATGTTTAGGCACATCAGGGGCTCTCCAAACGCGACATGGCGTCCCATCTCAATTCCAGTCAATTTTGCATTGAAAAGTCAAATGGCGCTCCTTCCCTTCCAAGCTCTGCCATGCGCCCAAACAGTGGTTTACCCCAACATATGGGGTATCTGCGTACTCAGGACAAATTGCACAACATTTTTTGGGGACCAATTTCTTCTCTTACCCTTGGGAAAATAAAAAATTGGGGGCGAAAAGATCATTTTTGTGAAAAAATATGATTTTTTATTTTTACGGCTCTGCATTATAAACTTCTGTGAAGCACTTGGTGGGTCAAAGTGCTCACCACACATCTAGATAAGTTCCTTAGGGGGTCTACTTTCCAAAATGGTGTCACTTGTAGGGGGTTTCAATGTTTAGGCACATCAGGGGCTCTCCAAACGCAACATGGCGTCCCATCTCAATTCCAGTCAATTTTGCATTGAAAAGTCAAATGGCGCTCCTTCCCTTCCAAGCTCTGCCATGCGCCCAAACAATGGTTTACACCCACATATGGGGTATCAGCGTACTCAGGACAAATTGTACAACAACTTTTGCAGTCTATTTTCTCCTGTTACCCTTGGTAAAATAAAACAAATTGGAGCTGAAATAAATTTTGTGTGAAAAAAAATTAAATGTTCATTTTTATTTAAACATTCCAAAAATTCCTGTGAAACACCTGAAGGGTTAATAAACTTCTTGAGTGTGGTTTTGAGCACCTTGAGGGGTGCAGTTTTTAGAATGGTGTCACACTTGGGTATTTTCTATCATACAGACCCCTCAAAATGACTTCAAATGAGATGTGGTCCCTAAAAAAAAAATGGTGTTGTAAAAATGAGAAATTTCTGGTCAACTTTTAACCCTTATAACTCCCTAACAAAAAAAAATTTTGGTTCCAAAATTGTGCTGATGTAAAGTAGACATGTGGGAAATGTTACTTATTAAGTATTTTGCGTGACATATGTCTGTGATTTAAGGGCATAAAAATTCAAAGTTGGAAAATTGCAAAATTTTCGCCAAATTTCCGTTTTTTTCACAAATAAACGCAAGTTATATCGAAGAAATTTTACCACTATCATGAAGTACAATATGTCACGAGAAAACAATGTCAGAATCGCCAAGATCCGTTGAAGCGTTCCAGAGTTATAACCTCCTAAAGGGACAGTGGTCAGAATTGTAAAAATTGGCCCGGTCATTAACGTGCAAACCACCCTTGGGGGTGAAGGGGTTAAAGGGATTTTATGAAATAAAAAAAAATTGACTTGGTGGAAAGGATAGTATTTGCATGTTGTATAATAAATGTATATGCATATAAGACAAACCTATATACTCTCCTGTTAAATCGCCGCCCACTGACTTGTGGGGCTTTTCTTGCCAGCAGTGATGTCCCCTAAGCACCCAAAGGACCGTGGCAACCAATCCCTGACCCCAGCAATACATAACTGGGGCCAGTAGTTGCCTGCTCTGGCCTTTTGTGGATGGATGTGGTTATCAGCACTGCAGCTAGGTACGTGGAGATACTGACAGGGACCACTGGAGCTTCCAGCAGTTTATTAGGTGAGGTGTTTTGTACCACTCCTCCCCTTTAAACTACAATGGCATGCAGAAAGTACTCCTCTACTACCAATCCCATCACTTGCACCTTGCTAGCCTTTATACATATTACGCCATACAATATGGTTGCTCCTCAGTGTCACTTTGTGGCAAAAGCACATGAAATCTGATTCCTCCTTTTTAAATTTTCTTCTCTCTTAGGCTAATTTCTGCAGACAAAACCCACTTTTGGCAGTAAAGAAGCTGCTAACAAAAAGCAGTTTTAGCTGAGTTTTTGCATGCTGATAACGTTTTGTGCCCCTCAAAAAAATCACAATGCAACTTCCTTAAGGTTTTTGCAGCATGCATCAGAATGTTTTCCTAATCAGTCAGGGAAAAATAGCAGTGTGTGTGCATGACACTTCTGAAATCGGTACTGTAAAAACGCAGCTTAAATTTTTTTATAAAAAACGCAAGTTGTGAGCATAGCCTTAGGCTACGTTCACATTTGCGTTGTGCGGCGCAACGCACAATGCATGCACAACGCAGCGTTTTGTGACGCATGCGTTCATTTTTTGCATGATTTTTGGCGCAGAAAAAACTGCATCATGCAGCGTCCTCTGCGCCCTGATAGTTGCGCAAAAATGTCCCATGCGTCACAAAACGCAAGACTACGCATGTCCATGCGCCCCCCATGTTAAATATATATATAAATATGCGTCGCCGCGGCTGCGCCCGACAACACCAATGTGAACCTAGCCTTAGAAGGTTTTGTGCTGCCGGGGACGAGGTCTCCTCAGGTTTACCTCAGTCCATGTGTGAATGACTAGGATAGAAGAGGCACGTTGACAGAAAAAAGTCCACCACGTGTGGGCAGCACAGACGGCTTTGGCGTGAAGTACAAACTGTGACCTATGCTATCGTCTCATCAGTGGCTGTTTTGGTCACTGCAGGGGTATTTACCGCTTATAGCAAACTGGGAGCTATTCTGGCTCTTATTTGGTTACTATTCTTCAGAAATTGAGATCTTCTGCTCTTGCGTTATCGCACACAACCACTGTATATTGTGAACCTCCCTGTCGTATTGATAGTTTCTTCCTTTCTGCATTCTATATTCTCCTTCTATATTCCCATGTTCCCAGCATGGCTCAGGACACTTTACACGCTTGAGCTGCTGCAGCCATTGAAGGTTTCAGCAGGGTTGCCATCCCCTGTGGAGACTGAGGGCATTTGACATTGCTCCCTTCTCAGCATGCAGCAATCTACTCCTGTCAGAGGAAGCCTCCATGCAGTGCAGAATCAGAGAGATTAGCCCAGGCCTCCATTCTTTCATCTCTGCAGCTCCAGCAGTCCTAACATAGATCCTGCTTTAATGACTCATTGTGCATAGTGTTTTTTGGAAGCACCATCAATGTTTCAAAGGAGAGCACTATGGATCAGAACTCATTTCCAAAAGTGATATGATTATTTTGTCATTCCTGTATCACTAATTGTTTCCCCCAACATTTTGATGCTTCTCTGGCTACATATGAGATATTATATGAATATCATTTGAAACATTTAAATGCCAGATAATAGACCTTTCCCGGCACCTGCGCACTGCAGTACTTTGCTCTGCCCTCAACAGGGTAGACAAAGTACGCCGGAGCCGCAGCGTGATGGCAAGAAGAGGACGTCATATTGGCCCCGAACCGCAACACCCATCGGATCGGACCGCCCGCCCAGGTGAATATAATCTAACCTCTTTCTCATTTTTCAGGTTACATTGGGGGCTTATCTACAGCATTCCAGAATGCTGTAGATAAGCCCCTGATACCGGTGGGCTTAGCTTACCTTCGATTTTGTGGCTGACAGGTTCCCTTTAATGATTTCTGCAGAAATCTACTGTAAGTTACAGACTTACATTTTCTTTGGTGTTGAGTGTCGATCACCCTACGGGACAGAACGAAAGGTGCATTCTCTTATTCTGAGCCATATTTCAGAGGTGTAGGAGACAGAGCTGCTGCATAGCCCTCGAGATCTCTGTATAGGAGTATGTGTGGATATACAATACAGACCAAAAGCAGTCATCAAAGCAAAAGGTGGCTACTTTGAAGAACCTAGAATATAAGACATTCATCATTTCAGTTGTTTCACACTTTTTTAAGTATATAATTCCACATGTGTTAATTCATAGTTTGGATGCCTTCAGTGTGTATGTACAATTTTCATAGTCATGAAAACACAGAAAAATCTTTAAATGAGAAGGTGTCCAAATTTTGGTCTGTACTGTATAGGATTCAATCACTTATAATTGGCTGCACTCACTCTAAACACCGTAAAAGGGGATGTCTAGTTATGACCTAGTGACACAATATACCATAAATGTTCTATAAATGTGGTTTCTACTGCCCCCTTCTCATACCCTGTCATCAATGAAGAGGGTCTTTCAATGCATGTCTCTCAATTAATTTCTATAGGGGCTCCGAAAGTTGCCCGTGTGCTTGTTTGGCTATTTTCAGGGGTAGAAATGAATGGCAAGTGTAGGAAGCAGCCTATTTACCTTTACCCATTGCTGCACTGCATGCAGTAGCATCCTTGATCCATGGACAGGTATGGTCCTGTGAGGGGAAAAAAGTAACATTTTTGTAATCCGGTGCAGCCCATTAGATCCTACAGCTGGACAGGTTCCTGTTCAGGGCTAAGCTAAAGGCTAGGATAGCCATCTTCATCATCTGTATTGCTATAGTGGAGTACGCTTTTTTTATGATAATTTCACATGAACCATGATTGTGTTCGCCATCTTATTTCTCTGTCGAATTTCTGTCTAAATATCATTTTGTGCATTTGTAAGCCTTGGTGATCCAGATTTACTATAAGTAACAAGAATAAGGGGGGAAATATAAAATCTTCAATCCAGGCGCGTTCAGCACTTAGGCGGTTACATTATGTGAAATGTTTATCCTTTCTTCTGAAGCTGAAAGAAAATTGAGAAGCTCATTTTCTAGCCCAGTTGGAATCCCTGATATGATTTCCCTGCACTATGGACTTGGTTTTCAGTTCAGATCATTACTTAACCCATTCATCACTAGAAAGGCTTTTTCAATGATACTAGAACTGGGCAAATTATAAGAGGATAAAGAAGGCTATTCCGCTATTTGTGTCACTTTCGTGGCGTAAATTATGGCACATGCCATATTTACACCTTCATCTGCGATATTTCCTTTTTCCTGTCTCTTTTGAAATGGCAAAAAATAAATGGGATTAGGGAGAGCAGGCCACCAAATTAAACTAATTAAGAAAATGGTGCCTAAATCCATGCAAATCTAAGCCAGCCCCAAACCCAATTATTGTTGTAGATTTAATTTTGCGATTTAAAGACAGACCAAAAGGTTTCAAATTTCTAAACATGCATGCGCCTCATAAGAATCTTTTTTGGCATGTATCTGTAGGTTCTGATTTATTTTTTTTGTTCTTTTTCTCGCTTCTGTACTCATTTCTTACTGTGAAATGTCTTGGTCCTCTCTGAGCTGAATATGTTAAGATGCAGTACGTAAATCACAACTAATATCCCACGGAGGTCTCGAGTTGGAATGATGCTCAAAATCAAAGTGGAAAATGAAATTACAGGCTGATCTGACTTCAGCGGAAATGCCTCAAAACAAGGAAATGATGCTCAGTACTGTGTGTGGCCTCCACATGCCTGTATGACCTCCCTACAATGCTTGGGCATGCTCCTGATGAGGTGACTGATTGTCTCCTGAGGAATCTCCTCCCAGACCTGGACTAAGGCATCCGCCAACTCCTGGACAGTCTGTGGTGCAACATGACGTTGGTGGATGCTGCGAGACATGATATCCCAGATGTGTTCAATCGGATTCAGGTCTGGGAATCGGGCGGGCCAGTCCATAGCTTCAATGCTTCATCTTGCAGGAACTGCTGACACACTCCAGCCACTTGAGGTCTGGCATTGTCCTGCATTAGGAGGGACCCAGGGCCAACTGCACCAGCATATGGTCTCACAAGGGGTCTGAAGATCTCATCTCGGTACGTAATGGCAGTTAGGCTACCTCTGGCGAGCACATGGAGGGCTGTGCGGCCCTCCAAAGAAATGCCACCCCACACCATTACTGACTCTGCCAAACCTGTCATGCTGAAGGATGTTGCAGGCAGCAGATCGCTCTCAATGGCGTCTCCAGACTCTCACATGTGCTCAGTGTGAACCTGCATTCATCTGTGAAGAGCACAGGGCGCCCGTGGTGAATTTGGTGTTCTGTGGCAATTGCCAAGCGTCCTGCACGGTGTTGGGCTGTGAGCACAACCCCCATCTGTGGACGTCGGGCACTCAGACCATCCTCATGGAGTGGGTTTCTATCCGTTTGTGCAGACACATGCCCACTTGTGGCCTGCTGGAGGTCATTTTGCAGGGCTCTGGCAGTGCTCCTCCTGTTCCTCCTTGAACAAAGGCTGAGGTAGCGGTCCTTCTGCTGGGTTGTTGCCCTCCTACGGCCCCATCCACATCTGGTGTACTGGCCTGTCTCCTAGTAGCGCCTCCAGCCTCTGGACACTACGCTAACAGACACAGCAAACCTTCTTGCCACAGCTCGCATTGATGTGCCATCCTGGATGAGCTGCACTATCTGAGCCACTTGTGTGGGTTGTAGAGTCTGTCTCATGCTACCATGAGTGTGAAAGCACAACCAACATTCAAGTGACCAAAACATCAGTCAGAAAGCATTGGTACTGGGATGTGGTCTGTGGTCCCCACCTGCAGAACCACTCTTTTGAGTGTGTCTAGATAATTGCCAATAATTTCCATCTGTTGCCTATTCCGTTTGCACAACAGCATGTGAAATTGATTGTCAAACAGTGTTGCTTCCTAATTGGACAGTTTGATTTCACAGAATTTTGATTTACTTGGAGTTATATTCTGTTGTTTGTGTTCCCTTTATTTTTTTGAGCAGTGTATTTACCAGGATAGGGGATATTGGTACAGAATTGACTGTTTTTTTGCTTCAATTTTTTTTTCTAATTTCTTTCTCCAAAACCTAGGTGCATCTTATGGCCCCTTGCATCTTATTGTCTGAAAAATATGAAATATGGTATATAGTAGTGTAGGCTTAATGCTGAATAATTACTATCAGGTACGTATAATGACAAAAGGCCAAAAACCACAAATGGTTAGGTCTCAACACATATAAAGATGTAATCCCAGTATTACAAACTTGTTGGAATATTATTGAACTCCATAATAACTCATTGTGCTGATTTTTGTCTGATCACCACGTCTGCTACTTTATATTAACTGGTATCAATTTGTAATACTGGGATTGCGTCTTTATATGTTGGTACCTGCCTATTAGACTTTTGACCTTTTTATCATTATACCTACCTCTGATACTTACTCTTCAGCATTAAGCCTACACTATTTATACATATGGCACTTAGGAACAAGTTTAATATTAGATACTATGTGTGTATCATGTTGCCCACATAGTGTTATGATCACCCTTTGATTATCTGGTCATACCATTTAAAAAAATTTTTAAATACCATATTTTTCGGACTATAAGACTCACTTTTTTCCTCCCAAAATGTGGAGGAAAATGTGGGGGTGCGTCTTATTGTCCAGATGTATTGGCTCTGGCTGTGGTGGGGGAGTGGCATCGGTGGAGCATCTGGTCACAGGAGGCTGGAGCCGGTAGCTCCGGCGAACTCCTGTGCCCGCTGCTAAATAGAAATGAATACGTCATCTTGTCCCGCAAAAAAACGAGCTGCCAT
The DNA here is from genome assembly GCF_051348905.1 of Ranitomeya variabilis. Lineage (NCBI taxonomy): Eukaryota > Metazoa > Chordata > Amphibia > Anura > Dendrobatidae > Ranitomeya > Ranitomeya variabilis. Next base: position 256,077,629 of record NC_135232.1, read on the forward strand.
ACAGCATCAGCGAAAAAATAAAGTTATAGTCCTCAGAATAAAGCGATGCAAAAATAATTTTTTATATAAAATAGTTTTTATCATATAAAAGCACCAAAACATAAAAAAATCATATAAATGAGGTATCTGTGTAATCGTACTAACCCGAAGAATAAAACTGCTTTATCAATTTTACCAAACGTGGAACGGTATAAACGCGCGCTCCCCCCCAAAAAAAAAAAGAAAAAGAAAAAAGAAATTCAAAAAAACAAAAATCGGAATAAAAAGCAATCAACAACTGTCACGTTCCTGAAAATAGTACCAATAAAAACGTCAACTCGTCCCGCTAAACAAAAGATCTCACATGACTGTGGACCAAAATATGGAAAAATTATAGCTCTCAAAATGTGGAGTCGCAAAAACTATTTTTTGCAATAAAAAGCGTCTTTTAGTGTGACAGCTGCCAATCATAAAAAACCGCTAAAAAACCCACTACAAAAGTAAATCAAACCCCCTTAGTTAGGGAAAAATAATAAAATAAAAAAAGTGTTTATTTCCATTTTCCCATTAGGGTTAGGGTTGGGGCTACAGTTAGGGTTAGGGATGGGGCTAAAGTTAGGGTTGGGGCTAAAGTTAGGGTTTGGATTACATTTACAGTTGGGGTTAGGGGTGTGTCAGGGTTAGGGTTATGGTTGGGGTTAGGGGTGTGTTGGAGTTAGGGGTGTGGTTAGAGGTGTGTTGGGGTTAGGGGTATGGTTGGGATTAGGGTTGGGGGCATGTTCGGGTAAGGGGTGTGGTTAAGATTATGGTTAGGGGTGTATTTGGGTTAGGGTTTCAGTTAGAATTGGGGAGTTTCCACTTTTTAAACACATCAGGGGCTCTCCAAACGCGACATGGCATCCGATCTCAATTCCAGCCAATTCTGCGTTGAAAAAGTAAAACAGTGCTCCTTCCCTTCCGAGCTCTCCCGTGCGCCCAAACAGGGTTACCCCAACATATGGGGTATCTGCGTACTCAGGACAAATTGAACAACAACTTTTGGGGTCCAGTTTCTCTTGTTACCCTTGGAAAAATAAAAATTTGGGGGCTAAAAAATCATTTTTGTGGGGAAAAAAAGGGATTTTTTTTTTATTTTCATGGCTCTGCGTTATAAACTGTAGTGAAACACTTGGGGGTTCTCACAACACATCTAGGTAAGTTCCTTGGGGGGGTCTACTTTCCAATATGGGGTCACTTGTGGGGGGTTTCTACTGTTTACGTACATCGGGCTCTGCAAACGCAATGAGATGCCTGCAGACCATTTCATCTAAGGCTATGTGCACACGTTGCGGTTTTTGCTGCGTCAAATCCGCTGCGGATCCGCAGCAGTTTTCCATGCGGTGTACAGTACCATGTAAACCGATGGAAAACAAAAACCGCAGTGCATATGCTGTGGAAAATTCCGCGCGGAAACGCTGCGGAAAAAAAGTAGCATGTCACTTTCTGCGGATTCCGCAGCGGTTTTCAACCTGCACCAATAGGAAAGTGCAGTTGAAAACCCGCAGAGGAATCCGCAGAAGAAACCGCGTGAAAATCCGCAGTGAAAACCGCAGTGGTTTTGCACTGCGGATTTTCCAAATCCGCTGCGGAAAAATCCGCAACGTGTGCACATACCTGGAGTCTGCATTCCAAACGGCGCTCCTTCCCTTCCAAGCTCTGCAATGCGCCCAAACGGTGGTTCCCCCCACATATGGGGTATCAGCGTACTTGGGACAAATTGTACAACAACTTTTGGGGTCCAATTTATCCTGTTATCCTTGGTAAAATAAAACAAATTGGAGCTGAAGTAAAAAAAATTTGAAAAAAAGTTAAATGTTAATTTAAAAAAAAAATTCAAAAAATTCCTGTGAAGCACCTGAAGGGTTAATAATCTTCTTGAATGTGGTTTTGAGCACCTTGAGGGGTGCAGTTTTTAGAATGGTGTCACACTTGGTTATTTTCTATCATATTGACCCCTCAAAGTGACTTCAAATGTGATGTAGTCCCTAAAAAAAAATGGTGTTGTAAAAATGAGAAATTGCTGATCAACTTTTAACCCTTTATACCTCCCTAACAAAAAAAAAAAATTTGTTTCCAAAATTGTGCTGATGTAAAGTAGACATGTGGGAAATGTTACTTAAGTATTTTGTGTGACATATCTCTGTGATTTAAGGGCATAAAAATTCAAAGTTGGAAAATTGAAATATTTTCGCCAAATTTCCCTTTTTTTCACAAATAAACGCAGGTAATATCAAAGAAATTTTACCACTATCATGAAGTACAATATGTCTCGAGAAAACAATGTCAGAATCACTGGGATCGGTTGAAGCGTTCCAGAGTTATAACCTCATAAAGGGACAGTGGTCAGAATTGTAAAAATTGGCCCTGTCATTAATGTGTAAACCACCCTTGGGGGTAAAGGGGTTAATGTCATACTTGTTGCAGCTTTGTTTTTTATTTTATTTTTTATTGCAGAAAAGTGGCCACCAGTGAGGGTTTCTTTTGTTTTGTTTTTCTGTATGCAAAAAAAAAAAACCCTAACAAATGCTGCTTTAATAAAAAATTGACACATGAACCAAAAAAAAAGCAAAAAACTTACACTTCCTCCAATTTATCTAAAATAAGTTATAACGTGTGTATAAAATCATGCTGAGACATTTGGTACATAAAAGTGATAAATATGCTGTTTGACTGTTGGTACAGGTTTTGGTATTATCCATGATGTGACCTCTGAAAATACAGACAGTAGTAGAGAAATTGTGTTTTGGGTTTTTTGTTTATACATTTAGGCACTGCCATGATATACTTGATAGATATAGGAATTGTATCTTGCTACAGTGCAAAATGTACAAGAAAAAAAAAATGTTTGTGACAGAGCTGTGAATACAGTAGTTGATTTTGCCAAACTCAAGTGGAGTTATCCATTCTCGTGTAGCAAGGAGAATTATATTCCTTACCACATTATCGGCATATCAGCTGGGTGATATCAAACTATTGTCATATTGGATCTAGACTAATGTTCTTTTTGATCTATCTGGTGCACTGTACAGGCGTTCCTGACGCTTAAGTATGGCTTATTTTGCAAGCTATCTATGGCCATGTTAATGGAAAATTCGACAACCATATGTGGTTTTCAGTTTTACATCATTCATATGATGGCAATTTTGCATATTAGTTGTAACTGACTTTGCAGTGACTAAGTTCTCTTACTCCTCTGTTAGCCACGTGTGACATAAACTAGAGGACACGGATCCAGAACGAGTAAAGCATCCTGCCTGGCATTTTGCATTGCTGGAGCCGCCTGCAGTCCACAGCTCTATTGTCACAGGTGCATTGGCGCTGACACCCGCACTGATGGGAATTCACTTCCTGCAAGGGAACGTAGCCAGCTCAAGGGGGAACTGAGCCATTTGTATAAAACACTACAAAAAATGCCAACCGCCTCCAAACACATTGCAGGCTCCTTTTTATTACTGGAAGGGGGGGGGATTTTTTTCTGTGCATATTATTTAGGGACTATATGGTTAAGCACTTTAAGGGATATATATCAGAGAATTGCATAAATTGCCATATAAATGTTGGAGTGCCCACAATGTAAGAGGGCATGCACTACAATTCCCTGCTAGCTTTACTGTCCTGCTAAAGCTACACTCCAAAGTCTTAAGTTGATGGCTCCTACAGGGCAAGCACAAAATATTACAGATTTACTACTTGTGCAGTCTAATTCCCCAATTCCAAAGCTTTACGTTAAATGATTTATCTAGTCTTATGTAATATATTAAATAGTAACTATTAAAATAAATATTCTGCAATTTTCCAATCTAATTTTTTTTAAGTTCCTCACCATTTTCAAGTTTCCTGCTAAGTGAATGGAAATGCACTTTTCTCTTGACACGTTTCACTAGTTTCATAACTAGCATGAAAATGAATGCTTTGTCTCTGATTTTCTTTGCATTTTGTTTTTCTTCTACTATAGTTACAGTGTGACTTAAGACTGTGTATTTCCCGTGTGCAAAGCTTAAAGGGTCCGTGACATCCCCTTCATAAACAGGAATACTAAGGCTATGTGCACACGATGCAGATTTTGCTGCTGCATTTCTGCAGCTGCGGGTCCGCAGCAGTTTCCCATGAGTTTACATTACAATGTAAACCTATGGGAAACAGAAAACGCCGTGCACATGCGGAATGTAAAGCGCTGCGTTTCTGCACATTTTTTTCCGCAGCATGTCACTTCTTTCTGCGGATTCTGCAGCGGCTTTACACCTGTTCCAATAGAAAACCGCAGTGAAATCCGCACAAAAAACGCGGTAAATCCGCAATAAATCTGCAGCAAAAATGCAGCGTTTTTGCCCTGCAGATTTATCAAATCCGCTGCGGAAAAATCCGCAGAGGACCATTCTACGTGTGCACATACCCTAAAATGCACTACATCAGGGGTGGGGAATCTTTTTTTTTTTTTTCTTCTGCCAAGGGCCATTTGGATATTTATAGCATCCTTCGGGGTCCGTACAATCTCCGCCCACAAAGTACATCCTGACTCTGACACTGGTTTCAGGACATAATCTTTCATTGCATGCCCTTCAGTAGTGGACACTGTATGTATGTGCTAACAGAGCAAGAAGAAATTAATCAGCTTGTGGCAATCAAAATACACCTCCCTGCCCAAGAATGCGGTCCCTGAGAATCTGCTCGGGGGCCTGATAAAACGTCATCGAGGGCCGCAAATAGCCTTGGGGCCTGAGGTTCCCCACACCTGCCCGACATTAAAAACAAAAAACGCACACACCTACTCTCCTTCCGGAAAAGTACGATTAACCCCCAAGACCCCAATGATGGCACAAATCACTGCATTGAAGTTCAGTGCCCACACAGAGCGATGTGTGGGCTCAATACATCTATGGGCCTTTCACCGCTCTGTCTGTGTGTATGGAACCATTTGTCTTACTATTGAGCCCATACACCGCTCTGTGTGAGCGCTACATACAGGAACTGCACACTTCAGATCAATACTTTGTGCAATCAATGCACCCGGACATTCACTAATCGGCATGCAATTGCAGTGACTGTACAATTTATTTATTTTTGCTGAAAACACAAAAAATGCCTCCAAAAGTTGTCCTTATCGATTGTTGTTGCAGGAAATGTATTTTGTTCAGAGGATTTCTGAACTTCTTGAAATGTGAGCAATTCTTTTCCTGTGTGTCACAGTAATCCATAAGATACCGTACTGTGTAGCCCTACACTCAATTACTTAGTGCCATAATATTTTTCTTACAAATATCCCAATAATGGGCAGGACTTCAATCCAGGCAGCCTGACTTCTGAGAACTGCTCCACCCTATGACTGTATGGCCAAGCGTATAGCCTGTAGTCTGAGTACAGACTATGATGCATGGACCGGCTGTGGGTCTCCTGACCCGAAATTACCAGTCTCATTGGCCATGTATGAGTCTGTTGACTTCGGTTCAAAAGACCTGCAGCCAATCAGGACATGGTGGTCTGCATTCAGACCATGAAAAATGGATGTGTGAATCTGGCCTTTAAAATTATTTTTCTCCATTATAAAACCTGACAGATCCGCAGGCTGAAAACGTTGAAATGTTGTTTCAGAGAAATACATACTTTAAAAGCTGGCGGGAAACTAGTCAGACAGGCAGGTTCCTGATGGCTTCTCCCTTCGCTTTGCCAGTGACTGACAGGTTTCTCTCTGCATGTGTGTAAAAGGAAAGACCTGTCACTCAAGGAGAGCAGGTGTGGAGAAGCCACCAGGGCTAGTCTCCCGAGTGGAACACTGCAGCATTTCAGGGTTAAACATATCGGGCTGATACATGCAGCAGTGGATCGGTGATGGAATGAAGGCTTGGAGCACTTTCCAGTGTTGTCTCCTGGATGACTAATTAAATAATAGAGATATGTAGAAGGAGCTGCTGGATAATAAATGAGGATGACTTGTCTGGATCTCATTTCAGCATATGAGGATATTTATCTTCTAGAATCCTAAAGCCACATGGATGGGAAATCTGCTAAAGCCATTCGGTCTGAGGCCAAGAGAGCTGCTCAATAATCATGGCCTGATGTACAGTCCACAATTCTGCTAATGCCTTAAACAGTGTTATGACTTCCCCAGTTATTTGTCTAAGACTAGCTCTTGCACAGGCGATGAAACAAGACCTTACTGAGACAGGGTGGTGGGAGGAGGGTAAAGACATGGTGTTTTGGATGCGGAGACAAGGCCCCATCCTTTCTAGCTGGCTAGGGTTCCTCCGTGGGCATCCATCACGAACACTGCACGAGGGCCAGCACTGCCAACAATTTCTCGCACCTGGTATTAAATCAGCCGGTACCTTCCACCTCCTGCTGTCTGCAGTTATGCTCCACGCAGCACAGTTCTATGCTTGTTATTGCAATTTTGTGGAGCTCTTTTGATTTACAGCTGTTTTTACGACCGTTGAGACAGCCACAAATTGAGGAAATCTCATAAAACAGAGAGCAAACGTCTCCTTCACAGCTCAGGCAGAGTTCTGGCAACACTACTTTATTCCACTGAGCAGGATGTGTAAACAATATTGAGTCTCCCGAGTGACTGTATCAGTACAGTTAAGTGGTAACAGCTTGAAAAATGCCTTTCCCCGAATTAGAGGTAAAACTTTCAATAGGCCCCCAGGCTAAACTAAATTGGTGACATTTTGCAGAAGGAAGAAAGGGATAATCTTATGCATATAAATACAGAGGGCAAGAGCTGGAAAGATGTCAGGGCTTAAACTGAATTTAGGATAAGCTGTGGGAAAAGGGCCAGTGCTGGATTTGGATCCTTCTGTAATGGATCCTGCACATTTCCTTCCAACTCTGATCTTCTGCACGTCCAAAAAACGCCTTTTATTGAGTATCCAGGGACTGAGCAGTCAGAAAAAAATATATCCTCGCATTCCATTTACAAGAAGAGTTTTAATGCGAGAATTTGTTCTATAAATAGTTAATATAGAACGAACACCATAAATATATATATATATATATATATATATATATATATATATATATATATATATATATATATATATATATATATATATATATATATATAGAATTGTATTATTTTTTCTCCTCAGTTTTGTTACACATTGTAGTGTGTATGTGTTTCTTCTAAAGAGAACCTTTTCACCACGATTGGGTACTTAATTAAAACTACGGCCAGCTTCCCTCGTCCATGAAACTCGAACTGTGCTCAGATCTCAAGAACCGGATTGACCAACACATGTCCTGACCGAACTAACTACTTTATAGACCTATATGAGGCCGTTTGCTCCAGTCAGGAGAGCCAGCCAAAAAAAAAAAAAAAAAAAAAATTATTTTGCTAAATAGCCTCAGAAAAGAGAGCTCAACTGTCTCCCACTGATAAGTCTGAAAGAAGGTTTTCTTGGATGTAAAGGCTTGCTTGGAGCTACTGGTTCTCCTTTAAAAGTTCCAGTAGGTGTAAGGAGTCTTGCAAGCAATACTTAATGAGTAAAACGTATGCAAAGTAGCTGTGATCCATAAAGAATAATCTTTAGTGCCATCTCTATGTAACTTGCGCTGTAGGTCAATGCTAAATCCATGCAAAAGTTTTGACATGGCACGGGACACAAAGCTAGTACATGAGTGTAATATCTTAAAGGCTATAGAGTCAAAATTGGTAAAAATTTACCACCTCCAGACTTTTATTTTTTTATTATTATTTAGTAAGTTATTAGCTTTTATAGGAATTTTTAAAATTATTTTTTTTAGAATATTAAATATATTCTATCAATCTAAGGCTCTTATGTATTAAAAAGAGTACATCTTGGTGATGCAGTTTTACGACAGTAAATTTGTTGCTACTAATTTTTGGCCTTCTATGAAGGAGACCGAGTTGGAGTGTGAGAAAAATAGTTACTGTAAACATTGGCTCATCAACTCTTCAGCCCTGAATATACCCAATAATTATAAGGATGCAATAAAGACAAAGGGTAGCTGTCTTTGTGGCACGTTAATTTCTTTGCTTATATATACAGTGGCACTTTTTCATTTTCTCCAGTATCCTTCTGGCTTGTCCAGGTGATTTTTTTTTAGCAAAGTGCGGCAGGCAGGAATGTTCTTTTTGGAGAGCAGTGGCTTTCTTGCAATTTTGCCATGCTTGCCGTTGTTGTTCAGTGTAGTCCTGATGGTGGACTCCTTAAGGGTATGTGCACACGTCAGGATTTCTTGCAGAAATTTCCTGAAGAAAACCGGAAATTTTCTGCAAGAAATCCGCATTTTTTTTTTCGCCTTTTTTTTTTAGCATTTTGCAAGCGTAATTAGCTTGCAGAATGCTAAAGTTTTACAAGCGATCTGTAGCATCGCTTGGAAAACTGACAGGTTGGTCACACTTGTCAAACATAGTGTTTGACAAGTGTGACCAACTTTTTACTATAGATGCTGCTTATGCAGCATCTATAGTAAAAGAATGTTTAAAAATAATAAAAAAAAATTAAAAAATGGTTATACTCACCCTCTGCAGACAGCCGATATCCTCAGCGGCGTCCGTTCCTATAGATTTTGTGGTTCAGGACCTTCGATGACGTCGCGGTCACATGACCGGTCTCGCGACCAATCACAAGACAGCGACGTCATCACAGGTCCTTCACCACACCATCTATAGGAACCGAAGCGGCAGCATGCAGCGGTGAAAGGCGGGAACACTCCGGGGGCCATTGAAGGTGAGTATATGACTATTTTTTATTTTAATTCTTTTTTTTTGACCAATTATATGGTGCCCAGTCCGTGGAGGAGAGTCTCCTCTCCTCCACCCTGGGTACCAACCGCATATAATCTGCTTACTTCCCGCATGGTGGGCATAGCCCCGTGCAGAAAGTAAGCAGATCAATGCACTCCTAGGTGTGCGGAATCCCCGCAATTCCGCAAATTTAATGAACATGTTGCTTTTTTTTCCGCGATGCGATTTTTTCGCGGAAGAAAATGCAGCATGTGCACAAAATATGCGGAATACACTGAAAATAATGGGAGGCATATGTAAGCGTTTTTTCGCGGTTTTATAGCAAAAAACGCGAAAAATACTGAACGTGTGCACATGGCCTAACACTATCTAATCTGAGAAAGGTCTTTTATTTCTTAGAGGTTAGCTTGGGTTGCTTTGTGATCTTGATGGGACTGTTTTGCCCTTTTCGAGTGATCTTTGTTGGTCGACAACTCTTGGTGACGAGGATGATCTTGAATTTTCTCCATTTGTACACAATCTGTCTGACTGCTTTGGTGGAGTCCAAACTTTTTATAGAGCGTTTTTGTAACCTTTTCAAGCCTGATGAGCGTCAACAACTTCATCAGAAATCTCCTTTGTTTGTGCCATGGTATACTTCCACAAATGTCTGTTGTGAAGATCAGCTTTTGATGACCCTATTCTTTATATAACAAGTCACCCACTCACACCTGATTCTCATCCCATTGAGTTAAAACTCTAGACTAGAATTTCACCTTCAAATTATCTGCTAATCTTAAAAGTTCATACTCTTGCCATTGACATATTGTATCATTTTCGTAATTTAAAAAAAAAAAAGACTGCCTTACTATTTGTGCCTCCTTTTTTATTTGGTTCTCTTTATCTAATTTTAGGACTGGTGTGAAAGGTTAATGTGGTTTTAGAATTTATGCAGAAATATGGAAAATTCTTAAAGGGCCACTGTCACCCCCTCCAGCCGTTATAAACTAAAAGAGCCACCTTGTGCAGCAGTAATGCTGCAGTCTAACAAGGTGGCTCTTTTAGTTTTTGATTCAGTTATTCCCTCAATAAAGCGTTTTAAAATTTGTACAAAATAACCTGTCCTTAGACCTGGAGGCGGTCCGAAGCTTCCTCGGTGAATCTCCCAACGGCCGTCACTCTTCTCTTCTTGGGATGTGGTCGCCGCCCCCTGAGCGCTGTTTCTTCTTAATCCGGCGCCTGCGCTGTGCGTGCCTGCCTGTGACAGGCGCAGTCTTCATTGGCCGTCATAGGTCAGATGCAGGGTGACTGACTGCGCCTGTGCCGGCAGTGCGGCCACCCTGTTGCTGAATCCCCGCCCTGCACTGTGTTATTCATTATGCACAGTGCGGGGCTGGGGTTCCTGGGCATGCGCACTGCGCTGTTCAGACGGTCCCCCGCCTTCCAGCGTTGCCGTAATATACAGGTTTCCTTGCCGGCGTTTGGAATGAAGCAGCCGCAAATAACAACGCTGGAAGGCGGGGGAGCGTCTGAGCTGGGGGACCGAGGAAGCTTCGGACCGCCTCCAGGTCTAAGGACAGGTTATTTTGTACAAATTTTAAAACGCTTTATTGAGGGAATAACTGAATCAAAAACTAAAAGAGCCACCTTGTTAGAATGCAGCATTACTGCTGCACAAGGTGGCTCTTTTAGTTTATAACGGCTGGAGGGGGGTGACAGTGGCCCTTTAAGGATTCACCGAGTTTCAAGCACCACTGCAGCATAATGTGTCCGCATATTTTATACCAAATAAGTTGACTAATATTTAGACTTTTTTTTCATGTAAGGCTGCTAAACCTAATGTCCTTTTTGTCATGTAGCTATTTGTTCCTCTGTACTCTTATTTCATTTCTCTGTAGCCTATTTTATTTGGCTATGTCTCTGCTCCTTGACTGTTCTGTATGGACAAGCTGAATGTAATGTCTTACCCCCTGTGATTAATCAGCTCCCATGTGGCTCCCTCGGAGTGTTAATTTGTACAAATGGGACAGACGGCCAGGATGGAACATGACAGTTGCTTTATGCCATAAGGTCACTAGAGATGTGTGAGCAGCAATAATTGCTCCATGTAACTAATGGGTTTCGCCTCTTCACTGTATGGTGCAAATGATCTGAAAAATTATTATACTGCGTCATGCTAGTGCGTTTTCTGTTTTGTTTGTTTTTTTAAAGAGTGTTCAAACTGGGCCGAATATGTTGCAGATTTTTGGCTGGATTTATTGGCAGAAAATCTGCAGTGATAAGCAGCAAAGTGCTGGCGGAAAATTGTATGAACTAAGGATTTAAAATCTGTTACAGACCTTCACACTGGCTTTCACCCTTTTAAATGCATAGCTTGAAACTTAAGGTAAATTGTCCAGACAGAATCACCATGGAAGATTTTTTTCTGAGCAATTGTGGCAAAATCTACGTCATGGAAAGCTCTGCAACTGTGCCACTCATCTGATACGAACCCCCTTTTAGATGAATGGAACAGATTTCCAGTTGTGGAAACTTCTGCAATAAGATTTGTGCTCATGCGGGCAATACTCTGCCAAGTGCTCTGGCCAATTTTTGCTCTATTTTGAATCATTGGCCCATCGCTGGTAGGCTTGGCTTTGGCCGCGCAGCCACAGTGACACCACAACATTTGTCCATATTCCACCTCTCCATCTGTGCGATGGTTCTTGCCTATTAACATTTTGTTAATCAGGATATTAGCTAATTTATTTGGGAACTTACGATTTTGGCCCTACAGCTGCCTTCTGTACACAGTCCTCTGCTTTCAAATGTTTGTGTGTTGCCATAATGGATCTCTCAGAACTAACGGAAAGTCTCTGAAATGTCTAAACCAGTGTTTCCCAAACCCCGTCCTCACGGCCCCAACACATCATATTTTTATCATCTCCTTAGTTTTGCCCACAGGATAGAATTATTATTAAGGCATCCGAAACTGGCCCAGGTTCTCTCACCTGTGCCATGCTAAAGAAATCCTGAAAACAAGATGTGTTGGGGACTGTGAGGATTGGGTTTGGGAAAACACTGGTCTAGACTGTTGTACCTGTGTGCATTTTTATTTTGTGCATGTGTTTTTTTTTCTGTTTAGTATGATGTTTGGGTGGTCTGTCTACACACAGACGATTTTTTTGTCTGCGTTGCTGCTGTGGGACCGCACGAACACTCCCACAGCCAACATGCTAGACTAAACTGGTAGATTCATCACTTAATTGAAAAATAAACTGTACATTGTACTTGACCAGAGTGGCAAGTGATCATTCTATCATGCCATCCATAACCGTTTTCAGTCACAGATTCTGCATTTTAACCTGATAGATTTGATCTTGGGCTATCCAAACTATCAATATTTAAAAAAAAAAAAACATTTTTATATACGAAGCTGTGAATACAAGCTAAATGCTTTGCTGAATATCTTCTACAGCATCTTCTACTTCCCTGCCTGATTTTCACTCTATCTTCCATGTTCGTCCTGATAGAGACTTTGCCAAGACTGTGCTGGGAGGTTCTGGCCTTTGCCAAGCCCCGTCTGGTACTCCGTTTGTGCTGGTGGTTACTTATTGACTTCAGCTGATTGAAGCTAAACCCTGAATAGCAAATTAATGACTGCAATCTTCAGGGCAATTTGAGTGACAGTGCACAATGCCCAACTGTTGATGTGGGTGTTTCCTAGCGTTTCTTTACATACCTAAAATATTTAGGAGCTTCCTACTACCACTGATGACTTTGACTTTCAAATATTAGCAGAGTGTCTGGTATCCTGACCATAAAATATGCATATAAACTTTTAGATTTTGTATAGGAATCTTCGTATTTATTATTATAGCTTGACCTTCTCCAAGTGAATTCAGCTGAGCTTCAGTGCCAAAATATGACTACTGGTGGCACAATATTGAAAAAAAATGATCAGCATGTTCCGTTGTTTTGCTTGCCATTATTACACTTTTTTTGATGGGTTGAAAGACTTGTAGAAGAGAAGTTAGAAAGATCATAGAGACTAGCGATCCAGATTTTCACCATGAACTGGTAAATCCAAGACCACCAAAAAAAAGTGTGTGTAAAGGTACCTTCACACTAAACGATATCGCTAGCGATCCGTGACGTTGCAGCGTCCTGGCTAGCGATATCGTTTAGTTTGACACGCAGCAGCGATCAGGATCCTGCTGTGATATCGCTGGTCGTTGAACAAAGTTCAGAACTTTATTTGGTCGTCAGATCGGCGTTTATCGTCAGGTTTGACACCAAAAGCAACGATACCAGCGATGTTTTACGCTGGTAACCAGGGTAAATATCGGGTTACTAAGCGCAGGGCCGCGCTTAGTAACCCGATGTTTACCCTGGTTACCAGCGTAAAACTAAAAGAAACAAACAGTACATACTCACCTGCGCGTCCCCGGCCGTCCGCTTCCTGCTCTGACTGAGCGCCGGCCCTAAAGTGAAAGTAAAAGCACAGCGGTGACGTCACCGCTCTGCTGTTAGGGCCGGCGCTCACACAGTGCAGGGAAGCGGACGCCAGGGGACGCGCAGGTGAGTATGTACTGTTTGTTTTTTTTACTTTTACGATGGTAACCAGGGTAAACATCGGGTTACTAAGCGCGGTCCTGCGCTTAGCAACCCGATGTTTACCCTGGTTACCCGGGGACCTCGGCATCGTTGGTCGCTGGAGAGTGGTCTGTGTGACAGCTCTCCAGCGATCAAACAGCGACGCTGCAGCGATCGGCATCGTTGTCGCTATTGCTGCAGCGTCGCTTAATGTGAAGGTACCTTAATACTAGCTACAGTGCCTACAAGTAGTATTCAACCCCCTGCAGATTTAGCAGGTTTACACATTTGGAATTAACTTGGCATTGTGACATTTGGACTGTAGATCAGCCTGGAAGTGTGAAATGCACTGCAGCAAAAAAGAATGTTATTTCTTTGTTTATTTTTTTTTTTAAATTGGGAAAAGTCTTTTCAGAGGGTCATTTATTATTCAACCCCTCAACCCACCAGAATTCTGTTTGGTTCCTCTAAAGTATTAAGAAGTAGTTCAGGCACAAAGAACAATGAGCTTCACATGTTTGGATTAATTATCTCTTTTTCCAGCCTTTTCTGACTATTTAAGACCCTCCCCAAACTTGTGAACAGCACTCAAACATGGTCAACATGGGAAAGACAAAGGAGCATTCCAAGGCCATCAGAGACAAGATCGTGGAGGGTCACAAGGCTGGCAAGGGGTTCAAAACCCTTTCCAAGGAGTTGGGCCTACCTGTCTCCACTGTTGGGAGCATCATCCGGAAGTGGAAGGCTTATGGAACTACTGTTAGCCTTCCACGGCCTGGACAGCCTTTGAAAGTTTCCTCCCGTGCCGAGGCCAGGCTTGTCCGAAGAGTCAAGGCTAACCCAAGGACAACAAGGAAGGAGCTCCGGGAAGATCTCATGGCAGTGGGGACATTGGTTTCAGTCAATACCATAAGTAACGTACTCCACCGCAATGGTCTCCGTTCCAGACGAGCCCGTAAGGTACCTTTACTTTCAAAGCGTCATGTCAAGGCTCGTCTACAGTTTGCTCATGATCACTTGGAGGACTCTGAGACTGACTGGTTCAAGGTTCTCTGGACTGATGAGACCAAGATCGAGATCTTTGGTGTCAACCACACACGTGACGTTTAGAGACTGGATGGCACTGCATACGACCCAAAGAATACCATCCCTACAGTCAAGCATGGTGGTGGCAGCATCATGCTGTGGGGCTGTTTCTCAGCCAAGGGGCCTGGCCATCTGGTCCGCATCCATGGGAAGATGGATAGCACGGCCTACCTGGAGATTTTGGCCAAGAACCTCCGCTCCTCCATCAAGGATCTTAAGATGGGTCGTCATTTCATCTTCCAACAAGACAACGACCCAAAGCACACAGCCAAGAAAACCAAGGCCTGGTTCAAGAGGCAAAAAATCAAGGTGTTGCAGTGGCCTAGGCAGTCTCCTGACCTTAACCCAATTGAAAACTTGTGGAAGGAGCTCAAGATTAAAGTCCACATGAGACACCCAAAGAACCTAGATAACTTGGAGAAGATCTGCATGGAGGAGTGGGCCAAGATCACTCCAGAGACCTGTGCCGGCCTGATCAGGTCTTATAAAAGACGATTATTAGCTGTAATTGCAAACAAAGGTTATTTCACAAAATATTAAACCTAGGGGTTGAATAATAATTGACCCACACTTTTATGTTTAAAATTTATAAAAATTTAACTGAGCAACAAAACTTTTTGGTTTGTAAGATTTATGCATCTGTTAATAAATCCTGCTCTTGTTTGAAGTTTGAAGGCTCTAACTTATTTGCATCTTATTAAACCTGCTAAATCTGCAGGGGGTTGAATACTACTTGTAGGCACTGTATAGGACTGCATGGATTACTGGTGATACTTACAGTAATAATTCTTCGGACTAATGCTGCATGAGACATTTATCCAGCCATATCGCGTTATGCAGTAATGTGAAGTGCGTAGAATGCAGCGTTGACTGTTGGATGAAAGAACTGATTCGGAGGGATAATGTAAATATGGGCAAGGAATTAGTTTAGGGAATGTATACTTTATTAAAAAGGTGTGAGATTTTTTAGGATACGCTTAAAAAAGTTCTATTAACTTGTCGTACAAGAAAAGCATTGGGAGCAGGGGCTTCAGATTATAGACGATATTGGTGTTAGCTCATTGGCAAGAGTGAGAACACATGTAGGGTGGTAGACAGATGAGGAAGATCTATACCTGGTACAGCATTGTGGAGAGCTTGTGGGGGAGGGTGATAACTTTATTTTATTTCAGGGGTGGGCAATTAATTTTGCCAAGGGGGCCACATGAGACCATGACTGTTGTGGAGGGCCGAACCAAGACGCCGAAATGAATTCTGCTCAATATTTTCAATATATTATAATTATCATATTGATAATTTTATTAATATTAATAGTATCCCTTAACCCCTTCCCGACATTTGACGTACTATCCCGTCGAGGTGGGGTGGGCCCGTATGACCGCCGACGGGATAGTACGTCATCATCGATCAGCGGCGCTCACGGGGGGAGCGCGGCCGATCGCGGCCGGGTGTCAGCTGCATATCGCAGCTGACATCCGGCACTATGTGCCAGGAGCGGTCACGGACCGCCCCCGGCACATTAACCCCCGGCACACCGCGATCAAACATGATCGCAGTGTACCGGCGGTATAGGGAAGCATCGCGCAGGGAGGGGGCTCCCTGCGGGCTTCCCTGAGACCCCCGGAGCAACGCGATGTGATCGCGTTGCTCTGAGGGTCTCCTACCTCCCTCCTCGCCGCAGGTCCCGGATCCAAGATGGCCGCGGCATCCGGGTCCTGCAGGGAAGGAGGTGGCTTACCGAGTGTCTGCTCAGAGCAGACACTTGGTAAGCCTGCAGCCCTGCACAGCAGATCGTCGATCTGGCAGAGTGCTGTGCACACTGCCAGATCAATGATCTGTGATGTCCCCCCCTGGGACAAAGTAAAAAAGTAAAAAAAAAATTTTTCCACATGTGTAAAAAAAAATAAAAAAAAAATTCCTAAATAAATAATAATAAAAAAAATATATTATTCCCATAAATACATTTCTTTATCTAAATAAAAAAAACAAAACAATAAAAGTACACATATTTAGTATCGCCGCGTCCGTAACGACCCAACCTATAAAACTGCCCCACTAGTTAACCCCTTCAGTAAACACCGTAAGAAAAAAAAAAAAAAAAACGAGGCAAAACACAACGCTTTATTACCATACCGCCGAACAAAAAGTGGAATAACACACGATCAAAAAGACTGATATAAATATCCATGGTACCGCTGAAAGCGTCATCTTGTCCCGCAAAAAACAAGCCGCCATACAGCATCATCAGCAAAAAAATAAAAAAGTTATAGTCCTGAGAATAAAGCGATACCAAAATAATTATTTTTTCTATATTTTAGTTTTTATCGTATAAAAGCGCCAAAACATAAAAAAATGATATAAATGAGATATCGCTGTAATCGTACTGACCCGACGAATAAAACTGCTTTATCAATTTTACCAAACGCGGAACGGTATAAACGCCTCTCCCAAAAGAAATTCATGAATAGCAGGTTTTTGGTCATTCTGCCTCACAAAAATCGGAATAAAAAGCGATCAACTCGTCCCGCAAAAAACAAGACCTCACATGACTCTGTGGAGCAAAATGTGGAAAAATTATAGGTCTCAAAATGTGGAGACGCAAAAACTTTTTTGCTATAAAAAGCGTCGCTGGTTTCACACTTGCGTTTTTGTCTGCAGCGTTTTTTGCACAAAAAAACGCATGCGTTTTTTCCCTATATTTGACATTGAAAACGCATGCGGTTTTTTTGTACGCGTTTGGTCGCGTTTTCAAACGCATGCGGTTTTTTTCTGCATGCGTTCATTTTCAGAAATACAACCTGCAGTATTTTCTTGCGTTTTTAAGCACATGCGTTTGTTTGCGTTAAAAACGCATGCATTTTTGTCGAAAAAAACAGAAAACACACTGAAAAGCCACCCACCACCATCAAGGTGATAAAGGGATCCAAACCCTAACCCTAACTCTACCCCTAAACTCATCCCTAACCGTTTAATGAACATTTTCTGACAGTCATAGTGCCACGTATTTCAGTGCCACGTATTTCAGTGCCACGTATTTCAGTGCCACGTATTTCAGTGCCACGTATTTCAGTGCCACGTATTTCAGTGCCACGTATTTCAGTGCCACGTATTTCAGTGCCACGTATTTCAGTGCCACGTATTTCAGTGCCACGTATCACGTATTTCAGTGCCACGTGTTTCAGTGCCACGTATTTCAGTGCCACGTATCACGTATTTCAGTGCCACATATTTTAGTACCACGTATTTCAGTGCCACGTATTTCAGTGCCACGTATTTCAGTGCCACGTATTTCAGTGCCATGTATTTCAGTGCCACGTGTTTCAGTGCCACGTGTTTCAGTGCCACGTATTTAAGTGCCACGTATCACATATTTCAGTGCCACGTATTTAAGTGCCACGTATTTAAGTGCCACGTATTTAAGTGCCACGTATTTAAGTGCCACGTATTTCAGTGCCACGTATTTCAGTGCCACGTATCACGTATTTCAGTGCCACGTATTTCAGTGCCACGTGTTTCAGTGCCACGTGTTTCAGTGCCACGTGTTTCAGTGCCACGTATTTCAGTGCCACGTATTTAAGTGCCACGTATCACATATTTCAGTGCCACGTATTTAAGTGCCACGTATTTAAGTGCCACGTATTTAAGTGCCACGTATTTAAGTGCCACGTATTTAAGTGCCACGTATTTAAGTGCCACGTATTTCAGTGCCACGTATTTCAGTGCCACGTATTTCAGTGCCACGTATTTCAGTGCCACGTATCACGTATTTCAGTGCCACGTGTTTCAGTGCCACGTATTTAAGTGCCACGTATCACGTATTTCAGTGCCACGTATTTCAGTGCCACGTATTTCAGTGCCACGTATTTCAGTGCCACGTATTTCAGTGCCACGTATTTCAGTGCCACGTATTTCAGTGCCACGTATTTTAGTGACACGTATTTCAGTCACGTTTAGGGTTAGGGTGAGGGGTAGGGTTAGGGTTAGGGCTAGGGTTGGAGGTAAAGTTAGGGTTAGGGTTTGGATTACATTTACGTTTGGATTAGGGTTGGGATTAGAATTATGGGTGTGTCAGGGCTAGGGGTGTGGTTAGGGTTACCGTTGGGATTAGGGTTAGGGGTGTGTTTGGGTTAGGGTTTCAGGTAGAATTGGGGAGTTTCCACTGTCCAGGCACATCAGGGGCTCTCCAAGCGCGACATGGCGTCCAATCTCAATTCCAGCCAATTCTGTGTTGAAAAAGTAAAACAGTGCTCCTTCCCTTCCGAGCTCTCCCGTGCGCCCAAAAAGGGGTTTACCCCAACATATGTGTTATCAGCGTACTCGGGACAAATTGAACAACAACTTCTGGGGTCCAAGTTCTCTTGTTATCCTTAGGAAAATAAAAATTTGGGGGGCTAAAAATCATTTTTGTGGGAAAAAAAAGATGTTTTATTTTCACGGCTCTGCGTTATAAACTGTAGTGAAACACTTGGGGGTTCAAAGTTCTCACAACACATCTAGATAAGTTCCTTGGGAGGTCTAGTTTCCAATATGGGGTCACTTGTGGGGGGTTTGTACTGTTTGGGTACATCAGGGGCTCTGCAAATGCAACGTGACGCCTGCAGACCAATCCATTTAAGGCTGCATTCCAAATGGCGCTCCTTCCCTTCCGAGCTCTGTCATGCACCCAAACAGTGGTTCCCCCCCACATATGGGGTATCAGCGTACTCAGGACAAATTGGACAACAACTTTTGGGGTCTAATTTATCCTGTTACCCTTGTAAAAATACAAAACTGGGGGCTAAAAAATCATTTTTGTGAAAAAAAAAAAAGAATTTTTATTTTCACGGCTTTGCGCTATAAACTTTAGTGAAACACTTGGGGGTTCAAAGTTCTCAAAACACATCTAGATAAGTTCCTTGGGAGGTCTAGTTTCCAATATGGGGTCACTTGTGGGGGGTTTGTACTGTTTGGGTACATCAGGGGCTCTGCAAATGCAACGTGACGGCTGCTGACCAATCCATTTAAGTCTGCATTCCAAATGGCGCTCCTTCCCTTCCGAGCTCTGTCATGCGCCCAAACAGTGGTTCCCCCCCACATATGGGGTATCAGCGTACTCAGGACAAATTGGCCAACATTTTTTGGGGTCCAATTTCTTCTCTTACCCTTGGGAAAATAAAAAATTGGGGGCGAAAAGATCATTTTTGTGAAAAAATATGATTTTTTATTTTTACGGCTCTGCATTATAAACTTCTGTGAAGCACTTGGTGGGTCAAAGTGCTCACCACACATCTAGATAAGTTCCTTAGGGGGTCTACTTTCCAAAATGGTGTCACTTGTAGGGAGTTTCAATGTTTAGGCACATCAGGGGCTCTCCAAACGCAACATGGCGTCCCATCTCAATTCCAGTCAATTTTGCATTGAAAAGTCAAATGGCGCTCCTTCCCTTCCAAGCTCTGCCATGCGCCCAAACAATGGTTTACACCCACATATGGGGTATCATCGTACTCAGGACAAATTGGCCAACATTTTTTGGGTTCCAATTTCTTCTCTTACCCTTGGGAAAATAAAAAATTGGGGGCGAAAAGATCATTTTTGTGAAAAAATATGATTTTTTATTTTTACGGCTCTGCATTATAAACTTCTGTGAAGCACTTGGTGGGTCAAAGTGCTCACCACACATCTAGATAAGTTCCTTAGGGGGTCTACTTTCCAAAATGGTGTCACTTGTAGGGAGTTTCAATGTTTAGGCACATCAGGGGCTCTCCAAACGCAACATGGCGTCCCATCTCAATTCCAGTCAATTTTGCATTGAAAAGTCAAATGGCGCTCCTTCCCTTCCAAGCTCTGCCATGCGCCCAAACAATGGTTTACACCCACATATGGGGTATCATCGTACTCAGGACAAATTGGCCAACATTTTTTGGGGTCCAATTTCTTCTCTTACCCTTGGGAAAATAAAAAATTGGGGGCGAAAAGATCATTTTTGTGAAAAAAATATGATTTTTTATTTTTACGGCTCTGCATTATAAACTTCTGTGAAGCACTTGGTGGGTCAAAGTGCTCACCACACATCAAGATAAGTTCCTTAGGGGGTCTACTTTCCAAAATGGTGTCACTTGTAGGGAGTTTCAATGTTTAGGCACATCAGGGGCTCTCCAAACGCAACATGGCGTCCCATCTCAATTCCAGTCAATTTTGCATTGAAAAGTCAAATGGCGCTCCTTCCCTTCCAAGCTCTGCCATGCGCCCAAACAATGGTTTACACCCACATATGGGGTATCATCGTACTCAGGACAAATTGCACAACATTTTTTGGGGTCCAATTTCTTCTCTTACCCTTGGGAAAATAAAAAATTGGGGGCGAAAAGATCATTTTTGTGAAACAATATGATTTTTTATTTTTACGGCTCTGCATTATAAACTTCTGTGAAGCACTTGGTGGGTCAAAGTGCTCACCACACATCAAGATAAGTTCCTTAGGGGGTCTACTTTCCAAAATGGTGTCACTTGTAGGGGGTTTCAGTGTTTAGGCACATCAGGGGCTCTCCAAACGCAACATGGCGTCCCATCTCAATTCCAGTCAATTTTGCATTGAAAAGTCAAATGGCGCTCCTTTCCTTCCGAGCTCTGCCATACGCCCAAACAGTGGTTTACCCCCACATATGGGGTATCAGCGTACTCAGGACAAATTGTACAACAACTTTGGGGGTCCATTTTCTCCTGTTACCCTTGGTAAAATAAAACAAATTGGAGCTGAAATAAATTTTGTGTGAAAAAAAGTTAAATGTTCATTTTTATTTAAACATTCCAAAAATTCCTGTGAAACACCTGAAGGGTTAATAAACTTCTTGAATGTGGTTTTGAGCACCTTGAGGGGTGCAGTTTTTAGAATGGTGTCACACTTGGGTATTTTCTATCATATAGACCCCTCAAAATGACTTCAAATGAGATGTGGTCCCTAAAAAAAAATGGTGTTGTAAAAATGAGAAATTGCTGGTCAACTTTTAACCCTTATAACTCCGTCACAAAAAAAATTTTGGTTCCAAAATTGTACTGATGTAAAGTAGACATGTGGGAAATGTTACTTATTAAGTATTTTGCGTGACATATGTCTGTGATTTAAGGGCATAAAAATTCAAAGTTGGAAAATTGCAAAATTTTCAAAATTTTCGCCAAATTTCCATTTTTTTCACAAATAAACGCAAGTTATATCGAATAAATTTTACCACTAACATGAAGTACAATATGTCACGAGAAAACAATGTCAGAATCGCCAAGATCCGTCAAAGCGTTCCAGAGTTATAGCCTCATAAAGGGACAGTGGTCAGAATTGTAAAAATTGGCCCGGTCATTAACGTGCAAACCACCCTTGGGGGTGAAGGGGTTAATATTGAGCAGAATTAAATATGCTGACATCCCCCATATATCGTTTGAACCGGAGTACAGCCCCTTCTGTATATCGTATGAGCCCCCCAACAGCCCCTTATATGCGTCATGAGCCCCGCACAGCCTCCCTATATACACTGCATGAGGCCCACACAGCCGCCCCATGTGCAGCACCATATGCAGCACGTCGCCCCCATGTGCAACACCATGTGCAGCATGTCACCGCAATGTGCAGCACTATGTGCAGCAGCATGTCGCCCCCATGTGCAGCATTATGTGCAGCATGTCGCCCCATGTGCAGCAGCATGTCGCCCCATGTGCAGCAGCATGTCACCCCATGTGCAGCAGCATGTCACCCCCATGTGCAGCAGCATGTCGCCCCCATGTGCAGCAGCATGTCGCCCCCATGTGCAGCAGCATGTCGCCCCCATGTGCAGCAGCATGTCGCCCCCATGTGCAGCAGCATGTCGCCCCCATGTGCAGCAGCATGTCGCCCCCATGTGCAGCAGCATGTGCAGCAGCATGTCGCCCCCATGTGCAGCAGCATGTCGCCCCCATGTGCAGCAGCATGTCGCCCCCATGTGCAGCAGCATGTCGCCCCAGCATGTCGCCCCCATGTGCAGCAGCATGTCGCCCCCATGTGCAGCACTATGTGCAGCAGCATGTCGCCCCCATGTGCAGCACTATGTGCAGCAGCATGTCGCCCCCATGTGCAGCACTATGTGCAGCAGCATGTCGCCCCCATGTGCAGCAGCATGTCGCCCCCATGTGCAGCAGCATGTCGCCCCCATGTGCAGCAGCATGTCGCCCCCATGTGCAGCAGCATGTCGCCCCCATGTGCAGCAGCATGTCGCCCCCATGTGCAGCAGCATGTCGCCCCCATGTGCAGCAGCATGTCGCCCCCATGTGCAGCAGCATGTCGCCCCCATGTGCAGCAGCATGTCGCCCCCATGTGCAGCAGCATGTCGCCCCCATGTGCAGCAGCATGTCGCCCCCATGTGCAGCAGCATGTCGCCCCCATGTGCAGCAGCATGTCGCCCCCATGTGCAGCAGCATGTCGCCCCCATGTGCAGCAGCATGTCGCCCCCATGTGCAGCAGCATGTCGCCCCCATGTGCAGCAGCATGTCGCCCCCATGTGCAGCAGCATGTCGCCCCCATGTGCAGCAGCATGTCGCCCCCATGTGCAGCAGCATGTCGCCCCCATGTGCAGCAGCATGTCGCCCCCATGTGCAGCAGCATGTCGCCCCCATGTGCAGCAGCATGTCGCCCCCATGTGCAGCAGCATGTCGCCCCCATGTGCAGCAGCATGTCGCCCCCATGTGCAGCAGCATGTCGCCCCCATGTGCAGCTTTGTGTGTGGATTTTTCCGCACCGTTTTTGAAAAAAAAAATTACCCACGGATTTCGCTTGCGTTTTACCACCTGCTGATTCCTATTGAGGAGCAGGAGTAAAACGCTGCGGAATCCACACAAAGAATTGACATGCTGCAGAAAATAAACCGCAGCATTTCCACGCGGTATTTTCCACAGCATGTGCACTGCAGATTTTGTTTTCCATAGGTTTACATGGTACTGTAATCCGGATGGAAAACTGCCAATCCGCTGCAGATCCGCAGCCAAATCCACAACGTGTGCACATACCATGTGTGCCACGTCACCCGCCCATGTGCAGCACCACGTTACCCCCTTAGCCTCCCAAACAGCCCATACACATGAGGAAAAAAAAACATACTCACCTCGGTCCCGTTCCCCGGCACTCTGCTTCTCCCCCTGCCT
Organism: Ranitomeya variabilis; assembly: GCF_051348905.1. Taxonomy (NCBI): domain Eukaryota; kingdom Metazoa; phylum Chordata; class Amphibia; order Anura; family Dendrobatidae; genus Ranitomeya; species Ranitomeya variabilis. Next base: position 256,101,135 of record NC_135232.1, read on the forward strand.
TTGGTGCGCAGACTCTCCGGAGTACACAGCTGTCGTGATGAAATTACGTCATCGCACCAGCTGTTTCACACTCTGATTGGTGGAGAAAGTGGCCGGAGATGGAAACAGCGAGCGGGTGGGCGCCATGTGGCCCGAGGACCCTGATTTCCAGCCCCATGGCTGAACTGAGAAAGCCAGAGGGCCGGATGTGGCCCGCAGGCCGCACTTTGCCCAGGTCCGTTTTATATGGAATAAGAACCAATGCAGTGACTGGCACAGTGTAGAGGCACGAGTGTAGTGGCTTGGAGAAAGCTTAGCCTGTGTGCACACGTTGCAGATTTGGTGCGTTTTTGTCGCGATTTTACTGTTTGGATTTGTGACTAAAACTGATGCCAGCAAAGTGAATGAGAAACTGGATGTGTCATGTACAATCTGCGTATTTTGACTTGCATATTTGGTGCAGAAAATAATCTGCAGCATGTCAATTCTCTGTGCGTTTTTGCCCTGCGTTTTTTGCTATTGACTTACCTCCAATCAAAAACTCGTGTTTTTGAAGCTGCATTTTTCCTGCCAAGAAATGCAGAATTTTTACTTGGTGTGCACATACTCTTAAAGGAAGCATGTCCGTCAATTCATGCTGCCGTCACCACAGTCAGCATAATTGCAGCCAGGTATGCTTTTCTCTGAAACACCAGTGTGAACGGTCACCTACATCGGGGTGCGGAGAAGTGCTTGGGGGGGCAGCTCATGTCTTCCTATGTTCCGCATACAGATCTTTTTAATGGTCCAGCATGTCGGATAAAAACATACCTGGCTGCACTTGTGCTGCTAAGGCTAGCTTCACACTAGCGTTCGGCAGGGCTGCGGACTTACTGTTAAGCCCACTGCTGCGCCTCTTCCTTCAGCTCCGTATGCGTCCCGCGTACCCTATCTGTAACATTGGGTACGCAGGCCATGTGGATGTATGCGGATGCCTCCGCATGTGTCGTCTTGACGTTGCGCTGACCTGACCTGTGTCGAATGCAACATGTTGCGGTTGGCGCAGGGTCAAAAAGGACACATGCGGAGGCATCTGCATACATCCACATGGCCTGTGTACCCAATGTTACAGATGGGGTACACAGGACGCATGCAGATGTAGGCGGAGCTGAAGGAAGAGGCGTGGCAGTGGGTGGGGCTTAACGGAGGAAGGAGGATTTCATCCGCAGCCCTGCCGAATGCTAGTGTGAGGCCAGTCTAAGCTCTGATTCATTCTGCTTGCGGTTTTGCAAGCTTGGCTCGACTTGCTAGAATCTCTTTAAGCATTGTTTGGCATCCAAGTTAGATTGGAGAGAGTGGGGTTTAGTAAGGGGAAGACTGGTTTGTGAATTTCGGATTAATATTCGCCTCGAAATCCAAGTGAAAAGCTCTGTGCCCATACCCGAAGTGTTTCCATAGAAAGAAAGAAAAGTAAAGAGGTCGGCTACTTTCTCCTGTCCTGACCAACACTGCTGTCCATCTAATGGCTGCTGGTGGGGGACCATGTGACCAGTCCATCAGCCTCCTCCAATAGAGAAGCAGCTATCCCATGAGAGATGTTTTCCAATTGGAGGAGGCTGATGGACTGGACTGGTCTCTCGTTTCTCCACCATCATTACACTAACAGAAACATTTGTAATTTTGTTTAATTGGTTTATTTCTGACCTCCTCTCAGCTAATTTATGATCAGTCTATATTAAATTTGCAGGGAAACAAAGAGCCTATAAAACGAAACTGCAAAATTTGTAATGAAACTGTTGCACTGATGTTTTTGACCCAAATACATGCATTTAAGAAAAGAAAGTCTTGAGCGTTCAAGTGATATCTAGGGATAAATAGGGAGTGTAGGAAAGATCTGAATCATGAATAATGGCAAGACAGCGGATATGCAGACTCCAATTTTTAGTAGTCCTACACACTGTAGTTCTGTCCTTGAGGAGTCATAACCTTGTCATCTTGTAGCTATTGGTCAGTCATGTAAGAATTGCAGTACTAGTGCTGTTTGTACCCATTAACTGGTCTTATGATGGTGATGCAAACGCTCAGCTGTCATGGACTATCTGTCGAATACAATAATTCATCTGGATCGGTTTACGTGTGTTGTGGTTGGGGAGCTGTAGCACAGTGTATACAATGTTGTAAAACAACTCCCATCAGTTTAATATTTCACTGTTGCTAATTGTCTTCTGTTTGATGGCTCAATGTTGCACCCTTGAGGCCAACAATAAAACAGCCGCAGAACAGGCTGGCTGTTTTTTTGTTTTTTGTTTTTTCATGAGGAAACCTAAACAATTGAAGCACAGATTTTGTCCTTATCTTACATTTAACCATGTGAAACATGTAAGTTAAATTAATTGAATTAAATGGCTGTTTGTGATCTTGAGTGTAACATTTTGTTCCCTTTTTTTTTTTAGTGCTCCAATGTTGGCTCAGAGATCCTCTTCTCCCCTGCTGTATCCACAGGTAAGCATGTCTCAATGCAGTTCACTTTTAATTACTCTTTTATGCAAAATTTGTTGTTTTTTTTTAAATATATTTTGTGAATTATGAATCACGTGTCATTTTTTTCTTATTAATATGCACATTGGCCATTGTTATAGATCAAGTTGCTCATTGGAGATGGAGTTGAATTAGATGCAAAAAAAATCAAATTACAAAAGATACAGAGAATATGAGAATAACGTAGAGAATATGAAAGCTGTGAAATAAATGTCCATTTGCTCAATGCACCAAAGTATCCTTCAGTGTTGCCCCTCCCCCCATTTTGCAGGAGGGATTAGTATGTTTATATTCCCTTAACAGATCAGGCATTGATCTTGGGGTCAGACAGTTCTGTGTCTTGACTTCAAACAGGTAACACCTTGCAGGGCCTTTGGAGGGAGCAGATCCACCATCTTTGGTAGTGCAGTCGCACCTCAGGTCATCCAAATAAAGGATGCATCCATATGTATTGTTAGTATATCACTTGTCTGCATGGATTTCTTTTTTTTGCTTTTCATCAGTGTTTCACAACCTCCAATAGTTCATGTTTTCCATATTTCCTTAGTATCGACAGCTGATTTAATTATTATCAAGGCATCAGAAATGACCTGTGTAATACTAAGGAAACCTGAAACACCTGGTCTCTGGGGGTTTGGAGGACTGGAATTTGGGAAATGCTGATCTGCCTTTTACATTGTGATGCAATTTCTGATAACACATGTAATATGTGGTGTTTGTAATCAAGCTAGAAGATGAAATATCTTTAGGAACAATCAGGTCATCAATGTTCTTTTAGAAGCTCCTAATTATCCAACGTGTAAATACTGTATGATAACCCTGTGGTGGTAATTTCCAGACAAGATGTGTGCTCCTACCTTCCTGGCTCTGAGACGACTCTGTTCCTGCTGTCTCTGTCTTGTGTACAATGGCATAAAAAAGCAAAGCTCGTCAGCACTTGGAAAATGACACCCGAGCGTTTGCAAACCATTTACCAAGCTTCACAGATGCTCTAAGGAACGATAGAAGTAAACACTAAAATTAGCGCTGACTGCACATGAGCTTGGCAATCTGTATTCGCTCCTAATAATCTTCCACTTACTGTTGCAGAATAGTAACGATGTGTGCATGCATTGTATAGGAAGTCCCTTCTCTTAGGGCTCTGGTTTTGGATGTTGCTCTCTTCTCCATTGCTTAGATCTTCCAGAACGCTACAGTCTGTGCCTCACTGAAGAAAGCCGCAGCCCCTCTCCCTCCTTGTCTCTAAGAATTAGTGAATAGGAGAATGATGAGGGATGCAGTATCCCGGCAGCAGGAACCTTATTGATTCTCAGATTAGTGTTGTTTTCAGAAGTGCCAAACCCTGCTCTGCTTATGAAAGGACATTGCTCCTATACCCAGGAGATAATGGCCCCTTCAGTTCAGCGCCTTTCAGCAGTTAAATATTACCCTGTGTGCTTCTAATAGCCAAAGTAGTATATGGCCATGTTCCTTACATTATTGGTCACAAAGCAAGACTTGTAATAAAAGCCAATAATGTTAATTATTAGAATGGCTAAATCTGAATGGTCTACACCACTGTTCCTGTTGTGCTGTGTCTATTAAGGCTAAGGTCACACAACTGTGTGAAACATTGCTTTTCATCTGGACATCCAGTTTTACACATAAGTTGGTTATTACACAGCGCCTGCTGCCGGTCTGTGTGGAAAAACATTTGTGTTCTAAAGTCCACAGCAAATTACAGTACAAGTGATGGGGTTAATATCCACGTAGTGCGTTAAATTTCCTGGTGACAACTGGAGCATGCTGTAAACGATCAAATCTGGAAATGGGATCTTTTCCTGTAGATGTCAACCTTTGTCGGGATGAAACTTGCACTTAATCCGCAGCCAAATCCTCATGTGTTACATGTAGGCGTGTAGCAATACAAATCTGAAGGCTGAAATATTCTGCCAGGTCTAAATTTACTGACAATTCGCAACTCGGACTCCCATTATGGCAGCTGGCAGGACCCATTCCAGAACCACACCTACTGAAAGAACTAACCACCTAATGATGGCAAGTCCCGCTATGCCGCCTCCCTTAGGGTATGTGCCCACCATCAGGACCTGCTGCGTACTTACGCAATGTCCGGAGGTTACAGCATAATGGATGGGATTTCAAGAAATCCCACGTCCACTATGCGTCCGTAGACTCCCGCGGAGACTGACTTGCAGCGCGTCTTTCCAGGCCGCAGCATGTCTTGAGACCTAGTCCCAGAAAGAGAAATTACATCCATAGAGTGTATTGGACACGGTGAATCCGCACGGTTCAGTGTACACATGCTGATTCACCTGCGTTCAATAGACGGCAGCGCTTTGGACACAGCGGACATTCACGGCATCCAAAGCGCTGCTAGTTCTGGATCGTGGGCACCCGGCCTTACAGAGGACAACTGTTGACGACAACATAAAGAAAATCGGTTCTACAAATGCTGTGATGAACACTATCGAGTGCTTCATGTTTCTACAAAATGATATTAATAATTGTGGCTTTGAAAGTAAAACCGAAAAAGAAGTGTGTGAACATGTATGCCATCTAGCATGAGGCATGTCTTGTGTATGTCCTTTATGCTTGTATAGCTGATATCCACACATGCATAGTAATGAAGAGGTTAAACCATCTTGACTGCTTCCACTTCTAGACTGTTGTCATGGGAACAGGAGGTATGGGACACTTGCCATACAAATCAGGGGTCTTAATTAGCAACTGGTATCTCATCTCTTGGTTTTCAGGTTGTATTTTGCACCTCTTCCAAATAGACCAGAATGATCTGAGGATTGGCCACTACCAACAATTGCCCCCATTCCCCGTAGATAAATAGTACATGGTGCTTGAGAGTGTGTTGTGCATTTTTACAGTCGGTGTATTTAGCAATTTCTAAATGTGATTGTGGAGGGAGATATATGGACTGATTGGCTTAGGGTACCGTCACACAGTGGCATTTTCATCGCTACAACGGCACGATTCGTGACGTTCTAGCGATATAGTTACGATCTCGCAGTGTCTGACACGCAGCAGCGATCAGGGACCCTGCTGAGAATCGTACGTCGTAGCAGATCGTTTGAAACTTTCTTTCTGTCATCGCTGGATCGTTGTGTGTGACAGCGATCCAGCGATGCGTTCGCTGGTAACCAAGGTAAACATCGGGTTACTAAGCGCAGGGCCGCGCTTAGTAACCCGATGTTTACTGTGGTTACCAGCGTAAAAGTAAAAAAAAAACAAACCGTACATACTCACCATCTGATGTCCGTCAGGTCCCTTGCCGTCTGCTTCCCGCTCTGACTGTCTGCCGGCCGGAAAGTGAGAGCACAGCACAGCGGTGATGTCACCGCTGCACTCTGCTCTCACTGTACGGCCGGATCTCAGTCAGAGCGGGAAGCAGACGGCAAGGGACCTGACGGACATCAGATGGTGAGTATGTACGTTTTTTTTTTTTTTACTTTTACGCTGGTAACCACGGTAAACATCGGGTTACTAAGCGCGGCCCTGCGCTTAGTAACCCGATGTTTACCCTGGTTACCAGTGAACCTCGGCATCGTTGGTCGCTGGAGAGCGGTCTGTGTGACAGCTCTCCAGCGACCACACAACGACTTACCAACGATCACGGCCAGGTCGTATCGCAGGTCGTGATCGTTGGTAAATCGTATAGTGAGACGGTACCTTTAGGAAAATGGCTGATTGGTCATCAATGGGAAAAAGTAATATGCTTCCACCTATCTAACCTAGAAATCTGACTACTACAATGATTTTCAGTTTTATCTGACGCCACATCCAGTTTTATATACAGCAAATTCTCTATCTTATTGCATCTTAGACCACTGAAAATTTGTAGAGAAAGGATCATGGGGATAGAACATAGATATAGGATTGTTGCCAGACAAGACTGTTTCTAGATGGAATTTACATTAACTCCTTAAAGGGAACCTGTCACCCCCAAAATCAAAGGAGAGCTAAGCCCACCGACATCTGGGGATTATCTACAGCATTCTAATGCTGTAGATAAGCCCCCGATGTATCCTGAAAGATGAGAAAAAGAGGTTAGATTATACTCCCCCCAGGGGCGGTCCCGGTCCGGTTCTGGTCCGATGGGTGTCGCGGTCCGGTCCAGCGCCTCCCATCTTCTTAAGATGACGTCCTCTTCTTGTCTTCACGCTGCGGCTCCGGTGCAGGCATACTTTGTCTGCCCTGTTGAGGGCAGAGCAAAGTACTGCAGTGCACAGGGCCTCTCTGACCTTTCCAGTCACCTGCGCACTGCAGTACTTTGCTCTGACCTCAACAGGGCAGACACAGTACACCTGTGCCGGAGCCGCAGCGTGAAGACAAGAAGAGGACGTCATCGTAAGAAGATGGGAGGCCCCGGACCAGACCGGCCGCCCAGGTGAGTATAATCTAACCTCTTTTTATCATCTTTCAGGATACATCGGGGGCTTATTTACAGCATTCCAGAATGCTGTAGATAAGCCCCCGACGCCGGTGGGCTTAACTCATCTTCGATTTTGGGGGTGACCGGTTCCCCTTAACCACCATGATTTTTTTTCTTTTTCTTTTTTTTTTTTTTTTCTTTCTTCCGAGAGTCATAACGTGACATTATTAATTTTGGCATAGAATGCATTTTTTTTTTTTACAGCTTTCATTGGTAAAAATTACCTGGCATTACGATTCTCCAAATTAGTTTGATTACAGCAATATGAAGTACTTTTCCAGTTTTTTTTTTTATTTTAGTGGAAAAAAATGGAAATTTGGAAAAAACGTAATTTGACTCCCATTTTTTGAGACCCCTAATGTTTTTATTTATCCATCTATGGAGGATGAGGGCTTGCTTTTTTTTTCCACACTAACCTGATTTATTTATTTATTTTACTTTTCCTTGAAGTGTTTTTTTTAGGGTGGAAGTACAGCGACTAAAAAGTGACAACTCTGGCACGTTCAATAATTTTATCTATTGTTGTAATTTATTTTGTTTGGGAATTTTTTCCAGATTTTTTTGGGACACCAACAGCAAAGTATTTTTTTTAAATTTGGCAAAAATCAGTTTTTTGTTTTAAAACTATTTTTTAGTTCTGTTATTGTTCTATAGCTTGTACTGTATACCACATTATTGTAATATTGCTGTTCTCTTCTGGAGCTTACTACTTGGCTGAGCTTCAGATGAACACCAAAATGTCAGCTACCAGGGGCCTTCTACAAACCTCCAGTGATATTGTCGCAGGGGGCTTATGAGAGCTGGTGCTGCAGGAGATTGACAGCGACATTTAAATGGTTAAATTGCAGTGATCAGAGCGCGCTCTGGTCGCTGCAGTTACAAGCAGATGCTAACTATGTAACACAGCCGCCATCTGCCTGGTATGAAGCCGGCCCTAATGAAAATGCATGTCATGGGTCGCTACGGGTACGTTTCCACGTTCAGGAACTGCTTCCGTTTTGACGCTGCGTATTTTACAGCATAGTGGATGTGATTTCAAGAAATCCCGTGTCCACTATACGACTGTGCACCTGCAGATCACCCCCGGAAACTGACATGCTGTGTGTCATTCAGGACCCAGCATGTCAACTTCTCTTGTGGAAACTGTAGTCTCTGCAACAGAAATGTAATCAATAGAAATGTAATGAACACGGTCAGTCCGCACGGTTCACTGAACACATGCAGGTATATGTGTTCAATAGAAGGCAGCATTAGGGCGCAGCGAAAATGCGTTACGTCCAAAGCGCTGCTCATTCCGGATCGTGGGAACATAGCCTCTGAGTTTATAGGGGTTGTCCAGGACCAGAAAAAGGGGGCAACTGTACATGTCTATGAAGTGCTATCTGTGGCCTATGGCACCTGACGCTTAACAATAACACAGGTCTGCAAAAAATTTTCTTCAAGAGCTGTTTTGTTTATTCCACGTAATCTTTGTTTTTAAGTGCGCTGAATCTGAAAATGACCTCCATTTTGTCATAGGACATCACATTTTCTGACAATTTAAGTAAATATGTTAAATAAGACAGTACCTCAAAATAAATGAAAATAGACTCATAAAATTAATTTTTTATTACAAATGTTTCATGAAAATCATTTTTTAACTGCAATGAGCTCACTCACACTCACTAAAATCGATTCTTCTTCCTTGTGAGGCTTCTCTTGGTACATTTACGCTTGTGAGTAGCATCTGGAATGTCTCTCTGAAGCGTCCAACAGTAGTCTGCCATCATTGTAATGCTCCATCTTCCCTGGTATCTTCTTTCCATCTCTTTAATGTCCTGGTGGAATCGTTCACCTTGCTCTTCACTCACCGCTCCAAAATTTTCAGGAAAGTTGTTAAGGTGGGAATGGAGGAAATGCACTTTCAAACTCATGAGGCAACCTACAGCTTGAAATGCTTTCAGTATTCGTCCGACGATTTTTTTGTAGTCAGGGTCTTCAATGAATTGATGTGAATTAATTAATAGTAATTTTGACTTTCAAAACCCTAAGATAAAAAAATACCAAAAATTGAGAAAAATATACTAAATTTGAAGAGAATTTTGCATTTTGCGACAAATCCTGAGGTCCAGAATTTTTTTCAATATTTTTTTTAGTTTTCAGCACACCAAAATACCGTATTTTTCAGACTACAAGACGCACTTTTTCCCCCCCAAAAAAGGGGGGAAAATGGGGGGTGCGTCTAATAGTCGCAATTGAGGCTTACCGTGGCGGCAGAGGTGCAGTGACAGAGGTGTGGCGGCATAGGTGCGGGGATGAGGAGGCACAGTAAGCGGGGTCCCTTTCCCCGGTGAGGTGATGCAGCAGCCCGGTAAGCAGCAGAGCCGGGTGAATCCTGTTATCGGTGGTGGCGGCCATCATCTTCCTGAGGCCGCGCGTGCGCAGATGGAGTGCTCTGCTTCCCGGGGCTTCAGGAAAATGGCCGCGGGAGGCCGCGCGTGCGCAGATGGAGATCGTGGTGGCCATTTTCCTGAAGCCGAGTTCGCAGATTTAGATCTTGGCATCAGGAAAATGGCCGCCCCGATCTCCATCTGCGCACGCGCGGCCTCCCGCGGCCATTTTCCTGAAGCCCCGGGAAGCAGAGCGCTTCATCTGCGAAAGCGCGGCCCCAGGAAGATGGCTGCCACCACTGATGATAACAGGATTCACCCGGCTCTGCTGCTTACCGGGCTGCTGCATCACCTCACCGGGGAAAGGGACCCCTCTCACGCCATACCTCTCACTGCGCCTCCTCATCCCAGCACCTCTGCCGGTAACCACTGCTGCAACCCTCCCATGGACACCAGGCCGTGGCGTCGCCCACCTAAGCAGGAAGGGACCCTGCTCAGGTGCACGCCGTACCGCATCACCCCACCTCTGCCGACACCATGCCTCCTGTGACCCTGCTCGGCCACCGCCAGCCCTCAGTTAAGATACTGTAAATTCGGACAATAAGACGGACCCCCCATCTTATAAAAAATATTTTTTTCTGCAATTTTCACCCCAAATTTGGGGTGCGCCTTATGGTCCGGTGCGTCTTATAGTCCGAAAAATACGGTGCATGGAAATTAGATGAAAATAATCAAACAGCTTTTTAGTCGCAGACCTGTGTAATTGTTCTAATGTATTCAGTGGTAACGATGACTGACGAGTGTACTGGGTATAGATACAGATTAATGTCGGTACCTACCAACCTTCAAGTTTTTTACTGGCTTCTGGGACATTTTGTATATTTTCCCAGGTAGTTTGTGATTCCCAAAATGTTCCTGAAATGGGGATTTAAATGGTTGAAAGTGTCAGTAGCAGAAGTACATGCACACTGTTTATAAGCTACTGTGAATGCAAAGTCTAAATTATCAGATGAGTTCTCCTGGCCATGTACAGCCATGTAATGTTTCCAGGAACAATCCACTCTAGTATTTCTATTTTCTCCCAGTCTAACGACATACTTGTATTTCCAAACATATCGCATTACATGGATCACCTCTTGGTACAATCCCTGTATGTAACCTATGTATACAGCTATATGCAATCTAGGAAATGTCATTGCTACTCAGTGAATGTTTTATTCAGGTTTTTGGCGGGTTTAACTTTGACATCAGAGAACACAATATATAAATAAAATGTATTTTTACTTTTATATTCACCAGCATTAGTCATTCTATATTTGGCTAGAAAGGCTAATCTATTGGAAAAGAGACAGCCCCGTTGATATCAGTCTGATGAGATGCATTACCTCTGGTGTGGTCGGGGAGATCTGTCCACCTGTTGAGGTCAGATTTAGGTTGACGCATCTATGCCGTATTACCCGGCAATCATGAATTGTAACAGCGGCCTGAATTATGGTATTCCTATAGGCAGCTTCTTGCTCTGCTCTAAATAATAGACAGCACATTACAGTGAACAGTAATTGCTTCAGGAGGTTGGCTGCTATCGATCTGTTGGTAGGAGCTCAATATGTGCAGCAGGGCCGTGTTCATGATTTAATTGCTGTGATTAATAACTCACTCAGAGGGCTAGATTACAATCAATTTGAATAGTAAGTGACAGCCGGAAAGCTCTGCTCTTTCTATACATCGCTCTGTGGGTTATTCGGATTCCCGTCTGCCGTAGAGGAAGCGTGTAACCCCTCCGATTCTGGATGGATTGCCAGGGTTGCAGTCCAGTGATGGCTATGAATTGTGACTAGTGCCACATTATTTAACCCCCCCTAGCAGTAGCAATGTGGCTCGCTGGGATGCCGCTATTATAATAAGGTTAATGATTTAGGTTCCTGTGGCGCTCAGGAGACTATTTCATGAATTGTTTACTTCTTTGGATCAGATCTGACTGAAGAAGGCAGGTTTCACTGATACACGTAATCTCATGCCCACCACCCTGGAAGGGCTCAATCCCTGTATGTAGCTGTCAGTTGAGCCCTCCTGTGTGCAGATCACCTGTGGTCTGACCATTGCGACCTCCGGTGATCCTGAGATATTTACTTAAAGGGAATCTGTCAGCAGGTTTTTGCAGTGTAAGGGCTCTTTCACATGCAGGGAACAATGTGAAGAGTTGTATTTGGATGATAACAGCGAGAACAGGCAGCAGCTGATGAGTATTTGTGAGCCACTGCCATAAATAAATAAAAGTAAAAATGATTTAGGGTTCCCCTGTATTTTTGATAACCAGCCAGGAAAAACTGACAGCTGCTGGCTGCAACCCTCAGCTGTCAGCTTCAGGAAGATTGGTTATGAAGATTAGAAGGGTCCCCAGGCCGTAATTTTTATTTCAATAAATACAGTGCGAGTAAGGGAGAATGATGTGAGCTGTCTTTATCACCCGGCGCGGTAGAAGAGCGCGAACTGTACCGCTGATTCCCAAGCACCGGTACGTGTCCCTCTGATGACACATGGGTGTCATCGCGGGACGCTTTGCGAGCCACGATTCTGTTTAAAAACTGACATATCAGCATGTTTTACCCACGGACAAACGATCCGTGAAAACACAAGGTGCACAGACCCACTCACTTGTGTGTGTGTGTGTGTGTGTGTGTGTGTGTGTGTGTGTGTCTCTCCGGTATGTGTGAAAACTCACCACACATACATGAAACTCTGACATGTGAAAGAGTCCTTATAGGAAGACCGCATAAGGTAGGGGTTAAAACACAGATTTCAATGATACCTCTCATCAACCTCTGAGATTTTGTTTGGTACAATGTTTGTTTTGGCACCAGGAGCTTATCATTGCTGTGACTAGCTGGTGTGAGCCTTGGTCCAACATTCCCCCTCCTGTGACAGGCAGCTCGTGGTCTATGGACATTAGGTTTTTGCAGAGCCTGTTGGTGGCGGGAGGCAGCTTTCTGAGCTCTGCTTCATTTTTAAATCTAAAAGATGTGGTTGACTGACGGGGGACTAAAGTTGTTCTAGAAAGTTTAAGCTGTCATTTTGGTTTTCGTTGTGAGTAATGCCATATAACTCGACTCCAGTAATATTCTGCTTGTGTTGAGATAAAATTTGCAGAGTGAAGTTTACTCCATTTTAGCGATAAAGCTTTTGGACTATTTCTAAGCAAGTGTCGTAGGGTTAGCGGCTGTAAGACCTCCATACTCCCTCTCTAGACCTTGCTGAGCCCGTGACTGCCTTACAGCTAACATCACCAGGCCTGTATACGTTATTAAAACTGGCAAATGTCTGCTTCACTTTTATACTTGACAGTCAAAGGAGCCGTCAAGAGGAAATTTACATTGACAGCTGTTATAAGGGTGTAGTAGCGGTTACAGTATTTCTTACTCTACCAGACACTATTATTTCACTGGCACATGAACATGTTGGCTTTGACATTAGTAATAATATATTTTTATTTCAATTTAGAGTTCTAATATTAACTTTGAAGAATCTTTGCCTATTTATTTATTTTTTATTCTAGATACCGTACTTTAGTCTAATCCTGGCCATGTATTAAAGACATCTGGCTATTGTCATCACCCCCAACTCCCTCATAAACCTGCAGGTTTAGATCAGCAGAGCATGCTTGTTTATTTTAGCTTGTAGAGGGATAAAGGGAAATTTTGGATTCCTTTGGCAGCATGTCTTCCTGAGGGACCAAAGAGTTTAACTAGATAAAATTAACATTCCAGATCATCATGTGCCACAAAAGAATCATTAGGCTGCTGCCACATGAGTATTATTTTGTCATCTGTCACTAGCTAATGTTTGGGACCACTTTAAGACTGCTGTAATATTGGCATATCTGTATTATGGCCACCGTGCCCAGACCACCTGCAATCAACTGAACAGTACCTGGAGCACCATGCGATTCTATAGTCAGTGGACTATTTGATTATACAGCTTTGATTTCTACTTTTTTTTTTTTTTCTTGCCATCTGGCAGTAATTGTGCCTTACTAATATATGCAAAATTATCCACAGACCTGATTCTTGAATAGTATCTTTTTCTTTCTTTCCCCATAGGTTTTTACTGCAATGTCATTTGAATGATGGATGCTGAATTATGAACGCTTTTCTTATATGTTCAATTTCTTTAGTAACCCATATAGGAATCATCATACCATACAGGAATTAATTTGTGAATACAATTTAATGCTTTTCGGAGATCATATTTTTTTTTGGGGGGGTGTCCATCATTATATCATTGCTTCTCAGCAGCATCTGTTATAAGGTTAACATTTAAAAAAGCTGTGGAGGGGATGAGTTTTAGGCCGGCGTCACACTGGCATATTGCATCCGATGCGAGAGCGTTGGATGCGATATGCTAATGACACTCGGCTCCTGCTCGCAGTAGAGCAGGAGCCGAGTGTCATGCGTCTGTGCTCCGATTCTCTCGCACAGGGAGGATCGGAGCACAGCTGCAGAGGAGGCGGAGAAATGAATTTCTCCATCTCCTCCATTGCTGGGGTCCGCTTATATCGCACATCACTCTGATGATATCCAAGTGATGTGCGTTGTCTCACTCGCACCCATAGGCTTATATGGTTGCGAGTGAGCCGAGAGTTTTCGTCGGTCCGAGACAATCGCAGCATGCTGCGATTGTCTCGGACCGAGGAAAACGGCTGACAGTCAGCTGGTGGGAGCTGCCCCATAGCTTAAAGGGAACCTGTCACCACGTTTTTGGAAGATGGGATAAAAATAGCGTTAAATAGGGGCAGAGGTGGGCGTTACATTAGTGTGTGTGTTATGCGTTTATTACCCACCTAAGTTGCCGAAATAACTTTGCAAAGTCTCCGTTTTCGCCTGTCAATCAGGCTGGTCAGGTCACATGGGCGTGGTGTCTTCACCCAGATTTGGCGTAGTTTTCCGTTGGTGGCGTAGTGGTGTGCGCATGCCCAAAGTCCGGAATCCTCTTCCAGGGGATTTAAAATAGCGCGGTGTTCGTTATTGCATTGGTGATCGGTGGGCGCGGCCATCTTTCTTTGGCCGCGCGTGCGCAGAAGCGGCGCTCTGCTGGCCGCGGCTTCAGGAAAATGGCCGCGGGATGCCGCGCGTGCGCAGATGGATATCGCGGCGGCCATTTTCCTGAAGCCGCGGCCAGCAGAGCGCCGCTTCTGCGCACGCGCGGCCAAAGGAAGATGGCCGCGCCCACCGATCACCAATGCAATAACGAACACCGCGCTATTTTAAATCCCCTGGAAGAGGATTCCGGACTTTGGGCATGCGCACACCACTACGCCACCAACGGAAAACTACGCCAAATCTGGGGGAAGACAACGCCCATGCGACCTGACCAGCCTGATTGACAGGCGAAAACGGAGACTTTGCAAAGTTATTTCGGCAACTTAGGTGGGTAATAAACGCATAACACACACACTAATGTAACGCCCACCTCTGCCCCTATTTAACGCTATTTTTATCCCATCTTCCAAAAACGTGGTGACAGGTTCCCTTTAACATTGGTCCGAGTGCAATGCGATTTTTTTTTTTTTTTTATGGCATTGCACTCGGCCGTTTAAAACGCCAGTGTGACGCCGGCCTTACTGTGCATGCATGGCAGAATGTTGCATCACTAATGAATAACTTGGTGTTAATTTATATTAGTGTTTTTATCCTTTTTAATATTAAATTGCGTTTGCTGTTGGATACTAATATGCATTATAGATCATTTTCTCTTACAGGACCACCATACTAATAACTATGCCATATTGATATTTTTTAGGGGCACTTTTGAATGACAAAGCGGAGTCACAAACGACTTGTCTACCTAAAGTATCTGGGCTGGAGCGCAGCCAAGAGCTGAACACGGAAGTTCCCTATATTCCTCCTGTGCATAGTCCACAACCACCTCCTGCTGCTATTGTCACTTCTGCCTCATCCACACCAGCCTCTAGTACCCGGGCCAGCCCACTAGTAAAGAAAGAGCCGACCCTTGTAGCTCCAGCTCCACCACGACTTACACCACAACCCCAACCTCGTCCACAGTCCCGACCTTTGTCTCAACCTCAGTTGTTACCCCCAGAACTCCGAACTCAGAATCATATCCCTTCACACCTGAGTTACCCTGTACATCCGCAGCACAACGGCATCGCAAGCATCAGGTAATGTGAAGAAGAAAATTACAATGACACTGCTAGAGTTCTATTAGAATTATAGAATGTTAGAGTTGGAGGGGACCTCCACGGTCATCGTGTCCAACACCCTGCTCAATGTAGGATTGTCTGTCTAGCCTCTGTTTGAAGACTTCAAGTTGAATGAGAACTCACCACCTCTCGTGGCACCCTGTTCCACTTACTGATCGCCCTAACTGTCAAAAAGATTTTTCTAATATCTAATCTGTATCTTCTCCCTTTTAGTTTCATTCCATTGCTTCTCGTGTTTACATGTGCAAATGAGAATAAAGATGATCCTGCTACACTGTGACATCCCTTCAGATATTTGTAGACAGATATTAAGTCTCCTCTTAGTCTTTTTTGCACACTAAACATTCCCAGATCCTTTAACCGTTCCTCGTAAGACATAGTTTGCAGTCCGCTCACCATCCTGGCAGCTCTTTAACCCCTTTCTGACATTAGACGTATTATCACGTCGAGGTGGGGTGAGCCCGTATGACCACCGACGGGATAGTACGTCATATGCGATCGGCCGCGCTCACGGGGGAGCGTGGCCAGGTGTCAGCTGACATCCGGCACTATGTGCCAGGAGCGGTCACGGACCCATTAACACCCGGAACACTGCGATCAAACATGATCGCAGCATTCCGGCGGCATAGGGAAGCATTGCGCAGGGAGGGGGCTTCTTGCTTGCTTCCCTGAGACCCACGGAGCAACGCGATATGATCGCGTTGCTCCGAGGGTCTCCTACCTCCTTCTCCCTGCAGGCCCGGATCCAAAATGGCCACGGGGCTGCTTCCGGGTCCTGCAGGGAGGTGGCTTACAAGCGATCTGACACGGTGCTGTGCAAAGTGTCAGATCACTGATCTGACACTAGTGTGATGTAAAAAAGTTTTAAAAAAAACATATTTACATGTGTAATAAAAAAATGAATAAAAAAATCCTAAATAAAGGGGAAAAAAATATTATTCCAATAAATACATTTCTTTAAATAAAAAAGCAATAAAAGTACACATATTTAGTATCGCCGCGTCCGTAACGACCCAACCTATAAACTGTCCCACTGTTTAACCCCTTCAGTGAACACCGTCACAAAAAAAGAGGCAAAAAACAACGCTTTATTATCATACCACCGAACAAAGTGGAATAACACACGATCAAAAGAAAGGATCTAAATATCCATGGTACCGCTGAAAATGTCATCTTCCCCCGCAAAAAACGAGCCACCATACAGCGTCATCAGTGAAAAATTAAAGTTATAGTCCTCAGAATAAAGCGATGCAAAAATAATTATTTTTTATATAAAACAGTTTTTATCGTATAAAAGCGCCAAAACATAAAAAATATGACATAAATGAGGCATCGCTGTAATCGTACTGACACGAAGAATAAAACTGCTTTATCAATTTTACCAAACGAGGAACGGTATAAACGTGCCCCCCCCCCCCCCAAATGAAATTCATGAATAGCTGGTTTTTGGTCGTTCTGCATCACAAAAATCTGAATAAAAAGCGATCACAAAATGTCACGTGCCCAAAAATGGTTCCAATAAAAACGTCAACTCGTCCCACAAAAAACAAGACCTCACATGACTCTGTGGACCAAAATATGGAAAAATTATAGCTCTCAAAATGTGGAGACACAAAAACTATTTTTTGCAATAAAAAGCGTCTTTTAGTGTGTGACAGCTGCCAATCATAAAAATCCGCTAAAAAACCCGCTCTAAAAGTAAATCAAACCCCCCTTCATCACCCCCTTAGTTAGGGAAAAATAATCAAATTAAAAAAATGTTTTAATTTCCATTTTCCCGTTAGGGTTGGGGCTAGGGTTAGGGTTGGGGCTAAAGTTAGGGTTGGGGCTAAAGTTAGGGTTTGGATTACATTTACGGTTGGGATTAGGGTTAGGGGGTGTGGTTAGGGTTACCGCTGGGGTTAGGGGTGTGTTTGGATTAGGGTTTGTTATAATTGGGGGGTTTCCACTGTTTAGGCACATCAGGGGCTCTCCAAACGCGACATAGTGTCCGATCTCAATTCCAGCCAATTCTGCGTTGAAAAAGTAAAACAGTGCTCCTTCCCTTCCGAACTCTCCCGTGCGCCCAAAAAGGGGTTTACCACAACATATGGGGTATCAGCGTACTCAGGACACATTGGACAACAACTTTTGGGGTCCAATTTCTCCTGTTACCCTTGGGAAAATACAAAACTGGGGGCTAAAATTTTTGTGCAAAAAAAATATATATTTTTTTTTTTATTTTCACGGCTCTGCGTTATTAACTGTAGTGAAACATTTGGGGGTTCAAAGTTCTCACAACACATCTAGATAAGTTCCTTGGGGGGTCTAGTTTCCAATATGGGGTCACTTATGGGGGGTTTCTACTGTTTAGGTACATCAGGGGCTCTGCAAATGCAACGTGACGCCTGCAGACCAATCCATATAAGTCTGCATTCCAAACGGCGCTCCTTCCCTTCCAAGCTCTGCCATGTTGCCCAAACGGTGATTCCCCCCCACATATGGGGTATCTGCATACTCTGGACAAATTAAACAACAACTTTTGGGGTCCAATTTCTCCTGTTACCCTTGGGAAAATACGAAACTGGGGGCTAAAAAACTATTTTTGTGGGGGAAAAAAAAATAATTTTTGTTTTCACGGCTCTGCGTTATAAACTTCTGTGAAGCACTCTGTGGGTCAAAGTGCTTACCACACATCTAGATAAGTTCCTTAGGGGGTCTACTTTCCAAAATGGTGTCACTTGTGGGGAGTTTCAATGTTTAGGCACATCAGGTTCTCTCCAAACGCGACATGGCGTCCTATCTCAATTCCAGTCAATTTTGCATTGAAAAGTCAAATGGCGCTCCTTCCCTACCGAGCTCTGCTGTGCACCCAAACAGTGGTTTACCCCCACATA
The DNA here is from genome assembly GCF_051348905.1 of Ranitomeya variabilis. NCBI lineage: Eukaryota > Metazoa > Chordata > Amphibia > Anura > Dendrobatidae > Ranitomeya > Ranitomeya variabilis. The sequence goes on from NC_135232.1 coordinate 256,119,537, forward strand.
TGGGGTATCCGCGTACTCAGGACAAATTGCACAACAACTTTTGGGGTCCAATTTCTCCTGTTACCCTTGGTAAAATAAAACAAATTGGAGCTGAAGTAAATTTTTTGTGAAAAAAATAAGTTAAATGTTCATTTTTATGTTTTATTTTTTTTTAACATTCCAAAAATTCCTGTGAAACACCTGAAGGGTTAATCTTCTTGAATGTGGTTTTGAGCACCTTGAGGGGTGCAGTTTTTAGAATTTTGTCACACTTGGGTATTTTCTATCATATTGACCCCTCAAAGTGACTTCAAATGAGATGTGGTCCCTAAAAAAAAAATGGTGTTGTAAAAATGAGAAATTGCTGGTCAACTTTTAACCCTTATAACTCCGTAACAAAAAAAAAATTTTGGTTCCAAAATTGTGCTGATGTAAAGTAGACATGTGGGGAAATGTTACTTAAGTATTTTGTGTGACATATCTCTGTGACTTAAGGGCATAAAAATTCAAAGTTGGAAAATTGCGAGATTTTCAAAATTTTCGCCAATTTTCCGTGTTTTTTTTTTTTTCATAAATAAATGCAGGTAATATCAAAGAAATTTTACCACTATCGTGAATTTCAATATGTCACGAGAAAACAGTGTCAGAATCATCAGGATCCATTGAAACGTTCCAGAGTTATAACCTCCATAAAGGGACAGTGGTCAGAATTGCAAAAATTGGCTCGGTCATTAACGTGCAAACTACCCTTGGGGGTAAAGGGGTTAAACTTGCTCCAGTTTTTCAATGTCTTTTTTAAAGTTTGATCCCCCACACCTGGGCACAGTATTCCAGATGAGGTCTGACCAAGGAGGAGTAGAGGGGGATAATTACTTCACGTGATCTAGACTCTACGCTTCTCTTAATACATCCTAGAGCTGTTTGCCTTTTTTGCTGCTGCATCACACTGTTGACTGAAGTGCAGTCTGTGATCTATTTGCATACCTAAGTCTTTCTCACACTTTCTGTTGCTTAGTTCTATCTTTTTCACTCTGTAAATGTAATTTTCGTTTTTCTTGCCCAGATGTAGAATCTTGCATTTCTCCCTGTTACATGCCATTCTATTAGTCGCCGCCAATTGTTCAAGCTTACCTAGATCCTTCTTAATCCTTTCTCTGTCTTCTCTAGTGTTGGCTATCCATCCTAGCTTTGCATCGTTTGCAAATTTTGATCAGTTTACCTTCAGTTCCCTTATCTAGATCATTTATAAAAATGTTGAACACTAGGGCCAGAATAGTCTTGTGGTACCCCACTTGAAACACTCTTCCAATTGGATGTGCAACCATTTATTACCACTCTTCAAGTATGATCACTGAGCCAGTTATGAATCCACCTAACCCTAGGCTTGTCATGTTGTTTGCATGCGTCATATATTTTCCTATACATATGAAAATCATAGAAAGAAATACCCTTGTTTTGAGGAATATAGCATTTAGTGTTGATATTTCAAAATACTTTTGTAAATTCTGAATTTTTTGTTTTCTTTTCTCCCACCATGCAGCCGGAGCAGTAGTGCAAGCAGTGCAGCAAGTATCGGCCTCCCCAAGCACCTACCGTCTTCCCCCCAGATCCCTTCTCACCACCCTGCTGGACCGGGTCTGCCCCTCTCCATACCCAACCTTGCTACCTCGCACTTTGCTATTAGATCTCAAACCCAGCACCATCCGGCCATGTTTGCTACCCCTCCTTCACTGCCGCCACCATCTTTACCTACTAATGGCCTTGTAATTCCCAGCCACCCTGCTGGAGCAGGATATTCGGGTAAGTATAGCTGTACTTCTGTGTGGTTTGGAGTGTATGCTGTGGGACAGAGTAGAGAAGTTATCATGGTGTGTGTTCTCTGCAAGACTCCTAGGTCCATCATGTGGCAACGGTCTCATAGAAAATGTGTCCTTTTTTATTTTAGTGATAAATTGAATTTTTTGCAACATGGCCACACTTTCTCTGACAACCATTTTGACACATGAGACCTATTGTTTCTCATATCTGTGAAATACTTAAGTGAAGAATAGCAGCTACTAAACTTCTTCTCAGTACATTAATTAGTACGATGACCGGGCTGAACATTTACCAAGTTTCCATGACATGGAACGCACTTTTTACGGATTTCTCTACGAATGTACCAACTTATGTCTTAAAACAAATCTGAGGATCTGAACTGATTACCAATATGTAACCGTTAATACTGTAATAGTTTACATTAGTCCATAAGCTTGGATTAACTCTTGATTTCCAGAATAAAGCTGTTTTAGCAACCTTTTTGACACCCCTTGTTTTTTATTACTACTGGAAATACCTGACCTTTCATACTTTCGACTTATTTTGATATTAAACCCTTTTAAAAAGTCATGTCTGAGAATTTTAATAACTGGCTGAATGGGCTTAGGAAATTTTCTGCCATGAATGGCCATTTAGAAAGTAACACCTTTCGGGTTTGGGTGCAACGGCTATCCGTGCTCAGACCTGTGATATGTCAGTAAGTCCCTTTTCGGTATATATTCGATCTTTATCTACAAGCTGGTACAGTTTGAGGAACTCGGAAATTGTGAATTAATCTCTGCTTTGCACACTTTCCAGTAATACGAAACAACAATGTGCAGAGCCTTGAACTTTAAAGTAAACTTCAAATTCATTATATTTTTTATATAAATATATTAAATCTGTTCACATTAAAGGGGTTCTCCCCCCCCCCCCCCCCAAACAAAATTTATTTTTAATCAATTGATCCTGGAAGAATAATTCCACAATTGGATGTGTTTAAGTAAAATTTCCTCGTGCTGAGATAATCTTAAACATGTGCCCCTGCTGTGTACTGTGTAATGGCCGTGTCTGACTGTACAGGGACGTGGTCTGATCATACCACATCTCCTGGGCAGTGGAGGAAGGAAAAGAGTATACAGACATTACAGTAAGGGATCGCAAATAATTATTTGAAGTAAAACATTGTTTAATAGGCAATGAAATGTTTCACTTCACGAAAAGAATCAGCTGGGATCCTGTGCTGTAGTGTCTGTATACTCTTTTCCTCCCCCCCAGGAGATGTGGTATGATCAGACCATGTCCCTGAACGATCAGACAAGGCCATTACACAGCACACAGCAGGGGCACATTTATAAGATTATCTCAGCACAGGAACATTATAATTAAACACATCCAATTGTGGAAGTAATTATTCTAAGATGTATTGAATAAAATAACCTTTTGTTCATGGGACGACCCCTTTGGTTACCGTCTCACATACGATTTACCAACGATCACGACCAGCGATACGACCTGGACGTGATCGTTGGTAAGTGGTTGTGTGGTCGCTGGGGAGCTGTCACACAGACCGCTCTCCAGCGACCAACGATGCCGAGGTCCCGGGTAACCAGGGTAAACATCGGGTTACTAAGCGCAGGGCCGCGCTTAGTAACCCGATGTTTACCGTGGTTACCAGCGTAAAAGTAAAAAAAAAAAAAAACGTACATACTCACCATCTGATGTCCGTCAGGTCCCTTGCCGTCCGCTTCCTGCTCTGACTGAGATCCGGCCGTACAGTGAGAGCAGAGCACAGCGGTGACGTCACCGCTGTGATCTGCTCTCACTTTCCGGCCGGCAGACAGTCGGAGCGGGAAGCAGACGGCAAGGGAAGGGACCTGACGGACATCAGATGGTGAGTATGTACGGTTTGTTTTTTTTTACTTTTACGCTGGTAACCACGGTAAACATCGGGTTACTAAGCGCGGCCCTGCGCTTAGTAACCCGATGTTTACCCTGGTTACAAGCGAACGCATCGCTGGATCGCTGTCACACACAACGATCCAGCGATGACAGCGGGAGATCCAGCGACGAAAGAAAGTTTCAAACGATCTGCTACGACGTATGATTCTCAACAGGGTCCCTGATCGCTGCTGCGTGTCAGACACTGCGAGATCGTAACTATATCGCTAGAACGTCACGAATCGTGCCGTCGTAGCGATAAAAATGCCACTGTGTGACGGTACCCTTTCACTCAGATCCGCTGGTACAGTATCATTCGGAGGCTCTTTATAGGACCATCAAAATTCAGTACTCGCCTGTGTCAAATGTAGTCAGTAAAGGAACATGAATACAACCTCCCACTCACCGTAAGATCGTCGGCAGAGTGATGGCTGGATGAATGCTTTGGATGTTTGATATCTGTATCCATTTAATGTTTGTTTTGGGGTTTTTGTTTAATATATATTTATCATTATTTTTATTTATTTTTTTTTTTAAATCTAGTGGCTTGTAACCTTTTCCCATTTAGAATCAATACCCTAAAGTTATGTAATTTTAAATCGCAGATTTTTGGGGGTATTTTTACACCAGTGTCCAGTTTAAGGTTAATTCCTCTGGTCCCTAGCCACTGTTCAGACCTGTATTTGGGATGCGGGTTGGGATTAGATGGGTGTGCCTTGTTGTTCTGCTTTATTAAAAGCCCCAATGTGTTTTCTCCTGAGATGACTCATGGTGTTCTTTCTTGTCTTTAGATACCAGCCTGTTGATATCATTCAACCAACCAATCATGTATTGCCAGCCTCATTCGGGGATTCTGATTGGTACTTTGTCACAGGCATCTCTCTTACCTCCACCAATGAGTCCTCACGTAGAAAACCACCACAGCATGACCTGCAGAAACAGGGAATGCCAGGTGAATATCTGCGCTTTTTCCTACTATTATTTTGGGGAAACTGATGGGCCGATGGGCCTCTGTGTTCTTTTTGTCTTTCTGTCTCTTGCAGATCATGAACTTCTCAGGCAGGAGCTGAATAATCGTTTTCTGGTCCAGACCTCGGATCGGGCCGGTGGCCCCCTCAGCTCTGTGCCATTGCTGAGGGCGGAATTTCACCAGCACCAACACACGCACCAACACACGCACCAGCACACATTTACCCCCTTCACATCCAGCCTACCCCCAGCGCAGCTTATGCCGCCAAATGCACCCCCCATGGTGCGTACCCCAGCTCGAAATGTGAGGATAAGTAGAGCACCTAAGTCCAAATTCCCTTCCCTCCCCCTCTACTTATTGCTGGTGAAATGTAGTCTGTTTCTAGACATTTACCATTGGCACAACATTAACACTTCTTTTCACAGCAGGTTACTAACTTTTAGGGTCGTTACTTGTTCTTGTAATGCCTTATCTATTTGCCTGTCAAATTTAGCACATTTGTATGTATAGACCAGAGAATTATCAGCGCCTTTCTGGACTAGATATAGTTGGAGGGTAGTGGTTCATCTTCAAGCTTTTTCTTAATTTACACTTTTCATCTTCTTAATATCCATTCAGCCAACTTGATACTTTATAAAACTTACGGTATATATGCCTAGTATTGATTTTTTTTTTACTAACTATACAATATAATGATTTGCCGAATTTGGTAGTCTACTATGATTTTTTTTAAACGATATATATTTTAGTAATGGGTCAAATGAATAATTTTTCTCAAAAGTTTTATTCTACGTAAAACTCCTTTTAAAGGTTGATTTATCCAATATGGACTATAGTTAATGGTGGACATGACTTGTTATTGGCATAGACCGAATACTGCTGGCAGCTAATACAGACTGATCATGAATGCTACTGCCCTGTTTTCCTGCCTTGCACTGACTTGCTGTTGTTTTCTCTTTCATTTTAGTTTGAGAAGTACGCTCCGAAGTTAGACAGCCCGTATTTTCGTCATACCAGCGTGAGTTCATTGTCTTTTCACAGCAATCTACAATGCTTGCACCTAAAACTTATTTATTATAGTGAATCTGCAATTTTCTGTCATTTCTGTTCACTAAAGAGTATTTCCTGCTGCCTTAATTGAGTAATGATGGTGAGCATATCCGCTTCAAACTCCCGCAGTGGCGCCATAAATGCTTTTATAGAATAATCTGATGATATTTGTTTGCAGTTTTTCTAATTTAACTGGGGATTCTTAACCCCTTCACTACCTGGCGATTTTCCGTTTTGTTTTTTTGGGGGTTTTTTTCCATTCTCCCTTTTTTTTCCAAAGCCATAACTGTTTTTTTTTTTCTGGCCATATAGCAATTTGTGGTCTTGTTTTTTGCAGGACGAGTTCTATTTTGAATGACACCTTTTATTTTACCATATAGTGTACTGGAAAATTTCCAAGTTTGTTGAAATTGCAAAAAAAAAGTACAATTCCACAGTTGTGGGTTTTTTTTGTTTGTTTTTTCATTTACCATGTTCACTGTATGGTAAACTGACCTGACAGTATGATTCCCCAGGTCAGCACAAGTACACAAATACCAAACGTGCGTGTGTGTGTGCTAATGTCAGGGGCGGACTAGGACTAAAATTCAGCCCTGGCATTTGAAATTACACAGGCCCACTTGTCACATGGTGACTGTATAATATCTTTGTACACTTGTAGGCAGGGCCAGTTTTAGGCAAAGTGGGGCCCTACGCCTAGGCAAAGTTTAAAATGGGGCCCCAAATGCTAGCATATTGCACATCACACAAAAGCATTTCGGTTGTATTTAAAAGCGCTGAGTTCAGGCCGCTAAATGAGTTTGATCGACAATACTGAAGTTGTTCTACGCTTGTTTCCCAGCCTCTTTCCACCAGTTGAGGAATAATGATGGGACAGAACGATCACCAACAGATCACCATACAGTATCATGTTATCAGCAGCACATCTACAGTTTACGCTGGCGATGTGCTGCTGGAACAAAAATCATTGTTCTCAGCAGCACAATCTGAATATGCAGCATTTTACTTGTTTAGTAAAATACACCCCATAGTCCTCCATATATTATAATGTGCACCACAGTCCTCCACATAGTATAATACACTCCCTATAGTCCTCCATCTATTAAAATGCAGTGATCAGTCCTCCATATAGCATAATACACTCCTCATAGTGCTCCATATTGTTTAATGCACCGCCATAGTCATCCATGTAGTACAATTCACTTTCCATAGTATAATGCACCCCATATTTCTTTATATAGTATAACGTATTCCCCATAGTCCTCGATACAGTAGAATGCAGCCCACATATAGTATAATGCAGCCACCACCCTACAGAATATAATGCAGCCACCCCAGAGTATAATGCAGCCACCCCATAGAACATTATACAGCCCACCTCCCCATAATATATAATGTAGCCCCCATAGAATATAATGCAGCCCCCCATAGTATATAACACCGCCTCCCCCATAGAATATAATATACCCCCATAGTATACAGCACAGCCCACGTAGCAGTATACAGCACAGCCCACGTAGCAGTATACAACACAGCCCACTTAGCAGTATACAGCACTGCCCACACAGTAGTATATAGCACTGCCCACGCAGTAGTATATAGCACTGCCCACGCAGTAGTATATAGCACTGCCCACGCAGGAGTATACAGCACAGCCCACGCAGTAGTATACAGCACAGCCCACGCAGTAGTATACAGCACAGCCCATGCAGTAGTATACAGCACAGCCCGCGCAGTAGTATACAGCACAGCCCACGCAGTAGTATACAGCACAGCCCATGCAGTAGTATACAGCACAGCCCGCGCAGTAGTATACAGCACAGCCCACGCAGTAGTATACAGCACAGCCCACGCAGTAGTATACAGCACAGCCCACGCAGTAGTATACAGCACAGCCCACGCAGTAGTATACAGCACAGCCCACGCAGTAGTATACAGCACTGCCCACGCAGTAGTATACAGCACTGCCCACGCAGTAGTATACAGCACTGCCCACGCAGTAGCATACAGCACTGCCCACGCAGTAGTATACAGCACTGCCCACGCAGTAGTATACAGCACAGCTCACATCTCTCCTCCCCCCTAGAATGGCCCCACAGTCCTGTAAAAAACAAAACAAAGCTCCTCACCTCCCCTCATGCCCGCGGTGCTCCCTGCTCCTGTCTCGGAGGCTGCCGCTGCACTGCCTGGGACACAGTGAGTTCACGCGCACCCACAGTGTCAGAGGCAGAGCGGGTGCATTCAACTGTATCGGCGTCATAGACGCCGGTATAGTTGAATGCTTCGGCGCTGGGGGAGGGAAGGGTGAGTCGGCGACCCACTACTGGCACCGGTCCTTCTTGCATTTGCCAGAACTGCCCGATGGCCAGTCCGGCCCCGGCTAATGTGCATGTTGTGTGTGCAATAAAATACTTGCCGATCGCTGTCTTCTCCTGTTCCCAGCACTGCTCCTATCCTCTCCATCATGTAACCGCAACTGTTTGTCAGCTCACACCTTGGACAGTTAGCTTCTTTCTTAGTGGAAGCCTACGAGAACCTCTTTCTGAGTTTCATAAGCTTGCATTGAGAAAATGACCTCCGGTCCACAAAGAAGATACTGTGAGCCAGCAGGTCATGTGATGCAGGAGAGGACCATAGTAGTTCTGGGAACTGCAGGAAACAGTGATGGGTTAGTATTTAGTTGTATGCACTGTAAACACATTGCTGATTGGTAATAGACGGGCCAATAGAAAATATTAAAATGCTGGATTTGTACTCTGTTGCTAAAATACAATGCATTTGTAAGAAAATTAGTATTCGAATAAAAAAGTTGAATGTGTTGGGTTTAGGCTGGTTTCACGCTTGCGGCTTGAGCAGGATTGTTGATATTATGTCGACTGCTACCTGGTCAGGAAGAGCTTGGACCTTTAAATAAGCCTGTCACTGCATAATTCTCTGAAGTAACAGCATTGCACCTTTAGTTTCCAAATCCAGTACTATGTGGACATGTATATGTGAACGATTTTGGCCGAGACGGCACTGTACAAATTAAGGCATCTATGTCAATCAAGTTGATGTTAGAGCTAACTGGCCTGACTGAGTGAATGGGCACCTCACCGCAGAACACTGCCCAATTTACACCTAGCAAGTAATTTACATAAAGCTTCAAGAAAAAAATTCTACTAATCTCAACCACAGATTTGGCAACTATAGTTGTGATGCCATTGCCCTGCATGGTGGTGTTACTTTAGAACTGGATTTTGTGCTGACACTCTCTGTAACACCGTACATTGTACATTGTCCCTGCAAATATTTTAATGTAAAATTCTTAATTATTAAAGTAAAACAGTTAAAGGATTTGTTAGTTTCTTATTAAATCACTGTACATCTTTCAGTAATTCTTTGTCCAGGGTCCATGTTCCATAAGAATGGATTTTTTTTTTTTACACTCATTCTGAATAATAAGGCTGATTATAATACATATCCAATACACTTTGAAGTACAAGTAAGTTTAGCTGGTCCTATTATTATTATTATTATAGCACCATTCCTGAGCTTTCAGGTGACTTTTATGTTTGCATATTATAGTAGCAATCAGTCTTATGCATGTCCCTAAGTAATATTGTCTGTTCTTCTTCCAGTTCTTTCCATCATATACTTCTCCAATGCCTGGAATGCCCACAATGCTTCCACATTCAGGTCCTTTTAGTTCTTTGCAGGGAGCTTTTCAGCCTAAGGTGAGTGCATGTCACTGCTCTGTTTTAAGGGGTTCTGAAGGTTAAAATTACATAATGATCTTAATCATCTTATCTTTGTACATATTTGGTCTTTAGTGCTGATGTCTGTAGGTTTTTTTGTGTTTTTGGTGGGGAGGGGTGAAAATAATAAACTTTACATAGTTAGAAAGTGCTATCCACAAATTTGCAAAAGGAAGCTAATCTTCTTTCCTTTACCCACAACAGACCTCAAATACTATTGATGTCGCAACTAGGCCTGGAGCAGTACATCCCACCCTCCTACAAAAGACTCCTGGGGTTTGTATATCTTTGTATAAACATTGTAACAAATATGCCATCCTCTCCTTAGACAATATTCTCATTTATGTTTTCACATTCTCTTTGTTTCATTAGACAAACAGAAATTGCATGCAAAACCGAACCATGACATTACTAATGCAGATGGAAGCAGAGGATCCCATTATTCTGTCTGGGTTTCGTTATATCAGTTTTAAGTCTGAAACCAAATGCAACCCAGACAGATCCCATAATTAGCAATTGGATCCCTGTAATTCTTTTTGTATCAGTAAATCAGCAGATCCATTTTTGCAGATTTATTCAATTTGTCAGTTCCATTAAAGAGAACAGACAAATGGAAACGTGAACTTAGCCTAACATTGCTACTGTTTAATACTACTGCTAAAAGTGAGTAACCTGAAATATAATGCTTACTTTCTTGTTTTTGGACCTGTTTGAGTAATTTAATTTTCCTTTTTTTACCTTTGTAATAAAAATATTGTTTGGTTCCTCTTTGAGACAAGCTAACCGCTTAGTTTTCTTTCACACTTCCGTCGGTACGGGGCCGTCACAAAGCGTCGGCGCAACATACCGACGGACAGTAGTGATTTTCTGCACAACGTGGGCAGCGGACGCAGTGTTTCAACGCGTCCGCTGCCCATAGTAAACTCCCAGGGATGAGGGGGTGGCGTTACGCCCGGGCATGCGCAGTTTAAAATGCAGGACACGACATATGAAAAAAACGTTCCCTTGAACGTTTTTTCGCTGCGACGGTCCGCCAAATACCGACGCATCCAGTGCACGACGGACACGACGTGTGGCCATACGTCGCGATCCGTCGGCAATACAAGTCTATGGGGAAAAAAACGCATCCTGCGGTCACATTTGCAGGATGCGTTTTTTTCCCAAAACGACGCATTGTGACGGATCTAAAAAGACGGAAGTGTGAAAGTAGCCTTAGCTAGAGCACTCTTGGTGGGAATCTGTCAATAGGGTTAATCCTCTTAAAGGGAACCTGTCACCCCGTTTTTTCCGTATAAGATAAAAATACCGTTAAATAGGGCCTGATCTGTGCGTTACAATAGTGTATTTTGTGTACCCTGATTCCCCACCTATGCTGCCGAAATACGTTACCAAAGTCACCGTTTTCGCCTGTCAATCAGGCTGGTCAAATGGGCGTGGTGACATCGCTGTTTCTTCCTCCAGATCTTGCTTATTTTTCCGTTGGTGGCGTAGTGGTTTGCGCATGCCCAACTGCCGAATCCACTGCACAGGTGAGGAAAAAGAGCGCGATCTGCGCTATCCCCCTGGTGATCGGTGGGGGCGGCCATCTTCCTGAGGCCACGCGTGCGCAGATGGAGCGCTCTGCTGCCTGGGGCTTCAGGAAAATGGCCGCGGGATGCCGCGCGTGCGCAGATGGAGATCACGGCGGCCATTTTCCTGAAGCCGATATGCAAACTCGACTTCAGGAAAATGGCCGCCGCGATCACCATCTGCGCACGCGCGGCATCCCGCGGCCATTTTCCTGAAGCCCTGGGCAGCAGAGCGCTTCATCTGTGCACGCGCGGCCTCAGGAAGATGGCCGCCCCCACCGATCACCAGGGGAATAGCGCAGATCGCGCTCTTTTTCCTCACCTGTGCAGTGGATTTGGCAGTTGGGCATGGGCAAACCACTATGCCACCAACGGAAAAATAAGCAAGATCTGGGGGAAGAAACAGCGATGTCACCACGCCCATCCGACCAGACCAGCCTGATTGACAGGCGAAAATGGCGACTTTGGTAACGTATTTCGGCAGCATAGGTGGGGAATCAGGGTACACAAAATACACTATTGTAACGCACAGCTCAGGCCCTATTTAACGGTATTTTTATCTCCTATGGAAAAAACTGGGTGACAGGTTCCCTTTAAGCCACCTGGGCATGCAGGTCATATGAAAGTATAATTTAATTCAATTTTCTGCCCGGAATATGATATCTTATTACAGAGTAATCAGTCTGTCTTAAGGGGATGTCCAGTCCAAAGTAAGTCTGCAGTCACTCTGTGTCACTGCAGACTTATGATCCCCCCCCAGCACACACACTGTGCTCTGCAGGGATTCACCGGTATCTAAGCCGGGACCGGTGGGTACATATGCATTATATACTTCCAAGCAGAGCCCAGCACGTGGGTGCAGCCTTGCTCCATACACTTGTATTGAGGGAGGCTACGTCACAAGTCAGAGTGTGGCCTTGCTCTATACAAATGTATAGAGTGAAGCCACGTACACTAGTCAGGCTTTGGCCGGGAGTATGCATAGTGCATACATACACGCCGGTCCTGGCTCAGAAACCATCAAATCCTCGCAGTGCACAGATTATGCACTTGGATTCATAAGTCTGCAGTTGCTCTGAGTGACTGCAGACTTACCATTTTGGACCAGACAACCCTTTAATAGGAAAATGAGCTGTTAAGATCAATGGGCCAGACATACACTGCTCAAAAAAATAAAGGGAGCACTAAAATCGCCACATCCTAGATATCACTGAATGAAATATTCCAGTTGTAAATCTTTATTGATTACATAGTGGAATGTGATGAGAACAATAAAACCTAAAAATTATCAACTTAAATCACAACTGATATCCCACAGAGGTCTGGAGTTGGAATGATGCTCAAAATCAAAGTGGAAAATGAAGTTACAGGCTGATCCAACTTCGGTGGAAATGCCTCAAGACAATTAAATGATGCTCAGTAGTGTGTGTGGCCTCCACGTGCCTGTATGACCACCCTACAACGCCTGGGCATGCTCCTGATGAGGCGGCGTATTGTCTCCTAAAGGGATCTCCTCCCAGACCTGGACTAAAGCATCCGCCAACTCCTGGACAGTCTGTGGTGGATGGTGCGAGACATGATGTCCAGATGTGTTCAGTCGGATTCAGGTCTGGGGAAAGGGCGGGCCAATCCATAGCTTCAATGCCTTCATCTTGCAGGAACTGCTGACACACTCCAGCCACATGGGGTCTGACATTGTACTGCATTAGGAGGAACCCAGGGCCAACCACACCAGCATATGGTCTCACAAGGGGTCTGAGGATCTCATCTCTGTACCTAATGGCAGTCAGGCTACCTCTGGATGCCACCCCACACCATTACTAACCCACTGCCAAACCGGTCATGCTGAAGGATGTTGCAGGCAGCAGATCGCTCCCCAATGGCGTCTCCAGACTCTGTCACGTCTGTCACATGTGCTCAGTGTGAACCTGCTTTCATCTGTGAAGACCACAGGGCGCCAGTGGCGAATTTGCCAATCCTGGTGTTCTGTGGCAAATGCCATGCGTCCTGCACGGTCCTCATGGAGTCGGTTTTTAACCATTTGTGCAGACACATGCACATTTGTGGCCTGCTGGAGGTAATTTTGCAGGGCTCTGGCAGGTCTCCTCCTGTTCCTCCTTGCACAAATGCGGAGGTAGCGGTCCTGCTGCTGGGTTATTGCCCTCCTACGGCCCCCTCAACGTCTCCTGGTGTACTGGCCTGTCTCCTGGTAGCGCCTCCACCCTCTGGACACTACGCTGACAGACACAGCAAACCACCTTGCCATCACAAGTGTGAAAGCACCACCATCATTCAAAAGTGACCAAAACGTGAACCAGAAAGCATTGGTACTGAGATGTGGTCTGTGGTCACCACCTGAAGAACCATTCCTTTGAGTGTGTTTTGATAATTGCCAATAATTTCCATTTGTTGTCTATTCCATTTGCACAACAGCATGAGAAATTGATTGTCAAACAGTGCTGATTCCTAAGTGGACAGTTTGATTTCACAGAAGTTTGATTTACTTGGAGTTATATTCTGTTGTTTAAGTGTTCCCTTTATTTTTTTGAGCAGCGTAGTTCTCCCTGAGAATCAACCTTTAGAGCTTATTTTAAATAAGAAGTGTTATCAGTGTGGATCAAGTAATGCCTGACAGTTTGCTCTCCTGATCTCACCGCAGAGCTGCATGATTATTACTAAAGCAGTACAGGAGAGCTGAACGTTCTCATTACAAACATATCTGCACCTCTCTCACAATGCAGTCCGCTCATCTGCAGACCTGCGCGTGACTACAACTAACACTTCTTTAGTTTCCATTTTACAGTCAACCATTGTGGGGATGGGGCAGTACAGTAGAACTTTGTATCATTACAAACACATTTCTAGTTGTAGCTCTGCTCATAGAATTGTCAGTTCAGCCGTGCTCCCCTCCCCCCATGGTGGCTGCCTGCGAGGTGAAAGCTGAAGAAATGTTAGTTATAATCAGACATAGCTCTGTAGTGAGATGAAAGAGCAGACTTTTCAGTGTGCGTAATGGCAGATGATCAGTAATGAGTCAAAGCTCAGTGAGTAGAGAAAACACATCTAGCAGATATCCTCACAGCGCTGTTAGGGTATGTGCACACGATGCGGAAAACGCTGTGGATCCGCAGCGTTTCCGCAGCTGCGGGTCCGTAGCAGTTTCCCATGAGTTTACATTACCATGTAAACCTATGGGAAACAAAAAACGCTGTGCACATGCTGCAGAAAAAAACGCGCGAAAACGCAGCGGTTTACATTCCGCAGCATGTCACTTTCTGCGGATTCCGCTGCGGTTTTACAGCTGCTCCAATAGAAAACCGCAGAAAAAACGCGGTAAATCCGCAATAAATCTGCAGCAAAAATGCAGCGTTTTTGCCCTGCAGATTTATCAAATCCGCTGCGGAAAAATCCGCAGTGAACCATTCTACGTGTGCGCATAGCCTTAGTTGTGCTGTATTGTCTCACACTGACTGTGATGATGTATGCAGTCACACTTTCTGCTTTATTCCTGGCACTTTGCAGTTACATACAACTCTGCAGTGAGATCAGGAAAGCAAACTGTTAGCAATTAGATGTCTTACACTGGTAGTGCTCACTTTAATTTAAAATAAGCTCTGGAGGCAGATTCTCTGAGATCTGAGTGACTCATTTACATATTAAGAAAAACATGGATATCTCTGGAATAATACATGTGATCGCTGAGATATCAAGTTATCATTTTAGTCAACCTTCTATGACCTGCACGCCTATAATGACTGCTTATTAGCACTGATACTGACAGATTCCTTTTAAAAGGCTATTCCCATCTCCAAGATCCTATCCCACTATGCACAGTAGCTTAGGTATCCATGATTATGACCACTCGGTGTGACCGTTAGCATGGTTACCTAAGCTACTGCAATGCCCTGCACATGGGGTAAGCGACATAACGAATCAGAAGAACTATACTACATTTCTAATTGACTGTATTTGCTATTATTATTATTATTATTATTATTATTATTACTACACCTAATACATGTATAGTGATGTGTCTTTTCCTGAAGAAGTTATATACTTCGAAACAGGTTGAACTAAAGCACCACCTTACTGTATCACTCTGGGATATACTTCTCCATTCTGTCGGCAGTGCCGAATTTGTCCTCTCACTTCCTTTACAGTCTGACTTGCTACATATTGGGATATGATATTGCATATGAAAAAATATTGTAATAATAATTTTATTTTTATAGCGCCAATATATTCTGCAGCACTTTACATTTTAGAGTGGACTTGTACAGACAATAAGACATTACAGAATAACAATAATCACAATGCAGTATTCTCCTGTTTCATGAAATCTGGAGAGCTCTGAATTGAGCTTTTATGCTGGCCTTAGACATGATAAGCTGAAAGGCTGACCTTGAAATCCAACATGCCTGATACTTGTTTTGTTGGAGAGCAGGCAGATTGAATATAACAATATTAGAAGTATATAGTGAAAAAGCGCACCTTGTAACACAATGACTACAAGATGAGTAAAGAAAAGATGAGATCGAAGAATATTGCCACTTCTTCAAAGCTTTGTAGTATGATCATTTCCATCCATCCAGTTGTGCCATATTACAATATGTGAATATAGAAGTGCGGTGGTTACCATATGTAATCTGCCCTGATATTTTACAGGTGTGCTGCCAGCTATCCTTTTGAGATCTATGTGACTCCATCATCATAACATTGCACACATGTGGCCCATTTTATAGATGACCTGAAAAATATTGTATGATTTAGTGATGTGTGTCAACAGGTTATTCGGTTTTCTTGCTGTCAACATAATCCAGTCATATAAAATGTCAGTGTTTCTATAAGGGGCTGGTATAGATCGTGAGCAGAGTGTTTAGTTCTTGTTTAATAGTTTTACATAATTTAGCATATCTAAATGATCAGAATGTGATCTGCATCAACTATTTATATAAACCCGAAATATTGGCTAGCCTGGTATTCCTTTGTATTGTTCTATCAGCCACTGCAACAAACGCACAAAGACTAACCTATCAGTTTCTCTTGCAGGTTACAGACCCATACAGGACATCTGTAAGAGTAAGTGTGTCTATTCTAATGCAGACCATAGTATTCTAATATGAATTATCATAATAATGTTAGACACACAACTGCACTCTCCTTCTCTTACCTCTGTCCTATGAAATACACCTGCCGAGTATCCCTTTTACTCGAGGTTCTTTAACAGCTGTGCAGTATACATCTGTAGTGAGTTAGCCCACTTACCATATCCATCAAGTAATTCATAACCAAATGTACCCGAGCATATAATGGAAGCGCTACAGATAATATAAGGCTAATGTAATAAACTCAAGTCTTGTGGCCCCAGTGAACGATCTTTGGCACAAAGCCTTTCCCGTGCTCACTTGCGTTTTCCTTGCTTTTGCAGAAACCAGGCAAGTGGTGTGCAGTACATGTCCAGATAGCGTGGCAAATCTACCACCATCAGCAGAAAATGAAGGTAAATGCCATGTGTTAGAAATTGTGCTTCTGAAGTTATTCTGGATGGCGAACCCTTCTTAAGACCTTCATCTATTAAACTCAGTGGTACAAATGTCAGCTTTGTGTTATGCTTTTCAAACAAATCCTCGGGGATTTATGGAGAAAGCCTAAACCAGTCTTTAAAATGATGTACTGTTAGTGTAGAGAATGGCATCGGTTGTGTAGAGTCAATTGGAGGAAGGCTGTGACAGCTGGACATAAAATTGGTGCAGTTGAGGCAACTTCAGTTGAGTTTAGCTGTAAGTCTGCAAAGAAATGTAAAGGGGATGTAGGCACTTATTCCACATGGTTGTGCAAACAAGCGTTTGTATTGCTCTTTTCTCAAAATGGACATGAAGCACAGCATGCACTATCCTTAGATCTGTGGCAGGTATATATGCAAAATATATTATACGTCTGGTTAAAGCAATGCTCTCTAATGTATCACACGCATCCTGCAGTCTAGAGTCTCTTAGCAAACTGTAAGTTGTACATAGCAATTTGTAATCTACCTGTCAGTAGAGCTGAGCAATTTGATTTGTGCTGCCCTGGTCTGGCATGCAGTCCTCCATTGTAACCGGTCCTTCACTTGTGCACTCCGCATCCTCGGTGCCTCTGCCTGCTAACTAAACACTGTGATGACAGGTCCCATGAAGCCTAGTTACTAGGCCTCACATACTATGTTGCGGGGCTCAGTAAGTACCAGAGGCGCCCAGGATGCCAGCCTGAGGATACGGTGTACAGAAGTGGAGACTGGCAAACGTTTTTTGCATGTTGAGGGCGTTGGTGTAGGGCTACTCTGCTACATTGACATTGCAGTAACACATTGCAGTATTAGATGTAATGATTGTGTTGGATTACTTGTCACTGGTCACATGTGACACTTGCAAAAGACTTGCGGTAAATGCAAGTTGCACATAACATGCGAGTTATCGGCAACTTACCGGTCTTATTTACTGCAATACCAAAGCTCGAAAATAAAGCTCGCACACAAGTTACACAAATGTTTTCTTTTTCAGAGAATTGCTGTGGTGAGACACATTTCACCGTGTAGCCATAGTCCCATGCTAAGAATATATGCTGGGATGTATTTTTGTGTAGATTAATATTCGAGAATTGTAAAACGTTATTTTAGCATTTTAAATGTACCTATAATAAAGTTGCATTTGATTGTTTCTTGGGTTTTGGAGCGGAGATGTACAGCAATGGCGAACATTTCAGGAAAATATAGATTGTTTCATTAGTTCTAGAGGCTCAGAACCCCAAAGTCCTTGTTAAGCTAGACACCTTGTTGACCGTGGTTGAATTTCCTTGAACAAGACTCATCCCAATGCATTTAGGTCTTCCATATGTTTGGCAGTATAGGCGTAAGCTCTCCCCTGCCAACATACTACGACAGCAATTAGTAAAAGCCTTCGCTTTCCTTACAGCAAGAGATTCGCTTCTGATTCAGTTTTGCTATTTCTGTTGTAGAGATAGCTTTTAGTTCCAGTATTTGGCTTAGCTATGACAGCATCTATAGTCTGGATATTTAGTAGTTGTCTGCAATTTTTTCATTTGTTTTATTTATGACCTGTAGTTATTGTCTTGTAATGTGCAGAATTGTTGCTTCACTGTACCAATACTCTAATTATAATAGATGGCCTACAGGGAATAACCCAAATAATGAAGGAGCAAAGCCTTAGACCTTCGTGGCGTGGTTCAGTGCATTGGTGGGGGATGGTGCCCCTGTGCTCTAGGCCTGCTTTGAAACGAAGCATAAGTATTTAATACCGCTCCTGTGGATCAGTAACCTTTTCACAAGCTCAGAGAGAAAATTGAGTCTGACAGTGCCGGAGGTGTTAATCAAAGTATCTCTGGGTCAAATGATATTCCAAGGGCATATGCATCTGTAAAACCTTAAAATAAATAAAAATTCTTATTTTTAGAATATTGTTGCAGACATGTATACCATATCCTAATATGCTGATATCAGTATAATAAATCGCCTGAATAGAGCAAATTGCTGGGAGCAGCAACCTGTTAACATAGAAAAACCTAAAAAGCACATGTCCAACACCGTTTCTGACTTTAGACTAAGAGGTAAGAGAAGGCAAGGATGTGGAAAGTGATTGAACTGTTCTTGGCCTTTTCATTATTTGTATTTCTTTGCAAGTAAAGCAGAGTTAATAAATTTGTTCCACAGAATGTGTTTTTCTGTGATACTTCTAAAGGTTAAAAACAGTTGAATATTTTCGAGTCGCTTCAGATGTTGTGGAAGTCTCTGATAATTTTTTATAAGAGCCATGACTTAGAGCGTTAGAAGTGTCCTTTTTGTGAGTAATATATTGAGCTCTTATGTTGTCTCTGTTTTCTGTAGCAGATGCAGATGGATCCGCATAAGCTGGACATTTGTGGCAAGCTTGATTTGTTCAGTAGACCACCTGCCCCCGGAGTGTTTCCAGGGTTTCCTTACCCACATGACTTAGCCAGACCTCTGTTTTCCAGCACTGGTAAGTTAGGAAATAACATTACTCGAGGAGTTATATTCTGCGATGATTGCAAATAAACTATGTGAAAATCAATGAGCTCTGCCTTGATTAACATCCTATCACCCGAGCTCTTACCTTCCTGACCAGACCAGGTCAAATCTGAATTGTCATTTTTTGAAAAACTCTGAAAGCTTCTACAGCTTTTTCGTGACACATTGTATTTTAATGGTAACATTAGGTCCATACAAGTTGCATTTTATGTATAAAAATAACTGAAATTGACATTTTGAAAAACTCAATTTTTCGAACTTTGTTTTAGTAGGATACAAATTCAATCATCACACCACAAAAAAATAGTTAAAGGGAGTTTGCCAAGAGCTTTTCCACTAATATGAGAGCATCATAATGTAGAGCAATGTATCACTTACTGGGCTGCTTTGTCATTTTGATTCAATCCCTGTTTTATCTGCTACAGATCTACCTGTTCCCTGAATACTTAGATCTATATAACACCGCCCACACCACTGATGGTCAGCTTTCTGCCCATATACAGTGTACACAGAAAACTGCACTTTTGGACATGCCTAAAAAGATGGTACACTGCTGGGAAAGAAGCCAGATGGGAGTCTAAAATCATTTCATCTGCCTCCATAGCGTTTTACACCTATTCCATTATAGGAATTCGCAGGTGTAAAAACGCAGGCGAAATCTACACAAAATCTGCAGAAAACCCGCAGGTAAAACGCATTCATCGTCATTTTACCTGCGGATTCTGCAGAATCCACGTGGAAAAATCCACAATGGAATCCGCAACGTGTGCACATAACCTTATAGTGAATGATTCCATCCAGGGTTTCTTCTGAATCTTACCTTTTGGGGATTTATATGGAATGCCAACATAAGTGCTCAATGTAGTGCGCAGGATAAATGTGAGCCTGGTCTTAGCGCAATATTTGGGAGGCAGAATGAACAAATCAACAGCAGTTCAAGAAATGTGTTTGGTTTTTTTGGGGTTTTTACTATCTTTTGCACCATTCACTGTGCGTTGTAAGTGAAGTAATAAGAAAGCTTTTGTTCTTCTGGTCATTAGGATTACAGTAATGCAAAATTTATATAGGATTTTGGTACTTCAACACTAAAAGCACTTTTTAAAAATTATATATATATTTTTTTATTTTATTTTTTTGCATCAGAGGATTTTGAGAGCTAAAGTGTTTCTATTTTCCTGCCAAAAGTCATGTTACCTTGTTTTTTGCGGGATTAATTTTAATTCAACAAGACAGTATAGGCAGGCACCACCGCCAGGGATCACCTATAGCATGCTACAAAAAAAGCTTATAACCAAAAACAGAAGAAAAGAGTAGCATGCATAGAAAAGGGATCTCCACAAAATTAGATCAAGATATAACAAATTTTTATTAAACCACACATAAGGACACGACATAAAGCCATTAAAAACAATTAAAATTGCAACACATAGCAAAGTAAAGATGAAACCAGACCTATGATAGGGTCAAGCCGCAGTGTCACCCCACACAAACTACCAAAACCGATCCAGATATGGGAAGTTTAGGGCTACAGTACTACCCACTAGAGCTAAAGTGTTTCTATTTTCCTGCCAAAAGTCATGTTACCTTGTTTTTTGCGGGATTAATTTTAATTCCTACCATAATAAGGTTGATTTTGATCATTTATAAGTTTTTGATTGCTTTCTATTCTGAATTTTGGGGCACAAAGTGAACAAAAAAATAGCAATTCACATATTGTTTTTATTTATTACTAGATGGTGGCCTGATTCTAACGCATCGGGTATTCTAGAATATGCATGTCCATGTAGTATATTGCCCAGCCACGTATTGTATTGCTCAGTCACGTATTGTATTGCCCAGTCACGTAGTATATTGCCCAGTCACGTAGTATATTGCCCAGTAACGTAGTATATTGCCCAGTAACGTAGTATATTGCCCAGCCACGTAGTATATTGCCCAGTAACGTAGTATATTGCCCAGCCACGTAGTATATTGCCCAGCCACGTAGTATACAGCACAGAGCCACGTAGTATACAGCACAGAGCCACGTAGTATACAGCACAGAGCCACGTAGTATACAGCAGAGCCACGTAGTATACAGCAGAGCCACGTAGTATACAGCAGAGCCACGTAGTATACAGCAGAGCCACGTAGTATACAGCAGAGCCACGTAGTATATTGCCCAGCCACGTAGTATATTGCCCAGCCACGTAGTATATTGCCCAGCCACGTAGTATATTGCCCAGCCACGTAGTATATTGCCCAGCCACGTAGTATATTGCCCAGCCACGTAGTATATTGCCCAGCCACGTAGTATATTGCCCAGCCACGTAGTATATTGCCCAGCCACGTAGTATATTGCCCAGCCACGTAGTATATTGCCCAGCCACGTAGTATATTGCCCAGCCACGTAGTATATTGCCCAGCCACGTAGTATATTGCCCAGCCACGTAGTATATTGCCCAGCCACGTAGTATATTGCCCAGCCACGTAGTATATTGCCCAGCCACGTAGTATATTGCCCAGCCACGTAGTATATTGCCCAGCCACGTAGTATATTGCCCAGCCACGTAGTATATTGCCCAGCCACGTAGTATATTGCCCAGCCACGTAGTATATTGCCCAGCCACGTAGTATATTGCCCAGCCACGTAGTATATTGCCCAGCCACGTAGTATATTGCCCAGCCACGTAGTATATTGCCCAGCCACGTAGTATATTGCCCAGCCACGTAGTATATTGCCCAGCCACGTAGTATATTGCCCAGCCACGTAGTATATTGCCCAGCCACGTAGTATATTGCCCAGCCACGTAGTATATTGCCCAGCCACGTAGTATATTGCCCAGCCACGTAGTATATTGCCCAGCCACGTAGTATATTGCCCAGCCACGTAGTATATTGCCCAGCCACGTAGTATATTGCCCAGCCACGTAGTATATTGCCCAGCCACGTAGTATATTGCCCAGCCACGTAGTATATTGCCCAGCCACGTAGTATATTGCCCAGCCACGTAGTATACAGCACAGAGCCACGTAGTATACAGACTTAAAATAAAAAAATAAACATACTCACCTTCCGAAGGCCCGTTGAAGTCCTGGCCCTGTGTGCGGTGCACGCGGCAGCTTCCGGTCCCAGGGTTGGTATGAGCGCAGGACCTGTGATGACGTCGCGGTTTACAGCATCTGAAGGGAACAGCTTTCTTCTGCATTATAGCGGTCATCTCCTATAAGAATTCTATCCTAAACTGTACCAAACTTTCAGTTCTGTGGTTACCTACAGTAGAGGACATACTTCTAAAATATCAGGGGCAGTGCTAGTTGTAGCCGAAGACATGGTGTGTCAATAGAGGAGCCGATTGAGTTATCATTAATGAGAAATATGAAGAAAAAGAAATAGTGGCACTCACCAAGCGATGCGTTTAAAAGTCCTTTTATTCTCCCACCTGTTTGCTCCTTGCACCTTCGTGTACACCCGCCGCCCTGAGGTATGTCCTCCCTCCACTAAGTGGGAGAATAAAAGGACTTTTAAACGCATCGCTTGGTGAGTGCCACTATTTCTTTTTCTTCATATTTCTCATTATGGATTACTTTTTGGTTGAGCACCGCAGTGCGAGTTGAAACCACCACCACTTCATGGTTACATGAGATATTGGCTTGTGCAGCATTTTGTCCTACCATCCATCGAATATCGCCTTACCTAGTGCCGTTCTATTTTTTTTTTTTTTTCCTTTTTTTTTTTTGTGGACTGATTTATCATTAAGATGACATTGGAAGAGCCCAGAGAGCCTAATGTCAGCATTACAACTTCTGAAATATTCTTTGTACATTCACAGAGTGTGTCACCTGTCTGCTGGCTGCATAATGGAGGCCAAAAAGTTAAAATGCATGGTGTTGTCTGGTCAGGCTTGTAGCAGTCTGTCACTGCGCCCTAATGGGAAAATATCATGGATGTGTGCTTTATTAATATCAGCTACATGTGTGAGAAAGGACATCAGTTTCATAACAACCATTTGCTATTCGCCCTTCTTAAAGTCTATTGAAAGTAAAATTGGCAGATTACAGGTAGTAAGCGCCAGGCTCCCAATTTAGATAGCAGAGCCCAGGCGTTGCAGCATCAATCAGAGAATAAATAAAATGCCTTCCGCACAGTATCTGTGTCATCCTTCTCTCCTTATCAGACAGGAATGTCACTGCATGAGCCATTGCTCTGGCTGAGCTCCCTTGTTACTCAAGGGTGCGCCATCTATCTCCAGACTTGCCTTCTGTAAGATGGATGTGCAGCCGCTTGAGAATTGTTCCATTTAATAAGCACAAGACAGCTCTAAGGGCTCTGCTGCCGTCTTCACTTGGAGAAGGCTTATTTTATTTATTTTTTTTACAAGCCTGGAGTGAACAGCGCTTAGAATCACTCCCTGCACTGAGCAAATCCCTATTATTAACAGTCTGAAATCTTCAGGGAGCAGAATAGCCAGGTTCTGGTGCAAACACTGTTCTCTGAAGTGGAAAATGGTTTAAAGCCTTCGCCAGCTCAGTTTGACTTTGTAGAGCTGCTTGTCCTTGACCTAGAAGAAATCATTTCTGAGACAAAGCTGGGCAGTTCCTGCTTCTGTTCTAAATGAAAGAATAACACCTAAATATGAAATGCCGTTTTCCTCAAAGGCCAGACACTAATATTTGACTGTTGTATATAAAAGAAAATGGCTCATACGGCTACAACAGTATCACTTCTGGAGGTTTTACCAGATCTAGAATTAAGGGTCTGTCTCTATTTGTTCCTCAAATTGTGGTGTTCATACTCAAATTCCATGTCTGGTATTGTGACACTTCACCAAATGCACGCAATTTCTTGAAAAATGCACCCCCTATTTTAAACAAATCATAAACAGCCCCCTTGGATTTTTTTTTTGGGGGGGTGGGCGCGGTGGGGTGGCACGGGGGCTACAACTTAAAACTGTCGTAAAAAGAAACTATTTGTACCCCATCAGACTCGTTGATCTTCATCACTTTGACTTTTAGAAGCTCTGGCCCTATAGTTACTTTTTAAAGAAATTGATCGAAAAAGAATAAAGACACGTGTAAAGCTAACCGTAGACCTTCTTCCATCCATGATGCAGGAGTCGATTTATGGCTCCAGAACAGACTTCCACACTGGTAAAGTTTAATGTAATTTAGCCTAGTTAAATTTCACTTCTAAGAGCAGAAGAATATGTATAAACTGCAGAAGTACCTGCTATGGCATGCCTCGAGTATTCCTAAAGCTTTTGTTTTCATGGAGAAGTTGTGGTGACAAGAAATAAGGAAAACAGCCTTTTATTGTCAGGCCAAAATGAAGTGTGGGCCAAGTACGAACCATAATACCTATTAGGCCAAATTCACATGTTCAGTATTTGGTCAGTATTTTATATCAGTATTTGTAAGCCATAACCAGGAGTGGGTGATAAATGCAGAAGTGGTGCATATGTTTCTATTATACTTTTCCTCTGATAGTTCCACTCCTGGTTTTGGCTTATAAATAGTGAGGTAAAATGCTGACCAAATACTCAACGTGTGAACTTAACCTTAAGTTACCTTCACATTAAGCGACGCTGCAGCGATACAGACAACGATGCCGATCGCTGCAGCGTCGCTGTTTGATCGCTGGAGAGCTGTCACACAGACCGCTCTCCAGCGACCAACAATGCCGAGGTCCCCGGGTAACCAGGGTAAACATCGGGTTACTAAAAAAAAAAAAACAGTACATACTTACATTCGCGTCCCCCGGCGTCCGCTTCCTGCACTGACTGAGCGCCGGCCCTAACAGCAGAGCGGTGACATCACCGCTGTGCTGTACTTTCACTTTCACTTTACGGCGCTCAGTCAGTGTGGGAAGCGGACGCCGGGGGACGCGAAGGTGAGTATGTAGTTGGTTTTTTTTACATTTTACACTGGTAACTAGGGTAAACATCGGGTTACTAAGCGCGGCCCTGCGCTTGGTAACCCGATGTTTACCCTGGTTACCAGTGTAAAACATCGCTGGCATCGTTGCTTTTGGTGTCAAACACGACGATACACGCCGGTCTGACGACCAAATAAAGTTCTGAACTTTGTTCAACGACCAGCGATATCACAGCAGGATCCTGATCGCTGCTGCGTGTCAAACTAAACGATATCGCTATCCAGGACGCTGCAACGTCACGGATCGCTAGCGATATCGTTTAGTGTGAAGGTACCTTTAGACTATGTTCACACCTTGTGAAACACCAGAATGCTTTTGTTTTGATGCAATTTCACAACATGGCACTGCAGTTAACACACGACATTCAGTCTTTTACTTTTTTTTTAAAGTCGCCTCCAACAATTTAATACCTCGCAGAACTGTATTCAGATACCCTTTTTTTGCTGTATAAATGTAGTAAAAAGGGTAGCTTAGTAAAAAGAGACACTTATTCTTTTGGATGTGTGTAGGGAAGTATCTGTACCTTGAGATTCTGCTGATTTGTGCATGACAACATATAACATACATGAGACTAAAGGTAAATGTATGCCTTTCTCTTTAGACTACCCTGTCAGACTTGGAGTGTCCCATCGACGTTTTGTTAGATGCTTGTACAATTCATTAGACTGTTACATTAATCAGTCATTTTACATACAAAATATCTGGAAATAACCAGCACAAAGAAATATTAACTTCAGATTGTTGAGTGAGGATTGTTTGCTTTATGCCCAGGTCCAGCACACCATGGAGCCACAGCATTTGGACCTTCTCCACATCACAGCAGTTTCCTGCCCACAAGCCATCTGGCGGGTAAGTGTAAGTAAAATCCACTCCTCAGTTTCACGTAATTGGTGCCCGTGCTGTCATTATGGTGGTTTAGTTGATGGAAGGAAGGTGAGAGAACTGCACGGCACTAGAAGACACCCTTCAGCTTCATGACCTCTATTAAGTGAAATCTCATACTTCACTTCCTGGTCATGTAGTTAATCTGCATGACTTTCAGTAATTTTATTTTCCAATATTTCAATGTTGTGGAGATTAGATTGATTTTGGGTCCATCTTCAGTGTGGTGGAACTCTTGATTATCTGATAACTTAGGGATGCCCAAAGTACTGGAATATTGAAATATTATTTTCTTCATATTTTATACTCAGGGCTATTAAACTGCTACTTTGCTATTTTTGTCCTGCCCACTTAATCTAAAAAAATATGTATCTTTATTTATTTTGGCTGTCCAGAAATCGCTGCTACATAAATAGGCAGCATTGACAGGAGAATCCTGAAGACAAGAAATACTAAGCCCAACCCCTACTTATAGAGCATAGTGAGGGGTCAGGAGCGCGTTTCATTCTCTAGTGCTCTTGGATAAACGCCTCTTCAATCCCTGTTTGCCTTTCCAGATCCATTTAGCAGGTCAAGCAGCTTCAGCGGCCTTGGGAACTTAGGCAGCAATGCCTTTGGAGGATTAGCCAGTCATGCTCTAAGTAAGTACTGGCTCAGAGTTTTGCAGTCAATTGTAAATTAGACTGGGTACGTCAGTATAAATCCTTGCATTTTGATTGGTCACCTGCTGTCCCAGGGTAGATGAGTAGTAATCATTTCTGGGTCACTCGGGCGCCTTTCATTTGCATATCCGCTGAAGTGCTGCAAGGCGATTCTAAATGTGCTTTGGTGGCAGTGGTGCTGTGCTTGTGATTTGCATAGTAGTGCAGCCAGAGAAGTGTTGACACTGATCTGTAGTGAACGCATTTCAAGACACAAGGTATAAGTAACTGAACATCTCCTGCTAAGCAGTGCAGGGGATCTACAGTGTGACATTGAAAGCAGCAGTGCCTTTACTTCGCACCATCACCATTGTCTAGAAGGAAATCTTCATAGAGGGTGCATTATGTCCACCACTAAAATTTATCTCTGCAGCTCCTTTGCTGCTTCTCTGCATGAGCGCAATACATTTTAAAAAGCTTATGTAGGCTCTGTGAAAGCACACATGCACTGCTCATACTGTACCCTTGTTCTAGATCTTAAAAGCCTTTAGACCTACTACAATTATTGGGATTACACGTTTGAGCGCTTGTATGTGATTTCCAGCAGAGCAATCTCCCTGGCACTGCTGCTTTTAGGCCACGCTGTTTAGTGATTTTCTTTCCTCAATCATAATGGAGGTTATATTTCCATACTCTTAACAGCTCACAACAGCTTGTTCACTCACAAAGAGAGTCCAACTCTGCAGAGCTTCACCAGCCCCCACGAGCCATGGAACCGACTACATCGGACGCCACCATCTTTTCCAACACCACCTCAATGGTCGAAGGTCGGAGACCCAGAGCGAAGTTCATCTGTGAATAACCACGAGAGAGACAGGGAAGACAAGAGGGATATCTCACTCACAAAGGATGAAAGAGACAAAGAAAGGTATGTCACCACCCCGAGCCATAACTTTTATTTGTCACATAGGCGTATGAGAGCTAGTTTGCTTGTGTCACCATTTTCCAAGACCCATAACGCTTTCAATCTTTGGGATATGGTGCTGGCTTATTTTTGCACTCTGAGCTGACATTTTTACTAATACCATTTTGGGGTAGATGAAATGTTTTAAACTCCTCTTCTTGCATTTTATTGCAATGTTGCGGCTGCCAAAAAATGTAATTCTGGTGTTTTGATATTCTCTCTCATTACGCCGTTTACCAGTCGGATTAATTTACTTTATAATTTGATATATTGGATTTTTACATATGCAGCAATAGCAAATACCGTGTTGCTTCGAAGACAGTGTCTTATATTATTTTTTCCTCCGAAAGATGGGTTAGGTCTTATTTTCAGGGGATATTTTCTATTTTTTCAATGAACAGTCCACATTTATTCTTGAACAAAAAAAAATTAACATTTATTCAAATGTAATCATGTTAACACACACTGCATATACACGTGTATACACACACACACACACTCTGCACATACAGTACATATCAGGCTGTTTCCTTTTCAGTTCCTCTAGACTCTTGGAGTTAAATGACCTTTAGTGACATCGTGGTCACATGTCGCAGAAATATGCTTGATAGTACTTTATTTCTTATTCGCAGGAATGTGTTTTATATTCAATGTTTCCGCCTATTAGGGCCTTTGTAGAGTATTATCTGCACGTGGAATGTAGAAGTACAACAGAGGCGTCAGCGTTGCCGATGTAATTGCTGTGCATTAGCTGCACGTGGAATGTAGAGATGGGAACGCAATGCTGTCACCTCAATTCTACCTTCCACGTGCAGGTAATACTTGACAAAGGCCCTAATAAGCCGAAAAGTTGTATATAAAACAAATTTCTGTGAATAAGAAATAAAGTACAACAAAGCATATCTCTGTGACTTGGAAATATATTTTTTAAGTATAATTTCTGTGACTGATAAAATTACCCCTTTGGCTGCCAAAAATTATTCAAGATCATTTTAATTTTTTTCTCCTCTGAGCAACTACCGTATATACTCGAGTATAAGCCGACCCGAGTATAAGCCGACCCCCCTAATTTTGCCACAAAAAACTGGGAAAACTTATTGACTCGCGTATAAGCCTAGGGTGGAAAATGCAGCAGCTACCAGTGAATTTCAAAATTAAAAATAGATACTCCATACCGTTCATTATGGCCCCATAGATGCTCCACATAAAGCTGTGCCATATATAATGCTCTGCACCGTTCATTATGGCCCCATAGATGCTCCACATAAAGCTGTGCCATATATACAATGCTCTGCACCATTGCCCCATAGCTGTGCCATATATATAATGCTCTGCACCGTTGCCCCATAGCTGTGCCATATATATAATGCTCTGCACCGTTGCCCCATAGCTGTGCCATATAGTGCTCTGCACCGTTGCCCCATAGCTGTGCCATATAGTGCTCTGCACCGTTGCCCCATAGATAGCTGTGCCATATAGTGCTCTGCACCATTGCCCCATAGCTGTGCCATATAGTGCTCTGCACCGTTCCTTATTGCCCCATAGCTGTGCCATATAGTGCTCTGCACCGTTGCCCCATAGATAGCTGTGCCATATAGTGCTCTGCACCGTTGCCCCATAGCTGTGCCATATAGTGCTCTGCACCGTTGCCCCATAGCTGTGCCATATAGTGCTCTGCACCGTTGCCCCATAGCTGTGCCATATAGTGCTCTGCACCGTTGCCCCATAGCTGTGCCATATAGTGCTCTGCACCGTTGCCCCATAGCTGTGCCATATAGTGCTCTGCACCGTTGCCCCATAGCTGTGCCATATAGTGCTCTGCACCGTTGCCCCATAGATACTCCACATAAATCTGTGCCATTGCTGCTGCTGCTGCAATAAAAAAAAAAACCGACATACTCACCTCTCTTGCTTGCAGCTCCTCAGCGTCCCGGCATATTCACCTGTCCTCGTTCCACACGCCAGGCGTCGCGCCATCTTCCCGGCGTCTCTCTGCACTGACTGATCAGGCAGAGGGCGGCGCGCACACTATATGCGTCATCGCGCCCTCTGACCTGCACAGTCAGTGAGGAGAGACGCCGGGAAGATGGCGCGACGCCCGGCGTGTGGAACGAGGACAGGTGAATATGCGATACTTACCTGCTCCCGGTGTCCCGCTCCTTCCCCCGGACAGCTGGTCTTCGGTGCCGCAGCCTCTTCCTCTATCAGCGGTCACCGGCACCGTCATTAGAGAAATGAATAGGCGGCTCCGCCCCTATGGGAGGTGGAGCAGCCTATTCATTTCTCTAATGAGCGGTCCCATGTGACCGCTCAGGGGAAGAGGCTGCGGCACCCGGAGACCGTGGGACGGGCAGGGGGAGCGCCAGGAACGCTGGAACTAGGTGAGTATATGACGGTGCTCACCCGCCGACCCCACCACCGATCATGACTCGAGTATAAGCCGAGAGGGGCACTTTCAGCCCAAAAATTTGGGCTGAAAATCTCGGCTTATACTCGAGTATATACGGTACTTTTGTTTAGTGAGCAAGCATATTCCATTACAATCATGGTCAAATGACCGTGATGTCGCCAAAGGTCCTTAAACAGTCTTAACCTCAGATTATGAATGCTGAGGGTCCCTAAAGATAGGGCGGGCTTTGAGAAATTTTCCAGTCCCCCTCCTTCTTTCATTTTATGGCTCTGCATACCAGCCTGTCTTCACTTTAGTTCCTCTAGACTCTTGTCCTTAAGCAGTCTTAAACCTTACATAGAAATGCTGGGTCCTCTCAGAGAGTGGGGGCCCTAGGCAATTGACCACTTTCCCACTCCTTAAGTGGCGGTCCTGACTGTAGCTATGGCTTATTTTTTGGAGTAGGGCTTATATTTCAAGCATGTTCCAAAAATCCTGTAAAATCATACTAGGGCTTATTTTCAGGGGACACGGTACTTTTTTTTTTCAATTTTTATTTTTAATGGGGCAAAAAAAGGAGTAATGTGAACTTTTGTTGGGGGTGGGGATTTTCATATTTTTAAACTTGATACTGTATTTAATATTCCCCTTAGGGGACTTAAAGATACAATTGTCTAATCAGTTGTGCTATACATAGCCGTGCATTAGCACCTCTATGTATAGCTAAAAACACAATCTCCTATGAATGCCAGCTTCAGGCTGTGATTCACAGGAGAATCGTCATGACAAGCACGGAGGTCTTCAGCAGACCTCTGGCTGTCATGGCAACCCATCGGTGCCCTGCAATCACATTACGAGGGCGCAGATAGAATCATGAAATGACATGCCCATTTCCCGGCTCGTGTTAAATGCCACGGTCAGTGATTGCTACCGCTCCGCCCATGGCTATTAAAGGCACATGATGGCTGATAAAATCAGCTATCATCTGCCGGAAGAGATGTGGGCTTGGTGCATCAAAGTCAGAGACACAACATATGACATAAATGTACGTCATATGCCGTGAAGGAGTTATATAGTCACTTAGCGCCTGCTTTACCAGCACCACCTCCGGTAACATGGGCATTTATTTCAGTTTGTATCTCCATGTACAGTGTCTGCTAAGGATGCAAATTATCTAGTAAATGTGATTAATAGTATTGTTTTTATCTAAATTTTTCAGTAATTGTTTCTTCACAAATGCACAGATTGCACACAGAATGTAAATGGCTGTGCTTGGGGCATGGACAGTATAGCCATATGTATCACCACCTGCTGCACACTAATTTTCGGCTTTTTTTTATTTTGCTTATTATCAGAAATATGAAGTACCAAGAGACAGACCTGTCCATAGCCCACTCTTGTAGGGGAGAGCATGTAGTAAAACACATTTTACTGTATTTTTTTTTTTTTCAGCAGGATGAATGGGAGATGTATCTGAGCATCTGAGGGTTATTTGAATTACATTGTATGGGACTGGTGTGTGTGTGTGTGTGTGTGTATGTATGTATGTGTGTGTGTGTGTGTGTATATATATATATATATATATATATATATATATATATATATATATATATATATATATATATATACATATATACATATGTACACATACACATATACACGATCTCTTGCAGATTATAAAACGCACCCCAAATTTTGGGGAAGAAAATAGGAAAAATTTAACATAATTATATAATTATGGTGCGTCTTAGTCTCTTATGGTAGCTTACCTGGGGGGCAACGGCGTCAGTGGTGCAGGGTCCCAGGAGACAGGGTTGCTGATGCAGGAAGCTGGTGGAGGTAGGTGTGGGGCAATGCTGCCGCCACAGGGGGCTGCGCTGACATTGTGTGAAAGCCCAGAGCCCCTGCATTTTCCATGGTTTTCACTGTGGTGAACTTCAAGAAAATGGCCGGCGGAGGCATCACATGCACAGTTTGAGATATCTGGAGCCGAGATCTCGGTGCAGAGATCGAAATCTGCACATGCGCCGCCTCCAGCGGATGTTTTCCCCGAAGTCCTCCACCTTGAAAACTATAGAAAGTGCGGGGGGCACTGAGCTTTCAAAAATGTCGGCGGGAGCCCCACACTGCTGAACACCCCTCCTACTAGCCTTGAACCCGCAGCATCACCCCAATACTGCCACCGCCAGCTTCCTGCAGCAGCGACTCTGGAACTCCGCTCCACCACAGCCGGTAACCTACATTCGGATTATAAAATGCACCCCCATTTGTTGAGGGTAAAAAGTTGGTCTTCTAATCCCAAAAATAATATATATTTGTAAGATACATACATATATACTGTATGCGTGTGTGTGTGTGTGTATATATATATATATATATATATATATATATATATATATATATATATATATATATATATATATATAATTTATTTTTTTTATTTTATTTTTTTTTATTGTGAAAAATATATATGTGTATGTAAAACATATGCCATTTGGTATTAAACATTTTGTCTTCTTTCATTTAGGGACATCTTGGATAAGAGCAGACATCATTCTAACAGATCTTCTCCAGCCTCTGCCCCAGTTAGCCACCAAATAAGTAACCTCATTCGCAGCAATAGCCAGACATCCAGTGATTCCCTCCGACAAAGCAGTCTAGGGGACAGATCCAAAGATATTGATCGAGATAGTGTAGATCGGCTACGAGACGTTCCATCTGGAGAGCACAAGATCAAAGAAAGTCGTTCGCCAGTAAAAGAAGCCTCAATTCATGAAAAAAGGACGATAGAAGACAGCAGTAAACCAGTTATACAATCTGTGTCGCCTTATGGTAAACCAATCCTAAGTGAAAGTTTGAAACTGAGCAGCTTGGGAAAGGATGCTGAAAGGAAGCCTGATCTGCAAGCAGATCTCCAGAAAATAAAAAGTGATGTCAAGGTCAAGGAGGAACGCAAGGAGGATTCAGATGTGTTGGTAGTTGGCTCAGAGCCTCCTCACCCAATCAGGACAATAGAACATCAGCCACCTCACCCTTCAGCTTCCCTGCATGGGTTATCTTTGCACCATTCAATGGCGGCCTCTATGCCAATCCCAATGAGTAGTGTCCACCAAATGAACAACTTGAATATGATGGACCGGAGTAGAGTAATGACTCCCCTTATGGGTATGAGTCCCCTTACTGGCAGAGAAAGGCTTCCACATGCAGGTTTTGCCTGGGACCCTGTAAGAGATCAATTACAGAATGCTTACCGCACCCTGGACTTGCAGCGGAGAATGGATTTCCACTTGCGTGCTGACAGCATGCACAGATACCCAGGAACAGCTGCTGCCAGCTTTTATGATCATGAAAGATCATACCGAGATCGCGAACCTCATGACTACAGCCATGAACAGCTCATAGAGGCAAGGCGAGAACAAGAACGATTACGTCACGCGGATGAGAGAGAACGCATGCATCTAAGGGAAGAGATAGAAAGGGCACGTATGCACCATATTCACCCCTCTCCACTTGAGAGCCATCTGGCACATATGCCCTCCTTCATGCCACATTTAAGCAGTGTACCCTATCCTAGACTCAGTCCTTCAAGCGCCATGCACAATGGGATCCTTAACCGGACCCCTCCCACAGCAGCACTAAGTGCACCCCCACCCTTGGTGCCTGCCAGCAACACAAGGCCCGCCTCTCCCAGAAGGACTAATCCCCTCACAAGTTCAGACACACGGGACTTCTCACCTTCCAGAAATCCTAAAGAGGTTGAGGCTCGATAGTCTGCTCCTTAAAAAAGGAGAAAAATAAAAAGGACCCACAGGAATCAAATACCATGAATTTTAAACTTGTATATAAAATCTTTTACGAAAAGTGCACTGCTCAAAACCTTTTTTCTTCTCCTGTTTTGTAAATGTAAATTTGTAGGCTAAGCACACTTTTTGTTTTTTCTTTTCTTTTTTTTTTTAATCCGGGTGGGGACATTTCAGGGGTGATAAATGTTCCAACCTGGAAACAGTGTTCCACTCTAAAGGTCTCTGGTCATGTGACATTTTTTTGACTTGGGAGGCTCAGTAGCTTTTGGGAAGGATTTAGCGAGGGACTTTTTAAATGGATTTTGTAGTTTTTACAGTATTTTGTTTTTCGCTACGGTGTTCCTAGTCTCCTCCGACAAGAAGAAAAAGGCACATACAAAAAAATTCTTTAATTTTATATTAGTTGCATTTTGCTTCCCGTGAGGGAGAAAAAAAAAAGTAAATCTGTCCTTTTCATGAAATTACATAAGGGTTTTTCCCCCCTTCATTACAGGAGGTGTCTTTTGAAACACAGCAATGCATATTTATACTGATATGTTAAAGATGCCTCCAGCACTGAAGGGTCATAATGAATTACTATGTTTTCCTTTATTCTACAGCTAACAGATCAACACTCTTGCTATGATTTTGAACAGAGATCACAGATCTATTATTAAAATAATAAGATTAATGTACAAAACAGTTGCTTTTTTTGCCTTATTTTATCATAAATTGTTAATGTTATTTTTTGCTCTTTTTTTGGTTTCTGGAAAAAAAAATTTAAAGATTCTTGCAGGATTGTATATATTCATTTGTTACTATGCCTCATATGAATTGGATCCACCCCAGACTTTGTGACATCCAAACGCGAACAGAATACACGGATTTCAAGGATCACACTCGCAGCTTCATTTACACCTCGTCATGTTACTATGCAATGTGAGGCGGGTCCTGAAAGAGAGAATTTTAATCTCTCCCAATTCTGGCCCCACCCTCCCTCTCCCCTGTTTCTTGGCCATCAAATACCCACCACTACTTTTACAAAAACATATAAAGAGCACTTGTTGACTTGGAACACTGGAAGAACCAAAATGCATCAAGTTGAGTTGGTGGAGAGAGCAATGAAAAGACTGACACAACTTCTCCCCTTGCCATCATTATTGGAAAGGTGGCAGGTAGCTTCCACCTCTAATTGCCACCTCAGCCGGGCCAGCGAATGGACCTGATTTATTTTCCTGTGAACCCTTTTGTGCTTTAATCCTGTGCAGTGTTTTCATTGAAATCTGTATACAAGAGCGGTAGATTCTTAGGAGTGCACAAAAGCAAATATATATAAATATATCTATACTATCTATATATATAAAATGGTGGAAAGAAAAATGTTAAACCATGAGCAACAATCTTTTGGTCCCTTTTATTTTTTATTTTCTACAAACATGATCCTGCAGTTGGATACTTTGTCTCTCGTTTCACTCTGTTTTAACACCTATTTAATTAATTTTGTTAAAGCCAGAAAAGAATTGTTATAATTTTACTCTGATGTGCAAATTTGGCTTTTACTGTAGGGAGCCGATATTGGTCAGCTCCATATGAATTCTTGTATGTTTAGGTTCACCTCTAGTTAACCTATGTTCATATAGTACAGAACCTCTGCTGTAAGGATCTCAAGAGGATATGATCTCCTACTAGATGAAGAAGGCACTCCTGGCAGCCTATCAGAAAGCATACATAAATTTTATTACTCATATTTTTCTTTGAGCTGGAAAGATTTGATGAATGGGAACAGTAATAACAGGATTGTTATTTATGGTAATACTAAGTATACTTTTTTTCTTTCAGTTTAAATATATACTAAACCCTAACTTTTTTTGGAAGGTGGTGTGAGGGAAAACACACTGGCACTTTTAACACTGAGCAGTTTCAATTTGCTTTACATTTCTTAAAGGACCTTTCACCAAATTGTTCATGTTGCACTGGTGGCTGGAAACCAAAATAAAACATCTGTGTTTATTCTATTTTGCCTCTCGATTGCAGAGAGATTGTCAAGTCCAAGTGGGTGTTATCAGAGAGTTTTCACTGTGGGTGTGTACTTCAGCCTCCTATATGATGCTGACCAATCGCAAGCAGGCAACAACTTAGATGTGCAGTAGGTCCTATGATGTAATCATGGTCAAATTACCACAGGTCCTACCAGCCACAGTGTGCAGGCTGAAGATTTACGTTATATGACCGCCTAACTTTTCCCTTAGGCTAAATAGCCCTGTGTAAAACTGACACAGAACATGTGTGGGAAGGGTTGTTTTTTTTGTTTTTTTAAATCCTAGGAAAATAGTTTTAGGTTAGATTAACACATCATTGTTTCGTTTTTCATACTTGGACTGTAATGCATGGACTGGCCGTGGGTTTCTTGACCCAAACTCGATGGCTTCATATATGTAGCCAGTCCATTCATCGCAGTCCAAGTATGAACCATGAGCACTAATATGTGAATCTGTCCTTATTTGCTATGACATGACCCCACCCACTTGTACTGTGCTATAAACTAGTGCAAATCTGTGGTCATCTCTTACAATCCTGGCAAAAGCAACCGGATACACCATAGATATACACATGCAATGGCTTGAAAAAGTATTCACCCCCTTAGCTTTTTATCTATTATGTTACATTACAATCTGTGTTTAAATATTTTTGTAATCAGATTTGTGTGTGCGATGAGCGAACGTGCTCGTATAAGGTGTTACCCGGGCATGCTCGTGTGCTTAGTGTTTTCAGCGTGCTAGAAAAATATGTTCAAGTCCCCGCAGCTGCATGTCTCGTGACTGTTCGACAGCTGCAACACATGCAGGGATTGCCTGTTTGTTAGAAAATACCTGTGTTGCAGCTGTCGAACAGCTGTGAGATATGCAGGCGCAGGGACTCGAATATATTATTCAAGCACGCCATAGTCATTCGGTTAGCACCCAAGTATGCTCGGACTCAGATAACACCTTATCCGAGCATGTTCGCACATCGCTAATCTGCACTCTTGTCTGTTGGTAAGGTGAAGTGAGAAAAATATTGACTTAAATTACATTTATGGGATCAAATAGCTAAAAATTGGCATGTGCTTATGTATTTACCTGTTTTGCTATGAAGCCCTTAAGAATTTCTGGTGCAAGCAATTACCTTCATAAGTCACATGCTTAGTGAAAGGATCCACCTGTGTGCAACGATCACATGGTCTGTAAGTATATACATACCTTTTCTGAAAGGCCACAGAAGTTGCAACACAAGTAAAGAAGAGGGACCAATAACCAAACAACATCATGAAGACAGAGGAGATCTCAAAACAAGTTAGGGACAAAGTTGTTGAGAAGTTAGTAAGGCTTAGCTTTAAAAAAAATATATATATATCCCAATGTGATGATCCCCCATAACACCATCAAATCCATTATCCTCGAATGGAAAGAACATGGTACCACAACAAACCTGCTAAGAGAGGGCTGGGTAAGAAGGCCATTAATCAGAGAGGCAGCACAGAGACCAAAGGTAACCCTGAAGGAGCCACAGAGTTCCCAAGCAGAGACTGGAGTATCTGTTCATATGACCACAATAAGCCGTACATTCCTAAATAAAGGTAGCCTTTATTCAAGAGTGGACAGAAAAAGCCTTTACTTACAAGTAAGGCTTGTTTTGAGTTTCCCAAAAGATATGTGAGAGACTCCCGTATGGAGGAAGATGTAGTCAGATGAGACCAAAATGTAACTTTTTGACCATCGAGGTAAATGCTATGTCAAGTGCCAAACCATCACAGCTCATCACCCCCAAAACAGACAGTGAAACGTGTTGGTGGCAGCATCGTGTTGTGAAGATGTTTTTTGGCAGCAGGGATAGAGAAAATTCTCAAGTCGAGGGAAAGATAGATGCGAAATACAGGAATATTCTTGAGCAAAACCTGTATGTCAGTGATTTCAGACTGGGACGGAGTGTAACGACCTGGTCGGCGGGAACCTTCTCCAGGATACTGGGAGATTGGGCCCCGTCTGGCCACAGGCATTCCGCTCTTCCCTGTAATTTAATTACCCTGTCCGCGCTCTCGCGATGTTTCCTCGGGCTGCGGTGTCTTCCTGATGTATCGCCTCCGCCTCCTTTCTTCCGGGTCGCGGGGGAGCAAACGGCGAGTGCTGCTGTCAAATGATTTAAAGGGCCGGTGCACCCTTTTCCTGTAATCATCTCTCAACCAATCGCTGAGAGTCCTGCCATACTCAAGGTCCTCACTTCCTTTGGGAGGTGCCTGGGCAACTTTGTCCATTGTCCTAAGTTGCAGTTCTGAGGTCCCAGACCAGCGCCTGCATGTTCAGCCTTGTCTTCACTTGTTCTAATTCCCAGTGTTTTCATCTAGTACCTGTGCCCTGCCTACCTACCATCTACCTGTGGACTCTGGCGTTACCCTCGACCTGCGGTTCACCTCCATTGCCTAGGACTTCTCGCTCTCCTCCCCTCGGTTCCCCTTGGGTCTGATCCTCTGGTCTTGGAGCTGTTGCACTTGAGCCTCTTTGGTTGTTCTGGGTCAATCCTTGTTAAGGGGTTCGCTCGCCGGAGCTCCCTCGGGGAATTCGGTGTTTTGGTCCAGGGAGTCTTCCCTTGTGGGTTCTCCTGTTAGAGTCTAAATAAAGCCTTGCAATTCATTTGACGTTCTTGTCCGTCTGGTTCCTATGGTTCAGCTTCCACAGTGATCTGTGGTCAAGTGGATTCACTAACCTCGCTCCGCCTTCCTTGGCATGACACGGAGGTTCACCTTCCAAAAAGGCAATAACCCAAAGCATACTGCTAAACCAACACTAGAGTGGTTTAACTACTGACATCGGACGTAATAGTATGCCGATGTCTGACTCCCTCCCTTTGATGTGGGCTCCGGCGGTGAGCCCACATTTTTCTGGGGACATGTCGGCTGTTTTGAGGGTGGAATCGCAATCCACCCGCAGCTATTAACCAGTTAAATGCCGCTATCAAACTCTGACTGGCATTTAAATCACGCTTCCAGCCATCGGGCTGGAAATACGCACACCAGTGCTTCCCGTCACATGATCGCGGGTCACCGGTGTGTTATGAGACTCTGAGGTCTCTTTGAGACCTCTATGGCTGTTAGTGCTGACTTGCTGTGAGCCCCACCCAGTGGTCAGCACTCATAGCAAGTGAGTAAATCTGCTATATAGAGGCAATCTGAACATTGCCTCGATGTAGCAGAGCCGATCGGGTTGAGGCAGCTTCTAGTCTTCTATGGAGACTTTTGAAGCATGCCAAAAGTAAAAAAAAAAAAAAAAAAAAAAAAATTTAAAAATCTAAAAGTTCAAATTGCCCCCCATTCAAATTAAAACAATAAAACTAAAATCAAATATACATATATTTGGTATCGCCGCGTTCAGAATCGCCCGATCTATCAATAAAAAAAAAAGATTAACCTGATCACTAAACGGCGTAGCGAGAAAAAAGTCAAAACGCCAAAATTACATTTTTTTTGATCGCCGCGACATTGCATTAAAATGCAATAACGGGTGATCAAAAGATCGTAACTGCACCAAAATGGTATCATTAAAAATGTCAGCTCGGCACGCAAAAAATAAGCCGTCGCCCAACCCGAGGTTATGAAAAATGGAGACGCTACGGGTTTCGGAAAATGGCTCAATTTATATTTTTTTAACAAAGTTTGGAATTTTTTTCACCACTTAGATAAAAAAAAAGAACATAGACATGTTTGGCGTCTATGAACTCGTAATGGAGAATCATAATGGCAGGTCAGTTTTAGCATTTAGTGAACCTAGTAAAAAAGCCAAACAAAAAAGTGTGGGATTGCACTTTTTTTGCAATTTCACAGCCCTTGGATTTTTATTCCCGTTTTCTAGTACACGACATGGTAAAACCAATGGTGTCGTTCAAAAGTACAACTCGTCCCACAAAAAACAAGCCTTCACATGGCCATATTGACGGAAAAATAAAAACGTTATGGCTCTGAGAAGAAGGGGAGCAAAAAACGCAGGGGAAATGTGTTAATGTTTTGGAGTGGCCTAGTCAAAGCCCAGACCTTAATCCAATTGAGAATTTGTGGTCAGACTTGAAGATTGTTGTGAGAAAGCAAAGCAGAAACAGTCAAGGGGGGTGAATACTTTCATAATCCACTGTGTATGGGTACAGAACCCACAATCTGTCTCAAGAACAGGACCATCCTTTGCTTTTAATGGAAATTCTTATCCAACTGAATTTGCTATTCATTCTGACATGTTTTGGTTCCCAGCATCGTCTGGGCCGTATTCTCTTTTGTGGTATCCACTCCTACTGTACATTTGTGGCATAGCCTCTGGAAATGCCATAATGTACAAGGAGTGCCACTTTTAGCCATGAGTCATAAGGTAGCGAGCAGTCCAGTTCATACTCTTGCCCCTTTCCCCTCACCTCCACCATCAAAAAATGCAGACGTTTAAGGGTATTGTACAAGCAGAAAAACAGCTTGCAACTGTTCATGTGATTTGTGATATTGATCTGAACAGGTGCCAATGCAGCACACATACAGAACTTGTGGACAGGTGTGGTTCTGGATTTGAAGCCACCATCAATTCTGAATCACCCCTATATTAATAAGTGGGGGTTCTTACAAAATGGAATTGCTGAGAATAATTTGTCAACTATTTAAAGAAACATAAATACAATCTTTGCTCAGCCATATGGATACTGGTGCAGATTTGCCACTGTTTACTTGTGTGTTAAGAAAAGAAGAAAAAGCATTGATTATTTTGCAATCAACAAAAAAATACATTGTACATAAAACTTCCCTCAGAAGCTGCAGTACCTCATCATGCATACCTCAGATGCTGCAGAACTGCATAATACATTTTAGGCTGCTAAAGAACCTCATAATATCCTGTAACCAAGAATCTACTACGTATGTTACTGAATGAATGCTTGCTCATATACCACTGCCCATCAGAGCACGCTGCACTATTCTGTTCCTTTCATTTCTACCAATCGCTTTTGTCCAGCACACTGAATAGGCTTCCATATCCATCAATGTTTCAATTGTGACCTTTTCATCTACAGTTAATCGCTTCACAATCCTTTGCTGTGTAATATATGCTTAAGGCTTATTTAGGCTACACAGTGGACTGCGGTCATTTCACAATACAGATCCTACTGCACTTCTGTGTTTCTGCTTGCTTATGATTGGTGAGTGTAGTACAGGAGGAAGAAGTACACACTTCATTGGAAACTATCTGATAACACCCACATGGACTTAACTATAGTTAACACATTATATCCTGTGTCCAGTTCA
This sequence comes from Ranitomeya variabilis, assembly GCF_051348905.1. Classification (NCBI taxonomy): domain Eukaryota; kingdom Metazoa; phylum Chordata; class Amphibia; order Anura; family Dendrobatidae; genus Ranitomeya; species Ranitomeya variabilis. The sequence continues at coordinate 256,160,494 of NC_135232.1, forward strand.
ACATGAACAATTTGGTGAAAGGTCCTCATTAATGGTATTGTTCCTACCCAGGTTCTTAAATGGAATAAAATTTAAAAAAATTGAGCCAGTGATCCTTATGATGTAATGCACATAATATCTATATACATAAAAACATATTATGACACTCAAGAGATGGTACAATACCCGTCACTTCAAAGAAGCAATAACATCCATATCAAATTCAACAATCTTTTATCGATAAAATATAACAAAAAAATTAAAATAGCCACATATTCAAAATCTCACCATGTTATAACCCCAGAGAGGGTAGACAACTGACAAACTGAGAATAAATAATCAAGAGGAGGAAAAGTAAGACTAACAAAAGAATATTCAAATACAGATTTAAATACACAAAGGCCTAAATGGATAATTCAGGTGCTAAAAAGCATCCTCTTAGTTAGTCACTATTGCATATTATCACAGAACAATTACATATAGTATTGTAAATGATTTATACATCAATCATTCATAACTGTATCCTTATGCAAAAAAGCAAGATAACTGCCCATAAATAATAGACCTTTAAGCGCCCTGATTCCAAAGGCTGAGTCACACATAACGATATCGTTAACGATATCGTTGCAACGTCACGCTTTTGGTGACGTAGCAAGGATCCCGCTAACGATCTCGTTATGTGTGACAGCGACCAACGATCAGGCCCCTGCTGGGAGATCGTTGGTCGTTGGTGAATGATCAGGACCATTTTTTGGTCGCTGACCACCCGCTGTCATCGCTGGATCGGCGTGTGTGACGCCGATCCAGCGATGTGTTCACTTGTAACCAGGGTAAATATCGGGTTACTAAGCGCAGGGCCGCACTTAGTAACCCGATATTTACCCTGGTTACCATTGTAAAAAAAAAAAAACAGTACATACTCACATTCTGATGTCTGTCACGTCCCCTGGCGTCCACAGGGTTAAAACTGCTTTCGGCAGGAGCGTTGCTAATGCACGCGCTCCGGCCGAGAGCTTCCCTGCACTGACTGTGTCAGCGCCGGCCGTAAAGCAGAGCACAGCGGTGACGTCACCGCTGTTACTGCCGGCGCTGACACATTCAGTGCAGGGAAGCTCTCGGCAGCAGCGCGTGCATTAGCAGCGCTCTTGCCGAGAGCAGTTTTAACCCTGTGGACGCCGGCGGGGGACGTGACAGACATCAGAATGTGAGTATAGTGTTTTTTGTTTTTTTTTTACTTTTACAATGGTAACCAGGGTAAATATCGGGTTACTAAGCGCGGCCCTGCACTTAGTAACCCGATGTTTACCCTGGTTACCCGGGTGCTGCAGGGGGACTTCGGCATCGTTGAAGACAGTTTCAACGATGCCGAAGTCGTTCCCCTGATCGTTGGTCGCTGGAGAGAGCTGTCTGTGTGACAGCTCCCCAGCGACCACACAACGACTTACCAACGATCACGGCCAGGTCGTATCGCTGGTCGTGATCGTTGGTAAGTCGTTTAGTGTGACTCCAGCTTAAAGGTACAGGTACAGTACAGTACCTCATAATGAGATATGAGCGAATATCTTTGGCTCCCTCCTTATTCAGCAAGCTACAGCTCTTACCAAAAAAGCTGATACGGGAACCTGGATACCTGGAGCACTCCTGATAATCAGGTGTTGCGGCTGTGTGACAGTCACAACACCCAGGCTCTCCATGCATGTGTTGACTGTCATGCAGCTGCGGCGCCAGACACTCCAGGTTCCTGGGTTCCCGCTGCAGCTTCTTCAGTAAGCGCTATAGCTTGCCAAATATATTCGCTCATGTCTACTCATAATGTAGAAATGGGACAATTTACAAAAAACACTACAATCCTATTTTCCACCAAACAAATTTAAGCCTGATTCATCATTTGTGATTCAGTGGTCACTTTTTTTTTGGCTTCTATTGCTTACGTTTATTGCATCGAAAATCTGCAAATCTGCTCGTAGTTTTTGAACTTGATGTAAAAAGCAAAAAATCTCTCTTGTTTTTGTTTAGCACTAAAAAGTCACAAATGCTTTAAAAAAATGCACCAAGTTTCCCCCTGAAACGGACATGCTGTATTTTTCTGACTATAAGACTCATTTTTTCCCAAAAAAAATTTGGTAGGAAAAGGGGGGGGGGGTGCGTCTTATAGTCCGAACGCAGGCTTACCGGGGGGTTGCGGGAGTGGTGTAGCAGCGTCCCTTCCTTAGGGAATCGGCAGTGGCAGAATTGTGGCAATGCTGAAGCTCTGTGTCGGCAGTGCTGAGTGCATCATTGGTTTCCCTGCCACCATCTTCCTGGGGCCTTGGGCCGACCGGAGGCGGCGCATGCGTGGTTTGAGATCTCGGCTGACCTCTCATGCTCCATTTTTCTGAGGCTGTGGGCTTGAGATCTCTGCGGCCCTTGGCTTCAGGAAAATGGCCACCGGAGGCCGTGTGTGTGCAGATTGAGATCACGGCGGCCATTTTCCTTAAGCCGAGGGCCACCGAGATCTAAATCTGCACACGCACGGCCTCAGGAAAATGGCCGCGAGAAACGAACGATGTACTCGGCTTTGGACACCGGGCCACAGCATCGCCACATTTCTGCCGCTGATGTCCTGAGGAAGGGACCCTGCTCCATGCAACGCACTCTGCTCTGCCTCACCGCCGACACCGGACCCGCAGCATTGCACCGCTGGGATACCCCAGTACTGCAGCATTGCCTCACTTCTGCTGCCGCCTGCTTCTTGAGGAAAGGACCATGCCTCCTGTGACCCCGCTCTTCCACCGCCAATCCTCAGGTAAGATACCTTAAAGGGAACCTGTCACCTGAATTTGGCGGGACCGGTTTTGGGTCATATGGGCGGGGTTTTTGGGTGTTTGATTCACCCTTTCCTTACCCACTGGCTGCATGCTGGCCGCAATATTGGATTGAAGTTCATACTGTGTCCTCCGTAGTACACGCCAGCGCAAGGCAATATTGCCTTGCGCCTGCGTGTATTCCGGAGGACAGAGAATTAACTTCAATCCAATATTGCGGCCAGCATGCAGCCAGTGGGTAAGGAAAGGGTGAATCAAACACCCGAAAACCCCGCCCATATGACCCAAAACCGGTCCCGCCAAATTCAGGTGACAGGTTCCCTTTAAATTTGGACAATAAGATGGACCTCCATCTTATAAAAAAATATTTATTTTTGTTTTGCCATTTTCCACCCCAAAATTTGGAGTGCATCTTGGGGTCCGATGCGTCTTATAGTCCAAAAAATATGGTATTTGGTAAGTCGTATTTTATGAATCTCTAGCACATCTGGATAAGCAAAGTTGTCGAGCGATAAAAACTTAGTGTCGTAAAACGTTTAGAGAATAAGACAAGTACTAAAGCCACTGAAAAGGAGCAAATTACTGCAGAAAACTGATAAAACCGAATTGATGAATTAGATCCTAAATATTGATGTAGTCTGTTTGCACTTTAGAAATGAGTTTTTAGTATAAACTGCAAAAAGTCAGTTTTATTTGTATAGAAAACAATCTGGTAGATTTGGTTTACACTGTTTTGTATGGTTTGCAGTTATGGAAAGAAGATGGGGAAGGTATAAATATTCTAAAGAGTCTCAGTTGGCAGACTATTACTTCTCATTTATGGAAGCTATTGGAGAAAAATAGTAATGTAGCCCATACAGGTCAGCCAAAATCCACTTGAATGTATTGTAACCTGCCTTAGAAAAGGGAAAGCTGGAATTTAATTGGTTGCTGTGGGCAATGCTTACCGTTTGTTATTTCCACTATTGTTCAGAAAAGAGACTTGTGTTTTTAATCATGCAAACTGCACTAGCAATGCGGCTTATGGGGGGACCTGCTATTTATCCTGACATGTCTGTCTTAGTAGTATAGTACTTGCATTCCCAAAATAACTATACTTGAGGAACCTTTCCAGCTGTCCAATTCTTCTGTTAATACTCCTGGAATAAATTGACATTTGGGTGATAGCATTCCATCTGTCATCAGTACAGAGTATGTAGAAACACACCTACAATCGGTGATGAATTTACAGCAGCGCCAAACTGGTAAAATCCAGTTGTCTGTTATTCTTTCTGTAAATGTCTGTAGGAAAGGTGCTTTAGATTTTTTTTACATGGAGAATTAAGGTATTAAAGCGGTCATGTCAAGAGTTTTTACAGGTTTAAGAATAGGTTTACACTAGATCTACACTTTAAAGTCCTTAAAGGGAACCTATCACCCCGTTTTTTTCGGTATGAGATAAAAATACTGTTAAATAGGGCCTGAGCTGTGCATTACAATAGTGTAGTTTGTGGACCCCGATTCCCCACCTATGCTGCCGAAATACGTTACCAAAGTAGTCATTTTCGCCTGTCAATCAGGCTGGTCAGGTCGGATGGGCGTGGCTTCTTCCCCCAGATATTGCGTAGTTTTCCGTTGGTGGTGTGCGCATGTCCAAGGTCCCCAATCCTGCACGGGGGGGTGAAAATAGCAGCGATGTCCGTTATTCCATTGGTGGTCGGTGGGCGCGGCCATCTTCCTTTGGCCGCGCGTGCGCAGAAGCGACGCTCTGCTGGCCGCGGCTTCAGGAAAATGGCCGCGGGATGCCGCGCGTGCGCAGATGGAGATCGCGGCGGCCATTTTCCTGAAGCCGCGGCCAGCAGAGCGCCGCTTCTGCGCACGCGCGGCCAAAGGAAGATGGCCGCACCCACCGACCACCAATGGAATAACGGACATCGCTGCTATTTTCACCCCCCCGTGCAGGATTGGGGACCTTGGACATGCGCACACCACTACGCCACCAACGGAAAACTACGCAATATCTGGGGGAAGAAGCCACGCCCATCCGACCTGACCAGCCTGATTGACAGGCGAAAATGACTACTTTGGTAACGTATTTCGGCAGCATAGGTGGGGAATCGGGGTCCACAAACTACACTATTGTAATGCACAGCTCAGGCCATATTTAACAGTATTTTTATCTCATACCGAAAAAAACGGGGTGATAGGTTCCCTTTAAACAAAAACTTCCATCTCATGGACAAGACAAACTGTTTTAATCATAGTTTACCTGAGTTTGGATTCTGTTTTACAACACTGTCTGCCATTGCAAGCAGATGGAATCAAATACACTAAAACAAGGGTGGGGAACGTTTTTTTCTGCTGGGGGCCATTTGGATATTTATACCATAATTCGCAAGGGCGTAAACTATCAATTTGAAATTCTGCTATATTTGGTCAAACAATTATTATACATTTTTATAGTGCCATTTATTCCATGGCACTTTACATGTGAAAAGGGGGCAAATATAGACAAATACATAAAACATGAGGAAAAAAAACAAGGTACTAACAGGTATAGGAGGGAGGACCCTGCCCGCGAGGGCTCACAGTCTGCAGGGAATGGCTGAGAATACACTAGGAGAGGGTAGAGCTGGTTGTGTGGTGGTTCAGTAGGTTGAGGATCACTGCAGGCTTGTTGGAAAAGGTGAGTCTTCAGGTTCTTTTTGAAGATTTCTATGGTAGGCGAGAGTCTGATGTGTTGTGGTAGAGAGTTCCAGAGTATGGGGGAAGCACGGGAGAAGTCTTGGATGCGGTTGTGGGAAGAAGAGATGAGAGGGGAGTAGAGAAGGAGATCTTGAGAGGATCAGAGGTTGCATGTAGGTAAGTACCAGGGGACCATGTCGCAGATGTATGGAGGAAACCGGTTGTGGATGGCTTTGTATGTCATAGTAAGGGTTTTGAACTGGAGTCTCTGGGAGATAGGAAGCCAGTGAAGGGTTTGGCATAGGGGAGAGGTTGGGGAATAGCGGGGAGACAGGTAGATTAGTCAGGCAGCAGAGTGTAGGATGGATTGGAGTTGTGCTAGAGGAGAGGCCAGAGAGTAGGAGGTTGCAGTAATCGAGGTGGGAAATAAGGGCATGCACTAGTTTTTGTGGTGTTGTGGCAAGGAATGCGCGGATCCAGGAAATATTTTTGAATTTGAGATGGCAGGAGGAGGAAAGGGCTTGGATATGTGGCTTGAAAGAGAGGGCAGAGTTGAGGATCACCCCAAGGCATCGGGTGCATGGGACTGGGGAAAGTGAGCGGCCATTGACATTGATAGATAGGTCTGGTGGAGGGGTAGAGTGAGATGGGGGAAAGATGATGAATTCTGTTTTGTCCATGTTCAGTTTTAGAAAGAGAGCAGAAAAGAAGGCTGAGATAGCAGACAGTGTGGGATTTTGGTAAGTAAGGAGGTGAGGTCAGGTCCGGATAGGTAGATCTGCGTGTCATCGCCGTAGAGATGATACTGCACACCGTGGGATTCTATGAGCTGTGCCAGGCCGAAGTTGTAGATGGAGAAGAGTAGGGGTTCTAGAACGGAGCCTTGAGGAACACAACAGACAAGGGGTGAAGTGAGGAGGTGGTGTGGGAGAGGGAGACAAAGTTCAGTCTGTTAGATATAACGAGATCCAGGATAGGGCCAAGTCTGTGATGCCAAGAGATGAGAGGATCTTTAGCAGAAGGGAGTGGTCAACAGTGTCAAGGGCAGAGGACAGGTCCAGGAGAAGGAGGACAGTAGTGTCGCTTGCTCTTGGCAGTTAGTAGGTCATTGGTGACTTTAGTTAGGGCAGTTTCAGTTGAGTGATGGGGTCGGAAGCCAGATTGTAACCGGTCAAAGAGGGAGAAGGAGGAGAGGTGGGAGGACAGTTGAAGATTGACATGTTCCAGTAGTTTTGAGGCATAAGGGAGAAGAGATATCGGGTGATAGCTAGACACAGGATGGGTCGAGGGAGGGCTTTTTGAGGATGGGTGTGATCTTGGCATGTTTGAAGGATGAGGGGAAGACACCCGTTGTGAGTGAGAGGTTGAAGAGGTGTGTTGGGGTTGGGATGAAGACCATGGCAAGGTTAGGGATGAGGTGTGACGGGAGCGGGTCAAGCGTGTAAGTGGTGAGGTGTGATCTTGACAGGAGGGTGGAGAGCTGATCTTCTGTCGTGGTGGAGAAGCTGGTTTTGAAGGAACGGTTGAGCATCCAAGAGGGGCATTGGGCACTGGTGGGTCAAAGCTTTCTCTGATCGTATCGATCTTCTGTTTTAAGAAAGAGGCAGTCTTCAGCAGAAATGAGAGGGGAGGGAGGAGTGCAGGGGGATGGAGTAGAGAATTGAAAGTGTTGAAAAGCTTTTTAGGGTTGTGAGACAGTGAGGATGAGAGATGAGAAGTTTGTTTTGCGGCAGTGAGCGTGGACTTGAAGCTAGCAAGGGACTGCTTGGCTTGTATGCAGTGAAGTGGTCGGCAGAGCGGGATCGCTTTCATCTCCGCTCAGCGACCCTGGAAGCCCGTCTCAGTTCTTTAGTCAGGCTGGTCAGCCAGGGCTGCCTGTTGATTGTATGAGTTTCGCTATGCATAAGCGGGGCGGCCGAATCGAGTGTTGCTGTTATCATTATTATTTATATAGCACCATTAATTCCATGGTGCTGTACATGAGAAGGGGTTACATCAAAATACAAATATCACTTACAGTAAACAAAACTAACAATGACAGATTGGTAGAGGGAAGAGGACCTGCCCTTGCGGGCTTACATTCTACAGGATTATGGGGAAGGAGACAGTAGGTTGAGGGTTGCAGTAGCTCCGCTGGTGTTCAAGTGGCCGTGTGGTCATTACAGGCTGTAAGCTTCTTTGAAGAGGTGGGTTTTCAGGTTTCTTTTGAAGGATCCAAATGTGGTGGATAACCGGACGTTTTGGGGCACAGAATTCCTGAGGATGTGGGATACTCTGCAGAAGCCTTGGAGGCGATTGGGTGAGGAGCGAATAAGCGTGGAGGAAAGGAGGTGGTCTTGAGAGGACCGGAGATTACGTGAGGGAAGATATTGAGACTAGTTCGGAAACATGGAGGAGAAAGGTTATGGATGGCTTTGTAGGTCAGTGTTAGCAGTTTGAACTGGATACGCTGGGAAATCGGGAGCCAGTGAAGGGATTTGCAAAGAGGGGAAACAGGAGTGTAGCAAGGAGAGAGATTAATTAGTCGGGCAGCAGAGTTAAGGATGGACTGGAAGGGTGCTAGAGTGTTAGAAGGTAGGCCACAGAGGAGGATGTTGCAGTAGTCGAGGCGGGAAATGATTAGGGCATGCATGAGCATTTTGGTAGAGTGAGGGTTGAGTAAAGGACAGATTCTGGAAATATTTTTGAGCTGGAGGCGACAGGAGGTGGCGAGAGCTTGGATGTGCGGTTTGAAGGACGGCAGAGTCAAGGGTTACTGCGAGGCAGCGGATTTTGGGGACGGGAAAGTGTGATTTCATTTATTTTGATAGATCAGGTAGGTAAGATATGCGAGATGGAGGAAAGATAATTAGTTCAGATTTGTCCATATTGAGCTTGAGGAAGCGAGAGGAGAATGAGGCTATGGCTGATGGACACTCTGGGAATCTGGAGAGCAGAGAGGTGACATTTGGGCCAGAGAGGTAGATCTGAGTGTCATCAGCATATAGCTGGTACTGGAAGCCATAGGACCTTATGAGTTGTCCCAGGCCGAGTGTATAGATTGAGAAGAGTAAGGGTCCAAGGACAGAGCCTTGAGCGACACCAACAGAGAGGGCGTGAGATGAAGAGGTAGTATGGGAGTAGGAAATGCTAAATGTGCGGTTGGTAAGGTATGAGGAGATCCAAGATAGGGCAAGGTCTTTGACACCAAAGGAAGAGAGGATCTGTAGTAGGAGGCAGTGGTCAACTGTGTCAAAGGCAGAGGACAGGTCTAGAAAGAGGAGTATAGAGAATTGTCTGTTATCTTTGGCTGTAAGTAAGTCGTTAGTAATTTTGGTCAGGGCAGTCTCAGTGGAATGGTGGGGACGGAAGCCAGATTGTAGGTTGTCGAAGAGAAAGTTAGATGCAAAGTGAGAGAGAAGTTCAGTATGGACGTGCTGCTCAAGGAGTTTGGGAGCAAAGATATGGGGTGATAGCTGGACATAGCGCTTGGGTTAAGGGATGGCTTTTTGAGGATAGGTGGGATTGTGGCATGTTTGAAAGCAGTCTGGAAGGTACCAGAAGTTAGTGATAGGTTGAAGAGATGGGATTAGTGTGGTGGTGAGGTTGGGGAGGAGATGGGATGGGGTCAAGTACCCAAGTGGTGAGGTGTGATTTGGAGAGAAGATGAGCAAGCTCCCCTTCAGTGATTTTGGAGAGGGAAGTTATGGGGTTTGGGCATTGGTCTGGTATACAAAATGGTTGTGGTGGTTTGACAACAAAGACTTGCCTTGTTTGGTCTATCTTATTTTTGAAGTGCATGGCAAAGTCCTCGGCAACAATTAAGGAACTCAGAGGGGGCAGTGGTGGGTGGAGGAGGGCGTTAAGTGTTGCACAACTGTTTGGGGTTGTGGGATAAGGGAGATGCGAGGGTTGTGAAGTAGGCCTGTTTAGCCGAGGTGAGATCTGATTTGAATGCGAGCGTTGCTTGTTTGAGTGCAGTGAAATCATCTTGCGAATGCGTTTTCTTCCAACACCGTTCTGCAATTCTAGATACTTGCCGAAGCTTTTTAGTGATGTTATTGTGCCAGGGTTGTCTACTGGTTCGTCACACACTGCTATGCATGACAGGGGCGACTGTCAATGGCTGATGCAAGAGTGGCATTGTAGAAAGCAGTGTCTGTCGTGGAGTGAGGATATGGATGCTAGTGGTAGGATAGTCAGAGTGTGTGGGTGTCTTGGTGTGCAAGGTTCCTGCGGGGGTAGTATGTTGCTGGACATGGGTGACAGGTGAGGAGGACAGGGATGAGAAAGTGAGTAGATGGTGGGGGAGGTTGTGAAGTTAGATAGGGAGCAGAAACGGGTGAAGACCAGGTCTAATAGTGTCCGTCTGTGTGGGTGGCAGAGTAGGACCACTGAGTAAGTCCAAAGAATGAAGTAAGGGACAGGAGTTTGGAGGCTGCTGACTGGTGGGTGTCAATGGGGATGTTGAAGTCACCCATGATGATGGTGGGAATGTCAGCAGACAGAAAGTGAAGGAGCCAGTTGGAGAATTGGTCAATAAAGGCAGTGGTTGGGCCCGGAGGTCGGTATATGACGGCCATTTGGAGGTTGTAGGGGGAGTAGATGCGGACAGAGTTGACTTCAAAATAAGGGAGAGTAAAGGTGGGATTGGGTTAAAGGTACAGTTGGAATAGAGGAGAAGGCCCACTCCTCCACCATGTTTGTTGCCAGAGTGAGTAGTGTGGGTGAAGTGGAGGCCGCCGTAACATATCGCAGCAGGGGAGGCTGTCAGAGGATGACAGCCATGTTTCAGTGATGCCCAGAAAGAAAAGATTACGAGAGGTAAAGAGGTCGTGAATCACGTGGAGTTTATTGCAGATGGAGCGGGGATTTCATATTGATCCAGAGAGGGTGCAGGGGGGTGAGCGTCATGGGCACGGATTTGAGGTGGGCACGATTTCGGGTGTTTATATTGGGAGCAATAGGAGGGAGTAGTAATGGGAGGTATGAGCTGTGAGGGTCCAGGATTGGGAGATATGTCACCAGTAGTGACGAGCGAATATACTCGTTACTCCTCGAGATTTCTCGAGCATGCTCGGGGGTCCTCCGAGTATTTTTTAGTGCTTGGAGATTTATTTTTTCTTGCTGTAGCTGAATGATTTACATCTGTTAGCCAGCATAAGTACATGTGGGGATTCCCTAGCAACCAGGCAACCCCCACATGTACTTATGCTGGCTAACAGATGTAAATCATTCAGCTACGGCAAAAAATAAATCTCCAAGCACTAAAAAATATTCGGAGGACCCCCGAGCATGCTTTTGAAATCTCGAGTAATGAGTATATTTGTTCATCACTAGTCGCCAGCAGTGATGAGAAGCAGAGAGAGAGAGAGCAGGTGGGAGAAGTAGAGTGGGCGGCTTGTTTTGTGTTTTCTTAGGATCTGAGGTTGAGGAGCAGGTCAGCAGAGGAGGACAGGTGGGGAGGCAAGAGGGAAGGAGAGATTACTTGGCTAGAGGGTGCTGGGGTTTTGGGGATAGCGAAGGAGGCTGAGGAGTAATGGAGCCAAAACTGTTAGGCCGGCCTCACACTCAGCGTATGTAAATACGGTCCGTTTTTTATGGCTGTAATACGCAGAAAAGTCCCCAAAATAGTGATCCGTATGTCATCCGTAGGCAGGGTGTGTCAGCGTATTTTGCGCATGGCATCCTCCGTATGTAATCCGTATGGCATCTGTACTGCGACATTTTCTCGCAGGCTTGCAAAACCGACATCTAATGGATTTATGTGCTCAAATGTTCGTTAAAACATATATACAGTATGTATATATAGATATATATATATATATATCTATCATTGAGACACATATATATATATTCTGTATTTATATTTAATTCAGCGCGATAATGTGAAAAGCCGGTAATTCAATTGCCGGCTTTTTATTTCTCCTTCCCAAACCCGACATGATATGAGACATGATTTACATACAGTAAACCATATCATATCCCTTTTTTTTTTTTGCATATTCCACACTACTTGTGTTAGCAGTGTGTATGTGCAAAATTTGGGCACTGTAGCTTGTAAAATAAAGGGTTAAATGGCGGAAAAAATTGGCGTGGGCTCCCGCGCAATTTTCTCCGCCAGAGTGGTAAAGCCAGTGACTGAGGGCAGATATTAATAGCCTAGAGAGGGTCCATGGTTATTGGCCCCCCTGGCTACAAACATCTGCCCCCAGCCACCCCAGAAAAGGCACATCTGGAAGATGCGCCTATTCTGGCACTTGGCCACTCTTCTTCCCACTCCCGTGTAGCAGTGGGATATGGGGTAATGAAGGGTTAATGTCACCTTGCTATTGTAAGGTGACATTAAGCCAGATTAATAATGGAGAGGCGTCAATTATGACACCTATCCTTTATTAATCCAATAGTACTAAATGGTTAATAAAACACACATTATTTACAAGTATTTTAATGAAATAAAGACACATGTTGCAATATTTTATTAGACTCTTAATCCACCTGAAGACCATCGTCCTGAAACAAAGTTAAAAAAACAAACAACAATATTCCATACCTTCCGTCGTTATGTCCCACGATGTAAATCCATCTGAAGGGGTTAAATCATTTTACAGCCAGGAGCTGTGCTAAAGCACTCGCTCCTGCCTGTAACCCCGGGTACTGAATGGAAAGCAGTTTGATCTGTAGTTACCTTGAGTCGCGGTGATGCGCCCTCTGCTGGATGTCCTCATATGAACTCGAGCGTGGGAACTTTTCCAAGGCTCCAGTTCATGAGGACATCCAGCAGAGGGCGCATCACCGCAACTCAAGGTAAGTACAGGACAATCCCCTGCTTTCCATTCAGTACCCGGGGTTTTACAGGCAGGAGCGAGTGCTTTAGCACAGCTCCTGGCTGTAAAATGATTTAACCCCTTCAGATGGATTTACTACGTGGGACGTGACTGATCATCGGAAGGTATTGTTGATTTGTTATTTTTACTTTTTCACAGAATGAGGGTCTTCAGCTGCATTAAGAGAATAATAAAATATTACAACAACCTGTGTCTTTATTTCATTAAAGGACTTTGTAATAATGTGTGTGTGTTTTATTAACCATTTCGTACTATTGGATTAATAATGGATAGGTGTCATAATTGATCTAGTTGATCAATAATTGATTATTAATCTAGCTTAATGTCACCTTACAATAGCAAGGTGACATTAACCCTTCATTACCCCATATCCCACTGCTACACGGGAGTGGGAAGAGAGTGGCCAAGTGCCAGAATAAGCGCATCTTCCAGATGTGCCTTTTCTGGGGTGGCTGGGGGCAGATGTTTGTAGCCAGGGGAGGCCAATAACCATGGACCCTCTCTAGGCTATTAACCCCTTCCCGACATTTGACGTACTATCCCGTCGAGGTGGGGTGGGCCCGTATGACCGCCGACGGGATAGTACGTCATCATCGATCAGCGGCGCTCACGGGGGGAGCGCGGCCGATCGCGGCCGGGTGTCAGCTGCATATCGCAGCTGACATCCGGCACTATGTGCCAGGAGCGGTCACGGACCGCCCCCGGCACATTAACCCCCGGCACACCGCGATCAAACATGATCGCAGTGTACCGGCGGTATAGGGAAGCATCGCGCAGGGAGGGGGCTCCCTGCGGGCTTCCCTGAGACCCCCGGAGCAACGCGATGTGATCGCGTTGCTCTGAGGGTCTCCTACCTCCCTCCTCGCCGCAGGTCCCGGATCCAAGATGGCCGCGGCATCCGGGTCCTGCAGGGAGGGAGGTGGCTTACCGAGTGTCTGCTCAGAGCAGACACTTGGAAAGCCTGCAGCCCTGCACAGCAGATCGTCGATCTGACAGAGTGCTGTGCACACTGCCAGATCAATGATCTGTGATGTCCCCCCCTGGGACAAAGTAAAAAAGTAAAAAAAAAATTTTTCCACATGTGTAAAAAAAAATAAAAAAAAAATTCCTAAATAAATAATAATAATAAAAATATATTATTCCCATAAATACATTTCTTTATCTAAATAAAAAAAACAAAACAATAAAAGTACACATATTTAGTATCGCCGCGTCCGTAACGACCCAACCTATAAAACTGCCCCACTAGTTAACCCCTTCAGTAAACACCGTAAGAAAAAAAAAAAAAAAACGAGGCAAAAAACAACGCTTTATTACCATACCGCCGAACAAAAAGTGGAATAACACACGATCAAAAAGACTGATATAAATATCCATGGTACCGCTGAAAACGTCATCTTGTCCCGCAAAAAAAAAGCCGCCATACAGCATCATCAGCAAAAAAATAAAAAAGTTATAGTCCTGAGAATAAAGCGATACCAAAATAATTATTTTTTCTATATTTTAGTTTTTATCGTATAAAAGCGCCAAAACATAAAAAAATGATATAAATGAGATATCGCTGTAATCGTACTGACCCGAAGAATAAAACTGCTTTATCAATTTTACCAAACGCGGAACGGTATAAACGCCTCTCCCAAAAGAAATTCATGAATAGCAGGTTTTTGGTCATTCTGCCTCACAAAAATCGGAATAAAAAGCGATCAAAAATGGTCACGTGTCCGAAAATGTTACCAATAAAAACGTCAACTCGTCCCGCAAAAAACAAGACCTCACATGACTCTGTGGAGCAAAATGTGGAAAAATTATAGGTCTCAAAATGTGGAGACGCAAAAACTTTTTTGCTATAAAAAGCGTCGCTGGTTTCACACTTGCGTTTTTGTCTGCAGCGTTTTTTGCACAAAAAAACGCATGCGTTTTTTCCCTATATTTGACATTGAAAACGCATGCGGTTTTTTTGTACGCGTTTGGTCGCGTTTTCAAACGCATGCGGTTTTTTCTGCATGCGTTCATTTTCAGAAATACAACCTGCAGTATTTTCTTGCGTTTTTAAGCACATGCGTTTGTTTGCGTTAAAAACGCATGCATTTTTATCGAAAAAAAACAGAAAACACACTGAAAAGCCACCCACCACCATCAAGGTGATAAAGGGATCCAAACCCTAACCCTAACTCTACCCCTAACCTCACCCCTAACCGTTTAATGAACATTTTCTGACAGTCATAGTGCCACGTATTTCAGTGCCACGTATTTCAGTGCCACGTATTTCAGTGCCACGTATTTCAGTGCCACGTATTTCTGTGCCACGTATCACGTATTTCAGTGCCACGTGTTTCAGTGCCACGTATTTCAGTGCCACGTATCACGTATTTCAGTGCCACATATTTTAGTACCACGTATTTCAGTGCCACGTATTTCAGTGCCACGTATTTCAGTGCCACGTATTTCAGTGCCACGTATTTCAGTGCCACGTATTTCAGTGCCACGTGTTTCAGTGCCACGTGTTTCAGTGCCACGTGTTTCAGTGCCACGTATTTCAGTGCCACGTATCACATATTTCAGTGCCACGTATTTCAGTGCCACGTATTTCAGTGCCACGTATTTCAGTGCCACGTATTTCAGTGCCACGTATTTCAGTGCCACGTATCACATATTTCAGTGCCACGTATTTAAGTGCCACGTATTTCAGTGCCACATATTTCAGTGCCACGTATTTCAGTGCCACGTATTTCAGTGCCACGTGTTTCAGTGCCACGTATTTCAGTGCCACGTATTTCAGTGCCACATATTTCAGTGCCACGTATTTCAGTGCCACGTATTTCAGGGCCACGTATTTCAGTGCCACGTGTTTCAGTGCCACGTGTTTCAGTGCCACGTATTTCAGTGCCACATATTTCAGTGCCACGTATTTCAGTGCCACGTATTTCAGGGCCACGTATTTCAGTGCCACGTGTTTCAGTGCCACGTGTTTCAGTGCCACGTGTTTCAGTGCCACGTATTTAAGTGCCACGTATCACATATTTCAGTGCCACGTATTTCAGTGCCACGTATTTCAGTGCCACGTATTTCAGTGCCACGTATTTTAGTGACACGTATTTTAGTGACACGTATTTCAGTCACGTTTAGGGTTAGGGTGAGGGGTAGGGTTAGGGTTAGGGCTAGGGTTGGAGGTAAAGTTAGGGTTAGGGTTTGGATTACATTTACGTTTGGATTAGGGTTGGGATTAGAATTATGGGTGTGTCAGGGCTAGGGGTGTGGTTAGGGTTACCGTTGGGATTAGGGTTAGGGGTGTGTTTGGGTTAGGGTTTCAGGTAGAATTGGGGAGTTTCCACTGTCCAGGCACATCAGGGGCTCTCCAAGCGCGACATGGCGTCCAATCTCAATTCCAGCCAATTCTGCGTTGAAAAAGTAAAACAGTGCTCCTTCCCTTCCGAGCTCTCCCGTGCGCCCAAAAAGGGGTTTACCCCAACATATGTGTTATCAGCGTACTCGGGACAAATTGAACAACAACTTCTGGGGTCCAAGTTCTCTTGTTATCCTTAGGAAAATAAAAATTTGGGGGGCTAAAAATCATTTTTGTGGGAAAAAAAAGATGTTTTATTTTCACGGCTCTGCGTTATAAACTGTAGTGAAACACTTGGGGGTTCAAAGTTCTCACAACACATCTAGATAAGTTCCTTGGGAGGTCTAGTTTCCAATATGGGGTCACTTGTGGGGGGTTTGTACTGTTTGGGTACATCAGGGGCTCTGCAAATGCAACGTGACGCCTGCAGACCAATCCATTTAAGGCTGCATTCCAAATGGCGCTCCTTCCCTTCCGAGCTCTGTCATGCACCCAAACAGTGGTTCCCCCCCACATATGGGGTATCAGCGTACTCAGGACAAATTGGACAACAACTTTTGGGGTCTAATTTATCCTGTTACCCTTGTAAAAATACAAAACTGGGGGCTAAAAAATCATTTTTGTGAAAAAAAAAAAAGAATTTTTATTTTCACGGCTTTGCGCTATAAACTTTAGTGAAACACTTGGGGGTTCAAAGTTCTCAAAACACATCTAGATAAGTTCCTTGGGAGGTCTAGTTTCCAATATGGGGTCACTTGTGGGGGGTTTGTACTGTTTGGGTACATCAGGGGCTCTGCAAATGCAACGTGACGGCTGCTGACCAATCCATTTAAGTCTGCATTCCAAATGGCGCTCCTTCCCTTCCGAGCTCTGTCATGCGCCCAAACAGTGGTTCCCCCCCACATATGGGGTATCAGCGTACTCAGGACAAATTGGAAAACAAATTTTGGAGTCCAATTTATTCTGTTACCCTTGTAAAAATACAAAGCTGGGTGCTAAAAAATCATTTTTGAGAAAAAAAATAAAAATTATTTTCACGGCTCTGCGTTATAATCTGTAGTGAAACACTTGGGGGTTCAAAGCTCTCAAAACACATCTAGATAAGATCCTTAGGGGGTCTACTTTCCAAAATGGTGTCACTTGTAGGGAGTTTCAATGTTTAGGCACATCAGGGGCTCTCCAAACGCAACATGGCGTCCCATCTCAATTCCAGTCAATTTTGCATTGAAAAGTCAAATGGCGCTCCTTCCCTTCCAAGCTCTGCCATGCGCCCAAACAATGGTTTACACCCACATATGGGGTATCATCGTACTCAGGACAAATTGGCCAACATTTTTTGGGGTCCAATTTCTTCTCTTACCCTTGGGAAAATAAAAAATTGGGGGCGAAAAGATCATTTTTGTGAAAAAATATGATTTTTTATTTTTACGGCTCTGCATTATAAACTTCTGTGAAGCACTTGGTGGGTCAAAGTGCTCACCACACATCTAGATAAGTTCCTTAGGGGGTCTACTTTCCAAAATGGTGTCACTTGTAGGGAGTTTAAATGTTTAGGCACATCAGGGGCTCTCCAAACGCAACATGGCGTCCCATCTCAATTCCAGTCAATTTTGCATTGAAAAGTCAAATGGCGCTCCTTCCCTTCCAAGCTCTGCCATGCGCCCAAACAATGGTTTACACCCACATATGGGGTATCATCGTACTCAGGACAAATTGGCCAACATTTTTTGGGGTCCAATTTCTTCTCTTACCCTTGGGAAAATAAAAAATTGGGGGCGAAAAGATCATTTTTGTGAAAAAATATGATTTTTTATTTTTACGGCTCTGCATTATAAACTTCTGTGAAGCACTTGGTGGGTCAAAGTGCTCACCACACATCTAGATAAGTTCCTTAGGGGGTCTACTTTCCAAAATGGTGTCACTTGTAGGGAGTTTCAATGTTTAGGCACATCAGGGGCTCTCCAAACGCAACATGGCGTCCCATCTCAATTCCAGTCAATTTTGCATTGAAAAGTCAAATGGCGCTCCTTCCCTTCCAAGCTCTGCCATGCGCCCAAACAATGGTTTACACCCACATATGGGGTATCATCGTACTCAGGACAAATTGGCCAACATTTTTTGGGGTCCAATTTCTTCTCTTACCCTTGGGAAAATAAAAAATTGGGGGCGAAAAGATCATTTTTGTGAAAAAATATGATTTTTTATTTTTACGGCTCTGCATTATAAACTTCTGTGAAGCACTTGGTGGGTCAAAGTGCTCACCACACATCTAGATAAGTTCCTTAGGGGGTCTACTTTCCAAAATGGTGTCACTTGTAGGGAGTTTCAATGTTTAGGCACATCAGGGGCTCTCCAAACGCAACATGGCGTCCCATCTCAATTCCAGTCAATTTTGCATTGAAAAGTCAAATGGCGCTCCTTCCCTTCCAAGCTCTGCCATGCGCCCAAACAATGGTTTACACCCACATATGGGGTATCATCGTACTCAGGACAAATTGGCCAACATTTTTTGGGGTCCAATTTCTTCTCTTACCCTTGGGAAAATAAAAAATTGGGGGCGAAAAGATCATTTTTGTGAAAAAATATGATTTTTTATTTTTACGGCTCTGCATTATAAACTTCTGTGAAGCACTTGGTGGGTCAAAGTGCTCACCACACATCTAGATAAGTTCCTTAGGGGGTCTACTTTCCAAAATGGTGTCACTTGTAGGGAGTTTCAATGTTTAGGCACATCAGGGGCTCTCCAAACGCAACATGGCGTCCCATCTCAATTCCAGTCAATTTTGCATTGAAAAGTCAAATGGCGCTCCTTCCCTTCCAAGCTCTGCCATGCGCCCAAACAATGGTTTACACCCACATATGGGGTATCATCGTACTCAGGACAAATTGGCCAACATTTTTTGGGGTCCAATTTCTTCTCTTACCCTTGGGAAAATAAAAAATTGGGGGCGAAAAGATCATTTTTGTGAAAAAATATGATTTTTTATTTTTACGGCTCTGCATTATAAACTTCTGTGAAGCACTTGGTGGGTCAAAGTGCTCACCACACATCTAGATAAGTTCCTTAGGGGGTCTACTTTCCAAAATGGTGTCACTTGTAGGGGGTTTCAGTGTTTAGGCACATCAGGGGCTCTCCAAACGCAACATGGCGTCCCATCTCAATTCCAGTCAATTTTGCATTGAAAAGTCAAATGGCGCTCCTTTCCTTCCGAGCTCTGCCATACGCCCAAACAGTGGTTTACCCCCACATATGGGGTATCAGCGTACTCAGGACAAATTGTACAACAACTTTGGGGGTCCATTTTCTCCTGTTACCCTTGGTAAAATAAAACAAATTGGAGCTGAAATAAATTTTGTGTGAAAAAAAGTTAAATGTTCATTTTTATTTAAACATTCCAAAAATTCCTGTGAAACACCTGAAGGGTTAATAAACTTCTTGAATGTGGTTTTGAGCACCTTGAGGGGTGCAGTTTTTAGAATGGTGTCACACTTGGGTATTTTCTATCATATAGACCCCTCAAAATGACTTCAAATGAGATGTGGTCCCTAAAAAAAAATGGTGTTGTAAAAATGAGAAATTGCTGGTCAACTTTTAACCCTTATAACTCCGTCACAGAAAAAAATTTTGGTTCCAAAATTGTACTGATGTAAAGTAGACATGTGGGAAATGTTACTTATTAAGTATTTTGCGTGACATATGTCTGTGATTTAAGGGCATAAAAATTCAAAGTTGGAAAATTGCAAAATTTTCAAAATTTTCGCCAAATTTCCATTTTTTTCACAAATAAACGCAAGTTATATCGAATAAATTTTACCACTAACATGAAGTACAATATGTCACGAGAAAACAATGTCAGAATCGCCAAGATCCGTCAAAGCGTTCCAGAGTTATAGCCTCATAAAGGGACAGTGGTCAGAATTGTAAAAATTGGCCCGGTCATTAACGTGCAAACCACCCTTGGGGGTGAAGGGGTTAATATCTGCCCTCAGTCACTGGCTTTACCATTCTGGCGGAGAAAATTTTTTCCGCCATTTAACCCTTTATTTTAGCAGCTACAGCGCCAAAATTTTGCACATACACACTACTAACAGTAGTGTGGAATATGCAAAAAAAAGGGATATGAGATGGTTTACTGTATGTAAACCATGTCTCATATCCTGTCATGTTTGGGAAGGAGAAATGAAAAGCCGGCAATTGAATTACCGGCTTTTCTCTCTAACACCGGTGCGTATTTCTCGCAGGTCACACTGCTGTTCCGTGTGTAATCCGTGTTTTTCTCGCCCCCATAGACTTTCAGTGGTGATTTTTTTGAGCAATACGGTGACAAACGCAGCATGCTGCGATTTTGTACGGCCGTACAAGACCGTATAATACGGATCAGTAAAATACGGCTGATAGGAGCTGGGACATAGGGAATCATTGGGCCGTGTGTTATGCGTATTTTACGGACGTAGTTTATGCGCTCATACGTCCGTAAAACTTGCTAGTGTGAGGCCGGCCTTAGAGTGTATGTCAGCATGATGAGAGTAAGTGGTGGAAAGGGAAAGAAATTTAGTACGTTTATTAACTGGTTAGTCTTACCTTCTGTTCACTTCTGGCATATTTCTGCTGACATCCTTCTAGAGACATCCCACGGTCCAGACAGACCTGTGTTTCTGAATTTATTACAAGCTAAGTGCACATGAAATAGGCCAGGTGTGATCAGGAGGGAGGGGCAGCAGGGATACTGGTCACACACAGGAGGGGATTAATTAGAAGTCAGAAGGGAAAATGCAAAGGGAAATAGATCCAAATGGAAAGATAAAGCCAACTGTGTATTGGCATCAAGGAATTAAAATGAGAAAACATGCAGGGGAAGAAAAAAAACAAAAACAGTAATAGCAGCCAGCAGACATACCAGGAATAGCAGGGTGAGGAAGATCAGGGTGAGCCAGTTTTCAGTGATGCCGAGGAAGGATAGTTTGTTGGTGATGAAGAGGTCATGGATAAATGGCAGTTGCAGACAGAGCGTGCGTTCCATAGTGCTCCAGGGAACGGGAGTGGGGGCTGGATGAATGGGTATGAGGTTATCATGGTTTGGAAAACGTGTAGAGGATCGTGGCAGGGAGTTAGAAATGAGTGTGGGGATGTGTTGAGGGGGGCTGGGATTTGGGGATACATCAGAGGTGAGGAGTAGCAGACAGCGGTAGAAGCAGGATAGGACATGATGCGGCCACGTGT
This sequence comes from Ranitomeya variabilis, assembly GCF_051348905.1. Classification (NCBI taxonomy): domain Eukaryota; kingdom Metazoa; phylum Chordata; class Amphibia; order Anura; family Dendrobatidae; genus Ranitomeya; species Ranitomeya variabilis. Next base: position 256,181,332 of record NC_135232.1, read on the forward strand.
ATGAGATGGCTAGGAAGTATTGAGGGAGAAATGAGTAGTTCTTTACTAGGTGGAGGGATTGCAGGAGATTGTAGGAAGGAAAGTAGTATGGGGGTGAAAGAGAAAAGAACTAGAAACATTGTAGTGGCTTGGTATTGTTACCTTCCAGTCAATTCCAGTCCTATTCAGTCTAATTCGAAGGAATTTGAAAGATGGAATATGAAAGATGCATGGATCAGACTCCTGGATCTGAATATATCTGCTCCTAAGGGGACTCCGCTGTGAGTGGATGTGGGGGTGTGTGGCCAGAACACATGTTCAGCGTTAAACAAAAGGTCATAAAAGGGGGGAGGGGTTAGACTGACCGCTAAGAGGTATGCATGGAAGACACCAGAGAAGTGAAATACATTATGGATCCGAAGTGAAGGGTGAGCAGTGCATACCAGAGAAAGCTAAATGCAGTTCACATAAACATTCAGGAACTAGGCAAAGCTGGAGACATTCAGTGCATACCTGGGGGAAGAGGAAAACAGCTTGATTAGATGGTACAGGTGGTGACTATGATGACGATAAAACTGTAGGAGTGATGAGTGGCCACAAATGCATTCTAGAATTCAGTCATAGAAAGCTAAATGCAGTTCACATAGACATTCAGGAGCTAGGCAAAGCTGGAGACATTCAGTGCATACCAGAGAAAGCTAAATGCAGTGAATTAATTCACCTCTGAAGTGATGGCTGGAGCTGCTTCTCTTTGGTGAGACGCGTGATTTTTGGTGGTATTGATGGTGTTACTACTCGCAACTGCTTTTCCAGGTTTGTGCTGGTCTGGAGTCAACTCTGTGATGAATTTGGAAAAGAACTTGCAGCAGTAAGTTCTGTACACAGGAGACTCTGGGGGCATATAGTCATGGCAGGACATGCTGGGGTTGTAGATTCTGTCATTGGTGGAACTGGAGTGCCAAGCGCACGGACTCCAAGGTGTGTCTGCGTCTTTAGAGCACACACCACAATGTTCTGTACTGAACACTGAGTGCGCATGCTCACAGCCTCAAGAGCAATTTAAAGGGCCCACTGTCAGCAAACCACGGCCGCAGGCCCGAGCATGTAGGTTCCCCTAGAGCAGAGGTGTCAAACTGCATTCCTCGAGGGCCGCCAACAGGTCATGTTTTCAGGATTTCCTTGTATTGCACAGGTGATAATTTAATCACCTGCACAGAATTATTCCAGCACCTTGTGGAATGCTAAGGAAATCCTGAAAACATGACCTGTTGGCAGCCCTCGAGGAATGCAGTTTGACACCTCTGCCCTAGAGCATTCTGCTGGTTGCTATTGCAAACAGGATTGTCTGCATACAAACCCCATTTTTTTTCCACTGCTAAGAATGTAGCAAAAAAAACAAATTGTGTAGATAAAGTGTAAAGCAAAATTAACTTGACTTTGAACGTTAAACAGCCAATCGGGTACTCATTTGCTTATCATTGGCCACTTAATAGCTATGCCTAGTCAGGGAAACTGCATTTCTTGTGCTCGCAGAACAATCGGTAATATCGTCAGCAAAAAAAGCAAACAGTACTGGGATGTATTAACCCCTTAATCCCATTTGACGTACTATCCCGTCAAGGTAACCTGGGACTTAATTCCCAGGGACGGAATAGTACGGCAAAGCGATCGGCCACGCTCATGGGGGGATCGCGGCCGGGTGTCAGCTATGTGCCAGGAGTGGTTACGGACCGCCCCCGGCACATTAACCCCTGGCACATTAACCCCTGGCACACTGCAATCAAACATGATTGCAGTGTTCCGGCGGTATAGGGAAGCATCGCGCAGGGAGGGGGGTCTCTTACCCTCTCCCTGCAGGCCCCAGATCCAAAATGGCCGCGGGGCTGCATCCGGGTCCTGCAGGGAGGTGGCTTACCAAGCGCCTGCTCAGAGCAGGCTCTGGTAAGCCAGGAGCAGTGCACGTCAGATCGCTGACTGCAAAGTGTCAGATCAGCGATCTGACCATATAACATGATGCCCCCACCCCCCGGGGCAATGTTATAAAATAAAAATAAAAATATTTATTTGTGTAAAAAAAAAAAAAAAAAATCCTAAATAAAGAAAAAAATATATAATATTCCCATAAATACATTTCTTTATCTAAATAATAATAAAAAACAATAAAAGTAAACATATTTAGTATCGCCGCGTCCGTAACGACCCGACCTATAAAACTGTCCCACTAGTTAACTCCTTCAGTGAACACCGTAAAGCAAGAGGCAAAAAACAACGCTTTATTATCATACCGCCCTAACAAAAAGTGGAATAGCACGCGATCAAAAAGACGGATATAAATAACCATGGTACCACTGAAAACGTCATCTTGTCCCGCAAAAAAACGAGCCGCGATACAGCATCATCAGCGAAAAAATTTAAAAGTTATAGTCCTCAGAATAATGTGATGCAAAAATAATTATTTTTTCTATAAAATAGTCTTTATCGTATAAAAGCGTCAAAGCATAAAAAAAATATAAATGATGTATTGCAGTAATCGTACTGACCCGAAGAATAAAACCGCTTTATCCATTTTACCAATCGCGGAGCGGTATAAACGCCCCCCCCCCCCAAAAAAAAAAAAAATCATGAATTGCTGGGTTTTTTTGTCACAAATATCGGAATAAAAATACAATCAAAAAATGTCACGTGCCCTAAAATGTTACAAATAAAAACGTCAACTCGTCCCGCAAAAAAACAAGACCTCACATGACTCTGTGGACCAAAATATGGAAAAATTATAGCTCTCAAAATGTGGTAACGCCCAAAACATTTTTTTGCAATAAAAACCATCTTTTATAGTGTGTGACGGCTGCCAGTCATAAAAATCCGCTAAAAACGCCGCTATAAAAGTAAATAAAACACCCCCCTTCATCACCCCCCTAATTTGGGAAAAATAAAAAAATGTATTTATTTCCATTTTCCCATTAGGGTTAGGGCTAGGGTTAGGGTTGGGGCTAGGGTTAGGGTTTGGATTACATTTACGGTTGGGATTAGGGTTAGGGGTGTGTCAGGGTTAGGGGTGTGGTTAGGGTTATGGTTGGGATTAGGGTTAGGGGTGTTTTTGGGTTAGGGTTTCAGTTAGAATTGGGGGCTTCCACTGTTTAGGCACATCAGGGCTCTCCAAACGCGACATGGCGTCCGATCTCATTTCCAGCCAATTCTACGTTGAAAAAGTAAAACCGTGCTCCTTCCCTTCCAAGCTCTCCCGTGCGCCCAAACAGGGGTTTACCCCCAACATATGGGGTATCGGCGTACTCAGGACAAATTGCACAACAAGTTTTGGGGTCCAATTTCTCCTGTTACCCTTGGAAAAATTCAAAACTGGGGGCTAAAAATTAATTTTTGTGGAAAAAAAAAAATATTTTCACAGCTCTGCGTCATAAACTGTAGTGAAACACTTGGGGGTTCAAAGCTCTCACAACACATCTAGATAAGATCCATAGGGGGTCTACTTTCCAAAATGGTGTCACTTGTGGGGGGTTTCAATGTTTAGGCACATCAGGAGCTCTCCAAATGCAACATGGCATCCCATCTTAATTCCAGCCAATTTTGCATTGAAAAGTCAAACGGCGCTCCTTCCCTTCCGAGCTCTGCCACCCAAACAGTGGTTTACCACCACATATGGGGTATCAGCGTACTCAGGACAAATTGCACAACAACTTTTGGGGTCCATTTTCTCCTGTTACTCTTGGTAAAATTAAAACAAATTGGAGCTGAAGTAAATTTTTTGTGAAACAAAAATATTTGTTAATTTTTTCTTTTTTTTTAAACATTCCAAAAATTCCTGTGACGCACCAGAAGGGTTAATAAATTTCTTGAATGTGGTTTTGAGCACCTTGAGTGGTGCAGTTTTTAGAATGGTGTCACACTCATATAGACCCCTCAAAGTGACTTCAAATGTGATGTGGTCCCTAAAAAAAAAAAATGGTGGTGTAAAAATGAGAAATTGCTGGTCGAATTTTAACCCTTATAACTCCCTAACAGAAAAAAAAATTGTTTCCAAAATTGTGCTGATGTAAAGTAGACATGTGGGAAATGTTACTAATTAAGTATTTTGTGTGACATATCTCTGTGATTTAAGGGCATAAAAATTCAAAGTTGGAAAATTGCGAAATTTTCGCCAAATTTCCGTTTTCACAAATAAATGCAGGTAATATCAAAGAAATGTTACCACTATCGTGAAGTACAATATGTCTTGAGAAAACAATGTCAGAATCGCCAAGATCCGTTGAAGCGTTCCAGAGTTATAACCTCATAAAGGGACAGTGGTCAGAATTGTAAAAATTGGCCCGGTCATTAACGTGCAAACCACCCTCGGGGCTTAAGGGGTTAAGAGAAGCATAGAGTCTAGATCACGTGAAGTAATTATCCCCCTCTACTCCTCCTTGGTCAGACCTCATCTGGAATATTTTGCCCTGTTCTGGGCATCACATTATAAGAAAGACATAAAAAACTAGAGGAAGTGCAGAGAAGAGCGACCAAGATGGTGAGCGGACTGCAAACTATGTCCCACAAGAAACGGTTAAAAGATCTGGGAATGTATAGTTTGCAAAAAAAGACTAAGAGGAGACTTAATAGTTGTCTACAAATATCTGAAGGGATGCCACAGTGTAAAGGGATCAACATTATTCTCATTTGCACATGGAAACATGAGAAGCAATGGAATGAAACTAAAAGGGAGAAGATACAGATTAGATGTTCGAAAAAACCTTTTGATAGTGAGGGTGATCAATGAGTGGAACAGGCTGCCTCAGGAGGTGGTGAGTTCTCCTTCAATGGAAGTCATCAAACAGGCTGGATAGACAGAAATGGTTTAGTGAATCCTGCATTGAGCAGGGGTTGGACAGATGACGCTAATATTCTATGATTCTGTGTTCTGTTTGCACAGGATGATGTGCTGCTTAGAACTGGTATTTTTAAGCTTGCTTGTAAATCATTTGACCCAAGGAATGAGCATTTTGCTAGTTTGTCGGGTTATTGGCATCCTGTTTACATTGCACAATTATTGGGAAACATTTGTTCCCAATTAAGGGACGCGATCAATAATTAATCTTTTTTTTGTGTTTTAAAACATTTTTTTAGCATTTTTTTTTCCATATCAAATCTGTATTAAAAATAAAAAAACATGCAATTTTCACACTTTTTATTAGCCACAATAATAAAACTTCTGACCTTATTTTTTTTAATGAAAGATCTTCCTCTGTGCAATAGTCATTATGAAGGGAGGGGGAGCAAAGTCAGCTGTGACATCACATTGTGATTGATAGATTCAATATTATGTTAGAGGTGTTACCTGTCATAATCCTGATGATAATGAGCCGTGTTGAAAACTTTCTGAATTTAAGACTCTAGGTGAGTCTAAGAAAGCCCCAGTGGCCAGTGTGACAATTGCAAGATTACTCATTTTGTATTTCAATAGAGATCATAATATGGGAGAAAAAAATCATCTTTTTCTTTTAAAAAAAAAATTCATATAACACTGGTGGCTTCTGTTTATCCCCTTACCGACATATGATGTAATGGTATCCATATGTCAGCTCCCTGACGTTGATGCATGCTCACTAGCTGAGCCCGCATCTTTGCCAGCAGAAGATGGCAGCGCTATTTAGCGATTATTAACCTGGTTAATGCCACTGACAGTGGCATTTATAGCGCTCCGCACAAGGTGTGCACTGTTCTAACCACCCATTGGTGTAATCATGTGGTGCCGATGGTTTGCCATGACATCTAGGATTCTACTGAAGACCTCTGTGCTTGTCATGCAGTGCTAGTATGAAAGCCATGCCATCCTGGCCTTCATACGAGTCCTTGATTTTTGCAATACATAGCAATACTGTGATACTGATTTGTGTAGTATACCTGATCAGATGATAGCAGTTTCAAAACCCCTAAAAAGACTACAAAATACAGTAAAAAGTCATGAAAACAAAGTTTGACTTACCCTTTCTTCCATTAAAAAAAAGTCTCTGTAATTTGCCATAAAAGGGGATTTAAACCTGTGATTGTCTGATCGCTTATACTATATACAGCAGTGTTTTCAGTAGTAGACCCCCTGCAAGCAATAGTAACCCATGCCTCTTGATTGCATAGTAGTGAGGGCGATGGGTGTGTGGAAGGCATGCCCCTGTACTGGCGTACTGCTGTCACAGATTGATAGGTCCTGTTTACACACAACGATGTGCAAATGTAACAATCATTTCACCCTACGAACAAGCATTTTGTTTCTGGTGCCTGTCAGTCTGTTTACACTACCGATTAACAGGACTAAGAGTTCCCAATAATTTTGCAGTGTAAATGCACCTTGTCCTTTACCTTCTAATAACTGTTCAACTGGATTCACATGTGACTCAGGTGTGATCAAAAACCACTTCCAACATTCTAAGTGGCACAGTTTAATGGACGTTTTGATACATAACCACACTACCATTAACAGTAAGGGTATGTGCACACATCAGGATTTCTAGCAGAAATTTTCCTGAGAAAAACCGGACATTTCTGCCAGAAATCCGCATGCTTTTTTTTTTCCGCGTTTTTCATGCGTTTTTGACGCGTTTTTTGTGCATTTTTTTCCAAATGCATAGAATTGCGGGAAAAACGCGGAAAATCCGCAAAATTAATGAACATGCTGCTTTTTTTACCGCGATGCGGTGTGCACAAAACATGCAGAATGCATTCTAAATGATAGGATGCATAATATATGCGTTTTTAATGAGTTTTTATCGCGAAAAAACGCGGAAAAAAAGCTATTTGCTATTTGCAAATCATATGTCTGTCTGAAGGTTTTGGTGTGTTGGCAACATTCAGTAGAGAGATTTTGGGAATCAAGTAGGAAAATTAATGAAAGCACTCAGGATAAGGTTCATTTTTATGCAACAGAAATGGGACTGGTCCTATTTGTTTGTGGTTTGCCTCATTACGTATTTCCAGTTTTAATCCAATTATACTTGCAACAAATCAGGCTAAAAATCAAGGTAACTGGGAGATTTCATTGCATTGCTTCTTGTCAATGTCACTGGAGCACTGTGAAATGTTGTTCAAGAATTATAGTTTTATAATGAATAATCACTGACTGAATATTTAATGGAAATCTGTCACCAGCTTTTTGCCACCTAATGTGAGAGCAGCATAATGTAGAGACAGATTTCTTGATTCCAGCAGTGGGTCACTTACTGGGCTGCTTGTTGCAGTTTTGATAAAATCACTGTTTTGTCTGCAGGAGAATATCAGTAGAGGACTAATAAACCTGCACCCATCAAGTCCTCCATATTCATGAGCTCTATATAACCCGGCTTCCTCACTTATTAGCAGCTTTCTGCTTATGCACAGTGTATACAGAAAGCTGTCAATCAGGGATGTGGGCGGGTTTCCAGAGCTCCGCATTCGAGAACTGCTAGATCTGCTGCAGAAAAAAAAACTGCGATTTTATGAAAAAATGCAACACATCCCAGAAAGTGATATATTGCTGGATTTGGGGTCTCTGCAATACTGCTTTCAGATGGGGTAGCAAAAACCTGGTGGCAGATTCCCTTTTAGATCCCCATGCACATTAGATGGCTGCAAATCACTCACTTGTCCAGCTCATGCAAATATTGAATGGAGATGAAAATAGAATAAAATCTTGTCCTTTATTAGTGCATCATAAAAACAAGCTGACGCGTTTCTAGCAGTACTGCCCTTAGTCATAGCATAATAAAAACACATTACAGCACAATATATAAAGGCACGTAACAAAAGGCTACAGCCAATCACAATACATGTCATATGTAATATCCCCTCCTCTGACTGCCCTCCTTACTTGTTCAATGGCAGTTACTCTCATGGAATAAGTCCACATTTTTTTCCCAATTTCTAATCATCTGTTGGGAGGCAGATTTAGGCAGACTTGGATGACTTTAACCTAATGTGTATGGGGCCTTTATGTTGCATTGATACAGTTGTAGTATAGCAATGTGCAGTGGTATATTTCAAATGGGAGAGGAATGCATTATATATACCGTACATTCACAAAACTCAAATATTCTCATAGCACCATAAAAATAAAGACTATATTCCAATGTGCAAAATATATACAGGTTGTAAAATACTAATCTGCTGGACAGGCGGTCCCTTGTTCTGTGATAACCTAAGCAGTAGCGCGCTTTACATAGCCAGATGTCTTGACAATGGTAAACTGGCAAGTGGCTTTATGTTGAATACAATGTTCAGTTTCCATGTGTTAGGAATAGTCTAGTCCAGTGTTCCCCAACTCCAGTCCTCAAGGCCCACCAACAGGTCATGTTTTCAGGATTTCCTTTGTATTGCACAGGTGATGCAATTATCACCTGGGCAAGACTAAGGAAATCCTGAAAACAAGACCTGTTGGTGGGCCTTGAGGACTGGAGTTGGGGGACCCCTGGTCTAGTCAGTGGCGGATTAAGAGTAGTTTGGTCACTGGGCAGTTTAGAGAGTGTGGCGCTCTCCCCAGCACCCGCTGTATCACATGACATGCCACATGATCCCCTTTGACAAACAATGGTGTGCTATGTGCAAGCAAATTGTTTCCCTTTAAGCACAGCACTATAAATAACACAGAAATATAAATACTAGAAGACAATACAGTATATCACAAAAGTAAGTACACCGCTCAAATTTTTGAAAATATTTTATACCTTTTCATAGGACCACACTGAAGATATGACACTTTGATACAATGTAAAGTAGTCAGTGTACAGCTTGTACAAGTGTGTACATTTAGTTTGCCTTCTAAATAACACACAACCATTAATGTCTGGACCACTTTTCAGTGTTGTCCCATGAAAAGATATAATAAAATATTTCCAAAAATGTGAGGGGTGTACTCACTTTTGTGATATGCTGTATGTAATTAAAATAGCACTATATATAACAAGATGAAGGTATGTAATACGGGACGGAGCTATACATAAAAAGGAATGCTACGTAATAAAGGACAGCACAATATATAACAGGATGCTAGATAATATGGGACTTATCACTCGGTGCATATTATTTACAGGGGTGATCCGAAACGAAATTATATTTTCATCCTAAATTCTATTTAATGTCATAATTATGTCATAATCTTTTTTTTTTTCTAATATGCTTTAATTAAAAATTCCCTAACTACACTAACCACTTTATTTTTCTAGTACTTCTCCTGTGATAACCCTTCGTTTGAGAATCCTCCGTGCATGCTGGAATGCTGAAACAAAGCGTCATCAGGGGGGCCGAGGCTCAGGTCACTGCCACTGCCATTTCCCTCTCTCAAAAAAAAAAGCATCATCAGTGACCTCCATTTTAGAGGTTGGGTTGGTCCCTGCTGTACTGAGCATACATTGGTTATCAATTCTGCCGGATTGTCAGTAGATTCCGGTCAATGTGCATTGTTCTTCTTGGTTCACCGTGACTAGTGATGAGCGAATATACTCGTTACTTGAGATTTCCCGAGATTTTTGACCTCCCGAGTATTTTTTAGTGCTCGGAGATTGATTTTCTTGCCGCAGCTGAATGATTTACAGCTATTAGCCAGCATAAGTACATGTGGGGGTTGCCTGGTTGCTAGGGAATCCCCACATGTACTTATGCTGGCTAAGAGATGTAAATCATTCAGCTGCGGGAAGAAAAACTAAATCTCCGAGCACTAAAAAATACTCTGAGGACACCCGAGCGTTCTCGGGAAATCTCGAGTAACGAGTATATTCGCTCATCACTAACCGTGACAATTAGCATTGTCGCCTGCTATGATCAGAAGTAGCAAGCCGGAAACATAGCGCACAGTCAGTGTACAATGAAAGGCGAGAACAATCGAGCTGAGACCTACGCCACCCCCACAAGTGAGAGCACATTGTGACTGTGCACTGGGTAGAATAATGCACAGTTGTAAACAATTATGTGGATGCAACCACGCAGACAATGAAGAGACAGTGGTACTTAACAAATATTTATCGAACACAAGTTTCTATATTTTTATATGCAGGCACGATGCAAGGGGTAACAAAGAACAATGTGTTATGCTGTAATGTCTGTGGTCTGTACAAGTCCCCTATAAAATGTAAAGTGCTGCGGAAAATGTTGGCGCTATAAAAATAAAATTATTAACAAAGACACTGCAGTAAAATATGGCACAATCAGAGCACAGTAACACAAACAGGATATCTCTGCATATAAATATTCTTTATATTTACAGCTAGCGGACTACTATGGTAGATACGGGCTAATCCAAGGTCTCCAACTCAAAGGGCATCACACTCACTACTGGACCCGTCACCGTTTATCCCTCCTTGCGGCTCCAAGTGTACCATGGGCCCTAACAGGGGTTGACTGTGTTTTCCGCTAGGCCGCAAATCCCAGATTGATTAGTTACTTGGAACACAGTATGCTCGTCGCTCTGCCATCTTCATTCCCTGAGCACGGCTGCGGCCCCCCACTCTGTCTTGTACATCTACACTGGAAGTAGCAGCTCACACAAACGTCCCTTTCTGCAGCCTGGTCATCTTCCATTGCCCTGGCTTGGCCTCACTCAATTCGGATCCTTGAATCCTGATCTCTGGCCACCCGGATCTTGTCACTTGTTTGTTCTCCTGGAGCTGGGTACTTGATTCTTAGCTGGGGATTTGATTCTTGTCTCTCAGCTAGTCAATGGTAATGGCAACTGTAAGCCAACTCCACTACACCGCACATCCGTCCTAATAAAGATGCAGGCATTGACTGACCCCTATCTTTGCTTTCCCGGCCTTTTATAATTATTAACTGCGCTACATCTGTCTCTTGACCTTGTGTCGTCCCAATCCCCTTCCTGTGGGAACATATACTTCACCCTTAGGTTCCTACTAATAAGTTCTTTTTCCTTTCTCTTTTGTCATTGATCAGCAGGTGGAGGTGTTTGCCTACAGATACCTGGCTTTAAACACTTGTGTGTCTCTTCACTTCATCCATTTACACAGTGACAGGATTATATTGTGTACATCAGAACTGACAATCGAAGTATGCTCTCTAGAACAGGGAATAGCCTAGCCCCTGTGATGTACGTCACTGATGATGCTTCCTTTCAGCGATGGGGAAGAGGTTGTGGCGGTCATTGATGCTTCGTTTGAGTACCACAGCATGCACAAGGATTCTCAAACTAAGCGTCATCAAAGAGGAAGTAGCAGAAAAAAATAAAACTTAGATGGTGTTGTGAGAGAAGGATAGAGGCTTTTTAAAGAAAGTATATTAAAAATTCAGATGATATTAAATAAAATGTAGTTTTAGACCACCCCTTTAATAACCTGTTTAAACAGGCATAACACAGTAAATGGCTGCCGATCAGTGGTCGACTAGACCCACCGGTGGCTCAGGGTAAACATACCCCTATAAAGAATAAATACTCATCCAGTAACTCACTGCTGATGTCTCGTCTGATTTCAAGTCTTTTTCTTCATCTTGTCAAGCTTTCTTGTCGACTTCCTAACCACAAGACTCTGTCATTGCAATTTAACCCCTTAATCCCAAGGGACGTACTATCCTGTCAAGGTGACCTGGGACTTAATTCCCAGGGATGGAATAGTACGTCATGGGCGATCGGCCCTGCTCACGGGGGGAGTGCGGCCAATCGCCGCTGGGTGTCAGCTGATTATTCCAGCTGACAATCCGGCACTATGTGCCAGGAGTGGTCACAGACCGCTCCCGGCACATTAACCCCCGGAACACTGCGATCAAACATGATCGCAGCTTTCCGGCGGCATAGGGAAGCATCGCGCAGGGAGGGGGCTCCCTGCGTGCTTCCCTGAGACCCTCGGTACAAAGCGATGTGATCGCGTTGTACTGAGCGTCTCCTCCCTGTAGGCCACGGATCCAAAATGGCTATGTGGCTCTTTCCAGGTCCTGCAGGGAGGCGGCTTGCAAGGGCCTGCTCAGACCAGGCGCCGGCAAGCCTGCAGCACTGCCTGTCAGATTGCAATGCACTGTGTCAGATCAGCAAAGTGTCAGATCAGCGATCTGACACTATACTCTGATGTCCCCCCCTGGGGCAATGTAATAAAGTGAAAAAAAAAAAATATATATATATATTGTTCCAATAAATACATTTCTTTATCTAAATAAAAAATCAAAACAATAAAAGTACACATATGTAGTATCGCCGCGTCTGTAACGACCTGACCTATAAAACTAGTTAACTCCTTCAGTGAACACCGTAAAAAAATACATCGAGGCAAAAAACGCTTTATTATCATACCGCTAAACAAAAAGTGGAATAACACGCGATCAAAAATACGGATATAAATAACCATGGTACCGCTGAAAACATCATCTTGTCCTGCAAAAAACGAGCCACCATACAGTATCATCAGCGAAAAAATAAAAAAGTTATAGTCCTCAGAGAAAAGCAATGCAAAAATAATTTTTTCTATAAAAGTTTTTATCGTATAAAAGCGCCAAAACATAAAAAAATGATATAAATGAGGTATCGCTGTAATCATACTGACCCAAAGAATAACCCTGCTTTATCAATTTTACCAAGCATGGAATGGTATAAACGTCCCCCCCCCCCCAAAAAAAAAAAAAAGAAAAAGAAATTCATGAATAGCTGTTTTTTGGTCATTCTGCCTCACAAAAATCGAAATGAAAAGCAATAAAAAATGGGGGGAAAAATGGCACGTGCCCGAAAATGGTACCAATAAAAACATCAACTCGTCCCGCAAAGAGCAAGATCTCACATGAGTCTGTGGACCAAAATATGGAAAAATTATAGCTCTCAAAATGTGGAGAAGCAAAAACTATTTTTTGCAATAAAAAGCATCTTTTAGTGTGTGACAGCTGCCAATCATAAAAATCCACTAAAAACCTGCTATAAATAGCAAATCAAACCCCCCTTCATCACCCCCTTAGTTAGGGAAAAATAAAATAAAAAAAAAAGGAATTTCCATTTTCCAATTAGGGTTGGGGCTAAAGTTAGGGTTGGGGCTAAAGTTTGGGTTTGGATTACATATACGATTGGGGTAGGGGTGTGGTTAGGGTTATTGTTGGGGGTAGGGGTGTGTTGGAGTTAGGGGTATTGTTAGGGGTGTGTTGGGTTAGGGGCGTGGTTGGGAGTAGGGTTAGGGGCATGTTTGGGTTAGGGTTATGGTTTGGGGTGTGTTGGGGTTAGGGGTATGGTTGGGATTAGGGTTAGGAGCAGGTTAGGGTTAGAGGTGTGGTTAGGGTTATGGTTAGGGGTGTGCTTGGGTTAGGGTTTCAGTTAGAATTGGGGGGTTTCCACTGTTTAGGCACATCAGGGGCTCTCCAAACATGACATGGCGTCATGAAGGCATTGAAGCTATGGACTGGCCCACCCATTCCCCAGACCTGAATCTGATTAAACATATCTGGGACATCATGTCTCACACCATCCACCAATGTCACATTGCACAACAGACTACCCAGGAGTTGGCGGATGCTTTAGTCCAGGTCTGGGAGGAGATCCCTCAGGAGACCATTCGCCGCCTCATCAGGAGCATGCCCAGGCATTGCAGAGAGGTCATACATGCACGTGGAGGCTACACACACTACTGAGCATCTTTTCCTTGTTTTGAGGCATTTACACTGAAGGTGAATGAGCCTGTAAGTTCATTTTCCACTTTAATTTTGAGCATCATTCCAACTCCAGACCTCCGTGGGATATTAGTTGTGATTTATGTTGATCATTTTTAGGTTTTATTGCTCTCAACACATTCCACTATGTAATGAATAAAGATTTACAACTGGAATATTTCATTCAGTGATATCTAGGATGTGGGATTTTAGTGTTCCCTTAATTTTTTTGAGCAGTGTAGAATGACTCTGGTCCACATAAACAGCTGCCAGAAGAATTTTATTTTCTAATAGCAGTGTCTCTGTTTCATTGAAGCAGCAATGTCATCTACAACTAAACCTCCTCTTTGGCACAGGCAAAACAACAAGTTCTTCCATTCCTTTATAAAAATGTCAGGAGTTAAATCCTTAGCTTGTAACTTTTTAGTCACTGTAAATGGGTTATGAAGCAATTCCTTCAATTCAGCCACCTGTGTCCATTGACCTTCATGTAGTGTTATCTGAGGGTTGGCTATATCTACAAGGAAGGGTTTCAGCTCAAGCAATCGCTCAATCATTAAATAGGTGCTGCCCCACCGAGTGGCTTAATCCACAATTGCCCCTTTTCCAGCACGTCTCGTCAAAATGGAATCAATTTTAGGGGTTCTGCAGCAATGGCCACTTTCGTCACTTTGCTAATCAGAGATCCAGCATGTCCCTCTTGTAGACTGTTTTATTGCTTTCTGCAGCATGTGCACAACACAGCGCATGTGATGAATAGGAAAGAGGTGTGAAGCTGCTTCATCAAGATCATCTAATTGTAAAGAATCATTTTGCTATTCTGTAGTAATATATGTTTGTTCCTCCATCATGGGAACAAGACTGTGGCCTTCCATCTCCAACATACTGAATGTGAAATGTTCCTCTAACTGCTGTTCACTTTCATTATTCTCATTCATCAGTTTAATTGTACTTATCTTGTTTGAAGCATTATCAGTTACAATAGCAAGAACCTGTTCTTTTTTGAGTTCATAAACTATTTCCTCTAAGGTCTGGAGAAACTGGCTGCTGTGATGAGCTTTAGTATCTTTTACTGCCAGCGTCTTAGTAATAATTTTTTTGTTGTCATAAACATATTGAACATTGATAGAAAATAGTTCACTCTGTGACGTGTGCAGACATCCATTTTAAGAAACACAAAGCGTCTCTTGAGAGTCTTTTTAAGATCTTCCTTTTGGTTAGGGGCTTCTTCAAAAACGAATTTTCTTATACTTTCTCTTTCCAGAGAAACACCAAGTTTGCGGGCCATTTCTCCATTAAGAGCTGTAAAAGCTGGTCGTGCAAATAACGATAATGGTACACTGTCCTTCACAACAAGCTCGATGAGCGGTCTTTTAAACACATCTGCTGTCATTGTTCTAATAACTTTGTCACTTACAAAATATCTTGTAACTGATGTTTGAGACGCTCTTTCCTCCTCCTTTGCCTGGCGGGAAGTGCTGGTCTCTGGTTTCTTGGTGCTGCTGTGATCTTTTTCAATCACAGCTTTGTAAACTTCTGGTTGGCAGCATTGTAAATGTCTTTTTAGATTGGAATCTCTTGAAGGAGCATTTTTATCACTGCAAGAGTATGCACTGATTTTGGCATCACAGCATTAGTTTTCATCTGGGTCACTTATAAACTGACGCACAAAATATGTATTTTTTTTATCTTGAGTCACTGTGAAATGCTCAAATACAGCTGACTTCATAAGATGCTTCTTAGACATTTTGTAATTATGTAAATCCGCTCTCAAAATTTTGTCCTGTAAAAAAAAATGATGATAATTCTTGCAAGAATAGGGAATCATGCACTGTATAATTTAGGATAGAAATAAAATAACCTTTGCATAAATCAATAGGACAGATAAGTATAAAGTTTGTAAAATATGTTGTTAGATAGCTTTACTCTGAACTTTCAATGTCAGGCTTGTTTCAGGGTACAGCTCACTAAATGATTCACATCATATTTCTTCACAGTCTATGAAGAGGGAAGGAGGGAGCATGTTTGTGCTGAATCATATTCCAGAACACACACACACAAAAAAAGTCATCATTGATCCTGTTACTGTATTTCCGAACTTGAGATGTTTGAAAACAGTTTTTCCCCTTATCTTCTATGTATAGTGTATATAAGTCATCAGAGCAGCTAATTTCTCCAAGCATGAGCTAAGAGGAAAAACAATCTAAAACATCAAGCATACAGAGACAACATATACTGGACTATTGATTTGTTGTGTTTCTCAACGCAGTGATCCAGACCACTGCCCTCATCCCTTATGGGAAATATGCAAATGCATGTAGAAAAGCCGTGGAGACACCATCACGTGTTTCTCAACGCATTCATTGCTGGCGTTGAGAAACACGTGATGGTGTCTCCGCGGTGTTGGATGTTTTGAACTCCCCGAGGTTCATCCTTATGTTTATAGCCTTTCACTAGGCACTGCTCCTAATAGCCAGTTTCCTACTCCACACTGATGAGGGGCAAATACCCCGAAACAGCTGTCTGTGGATGGATACCATGTTTTGGCATAGGTGGTTTTCCTTTATTGGATGCTGCCCTTCCCGTGGTTGTTCCTTCCCGGTGAAAGACCTGGCTATTCATTGCTGGCATTGAGAAACACGTGATGGTGTCTCCGCGGCTTTTCTACATGCATTTGCATATTTCCCATAAGGGATGGGGGCGGTGTTCTGGATCACTGCATTGAGAAACACGTGATGGTGTCTCCGCGGTGTTGGATGTTTTGAACTCCCCGAGGTAATTCATCCTTATGTTTATAGCCTTTCACAGAAGTTTATAACATACAGCTGTGAAAATAAATCACATTTTTCCCCAAAAAATGTTATTTTAGCACCAAATTTCTTATTTTGACAATGATAGCAGGAGACCATGGACCCACATGTCGTCGAAAACTACTTTTGAGGCACAGTTGAAAGCTCAGAACGGAAGAAGTGTCATGTTGGCATTCACTGGTTTGAGCGTGCTATGTCACATTGGCAGAGCTTCTGAGGTGCCAGGACAGCTGAACACCCCCATAGGAGACCACATTTTACAAACTATGTCTCTCAATGAATTCAACTAGGGGTGCAATGATCATATTGACACCACAGGTGGGTCACATAATTTTACATCATTGGGCAATGAAGAAAATAATTACATTTTAACCACCAAAATGTTATTTTTGCCCCAGATTTTACATTTTCACACTGGGAAATGGCACCAAAATGTGTCCCACAATTTCTACAATTTGGCAAATAGTGGCCTGTCACTTTCGACTCTCACCGTTTGGCTATGCAGTACTGTTATAAAGGAGGCATCCTGGAGCACTTCATTTTCTATAATAGTTTGCGTACTTCATATGCATAGCCCCTAAGTGCTAGAAGAACAGAATCCCCCCTGAAGTGGCCCCATTTTGGAAATTATACCCCTTTGGGAAGTTATCTACAGGTGTAGTGATTTTGTGGATGCTGCTGATTCAACATTGCAAACTGCCATTGTAGTGCCCGTATGTTATGCCCAGCTCATGCACCCATAAATTAGGCGGGCTCTCATCGCTACAGAAATGCCTAACATGTGGATGCTAACTGTGGTTTAGATACATTGTGGGGCTCAGACGAGAGAGGGGCATTTGAATTTGGGAGCACAAAATTTACTGAATTTCTTTTTCGGAGCGTGTTAGGGCTGGTGGAACGCACCGAGTAAATATAGATGTTATTACTGGTGCGTTCGCAGCCCGGGGTCCACCGTGCAGGAGGAGAACCTGCTGCTAGCAAACGGTACTATATGGCGGTATAAGCAAGCTCTGTTACTTCACAGAGTCGCTGTGATAGAAAAGCACTGTGTCCTGTTAAGCTAAGGGAGTACACAGCTAACTGCTGAGCTGATAGCAGTCAGTCGTCATGCAGTCAGAGAAGCACACAAACAATTCCTCACCAGAGGTGGCGGTATTCTAGTGGCTTATTTCAGCCGAGCCCTGACCACAAGCATACATGACCACACTGGCGCAAAGCTCATAATAAAGATTGATACTAGCGCATGGCCGTACGGCCATGCAAACCTTTTATAGTTGCAGCAACTTCAGGACCTTCCTAGAGGACCAATGGGAGTTGCTTCAGGACCTGAGCATGTGACCCCTGACCTCCAATGAGAGGTCTTCCTTTGGGCATGCTCAGAAGGGAGAAAGCACGACTTAGTCCCAGAAGCGAGTCTTCGCTGCTGACCAGTACTAGCTATAATAGCAGAGCCTGGAAGAACAGCAGTAGCCAGTCGCTGAGCATCTGCCTGAGCCAGACGCTGGGACCGATGTCTCCGCTGAGCAGGCTCCACTGCAGCTGGAAAAGAATAGAAGATCGCAGCAGAGATGGCTCGAGATTCCCACTGTGCAGACGCGGGAACTCAAGCCCTAACAGTGCGAGTGCCATGTTCCTTTTCCAGAGCCTTTGTACTACCAGTAACATGGAAGCCCCCTATATTTCCATTAACAGATAATGGTCCTGAGTGGGGATTTGCTTTTTTTATGGATTGAGTTGAAGCTTTTATTTGAAACATTTTACATCACATTTGGGATCATATTAATCTGGCGCTCTACGCTGAGCACTTATATCGGGGTTTCCATTTAAATCTCAGAGCTATGTAATTTAGATGACTCCCCTGAGGGATCAATTCACTATAATGAGGCAGCAGAGTTACTTTGGACTCCGTCTGGCCTCTGTATTTTTTTTTTCAGAGGTGCACAAAACTGTGACCGACGGCACTTTTATGCACTACTCAATTCTAAATATTTTAATAAAAAGACGGACACTGATGGATCGCAGGTCAGATGGCATCCACAGTGCCTTCATCTGCCTCATTATAGTGATTCTTCTGCCAGTGGTTCTGTATGAATTGCGTGTTTCAGAGATTTACACAGAAACCCCGGTGTAAGAGCTCAGCGTACAGTGCAGGATAAATATGTGTTGAGCCTTACTTCGATCTTTGGAAGGCAGAATAAACTAATGAACAGCAGCAGGTGAAGAATTGGTTTTATTTATTTTTACGCCGTTCCTCGTGCAGTACAAGCGATTTAGATTATTTTTATTCTTCGGGTCGGTGCGATTTTCTTGATACCAGATTTATATCGGGTTTTTATATTTGGCTGCTGTCACACACTAAAACACTTTATAAAAAAAACAAAAAAAAAACTAATTGTTGCATCCCTATATTTTGATAGCTATAATTTTTTGGCCAACAGACTCATATGAGTGCTTATTTTTTGCTGGACAAGTTTACGTTTTTATTCGTATCATTTTCGGGCTCATGACATTTTTTTGATCGCTTTCTATTCCGCTTTTTGGGAGGCAGAATAAACAAAAAAAACAACAATTCCGGGAAATTTTTTTTTTAGTTTTTTAGTCCTCTCCTCAAATGGTAAAATTGATTCTTTGGATCACCACGATTACAGCAATACCACATTTATATTTTTTTCATGTTTTGCCGCTATTACACAATAAAAACTAATTCATTGAAAAAAAATATTTTTGCATCGCTTTATTCAGAGAGCTATAGCTATATTTTTTGGCTGATGAAGCTGTAACGTGGCTTGTTTTTTGAGGGACAAGATGATGTTTCCAGCAGTACCATTTTTATTTACATTCATCTTTTTGATCGCATTTTATTCCACTTTTTTTTTATTCATTGTTTTTTGCCTCACTTTTATATATTTATTTTTGAATGGTGTTCACTAAAGGGGTTAACTACTAGGATCATTTTATAGGTCTGGTTGTTCGGCACCCGACAATACCAAATATGTGTACTTTTGTTTTTGTTTTGTTTTTCATAATAATTATTTTTGAGTACAATATATATTTTATTATTATTTTGTGATTTTTCAAAATAATTTTACACTTTTTTTTTAAACTTTTTAACTTAGTCCCACTATGGGACTTTCACTTTCTGCAGTCTGATTGCAGTTATAAGGAATAGCAATGCAAGGGCATTGCTATATCTTATAGCCTGTCAGCCCTGCAGACACAAGTTAGATCATGCACTGTGCATGATTTAACTAATTTGCTAGTGCCTGGTGACCCGGAGGTCATCATGATGACATCTGGTCACTATGGCAACAATCGTACCACACAATGTCATCGATCCAAGGGCAGAGGGGCTTTCTTCGCTCTTGCTGAATGCTGCTGTCGCACTGAGAGCTGGGTGTCAGCTGTAGGAATCAGATGACACCCGGCGGCGATCATGTGCACACAATCTGTGTGTGCGCAAAATCGCCTAAACTTATCCATACATCCAAGGTCGGTAAGTACCAAGCGACCTGGACGTATGGATGCGTCTATGGTCTTAAAGGGGTTAATGGGTTGCACCTTGTGATGAATCCTCTGCATTTGCTCGCATTAAGTTTTTGCTCTTTATGGCAGACTTAGGCCTCTTTCACACTTGCGTCGGTACGGGCACGTCGCTAAGCGTCGGCGCGACATACCGATGCACATTGTGAAAATTCGGCACAACGTGGGCAGTGGATGCAGTTTTTCAACGCATCCGCTGCCCATTGTAAAGTCCCGGGGAGGAGGGGGCGGAGTTCCGGCCGCGCATGCGCGGTAGGAAATGGCGGACCCGACGTACGAAAAAAAATGTTCCCTTGAATGTTTTTTCGTGACTACGGTCCGCCAAAACACGACGCATCCAGTGCACGACGGACGCAATGTATGGCCATACGTCACGATCCTTCGGCAATACAAGTCTATGGGAATAAAACGCATCCTACGGGCACATTTGCAGGATCCGTTTTTCCCCCAAAACGACGCATTGCGATGGACGGCACACGACACAAGTGTGAAAGAGGCCTTAGATACTGAAATAGCTATTTCCTGGAGAATGTTCGTCACTTGGGTGGATGTTGGGAAGGGGTTTTTCTTCACCATGGAAAGGATCCTGCGATTACCCACCACTCTTGTCTTCTGTGAACATCCAGGCCTTTTTGAGGCCCCAAGCTCACTAGTGCACTTTTTTTTCTAAGTATTCAGTTTCTGTTATGCTCCCTTCAGTCTTTTTGGGGTATCCGTGCATTCATTTACTAATTTCTCTGCCTTATCACCTTTCAGGTGCGGTTTTATATACTTTCCCCCTGTTGGTATTTCCTGCTGGTGATAATCTCATTTGGCTGTCCAACCATACTGCTGTAGTTTCAGCCAGCCAATGAAAGATCAGCTAGGGTCTGTCTCTCTCTGTTGCTTATGTTATTTACCCTGTACCTATCTTCTGTTACTTTTTAGGAAGTAGGCGGCATATTCTCTAACACGTACTTAATCCTTTATTTTGCATTTCGTAGTTTGTTTTTCTCACTGTGGAATCTGTTTCTATTTCAGTACACTTTCTCATCTATAGGTAATTTACACTCTGCACTGCAATTGTTTAGGAGGAACATGAAGCGCTCGGCGACCTTTCAGGCAACACAGGTCCAAGTTGCCATTGTCTAGTCTGTGATTAGCGCTATCTCTGCTCACGCAGGAAAAAATAGGACCTGCGGGTTCAGGGTCTCAAGTTTGAATAGGAACCGGCAGGGTTCAGTTGCAGTTTTTAGTGTGCCACCTATTTTCCCAAGTGAGTTGCTGCACTATAATAACACAAGTATAGAACATGTACAGTAAACACCCCCTAAAAAAAATCAGAAGGTCAGAATTGATGTTTTCTCCAATCACCCTCCA
The DNA here is from genome assembly GCF_051348905.1 of Ranitomeya variabilis. Taxonomy (NCBI): domain Eukaryota; kingdom Metazoa; phylum Chordata; class Amphibia; order Anura; family Dendrobatidae; genus Ranitomeya; species Ranitomeya variabilis. Next base: position 256,202,601 of record NC_135232.1, read on the forward strand.
TGACAGCACCACAGGAGATTGCCTCCCCTTCCCCAATAGAATCAGGAAACACAAAAGAGGTCAAATAGCACCACCCTACTTCTATCTCCAGTGTTTTCCTGTCCCTATGTCGTATGAAGAGGTCATCCTGCAATGCTATGTGGCCGGCGGCAGAGATTTTTTTTTTTAACTACCTGTGGCGTAGTTCCTTTCTCAAGGCTGGACAGCTGAGGGCGATTACGTTGTTTTTTTTTCCCTTTTAGGTTTATCATGCCTCCTTTGAGACACCGGACTGCTCCATTCCTCCTGCGCCTCTGGGTAAATAAGAATGGTTGTTCGGCAGGGGGCCTTCCTGAGCTCTCCAGCTTTACTCCTCTGCTCTCCTTGTTTGCGTTTGTAGACCGGAAGTGATTTCAGATGCCGTCACGTTCCCCATAGATGCCACTTCCAGTTGCATTCTGGTTGTGTTCCAGGGTGGAATGCATAGCGCATTTCCAGCGATCGAGGAGGCCGCATGGAGTAGGTGTCAGCAGGACCCATATCTGGTGCGCTGGGGGATTTCCCTGACCCACACCCACAAGAGACTGCTCCACCATGGTCATCGATGGGATGAGGACGCAATGAGTCCCATCCCTTGGATATTGGAAGTGACCCAGACAGAAGACACCCTAAGGTATGACTTATCCTGTGAGGTGTGGAGGGTGTACTATCTTCCTGCTCCTCATCTGCAAAACCCAGTGCGAACCCTAGCCCTCTGAGTTCTTGGACTGGGTAGGTCATTCTTTTTGGAGCAGGATAAAATATTTTTTTTGTTTTCCCCTTTTTTTTCCAGGGGATCAAGGAATCTGCAACAAAAAGTAAAATTACAAGTTCTAAACAGGTGCAGGATATTGCAGGTTTTTAATCTGTACTAGGAACCTCTCATTTTCCCATAAAAAAAGCAGCTATGCCAAAGTTGTATAGATAACATTGTTAAAGAGGAACAGACTTCATTAATGGAAAAGATTAAAGGGATTGTTCCCCAGAAATTTAAATATTCCAGAGGTTCCTTTATCCAATCTGTGTTTCCATGGCCCTGAAAGGGGCCAAGAAGAGAAAAATTAGTTTACAACAGTCAGATTTACAAGAAAGTTTTGTCTAGCCATGAAGAACTGCTAGAATAAGGCAAATTATTCTCAACTCCAGACTTGGTCCAAGGGAACAAGAAATATTTTCCTCCGAAGATATGGAAGAGCTTCTTACAGCAGTAAGTAGTACAAGATATTTGTAGGACTCGGCTCAAGAAAGAAGATAGTGTTCCCTGTACATCAGAGTCTGATTTTGGATGAATGGGTACTTCTGTTAAACTAAAAGATTTCCATTAGATAAAGAAATATCCAGATGCTGGTCTGAGATACCAAAGATCGACATCCAGGTGGCTAGAGTTGCAAAAAAAAAAAGCAGCTTTGCTATTTGAAGATTCTTCACAGCTTAAGGAGCCCATGGTTCGGAAAATGGATAGTCTGTTGAGGAAGACCCCAAAATGGCATCAATAAAAATGTCAGTTCAATCTTTAAAAAATAAGATCTTACCCAGATTTATCAGTACAAAGAGAAAAATAGCTACAGGTCTCAAAAAATGTTGACACAACTAACATTTTTATTTTTTCTTGCAAAAAAAGAGAAGATTTATTAGCTTCACTTCCCATCCTTCAGAAAGCTACAGGATTCCTGGCAGATGCCTCAACGGAATTAAACAGAATAGCTGCAAAGTCATTAGTTTTGTTACTCAATGAGATGAGTTCTTTGGCTTAAGTCATGGAATGGGGATGTGGCTTCCAAGATCAAGCTTTGCTCCATTCCCTTCCAAGGAAAATATATGTTCTGTACAGCATTAGATGATTTACTAGAGAAAGCATCAGATAAAGAAATTGTTGCCTGAACCAAGACTTTTTAGAAAAAAAAGCCTTCGTCCCCCACAGAATTAAAACCCTTAGTACACAAGGAAAGAGAATTTGGAACGCTGGAGTTACCCCAGAGGAGGAAAGGGTGGAAACCTCTTACTTGATCAGAACCAGCGACAAGACAGACAATGAGATCAGAGTGGTAGGAGGACGTATCTCAAGATTCCTTTCCCAGTGGTGGAAAATTTCCTCAGATCTGAGGGTCCTGGAATCCATCAAACAAGGGATAAAATTAGAGTTCTCCTATCCCCCTAGCATTGATTTAATCAAGAATTTTCTCTTGGGCAGAGCAGCATCTCCTCTATCAGCGCTCCATCTAAAGAGCTCCGACAACATCCAGGCAGACTTCCTGAGCAGAAAGGATGTACGTCCAGGAGAAAGGAGTCAAGATATGTCTTTCAGATGATAGTCGAAAAATAGAGCTATCCAGTGGTAGACCTACTTGTAGGTCTTCAGAATGCAGAGGTAGAGCGTTACTACTTTCTGAACACAAATGATGCCTGTATAGCAATAGACTAATTTGCTTATCCTTGGGGGTTCTGTTTAACATATGCCTTCCTTCCAATTCCTGTTCTGCCAAGGACATTACAAAAGATTAGGAAAGGGAGAATTAAGACCATCCTCGTAGCATCTCTCTGGCCAAAGAGAATCTAGTTTAGGACATTGAACAGCCTAAAGTTCCCTGATCTTCCCACCCATCAGCAGCCTTCTTCATCGGGGTCTTATCTACCCTTCAGAGCCACAAAGCTTGTATCTAGCTGCCTGGCTTCTGAGTTTGTGATCCTGGAAGCTAGGGGCCTCTCAGACAAAGTCATAGCTACCTTTCAAAAGAGTAGGAAGCTTATAACAAATGCCATCTATACCAATATATTGTAGACTTTTATATCATGGTGTGGCTCTAATTCTCCAGACTCCTTTCATCCAAACATTGCCCAGACGTTGGATTTTTTACAAAATGGTCTAGAGAAGGGCTTAAAACCTCATACCATCAAAGTCCAAGTTTCAGCCCTTAGCTTATTTTTCAATCAGAACCTGGCAGACTTATGATAGATAAAGAGATTCATGGCTGCAGCCTTCCGATTACATCAAAAATTGGCCAACATAATTCTATCCTGGGATCTGAATATTGTCCTCAATGGTCTAACTTTACCTCCCTTCGAACCAATCTCTTCCCTGAACCTAGATAAACTGTCTTGGAAATCAGCATTCTGAGCAGCAATGAAAATCTGAGAACTTCAGGCCCTTTGAATCAGAAAACAGAATTATTTTCTGCCTAAACCCATCATTCCGCCCTAAGGTGACTTCAGAGTTCCATATGTCACAGGAAATTATTCTTTCTTCGCTTTGCCAAAATCAATCAAATGATAGTAAAAGGACAACTCTCCATACATCTAATGAGTGGAGCTCTCTTTCTCTATCTTCAACTATCAAAATCCTGAAGGAAGGATCAGAATCTCCTTGTTTAGCACTATGGTCAAAACAAAGGCAAGAAGATGTAAACGAGAACCATTGCTAACTGGATTAAGAGTGAAATCTGCACAGCATATAGAAACCAGCATCTATCATCCCCCAAATGCTTTCAGCTTATTCTACTAGGGCTGTATCGGTCTCCTAGGCTGAGAGGCCTAGTGCCTCCATCAATCAGATCTGGAGAGCTGCTACCTAGTCCTCAGTCCATACCTTCTCTAAACATAGATTAGACGGAATGTCCTCTAGAGATTTGGCCTTTGGGATAAAAGTTCTTTAGGCTATCGTTCCTCCCTGACATTTTTTCTTTGGTATTCCTCCTGTAGTGTTGTCATGGAGGGAGATTGGAGAAAATGAAATTAGACTTACTAGTAATTTGTTTTCTGGAAACCCTCCATGGCAGCATGGGTAGTTTCCGCCTATTTGTTCTTTATACATTTACTTTATTCTTTGGTGTTTAATAAGTATTTGAAGCATTCGTGTCTGCGTGGTCCTGTAGAAAACACTGGAGATAGGAAGTAGGACAGGAAACACAAAAGGGGTCAAATAGTCCCACCCTATTTGAGATGGGGAGGCAACCTCCTGTGATGCTATCTTGGAGGGTTCCTAGAAAACAAATTACCAGTAAGTCTAATTCAATTTTTTGGTGAGCATACTTAACCCCAAAAATACAATAAGAAATTAAAATGTCACGTACCCCAAAATGGTATCAATAAAAATGTCAGTACAATGCTCAAAAAATAAGATCTTACCCAGATTTATCAGTGCAAACATAAAAAAAAGCTACTGGTGTCAGAAAATGGCGACACAACCAACATTTATTTTTTCTTGCAAATAATAAAAATTGGGCTAGTTGTGTGTCTTCTTATTTGTACTATTGTCAACAACAAGGTTGCCAGGTCCTTTTGACCTCTAAGGGCTCATACCCATTTGTGCAAGAAACGGACGAGTGCAATCCCATAAAAAAATCGAATTGCACTCTTACCAATGTTATTGAATAGGTCACATCTCATTTGCGAGTTTTTTTTCTCAGCTGAAATCGGACTCTCCAATGTAAGTCAATGGGTGTGAGAAAATAAAAGCACAGCACTCGCACCATGCGAGTGCTGTCCGATTTTTACGCACCGGTGTCCTTTGAAAAGCCCGCAATTAATGTCCGGCGTACAGTAAAATCACACTGACAGGTTAGAATAGAATAGATATATACAGTCATGGACAAAAATTTTGAGAATGAGACAAATATTAATTTTTCCAAAGTCTACTGCTTCATTTTTTCTAATGGCAATTTGCATATACTCCTGAATGTCTGAGTGATCAGCTTAACAGCAATTACTGTACTTGCAAAGTCAATATTTGCCCAGAAAATGAACTTTAACCCCCAAAACACATTTCAACATCATTGCAGTTCTGCCTTAAAAGGAGCAGCTAACATCGTTTTAGGGTACTGTCACACAGTGGCACTTTGATCGCTACGACGATACGATCTGTGACGTTCCAGCGATATCCATACGTTATCGCAGTGTCTGACACGCAGCAGCGATCAGGGACCCTGCTGAGAATCGTACATCGTAGCAGATCGTTTGGAACTTTCTTTCGTCGCTGGATCTCCCGCTGTCATCGCTGGATCGTTGTGTGTGACAGCGATCCAGCGATGCGTTCGCTTGTAACCAGGGTAAACATCGGGTTACTAAGCGCAGGGCCGCGCTTAGTAACCCGATGTTTACCGTGGTTACCAGCGTAAAAGTAAAAAAAAAACAAACTGTACATACTCACATTCCGGTGTCCTTCAGGTCCCTTGCAGTCTGCTTCCCGCTCTGACTGACTCCCGGCCGGAAAGTAAGAGCAGATCACAGCGGTGACGTCACCGCTGTGATCTGCTTTCACTTTACGGCCGGGAGTCAGTCAGAGCGGGAAGCAGACTGCAAGGGACCTGAAGGACACCGGAATGTGAGTATGTACAGTTTGTTTTTTTTTTACTTTTACGCTGGTAACCAGGGTAAACATCGGGTTACTAAGCGTGGCCCTGCGCTTAGTAACCCGATGTTTACCCTGGTTACCCGGGACCTCTGCATCGTTGGTCGCTGGAGAGCGGTCTGTGTGACAGCTCCCCAGCGACCACACAACGACTTTCCAACGATCACGGCCAGGTCGTATCACTGGTCGTGATCGTTGGAAAGTTGCAGAGTGTGACAGTACCCTTAGTGATAGATCCATTAACACAGGTGTGGGTGTTGATGAGGACAGGGCTGGCGATCAATCAGTCATGATTAAGTAAGAATGACATCACTGGACACTTTAAAAGGAGGCTGGTGCTTGGTATCATTGTTTCTCTTCAGTTAACCATGGTTATCTCTAAAGAAACACGTGCAGCCATCATTGCACTGCACAAAAATGGCCTAACAGGGAAGAGTATCGCAGCTACAAAGATTGCATCTCAGTCAACAATCTATCGCATCAGCAAGAACTTCAAGGAGAGAGCTTCCATTGTTGTCAAAAAGGCTCCAGGGCGCCCAAGAAAGACCAGCAGGCACCAGGACCGTATCTTAAAACTGTTTCAGCTGCGGGATCGGACTACCAGCAGTGCCGAGCTTGCTCAGGAATGGCAGCAGGCTGGTGTGAGTGCTTCTGCACGCACTGTGAGGCGGAGACTCTTTGAGCAAGGCCTGGTTTCAAGGAGGGCAGCAAAGAAGCCACTTTTCTCCAGAAAAAACATCAGGGACCGACTGATATTCTGCAAAAGGTACAGGGAGTGGACTGCTGAGGACTGGGGCAAAGTCATTTTCTCTGATGAATCCCCTTTTCGATTGTTTGGGACATCTAGAAAACAGCTTATTCGGAGAAGAAGAGGTGAGCGCTACCACCAGTCTTGTCTCATGCCAACTGTAAAGCATCCTGAAACCATTCATGTGTGGGGTTGCTTCTCAGCCAAGGGAATCGGCTCACTCACAGTCTTGCCTAAAAACACAGCCATGAATAAAGAATGGTACCAGAATGTCCTCCAAGAGCAACTTCTCCCAACCGTCCAAGAGCAGATTGGCGCCCAACAATGCCTTTTCCAGCATGATGGAGCACCTTGCCATAAAGCATAGGTGATAACTAAATGGCTCATGGAACAAAACAGAGATTTTGGGTCCATGGCCTGGAAACTCCCCAGATCTTAATCCCATTGAGAACTTGTGGTCAATCATCAAGAGACGGGTGGACAAACAAAAACCAACAAATTCAGGCAAAATGCAAGCATTGATTATGCAAGAATGGACTGCTATCAGTCAGGATTTGGTCCAGAAGTTGATTGAGAGCATGCCAGGGAGAATTGCAGAGGTCTTGAAGAAGAAGGGTCAACACTGCAAATATTGACTTGCTGCATTAACTCATTCTAACTGTCAATATAACCTATTGGTACTCATAATATGATTGCAATTATATTTCTGTATGTGATATAAACATCAGACAAACACTTAATAAAAACCAGAGGGCAGCAGATCATGTGAAAATATAATTTTGGTGTCATTCTCAAAGATTTTGGCCATGACTGTACACATATCTGAGGGCAGATATTAATAGGCTAGAGAGGGACCATGGTTATTGCCCCCCCCCCCCGCTAAAAACTTCTGCCCCAGCCACCCCAGAAAAGGCACTTAGCCTCTCTCTTTCCATTTCCCTGTAGCGGTGGCATATGGGGTAATAAAAGGTTAATGTCACCTTGCTATTGTAAGGTGACATTAAGCCTGGTTAATAGTGGAGAGATGTCAATAAGACACCTATCCATTATTAATCCAATAGTATATATGAGTTTAAAAAAAAATACACACTTTTTTCCACGCTGCCGAGTTCACCTCACCTCAGGTCAGGTGGTGAGTTCATGTCCGGTCAGGTGGGGAGGCTGTGCAGGTAGCTTTTCATTCATTACACAGTGGTTTACAGCCCGGCCGGTAGCATTAGCACTGCTCCCGGTTGTAAACTATTTAACCCCTTGAGATGGATTGCAGCGTGGGACTTGACTGTACAGCTGACAGGTATGGGATATTTTTGCTTTTTTATTTTGGATTTTTTACAGAAGAACAAGGACTTCGCTTGGATTGAGTGTAATAAAGATGGAAAACCTGTGTGTTTAATTATTTAATTAAAAGACTTTATTCTTAATGTTTGTATTTTTTTAACCCATTCATACCATTGGATTAATAATGGATAGGTGTCTTATTGACACCTCTGCATTATTAACCAGGCTTAATGTCACCTTACAATAGCAAGGTGTCATTAACCCCTTTAACCCCTTATTACCCCATATGCTACAGGGCAATGGGAAGAGAGGCTAAGTGCCGGAATTGGCGCATCTTACAGATGTGCCTTTTCTGGAGTGGCTGGGGGCAGATCTTTCTAGCCAGGGATGGGGGGGGGCAATAACCATGGTCCCTCTCTAGGCTATTTTTATCTGCCCTCAGTCACTGGCTTTCCCTCTCTGGCAGAGAAAATTGGGCGGGAGCCCACGCCATTTTTTTCCGTGAATTAATCCTTTAATTTAATTGCTACAGCTCCAAAATTTTACACACAAGCTACTAACATTATTAATGAGGGACATATAAAAATCTAACTGTTTAGTTAGTGCTGTCACTGAGAACAACAGAAGATTGGCGCTGGACATTGACCACAACACTGGAGAGAACAGCAGTAGGCGAGTATATTGACAAACACACTATATTACATGGTTGTACACACACAATTAGACAATAACAATGTTAGTGGGAGTGCTTCTTTAAAGGGAAGGTGCCATCAAAAAAATTTTTTTTTACAGCAATTGTAAAAATGTAAAGAATTAATGTTTACATTTTTTCTTAAAAAATATTATCATTTGTTTATAATTTAGTAAAATATGAAAAATAATTTGAAAAGTTTTGGAATTTCCACTTTTAAACACTAAACACCTCCTTCTCACTGCTGGTGATATCTCTCCAAATCCTGGTCCTCCTCACCACATTCCCACAGTCATTTCTACCTCCCATCCACGCTCCATCACAAACTTCCGTAACCTCTCTAACCTTATACCCATTCGCCCAGCCCCCGCTTCCCCAGTCCCACTAACAGGAGCTCTGTGGAACGCTCGCTCTGTCTGTAACAAGCTTTCCTACATCCATGATCTTTTTGTTACTACCAAACTTTCCTTCCTCGCCATCACCGAAACCTGGCTCACCCCTTCTGACACAGCCTCCCCTGCTGCACTCTCTTACGGTGGCTTCCACCTTTCTCACACACCCCGCCCCAGCAGCAAGCATGGTGGAGGAGTTGGTTTTCTCCTGTCAGATAACTGCTCCTTCACCCCAATCCCACTGCCACCCTCTGTTACCCTCCCTTCCTTTGAGGTGCACTCTGTGCGCATCTACTCCCCCTCCAACCGGCTGTCATTTACCACCTCCCAGGGCCAGCCACCATCTTCTTTGACCACTTCACCACCTGGCTACTTCACTTCCTTTCTGCAGACATCCCCACTATCATCATGGGCGATTTCAACATCCCCATTGACACTTCCCTCTCAGCTGCCACTAAACTTCTATCTCTCTCCTCCTCCTTCGGCCTCACTCAATGGTCTTCTGCAGCCACTCACAAAGATGGTCACACACTGGACCTCATCTTCACCCGCCTCTGCTCCCTATCTAACCTCTCTAACTCACCTCTTCCTCTCTCTGACCACAACCTTCTCACATTCTCATCTCTCTCCACTCCATGTCTAGAGTCCCCACCCCACAAACTTTCACACCCTCGCAGAAATCTTAAACATCTTGACCTACATTCATTCTCTGAATCCCTCCTCCCTCTCACAGACATAAGTTCCATACACAATGCGGATGACGCTGCCGCTCTATATAACACCACAATAGCTGTAGCTTTGGAATCTGCTGCCCCACTTACACATACCAAAGCTCGCAAAATCAACAGACAGCCCTGGCACACCAGCCTGACCAAAGAACTGAGGCGAGCTTCCAGAGCTGCTGAGCGCAGATGGAAAAGATCCCACTCCAACGACCACTTAATCGCATTCAAACAGTCCCTCACTACTTTCAAGACCGCACTCGCCACAGCTAAACAAACCTACTTCTCATCTCTCATATCCTCCCTGTCTCACAACCCTAAACAGTTATTCAACACCTTCAATTCTCTCCTCCGTCCCCCAGCACCTCCTCCCTCCCCACTTATCTCTGCTGAAGACTTTGCCTCATTCTTCAAGCAGAAGATTGATAACATCAGAGACAGTTTTGGTCAACAAGCCCCAGAGCCCTTCCTCCCAACTTCCCTACCCTCCACCTCCAAAACCAACTACTCCACCATTACAGAAGATCAACTCGCCACTCTACTCTCAAGATCGCATCTCACCACCTGTGCACTTGACCCGCTCCCATCCCACCTCATCCCAAACCTCACCACAATCTTCATCCCAACCCTAACCCATCTCTTCAACCTATCACTAACAACTGGTGTTTTCCCCTCAAGCTTTAAACATGCCTACATCACACCTATCCTCAAAAAGCCCTCTCGTGACCCATCCTCTGTATCTAGCTATCGCCCTATATCACTTCTCCCCTATGCCTCAAAACTACTGGAACAACACGTCTACCTTGAACTGTCCTCCCATCTCTATTCTTGCTCCCTCTTTGACCGCTTACAATCTGGCTTCTGGTCACACCATTCCACTGAAACTGCCCTAACTAAGGTCACCAATGACCTCTTAACCGCCAAGAGCAAGCGACACTACTCTGTTCTCCTCCTCCTCGACCTGTCGGCTGCCTTTGACACAGTGGACCATTCCCTATTATTACAGACCCTCTCATCCCTTGGCATCACAGACTTGGCCCTATCCTGGATCTCATCATACCTAACAGACCGGACATTCAGCGTCTCCCACTCACACACCACCTCCTCACCTCGCCCCCTATCTGTCGGAGTCCCACAAGGTTCAGTCCTTGGGCCCCTGCTCTTCTCCATTTACACCTTTGGCCTGGGACAGCTCATAGAATCTCATGGCTTTCAGTATCACCTCTATGCTGATGACACACAGATCTACATCTCTGGACCAGATATCACCTCCCTACTAACCAGAATCCCTCAATGTCTGTCCACTATTTCATCCTTCTTCTCCGCTAGATTTCTGAAACTTAACATGGACAAAACAGAATTCATCATCTTTCCCCCATCTCACGTGACCCCCCCCCCAACGAACCTATCCATTACAGTAAATGGCTGCCCACTCTCCCCAGTCCCACAAGCTCGCTGCCTCGGGGTTATCCTTGATGCTGATCTCTCCTTCAAACCACATATCCAAGCCCTTTCCACTTCCTGCCGACTTCAACTCAAAAATATTGCACAAATCCGTTCATTCCTCAACCAAGAATCTGCAAAAACCCTAGTCCATGCCCTCATCATCTCTCGCCTTGACTACTGCAACCTCCTGCTCTGTGGCCTCCCCTCAAACACTCTCGCACCCCTCAAATCTATTCTAAACTCTGCTGCCCGACTAATCCACCTGTCCCCCCGCTATTCTCCGACCTCTCCCCTCTGTCAATCCCTTCACTGGCTCCCCATTGCCCAGAGACTCCAGTACAAAACCCTAACCATGACGTACAAAGCCATCCACAACCTGTCTCCTCCTTACATCTGTGACCTCATCTCCCGGTACTTTCCTACACGCAACCTCCGATCCTCACAAGATCTCCTTCTCTACTCCCCTCTTATCTCCTCTTCCCACAATCGTATACAAGATTTCTCTCGCGTATCACCCCTACTCTGGAACCCTCTACCACAACACATCAGACTCTCGCCCACCATCGAAACCTTCAAAAAGAATCTGAAGACCCACCTCTTCCGACAAGCCTACAACCTGCAGTAACCACCGATCGACCAAACCGCTGCATGACCAGCTCTACCCTCACCTACTGTATTCTCACCCATCCCTTGTAGATTGTGAGCCTTCGCGGGCAGGGTCCTCTCTCCTACTGTACCAGTTATGACTTGTATTGTTCAAGATTATTGTACTTGTTTTTATTATGTATACCCCTCCTCACTTCTAAAGCGCCATGGAATAAATGGCGCTATAACAATAAATAATAATAATAATAATACTAGGGGGAGCAGCTGCTGAAATTTCAGAAAAACCTAGTGTACAACTAGCTCACATTACAGCACTGCAGTAATTATGGGCGGAGTCTGCTGACGTGTGTGATGTCTCCTCTCCTCCCCTTCTGGGTGTTTGCTAAGGGATAAGAGAGGATGATATTCAGGAACCCAGTGAGCAGCCATTGTGTTGGTGACTGCAGAGTTAAGGTACCGTCACACTAAGCGACGCTGCAGCGATAGCGACAGCAATGCCGATCGCTGCAGCGTCGCTGTGTGGTCGCTGGAGAGCTGTCACACAGACCGCTCTCCAGCGACCAGCGATGCCGAGGTCCCCGGGTAACCAGGGTAAACATCGGGTTGCTAAGCGCAGGGCCGCGCTTAGTAACCCGATGTTTACCCTGGTTACCAGCGTAAAAGTTAAAAAAACAAACAGTACATGCTCACCTGCGCGTCCCCCAGCCTCTGCTTCCTGACTCTGACTGAGCTCCGGCCCTAACAGCAGAGCGGTGACGTCACCGCTGTTGCTTTCACTTTCAGTTTAGGGCCGGCGCTTTAGTGTCAGGAAGCAGAGGCTGGGGGACGCGCAGGTGAGTATGTACTGTTTGTTTTTTTAACTTTTACGCTGGTAACCAGGGTAAACATCGGGTTACTAAGCGCGGCCCTGCGCTTAGTAACCCGATGTTTACCCTGGTTACCAGTGTAAAATATCGCTGGTATCGTCGCTTTTGCTGTCAAACACGGCGATACACGGCGACCTAGCGACCAAATAATGTGCAGACCTTCTAGCAGCGACCAGCAATTTCACAGCGGGATCCAGATCGCTGCTGCGTGTCAAATACAGCGATATCGCCATCCAGGTCGCTGCAACGTCACGGATTGCTGGCGATATCGCCTAGTGTGACGGTACCTTAAGGCTGCCGTCACACTATCAGTATTTGGTCAGTATTTTACATCACTATTCATAAGCCAAAACCAGGAGTGGAACAATTAGAGGAAAAGTATATTAGAAACATATGCACCACTTCTGCATTTATCACCCACTCCTGGTTTTGGCTTACAAATACTGAGGTAAAATGCTGACCAAATACTGCTAGTGTGACAGCAGCCTTATACTGACAAGTAGACAGTCACCGAGGATGGAAAGCAGCAAGGATTCTGGGAGATATATGGTGGAGGGAGCAGGATGACAGCAGGACAGAGTATTTCAGGAGAGCAGTGTGCTGGTCTATGGGGGCCCCCTGTTCGGTGCGTGGAGCAGCCAGGGATTGTACATAGAGCGCTGTCTTTTATACACATGGATGGACTGTCTGCTTGTCTGCTCCACAGAAATCCAGGAATCATTTCTGTGGATTGATGACCTGTTCTGATCCAGACTGTGCATGCAAAGACCCCATTCCCCTCCTCAGATCCTGTCTTCTCCATCCTGTCCTGGCGATGTGTGAAAGCGAGGCGACAGGCGCAGTCCGGGGTGACGCTGGGAAGGAAATCTAGCCATATAGTAACGATAAACATGAGACCCCTCTCTTCAGCTGCCTCACCAGCCCTGACTGCACCTAACTGGAGGTCATGCTGCCCCCTCTATTACCCCAGACCCGTGTGCAGGTGCTCAGCCAGAACCACCATAGAATGGGTCTGCTTTCTGAAGATAATACTGCCATAGTGTTCTCACATAATACCGCCATACAGATCACACACACACACAATACTATCAAATAGATCACACACACAATACTGTCATACAGTTCTCACATAATACCACCATATAGATCATACATAATACCGCCGGTGTTCTCACATACCGCCATATAGATCACTCATAATACCGCCATATAGATCACACATAATGCTTCCAGTGTTCTCACATAATACCGCCATATAGATCACACAATACCGCCACATACTTCTCACAATGCCGCCACATAGATCTCACATAATACCGCCATATAGATCACACACAATACCACCATATAATTCTCACAATACTGATCAAGCATAATACCACCATACAGATCACATAATACCGTCATATAGATCTCACATAATGCCATAATACAGCATGACCCCTGCAGCTCCTGTTATCGCACGCATTGAGTTGTGTGTGCAATGGGGAAAGACATGCAGGGGGGAGAGGATTAGATACACGGCTCAGCAGTCAGTATCACACAGGATAGGATTAGATACATGGCTCAGCAGTCAGTATCACACAGGATAGGATTAGATACACGGTTCACCAGACAGTATCACACAGGATAGGATTATATACATGGCTCAGCAGTCAGTATCACACAGGATAGGATTAGATACACAGCTCAGCATAGTATCACACAGGATAGGATTAGGTACACGGCGCAGCAGACAGTATCATACAGGATAGGATTAGATTCACTGCTCAGCAGACAATATCACTCAGGAGAGGATTAGATACATGGCTCAGCACAGTATAGCGATAGATACACGGTCTGATGTCCTGTGAGGAGCTGCAGTGAGAGGCAGGGTCAGAGCAGCACAGAGATTCTCCCCCTCCCCCCTCTGTTACCTCTCTGCAGCTCCTGATAGAGGACATCAGACCGCAGCACTTCACCCTCTCTAGCGATTCTAGAGATCACAGCCACACACCAGGCAGCATAGCAGAGGATAGGGCACAGCCGCTGCTGACAGTGTGAAAGGGGAGACAGCTGGAGCTGTCCCTCCTATAGCAGCCCAGCTCTCAAGTCACAGTGAGTGGAGCTCACACACTGTGGGCTGAAGAAAGATGGCGCCGACCTCCTGCCTCTGCTGTGATGTGGAGACAGCCCAGGGGGCGTGGCCGGAACACAGCAGGGAGCAGCACAATGATAGGTATGGGGTCGGACGCCGACTGCTGAGTCCTATGCCCAGGGCTGCCGTATTTGCAGAGTGTAAGTGTCGTGCAGCTACACTTACACTCCTGCAAAGCAAAATGGCGGCGCCCAGTGGCTGCAAAAATAATGAATAATAAAAAAGATATTAAAGTTAAAAAAAAAATTTGTATTAAAAATAATTGTTTATATAAACAATCATTTTTTATACAAAAACAAAATTGCAGCACCTTCTTTTTAAGGCCCAATTTAGATGGTTTTACTTCATGGTCTATATATGGATTGCATTGTCTAGACTGACTGAGAGTCTACCAACCCAAACTTACAGCCTTATTTGTCTAACGCCTCATTCAAACATCCGTTTTTCTCACATATGAGAAAAATGGACTAATTATTTTGTTCAGAGTGTGGTGGGAGCGCCATTAGTTTTTCATGCACATGAAGAAAAAAAAACTTTCCCCACATTATCCTTTCTGACAGACCATAAAAATCAGACCACACTCGGATGACATCAGAGTGTCGTCTAATTTTTTCACGGACCCATAGACTTGTATTGCCCTCAAATCAAAATATGACATCTCAATGATTTCCCATACATGTGAATGGCCCTACTATCACAGGTACAAGTGCTCTCTGTGTAAACCACAGATAGCACTCGTACAAAAGTATCGGATGTCTGAATGAGGCCTAAGATATATGAGACTATAATTTGAGGTTGGGACGATCGGTCCAATCTTTGTGATCCTTATATGGGCCGTGAACGTTCCCCATATTAATCCAACCTTAATCAGATGCTAGCTCAGGATCTATTAATCCTAGGCTAAGTTCACTCATCATATTTTCGATACGAGTGCTGTCTGTGAAAAAAAAACCTGACATATGGACTGCGCTAGGATGAAAGTGATTCAATTACACTTTTCAAATTGGCATTTTTCCTGGACCAAAATTGCAGCATGCACTAGTTTATTACATGTGCCGGAGTAGACTTGCCTATTCAAGTCTATGGGTGCAGATAAATAATTGGATCCTGTTTGATATATTAAACATAGATGCTATATGGATGTCATACAGACATAAAAACAGAAACACAGCTCGCACATGGATTGCATACAGATGACAATATGGTTAACAATTGTCTGAAGTTGTCTGTATGAAACTCAGATGAATTTTTTTCAATGCTTGTGTGAGCTTGGCTCAACAGAAAGGTCAAAAAGATGAATTAAGAACATGTCCAAAGGTCAATGATGTACATGAGGAGTGAAAACTAGCCCCCTTGCTCCTCTCACAGATTAGGTATTGTGACAGAAATTGCAACAGAACGTAATGCTGGCTGGTCGGTATCCTCTTTGCCTAAAGTGCCTACAATGGAGACCTCAAGAACAGCATTGGACCATGAAACAATATTTGAAAATGTCCTGCTCTAATGAATCACATTTTATTTTCCATTATGTGGATGTGTCATTTATGGTGACACTGTGGTTATCCCTGCAGCCTTGCAATGCTGGAGTCCTGGGTTCAAATCCCATCAAGGAAAACACCTGCAAGGAGTTTGTATGTTCTCCCTGTGTTTGCATGGGTTATCTTCCACACGCCAAAGACATGCTGCTAGTGAATTTTGATTGTGAAATGGGAACAGCGATAATAATGTATGTAAAGCGCTGTAGGAAATAATGGTGATATATTAGCGAGTAAAATAAATACATTTACCTTAGGAACAGATGGTACCTGGATGTGTAGGGGTGTGGTGCTGTTATGGACAGTAAGGAACACGCTGCCACTTTAAGAGACAGCACCCCCTTGTCTGGTGTGATGGAATGTTCTGCTTCACCCTTGCAATAGACTGTGAGAATGAACTGGACTGTGCTAAGGGGTGAAGCCTGGACAGTGTGTGTGAGCTGAAGCTGCTGGAGAGAACTTTGTGCTTGTAGCTGTAAAAGAGGACCCACAGCCTGGGACAGAGTGGACTCGTGAAATTTGACAGACTCTTCGGGGTAGCAAGGGTGGCTGTCCTGTGCTAGTTTGAGAAGCCACGATACCGAGAAAGTGATTTACAGTTTCCAGGAGCACCTCCAGGACCCAGAAGCAAGGAGAAGACCACGTTTCACCGAGCTGGCAGAGAGCCGTGCACACAATGGTACTGGACTGTCAAGGGTCCCCTGGGACTGGATCTGAGTCCCCAACATCACCTAGTGACAGAACATGGCAGCCGTGTGGCCTGCTTAGTAGAGGCCAGGGAGGCTATACGTAGAGTAACATCATTCTTTGTTTGCATTTGCTTGTGTGACGTATATTGATTCTGTAATAGTTGGAGCACCGTGCTATTTGATGGCTCAGCTAAAGAATACAACTCTTGGAAATTATCTTTTGCCATTGCATACCCCTGTTTGCACCTTCCTCATCCACTTCATTACTTGCCTTCCAATAAATTTACCCTTGCACCGTGGTGGTTCCCCGGCCATCACTTCAGATGCACCGAGGAAAAAAGGTGAAGCTTAGATGGGGTGAGATGTGTTATTATGTTATGATTGGAAAACTGGTTGGCACAGTTTTACACAGAAACTACCTGTCCACACGAGCACAAGGAGGCTCGGGGGAGTGAGAGAGGGTGGCCCACGCAACCGCCGGCATGGCACAACACTCGCTCACAACCCTGACAGGCTGAGAGACCCCTATCACTAGCACCAGTGAAACAGAGCTTTGACAATCCAGTAGGACTGCCACCAGTTAGATATAAGCCTGGTCCTTTAATGAAATTACAGTGCCTACAAGTAGTATTCAACCCCCTGCAGATTTAGCAGGTTTACACATTTGGAATTAACTTGGCATTGTGACATTTGGACTGTAGATCAGCCTGGAAGTGTGAAATGCACTGCAGCAAAAAAGAATGTTATTTCTTTGTTTATTTTTTTTTTTAAATTGGGAAAAGTTTTTTCAGAGGGTCAATTATTATTCAACCTCTCAACCCACCAGAATTCTGTTTGGTTCCCCTAAAGTATTAAGAAGTAGTTCAGGCACAAAGAACAATGAGCTTCACATGTTTGGATTAATTATCTCTTTTTCCAGCCTTTTCTGACTATTTAAGACCCTCCCCAAACTTGTGAACAGCACTCATACATGGTCAACATGGGGAAGACAAAGGAGCATTCCAAGGCCATCAGAGACAAGATCGTGGAGGGTCACAAGGCTGGCAAGGGGTACAAAACCCTTTCCAAGGAGTTGGGCCTACCTGTCTCCACTGTTGGGAGCATCATCCGGAAGTGGAAGGCTTATGGAACTACTGTTAGCCTTCGACGGCCTGGACAGCCTTTGAAAGTTTCCTCCTGTGCCGAGGCCAGGCTTGTCCGAAGAGTCAAGGCTAACCCAAGGACAACAAGGAAGGAGCTCCGGGAAGATCTCATGGCAGTGGGGACATTGGTTTCAGTCAATACCATAAGTAACGTACTCCACCGCAATGGTCTCCATTCCAGACGAGCCCGTAAGGTACCTTTACTTTCAAAGCGTCATGTCAAGGCTCATCTACAGTTTGCTCATGATCACTTGGAGGACTCTGAGACTGACTGGTTCAAGGTTCTCTGGTCTGATGAGACCAAGATCTTTGGTGCCAACCACACACGTGACGTTTGGAGACTGGATGGCACTGCATACGACCCCAAGAATACCATCCCTACAGTCAAGCATGGTGGTGGCAGCATCATGCTGTGGGGCTGTTTCTCAGCCAATGGGCCTGGCCATCTGGTCCGCATCCATGGGAAGATGGATAGCACGGCCTACCTGGAGATTTTGGCCAAGAACCTCCGCTCCTCCATCAAGGATCTTAAGATGGGTCGTCATTTCATCTTCCAACAAGACAACGACCCAAAAGCACACAGCCAAGAAAACCAAGGCCTGGTTCAAGAGGCAAAAAATCAAGGTGTTGCAGTGGCCTAGTCAGTCTCCTGACCTTAACCCAATTGAAAACTTGTGGAAGGAGCTCAAGATTAAAGTCCACATGAGACACCCAAAGAACCTAGATAACTTGGAGAAGATCTGCATGGAGGAGTGGGCCAAGATCACTCCAGAGACCTGTGCCGGCCTGATCAGGTCTTATAAAAGACGATTATTAGCTGTAATTGCAAACAAAGGTTATTCCACAAAATATTAAACCTAGGGGTTGAAGAATAATTGACCCACACTTTTATGTTTAAAATTTATAAAAATTTAACTGAGCAACAAAACTTTTTGGTTTGTAAGATTTATGCATCTGTTAATAAATCCTGCTCTTGTTTGAAGTTTGAAGGCTCTAACTTATTTGCATCTTATTAAACCTGCTAAATCTGCAGGGGGTTGAATACTACTTGTAGGCACTGTATATTGGGCCAGAAACCAGCCCCAGTAGCATGTGAGGTTAAACCAAGGACATGGATGTGTGGATTCGTTGGTCGAAATAAAAGAGCAGCCCAAGGGTAAATTGGATATTTAATAGCCTTAAGGGCACACGAGACAAAACACTATATGCACAAAAGATATACATATATGGTGGTCAGATATACAAATACAGGTGGTAGTACAGTAAGTATAAATTGATGATAGAAAAGTCACTAAATTGTTGGTTGTTATATTAGGCATTTGTGCTGACAGCCACATGACAGGTTTCTTCCAACACGATACATGGTGTGACCTCACTTAGAAAACAGCGATGGTCACAGCATCACAACAGAAATTAACCCCTTGGTTGGTCACTCCCTTTACCACCTCCGGGATGGTCCTAGTTTCCCTCCCTCGGGTCTGGTAGGTGAAACTCCAAAACCAGGATGGATAATAATTTCTCCAAGGAAAATCATTAGGAGGCGGTTTTGGCGCAATCGGATCCTCCCAGGCCCCGTTATGATTGGAGACCAAACATGGTTTCTCCACCTGGCTTCTACTACTGAAAAGTCCATCACTGATGATACTGCATAATGGATAAGTATCTGTTATGATCCTTAGTGGTTGAGGATCACAAAATACTCCAGCTAAGTAACAAAACATAGGACAAGCTTCTAGGGAGGTGGTAAACTGGACTGACCGCAAATCTGAACCTATCCAACACACTAGAGGTAGCCGGTGAACGTGACTAAAATCCTAGACGTCTCGAGCCAGCCTGAGGAACTAACTACCCCTAGAGAGAAAGAAAGACCTCACTTGCCTCCAGAGAAATAATCCCCAAAGATATAGAAGCCCCCAACAAATAATAACGGTGAGGTAAGAGGAAGGCACATACACAGGGGTGAAAGCAGATTCAGCAAATGAGGCCCACTAATACTAGATAGCAGAAAATAGAAAAGGGGTCTGTGCGGTCAGTAAAAAACCCTTACAAAATATCCACACTGAGATTTCAAGAACCCCCGCACCAACTAACAATGTGGGGGGAGAAACTCAGTCCCCTAGAGCAACCAGCAAGCGAGGAAATCACATTTTAGCAAGCTGGACAAGAAACATGATGAATGCTGATAATCAAAAAATAAACAAACAAAAACTTAGCTTGTCTTGGAGAGACTGGGAGCAAGGTAGTCACAAGGAATCTGAAGAGCACTGAATACATTGAGAGCAGGCAAGGAACTGAGTATCCAGGTGAGCTAAATAGGAAACCAACCAAGGATAACGAACCAGCTGATGCTGCCAACCTGCAGAAAGACAACACTACACAGTACCGCTTGTGACCACTAGAGGGAGCCCAAAAATAGAGTTCACAACAGTACCCCCCCCTTGAGGAGGGGTCACCGAACCCTCATCAAGACCCCCAGGGCGATCAGGATGAGCCGCGTGGAAGACACGAACCAAATCGGCCGCATGAACATCAGAGGCGACAACCCAGGAATTATCCTCCTGACCATAGCCCTTCCACTTAACCAAATACTGAAGCCTCCGTCTAGAGATACGAGAATCCAAAATCTTCTCCACCACGTACTCCAATTCGCCCTCGACCAGCACCAGAGCAGGAGGCTCAACAGAAGGAACCACAGGTACCACATACCTCCGCAACAAAGACCTATGGAACATATTATGAATGGCAAACGATGCTGGGAGATCCAAACGAAAAGACACCGGGTTAAGGATTTCCAAGATCTTACAAGGACCGATGAAGCGAGGCTTGAATTTAGGAGAGGAGACCTTCATAGGAACATACCGAGAAGACAGCCACACCAAATCCCCAACACGAAGTCGGGGACCCACACCGCGGCGGCGGTTGGCAAAGCACTGAGCCTTCTCCTGTGACAACCTCAAATTGTCCACCACATGGTTCCAAATCTGCTGCAACCTATCCACCACAGAATCCACTCCAGGACAGTCAGAAGGCTCAACCTGACCCGAGGAAAAACGAGGATGGAAACCAGAATTGCAGAAAAAAGGCAAAACCAAAGTAGCAGAACTAGCCCGATTATTAAGGGCAAACTCGGCCAATGGCAAAAAAGTCACCCAATCATCCTGATCAGCAGAAACAAAACATCTCAAATAAGTTTCCAACGTCTGATTAGTTCGCTCGGTTTGGCCATTAGTCTGAGGATGGAAGGCCGACGAAAAAGACAAATCAATGCCCATCTTAGCACAAAAAATCCGCCAAAACCTGGACACAAACTGGGATCCTCTATCAGACACAATATTTTCAGGAATGCCGTGCAAGCGAACCACATTCTGAAAAAATAGAGGAACCAAATCGGAGGAAGAAGGCAACTTAGGCAAGGGCACCAAATGGACCATCTTGGAAAAACGATCACACACCACCCAGATGACAGACATTTTCTGAGATACTGGAAGATCCGAAATAAAATCCATGGAAATGTGCGTCCAAGGCCTTTTCGGAATAGGCAAAGGCAAAAGCAAACCGCTGGCACGAGAACAGCAAGGCTTAGCCCGAGCACAAATCCCACAAGACTGCACAAAGGAACGCACATCCCGCGACAAGGAAGGTCACCAGAAGGACCTAGCCACCAAATCTCTGGTACCAAAAATCCCAGGATGACCCGCCAACGCCGAAGAATGAACCTCGGAAATAACTCTGCTGGTCCATCTATCCGGGACAAACAGTCTCTCTGGTGGACAACGGTCAGGTCTATCCGCCTGAAATTTCTGCAGCACTCGTCGCAAATCTGGGGAAATGGCAGACAAAATCACTCCCTCTCTGAGAATACCAGCCGGCTCAGAAACTCCCGGAGAGTCAGGCACAAAACTCCTAGAAAGTGCATCAGCTTTCACGTTCTTCGAACCAGGCAGGTATGAGACCATGAAGTTGAAACGGGAGAAAAACAACGACCAACGAGCCTGTCTAGGATTCAGGCGCTTGGCAGATTCAAGGTAAATCAGATTTTTGTGATCAGTCAAGACCACCACACGAAGTCTAGCTCCCTCGAGCCAATGTCGCCACTCCTCAAATGCCCACTTCATAGCCAACAACTCCCGATTACCAACATCATAATTCCGCTTGGCAGGCGAAAACTTTCTTGAAAAGAAAGCACATGGCTTCATCACAGAGCCATCAGAGCTTCTCTGCGACAAAACAGCCCCTGCTCCAATCTCAGAAGCATCAACCTCGACCTGGAAGGGGAGAGAGACATCTGGCTGACATAAGACTGGAGCTGAAGAAAACCGGTGCTTCAGCTCCCGAAAGGCCTCCACGGCCGCAGGAGACCAATTAGTCACATCAGAACCCTTCTTAGTCAAATCCGTCAAAGGTTTAACCACGCTAAAAAAATTAGCGATGAAATGACGGTAAAAATTAGCAAAACCCAAGAACTTATGAAGACTCTTAACAGACGTGGGCTGAGTCCAGTCATGAATAGCCTGGACCTTGACTGGGTCCATCTCCACAGTAGAAGGAGAAAAAATAAAACCCAAAAAGGAGACCTTCTGTACTCCGAAGAGGCATTTTGAGCCCTTCACAAACAAAGCATTAGCACGCAGGACCTGAAACACCATCCTGACCTGCTTCACATGGGACTCCCAATCACCAGAAAAGACCAAAATGTCATCCAGATAAACAATCATAAATTTATCCAGATATTCTCGGAAGATGTCATGCATGAAGGACTGAAACACAGAAGGAGCATTAGAGAGTCCAAAAGGCATCACCAAGTACTCAAAATGGCCTTCAAGCGTATTAAATGCTGTTTTCCATTCATCTCCCTGCTTAATGCGCACAAGGTTATACGCACCACGGAGATCTATCTTGGTGAACCAACTGGCACCCTTAATCCGAGCAAACAAATCAGACAATAGTGGTAAAGGATACTGAAATTTGACTGTGATTTTATTCAGAAGACGATAATCTATACAAGGTCTCAAAGAACCGTCCTTCTTGGCCACAAAAAAAAATCCTGCACCAAGAGGGGAAGAGGATGGGCGAATATGTCCCTTCTCCAAAGACTCCTTTATATAACTCCGCATCGCGGCATGCTCTGGTATAGACAGATTAAAAAGTCGTCCCTTAGGGAATTTACTACCAGGAATTAAATTTATAGCACAGTCACAATCCCTATGAGCGGGCAGGGCACTGGACCTGGGCTCATCAAATACATCCTGGTAGTCAGACAAAAACTCAGGGACCTCAGAAGGAGTGGAAGAAGCAATAGACACCAACGGAGCATCGCCATGAATTCCCTGACAACCCCAACTTGACACAGACATAGCTTTCCAATCTAAAACTGGATTATGAGCCTGCAGCCATGGCAGACCCAAAACAACAACATCATGCAAATTAAGCAGAACAAGAAAGCGAATCACCTCCTGATGTACGGGAGTCATGCACATGGTCATTTGCGTCCAATACTGAGGCTTATTCTCAGCCAATGGCGTAGCATCAATTCCCCTCAGAGGAATAGGAAATTCCAAAGGCTCCAGGACAAAACCACAGCGCCTGGCAAACGACAAATCCATCAGATTCAGGGCAGCACCCGAATCCACAAAAGCCATAACCGGGTAGGACGACAAAGAACAAATCAAAGTAACAGACAAAATAAATTTAGGCTGCATAGTACCAATGGTGACAGGTTTAGCGATTTTTTTTTTAAGCGTTTAGAGCATGCTGAGATAACATGAGTAGAATCACCACAGTAAAAGCACAACCCATTTTGACGTCTATGACTTTGTCGCTCAATTCTGGTCAGAGTTCGGTCACATTGCATAGACTCAGGTCTCTGTTCAGAAAATACCGCCAAAGGATGAGCAGATTTGCGCTCCCGCAAACGCCGATCATCCTGAATGGCTAAAGCCATAGAATCACTCAGACTTGTAGGGGTGGGAAACCCCACCATAACATTCTTAACGGCCTCAGAAAGACCTTCTCTGAAATTTGCAGCCAGGGCACACTAATTCCATTGAGTAAGCACCGACCATTTCCGAAATTTTTGACAATACACCTCTGCTTCATCCTGACCTTGAGAGATAGCCAGCAACGCTTTTTCTGCCTGATTCTCAAGATTAGGCTCCTCATAAAGCAGTCCAAGAGCCAGAAAAAATGCATCTACATTAAGCAATGCAGGATCTCCTGGCGCCAGAGAGAAAGCCCAATCTTGAGGGTCGCCACGCAACAAGGAGATAACAATTTTAACTTGCTGAGCGGAATCACCAGAGGAACGAGGTCTCAGAGATAGAAATAACTTACAATTATTCTTAAAATTTAGAAACCTAGATCTATCTCCAGAAAACAACTCAGGAATGGGTATCTTTGGTTCTGACATAGGGCTATGAATAACAAAATCCTGAATACTTTGCACCCGTGCAGCAAGATGATCCACACTAGAAGCCAGAGTCTGAACATTCATGTCTGCAGCTGAGCGCAAAACCACCCAGAGTTCAAGGGGATGAAAGAAGCTAAACAGACTGCAGCAAAGGAAAGGCGGGAGGAAAAAAAAAAAAATGTACTCAGGTCTTCTTTTTATCCCACTTCTGCGATGCATTAAACACTTTTTGGCCTGCTCTACTGTTATGATCCTTAGTGGTTGAGGATCACAAAATACTCCAGCTAAGTAACAAAACATAGGACAAGCTTCTAGGGAGGTGGTAAACTGGACTGACCGCAAATCTGAACCTATCCAACACACTAGAGGTAGCCGGTGAACGTGACTAAAATCCTAGACGTCTCGAGCCAGCCTGAGGAACTAACTACCCCTAGAGAGAAAGAAAGACCTCACTTGCCTCCAGAGAAATAATCCCCAAAGATATAGAAGCCCCCAACAAATAATAACGGTGAGGTAAGAGGAAGGCACATACACAGGGGTGAAAGCAGATTCAGCAAATGAGGCCCACTAATACTAGATAGCAGAAAATAGAAAAGGGGTCTGTGCGGTCAGTAAAAAACCCTTACAAAATATCCACACTGAGATTTCAAGAATCCCCGCACCAACTAACGGTGTGGGGGGAGAAACTCAGTCCCCTAGAGCAACCAGCAAGCGAGGAAATCACATTTTAGCAAGCTGGACAAGAAACATGATGAATGCTGATAATCAAAAAATAAACAAACAAAAACTTAGCTTGTCTTGGAGAGACTGGGAGCAAGGTAGTCACAAGGAATCTGAAGAGCACTGAATACATTGAGAGCAGGCAAGGAACTGAGTATCCAGGTGAGCTAAATAGGAAACCAACCAAGGATAACGAACCAGCTGATGCTGCCAACCTGCAGAAAGACAACACTACACAGTACCGCTTGTGACCACTAGAGGGAGCCCAAAAATAGAGTTCACAACAAGTATCTGCCTGTATCTGATTGGCTCCAAATTTATTCTGCAGTTGGACAATGACCCCAAATATACAGCCCATGTCACTAAAAATATCTTAAATGTAATGAAATATAATGCATTCTGGATTCATGATATGACCCACATAGATGCCTGCTCTCAATATCAAGTCAGGGATTTCATGAAGAGATGGAAGGATTAGTGCAAGTCTACTGTATATCCATAGAAGATCTGGTCTTAGTTCTTCAAGATGTTTGTGTAATGCCGGCATCCCTGCACACTGCTTCCCTCTCCCCCAGCAGAGATGCCGACATACACACCGCCCCCCCAACTGTGTCCTCTGTTTCAGGTCTCACCGTGCCTCTTGTGTCCCAGGGCCTGTGCATTCCGTGCAGGTCTCCTGACAGCGTGCACTCCCTGACTCTTAAAGAGGCAGTGCGTGCATGCGTGCCTGATATGTCCTCACCCAATGGAAGTCACATAGTACTTAAGGCACCTTCAGCTGTTGGAAGGTGCCTGAGCAACATTACTATTTAGTTAGTCTTTAAGCTTAGAAATTTAGAACTTACAATAACAGTATTAAAAACTGTAAGGAGGTGTATTCAAGAATGAACCACAGTGCCGTCCCTTGGAGTTTACGGAATTTCAATATATGTCAATATAAAATATATAGCTGTTAATATGATATTAAGTCAACAGTCTGTTTGAAAACCAGGATACTGTTTATGTAATATAATTTGCACACCAGTAATAGTACCCATATTGATGTAAAAAATGATGACTAGTTCACAAACAAGCTGAAAAAACTCACTATAAAATGTCAGCTGTGAATCATCCTGCAACCAGAAGACATTCATAAATATGCCACATTAATCCTATTGTAAACTTGTATGAACGTCAACTCAGTTCACAGGTTAGGTGCATAGTACGAAGTCATACTCTATATGTGATAGAATCAGCTTACCCATATTAAAATCAACTGCAGGGACCTGGGAAAGAACCTTGTGACATGCGTTTTGGGTTGATGACAAGTTGTACAACATA
This sequence comes from Ranitomeya variabilis, assembly GCF_051348905.1. NCBI lineage: Eukaryota > Metazoa > Chordata > Amphibia > Anura > Dendrobatidae > Ranitomeya > Ranitomeya variabilis. Next base: position 256,228,661 of record NC_135232.1, read on the forward strand.
TTGCTTAGGTTACCAGCCACCCTGCAGTCTGGGTGGCTGGTTACCAAGGTAAGAAGCGCATGCCACTTGCAAGCTCTATGCTTCAGGGTCTGCTTGCTGAGCTCAGAAGATGGCCATCTCACTTGATCCAACCAGCCCTAGTCCCCCTGTGCTTCTCCCATGCTGCTGAGGCAAAGCTGACTCTGCTACTAGCCTAAGAGAATGCTCAGTTCAGGCCAGCGACATGAACATGCGGTGATCCGATCTGTCAATCTTTAGGAGAGCACTAGCTCTGAAATGGCAGTAGGTGGGGAGCTGTGCATTTTGAAAATAGAACAACCCTTTAACCCCTTTCTGCCCTCGGACGGAATAGTTTGTCCGAGGGCAGAACCCCCACTTTGATGTGGGCTCCGGCGGTGAGCCTGTATTAAAAGCAGGACATGTCAGCTGTTTGTCGCGATCCACCTGCACCTATTAACTAGTTAAATGCCGCTGTCAAACTCTGACAGTAGCATTTAGCAAGAGCATCTGTGACCCCGGTCACGTGATCGGGAGTCATCGGTCAGTCGGCATAACAACCAGAGGTCATTTTGGGGCCTCTATGGTTGTTGATGCCGGATTGCTATGAGCACCACCCTGTGGTCAGCAGTCATAGCAATGCAGTAAATCTGCTACATAGGGGCGATCTGAGCATCGCCTCTATGTAGCAGAGCAGATCAAATTGTGGTAGCTTCTAGCCTCCCATGGAGGCTATTGAAGCTTGCCAAAAAAAAAAAGGTTTTAAAAATATGAAAAAAAAAAAAGAAAAAAAGAAGTTTAAATCACCCCCCTTTCGCACCATTCAAAATAAAACAATAAAAAAAATATCAAACCTACACATATTTGGTATCGCCACGTTCAGAATCGCGTATGGCGTAGCGATAAAACAAGTCAAAATGCCAGAATTACGTTTTTTTTGGTTGCCGCGACATTGCATTAAAATGCAATAACGGGCGATCAAAAGAATGTATCTGCACCAAAATGGTATCATTAAAAATGTGAGCTCGGCACACAAAAAATAAGCCCTCACCCAACCCCAGATCACGAAAAATGGAGACGCTACGAAAATCAGAAAATTGCGCAATTTTTTTTTTTTTTAGCAAACTTTGGAATTTTTTTTTCACCACTTAGATAAAAAAGAACCTAGACATGTTTGTTGTCTATGAACTCATAATGACCTGGAGAATCATAATGGCAGGACAGTTTTAGCATTTAGTGAACCTAGCAAAAAAGCCAAACAAAAAGCAAGTGTGGGATTGCACTTTTTTTTTGCAATTTCACCGCACTTGGAATTTTTTTCCTGTTTTTGAGTACACGACATGGTAAAACGAATGGTGTCGTTCAAAAGTACAACTCATCCCACAAAAAATAGGCCTCACATGGCCATATTGACGGAAAAATAAAAAAGTTAAGGCTCTGGGAAGGGGAGCGAAAAACGAAAATGCAAAACCGAAAAACCTGGGGTCATGAAGGGGTAAAGAGAATGGGAGCTGATCTGCAGTACCTTGAGCGGCCACTAAATGATATGTGCTGGTCAGGCCCCATACATTGTTTACATCAGGATGGTCAGAGTATTTAACAGCTGATCTGAAGTTGTGCCAGGTTTGACACATCGATCTAATATTTATTACCTATCCTGTAGATGGCCTATCAGTATATTAAGCCCACCATATTCCTTAGATAGCCGTCAGATGATTGATGATTTGGCTGGCAGCTATTTTTCCCGACTCTGCCATACACTACCAAGCAATCCTGTGTTCTCTGAGTGAACGGGTTTCAGACATCTGTGGCAGATACTTATCTCTTAACTCCTTAGTGACCAAGCCAATTTTGACCTTAATGACCAGACCAAATTTTTTAAATCTGACCACAGTCACTGTGGTAATGTGGTAATAACTCTGGAACGCTTCAACGGATCCCACTGATTCTGAGACTATTTTTTGTGACATAGTGTACTTCATAATTATTTTAAAATTAGTTCTATATGTCTTGCATTTATTTGTGAAAATATCAGAAAATTGGAGAAAATTTTGAATATTACGCAATTTTAAAACTTTTTATTCTTATGCCCTTAAAACAGAAAGGTATATCACACAAAACAGTTAATAAATAACATTTCCCACATTTCTACTTTACCTCAGCACAATTTTTGAAGCATAATTTTTTTTAGTTGGGAAGTTAAAAGGGTTAAAAAATGATCAGCAATTTCAAATTTTTCCAACAAAATTTACAAAACCATTTTTTAGGAACCACATCACATTTGAAGTGACTTTGGGGGGCCTACATGAAAGAAAATGCCAAAAGTGCCACAATTCTTAAAACTGCATCCCTCAAAGTCTTCAAACCCACATTCGAGAAGATTATAAACTCTTCAGGTGATTCAGAGGAACTAAAGCAATGTGGAAGGAAAAAGTAGGCATTATACCTACCGGTAATAGGATTTCCAGGAGTCCATCATAACAGCACCATCAGGAGGTAGTCCGTTTTATCCTTGATAGGGACAGGAACACACAAGAGGTTAAAAGTCCCCTCCCTCCACCACCCCTGAGTGATTTTTCCAAGTACCACACCAGGGTGGATGCAACTCTATTTTAATCCATTTTCCTTCTACATACGTTACTGTCACATATTAGATAGGAATTTTAAGGGGGGGGGGGGGGAATGTAATTGGTGCTGTCATGATGGAGTCCTGCAAAATCTATTACCGGTAGGTCTAATGCCTACTTTCCAGGACGTCCCTCCTGATGGTGCTGTCAGAGGATACATTCAGGGCGGGACCACTGCTTGGAGGATCTACCTCCCAAAGGCCATCTTTTGGCCAGCTAAAACATCCAGTTTATAGTGCCTGCAAAAGGTATTAAGATTTGTCCAGGCTGCAGCCCAGCAGATCTTCTCCACCGAGGCACCTGCTTGCTCTGCCCAAGATGTGGATACCGCCCTCGTGGAATGGGCTCTGATATTGGAGAAGACTTCCCTTCAGATGTGTAGGTCAGGCTGATTACTGATCTGACCCATCGTGCCAGTGTCGCTTTTGATGTCTTTTTCCCCCAAAACTGTACAAACAGATTGGGATCCACTCGCCAGTCCTTTGTGGCTTCCAAGTACCAGAGGATTATTCTTCTGACGTCTAGGGAATGAAAAGACCGTTCCTGACTATTTTTATGGTCTTGCCAGAAGGAAGGCCAGACTACTTCTTGACTCATGTGAAAGGGTGTCACTACCTTTGGCAGGAATGCAGGGTCTAATCTAAGAATAATGCAGTCATCTAAGATTTTTAGGTATGGGCTTTTTATGAGGAATGCCTGTATTTCCCCAATCCGCCTGGCCATTGTTATGGCAACCAGGAACGCAGTTTTAAGGGAGAGAGACTTTATATCTGAATCCTCCAGCGGTTCATATGGTGATTTGCATAGTCCGTTTAAGACACTGTTCAAATCCCATGGTGGAACGTAGGCCCTAACTGTGGGTCTTAATCTGCCTGTGGCCTTCATGAACCATTCAATCCATGGATGAGACGCCAGCGGATAGTCCATCAAAACACTCAGGGCTAAGATCTGCACTTTAAGAGTACTGGGTCTTAGGCCCTTCTCAAACCCTGCCTGGGGGAATTCTAAAATCCTGGGAATATCAGATTTAGATAATACTGTTGTCGCCTTGGGATATTGGGTACAAAATTTCCTCCATATTTTTGTATATATTGCTGAAGTTACTGGTTTTCTACTATTCTGAATATTTGTTATGACCCCATCTAAGAGACTTCTAGATCTCAAGATCTGCCGCTCAGGATCCAGGCAGACAACTGTAGGAGCTTTACCTTGGGATGGTGTACTGGTCCCTGGAACAGTAGATCGTGCCTTTCAGGAAGGATGATAGGCTCTTTTATGGCCAGCTTCCTTAGCAGGGGAAACCAACTCCTTCTGGGCCAAAATGGTAATATCATGATTACTGTGGCTTGATCCTCCCGTATCTTCCTCAGCACTGCTGGGAGTAGAGGAAAAGGGGGAAAGGTGTATGCCAGGTCCATGTTCCATTTCTGAGATAGGGCGTCCACTCCTGTCGGTCTGTCTCCCGGATTGAGGGAAAAAAAATTCTCTGCTTTTGAATTTTTCCTGGTAGCGAACAGGTCTACTTGGGGGTACCCCATCGGTGTATTATATTATTGTATTCTTCCCAGTTCAGCTCTTATTCCAACTGCTGAATTGTTTCCCGGCTGAGAAAATCTGCCACCACATTCTGGGACCCCTTCAGATGTACTACGGTCACTGATGTCTTGGACCCCCTTGATGCTTGAGGAAGGCCACTGTAGTAACATTGTCTGATAGAATCCGGATGTGTCTGTTTTTAGACTTGGCCCACATCACTTCAGTGTTTCCCAGACGGCCTGAAGCTCTTGGAGATTGAATGATCTGGTAGGATCTGAACTCTGCCAGGTGCCCTGTATGTACTGATTCTGCACCTGGAACCCCCAGCCTCTGCCGCTTGCGTCCGTGGTGATCAATACAAACAGGACAGTTTCCACATAATCCCCTTCCTCAGGTTGCTCATGGATGTCCACCAGGTTAAAGACCCTCTTGTTACTGCTGACAGTCTAAATTTCTTGTCTAGCCCATCCATCCTTCTATTCCAGGTTGACAAGACTTGATGTTGCAGTTGTCTTGAATGGAATTGACACCACCGGACCCCTGGAATAGAAGTCGTCATCAGTCCCAGAATCCTCATAGCCTCTCTGATGGACACCGGAGATCTCCTTGCGAAGGCTAAGACCTTGTCACTGAGTTCCTCCTGTTTCTTCTCTGGCAGGAAGGACATCTGTTGCTCGGAGTCCAAAAGAATTCCTATGAAGACCTTTTGTCTTCCTGGCACTAGATCTGACTTTCCCCAGTGTATAATCCACCCTAGGTTGTTTAACAATAAGATGGTTGATGTTAAACTGGCTCTCAGTTGCTTGGGGGACTCTGCCATCAACAGGAAGTTGACCAGATACTGGACAATCAATATCCCTTGTTCCCTGAGAAAGGCCATCATTTCTGCTACCAGCTTGATAAATATGCGTGGTGCCGAGGAAAGATCAAATGGGATGCATCTGAACTGGTAATGGTGAACTTTTCCCCCTCCATCACCGCAAATCTCAGATATTGCTGGCTGTGAGGATTAACAGACACGTGATAATACGCTTCTTTCAGATCTAGCGTGCACATCACCATATTTTCCTTGATTAGTGGAGTCGTAGATCTTATAGACTCCATTTTGAATTTTTTTGTATGAAACCCATCTGTTTAGTTATTTCAGATTTATTATGGTGTGATAGTCTCCCCCTGGTTTATTGATTGAGAATAGGCCCAAATAGTAGCCGAGACCCTTCTCTGCCTCTGGCACCGGAATCACTGATCCCGAACACACCAATTTTATTACATCTGCCAGCAGTCTTTTTGTGACCTGCGGAGACTGGACTGCTGTCAGGTGGAATCTTCCCTGGGGTATCTGCAGGAATTGAATCTTGTAACCTTCTGCAACCGTTGCAGTATCCACGGATTTCTGGATACCTCTGCCCATGCTGGAAGAAAGTTTTCCTCCTACTTTCCAGGTGTCATTGTTTCCATTAACTATTTGCCGAACTGGAGAAGGCACTTCTTCCTTTAGTGCCCTTCGGATAGCTCCATCTACCAGTCTTTCCTTTCCCTTTGTATTCCGGTTTCTGGCAAAACTCATAGATGAGTCTCCAACTCTTCCATCCATACATTCATGGACCTAGCCACTGAGGTAGAAGATATATTAGCTTTGATTATGGCTGCAGAGGTCTCCCATGTCTTTTTGAGAAGACCCTCTACCTTTCTGTCCTTAGGATGCTTTAGGCATGACGAATCTTCAAAGAGGACAGCCGCTTTCTTTGCTACCCTTGCTATAGGGATATCCACCTTAGGGATTTCCTCCCATAATTTTATGTCCTCGGATTCAAAGGGTAGACGTGATCTGAAACTTCTTGGAATTGTCAGTCTTTTCTCCACATCTTCCCACTCCTCCAGGATCATGGCTTTAATATGGTTATTATCAGGGAACACCTTATTCATACATCTCCTCAACCCTCCAAACATTTCATCTTGTACTGAGGAAGGGGGTTGGTGGGTATCCCCCACCCCCATAGTATTTCTAATGGCTGATAATAGAGTGTCTGTATCTTCCCAAGAGAAAAGATACTTATTTGCCTCTGGGAGAGTGGCCACAAACCCTTTGCTTTCCTCCTGTTCAGGGTCAGTGTAGTTAGATAATTCCTCTCCTTCTGAATTGGATTCCGTCTCGTGGTAGTGACCTTTTTTGCCTGAGAGCTATCCGGGAGGGTTGTGGGGTAACTAACTCCGTACCGGAATTCTGAACTTCGTCTCTTATTATGGTTCTTATATCGGTCATAAATGAGGAGTTTTCCTCTTTAATCACCTTGGCAATACACTCAGGGCTGTTTCCCATATGTGTCCGGCAGTTTAGCATTACACATGGCAAATCTCTTCCCTTTATTTTTAGGTGCGGATGGTGTCATGATCCTATTAGGGACTTCCTTGTCCTATAAAAGAACAAGGGAAGATACTGTGAATTATACCCCCGACAACAGATAGTGTGACAGTGTGAGACCCAAACTCCCAGAAACTCACTTTCAGGGTTTCAGAAGGGGCATCAGATCGGTTAATGGATTGACCTTCCATAGCTGGCTGACCTGCTGTACTGGAACATCAGCTCCCCTCCGTCTATACTTTAAATAGTATTGCCTCACCTGTCTTCCATCTGAATCCTCAAAAGGTGGTTCCCCTTCAAATTAGAATTCGGTGCTTTTTTTTCAAATATACCGGAAGTGCGTTCCACAGTGGAACGCACACAGGGCACTAGAGGTCTGCGCGTCATCCCTCTGTAACCAGAAGTTCTTTGATTTGCATTGGAGCCACACGCCGGGATGAGCTGCGTGAGCCTAGAGCCCCTCTGGAGAAGCGGCTCACTCCAGGAGACACCACTCACCTGGACCGGCTGAGGGACCTTTGTTTGGAGGGGTGTCGGCCCCCCCGGACCTCCAGCAGGTGGTAGGGGAGAGATGGCAAGGACCCCATCCCTCTCCCCCCCGCGTCCTGCATCAGAAGCTCCTGCTTGCTGGAAGTTGTAAGTAATACCTCTTCTGCATCCCTCCCTGATAGGGACAGAAATAACACTGAGGGGTGGTGGAGGGAGGGGCCTTTTAACCTCTTGTGTGTTCCTGTCCCTATCAAGGATAAGTAGGACAATCTCCTGATGGTGCTGTCAGGAGGGACATCCTGGAAAATGAACATTTAACTTTAAAAACAAACAAAAAAAAAACAACAATTTACTTTGGTCCCAAAATGTTTTATTTTCACAATGGTAACAGGAGAAAATGTACACAAAACTTTGTTGTGCATTTTCTGCTGAGTACATCTATACCCCATATGTGAGATAAAAGTACTGTTTGGGCGCATGGCAGGAATCGGAAGGGAAGGAGCACCGTATGAACCCAAAAATGTCTAGAATCAAGAGCTGGAACAATGTTGTGTTTGGAGAGCCCCTGATGTGCCTAAACAGTGGAAATCCCCAAAAATTTACCCCATTTTGGAAAATAGACCCCCTCAAGGAATGTATCTAGATGTGTGGTAAGCACCTTGAACTGCCAGGTGTTTGACATAACGTAGAGCTGTGAAAAAAAAATCAAATTTTCCCACAAAGATGTACTTTTAGCCCCAATTTTTTTTTAATTAAAGTAACAGGAGGAAATGGACCCCAAAATTTATAGTGTAATTTCTCCTGAGTATGCCTGATGCTCCATATGTGGAGGAAAAGAAACGTTTGGGCGCAAGGCAGGGCTTGGAAGGGAAGGAGTGATGTTTTAGAATACAGACTTTGATGGAATGGTCTGCGGGTGTTATGTCACATTTGGAGAGCCCATGATGTTCTTACACAGTGAAAAAAAACACAAGTTACCCCATTTTTAAAAACTAAACCTCTCAATGATTTTATCCAGGGGTATAGTGAGCATTTTGAACCCACAGGTACTACACAGAATTTGATAACATTATGTCGTCATATTGAAAATTTTCATTTTTTTTTCACAAAAATGTTGTTTTAGCCCCAAATTTGTAATTTTTACAATGGATAATAGGAGAAAACAAATCCCATAATTTCTTCCAAATGCGACTATACCCCATATGTGGTCAAAAACTTCTGTTTGGGCACCTGGCAAGGCTAAGAAAGGAAAGAGTGATATTTGTTCGGAATAGATTGTGAATGCCATGTCGCATTTAGAGAGCCCATGACATGTGAAAACAACAGAACCCACCCCCACCCCCCAAGTGACCCTATTTTGGAAACTAGATCCATCAAGGAATTCATTAGGGGTGCACTGAGCATTTTTGTATAAATCAGGTTTATTGAAGCAAATAAACAATACAAACAATGGTACAGTGCTGAAACAATTGTTAAACTCAACAGGGTACAACCCGTAGATCGCACCAAAGAAGAAAGTCTCAGCAAATATTAAATGAAGTTGGCCACAGCCAACGATAAAACTTTCAAGTTAGCAGTGATACTTTTCATAGTTGAAACATATAAACAGCATCAAAGGTAATCAAACATTACTAGCTATAATAAGTATAATAGTAATATTAGTATAAAATGTCACTAAAAATAAGAAGTAAGCAGAGGTAGAAAGAAGTAAAGAAACAGAACGAGGAGGAAAGAAAGAAGAGAAAGAGAGAAAGAAAGAAGAAAAAAAAAAAAAAAAGAGGGGGGGGAAGGAAAGCGGGTGAAGGTAAGAGGGTACGCTAGGTATGAGGAATGCGGTATTCCTCCCGGGCCGACCCCAGGCCCCATGTAGTGGAGAGAAGAACATTAAGTCACCAACATTGGCTTTAGGCCACGACAGCAGGCCAGAGGATAGGGGCAACAGCCATTACGCGAGCGCTCCCAAATCGGCTCCAGATATGGATTAGGACCTGGACAACCAAATGTCCAACTCCGGGGTCTCCCTGAATACAATCCATGAAGCCCAAGTGTTAAAAAATTTTGCCGAATCCCCTATAGATTCACTTATCAATTGTTCCATTCTGTAAATGTTGTTAAGCTCCGCAACAAAATCGGAGCCTGAGGGGTAACGATCCTGCTTCCAGTATCTAGGAATCAAATTCCTGGCAGCCGTAAGAAAATGTCTGAGAAGACTCCTCTTAAAACCAGATATCGACATGTCACACAGAGACAAGAGGGCTAGTTCCACTGTGGGCTGTATTTTGCGAAAGGATAATTTGTTATGGAGATCGAAAACTAGCATCCAGAATTTCTTTATGGGTGGACATTCCCACCAGATATGGACATAAGTCCCTTTTTCTGATGTGCATCTCCAACAAATATCCGGTATCACCGGGAACATAGTGTGTACCCGGCAGGGGCATCTATACCACCTCGACAGAACCTTATAACTCCTCTCCTGTGACACAGCCGACAGCGAAGTCCTAAAGGTGAACAGCAATATCTTGTCCCTTTCCTCTTGGGACAAAGAAATCCCCAAGTCACTCTCCCATCTTGAGAAAAACATTGGGAAGTCATGTGTTGGAGTCTGACTCTCCTGGAAAATATTATATAAGAGGGACACCTTATGAGACGGGGGCTCCTCAGCGAGACAAATTTTCTCGAAAGGGGTTAACACCCCCATGGACTTATTAAGTTTAAATGATGTGCCTATGAAGCTCTTTAGCTGTTCGTAAAAGAACCAAGAGCCCTCAGGAGGTTCCCTCCCCTGGTAAATTTCGTGTAGGGACTTAATACCTGTCTGATTTATGAAGTCAAATATAATGGGTCTTGAAGCTCTATTTTTACTCAGGAAATTTTCCCTACGGAGACCTGCGGGGAAGTGAGCATTGTCGTAAATTGGGGTTAGTGGACCCGGGGCTGTAGAGGTTATAGTATTTCTGCCACTCTGTCGTACAAGTAGAAGCATGTTCCTAGTCATGAATGGAAGGTTCGACCTCCCCCCTCCCGTGTTCCATAGTATCGTCTGAGGATCCCCGCCAACGAGATCACCCTCCAGGCCCACCCATTTCTTGTTGTTACTGCTGTAGTATAAGTCTAAAATGCAAGAACCTAATGAGGCACGACTATATACTTGGAAGTCTGGTAGGCCAATTCCCCCCCTCCTCTTGGACCTGCTTAATACAAAATGTGATATTCTTGATCTAGCATGAGACCAGACCAATCGGATGACCGCTTTCTTGAGTCGCGAGAAGAAGGACGCGGGAAGATATAACGGGATTGTCTGGAAATAATATAAAAGGCGAGGCAATAAGTCCATTTTAATGCACTGAGCATTTTTAACCTACAGGTGATTCACAAAACTTTATAACATTTAGATGTGAGAACAATTTTTTTTCCCACTTATATACTGTTTTAGCACCAAATTTATAATTTACACAAGGGGTATTGGGAGAAATTTGTTATGCAATTTCTTCTGAATGTGGCAGTACCCCATATATAGTTCTACACTACTAATTGAGCACACGTCAGGGATCGGATGAGAAGCAGCCCTATTTGGTTTTTAGAATGCAGATTTTGTTAGTTTAGATTGTGGGCTCCATTAGCTGAGCCCCTGAGGTGCCAGAACAGCAGAAACCCACCCAGGTGACCCCATATTGGAAACTTCACTGCCTAAGGAATTAGTCTAAGGTTCTAGTGAGTATTTTGAACCCCTAAGTGCCTCGCAGGATTTTATAACATTGAGGCGGGGAAATATGATATAGTGGTAAAAAATGTAATTTTTGTATTTGCTGCAAATTTGTCAGGCACACAAAGGTTAATAGATGAAACTGGAATGCATAATTTATGCGCAATTTTTCTCAAACGCAGTGATGCCCCACATGTGTTTCAGAAATTATGTTAGGCCTCAAATCAGGGTTGAAAGGAAAGCATGCTATTTGGCTTTTGGAGCAGAGGTTTTGCTAGCATAATTCACAGGCGACATTTGCGGAGCCCCTAAGGTGCCAGAACAGCATAAAACCCCCAAAAGTGATTCCTTTGTAGAAATTGCACCTCTCAATGAATTTATATACAGCTGCAGTGACTATTTTGTAACATCCATGCCAAGCTTTTTTTTTCTAGATAATTGCAAACATGCCAGTTTAGTGCCCATACATTGTGCCCCTCATAAAGTGGAGAGCCCCCATATATTGTAGTCCGTGTCGGACTGGGTTGCCAAGGGCCCACCAGTAACCAAATTCAGGGCCCCACTTTTCAGCCTCATGCAAATGTAACATTATGCTCAATCACAGATTTATATAACAATGAACTGGGTAGATTGTTACATTAATAAGATGCTGCCTTTGTCTGTACATAGTGATTCAAGTATATTATGCTCATATAAGAGGGTGCTGGCCTACTCTTGCACAGGGACCCACCTAAGGATTCTCCTGTGGGTCAGGCCAAGTCTGATTGTAGTGTCCAAATACATTGTGCCCAGCTTCTGTTGCTGGTGACACATACCCCGTAAATTAAGTGCTCTCTCCACTACAATAATGCCAAACACGGGTCCGCTTACTGCTGTTTAGGCACAGTGGGCTTGGAAGGAGGTGGCATTTGGATTTGGGAGCGCAGAATTCACTGGATTTTATTTGAGGGGACAGGAGCCATGTCGCTTTTTCCAGATTCTTTGTTCTAGCAGTAACGTGGGAACCCTAATATTTCCAGTGACTGATGACGGACTTTAGTGGGGGCTGTTTTTGTGCATGATAAATTAGGGGTTTTATTGGCAACATTTTGGAGTACATAATATTTTTTGATCACTTCCAGAATAAGGCTGAATCACGTTGTGTTCTACGCTGAGCACTTACATTGGGGTTTCCGTGTAAATCACACAAAAATGTGATTCAGACGAAACTCCCGATGGATCAACCCACCATAATGAGGTAGATGGAGACTCTTTGGCGTCCGTTTGGCATCTGCTCCGGTGGTATCCATCTTTTTAGGCATGTACAGATCTGTGGTTGCCCACACTTGTTCGCTAAAAAGACACCTAAAATGATGGGACACCGCCGGAACGGAGATCAGTCCAAGGTGACTCCATCTGTCTCACAAGTGTGTGGTTCCGTCGGAGGATGTGTCTGAATTGCGGTTTTTGGCAATTTGCACAGAAACCCTGACATAAGCGCTCAGCGGAAAGCACAGGATAAATGTGAGCCAAGCCTTATTCTGATTTTTGGGAGGTAGAATGAACAAATCAACAGCAGTACAAGAATAGTTCTTATTTTTGTGCGGTAATAAGGCGGATTTAATCTTTGGGTCGGTGCGATAACAGCAATACCAGATTTATATTATTTTTTTTAGCCTTTGCTGCTATTACACAGTCAAAATATTTTTTTTATAAAAAGTAGTTTTTTTCCATCGCCATTTTCTTAATTTTTTGGTGAACAGAGCTTTTTGAGGGCTTATTTTTTACAGGACGAGTTGCAGACTTTTTAAAAAACCATTTGGGGGCATATAATATTTTTTGATCAGTTTTTATTCAGATTTTTCAAACATAGAATGAACAAAAACCAGCAATTCAATTATTGGTTTTATATTTTGAGCCGTTCAACATGCGTAAAAGTGGGGAGACCACTTTGTTCGTAGGGTCGGTACGATTACAACGGCACCAGATTTATATTGTTTTCTAAGCTTTGCTATTTTTACACACTAAAACAATATTTAGCAAAAATTAAGTTGTTTTTGCATTGTCATATGCTCAGAGCTGTAACATTTTTATCTGTGTGCCGAATGAATCACATTAGCGCTTTTTTTTTGGCGGGATGGATTGGCGTTTTCATTTGTTCCATTTTCTTTTTTACATACAATTTTTGTATTGCTTTTTATTCACTTTTTTTGTGAGTCAGTATGATGAAAAAGCAACATTTTTGGTTTGTTTTTGTTTTATTTTTTTTACGGTGTTCGCCCGACAGAATACATAAGGTACCAGTTTTATAGAGCATATTGTTCTGGACCCGGCAAGGATTATGAAGGGTGCATTTTACTGTATGGAGAACTATGGGGCATGCTTTATATACTATATGGAGGACTATAGAGAGTGCATTATACTTCTGCTATGGGGCCCCATTACTTCATTGTTCACCTCTGGTGAGTATAATGGTTTACTTTTTTCTATACACTAAAGAACAGCAGCAGAATGGGATATATATATATATATATATATATATATACACTAGATTGTGGCCCGATTCTAACGCATCGGGTATTCTAGAATATGCATGTCCCCGTAGTATATGGACAATGATGATTCCAGAATTCGCGGCAGACTGTGCCCGTCGCTGATTGGTCGAGGCAACCTTTATGACATCATCGTCGCCATGGCAACCATTATGACATCTACGTCGATACTGTGCCCGTCGCTGATTGGTCGAGGCGAATTCGCGGCAGACTGTGTTCGTCGCTGATTGGTCGAGGCAACGTTTATGACATAATCGTCATCATGGCAACCATTATGACATCTACGTCGATACTGTGCCCGTCGCTGATTGGTCGAGGCGAATTCGCGGCAGACTGTGCCCGTCGCTGATTGGTCGAGGCAACCTTTATGACATCATTGTCGCCATGCTGTGCCCGTTGCTGATTGGTCGAGGCCTGGCGGCCTCGACCAATCAGAGACGCGGGATTTCCAGGACAGACAGACAGACAGACAGACAGACAGACAGACAGACAGACAGACGGAAAACCCAACAACAAAGAAAAATTGTTCCAGCTTCTTCATAAAATTTGATACTTTAATCCAACATATTAAAATAGAAAAGGACACACTCCTGGGACAATGCCATAGCACATGTGAAGAGAGCTACGCGTTTCAACCTTGCGGTCTTTGTCACAGCTGATCTATTAGGTAGCCCCTCTGATATAAGGTGATATAAGGTGATTTTCTGGATTTGTTTTCTCATTTTGACTCTCATAGTTGTGGTCTACCTGTGATGTCAATTACAGGCCTCTCTCATCTTTAAAAGTGGGAGAACTTGCACAATTGGTGGCTGACTAAATAATATATATATATATATATATATATATATATATATATATATATATATATATATATTGTGATGCAGTGACCCCTGTGGCAGCTAGGGGGCGCCGTGTGTGCTCCTTGGGATATGCATGGAGGCATATCTGCTGTTATAATGGTGGTGAAACAGTGACTGGCAGAATTGTGAGTGGCCGATATGTGTCGCAGAGGGAGTCTGCGTGGTAAGTCTGATGCAATGTTGTTGTTCTGGGACCTGTAGTCCCTCAAGAGTTTGTATAGTTATGAAGCGAGACTTACTAGGCTAGTTATGAGAGATGGGCGGGTTGAACTAGCCACACCCACACACTCCCACCTGTAGGAGTGGTTACAGCTTCATAATGTGACCAGGGTGTGGGTCACATGTTCCGGTGTGGTTCCAGTGTTTGGATCTGAATGGTCCAAGTGCAAGGTCCTGGAAGTCTGAGTCCTGGGAGTAGGATTCCTGAATAGCACATGGTGGGGCTTTGGACTTGGTAGCCTGAGGTGTTGGACTAACGTTCTGAATAGCACCCGGACAGGTCACATGCCTGTGTGTTGGACGGTCCCATGGGGGATCCTTAATAGCACACTGAGCAACCTGTGTTGGAAAACCTGGGAGTAGGCTTCCTGAAGAGCACAACCTGTGTTGGATCTCCTGGGAGTAGGAAATCCTGAAGAGCACATGCCAGTGTGTTGGACGGTCCCATGTGGGATGGACGTCCTGAATAGCACACAGTAAGACTATGGTTCTGGATGGTCTGTGTTGGGGAAGCTACCGTCCTTCGGTGGCTCTGGACTGACTGATGTGTGCCGGCCAGGCAAGTTGGTGAGCCCCGTAAGGCAGTTTCCCCAAGAGAGAAGACTGACGAGGAGTCAGCAGGTGGAACAGGAGATCCCATAAGGTACCATTGATTGTTGGTGCCTGTGATAGTCTATGAACTGTGTGGTCTCCCACGGTAACTGAACGAAGTGAGGTTCAGCATGTTTAGAGACTGCGACCCAATGTCATGTGCGCTATATGACTAGGGACCTTGGTGAACTGTTCGGCGTACGGACACCCATGGTAACTGGACGAAGTGAGAGGTCCAGCATGTTTAATGTCAGTGAGACAAAGCCGTATATGAAATGTCTAAGATAAAGCTGCAAGTTAATATCACCAGTTGGTGCCTATTGTGTTCTATGAAATGTATATAATGAACTGTGCATAACCCGGTTTATGACACTTTAATAAACCACATGGACTGTTTTGTGTGAAAAACTGTGCCCGTGTGCTCGACTCCCATGCCAAGTGAGTGTCCCCCCAATACACTTAGTAAGTGCAATCTTACATAATCTATAGTACAGACCAAAGGTTCTTCTCATTTAAAGATTTTTCTGTATTTTCAGGACTATGAAAATTGTACATTAACACTGAAGGCATCAAAACTATGAATTAACAAATGTGGCATTATATACTTCACAAAGAAGTGTGAAACAACTGAAATTATGTTTTATATTCTAGGCTCTTCAAAGTAGCCACCTTTTGCTTTGATGACTGCTTTGCACACTCTTGGCATTCTCTTGATGAGCTTCAAGAGGTAGTCACCAGGAATGGTTTTCACTTTACAGGTGTGCCCTGTCAGGTTTAATAAGTGGGATTTCTTGCCTTATAAATGGGGTTGGGACCATCAGTTGTTTTGTGCAGAAGTCTAGTGGATACACAGCTGATAGTCCTACTGAATAGACTGTTAGAATTTGTATGGTGCGAGAAATGATGTCCCAGATGAGTTCAATCGGATTTAGGTCTGGGGAACGGGCGTTCCAGTCCATAGCTTCAATGCCTTCATCTTGCAGGAACTGCTGACACACTCCAGCCACATGAGGTCTGGCATTCTCCTGCATTAGGAGGAACCCAGGGCCAACCGCCCCAGCATATGGTCTCACAACGGGTCTGAGGATCTCATCTCGGTACCTAATGGCAGTCAGGCTACCTCTGGCGAGCACATGGAGGGCTGTGCAGCCCTCCAAAGAAATGCCACCCCACACCATTACTCATCCACTGCCAAACCGGTCATGCTGAAGGATGTTGCAGGCAGCAGATCGCTCTCCACGGCATCTCCAGACTCTTTCACGTCTGTCACATCTGTCACATGTGCTCAGTGTGAACCTGCTTTCATCTGTGAAGAGCACAGGGCACCAGTGGTGAATTTGCCAATCCTGGTGTTCTGTGGAAAATGCCAAGCGTCCTACACGGTGTTGGGCTGTGAGCACAACCCCCATCTGTGGACGTCGGGCACTCAGACCATCCTCATGGAGTCGGTTTCTAACCATTTGTACAGACAAATGCACATTTGTGGCCTGCTGGAGATCATTTTGCAGGGCTCTGGCAGTGCTCCTCCTGTTCCTCCTTGCACTAAGGCTGAGGTAGCATTCCTACTGCTGGGTTCCTGGTGTACTGGCCTGTCTCCTGGTAGCGACTCCAGCCTCTGGACACTACACTGACAAACACAGCAAACCTTCTTGCCACAGCTCGCATTGATGTGCCATCCTGGATGAGCTGCCCTACCTGAGCCACTTGTGTGGGTGGTAGAGTCCTTCTCATGCTACCACGAGTATGAAAACACAACCAACATTCAAAAATGACCAAAACATCAGCCAGAAAGCATTGGTACTGAGATGTGATCTGTGATCCCCTCCTGCAGAACCATTCCTTTATTGAGTGTGTCTTGATAATTGCCAATAATTTTGATCTCTTGTCTATTCCATTTGCACAACAGCATGTGAAATTGATTCTCAAACAGTGTTGTTTCGTAAGTGGACAGCTTGATTTCACAGAAGTTGATTTACTTGGAGTTAAATTCTATTGTTTGAGGCCACACGTTCAGGATTTTTCGTTTTTTTTTCGCGTTTTTTCGCTATAAAAACGCGAAAAAAAAAAACGTTTACATATGCGTCCTATTATTTACAGGGTATTCCACATTTTTTGTGCAAATGTTGCATTTTTTCCGCGAAAAAATCGCATCGCGGAAAAAAAGCATGTTCACTAAAAAACACCTAGGAGTGCATTGATCTGCTTACTTCCCGCACGGGGCTATGCCCACCATGCGGGAAGTAAGCAGATTATGTGCGGTTGGTACCCAGGGTGGAGGAGAGGAGACTCTCCTCCATGGACTGGGCACCATATGATTGGTAAAAAAAAAAGAATTAAAATAAAAAATAGTGATATACTCACCCTCTGATGGCCCCGGAGTCTTCCCGCCTCTCCGGTGCATGCTCTCTCTTCCGTTCCTATAGATGGTGTGGTTCAGGACCTGTGATGACGTCGCTGTCTTGTGATTGGTCGCGTGACCGCTCATGTGACTCACGCGACCAATCACAAGCCGCGACGTCATCGAAGGTCCTGAACCACACCGGCATCTATAGGAACGGACGCCGCTGAGGAGATTGGCTGTCTGCAGAGGGTGAGTATAACCATTTTTTAATTTTTTTAATTATTTTTAAACATTCTATCTTTTACTATAGATGCTGCATAAGCAGCATCTATAGTAAAAAGTTGGTCACACTTGTCAAACAGTATGTTTGACAAGTGTGACCAACTTGTCAGTCAGTTTTCCAAGCGATGCTACAGATCGCTTGGAAAACTTAAGCATTCTGCAAGCTAATTACGCTTGCAGAATGCTAAAAAAATGCGAAAAAAAAAAAACGGAAAAAAAAAACGCAAAAAAAAAATGCGGATTTCTTGCAGAAAATTTCCGGTTTTGCACATACACTGAGTGTTCCCTTTATTTTTTTGAGCAGTGTATATGTCAGGGGTAGGGGGACCGGTCCAAATCTTGCACCAGGGCTCATCAGACTCTAGTTACACCATTGGTCCAGAGGTTCCTATACACATTTGGCTGGTAAACAAGTCGATATAGGCGGTTTCAGCCAATTTAAGTCCCAAACAACTCGTTTATTGAATTTTAAAGTGTTATTTAGCTGTGCATTCGATTTCTGGGTATCTCAGAGGTAGTCATCTATTAGTAATCTCACTTGGATTAAAGTAAACAATTGTAAGCAAAGGCTTTATCTTATCAAAGTTATAGAAATTGGTATACTGGAGACAGGTAATCTTATCTACACAAGTTGGTGTCAAAGTTTCAAAGTTGTAAACTCTGCTACAGCAATCAGAGCTTGATGATAAATATAAATGGTTATGATTATGGGTCAACAACTGGTCATATACTAAATTACAATGTAAACCAAGCCAGATTTGGTGGGCAGGAACGTCATTAACGTATTCAATCAATTATGCTCTGTTTCTTTCCAAATAATAGCTCCTTTGCCAAACAAATCCAATTGCCTGTTGAAAGTTCCCAGGCATTGTCTGATAAGTAATCACTTTAAACAAAGCAATGTTTATTGTCGTGCCAAGTAAAAACCTGGATTTTATGGCTGGTATCCATTTTACATATTTATTATGTATCGATAGACTTTGATTTAATAAGCTATAAAGTAGTTGATAAGAGTGCTAATCTCATTTTGCTTATCTAAGGAAATAAGAATTGTAGCCATAATTAGACATTACTATCAGCAGAACCATTAAAGATAACTTGTTTCAAGAAGATGAAGGCTACGTTTTTTTCATTAGGTATTAATAGTAAAGTTTTCTAATGCTAGTAAAGTTTTTCTTTTTGTTATTTTTTTCGGTCCTCTGCCTGGTACACCTCTTTATATCATGATTTAATTTAAATTATGCTTAAAAGTGGAACTAGAATCGTTTAACATATGAGGATATTTATTTCTCTTTCTATGATCCCTCAAACGCAGCCTACTAAGCTTTTGTGTATGCAGTAGGTTCTTGGCAGAAATATCAAAACGTCTGCATCTTTTTGGCCTGTTCAAGCCACAAAATGACACCCCCCTTCTCTGCAATAACTCATTGCTAACAATCCATTGGCTAAAGCCTCACCAGAAAGATTTCCTGCTTAATGGTAGAGCTTCAACTTTACAATTCTTGGCTTTACCAACGCCACCTGCAGTCACTAGTAATACTGAGAACTCACCTTGGGTTTTCAATTTTATGGCTCTAAAACAGAGAATCAAGGTGACCGATACAGAAACAAAGTGGTGAAAATTTAACAATCTGTAATAGATCGCTCAGTGTGTAAAGGTTCACAGCAGTCCTGTTTATATTGGATAATGCCTTGCTGAGATGATCTTTTGGGAAAACTAAAATGTTATTTCACCCAAAATATGAGCGTTTTATGCATTAAATGGGTGATCATTGGCCTGTTTAGCTGCACGATTATCGTCAAACGAGTATTGCTATATAAACTCGTTGAAAAAATGTCCAGTAATCATGTATTAGAACTAATCCAGCATCAATCCGTTGACAAAAAAAGTAGTTCCCTTGCTAAAATATAACTTTTAATACGTTTCTTAAAATAATATCTTAAATACCCATTCAAGAGGTGAAAATGCGATGTGCGAAAGTCAATATTAGATAAATATATTCCTGACGGGCTAGTATAACTAGAAGGTATATTGCATAACACCTATATCCCTCTGGAATAAGCAGTATAGTAGATTGATGTAGCCAGTCAGGAATATAGTTATCTAATATTGACTTTCGCACATCGCATTTTCACCTCTTGAATGGGTATTTAAGATATTATTTTTAAAAACTTATGAAAAGTTATATTTTAGCAAGGGTTTTTATCAGTTAGACGTTTAGTGTCAGCCTTATAATTATCTATTTATGTTACACCAAAAAAAGTAGTGCAGACACAACTTTTGTCCCCTTGAAAAAAAAAAACGATTTTACATCCGTTTTTTTTAACACTGAAGTCTATGGAAAACAGTCTAACAGCCATCCATTTTCCTCCTGTTTGAAAAGGATCCATATGTTACTTACTGGAGGTGGAAAAATAAATTTTAACATACTGTATACTAATGGACGTGTGAACTTTCAAAGTAATTATTCATTTGAAACAGATACAATAAGCAAAAAGATGGATCCTTGTGAGAAAAACGGATGGCTAATTAACAATCTGTTTTCCATAGACATGAATGTTGCCCCCTTCCTGACAGTTGCAGTATATATGTCATAGTTGGGAAGTACTTCCTGACCGATGCTGTATGTTTATGTCATATAGAAAGAAAGAGAAGCGGGCACCACTCCAATACAAAGATTAGGGATCAACCATTGCATATAAATAATTACTGAACAGAGAGAGAAGATATGCAAACCAATGGGATCACCCTTAAATAATCAATTTTATTATACAAAAATCATTAACCACAAACAGAGCCAGGCAAAACATACATTTAAAAACATTTAAACCCCTGATGAAGACGCTGGAGTAGTGTCGATACGCGTGGGGTTCAGGGCTTTCTTTTTCCCGAGGGACAGGACTGGGTAACTTGCCTCCATAACTGCTATGGAACTACACCTATGTATTTCTTGCATAGACTGACACTTATCCATGCCTTAGGACATTGGATCTTGATTCCTTGTATTTCAATATGGCGTGTGTGTGCATATGTTTATTTAAACAACTAATACATTGTAATATTGCAGTATATTTATTTCCCTGATTATTTTTCTACAGGGGTCTGCTCCTACTTATATACCATCTGTTTGCACACATGCCACTTTGGACAAGATAGGATCCATGATATATCTTCTCCTGATATTAGGCTGGAGTACATGTTATTTGTCATAGTACTCAGGGGGTCAGTTGGCAGCAAACAATAGGATTTATGTAGTCTTATATTTAGCACTTTCTGGCAATTTTTCCTGTTCTACATATGTTGTGAAGTATTAGCTTCCTTTTTCCCCTCGGGTTAAATTCTTTATGGTCTATCTTGCCATATCATTGTTTTAAATGTTTTTAAATGTATGTCTTGCCTGGCTCTGTTTGTGGTTAATGTTTTTTGTATAATAAAATTGATTATTTAAGGTTGATCCCATTGGTTTGCATATCTTCTCTCTCTGTTCACAGACCTGTAGCTTCTTCTTTAAGAGGCTCCTCTGTCCTCCACTCATTACCTGTAGTAGTGGCACCTGTTTAAACTTATCAGTATAAAAGACACCTGTCCACAACCTTAAACAGTCACATATCAAACTCCACTATCGTGAGATTTTGAGTGTAAACCTCCTTTCATCAGCAAGGGCATTGAAGATGAAACATGGATGGGTCTTTCAGCATGATAATGATTCCAAGCACACCGCCAGGGCAACGAAGGAGTGGCTTCGTTAGAAGCATATGAAGGTCCTGGAGTGGCATAGCCAGTCTCCAGATCTCAACCCCCTAGAAAACCTTTGGAAGGAGTTGAAAGTCTGTGTTGCCTAGCGACAGGCCCAAAACATCACTGCTCTAGAGGATATCTGCATGGAGGAATGGCCAACATACCACCAACGGTGTGTGCCAACCTTGTGAAGACTTACAGAAAACATGTGACCTCTGTCATTGCCAAGAAAGGATATATAACAAAATATTGAGATGAACTTTTGGTAATGAAAAAATACTTATTTTCCCCCATAATTTGCAAAATAAATCTTGCCAAATCAGACAAGGTGATTTTCTGGATTTGTTTTCTCATTTTGACTCTCATAGTTGTGGTCTAGCTGTGATGTCAATTACAGGCCTCTCTAATCTTTTTAAGTGGGAGAACTTGCACAATTTGTGGCTGAATGAAAAAAAATAAAATAAATAAATATATATATATATATAAAAAAAAATCATCTAAGGGGCACTTCCGTCTGTCTGTCACGGAAATCCCGCGTCGCTGATTGGTCGTGGCCTGCCGGCCCGACCAATCAGCGACGGGCACAGTCCGGCCGTGAATTCGCCCCTTCCTACTCTCTGTCAGTGCCCTCTCCAGTCAGCGCTCACACAAAGTTAATGGCTGCGTTACACCGCGTTATGCCGCGGTGTAACGCAGTCTGTTAAAGCTGCTATTAACCCTGTGTGACCAACTGTTTACTATTGATGCTGCCTATGCAGCATCAATAATAAAAATATCTAATGTTAAAAATAAGAAAAAAAAAATTATTATATACTCACCTTCCGGCGCCTTTCCCGCTTATCGTCACGCTCCGGGCCTTGCATTGCGGTCTTGCGAGATGATGACGTAGCGGTCTCTTGCTAAGTCATCTGGGTAATTTCGCAATGCATCGCTGGGAACCGAAGCTGGTAGCCGCATCGCGCATAGGGACAGCTTCGCTGGACGCCGGAGGGTGAGTATATAACTATTTTTTATTTTCATTCTTTTTTTTAAGAGGGATATGGTACCCACAGTGCTATAAAGTACTTGTCTGTGTTATATACTGCGAGGCTGCTATATACTACGTGGGCAGTGTTATATACTGTGTGGCCTGTGTTATATACTGCGTGGGCAGTGTTATATACTACGTGGGCAATTTTATATACTACGTGGGCAATGTTAAATTCTACGTGGGCTGTGTTATATACTGCGTGGATGCTATATATTACTTGGGCTGTGTTATATACTACGTGCGCAGTGTTATATACTACATGGGCAGTGTTATATACTACGTGGGCAGTGTTATATACTACGTGGGCAGTGTTATATACTACGTGGGCTGTGTTATATACTACGTGGGCAGTGTTATATACTACGTGGGCAGTGTTATATACTGCGTGGATGCTATACATTATGTGGGCTGTGTTATATACTACGTGGCAGTGTTATATACTATGTGTGCAGTGTTATGTACTACGTGGGCTGTGTTATATACTATGTGGGCAGTGTTATATAGTACGTGGGCTGTGTTATATGCTATGTGGCAGTGTTATATACTACGTGGGCTGTGTTACATACTGTGTGGGCTGTGTTATATACTGTGTGGGCTGTGTTATATACTGTGTGGGCAGTGTTATATACTATGTGCGCAGTGTTATATACTACGTGGGCTGTGTTATATACGACGTGGGCAGTGTTATATACACTGCATGGCCTGTGTTATATACTGCGTGGCTGTCTGTGTTATATACTATGTGGGCAGTGTTATATACTATGTGCACAGTTATATACTACGTGGCCTGTGTTATATACTGCGTGGCTGTCTGTGTTATATACTATGTGGGCAGTGTTATATACTACGTGGGCTGTGTTATATACTATGTGGGCTGTGTTATATACTGCGTGGCCTGTGATATATACTGCGTGGCTGTCTGTGTTATATACTACGTGGGCAGTGTTATATACTACGTGGGCAGTGTTATATACTACGTGTGTAGTGTTATATACTATGTGCGCAGTGTTATATACTACGTGGGCAGTGTTATATACTACGTGTGTAGTGTTATATACTACGTGCGCAGTGTTATATACTACGTGGGCTGTGTTATATACTACGTGGGCAGTGTTATATACTGCGTGGCCTGTGTTATATACTGCGTGGCTGTCTGTTATATACTATGTGGGCAGTGTTATATACTATGTGGCAGGGTTATATACTACGTGAGCTGTGTTATATACTACGTGCGCAGTGTTATATACTACGTGGGCTGTGTTATATACTATGTGGGCAGTGTTATATAGTACGTGGGCTGTGTTATATACTATGTGGCAGTGTTATAAACTACGTGGGCTGTGTTACATACTGTGTGGGCTGTGTTATATACTGTGTGGGCTGTGTTATATACTGTGTGGGCAGTGTTATATACTATGTGCGCAGTGTTATAAACTACGTGGGCTGTGTTATATACGACGTGGGCAGTGTTATATACACTGCATGGCCTGTGTTATATACTGCGTGGCTGTCTGTTATATACTATGTGGGCAGTGTTATATACTATGTGAGCTGTGTTATATACTACGTGTGCAGTGTTATATACTACGTGGGCTGTGTTATATACTGCGTGGGCAGTGTTATATACTACGTGGGCAATTTTATATACTACGTGGGCAATGTTAAATTCTACGTGGGCTGTGTTATATACTGCGTGGATGCTATATATTACTTGGGCTGTGTTATATACTACGTGCGCAGTGTTATATACTACATGGGCAGTGTTATATACTACGTGGGCAGTGTTATATACTACGTGGGCAGTGTTATATACTACGTGGGCTGTGTTATATACTACGTGGGCAGTGTTATATACTACGTGGGCAGTGTTATATACTGCGTGGATGCTATACATTATGTGGGCTGTGTTATATACTACGTGGCAGTGTTATATACTATGTGTGCAGTGTTATGTACTACGTGGGCTGTGTTATATACTATGTGGGCAGTGTTATATAGTACGTGGGCTGTGTTATATACTATGTGGCAGTGTTATATACTACGTGGGCTGTGTTACATACTGTGTGGGCTGTGTTATATACTGTGTGGGCTGTGTTATATACTGTGTGGGCAGTGTTATATACTATGTGCGCAGTGTTATATACTACGTGGGCTGTGTTATATACGACGTGGGCAGTGTTATATACACTGCATGGCCTGTGTTATATACTGCGTGGCTGTCTGTGTTATATACTATGTGGGCAGTGTTATATACTATGTGCACAGTTATATACTACGTGGCCTGTGTTATATACTGCGTGGCTGTCTGTGTTATATACTATGTGGGCAGTGTTATATACTACATGGGCTGTGTTATATACTATGTGGGCTGTGTTATATACTGCGTGGCCTGTGATATATACTGCGTGGCTGTCTGTGTTATATACTATGTGGGCAGTGTTATATACTACGTGGGCAGTGTTATATACTACGTGTGTAGTGTTATATACTATGTGCGCAGTGTTATATACTACGTGGGCAGTGTTATATACTACGTGTGTAGTGTTATATACTACGTGCGCAGTGTTATATACTACGTGGGCTGTGTTATATACTACGTGGGCAGTGTTATATACTGCGTGGCCTGTGTTATATACTGCGTGGCTGTCTGTTATATACTATGTGGGCAGTGTTATATACTATGTGGCAGGGTTATATACTACGTGAGCTGTGTTATATACTACGTGCGCAGTGTTATATACTACGTGGGCTGTGTTATATACTATGTGGGCAGTGTTATATAGTACGTGGGCTGTGTTATATACTATGTGGCAGTGTTATAAACTACGTGGGCTGTGTTACATACTGTGTGGGCTGTGTTATATACTGTGTGGGCTGTGTTATATACTGTGTGGGCAGTGTTATATACTATGTGCGCAGTGTTATAAACTACGTGGGCTGTGTTATATACGACGTGGGCAGTGTTATATACACTGCATGGCCTGTGTTATATACTGCGTGGCTGTCTGTTATATACTATGTGGGCAGTGTTATATACTATGTGAGCTGTGTTATATACTACGTGTGCAGTGTTATATACTACGTGGGCTGTGTTATATACTATGTGGGCAGTGTTATATAGTACGTGGGCTGTGTTATATACTATGTGGGCAGTGTTATATAGTACATGGGCTGTGTTATATACTATGTGGCAGTGTTATATACTACGTGGGCTGTGTTACATACTGTGTGGGCTGTGTTATATACTGTGTGGGCAGTGTTATATACTATGTGCGCAGTGTTATATACTACGTGGGCTGTGTTATATACTACGTGGGCTGTGTTATATACTGTGTGGCCTATGATATATACTGCGTGGCTGTCTGTGTTATATACTACGTGGGCAGTGTTATATACTACATGTGTAGTGTTATATACTACGTGCGCAGTGTTATATACAACGTGCGCTGTGTTATATACTACGTGGGCTGTGTTATATACTACGTGGCCTGTGTTATATACTGCATGGCTGTCTGTGTTATATACTATGTGGGCAGTGTTTTATACTACGTGGGCTGTGTTAGATACTACGTGGGCTGTGTTATATACTGCGTGGCCTGTGATATATACTGCATGGCTGTCTGTGTTATATACTATGTGGGCAGTGTTATATACTACATGCGCAGTGTTATATACTACGAGCGCAGTGTTATATACTACGTGCGCAGTGTTATATACTACGTGGGCTGTGTTATATACTAAATGGGCAGGGTTATATACTACATGGGCAGTGTTATATACTGCATGGCCTGTGTTATATACTGTGTGGCTATCTGTGTTGTATACTATGTGGGCAGTGTTATATACTATGTGGGCTGTGTTATATACTGCGTGGATGCTATATATTACTTGGGCTGTGTGATATACTACGTGGGCAGTGTTATATACTACGTGGGCAGTGTTATATACTATGTGGGCAGTGTTATATACTACGTGGGCAGTGTTATATACTATGTGGGCAGTGCTATATACTACGTGGGCTGTGTTATATACTATGTGGGCAGTGTTATATACTGCGTGGATGCTATACATTATGTGGGCTGTGTTATGTACTATAGTCATGGCCAAAATTTTTGAGAATGACACCAAAATTATATTTTCACATGATCTGCTGCCCTCTGGTTTTTATTAGTGTTTGTCTGATGTTTATATCACATACAGAAATATAATTGCAATCATATTATGAGTACCAATAGGTTATATTGACAGTTAGAATGAGTTAATGCAGCAAGTCAATATTTGTAGTGTTGACCCTTCTTCTTCAAGACCTCTGCAATTCTCCCTGGCATGCTCTCAATCAACTTCTGGACCAAATCCTGACTGATAGCAGTCCATTCTTGCATAATCAATGCTTGCATTTTGCCTGAATTTGTTGTTTTTTGTTTGTCCACCCGTCTCTTGATGATTGACCACAAGTTCTCAATGGGATTAAAATCTGGGGAGTTTCCAGGCCATGGACCCAAAATCTCTATGTTTTGTTCCATGAGCCATTTAGTTATCACCTTTGCTTTGTGGCAAGGTGCTCCATCATGCTGGAAAAGGCATTGTTGGGCGCCAAACTGCTCTTGGACGGTTGGGAGAAGTTGCTCTTGGAGGACATTCTGGTACCATTCTTTATTCATGGCTGTGTTTTTAGGCAAGACCGAGTGAGCCGATTCCCTTGGCTGAGAAGCAACCCCACACATGAATGGTTTCAGGATGCTTTACAGTTGGCATGAGACAAGACTGGTGGTAGCGCTCACCTCTTCTTCTCCGAATAAGCTGTTTTCCAGATGTCCCAAACAATCGAAAAGGGGATTCATCAGAGAAAATGACTTTGCCCCAGTCCTCAGCAGTCCACTCCCTGTACCTTTTGCAGAATATCAGTCGGTCCCTGATGTTTTTTCTGGAGAGAAGTGGCTTCTTTGCTGCCCTCCTTGAAACCAGGCCTTGCTCAAAAAGTCTCCACCTCACAGTGCGTGCAGAAGCACTCACACCAGCCTGCTGCCATTCCTGAGCAAGCTCGGCACTGCTGGTAGTCTGATCCCGCAGCTGAAACAGTTTTAAGATACGGTCCTGGCGCTTGGTGGTCTTTCTTGGGCGCCCTGGAGCCTTTTTGACAACAATGGAAGCTCTCTCCTTGAAGTTCTTGATGATGCGATAGATTGTTGACTGAGGTGCAATCTTTGTAGCTGCGATACTCTTCCCTGTTAGGCCATTTTTGTGCAGTGCAATGATGGCTGCACGTGTTTCTTTAGAGATAACCATGGTTAACTGAAGAGAAACAATGATACCAAGCACCAGCCTCCTTTTAAAGTGTCCAGTGATGTCATTCTTACTTAATCATGACTGATTGATCGCCAGCCCTCTCCTCATCAACACCCACACCTGTGTTAATGGATCAATCACTAAAACGATGTTAGCTGCTCCTTTTAAGGCAGGACTGCAATGATGTTGAAATGTGTTTTGGGGGTTAAAGTTCATTTTCTGGGCAAATATTGACTTTGCAAGTACAGTAATTGCTGTTAAGCTGATCACTCTGACATTCAGGAGTATATGCAAATTGCCATTAGAAAAAATGAAGCAGTAGACTTTGGAAAAATTAATATTTGTCTCATTCTCAAAATTTTTGGCCATGACTGTACATGGCAGCGTTATATACTATGTGGGCAGTGTTATGTACTACGTGGGCAGTGTTATATACTACGTGGGCAGTGTTATATACTACGTGGGCTGTTGTTATGATTTTCCCAATGGCAGGGAAATCAAAATAACAACGGACTAGCTCTCGGGTGATGGGAACTAAAGTGACCGTGACCTGAACCTGACACGACACTGGAAGTAGCCGGGGAGTGTTTCCTACGATGCCCTAGACACCACGCACCAGCCGGAGATCTAACTACCCCTATCAGAGGAATATACAGGCCTGCCTTACCTCCAGAGATGAACCCCAAAAGGAGATAGCAGCCCCCCACAGATATTGACGGTGAGTCAAGAGGAAAAGACATACGTAGGATGAACAGCAGATTTAGCACAGTGAGGTCCGCTTACTAGATAGCAGAAGTACAGGAAAGAGTCACTTCACGGTCAACTTCAAAACACTACTCAAAAACACCATCCTGAAATTACTTTAAAACTCCAGTGACAACTCATGCCACTGGAGTGGCAATTCCAGTCCACGAGAGCTTCCAGCTACAGAGAGTCACATTGCAAATAGCTGGACAAAAATAGAATAAACTAGAAACAAAATTCAACTTAGCTGAACAGGATCTTGAGGCAGGAGAATGCAACAGAATGCTACTGATACATTGTTGGCCGGCATCAGACCAGCAGCCAAGCAGCCTTAAATAGGAAACTCCCCTAATGGGTGTCAACAGGTGATCAAGGATAGAAGAAGGCAAATAAGTGGCACTACCATAAAACACCACCGGGGGAGCCCACAAACAGAATTCACAACAGTACCCCCCCCCTTAAGGAGGGGGCACCGAACCCTCACCAGAACCACCAGGGCGATCTGGATGAGCACTATGAAATGCACGAACCAAATCAGGAGCATGAACATCAGATGCTGTCACCCAAGAATTATCCTCCTGACCATAGCCTTTCCACTTAACCAGATACTGAAGTTTCCGTCTGGAAACACGGGAGTCCAAGATCTTTTCCACCACATACTCTAACTCACCCTCAACCAGCACAGGAGCAGGAGGATCAGCAGACGGAACAACCGGCACCTCATACCTCCGCAACAATGACCGATGAAAAACATTATGAATAGTAAAAGATGCTGGGAGGTCCAAACGAAAGGACACAGGATTGAGAACCTCCAGAATCCTATAAGGGCCGATAAACCGAGGCTTAAACTTAGGAGACGAGACCTTCATAGGAACAAATCGAGAAGACAACCAAACCAGGTCCCCAACACAAAGACGAGGACCGACACGCCGATGACGATTAGTGAACTGTTGAGTCTTCTCCTGGGACAACTTCAGATTGTCCACAACCTGTCCCCAAATCTGATGCATTCTATCAACCACAGCATCTACTCCAGGACAATCCGAAGACTCCAATTGACCGGACGAAAAGCGAGGGTGAAACCCTGAATTACAAAAAAATGGAGAAACCAAAGTGGCAGAACTGGCCCGATTGTTAAGGGCAAACTCTGCCAATGGCAAAAAATCAAGCCAATCGTCCTGATCAGCGGACACAAAACACCTCAAGTAAGTCTCCAAGGTCTGATTAGTACGCTCAGTCTGGCCATTAGTCTGAGGATGGAATGCAGACGAAAAAGACAAGTCGATGCCCATCCTGGCACAGAACGCCCGCCAAAATCTAGACACAAACTGAGTACCCCTGTCAGACACTATATTCTCAGGAATACCATGCAAACGCACAACATTCTGAAAAAATAGAGGGACCAGCTCAGAGGAGGAGGGCAATTTGGGCAAAGGTACCAAGTGAACCATCTTGGAAAAACGGTCACACACCACCCAGATGACGGACATCCTACGAGAAACAGGAAGGTCAGAAATAAAGTCCATAGAGATGTGCGTCCAAGGCCTCTTAGGAATAGGCAAGGGCAACAACAACCCGCTGGCCCGGGAACAGCAGGGCTTAGCCCGAGCACAAACATCACAAGACTGCACAAAAATACGTACATCTCGAGACAAGGAAGGCCACCAGAAGGACCTAGACACCAGATCCCTGGTGCCAAAAATTCCAGGATGACCTGCCAACGCGGAAGAGTGAACCTCCGAAATAACTCTACTGGTCCAGTCATCAGGGACAAACAATCTACCAGGCGGACAGCGATCAGGCCTATCCACCTGAAACTCCTGCAAAGAGCGCCGCAGGTCTGGGGAGACAGCTGACAATATCACCCCATCCTTCAGGATGCCAGTAGGTTCGGAATCACCAGGCGAGTCAGGCTCAAAACTCCTAGAGAGGGCATCCGCCCTCACATTCTTAGACCCAGGCAGATATGAAACCACAAAGTTAAATCGAGAGAAAAACAACGACCAGCGCGCCTGTCTAGGATTCAGACGCCTGGCTGACTCAAGATAAATTAGATTTTTGTGGTCAGTCAAGACCACCACCTGGTGTCTAGCACCCTCAAGCCAATGACGCCACTCCTCAAATGCCCACTTCATGGCCAAGAGCTCCCGATTTCCAACATCATAATTTCGCTCAGCGGGCGAAAACTTTCGAGAGAAAAACGCACATGGTCTCATCACTGAGCAGTCAGGACCTTTCTGCGACAAAACTGCACCTGCTCCGATCTCGGAAGCATCTACTTCAACCTGGAACGGGAGCGAAACATCAGGCTGGCGCAACACAGGAGCAGAAGAAAAGCGGCGCTTAAGCTCCCGAAAGGCCTCCACAGCCGCAGAGGACCAATTAGCAACATCAGCACCCTTCTTGGTCAAATCAGTCAAAGGTTTAGCAATGGCAGAAAAACCCGCTATGAATCGGCGATAGAAATTAGCAAATCCCAAGAATTTCTGAAGACTCTTTAGAGAAGTAGGTTGTACCCAATCACAAATAGCCTGAACCTTAACAGGGTCCATCTCCATAGATGAAGGGGAAAAAA
The DNA here is from genome assembly GCF_051348905.1 of Ranitomeya variabilis. Classification (NCBI taxonomy): domain Eukaryota; kingdom Metazoa; phylum Chordata; class Amphibia; order Anura; family Dendrobatidae; genus Ranitomeya; species Ranitomeya variabilis. The sequence goes on from NC_135232.1 coordinate 256,259,576, forward strand.
TATATCCCAAAAAGGAAATTCTCTGAACCCCAAAAATACACTTTGAGCCCTTCACAAATAGAGAATTAGCTCGTAAAACCTGAAAAACTCTCCTGACCTGTTGAACATGAGATTCCCAGTCCTCCGAAAAAATCAAAATATCATCCAAATACACAATCATAAATTTATCCAGATATTCACGGAAAATATCGTGCATAAAGGACTGAAAAACGGAAGGGGCATTCGCGAGACCGAAAGGCATTACCAAATACTCAAAATGGCCTTCAGGCGTATTAAATGCGGTCTTCCACTCATCCCCCTGCTTAATCCGCACTAAATTATACGCACCACGTAGATCGATCTTAGTGAACCACTTCGCCCCCTTTATGCGAGCAAAAAGATCAGTCAGTAAAGGTAACGGATACTGGTATTTAACTGTAATCTTATTCAGAAGTCGATAGTCGATACAAGGTCTCAATGAACCATCCTTTTTACCCACAAAGAAAAACCCTGCCCCCAGTGGAGACAAAGAGGGGCGAATATGACCCTTTTCCAAAGATTATCTGATATACTCCCGCATAGCAGTATGTTCAGGTACAGACAAATTAAACAAGCGACCCTTAGGAAATTTACTACCGGGAATCAACTCAATAGCGCAGTCACACTCTCTGTGAGGAGGGAGAGAATCAGTTTTAGGCTCCTGAAAGACATCATAAAAATCTGACAGAAATGCTGGGATCTCAGAGGGAGTAGATGAAGAAATGGGAACCAAAGGTGCATCCCCATGAATCCCCTGACATCCCCAGCTCAGCACAGACATTGATCTCCAGTCCAAGACTGGATTATGAATTTGTAACCATGGTAATCCAAGTACTAATACGTCATGTAGATTATATAACACAAGGAAACGAATAATCTCCTGATGGTCTGGGGACAGATGCATAGTCACTTGTGTCCAATATTGTGGTTTATTGCTAGCCAAAGGTGTAGAATCAATACCCTTTAAGGGAATAGAAACCTCCAGAGGCTCTAAATCAAACCCACAACGCTTGGCAAAGGACCAATCCATGAGACTCAGAGCGGCGCCAGAATCCACATAAGCATCCACAGTAACAGATGATAAAGTACAAATCAATGTCACGGACAAAAGAAATTTAGACTGCAAGGTACCCATAGAAAAAGATTTATCAACCTTTTTATCAACCTTCTTTATGCGTTTAGAGCATGCTGATATAACATGAGCTGGATCTCCACAATAGAAGCACAACCCATTTTTGCGCCTGTAATTCTGTCGTTCGCCTCTAGACAATACACTATCGCATTGCATATGCTCTGGTGCCTTTTCAGAGGTCACCGCCAAATGATGCACAGGTTTTTGCTCAGAAGATACCGCCATATGGTGCACAGGTTTTTGCTCAGAAGATACCGCCATATGGTGCACAGGTTTTTGCTCAAAAGATACCGCCATATGGTGCACAGATTTTTGCTCAGAAGATACCGCCATATGGTGCACAGATTTGCGCTCCCGTAAACGCCGATCAATCTGGATAGCCAATTTCATGGCATCATTCAGACCTGTAGGCACAGGGAACCCCACCATGACATCCTTCACGGCATCAGAGAGACCTTCTCTGAAATTAGCTGCTAGAGCGCACTCATTCCATTTAGTAAGCACCGACCATTTACAAAATTTTTGGCAGTATATCTCAGCTTCATCTTGCCCTTGAGAAAGAGCTATCAAGGCTTTCTCAGCCAAAATCTCTAAATTAGGTTCTTCATAAAGCAACCCCAAAGCCAGAAAAAACGCATCTACATTTAATAACGCAGGATCCCCTGGCGACAATGCAAATGCCCAACTTTGTGGGTCACCCCGCAATAGAGAAATAACAATTTTAACCTGTTGCGCAGGATCACCAGCAGAGTGAGATTTCAGAGACAAAAACAATTTACAATTCTCTCTGAAATTCAAAAAACGGGATCTGTCTCCGGTAAAAAATTCAGGCATAGGGATCTTAGGTTCAGACATTGGAGCACGTATAACAAAATCTTGTAAGTTCTGGACCTTTGTGGCCAGGTTATTCAGACCTGCAACCAAACTCTGTGGATCCATGATTCAAACAGGTGTAACCAAAGCCATTCAGAGATTAAGAGGAGAGGAAAAAAAAAAAAAGGCTGAAGACTGCAGTTTAAGCAAGGAGTACAAATAAGCACTAAGGTGCACTTTCCAAACACAGAAGGAAAAAAAACCTTTTCATATCCTTTCCTGCTTTAGTGCATAGTTTTAACACATGCGGGCCGGCCAAACTGTTATGATTTTCCCAATGGCAGGGAAATCAAAATAACAACGGACTAGCTCTCGGGTGATGGGAACTAAAGTGACCGTGACCTGAACCTGACACGACACTGGAAGTAGCCGGGGAGTGTTTCCTACGATGCCCTAGACACCACGCGCCAGCCGGAGATCTAACTACCCCTATCAGAGGAATATACAGGCCTGCCTTACCTCCAGAGATGAACCCCAAAAGGAGATAGCAGCCCCCCACAGATATTGACGGTGAGTCAAGAGGAAAAGACATACGTAGGATGAACAGCAGATTTAGCACAGTGAGGTCCGCTTACTAGATAGCAGAAGTACAGGAAAGAGTCACTTCACGGTCAACTTCAAAACACTACTCAAAAACACCATCCTGAAATTACTTTAAAACTCCAGTGACAACTCATGCCACTGGAGTGGCAATTCCAGTCCACGAGAGCTTCCAGCTACAGAGAGTCACATTGCAAATAGCTGGACAAAAATAGAATAAACTAGAAACAAAATTCAACTTAGCTGAACAGGATCTTGAGGCAGGAGAATGCAACAGAATGCTACTGATACATTGTTGGCCGGCATCAGACCAGCAGCCAAGCAGCCTTAAATAGGAAACTCCCCTAATGGGTGTCAACAGGTGATCAAGGATAGAAGAAGGCAAATAAGTGGCACTACCATAAAACACCACCGGGGGAGCCCACAAACAGAATTCACAACAGGCTGTGTTATATACTACGTGGGCAGTGTTATATACTGCGTGGCCTGTGTTATATACTGCGTGGCTGTCTGTTATATACTATGTGGGCAGTGTTATATACTATGTGGCAGGGTTATATACTACGTGGGCTGTGTTATATACTGTGTGGGCTGTGTTATATACTGCGTGGGCAGTGTTATATACTACGTGCGCAGTGTTATATACTACGTGCGCAGTGTTATATACTACGTGCGCAGTGTTATATACTACGTGTGCAGTGTTATATATTACATGGGCAGTGTTATATACTACGTGGGCAGTGTTATATATGACGTGGGCAGTGTTATATACTGCGTGGCCTGTGTTATATACTGCGTGGCTGTCTGTGTTATATACTATGTGGGCAGTGTTATATACTACGTGCACAGTGTTATATACTACGTGGCATGTGTTGTATACTGCGTGGCTGTCTGTGTTATATACTATGTGGGCAGTGTTATATACTACGTGGGCTGTTATATATTACGTGGCCTGTGTTATATACTGCTTGGCTGTCTGTGTTATATACTACGTGGGTAGTGTTATATACTACGTGGGCAGTGTTATATATTATGTGGGCTGTGTTATATACTACGTGCGCAGTGTTATATACTACGTGCGCAGTGTTATATACTACGTAGCCTGTGTTATATACTGTGTGGCTGTCTGTGTTATATACTATGTGGGCCGTGTTATATACTACGTGGGCTGTGTTATATACTACATGGGCAGGGTTATATACTACGTGGGCAGTGTTATATACTATGTGGGCTGTGTTATATACTGCGTGGATGCTATATATTACTTGGGCTGTGTTATATGCTACGTGCACAGTGTTATATACTACGTGGGCAGTGTTATATACTACGTGGGCTGTGTTACATACTACGTGGGCAGTGTTATATACCACGTGGGCAGTGTTATACTGCGTGGATGCTATACATTATGTGGGCTGTGTTATATACTACGTGGCAGTGTTATATACTATGTGGGCAGTGTTATGTACTACGTGGGCTGTGTTATATACTACGTGGGCTGTGTTATATGCTACGTGCACAGTGTTATATACTACGTGCGCAGTGTTATATACTATGTGGCAGGGTTATATACTACGTGGGCTGTGTTATATACTGCGTGGGCAGTGTTATATACTACGTGCGCAGTATTATATACTACGTGCGCAGTGTTATATACTATGTGCGCAGTGTTATATACTACGTGGGCTGTGTTATATACTACATGGGCAGTGTTATATACTGCGTTGCCTGTGTTATATACTGCGTGGCTGTCTGTTATATACTATGTGGGCAGTGTTATATACTACGTGCACAGTGTTATATACTACATGGCCTGTGTTATATACTGCGTGGCTGTCTGTGTTATATACTATGTGGGCCATGTTATATACTACGTGGGCTGTGTTATATACTACATGGCCTGTGTTATATACTGCATGGCTGTCTGTGTTATATACTACGTGGGTAGTGTTATATACTACTTAGGCTGTGTTATATACTACATGCGCAGTGTTATATACTACGTGCGCAGTGTTATATACTACGTGCGCAGTGTTATATACTATGTGGGCTGTGTTATATACTATGAGGCCTGTGTTATATACTGCATGGCTGTCTGTGTTATATACTATGTGGGCAGTGTTATATACTATGTGCGCAGTGTTATATACTACGAGCGCAGTGTTATATACTACGTGTGCAGTGTTATATACTATGTGTCACGGGGAGACTAGGTGAACGAGAGCTAATAACCCGGGCCCCTGCAATTTCCCTCAGACTAGGGAAATCCTGACTGACCCTCTACCTGGAGTTTACACTGATGGTGTGCATGTCCAGGCCTCGACCCTCGCCCTGTCTCCTGTTTCAACCCTAGGCTGAAACCAACCGCCCACCACCCAGTGAAGAGGTAATACACCAATACCCACAGTTAGCACCTACAAGGATAAAGGAAAATATACACCACGCCGCAGTCACTCAGGAATACACTATAAATGTGCAGGGCAAAATAAACACAAATATAGGAAGGAGTAAATAAGACTAAGGAAAATACACCACCAGCAACGAATCTCCAACAACCAGCTCTCCACTCCGGACCGAGATAACAATGCACAAGACAGAAGTTATAATCGGCGACGCCCAATGATCAGGAGAACTATTTAAAGGCAATTGGCATGGCCCAGCTTCCAATCCGAGGATCAGGTAAATTAACCCCGTAACAGCTAGATAAAATCTAGCCGACGCCAATGAGCAAATAGTGGTCAAAAGCGGAATTACCGCTGTCTGTCGAATGACCTGGTCTGAACAGCGTCCGACATGACAGTACCCCGCCTTCTACGAGGGACCCCAGGGCCCTCACGGCTTATAGGTCCCGGCTTGTCTGGATGGCGACGATGAAAAAACCTGACCAGCCGATCCACATGAATATCCGAGGCTGGTACCCAGGACCTCTCCTCAGGCCCATAACCACGCCAGTGTACCAAGTACTGTAAAGTGCGACGCACTACACGAGAGTCAACCACCTTGGAGACTTCAAACTTCAAATTACCATCCACCAAGACTGGAGGTGGCATAGGCGCCGCGTCCACAGAACCCACCACCTTCTTTAGAAGAGACCTGTGGAACACGTTGTGTATCTTATACACCGTAGGGAGCTCCAGTCGGTACGCTACTGGGCTAATGACGGTGTTGACCCTAAATGGACTAATAAACCGTGGACCCAATTTAAGGGATGGTATTTTGAGTCTTATGTTTTTTGTGGATAACCACACCCAGTCATCCACACTCAGGTCCAGACCTGGCACACGCCTACTGTCAGCCACACGTTTGTACCTAGCACCCACACTCAACAGGCGCTGTTTAACTCTTCTCCAGACTGATGACAATTGTGCTCCTAACTGATCCTCCTCCGGAACGCTGGAAGAGCCCCTCTGACTCAAGGTACAAAATTGAGGATGTAGCCCATAAACACAAAAAAACGGAGACTCCCCAGACGACTCCTGGCGGTGATTATTGATGGCAAACTCAGCCAAAGGAAGAAAGGTAGACCACTCCTCCTGGTTATCAGAGACAAAGCAGCGTAAGTACTGTTCTAAATTTTGGTTCATACACTCAGTCTGACCATTTGACTGAGGATGGAACGCCGAAGAATGAGACAACTTGATCCCCAGCCGTGAGCAAAACGCTTTCCAAAATTTTGCCACAAACTGAGACCCCCTATCAGACACGATGTCAGACGGAACCCCATGAAGTCTGACCACCTCCTGCACAAATACCTGAGACAGAGTCTTAGCGTTAGGCAATGAAGGCAAAGACACAAAGTGTGACATTTTAGAAAACCGATCAACAATCACCAAGATGACCGTGTTCCCAGCTGATGAGGGCAAATCAGTGATGAAATCCATGGAGATTTCTGTCCATGGCTGACTAGGTACTTCAAGAGGAAGTAGTGTGCCAACAGGACGGGAGCGGGGCGTCTTAGCCCTAGCGCACGTGGTACAAGCTGACACATATGAGACCACGTCCTCTCGGATCTTGGGCCACCAAAACTGACGTGACACCAACTCCAAGGTACCTCTAACCCCTGGGTGGCCAGCCAGGACAGCATCATGATGCTCCGCCAAAACCTTTAAGCGGAGATGAAGCGGTACAAAAGATTTGTTGATGGGAAGCTCAGATGGTACCTCCTCCTGAGCCTCGGCAATCTCAGCCTCAACCTCGGTAGCGAGAGCCGAAACCACAACACCCTTATGGAGAATGGGTACTGGATCTTCCCGAGGTTCACCCCCCGGAAAACACCTGGACAGAGCATCCGCCTTAGTGTTTTTAGACCCCGGTCTGTAAGTGACAACAAAATTGAACCGCGTGAAAAACAATGCCCAGCGAGCCTGCCTGAGGGACAGACGCTTGACTGACTCCAAATACAGCAGATTCTTATGATCGGTAATAACAGTAACCTGATGTACCGACCCCTCCAAGAAGTGTCGCCATTCCTCAAAGGTCAACTTGATTGCCAACAACTCCCTGTTGCCGATATCGTAGTTACGTTCGGCGGACGACAGTTTCTTGGAGAAATAGGCGCACGGACGCAAACCACTCAAAGATGAGCCTTGAGATAGTGCCGCCCCCACACCAACCTCAGACGCATCGACTTCCACAACAAAGGGTTTTGATACGTCTGGCTGCACAAGAATGGGGGCTGAAACAAAACTGTTCTTAAGAAACTCAAATGCGCGCACGGCAGCCTCAGGCCAAACGGAGAAATTGGTACCCTTTTTAGTCATGTCAGTTAGCGGTTTAGCAATGATGGAAAAATCCTTGATAAATTTCCTATAGTAGTTAGAAAACCCAAGGAACCGCTGAAGTGCTTTCAGGTTATCAGGACGTTCCCAATGCAGCACCGCTTGCACCTTAGCGGCGTCTATTTTAAAACCAGAAGCAGACACAATATAACCCAAGAAAGGCAACTCTTGAACAGAAAATACACATTTCTCAAGTTTAGCATACAGCTTATTCTCTCTGAGAAGCTGTAACACCTGCCTGACATGATTTAAATGAGCATCACGGTCGCAAGAATATATGAGGATGTCATCTAGGTACACGATAACGAATTTCCCCAAAATGTGCGAGAACACATCATTGATGAAATGTTGGAACACTGCAGGTGCGTTAGTCAACCCAAAAGGCATCACCAAATTTTCAAAATGACCCTCAGAGGTATTAAAAGCCATCTTCCACTCATCACCTTGACGGACTCTTATGAGGTTGTACGCCTCCCTGAGGTCAAGCTTGGTAAACCACTTAGCACCCGCCACCTGGTTGAACAAATCTGGTATCAGTGGCATCGGGTATGGATCACGAACCGTAATCTGGTTCAACTCCCTGAAATCCAAACACGGGCGTAATCCGCCATCTTTCTTCTTCACGAAGAAGAACCCTGCTGCCACTGGCGAGGATGACGGCCTGATGTGCCCTTTGCTCAAGCTTTCAGCAATATAATCTTTTAACGCTTGTCTCTCCGGACCAGAGATGTTAAACATCCTTGCTTTAGGCAACTTGGCCCCGGTTTAAACCTGATAGAACAGTCATAGGGACGATGTGGCGGCAACTCTGAACAACCCTTTTCAGAGAACACATCCACAAAATCCAGAAGTGACTCCGGAACGCTTGAAGTCACCGCAGCCACAAATTCAGTAATCTCCCCCTGAGAGAGAGGAGCAGCATTGATGGTGACCACACGGATAGGATGAGACAGTTTTTCAATCCTAAATCCTGCTGTGCGCACAAACTCCTCATCAATGAGATTTGTGGCTGAACCACTATCCACAAAAACAGTAATTGGCAGCTCACTGCCAGCGATAAAAACCTTAGCAGGGAGCATGCATTGAGAAACCACCATGGAGGATATACATAAGCTCAGATTGGTCTCCTCCACACCCTCTGAGCTTAGAAGTTTTCCGCCGTTGCGTTTTTCTTAGACAGCAGAGGACAGCTGTTAATAAAATGACCAGTTTTACCACAGTAAAAACAGGCTCCCTGCTTCCTGAGCTCAGGGGCTCGATTCTTAACATGTGATACCCCTGCGATTTGCATAAGTTCTGTGGGCTCACCTGCAGCAACCTCACGTGAACCTAAACCCTCTCCCATAGGCGGTGTCTCATGCTCCCCCTGACGCAAACGGCGATCAATGTGGACAACCAGACTCATAGCGGAATCTAGAGAAGCAGGAGTCTCGTACATCAGAAGGGCTTTTTTAACCCTTCCAGAAACCCCATGAATAAACTAACTCCGCAATGCTGGATCATTCCATTGTGTATCGATCACCCAGCAATGAAATTCAGAACAGTAATCCTCTGCAACTCGCTCCCCCTGGCGAATAGTGCGTATCTTAGATTCTGCTAGAGCCTTTCTGTCAGGTTCATCGTAGATTTTACCAAGAGAGGAAAAAAAACTCTCCACAGAGTCAAATGCAGCAGAATAAGATGGCAAAGAAAACGCCCATGCTTGGGGATCCCCACTTAACAATGACAACACCAGGCCCACACGCTGAGTCTCATTACCCGAGGAGATCGGGCGCATACGGAAATATAGTTTGCAAGCTTCACGAAAAGAAACAAATTTACTGCGTTCCCCAGCAAATTTTTCAGGCAAAGGGAATTTAGGCTCAGCAACTCTTCCTGTCGCTCCAGCTTGCACATTAGATACTGCTAGTCCCTGTTGCTGAACTGCCCCCCTCAACTCAGTGACCTGTAGGGACAGCGCCTCCAACTGGCAGGTTATGGAAGTCATGGGATCCATGACAAGAGAGAAAAAAAAAAAAAGAAACCCTTTTTTTTTTTTTTTTTTTTGTTGTTGGACCGATTATAATGTCACGGGGAGACCAGGTGAACGAGAGCTAATAACCCGGGCCCCTGCAATTTCCCTCAGACTAGGGAAATCCTGACTGACCCTCTACCTGGAGTTTACACTGATGGTGTGCATGTCCAGGCCTCGACCCTTGCCCTGTCTCCTGTTTCAACCCTAGGCTGAAACCAACCGCCCACCACCCAGTGAAGAGGTAATACACCAATACCCACAGTTAGCACAGACAAGGATAAAGGAAAATATACACCACGCCGTAGTCACTCAGGAATACACTATAAATGTGCAGGGCAAAATAAACACAAATATAGGAAGGAGTAAATAAGACTAAGGAAAATACACCACCAGCAACGAATCTCCAACAACCAGCTCTCCACTCCGGACCGAGATAACAACGCACAAGACGGAAGCTATAATCGGCGACGCCCAATGATCAGGAGAACTATTTAAAGGCAATGGGCATGGCCCAGCTTCCAATCCGAGGATCAGGTAAATTAACCCCGTAACAGCTAGATAAAATCTAGCCGACGCCAATGAGCAAATAGTGGTCAAAAGCGGAATTACCGCTGTCTGTCGAACGACCTGGTCTGAACAGCGTCCGACATGACACTATGTGGGCTGTGTTATATACTATGTGGGCTGTGTTATATACTGCATGGCTGTCTGTGTTATATACTACGTGGGCAGTGTTATATACTACGTGTGCAGTGTTATATACTACGAGCGCAGTGTTATATACTACGTGCGCAGTGTTATATACTACGTGGGCTGTGTTATATACTACATGGGCAGAGTTATATACTACGTGGGCAGTGTTATATACTATGTGGGCTGTGTTATATACTGCGTGGATGCTATATATTACTTGGGCTGTGTTATTTACTACATGCACAGTGTTATATACTACGTGGGCAGTGTTATATACTACGTGGGCAGTGTTATATACTATGTGGGCTGTGTTATATACTATGTGGGCAGTGTTATATGCCACGTGGGCAGTGTTATACTGCGTGGATGATATACATTATGTGGGCTGTGTTATATACTATGTGGGCAGTGTTATGTACTATGGGGGCTGTGTTATATACTACATGCGCAGTGTTATATACTACGTGGGCTGTGTTATATACTATGTGGGCAGTGTTATATAATACGTGGCCTGTGTTATATACGTGGGCAGTGTTATATACTATGTGGCAGGGTTATATACTACGTGGGCTGTGTTATATACTGTGTGGGCTGTGTTATATACTGCATGGGCAGTGTTATATACTGCATGGGCAGTGTTATATACTACGTGCGCAGTGTTATATACTACGTGCGCAGTGTTATATACTACGTGCACAGTGTTATATACTATGTGCGCAGTGTTATATACTACGTGGGCTGTGTTATATACTACGTGGGCAGTGTTATAAACTGCGTGGCCTATGTTATATACTGCGTGGCTGTCTGTTATATACTATGTGGGTAGTGTTATATACTACGTGGGCAGTGTTATATACTACATGCGCAGTGTTATATACTACGTGGCCTGTGTTATATACTGCGTGGCTGTCTGTGTTATATACTATGTGGGCCGTGTTATATACTACGTGGGCTGTGTTATATACTATGTGGGCTGTGTTATATACTGCATGGCTGTCTGTGTTATATACTACGTGGGCAGTGTTATATACTACGTGCTCAGTGTTATATACTACGAGCGCTGTGTTATATACTACGTGGGCTGTGTTATATACTGCATGGGCAGGGTTATATACTACGTGGGCAGTGTTATATACTGTGTGGCCTGTGTTATATACTGTGTGTCTATCTGTGTTGTATACTACGTGGGCAGTGTTATATACTACGTGGGCTGTTATATACTACGTGGGCAGTGTTATATACTACGTGCGCAGTGTTATATACTACGTGGGCAGTGTTATATACTACGTGGGCAGTGTTATATACTATGTGGGCAGTGTTATATACTATGCGGCAGGGTTATATACTACGTGGGCTGTGTTATATACTGTGTGGGCTGTGTTATATACTACGTGGGCAGTGTTATATACTACGTGGGCAGTGTTATATACTACGTGCGCAGTGTTATATACTACGTGCGCAGTGTTATATACTACGTGCGCAGTGTTATATACTGCGTGGGCTGTGTTATATACTACGTGGCTCCTATATACTACATGGCTGTGTTATATACTACGTGGCTGTGTTACGTGGCCTCTGCTATATGCTATGTGGCTGCTATATATATATATATATATATATATATACATACATCCATATTCTAGAATACCCGATGCGTTAGAATTGGGCCACCATCTAGTAATATATATATATATATATATATATATACTGTATATATATATATATATATATATATATATATATATATATATATATACACTCACCGGCCACTTTATTAGGTACACCTGTCCAACTTCTTGTTAACACTTAATTTCTAATCAGCCAATCACATGGCGGCAACTCAGTGCATTTAGGCATGTAGACATGGTCAAGACAATCTCCTGCAGTTCAAACCGAGCATCAGTATGGGGAAGAAAGGTGATTTGAGTGCCTTTGAACGTGGCATGGTTGTTGGTGCCAGAAGGGCTGGTCTGAGTATTTCAGAAACTGCTGATCTACTGGGATTTTCACGCACAACCATCTCTAGGGTTTACAGAGAATGGTCCGAAAAAGAAAAAAAATCCAGTGAGCGGCAGTTCTGTGGGCGGAAATGCCTTGTTGATGCCAGAGGTCAGAGGAGAATGGGCAGACTGGTTCGAGCTGATAGAAAGGCAACAGTGACTCAAATCGCCACCCGTTACAACCAAGGTAGGCCTAAGAGCATCTCTGAACGCACAGTGCGTCGAACTTTGAGGCAGATGGGCTACAGCAGCAAAAGACCACACCGGGTACCACTCCTTTCAGCTAAGAACAGGAAACTGAGGCTACAATTTGTACAAGCTCATCGAAATTGGACAGTAGAAGATTGGAAAAACGTTGCTTGGTCTGATGAGTCTCGATTTCTGCTGCGACATTCGGATGGTAGGGTCAGAATTTGGCGTAAACAACATGAAAGCATGGATCCATCCTGCCTTGTATGGAGCATCTTTGGGATGTGCAGCCGACAAATCTGCGGCAACTGTGTGATGCCATCATGTCAATATGGACCAAAATCTCTGAGGAATGCTTCCAGCACCTTGTTGAATCTATGCCACGAAGAATTGAGGCAGTTCTGAAGGCAAAAGGGGGTCCAACCCGTTACTAGCATGGTGTACCTAATAAAGTGGCCGGTGAGTGTGTGTATATATATATATATATATATATATATATATATATATATATATATATATATATATATATAAAAATATATATATATCTCTCTGGCAAAAATTAAGAGACCCCCACATCAAAACCCTTTCATGGGCAGCCAAATCTCCAGACCTGAACCCCATTGAAAACCTCTGGAATGTAATCAAGAAAATGATGGATAGTCACAAGCCATCAAACAAAGAAGAACTGCTTAGATTTTTACACCAGAAGCAGTGTGAAAGACTGGTGGAAAGCATGCCAAGACACATGAAAGCTGTGATTAAAAATCATGGTTATTCCACAAAATATTGATTTCTGAACTGTTCCGGAGTTAAAACATTAGTATTGTTGCTTTAAAATGATTATTAACGTGTTTTCTTTGCATTATTTGAGGTCTAAAAGCACTGGTTTGTTTGCTTGTTTGTTTGTTTTTAATTTTGACCATTTTTCTTTTTCAGAAAAAATATACAAAATGTATTGATTGGAAATTCAGAGACATGTTATCAGAAGTTTATAGAATAAATTAACAATTTACATTTTACTCCAAAATATACCTATAAAGAGAAAAATCAGACAAACTGAATATTTTGCAACCGTCACTTAATGTTTGCCAGAGCTGTGTGTGTGTATATATGTATATACACAGTGCCTTGTGAAAGTATTCGGCCCCCTGGAACTTTTCAACCTTTTCCCACATATCATGCTTCAAACATAAAGATACCAATTGTAAATTTTTGGTGAATCAACAACACGTGGAACACAATTGTGAAGTTTATTGGTTATGTAAAATTTTTGTGGAAATTCAAAAACTGAAAAGTGGGGCGTGCAATATTATGGTGTGTATATATATCTACTATATAATTGTCTAAGGGTCACTTCCGTCTGTCTGTCTGTCATGGAAATCCCAAGTCGCTGATTGGTCGCGGTCAAACGGCCATGACCAATCAGCTATGGGCACAGTGCGGCCGCGAAATGGCCGCTCCCTACTCCCCTGCCATCAGTGCCCGCTCCATACTCCCCTCCAGTCAGCGCTCATACAGGGTTAATGGCAGCATTAAGGGACCACGTTATGCCGCGGTGTAACACACTCCGTTAACACTGCTATTAACCCTGTGTAACCGACTTTTTACTATTGATGCTGCCTATGCAGCATCAATAGTAAAAAGATCTAATGTTAAAAATAATAAAAAAAATAAAAAATCATTATATACTCACCTTCTGTTGGCCCCCGGATCCAGCCCAGGCCTTTCCCACTCCTTGCGACGCTCTGGTCCATGCATTGCGGAGCATCGCGAGGAGCATCGGTAAACGCCTGGGCTGGATCCGGGGGCCAACGGAAGGTGAGTATATAACTATTTTTTATTTTAATTCTTTTTTTTAACAGGGATATGGTGCCCACAATGCTATATACTACATGGGCTGTGTTAGATACTGCATCTCTGTGCTATATACTATGTGGGCTGTGCTATATATTACATGGCTGTGGTATATATTACGTCGCTGGGCAATATACTACATCGCTGTGCTCTGTACTACGTGGCCTGGGTTATATACTGCATGGGCATTGTTATATACTACGTCTCTGTGCTATATACTATGTGGCTGTGCTATATACTATGTGGCTGTGCAATATACTACGTGTCTGTGCTATATACTACGTGGCTGGGCAATATACTATGTGGCTGGGCAATATACTACGTGGCTGTGCTATTACTACGTGGCTGGGCAATATACTACATGGCTGTTCTATATACTACGTGGCTGTGTTATATACTACGTGGGCTGTGTTATATACTACGTGGCTGTGCTATATACTACGTGGGCTGTGTTATATACTACATGGGCTGTTATACACTACTTGGCTGTGCTATATTTCTCTGCTGTATCGGTGCATCATGAATCGTGGTATGTGTTAAATAGGGGGGTCTATTGACACTCTTTTGCCTGGGGCCCTCAAAAACCTGGAGCCGGCCCTGGCTTCACTGATTGATCACGCCCGGCCGCGAACAATCAGCGACAGTCGCAGTCCAAAGGCCGAATCCTTTGTAATAATTGCATTATTCTGAAAACTTCATAAATAAACTACATACATATTCTAGAATACCCGATGCATTAGAATCGGGCCTCCATCTAGTATATATATATATAAATATATATATATATATATCTTTGGGAAGTTGAGTTCATATTCCCTAGCCACACCAAGCCAGGCCTGATTACTGCCACGTCCTCCATCTATCCCAGAGCATGTCGTCCACATCAACCAGAAGCTGATGTCACGAGGGTGTCAAGTCCTCTATAAGAGCTGGGGTTAGACAGTCATGTCGGGTAATGAATTGCAAGTCTTCTTTAGAGATGGTGTCATTTGTGTCCCATATTAAATGGATTTAGTTTATTCTGGTGCTGAAGAGATTAACAACCCTTTCTATGTTTGTTTGAAACATGCAGCTCCATTTCAGCTGCTTCTGATCTGGTCACTACCTCTTCCTATATAAACTGGTGAGACCTTCTTGTCCCTGCTGGTGAAAGATTTGTCTTCCTGTGCTGTGTGCTAAAACTAAGTGGTTGGAGTAGAGTTGTTGTAGAAGTGTTCTGTGGTTTACTGTAGTATGGGGGGGGTGTATCTCCTCGTCTCTGTTTCCATTTATTTTATTCCTCCCTGTTCCTATCCTTCTCCCTATTGTTGTTTAGTGCTTTTGTATGATAGCGGTTTTCTGTTATCCCTGTTTTGCCTTTGTGTCTTGTTTACATTTCATTTCTGTCTCATGCCTCATGGGGTGGGAGAGGGGACAGATCAGGGTTTAACAGGAGCATAGTAAGGCCGGAAACTTGGGCCTATCTACCTTCAAGAGTAACCCCGGAACAGGAATAGTTAAGTTCCCAGTTCCAGGGACAGTTTGAGGCCTTCCTTACTGAAGACCATCACAGCTGGAAGTTCTGCAGCACTGCCTCAGCAAAGTGGTAACCGATTCTGCTGAAGCTAATTTGTCTAGGAGACAAACTGCACACAGAGACAGAGTTATTTAAAGGAATAACAGACCAGAAAGATCTGTGGCTCTCACAGCTGAACCTCCAACCAGGCATGGTTGTGTGTGATAATGGCCATAACCTGGTAGCGGCTGTGAAGCTTGACAAGCTCACACATGTACCATTCTTGGCCACATGCTCAACTTGGTAGTTAAGCGGTTTCTGAAAACCTACCCAGATTTGCCAGAGCTTCCAATTAAGGTACGTAGCATCAGCGCCCATTTCCGCAAGTCAACTGCAGCTGCCACCTCTCTGGCAGTGCTGCAGCAGCACATGCAAGTGCCAGCTCACCAACTGGTGTGCGACGTCTCCACGTGCTGGAACTCCACACTGTACATGCTGGCAAAGCTTTGTGAGCAGCAGAGGCCAGTTGTGGAATGCCAGCTCCAACACGCCGGCAGTATTCTGGTCAGCCTCTGCACATAACAACAAGAGTGGGCATGGATATCTTACATTTGTACAGTTCTCCAAGACTTTGAGGACTCCACAAAGATGATTACTGGTGATGACGCCATAATCAGCACAATGATCCCGCTTCTATGCCTAATTAAACAGTCACTTCTGACAATTAAACATGAAGCTTTGCATGTGGACTATGTGGATATGGAGGTAGACATGAGGCAGGGAGATCCTACCCTGCCTCATCTCATCTGCTCAGCGCGAATTTGGTAACAATGAGGAGGTGGAGGCTGAGGAGGAGGAGGAACAGGAGTTGGCTGTACCCACACAAGCTTTATCCTGTCTCTTCTATGTGGATGGGCTGAGGATGGGAATGATGAGGAAGAGATGGAGGAGATGAAGAGTAGTCATCATTGTGGAGACGGAAGTGTTAGCTGTAGGGACCTTGGCACATCCAAGTGTGATGAAATCGCAAAAAAAGTGCAATCCCACTGTTGTTTTTTGTTTGGCTTTTTTGCTAGGTTCACTAAATGCTAAAACTGACCTATCATTATGATTCTCCAGGTCATTACGAGTTCATAGACACCAAACATGTCTAGGTTCTCTTTCATCTAAGTGGTAAAAAAATTTCCAAAGTTTGCTAAAAAAAAAAATATGTGTGCAATTTTCCGATATCGGTAGCATCTCAATTTTTCGTTATCTGGGTCGGGTGAGGGCTTATTTTTTGCGTGCCGAGCTGACGTTTTTAATGATACTATTTTGGTGCAGATATGATCTTTTGATCGCCCGTTATTGCATTTTAATACAATGTCTTGGCGACCAAAAACCCCGTCATTTTGGCGTTTTGATTTTTTTTCTCGCTACGCTGTTCAAGTTAATCCTTTTTTGTATTGATGGATCGGGTGATTCTGAACGCGGCAATACCAAATATGTGTAGATTTGATTTTTTTTTTAAATTGTTTTATTTTGATTGGGGCGAAAGGGGGGTGATTTGAACTTTTATATTTTTTTTATTTTTGTCATATTTTTAAACACTTTTTTTTTATTTTGACATGCTTGTGTGGCACCCCATGGTCCTGGTCATCACAGTAGCATTGCTTTCCTCATGGGGAGAGTGATGTTACATTTGGAGGCAAGAAGGG
The DNA here is from genome assembly GCF_051348905.1 of Ranitomeya variabilis. Taxonomy (NCBI): domain Eukaryota; kingdom Metazoa; phylum Chordata; class Amphibia; order Anura; family Dendrobatidae; genus Ranitomeya; species Ranitomeya variabilis. The sequence continues at coordinate 256,276,856 of NC_135232.1, forward strand.
ATAACTGTCACCAGGTAAATACAAGCATGCAACACATTCACACTCCTCCAGGCCACCAGGGGGAGCTTTTGATCCTATTTACTAGGTGACTCCCCATATATATGGTAGTCTGTAGGGAAAGTTAGTCAGTTCTTGCCAGGAAACAGACTGGAGCAGTCTGAGGCAGAAGAGGGTTTACGGACCTGTGTAGCCGCAGTGCTGCAGTTCCTAGAAAGAGATATACAGAAAGCCGAATATATTGCAGTGAGCGTGGAGAGCGAAGCACAGGAGATGATACCAGTGGGAGACCAGCTACGAGCAGGCTGCCTCCTTCTGAGGCGCAGAGACCGGTAGCCAGAACACCGAGGTTGTAAGGGCCTCTACGACTTACATCAGAGACCGGCAGGACAGCTGAACTCCAAGCTACCTGTCGGCCTTAATACCCAGGAGGCACGGTGACACCCTTAGAGCCAGGGGCGTGCTAGAGTCCCTATAAACAGGCTCAAGTCACCAGTCATACGGGTTATTTCCTATCCTATACAGGGGACAGAGAGAGAACATCTGTGAGAACCTTATCTGAAGCCATAGGCAGTAAGGGACTACAACACCACGGCGCTAGAGGAAGGCTTTAATATTCACCTGGATAAGGGGACTCCTAACTAGCCTCCAAGCCGGCTGGACCCGGCCTGCCCTGTGATCTGGTGCCCTGGACTGTGGCTGCCTGAAGTCTTCAGTAAACAAGGTAAAGAGACTGCAAACCTGTGTCCTCGTTCCTTACTGCGCCATTCACCATCTTCCATCTACACTGTGTTCCAAATTATTATGCAAATAATATTTCCTCATATTTTCTCTAAATTACCTATCTGAATTGCAGTCATTGTTATTTTCCAGTCATCTACTATTCTAGTATAATTGCAATGTTTTGGAACACACTGCCTATGAAAACAGTATCTTTTTTAAAAAAAATAAACACTCAAAATGCATGTTCCAAATTATTATGCACAGCAGAGTTTTCAACCTTTTTTTGTTTATTTTGAACAAAAAAATGGTCAATTGTGAAGTTATAAGCATTATCAGCTTATTACAAAATGAAATCAAACAGTTTTCAATTGAAAACTTTATTCTAGGTGATGTTACATTTGCACATAGGACCCCTTGTTCGAAAGAAGCTTCTGAACTCTCTCGTCCATTGAATTTGTCAGTTTTTGGATGGTTTCTGCTTCAATTGTTTTGCATGTGGACAGAATACCCTCCCAGAGCTGTTGCTTAGATGTGAACTGCCTCCCGCCATCATAAACACTCCTTTTGATGATGCTCCAGAGGTTCTCAATGGGGTTGAGGTCAGGGGAAGATGGTGGCCACACCATAAGTTTGTCCTCTTTTATGCCCATAGCAGCCAGAGATGCAGATGTGTTTTTGCAGCATGAGACGGTGCATTATCATGCATGAAAATGATCTTGCTGCGGAAAGCACGGTTCTTCCTCTTGAACCATGGCAGGAAGTGTTGTTTTAGAAACTCCACATAGATTATGGAGTTCATCTTTACCCCTTCAGGGATCATAAAGGGGCCGACAATCTCTCTCCCCATGATTCCAGCCCAAAACATTACTCCACCTCCTCCTTGTTGGCGCCTTAGCCGTGTTTTCATGGGGTGTCCATCAACCAGCCATCCTCCACTCCATCCATCTGGACCATCGAGCGTTGCACGGCACTCATCGGTGAACAAAACAGTTTGGAAGTCAGTCTTCATGTATTGTTTGGCCCACTGGAGCCGTTTCTGCTTGTGTGCAGTGGATAGAGGTGGTCGACAGGATGGCTTACGCACAGCTGCAAACCTCTGAAGGACCCTGCATCTTGTTGTTCTGGGGACGTTGGAGGCACCAGCAGCTTCAAAAACTTGTCTGCTGCTATGACAAGGCATTTTTGCAGCTGCTCTTTTAACCTTACGCAATTGCCTGTTGGAAAGAGTCCTCAATTTTTCCTTATCAGCACGCACACGTGTGTGCTGGGAATCAGCTACAAACTTCTTGATTGTGCGATGATCACGATGAAGTGTCTTGGCAATGTTGATTGTAGTCATGCCTTGACCTAAATACTCCACAATTTGTTGCTTCTCAGCAGCCGACACATCCTTTTTCTTTCCCATTTTGGCAAAAAATGTAGGCTGCTTAATAATGTGGAACAGCCTTCTAAAGTAGTCTTGCCTTTATTTGGACACACCTGCCATACTAATTTGCACAGGTATCTGCAATTGCTTTCAGTGATATAAAGAGCCCTGTAAGGCTAGTTTCACACTAGCGTTTACCTGATCTGCGGCAGGCTGCGGACTTCCTCCTTGAAGCCCCGCCCTCGGCCGCACCTCCGTCGCTAGCTCCACCTACTTCTGCATGCGGCCCGCATGCGACCTCCGTACCTATCTTTAACATTAGGTACGCAGGTCGAGCGGCTGTATGCGGATGCTACCGCATGCGTCGTTTTGACGATGCGGAAAAAAAAAATGCTACAGGCTGCGTCCTACGCTGGTCGCCGCATCGTCAAAACAACGCATGTGGCAGCATCCGCATACAGCCGCACGACCTGTGTACCTAATGTTAAAGATAGGTACGGAGGTCGCATGCGGGCCGCATGCAGAAGTAGGCGGAGGTGCGGCCGAGGGCGGGGCTTCACGGAGGAAGTCCGCAGCCTGCCGCAGATCAGGTAAACGCTAGTGTGAAACTAGCCATACACATCACCATCAATGAGTTTAAATGACAAACAAAAAAATTCTAACCTTATCACCCATAAACTCTTTGTGCATAATAATTTGGAACACCGTGTACACACCGGGAGCCCTGGGGATATACTTCACCTGTGGGAAGTTATGCTATCGAGCTGCCATAACATCACCCCAGAGGACCCCTTAAAGCAGCGTCGGTCCTCACTGACCGAATACCACAGGTGGCATCACGAACATAAACTTTATTCCCTTTAAAGACTTTCCCCTTTTACATGGGCGCCCAGGGCCATGGACCGGGTCGCCACCGTGACATTCCCCTGTGAAACACCGGACCCGGTACCGAGTACCCCACGGCCCTGGCGGGGCGACTCACATGCACTACTCGATTGCCTCTGCTACATAGAGGTGATGCACAGATCACCTCTATGCAGCAGAATTGCAGGCTTGCTATGAGCGCCGACCACAGGGTGGCGCTCATAGCAATCTGCCATCAACAACCATAGAGGTCTCAATGAGACTTTTGGTTGTGATGGTAATGCACCGATGACCCCCGATCACGTGACTGGGTCAGCGGTGCGAGTACTCCCGGCCGGCAGCGCTTGTTAAATGGCGCTGTCAGAGTTTGACAGCGGCATTTAACTAGTTAATGGGCGCAGGTGGATCACGATTCCTCTCGCGCCCATTGCGCACAGATGTCAGCTGTTGAAAACAGCTGACATGTCTCGGCTTTGAGGTAGACTCACCCCTGGAGCCCACCTTAAAGCAGGGGATACTGCAGCTGACATACTATTCTGTCAGCTGGCAGAAAGGGATTAATGAGGCCCGCAAGTTGTTGCCTTCAAGGATCTATGGATGAATGTATTACCCTCCTTATCATTGTTTCGTGGCTTTTTACTGTGTACAGAGACTTTATAAGTGTAGAAGTGCCACAACTACACTTTCTTAATTTCTTAATTTTTTGATGAGGCACTCCAGTTGGTGCCTTCAGGGGTGTATGGATGACCATGCTTGTAATTTTGGCAGGCTTAGCACTGTCTGGATAGCTATTATGAGTGTAGGAGTACTACAACTACACTTTGTTCACAATATTTGAATGAGTTACTACAGTTGGTGCTTTCAAGGGTGTACTGAATGACCCTGCTTGCAATTTATGGCAGGCTTTCCATTTAATGCATAGCCTTTATGTGTCTAGGAGTACCACCACATAACAATTTGAACAGAATATGTATATCTGTGATACAGGATGTATCTGAGTCCCTCTTCCATCATATTTTCTCAGTTCTTGCTTCCTTTACAAATTACACTGAAATTTCCAATGTTTTAATAAAAATTGTAATTTTGGTTTACTTAAATTATTTTTTTTTAATCTTTATTAAATGTTGCCTTATGTACAAGTCATTATACAGGAAAGAATGTATCTTAATATTTTTTTTTTCTGTAAACTCAAATTTCTCTTTGATTTTGCTTTATTATCAGTCTTTAAAGTGTAGTAAAAGTGAAACACCATTGTTCTCAGAAGCGATCTGGCAGTCATAGATACTTCCTAAGATCTTCCCCATGCTGTTCTCCTTCCATTTAGCAATTTTTCCATCCATTTCAACATTTTCACTACCCCCAGACCCAGAGGTGTATCTAGGCTTTCTGGCACCTAGGCAAGAATTCAGTTTGGCGCCCCCCAAGGCACGTAGGCAATTTGCACCCTGAGGCCAGGGTCACACTTGCGAGTGCAATGCGAGAAACTCGCACAAGTCTCTTACATCAATACCCGGCACTGCCGCCAACTGTTTGGATCGGAGCGTCCAGCTACATAGAAATACATGCAGCCTCACACTCCGTTCCTGAGTGCCAGCGGCAGTGCTGGGTATTGATGCGAGAGACTCGGGCGAGTTTCTCGCATTGCACTCGCAAGTATGACCCGGCCTTAGTGATGAGCCGCTCTCCCTAATTCAATGTTCAGTAAAAAACTGAGAGAAGCAGGAAGAGAAGCACATTGTCACGTAACAGCGTAAGTATGAAAATCGCATATGAGTGAAGTGGCCATGTGATGACTGCTGGAACTAGCAAGCTGACAGTGAGCATATTACATGCTGTTGGGATTGGGTGCAGGCTTCATTTTATAATTAAAGGGTCCATCCAAGTTTGAGATGAAAATCTGCAGTCACTATAGTTGGCTGCAAGCTTCTGAATTATCACAGTGCATGCACTGCACACTTTTAGGATTCTCCCTTGCACTAGTATGTGATTTGGATATTTCTGGCCACATTCCGACTAGACGTGCCTGGCCTTGCTCAATTTATTTCAATTGAGTGAGGCCACGCATGTCAAGTCAGCACGAGACCACGTGTATGCAAATCACCGGCACCAGAGAATCCTGACAGCGTGCGGTGCGCACTGTGAGAACTCAGAAGTCTGCAGTCACTAATGTGGAGCACTTACCACCCATGTGCACCTCTGCAACGCCGGTGAGTGATGTCAGCAGCATGATCACATGACATGATCACACTGCTGGCGTCGCTCTGACCCGGCGGTCAGTTCTTCAATTGTACTCACATCTGTTAGACGCGAGTACTATTGAACACTGGGAGCCGGCGCGCTGCAGTTTGTGCAGGCTGTCAACTTGACAGGCGGTTCACAGAACTGCCGACTCACAATCCGGCAGTCGCATTAGGCAGCATGACTGCGCCCACCTGCCAGCTGCGCCCGGAGCACATGCCCCGTCTGCCCCACCTAGATATGCCTCTGCCCAGACCTCCTTTTAGAGTCTGCCAGAAAAATGTTCGGATTTCCCATTATACTCATTACTTGAAAAGAGTATGCGAGCATTAAGAATTGCTCGGTTCGAGTAACAAGCTTCAGAGCATTTTAGTGCTTGCTCATATCTAGTGTGCAACTCTTAATTATTAGGCACATCTTACTCCAGCGGTGCCTTCATTAGGACTGGCGAACAAAACGGCAAGTTATTATAAAGGGAATATTATAATACTGTTAAGAATAAAAGCTGTATTTTACTTCATCACCATTACTGCTATCTTTCTAACCTACTTTATTGATTTATGTTATTTATGTTTTAATTTATTGGTGTTCACTTGATGTGGGAATTTTGCATAAATAATAATCTAAAATATAATAAAATGTTGGATTATTTTGATCCGCTGATAATAAAAACACATGTCTCAAAAACACATGATTTTTGGGTGGAATCTTGGTCCACAAAAAACATGTTCTATCTGTGGAAAACGAAGATATAACACATGCGTGAAAAACTGTACGAGGCCTAAACGAACGCCCTGCTGGCATTGGGAAATGTCAAATTGCTTCTGGGGGTCCTGCTCTTAGGAAACCCTTGGAAATTATGACTATGGTTAGTTGGGGTTTTTGACACCCCCTGGCTCAATATTCTCAGAATTATTATTCTGTTTTCTCTGACTACATGAGGGTTATAGCGAGTACTAACAATATTCCTGCTTACATTATTTAGAAGATCAAAACAATATAATTTTAGCTGAAATCCAATGGCTGAGATGTTGATGTTTGTTGGGCCAAAGTTTGTCAACTTTCAGGCGATTATATCTTAATCCATGTTATTTGCATAAACATCCACAAGAGGGCAGCAAAGTTCCAAAAATCTCAGTGTACAGGTCCCATTCTATCAACAATTTGTTTTAATTTAAAGTGTCCATCATTTGGCAGATTCCCTAATGGAAACTAAACAGATAAAGGAATATGGATACATATGATTGTTTTTAAAGATGCACTTCTTCCATCAAAATGTTTATTCTCTGATTACATTGCAATCATCATATTATACTGCACTGTGTACTTACAATTGCTCATTTTGCTCTTCTACCCAGATAATTCTTTCATTTTCCATTATGTCTATGACATACCATGAGTAAAAACTAACAAGTGATGAGCGAATTTATTCGGAAAACGATCGCCAAACATAAATTTTGTACCAGTTGTGGCACATTGGGAATCGTGATCAGAAACGCGAGCAAAATTTTATAAAATCAGAAAAAGTTGGTAACATTCGATAATGTTGCCACAAAATTATTTTCAGCACTTTAGCAAGATAATGGTGGTGTATCATGAGCCTTTGGCACGTATTTGATGAGCAGAGGGGATTGCGGAGCTCAGAGGCGCGGCGTTGTTGCAAACAGTAATGTTTTATTATTTTTCCTAACTTTGTGTGCACATTGCGGCTAGCCAATCAGGGCGTAGGAAACACAATGTCCTGACACAACGGCTTGCGTCATTGGCTGATAAAATCACATGTCCCTCTCCATATAAAGAGCGTACATCTTGTTTTAGCGCCATTTTGACTATGTAACAGCACAGTGGGGCTGCTCTTGACACTGGCACTGTTAGTAGCAACATTTTAGCTAATTAGCTAGATTGCTGTATATCAGTCAGAAAGTGTAGCTATCTACTGTCCAGTGTGGCTGTTAAATTTACCTTCCAGCATTTTTCTTTTTTTGCCATTAGTGAGGTTCTCAGACATAGCCAGTAGGGCACATGTCCTACAAGTGTGTTGTGCACTGCTTCTGTTGTGCTCCATGCACGAGTATAGCATTCTAAATAATATTTTTTCACTAGCTAAATGTGAAACAGCCGGCTGTATTCCACCTTGTCATTTAATGCTGTGGTGATATGAAACTGTCTGCAGACCTAAGGCACATTAAAAAATATATATATATTTTTCAGTTGCAAAAAGTTAGACAGCCCATCATATATCACACTGTCACGGGGGTACTGGGTAGACTACAGCTGATTACCCGGGCCCCTGCAATATCCCTCAGACTAGGGAAAACACTGTCTGTCCCTCTCCCAGAATTTACACTGATGGTGTGCTTGTCTGGGCCGCCAGGCCTGACCCTGACTCATGTTTCAGCCCTATGCTGAAACCTCCACCCGCCACCCAGTGATTAGACCACACACCAACCTCCACAGAAAGCACAGACAGGGAAAACTAAAAAACGCACCACGCCGCAGACACACAGGAAAACACTATAATGTGCACAGGGCAAAACAAACACAAATATAGGAAGGAGAAATATGACAAAGGATAATACACCAGCAGATACGATATTTCTTCTCCTAGACCACCACTCCAGACCGAGATCACCAGGCACAAGACACAAGCTATAATCGTCGACGCCCAAAGTCCAGAATGACTATTTAAAGGCCACGGGCATGACCCAGCCTCCAACCAGATTACCAGCTAGATTAACCCCGGACAACCTGGATAAAATCTAGCCGGCGCCACTGAGCGTATAGTGGACGAATGTGGAATTACCGCTGTCTGTCGGACACCCTAGTGTGAATAGCGTCCGACATGACAGTACCCGCCTTCTACGAGGGACCCCAGGGCCCTCACGACTTATAGGACCCGGCTTGTCCGGATGGCGGCGGTGAAACATACTGACCAGCCGGTCCGCATGTATGTCCGAAGCTGGTACCCAAGACCTCTCCTCCGGCCCATAACCATGCCAGTGTACCAGGTACTGTAATGTGCGGTGCACTATACGAGAGTCAACCACCTTGGAGACTTCAAACTCCAAATTGCCATCCACCAAGACTGGAGGTGGCATCGGCGCCGCGTCCACGGAACCCACCACCTTCTTTAAAAGAGATCTGTGAAACACGTTGTGTATTTTATATACCGTAGGAAGCTCCAATCGGTAGGCTACCGGGTTAATGATGGCGGTGACCCTAAATGGACCAATAAACCTTGGACCCAATTTCAGGGATGGTACTTTGAGTTTTATGTTCTTTGTGGAAAACCACACCCAGTCACCCACACTCAGGTCCGGACCTGGCACACGTCTACTGTCAGCCACTCATTTGTACCTTGCACCCACGCTCAGCAAGCGGTTTCACTCTCCTCCAAACGGATGACAGTTGTGCTCCTAGCTGGTCCTCCTCCAGAACGCAGCAGAGCCACCCTGATGCAGAGTAAAAAATTGAGGATGGTGCCCGTAAACACAAAAGAATGGGGACTCCCCAGACGATTCCTGGCGGTGATTATTAATGGCAAACTCAGCCAAAGGAAGGAACGTTGACCACTCCTCCTGGTTGTCAGAAACAAAGCAGCGTAAGTACTGCTCCAAATTCTGGTTCATACGCTCGGTCTGACCATTTGACTGAGGATGAAACGCCGAAGAATGCGACAACTTGATCCCCAGCCGTGAGCAAAAAGCTTTCCAAAACTTTGCCACAAACTGAGTACCCCTATCAGACACTATGTCAGACGGGACCCCGTGAAGTCTGACCACCTCCTGCACAAAAACCTGAGCCAGAGTCTTCGCGTTAGGCAACGAAGGCAAGGACACAAAGTGCGACATCTTTGAGAACCGATCAACAACCACCAAGATGACCGTGTTCCCAGCTGAGGAGGGTAGGTCTGTAATAAAATCCATAGAGATCTCCGTCCATGGCCTACTGGGTACCCCTAGAGGATGTAATGAGCCAGCAGGACGGGAGCGAGGCGTCTTAGCCCTAGCACACGTGGTACATGCTGATACGTACGAGACCACGTCCTGTCGGATTTTGGGCCACCAAAACTGACGCGACACCATCTCCAAGGTACCCCTAACCCCTGGATGGCCAGCCAGAACAGCATCATGATGCTCACCCAACACCTTTAGGCGAAGATGGAGCCGTACAAATGATTTGTTAATGGGAAGCTCTGGTGGTACTTCCTCCTGAGCCTCGGCAATCTCAGCCTCAACCTCTGTCGTGAGAGCCGAGACCACTACACCCTTTTGGAGGATGGGTACCGGATCTTCCCGAGGTTCTCCCCCCGGAAAACACCTGGATAAAGCATCTGCCTTAGTGTTCTTAGACCCCGGACGGTACGTGACAAAAAAGTTAAATCGCTTGAAAAACAATGCCCAGCGAGCCTGCCTGGGGGACAGACGCTTGGCTGACTCTAAATAAAGCAGATTTTTATGGTCGGTGATAACTGTAACCTGGTGGGCCGACCCCTCCAAGAAGTGTCGCCATTCCTCAAAAGCCAACTTGATAGTCAACAACTCCCTGTTGCCGATATCGTAGTTACTGTCACGTCGCTGTCGTGTCCGCACTCCGCGCCCTGTCATACTTACCTGTCCTCGGCGTCCCGGCGCGTCTCCTCTGCTGCGTCTTCCTCTCAGCGCTCGCCGCCGCCCTCTGCTGTCCGTCGGGCGCACGCACATGCCAGGTTCTGCTCTGCGCGTGCGCACTACTAACTCACCTGCCAGCGCTGTCTTCTTCCTCTCTCTCACCCTGGAGGACTCTCACCCGGAAGTGCTGAATAGTACAGGTATATTAGTCAGGTTCGGTCCTTCCTTCCTTGCCTGGTGATCATTTGGTTCTGCGAATGCTCTTGGCCCCACGCTTGTCTAGTTCTGTTGTGCATAACCTCGCTTCGTTTTTGATTTCTTCCAGCTACCGTTCCTGTGTTTTCTGCAGTGCCGTATCTCTTCACCCTGCAGTCCCGGTACCTCTGCAGCCCTGAGTCTCACTCCTTCCGCGGCTCCGCAGTTTCTGTATCCTTGCAGCTTCGTACCGCAGCCCTCTCGGGATCCTGCAGCCCCTTTTTCTCTGCAGTCCAGGGTCTCAGTCTCCACGTGCCTCTGCGCTCTCAGTATCCTTTCAGCTCTGTGTCTCCGCCTATCAGTGTCTCCGCAGTCTCTGTGTCTCTGCAGTACTTAGTCTCTGCCCCTCTCGCCACTCTGGTGTCTCCTCCGTTTCCTCTGGTTCCCCGTTTCCATTTTTGTCTTCGTGTCTGTCTTGGTCCTCCAGCTTCCATGGCGATAGTCCTTCACGGGCCTGCCCCTAACGCTCCCTGTATAGGGGGCGGTCCATCTGGTCAGCTCGTCCGTGGAGGGATCGTCGTCACGGTCCAGAGGGACCACTAAATCCTTTCTCTTGCAGAATTGTCACAGTATCACCAGGCCATGGACCCCGCTGGTGTCGCCGCCACTCAAAAAGAATTACTTTTTTTGCGGGAGAATCAGACCAGAATCATGTCTTTCCTAAAGAACATGGAGTCCCGTCTCGCAACTTTACAGTCTTCAGACCCTGGTAATGCCTCTCAGTTGGCGGCTCTTCAGCAGGAGCTTGGCCAACAACGGGACACTCAGTCCCATATTTTGAACTAGATGGCCTCTATTGATAATAGGCTTCTCTCCCTCCAGACTGCCGCTTCCGCTCCTGCCCAGGCTTCTGATCCGCAGTCCTCGCCCCGTCTTGCCAGGCCGCCCCGATATGCTGGGGATCCTAAATTTTGTCACGGGTTTCTCAATCAGTGTCAATTACATTTCGAATTGTCCCCGCTATTATACCCTACCGACCGTGCTAAGGTAGCTTTTGTGGTCTCCCATTTGGAGGGCGAGGCTTTGACCTGGGTGAACCCTCTTTGGGAGCGAGATGATCCAGTGGTTACTCAACTTGCACTCTTTTTAGATACTTTTTGCAAGGTGTTTGATGAACCCGGTCGTCTGGTTTCGACTGCTGAGACTCTCTTCAACCTTCATCAGGGCACTCCGTAGCTCAGTATGCCATCCGTTTTCGGACACTGTCCTCTGATTTAGGTTGGAACAATGAGGCTTTGGTAGGAGCGTTCTGGCGAGGTTTGTCTTCCCGGATAAAGAATGAACTGGCGGGGTGTATTGCCAAGTTTTTAACACTAAGGTTCAGATACGGTTTAAAGAAGGCTACTACCTGCGATATAATGCAAATTTATTTCAAAATACAAAATTAAAGGAATAATATGATTGAATGGTATGATTATGTACACCTTTGTATATTTTAAGATACAAAGTACATACAGCATAAGGATTAAATTCATATAATGATTACGTACATATAAGGATTAAATACATATAATGATTAAGTACATATAAGGATTAAATACATATAATGATTAAGTACGTACACTCACATCATCCGTCACCAAGGAGCTTTTAAACATCATCCGTCTGGAAAATCAGAGAAGCAACACCAAGACAGAGAACCCCTGGAAAATTCACAACACTGCATGGGCGTCCCCAATTATGCAGGTATCACAACACTGTACATGTAAGTACAGGTACACCAGCTTATGCTTCTGTCTTAGTCACGTTTCTCTGGCCTTATATAGTGATTTGCACTATGTTTCATTTGGTTTCACCCTGCCCTTCAAGTGGCCAGCTTTCAAGATAGGATGAGACCAAGATAGTCATACATCAGACAATGGGCCATAAACCCATAGATACATAAAAGCCCACAAGGGTTAAGGTACCGTCACATTAAGCGACGCTGCAGCGATATCGACAACGATGCCGATCGCTGCAGCGTCGCTGTGTGGTCGCTGGAGAGCTGTCACACAGACAGCTCTCCAGCGACCAACGATGCCGAAGTCCCCGGGTAACCATCGGGTTACTAAGCGCAGGGCCGCGCTTAGTAACCCGATGTTTACCCTGGTTACCATTGTAAATGTAAAAAAAAAACAGTACATACTCACCTTCTGATGTCCGTCAGGTCCCTGGCCGTCTGCTTCCCGCACTGACTGTGAGCGCTGGACGGCCGTAAAGTAAAAGCAGAGCACAGCGGTGACGTCACCGCTGTGCTGTGCTTTACGGCCGGCCGGCGCTCACAGTCAGTCCTGCAACGTCACGGATCGCTATCGTTATCGTTGCAAAGTCGTTTAGTGTGAAGGTACCTTTAGATAAAACAACCACAGACAGAGGTTAAATAAACCTTAATGTTTTACAATACCAAACACACTTAAAACTGTTTGTAAACTCAAAGGTCTTCAGACAATAAATAAATAGCTCTCAAGATTGTGTCACAATGAGCATTGTCTGTCTGTAAATGTATGACAAGAAATGCTGCTCTGCAATGGTCTGTATGCGTTCAGTATATTTCAATATGGACTCAAAATAGCCATTTTTATATTCACATTACAATCCACCCTTGGCTATTTTGAGCCAAACATTTATACAAGGTACCAAATCCTCAGGGGATGGTTTTAGTGGATGATTGGCATAAGGATAATAATGGAAGTGTGCACTGTATACAACAGCACAAAGCAATGCATGCACAAATTATAGCAAGAGTACTATTATATGTTAAGTTTTAAGTCACATCTTCTTCTATGTCTTCATCTTGAGTTAGTACCCCCATCAGCTTTGTCCATAACTGAAAAGGGGTCCGTAATGCCACCAGACACGTTTCTAATATATTGGATTTACTTGGCTTAGCTGATGAACACTAGCCATTTTTATATGACAAAGACTACTGCAGTCTTTGTCATATAAAAATGGCTAGTGTTCATCAGCTGAGTCAAGTAAATCCATAGATTCTGTTTGGTCTTCATTAAGCTCCACTTTCCATAGTTGGACTCTTGGGTTTCTTTCTGAAGATCTCTTGAGTAGTGACCGAATTTGAAAGGACCATGGACTCGGTGGCTGCAACGATGCACCATTTCCAGATTTTGATCTAAAGGGAAAATATATATTATTCTCTGAGATAACACTTGTCTGTTGAGACGTGTTCCCACTTGTCTTGCCCGAGCTTCATAACTATCAGCATATTATTTGCTCCACGAGCAATTACTTCTGCAGGTTCTGGAGGACCTTTGTCCCCCAGATTTTTACACCATCGTTGGTAGGATGTAAGAATCCAAATCCTTTAGCAAATCTAACCTGATGGGCACGCCTCTGGTCTGTGCCCATTGCTAAGTAGCTTTTACTCCCAGGTGTCCATGTTTCTGGTGTGCCCACTGAGTCAATCCGAGCCGTCCCTCAGTGTTGTCAGTCTTTGAACTGGATTCAGAGACTGATATTTTGGAATGTTCATCTGCTACTGAGTTGAAAAGTCTTTCCAGTGTATCTGAAGCACAATAATCATCAACATTAAACACAGTCACTTTATTTCTTTGTACAATTACCCAGATATCTTGCCACAACTTTCCCCACACTACAGGATTGTTCCATTCAGTAGTAGTAGGCACAAGCACACGGGTCTCTAATAAATTCTGTAATTATAACCTTGCGCCAACTGAACTATTTTGGATTTACATAAATCAAACTGGCCTCCACCCTTGTATCTACCAAAGCTTTAACATGTTGGCTGTTTTTATTTTTCCCGTTAATCACTAAATCTACATGAGGGTGTCTATCCATTTGTGGGGCGTGGCCAGCTAGTGAATCGCTCTTATTTCCCCTCCCCATTGATCCTCCATTTCAGATGAAGGCATCGTGGTAGGAGATAATGACAGCCCCCTCGGTTGGGCTTTGAATTCCTGTATCAAGGATTTCACTTCAGCATAAAAATCCTCAATCCCCAGTGCTGTGGGCTTTGACGGAGACAAAAAGGGAGCGGGCCCTCTCTCTGGCCCCTGCTGTGGAGATTCAGAATCTTTCACTGTAATCTTTTTATTATGTGACACAGCTGACTTTTTATTAATTCCTCTCTTTTGATACAATTTCCACATCTCGTCAGTACCAATCCCATCTATTTCATCCCTGTGGATGCCATCCTTTATTAAGGCCCTAAACATATATTTCCGTGTAATACGGGTCCTAGGATTGTAATTACTTTTTACATCATCATGCTGCTCTTCAGAGGGAAAATTACCCTTTTGTTTGGGACCCCAATCTCCCAGATCCCTTAACTGTCGAATTGCCTCCAATGTACTGGTGATTGTTTTCCCAGTCTGATTTACCATTAGCGTCATCATGGTATGTTTTTAAGCTGCAGGGGCATTTCTAATGATACGATTTCTAATAGATACACTTACAGCAACTTGCATATAATCATCATAGGTGTTTGCTGAAATAGCATGTTTCATGACCTCCTCCTTCAACCTCTGAGCACAATCTTTTAACGTAAACCATGGTTTTTCAGTGGGCGGCCAGTCCGCCTCAGATGGGTATTTATGCTGCAATGCCATAGCCACAACATCAAGCATACTACACACCACATGTGGTCGCTGGATTATCAAAGTACGGAATGCCTCCTTCACTACAGGCTCATGACTGAGTTGGACAAATTTGTGGCCATCCACAGCGTCCACCTGTACTCCATGAGCCCCCATCTCCCATAATCTGAGTGCCCAAGCTACCAGGGATTCATTTGACTTTTGAGAAAAGCGATCATGAAGGTCATTAAGCTCCTGCTGACTGTAATCCTCTACTGCAGTCTCATTCCGTCTGCCTGTCGCTGTCTCTACAATCCGTCTCCGATATATAGGATGAGCTTTCACTGGGTTAAGAGGAGGATCAATTTCCCTCTTCCCATGGAAATGTTCATCCTCAGACTCGGGATCAGTGATGTTTTCAGAGTCAGTTGAATTCCACACATCACCATCCCACTGATCAGGGTTCCACTCTATTCCTGCTTTGGCTATGGCCAAAGCTCCTTTGTTTTTATTCACCTTCCCTCGCTTCTTTCTGTATTTATACTCTGCTACACGTACGGCAGCCTTTTCTGCAACATGCTGATACCCATCACATCTGTCCATTAATAACTTATTCTGGTATTGTGCTCTAACCAATGCATTCTGGGCCTCACAGAACTGTTTTTCCAATTTCTGGACTTTTGTTAACATACGTATTCTTTCCTCATGCTGTTTTCTATATGCAGACAACAATATCCATCCGCTCCTAGCAACAGCACCCAACTCTTTACCTTTCTCCACTTTCTGTAAGCAAGCAACAACATCAGCAGGTTCAGCATCCTTCAAACATTTGTCCCATGCTTCACCCAAACCAGCACTGTGCGACCACTTGGTTGCCAAAATATGATAAGGCGCCTGTTCCCAACCTGGAATAGTCAATAGACTCACTCACCGCCACCTTTTTCTTAAAGAGAGGCATGTTTTACACAATATAACACTATCACACAGAGTCCTGCTAATATTATAAACCTCTGAGCCTTCTGCGTATCCTGCCGACTACGCCAAATTATGTATTGCCAAGTTTTTAACACTAAGGTTCGGATACGGCTTTAAAGAAGGCTACTACTTGCGATATAACGCAATTTTATTTCAAAATACAAAATTAAAGGAATAATATGATTGAATAGTATCATTATGTACACCTTTGTATATTTTAAGATACAAAGTACATACAGTATAAGGATTAAATTCATATAATGATTATGTAGCTCCCCCACTGCCGCAGGGCCGAGGGGTACCCGGTACCGGGCCTCTGAGTCTCTGCTCTGGGGTTGTCACGGTGGCTAGGCCCCGGTCCGTGACCCTGCCTGGGGGCGTACAGTGATAGATATGATGTGGATGATGGTGGTGACGCTGCAGTAAATAACGAGGACACCAGGTTGCAGTCTCTTTACTTCTTTACTGAAGGTTTTAGAGACCTCAGTCCAGAGCGCTGTCCGCTGGGTTGTCAGAGACCGGCCGGTCCAAAGGCATATCAGGAGTTCTCTTAGCAGGTGGGAATCAGTGTCTACCTTCTAGCGCTGGGTGTTGTAGTCCTTCCCTGCTGAGCTCCCGGGATAGTCCTCACAACTAAATCTGTCTGTCTCTGATGTTCGTTCTCTCCGTCCCCCAGGTGATATGGTAGGTTGCACCCGTATGACGGGGTAGGCCTGGAGTTCTTCCGGGACCCTAGAGTCGCCCCTCTCCCACAGCTGCCTCCGATGTCTGCTTAGGTGATTTGTGTGAGACAGCCAACCTATAATTGGCTGCCCTGCCGTGGTTTGCAGTAGTACTTAGAGTCTCTTACTTGCTCGGCGTTCCGGCCACCGACTGTTTGCGCCTCAGAAGGATGTTGCCTCGGTCTAACAGCACGACTCCTTCTGGTCCTAATCCCTCTTTTCTGTATTCCCGTTGTTCACTGGTTAGTTCTGCTCTTAGGAGTCTGCCAGGATCCCATCCCTGACAGGTCCTCTCACCAGCTCTTCCCAGTTACTTTTCTCTGTCTTCCTGTCCAACCCCCAGTTTTACCAGAGTGTGAGGAGTGGCCTACTAGATAGGACCACCCCCCCTGGTGGCCGGAGTGTGAAGTGTAGTGAGGTGTTACCTGGTCAGAGAAAATCCTTTAGTGCAATCAGACGTACCATAGCTCCCCATAGTGGCGGAGCCACAGTACTGCAACGACCAGGACTCTGGGGCGCTGCACTCCCCCCCGGTTAAATCCAGTACTCCCGGACTGGGAAAACAAGAACAACAATACATGTTAACAGGAAACACACAAAATTTTGGAAATAGCATAACAATTAAACATAACAGTGCTTCCCTTTATGGGAGGTGAGGACTCTTGAACGTTGCAAAAGTTAGGTCATGCACAGTTTATGACTCTCAGTTCAATGGTTGAAACAGCGGGGACCCCGGGTAAACAAAGGGGTCCCCTTTTGAAAGTTTTTGAGCCATTCACCGTCCATTACTCTATTGTCCATTTTAAAACCTGTAACAAAAGATATGCACACAAACATTTTCAAGTAAATAGCAGCCCTCGCTAATACCTCCAAGTTTTGTAGCGGAGGGGAGTTTGATTTTGAGTGCTGCGTGTGGACCTTTGCAGCGCAGGGGTTGCTATTGGCCTAACAGGGCCCGCTATGCTTGCTACCGCTGGTGTAGTGCACTGTCTTCTAACTACACTTCTAGTGAGTCTGGGTAGCACTGGCAGGTTGGGGCTCTCTGAGCTGCTGCTATCAACAGTGGGTACAGCAGGTTCACCGATAGCAGAGGGAGGATTTGCCAGTTCAACGGTTGGCATGGCATTTTCAGGTAGGGCTTGTTGAGGTTGCGGGGCCGGATGATCTGGTACCACCATCACTTCTGGTGGGTCCGGCTGTTCAAACGTTAGAACAGGTACCACGATGGCCTGATTTATCTGAGTCCAGGACTGGGGAAAGTCACCAAGGACGGTATGGATCATCTTCTCCTTTCCCACCGGCGGGGAGATTCTTGGGGCCGTGTCCCTCTCTCTCAACTTATCGGGGCAGACCTTAAGGTGATCCCTGGATACCGCTGTCGAGGTCTCCCCTCTGTCCTTGCTGATGAGACAGACCTTTGTGTTGTCGAAGTCGGATGGCAGGATGGTATACGGTTCCGCTTCCCATTGGTCATCGAGCTTGTGTAATCTCCTCTTTCGTTTAAGTACTTGCTCACCAGGTGACAGGGGAATCGCAGGAGCGTGTTGGTTGTAGTCCCTTTCTTGTTTCTGCCTAGCCTGGGCGAGACTTCTTTCTACACACTCCTGTACTTCGCGGTACCTTCGCTGTCTCTCTGCATCCCAATCTGCATCCGGTGAGGTATCTTCGGGTACTAGGACCCCCATGTCCAGATCAACGGGTAACCGACTAGATCTTCCTCGCATCAGGTACGCTGGAGTACAGTTGGTGGAACTTACTGGGATGTGATTGTACATATCCACCAAGTCAGGCAACTTTATTGGCCACAGGTTCCGTTCCTCCACAGGCAAGGTCTTCAATAAATCGATTACCACTTGGTTCATCTTCTCACACATCCCGTTGGTTTGAGGATGGTACGGTGTGGTTCTGATCTTCTTACACCCGTACAGTTGACAGAATTCTTGGAACACTTCCGCTTCGAATGCAGGTCCCTGATCAGTCAGTACCTTCTCTGGGTAGCCATGGGGCCTACAAAAGTGCTGCTGGAAGGCCCTGGCGGCAGTCCTGGCCGTTAGATCCTTGACAGGTACAACCACCAAAAACCTGGAGTAGTGGTCCACGATGGTAAGGGCGTAGAAATAGCCCGACCGGCTAGGTGTCAGCTTCACATGATCCAACGCGACCAGTTCGAGCAGCCGTTTGGTGATGATAGGCCGCAGGGGAGCCCGTTGACTGTCACGGTCCTTCCTGCGCAGACCACATGGACCACACTCCCGACACCACTTCTTAATGGTTCTCTTCATGCCAATCCAATAGAACCTCCCTCGGAGGAGCCTTTCCAGCTTCCTCGATCCGAAGTGTCCGGCTCCATCATGGTAGGCTCCCAGAACCATGGGCGCATCTCGCCTTGGCACCACTATCTGCCACACCAATTCGTGAGTACGTGGGTCGATGCTCCTCCTGCACAACTTGCCATCATGGATAAACAGTTTGCTTCTCCCCTTCCACAGCTGTTGGGTCTCTTGTGGGTCATCTGGGCCAGGGTGCGACCCTGCCTGCGTCAAGAGCTCTTTCACCCGACGGACCGCGGGGTCACCATCCTGGGTTTCCGCCCACCCGTGATGGGGCAGGGGATTCAGCGTGTCATCCGGTTGGTTCTTGTGCCTGTTCTTCACATGATGAGAGCTCTGAGTGGCTTTGGGGCGAAGGAATGCAGGCAGCTCCACCTCTTCAAGTGCCTCCGGGTCTTCTCCCGCTTCTGGCAAATTGGGCATTCAGGACAAGGCATCGGCATTGGCATTCTCGTGTCCTGCCCGGTACTTGATGGTGTAATCGTAGTTGGACAGCCGGGCCATCCATCGCTGTTCCAAAGCCCAGAGTTTGGCAGTATCCAGATGCGTTAGCGGATTGTTGTCCGTGAAGATGGTGAATTTCGCGGAGGCCAGGTAGTGTTTGAAACTCTCTGTCACTGCCCAGACAACGGCAAGGAATTCCAGCTTAAAGGAACTGTAGTTGTCAGGGTTCCTTTCCGTGGGATGGAGTTTCCTGCTGGCGTAAGCGATCACCCTTTCTTTGCCTTTCTGGACCTGAGACAGCACGGCTCCTAATCTCACATTACTGGCATCTGTGTACAGCACAAACGGTTGGTCGTATTCGGGGTAAGCCAGTACCTCTTCTCCCGTCAGTGCCGACTTCAAACAGGTGAAGGATTCCTCCAGCTCCTTGTTCCAATCAAAGGGGGTGTTTCTCCCCTTGGTCTTCTTTGGTTGGCCCACCAACAGGTTTTGCAAGGGTGCGGCCTTCTTGGTGAAGTCCTTAATGAACCTTCGGTAATAGCCTACCAGCCCGAGGAACTGCCGGACTTCGTGGAGGTCACTGGGCTTTGGCCAGTCCTTGATCACTGTGACCTTGTCGGGGTCTGGGGCCACTCCTTCAGCGCTCACCACATGGCCCAGGTACTGCACTTTAGGTTTCAGCAGATGACACTTGGACGGTTTCACCTTTAAGCCGAAGTTGGACAGGGCTTCAAACACCTCGGCCAGGTGCTTCAGATGGTTTTCGTAGGTCTTAGAGAAGACAATGACATCATCCAAATACAGCAGCACAGTTTCAAAGTTCATGTGTCCTAGGCAGCACTCCATCATCCTCTGGAACGTCCCGGGAGCATTGCACAATCCGAAGGGCATGTAGTTGAACTCGCAGAGACCCATTGGTGTCGTGAAGGCCGTCTTCTCTTTGTCCACCTCTGCTACAGGAACCTGCCAGTACCCACTGGTGAGGTCTAAGGTAGAGAAGTAGTTAGCAGATTTTAAGGCAGCCAGAGACTCCTCTATCCTGGGCAGTGGATATGCGTCCTTATGTGTAATGCTATTCAACTGCCTGTAATCAACACACATCCTCATGGTACCATCCTTCTTTTTAACAAGGACTAACGGAGCTGCCCAGGGGCTACAGCTGTCTCTCACCACCCCAGCCTCCTTCATTTCCCGCAGCATGTCCTTGGCACACTGGTAATGAGCTGGGGGTACAGGGCGATATCTCTCTTTTATGGGTCGGTTATCTCCCGTGGGGATGTGATGTTGGATCCCTTTCACCTGCCCAAAATCTAAGGGGTGTTTGCTGAATACCTGCTCGTACTCGTGTACCACCCTGTAGGCCCCCTGTTTTTGATGGGATGGGGTAGAGTCAGTGCCCACATGCAATTCCCGACACCAGTCTTTCGAGTGCTCTGCAGAACCTTTGTTCTCCGCCACATTTGACGGGACCAAGGGTTCAGGTGTCTGTATCACACTATTATTGACAGTGAACAGTTTGGCGAGCGTGGTATACTTGGTGAGGTGAATCTCTTCCTCCCCACAATTGAGGACACGTACGAGCACTCTCCCCTGGCGGACGTCGACCACCCCCCGGGCTGTCAGAACAGTAGGCCTATTGTCTGAATATACGGATTCTACCAAGGCCTGGTAGTCCTTACCCCTGAGGCCTATGGCTGCCCGACACCATATTAACATCTCACTCCTAGGGGGTATCGCGATGGGATTTGAATCACTCACAGTGACACAACCAATCTCACCACCAGTCAGCTCTACCTGCTGTCTCTGCATCAGAGCTCTGATTTCCTTCTGCAGGGCCCGTTGCTCGCTGTGGCCAGCGGTTTCTGCCACCTGTTGCAACAAAACAATAACTTCTGCAAGACAATTTTCTATAACATTAGTACCAAGAGTCATCATGGGATTACATTCTCGACGATCAATATCAACAATCACAATCCCTTGGGCTTTCAGTTCCACCCGCCCCACCTTGATGGTGACCTCCTTATACCCCACTTGTGGTAACGGCTGACCATTACTGGCTATTATGGTGAAATCATCGTCAGGGCCACGAGTAATATCAGCGTCCTCCCAATACCGTTTATAAAGCACGTAAGGTATAGTTGTCACCTGAGAACCGGTGTCCAGCAAAGCGTTCAAGGGGATTCCATCAACCACTACAGGGAGAACTGGTCGTCCTCCAATATACTTGGTTCTCCAATGCTGCGGGCCTGACCGTCCTACTCCTGGGGGTTGGCCCTTTGCCCCAGGGGTTGCTCGTTTAAAGGACAGTACCTTGCAAGGTGGCCCACCTGGTGACATCGGCGGCAGATGGGTCGTCCGTCCTGATGGAAGCGATCGCTGTCCCGGCCTCTGGTCGGTGGGGTCCTCTTCTGTCGCGTCCAGGGGACATCTTCTGGTCCGGAGGCTAGCTGGATCTTTTCCTTGGGGGCCTCCTGTAGGGACTGCACCGTCCGGGCTAGGGCAGCAATGCTCTTGGTCAGCTCCTGCATCTGAAGACGGAGTCCTGCAGGGGAGTCGTCCTTGAAGCTCTGGGCGTCGGCCTCCGCGGAAACTGGGGTATCCGATGCCACCTCCTGGTGGTATGTGAGAGCGGGGCGCCTGGGTGGTATTACGCGGCTGGGCTGTCGCTCCTGCAATGCCTGGATAGCCTTATCTTTGAATTGCGCAAAAGTCAAGTCTGGATTTTGCATGGCCAGGAAGTGCAATTGGCCCCGCTGGTGACTGCACAGAAGCCCCTCAATGAACCGCTCCTTCAGAAGTTTTTCCTCATCTTGCATGCTGCCGGGGTCACTCTGCTTAATGGCCCGCATCGCCTCTTGGAGATTAAGGGCATAGTCCCGTAAGCTATCCTGCGGCCTTTGTTTGCATCCATAGAAAGTCCGTTTAATTTCTGTAGCAGTGCGAGTATCGAAGGTGGCTTTAAGCTTTGCAAAAATCTGCTGTGCAGTTCCCTTATCCTCGGCGGGCCAGGACTTCAATTCTCTCAGAGCCGCCCCAAAGAGTTGGCCGGTTATCATATGAACCTTCTGAGGCTCTGTCAGGGGATAGAACTCGAGCAGGCTGCAGAGCCCCTCTTTAAAGTCAGTGAATGTATGCGACTCCCCCGAGTATCGTGGGAGCCAGGTCGCTCCGGGCAGGTACGGCATGGAGAAGGGCATTATGGCTTTTGTGTTAGCGGCAGTGTCCGACTGGCTGAGGGGGACAGCGGGTTCTGCGGCAACTGGTGGTGGCATTAGGGCCGCGGCTTCACTCGCTGCGGGGACCGGAGCTGCCCCTGCGTCCGCGGCTGCGGCCGCCACCTCCTCTCCTCCCGACTCGGACATGGCTGTCCCTTCCTCCCACTAACCTGCTGAAGGTCGGAGTTCCTCTTCCGGGATCGGCGCCTTACTGCGCTTTCCGTTCCGCGCTTCTTTTGGCTGGTTCCGCCCACGAAGCTAAGGCTCCTCCCTCCGTGCGCGGCAATGGCGAATTTTTGGCGGTAAATGGCAATACACAGTCCAAGCACAATAAATCACAGTTCCAAGGCACACATGACCTGATTCTTCAGGCTTAAGTAGATCCTGTTCGTGACACCAAGTTGTAGCGCCCCCACTGCCGCAGGGCCGAGGGGTACCCGGTACCGGGCCTCTGAGTCTCTGCTCTGGGGTTGTCACGGTGGCTAGGCCCCGGTCCGTGACCCTGCCTGGGGGCGTACAGTGATAGATATGATGTGGATGATGGTGGTGACGCTGTAGTAAATAACGAGGACACCAGGTTGCAGTCTCTTTACTTCTTTACTGAAGGTTTTAGAGACCTCAGTCCAGAGCGCTGTCCGCTGGGTTGTCAGAGACCGGCCGGTCCAAAGGCATATCAGGAGTTCTCTTAGCAGGTGGGAATCAGTGTCTACCTTCTAGCGCTGGGTGTTGTAGTTCTTCCCTGCTGAGCTCCCGGGATAGTCCTCACAACTGATTCTGCCTGTCTCTGATGTTCGTTCTCTCCGTCCCCCAGGTGATATGGTAGGAGGCACCCATATGACGGGGTAGGCCTGGAGTTCTTCCGGGACCCTAGAGTCGCCCCTCTCCCACAGCTGCCTCCGATGTCTGCTTAGTAGTGTTGAGCATTCCGATACTGCAAGTATCGGGTATCGGCCGATACTTGCTGTATCGGAATTCCGATACCGAGATCCGATATTTTTGTGATATCGGGTATCGGTATCGAAACAACATTAATGTAAAAATGTGTAAAAGAGAGAATTAAAATAAAAAATATTGCTATACTCACCTCTCCGACGCAGCCTGCACCTTACCGAGGGAAGCGGCAGCGTTCTTTGTTTAAAATTCGCGCTTTTCTTTCCTTTACGTGAGTCCCGGCTTGTGATTGGTTGCGTGCCGCCCATGTGACCGGCACGCAACCAATCACAGCAAGCCGTGACGTAATTTCAGGTCCTTCAGGATTTTAAAATTACGTTCCGGCGTTGTGATTGGTTGCGTCGCAGTCACATGGGAGACGCAACCAATCACAGCAAGCCGTGACGTAATTTCAGGTCCTTAAGGATTTTAAAATTACGTCCCGGCTTTGTGATTGGTTGCGTCGCAGTCACATGGGACACGCAACCAATCACAAGCCGTGACGTCACGGGAGGCTGGACACGCGCGCATTTTAAAATGGGCACGTGTCCAGCCTCCCGTGACATCCCGGCTTGTGATTGGTTGCGCCGCGATCAACCAATCACAAGCCGGGAGGCTGGACACGCGCCCATTTTAAAATTTTAAAATGCGCGCGTGTCCAGCCTCCCGGCTTGTGATTGGTTGACCGCGGCGCAACCAATCACAAGCCGGGACGTCACGGGAGGCTGGACACGCGCCCATTTTAAAAAGCGCGCGTGTCCAGCCTCCCGTGACGTCCCGGCTTGTGATTGGTCCGCGTCCCGGCAACATGGCCGCCATTAACCAATCACAGCAAGCCGTGACGTAATTTCGTCACGGCTTGCTGTGATTGGTCCGCGTCCCGGCAACATGGCCGCCCTGACCAATCACAAGCCGGGACTTCACGTAACCAAGTAAAAGCGCAAATTTTAAACAAACAACGCTGCCGGTTCCCTCGCTGAGGTCCAGGCTGCGTCGGACAGGTGAGTATAGCGATATTTTTTATTTTAATTCTTTCTTTTACACATTTATATGGATCCCAGGGCCTGAAGGAGAGTTTCCTCTCCTTCAGACCCTGGGAACCATCAGGAATACCGTCCGATACTTGAGTCCCATTGACTTGTATTGGTATCGGGTATCGGTATCGGATTGGATCCGATACTTTGCCGGTATCGGCCGATACTTTCCGATACCGATACTTTCAAGTATCGGACGGTATCGCTCAACACTACTGCTTAGGTGATTTGTGTGAGACAGCCAACCTATAATTGGCTGCCCTGCCGTGGTTTGCAGTAGTACTTAGAGTCTCTTACTTGCTCGGCGTTCCGGCCACCGACTGTTTGCGCCTCAGAAGGATGTTGCCTCGGTCTAACAGCACGACTCCTTCTGGTCCTAATCCCTCTTTTCTGTATTCCCGTTGTTCACTGGTTAGTTCTGCTCTTAGGAGTCTGCCAGGATCCCATCCCTGACAGGTCCTCTCACCAGCTCTTCCCAGTTACTTTTCTCTGTCTTCCTGTCCAACCCCCAGTTTTACCAGAGTGTGAGGAGTGGCCTACTAGATAGCACCCCCCCTGGTGGCCGGAGTGTGAAGTGTAGTGAGGTGTTACCTGGTCAGAGAAACTCCTTTAGTGCAATCAGACCATAGCTCCCCATAGTGGCGGAGCCACAGTACTGCAACGACCAGGACTCTGGGGTGCTGCACTTACGTACTGTAAAGCTGCAGTAGCTTCATACGCAGTGAAGAAGCAGTGACCCACAAATTCAAACACAAAAGTCTCTTTTATTGTGTTACTTCACACAGTCAATATAGTAAACGGCTTTTTCATACAGTCCATTAATAATGCATGGCTATATGACGCAGTCAATACACAGGCCGAACTTCCCTCTGTCCAGTTTCCCTGGGTGACCGCATGCCGGTAACAAGTCTCTGTACTCACTCAGCGCACTGCACTCTATCCTCTGAAGTGCAGCCGGGTACACATAAGACAGCCCAAGACGCAGGGTGTCAGTCCTCGGTACTCACTCAGCGCACTGCACTCTTTATCCTTTGGAGTGCAGCCGGGTACACATAAATGCATATAACTTCAGTGATCAGTTTACACCAGTTCAATGCAATACATTTCACATGGCTTTAGATTTGTGGTCCTTAAACAGGCCAGACTTCCCTTGTCCAGTTTCCCTGGGCGACCGCACGCCATCTCAGTCTCTATACGTCTCCATATACACAGCCTCATATGTTGCAGACACTACTCACGCCAGCCCTCCTCTGACTAGTTCTCGTGGGTGTCCTGCATCGCTGTATCACAGTCTCTTACAGACTCTTTACTCACACAGTCGTACACAGTTCAGAATATCCTCCGGATAGCAGCCGGGCACCATATCGACCTGTTTGCAATCGTTGCACATGCTAGTCCTCTTTCGGGCACAGGACATCCACCTCCGGGCACAGAACATCCACCTCCGGGCACAGGACTGTCCACATCCGACTCCTACGGGCACAGGACAACCACCTCCGGGCACAGGACTGTCCACCTCCGGGCACAGGACTGTCCACCTCCGAGACCAGTACCATGGATGACTTGCATCTCTGTGTACGCTGCGGGTGCCAGGCTATTCAGCTGCCCTGGGTGCTGGCTCTGCTGGCCTCCATGCACTCTGCAGACCAGCACACACCAGACTGACACTAATGTGCACCTCGCACACCTGGCCTCACCTGGCCAGACACCTGACACGGCCTGACACACCCAAACCCCTTACTGCAGGGCTTTTAAACACACACAAACCTGTGGCCTTCAGCCACCTGGAAAACCCGGGCCGGAAATCCGTGACTCTCATGCACACCTATGGATCTCATCCGTCTGCATGCACCTTCTGGGGAGAACAAACAGCACCCCCTAGCTGTATCAGAGGCCACAGCCTCACAGTACATATAAGGATTAAATACATATAATGATTAAGTACATATAAGGACTAAATACATATAATGAATAAGTACATATAAGGATTAAATACATATAATGATTAAGTACATATACTCACATCATCCGTCACCAAGGAGCTTTTAAACATCATCCGTCTGGAAAATCAGAGAAGCAACACCAAGACAGAGAACCCCTGGAAAATTCACAACACTGCATGGGCGTCCCCAATTATGCAGGTATCAGAACACTGTACATGTAAGTACAGGTACACCAGCTTATGCTTCTGTCTAAAGGTACCTTCACACTAAGCGACTTTGCAGCGAGAACGTCGACGATCCGTGACGTTGCAGCGTCCTGGATAGCGATCTCGTTGTGTTTGACACGCAGCAGCGATCTGGATCCCGCTGTGATATCGCTGGTCGGAGCTAGAAGTCCAGAACTTTATTTTGTCGCTGATCACCCGCTGTCATCGCTGGATCGGTGTGTGTGACACCGATCCAGCGATGTGTTCACTTGTAACCAGGGTAAATATCGGGTTACTAAGCATAGGGCCACGCTTAGTAACCCGATATTTACCCTCGTTACCATTGTAAAAGTAAAAAAAAACAATACATACTCACCTTCTGATGTCTGTCACGTCCCCCGCCGGCGGCTTCCCTGCAATGAATGTGTCAGTCAGTCAGTGCAGGAAGTTCTCGGCAGCAGCGCGTAACCCTGTGGACGCCGGGGGACGTGACAGACATCAGAAGGTGAGTATATAGTGGTTTTTTTTACTTTTACAATGGTAACCAGGGTAAATATCGGGTTACTAAGCGAGGCCCTGCACTTAGTAACCCGATGTTTACCCTGGTTACCCGGGTGCTGCAGGGGGACTTCGGCATCGTAGAAGACAGTTTCAACGATGGCGAAGTCGTTCCCCTCATCGTTGGTCGCTGGAGAGAGCTGTCTGTGTGACAGCTCCCCAGCGACCACACAACGACTTACCATTACCAACGATCGCATCGCTGGTCGTGATCGTTGGTAAGTCGATTAGTGTAACGGTACCTTTAGTCACGTTTCTCTGGCCTTATATAGTGATTTGCACTATGTTTCATTTGGTTTCACCCTGCCCTTCAAGTGGCCAGCTTTCAAGATAAGATGAGACCAAGATATCAGTCATACATCAGACAATGGGCCATAAACCCATAGATACATAAAAGCCCACAAGGGTTAGATAAAACAACCACAGACAATGGGTTAAATAAACCTTAATGTTTTACAATACCAAACACACTTAAAACTGTTTGTAAACTCAAAGGTCTTCAGACAATAAATAGCTCTCCAGATTGTGTCACAATGAGCATTGTCTGTCTGTAAATGTATGACAAGAAATGCTGCTCTGCAATGGTCTGTATGCGTTCAGTATATTTCAATATGGACTCAAAATAGCCATTTTTATATTCACATTACACGGGGCGTGACACACCTACTTCCCTGGACGATCTTATTTTTTTTGCGACTCGCATAGATTTGCGCTTTCAGGAGCGTTCTCGTGAAGTTGTCAGAGAAAGGAGACCACTTCGTTTGTCCTCAGCTACACGAGGTGATTCTTTCTCCCAAACCACTTCTGTTTCTTCCTCTTCTTCTCCTGAGCCTATGCAGGTAGATCGCCTCAAGCCTCCTGAACAGTGTCGTAAGGAGAGACTCGCACAGGGACTATGTTTTTATTGTGGCAGTGCTACTCATCTTCTGCGTTCCTGTCCCCTGAGGCTGGGAAACGCCTCTGCCTAGGACAGGTAAGAGAGGCCTCCCTAGGTACCTATGATTCCTCTCCACCTCTGATTTTGTCAGTCCTATTGCATTTAGGTTCCAGTCGTTTTTCTTTGGAGGCTTACGTAGATTCTGGTGCCGCTGGAAACTTTGTTCAACTTGGGCTTGTAGAAAGACTTGGGATACCTGTCAGATCCTTGGAGGTTCCTAGGCAAATAGCTCCTGTAGATGGTCAGCCTTTGCGGGAGACCGTTAGCTTGGTCACCGAGGAGGTTGAGATTCAAATAGGAGCTTTACATCGTGAGAAGTTGGCTTTTTATGTTCTGCCGTCCCTATCTCATGCGTTCCTCTTGGGACTTCCCTGGCTAAGAATTCATGAACCTACTCTGAACTGGCGTACTGGGGACGTTCTTTGCTGGGGTCAATCCTGTCAGAATAGATGCCTGCTTCCGGTCAAGCTTGTTTGTCTTCCTCCGACTGCTCCTGAACTAGCAAATCTACCCTCAGTTTATTCCTCTTTTTCAGACGTCTTTAACAAGAAAGAAGCAGAGGTCCTACCACCGCATCGCCCATATGATTGTCCGATAGATCTTGTTCCTGGTTCTACTCCTCCCAGAGGTCGTATTTATCCTCTGTCTCCCTCCGAGACTCAAGCTATGTCTGAATATGTTCAAGAGAACCTGGCCAGAGGCTTTATTCGGAAGTCTTCTTCACCAGCTGGTGCAGGCTTTTTCTTCGTTAAGAATAAGGATGGTTCCCTTCGTCCATGCATAGACTACCGCGGTCTCAATAATATCATGATTAAGAACAAGTATCCTCTTCCTCTTATCCCGGAACTTTTCGATCGCTTACGAGGAGCTCGAATCTTCACTAAATTAGACCTCAGAGGGGCCTATAACTTGGTTCGAATTCGCTCGGGAGACGAATGGAAGACTGCCTTTAACACCCGTGACGGTCACTATGAGTATTTGGTGATGCCTTTTGGCTTATGCAATGCTCCCGCAGTCTTCCAAGAATTGGTGAATGATATTTTTCGGGATCTTCTTTACACCTGTGTTGTGGTGTATTTGGACGATATCCTCGTGTTTTCTCCAGATCTGCTTTCCCACAGAAGGGATGTTCTGCAAGTTCTTCAACGTTTAAGGGAGAATCATCTGTATTCTAAACTGGAGAAATGTGCCTTTGAACAGTCGTCCCTGCCGTTCCTGGGATTCATCATCTCCGATTCTGGCCTGCGGATGGATCCGGATAAAGTTTCTGCCGTAATCAACTAGCCACGTCCAATTGGAGTAAAGGCGATTCAACGTTTTCTCGGTTTCGCGAACTATTATCGGCAGTTTATCCCTCACTTTTCATCCTTATCTGCTCCCATCTCCTCTCTGACTAGAAAAGGTGCCAATCCTCAACAGTGGCCAACACAGGCTGAAAAGTCCTTCCTGTCTCTCAAAGAAGCTTTTGCCTCCGCGCCTATACTTCAACGTCCTGAGGCAAATAGACCCTTCTTCCTAGAGGTGGATGCCTCTGCTATTGGAGCCGGAGCTGTTCTCTCTCAGAAGTCATCTTCTGGTCGCCTCATGCCTTGTGGTTTCTTCTCCAAGATCTTTTCATCCTCTGAAAGAAATTATTCCATTGGTGACAGAGAACTTTTGGCCATCAAATTGGCTCTGGAGGAGTGGAGATATCTGTTGGAGGGAGCTTTACATCCTTTTGCAATCTATACTGATCATAAGAATTTGTCTTATATTCGCTCTGCACACCGACTGAATCCTCGGCAGGCCAGGTGGGCCTTGTTCTTCGCCCGATTTGATTTTGAGCTTCGTTTTCTGCCTGGAGACAAGAACTTCAAGGCCGACGCGCTATCCAGATCCTTCTTGTCGGTGGATTCTGAGGACGAGTCAACGCACATCATTGATCCAACAACAGTAATCACGGTAGCTCCGGTCTCCTTTACCTCTTTACCTCCGGGTAAGACTTTTGTTTCTGAAGGGAAAAGGAAACGCGTTCTACTCTGGGGACATGCCTCCAAGGTGGCTGGTCATGTCGGTTTCAAGAAGACTCTCAATCTCATAGCTCGCTACTATTGGTGGTCTACCCTTTCAAAAGACGTCCGAGCTTTTGTTGACTCCTGTCCATCCTGTGCTAAGAACAAGGTTTCTAGGCAGTTACCTTCCGGGCTCCTGCATCCTCTTCCAGTGCCTACCACTCCGTGGCAACATATTGCAATGGATTTTATCACCGATCTGCCTCGTTCTTCTGGTTGCACCATCATCCTTGTGGTCGTGGACCGTTTTTCTAAAATGGCCCATTTCATTGCTCTTCCTGCTTTACCCTTGGCTCCTGAATTGGCTAAGATTTTTGTCCACCATATTTTTCATATTCATGGTCTGCCTCAGTATATTGTTTACGATCGAGGAGTTCAGTTCACCGCTCGATTCTGGAGATCTCTCTGCAAATCGATGAACATCTCACTGGACTTTTCTTCGGCCTATCATCCGCAGACCAACGGCCAAGTGGAGCGCACCAATCAGATTTTGGTGACTTATCTCCGTCATTTCTCCAATGCCCATCAGAATGATTGGTCTGATTTACTACCATGGGACGAATTTGCTTATAATAACCATACCAGCGAAGCTTCTACCAAATCTCCATTTTTTTATCGTCTATGGACAACATCCTGGCCTTCCTCTACCGGTTCCTCCTGCCTCTACTGTACCAGCAGCAGATCTTCTGTCTAGAGAATTTTCCAGGGTCTGGCAGGAGACCAAGTCTGCCCTCGAACTAGCTCAGTTTCGGATGAAGAGGCACGCCGACAAAAAACATCTCGATTCTCAAGTATTCCAACCTGGGGACAAAGTCTGGCTTTCTTCTAGGTTTATTCGCCTCAAAATCCCTTCGCATAAGCTGGGTCCCCGCTACATCGGTCCTTTTGAGGTTCTGGCTCGTATTAATGATGTTTCTTACAAGCTTAAGTTACCTGCCTCTCTGCGTATTTCCAATTCCTTTCATGTGTCTCTCCTTAAACCAGTAGTTTTTAATCAGTTTCATGCCCCAACCCTTTCTTCCCCTCCATCTGTTTCTACGGACGATGTTTTTGAGATTAAGGACATTTTGGCCATGAAGAAACTTAGAGGTAGAACTTTGTTTTTGGTCGACTGGAAGGGTTTTGGTCCTGAGGAGAGGTCCTGGGAGCCCAGAGAGTACATTCAGGCTCCGCGTATTTTAGCTAGGTTCTTTTCCAGTTTAAAGAGTAAGGGGAGACGTAAAGACGGGGGTACTGTCACGTCGCTGTCGTGTCCGCACTCCGCACCCTGTCATACTTACCTGTCCTCGGCGTCCCGGCGCATCTCCTCTGCTGCGTCTTCCTCTCAGCGCTCGCCGCCGCCCTCTGCTGTCCGTCGGGCGCACGCGCATGCCAGGTTCTGCTCTGCGCGTGCGCACTACTAACTCACCTGCCAGCGCTGTCTTCTTCCTCTCTCTCACCCTGGAGGACTCTCACCCGGAAGTGCTGCATAGTACAGCTATATTAGTCAGGTTCCGTCCTTCCTTCCTTGCCTGGTGATCATTTGGTTCTGCGAATGCTCTTGGCCCCACGCTTGTCTAGTGTTCTGTTGTGCTTAACCTCACTTCGTTTTTGATTTCTTCCAGCTTCCGTTCCTGTGTTTTCTGCAGTGCCGTATCTCCTCTTCACCCTGCAGTCCCGGCACCTCTGCAGCCCTGAGTCTCACTCCTTCCGTGGCTCCGCAGTTTCTGTATCCTTGCAGCTTCGTACCGCAGGCCTCTCGGGATCCTGCAGCCCCTTTTTCTCTGCAGTCCAGGGTCTCAGTCTTCACGTGCCTCTGCGCTCTCAGTATCCTTTCAGCTCTGTGTCTCCGCCTATCAGTGTCTCCGAAGTCTCTGTGTCTCTGCAGTACTTAGTCTCTGCCCCTCTCGCCACTCTGGTGTCTCCTCCATTTCCTCTGGTTCCCCGTTTCCATTTTTGTCTTCGTGTCTGTCTTGGTCCTCCAGCTTCCGTGGCGATAGTCCTTCACGGGCCTGCCCCTAACGCTCCCTGTATAGGGGGCGGTCCATCTGGTCAGCTCGTCCGTGGAGGGATCGTCGTCACGGTCCAGAGGGTCCACTAAATCCTTTCTCTTGCAGAATTGTCTGTCATGATCTCCATGGCCAGAGAACTAGCATAAGCCTCAATAGGAACAAGCTCTTGGAAGATGTAACTGTACTGACCATGAACTAAACCTACCGCATCATCTAGAAGTAGCCAGGTAGCATGTCCTACTTTTTCTCCCTATATGCCCAGCGCCGGCCGGAGAACTAAATAATGCTAGCAGAGGGAAATATAAGACCTGACTCACCTCTAGAGAAATGCCCAATAAAGGAGACAGAAGCCCCCCACATATATTGGCGGTGATATGAGATGAAACAACAAACGCAGCAGGAAAATAGTTTTAGCAAATTTGAGGTCCGCTTTCTAGATAGCAGAAGACAGAAAGCATACTTTCATGGTCAGTAGAAAACCCTAACAAAACACATCCAGAAATTACTTTAGGACTCTGGCATTAACTCATAATACCAGAGTGGCAATTCCTGATCAACAAGAGCTTTCCAGACACAGTAACGAAACTGCAGCTGTGAACTGGAACCAAAATACAAAAACAAAACATGGACGAATGTCCAACTTATCTAGTAGATGTCTGGGAGCAGGAACAAGCACAGAGAGGCTTCTGATAACATTGTTGACCGGCAAGCATCTAACAAAGAAGCCAGGTTATATAGCGACACCCAGATCTAATCAGAACAGGTGAACAGGGAAGATGATGTCACAAGTTCAATTCCACCAGTAGCCACCGGGGGAGCCCAGAATCCAAATTCACAACAGTACCCCCCCCTCAAGGAGGGGGCACCGAACCCTCACCAGAACCACCAGGGCGATCAGGATGGGCCCTATGAAAGGCACGAACCAGATCAGGGGCATGAACATCAGATGCAGTGACCCAAGAATTATCCTCCTGGCCGTATCCCTTCCACTTGACCAGATACTGGAGTCTCCGTCTGGAAACACGGGAGTCTAGGATTTTTTCCACAACGTACTCCAACTCACCCTCAACCAACACCGGAGCAGGAGGCTCAACGGAAGGCACAACCGGTGCCTCATACCTGCGCAATAACGACCGATGAAAAACGTTATGAATAGAAAAGGATGCAGGGAGGTCCAAACGGAAGGAAACAGGGTTAAGAATCTCCAATATTTTATACGGACCGATGAACCGAGGCTTAAACTTAGGAGATGAGACCCTC
This sequence comes from Ranitomeya variabilis, assembly GCF_051348905.1. NCBI lineage: Eukaryota > Metazoa > Chordata > Amphibia > Anura > Dendrobatidae > Ranitomeya > Ranitomeya variabilis. The sequence continues at coordinate 256,310,034 of NC_135232.1, forward strand.
ATAGGGACAAAACGAGAAGACAACCACACCAAATCTCCAACACAAAGCCGAGGACCAACACGACGGTGACGGTTGGCAAAAAGCTGAGTCTTCTCCTGGGACAACTTTAAATTGTCCATCACCTGCCCCCAGATATGATGCAATCTCTCCACCACCGCATCCACTCCAGGACAATCCGAGGATTCCATCTGACCGGAGGAAAATCGAGGGTGGAACCCCGAATTACAGAAAAACGGGGACACCAAAGTGGCAGAGCTGGCCCGATTATTGAGGGCGAACTCCGCCAATGGCAAAAAAGCAACCCAATCATCCTGGTCAGCAGACACAAAACACCTCAGATATGTCTCCAGGGTCTGATTAGTCCGCTCGGTCTGGCCATTAGTCTGAGGGTGAAAAGCAGACGAAAAAGACAAATCTATGCCCATCCTAGCACAGAATGCCCGCCAAAATCTAGACACAAATTGGGTTCCTCTGTCAGAAACGATATTCTCAGGAATACCATGCAAACGAACAACATTTTGAAAAAACAGGGGCACCAACTCGGAAGAAGAAGGCAATTTGGGCAGGGGAACCAAATGGACCATCTTAGAAAAACGGTCACACACCACCCAGACGACAGACATCTTCTGAGAAACAGGCAGATCTGAAATAAAATCCATCGAGATGTGTGTCCAAGGCCTCTTAGGAATAGGCAAGGGCAACAATAATCCACTAGCCCGAGAACAACAAGGCTTGGCCCGAGCACAAACGTCACAAGACTGCACAAAGCCTCGCACATCTCGTGACAGGGAAGGCCACCAGAAGGATCTTGCCACCAAATCCCTGGTACCAAAAATTCCAGGATGACCTGCCAATGCAGAAGAATGTACCTCAGAGATGACTCTACTGGTCCAATCATCAGGAACAAACAACCTATCAGGCGGACAACGATCCGGTCTATCCGCCTGAAACTCCTGCAAGGCCCGCCGCAGGTCTGGAGAAACGGCTGACAAGATAACTCCCTCCTTAAGAATACCTGTGGGGTCAGAGTTGCCGGGTGAATCAGGCTCAAAACTCCTAGAAAGGGCATCCGCCTTAACATTCTTAGAACCCGGTAGGTACGATACCACAAAATTAAACCGAGAGAAAAACAACGACCAGCGCGCCTGTCTAGGATTCAGGCGCCTGGCGGTCTCAAGATAGATCAAATTTTTGTGGTCAGTCAATACCACCACCTGATGTCTGGCCCCCTCGAGCCAATGGCGCCACTCCTCAAACGCCCACTTCATGGCCAAAAGCTCCCGATTCCCAACATCATAATTCCGCTCAGCGGGCGAAAATTTACGGGAAAAGAAGGCACAAGGCCTCATCACGGCGCAGTCAGAACTTTTCTGCGACAACACTGCCCCAGCTCCGATCTCAGAAGCGTCGACCTCAACCTGAAAAGGAAGAGTCACATCAGGCTGACGCAACACAGGGGCAGAAGAAAAACGGCGCTTAAGCTCCTGAAAGGCCTCCACAGCATCAGGGGACCAATTAGCAACATCAGCACCCTGTCTAGTCAAATCGGTCAATGGCTTAACGACATCCGAAAAACCAGAAATAAATCGACGATAAAAGTTGGCAAAGCCCAAAAATTTCTGAAGACTTTTAAGAGAAGAGGGCTGCGTCCAATCACAAATAGCCTGAACCTTGACAGGATCCATCTCAATGGAAGAGGGAGAAAAAATATATCCCAAAAAGGAAATTCTCTGAACCCCAAAAACGCACTTAGAACCCTTGACACACAGAGAATTAGACCGCAAAACCTGAAAAACCCTCTTAACTTGCCGGACATGAGAGTCCCAGTCATCCGAAAAAATCAGAATATCATCCAGATACACTATCATAAATTTATCCAAAAAATCGCGGAAAATATCATGCATAAAGGACTGGAAGACTGAAGGGGCATTAGAAAGACCAAAAGGCATCACCAAATACTCAAAGTGGCCCTCGGGCGTCTTAAATGCGGTTTTCCACTCATCCCCCTGCCTGATCCGCACCAAATTATACGCCCCACGGAGATCAATCTTAGAGAACCACTTGGCCCCCTTTATGCGAGCAAACAAATCAGTCAGCAACGGCAATGGGTATTGATATTTAACCGTGATTTTATTCAAAAGCCGATAATCAATACATGGTCTCAAAGAGCCGTCTTTTTTTGACACAAAGAAAAAACCGGCTCCTAAGGGAGATGACGATGGACGAATATGTCCCTTTTCCAAGGACTCCTTTATATATTCTCGCATAGCAGTATGTTCAGGCACAGACAGATTAAATAAACGACCCTTTGGGTATTTACTACCCGGAATTAAATCTATAGCACAATCGCACTCCCGGTGCGGAGGTAATGAACCCAGCTTGGGTTCCTCAAAGACGTCACGATAATCAGACAGGAACTCAGGGATTTCAGAGGGAATAGATGATGAAATGGACACCAAAGGTACGTCCCCATGAGTCCCCTTACATCCCCAACTCAACACAGACATAGCTCTCCAGTCAAGGACTGGGTTGTGAGACTGCAGCCATGGCAATCCCAGCACCAAATCATCATGCAGATTATACAGCACCAGAAAACGAATAGTCTCCTGGTGATCCGGATTAATACACATAGTCACTTGTGTCCAGTATTGTGGTTTATTATTAGCCAATGGGGTGGAGTCAATCCCCTTCAGAGGAATAAGAGTCTCCAAAGGCTCTAAATCATACCCACAACGATTGGCAAAGGACCAATCCATAAGACTCAACGCGGCGCCAGAGTCGATATAGGCGTCCGTAGTAATAGATGACAAAGAGCAAATCAGGGTCACAGACAAAATAAATTTAGACTGTAAAGTGCCAATGGGAACGGATTTATCAAGCTTTTTAGTACGCTTAGAGCATGCTGATATAACATGAGTAGAATCCCCACAATAGAAACACAACCCATTTTTCCGTCTAAAATTCTGCCGCTCGCTTCTGGACAGAATTCTATCACACTGCATGTTTTCTGGCGTCTTCTCAGTGGACACCGCCAGATGGTGCACTGGTTTGCGCTCCCGCAGACGCCTATCGATCTGAATGGCCATTGTCATGGACTCATTCAGACTTGCAGGCACAGGGAACCCCACCATAACATCCTTAATGGCATCAGAAAGACCCTCTCTGAAAGTAGCCGCCAAGGCGCACTCATTCCACTGAGTAAGCACAGACCATTTACGGAATCTTTGGCAGTAAATTTCAGCTTCATCTTGCCCCTGCGATAGGGACATCAAAGTTTTTTCTGCCTGAAGTTCCAAATGAGGTTCCTCATAAAGCAAGCCCAAGGCCAGAAAAAACGCATCCACATTGCGCAACGCAGGATCCCCTGGTGCCAATGCAAAAGCCCAATCTTGAGGGTCGCCGCGGAGCAAGGAAATCACAATCCCAACCTGCTGTGCAGGGTCTCCAGCAGAACGAGATTTCAGGGACAAAAATAACTTACAATTATTTCTAAAATTCTGAAAGCTAGATCTATTCCCTGAGAAGAATTCCGGCAAAGGAATTCTCGGCTCTGATACCGGAGCATGAACAACAAAATCTTGCAAACTTTGTACTTTCGTGGCGAGATTATTCAAACCTGCAGTTACACTCTGTAGATCCATTATAGACAGGTGAACATAGAGCCATTCAAAGATTAGAAGGAGAGAGAAAAAAAAGAAAGACTGCAGCATAGACAGACTGGCAAGTGATCCAATTAAGAGCACACTATCAACTAGAGAAAAAAAAAAAAAAAAAAAAATTCTCAGCAGACTTCTTATTTCTCTCCTTTCTCAGCCAAGGATTTTAACCCTTTAGTGGGCCGGTCAAACTGTCATGATCTCCATGGCCAGAGAACTAGCATAAGCCTCAATAGGAACAAGCTCTTGGAAGATGTAACTGTACTGACCATGAACTAAACCTACCGCATCATCTAGAAGTAGCCAGGTAGCATGTCCTACTTTTTCTCCCTATATGCCCAGCGCCGGCCGGAGAACTAAATAATGCTAGCAGAGGGAAATATAAGACCTGACTCACCTCTAGAGAAATGCCCAATAAAGGAGACAGAAGCCCCCCACATATATTGGCGGTGATATGAGATGAAACAACAAACGCAGCAGGAAAATAGTTTTAGCAAATTTGAGGTCCGCTTTCTAGATAGCAGAAGACAGAAAGCATACTTTCATGGTCAGTAGAAAACCCTAACAAAACACATCCAGAAATTACTTTAGGACTCTGGCATTAACTCATAATACCAGAGTGGCAATTCCTGATCAACAAGAGCTTTCCAGACACAGTAACGAAACTGCAGCTGTGAACTGGAACCAAAATACAAAAACAAAACATGGACGAATGTCCAACTTATCTAGTAGATGTCTGGGAGCAGGAACAAGCACAGAGAGGCTTCTGATAACATTGTTGACCGGCAAGCATCTAACAAAGAAGCCAGGTTATATAGCGACACCCAGATCTAATCAGAACAGGTGAACAGGGAAGATGATGTCACAAGTTCAATTCCACCAGTAGCCACCGGGGGAGCCCAGAATCCAAATTCACAACAATTGTCACAGTTACGTTCGGCGGGTGACAGCTTCTTGGAAAAGTAGGCGCATGGACGCAACTCGCCCAAGGATGAGCCTTGTGACAGCACCGCCCCCACTCGAACCTCAGACGCATCGACTTCCACGGTAAATGGTTTTTCATATGTCCGGTTGCACCAAAATGGGGGCCGAAGCAAAACTGTTCTTCAGAAATTCGAATGCGCGCACAGCAGCCTCAGGCCAGGCGGAGAAATTGGTACCCTTTTTCGTCATGTCAGTAAGCGGTTTAGCAATGGTAGAAAAATCTTTGATAAATTTTCTCTAATAATTAGAAAATCCAAGGAACCGCTGGAGTGCTTTTAGGTTATCAGGCCGTTCCCAATGCAGCACTGCTTGCACCTTAGCAGCGTCTGTTATGGACCTGGTGGTTAGGAGCACCCGGAATGACCTGATGAGTAAACTAGTAATCGGAACAAGCTCTGGGAAAGTGGGAACTCTGCTGACCGCAAACCCTACTCCTATCACACACACACTAGAAATAGCCGTGGAGCGTACCTAACTCTCCCTAGACGCCTCTTCACAGCCTAAGAGCTAACTACCCCTAAAGATAGAAATAGAAGCCTAACCTTGCCTCAGAGAAATTCCCCAAAGGTAAAGGCAGCCCCCCACATATATTGACTGTGAGTTAAGAGGAAAGTCACAAACACAGGAATGAAACAGGTTTTAGCAGAGGAGGCCAGACTTCACTAAATAGTCAGAGGATAGAAAAGGGAACTATGCGGTCAGCACAAAAGACTACAAAAAACCACGCAGAGTAAGCAAAAAGACTCCCCACACCGACTCACGGTGTGGAGGTGCCACTCTGCACCCCAGAGCTTCCAGCTAGCAAGGGAATATCATGATAGCAAGCTGGACTAGAAATTGGCAGTAACAACAAATGAACTAGCAAAGACTTAGCTTCTGCTGGAGTAGACAGGTCCTCAGAGAAGTCCAAGAGAGATCTGAACCAATACTGAAACATTGACAGCTGGCATGAAGTAACGATCTGAGTGGAGTTAAATAGGGAAGCCAACATAGCAATAAACGAGAGCAGCTGACAAAGCCAACCTCAGTGACCAGCAGTTCCGCTCAAAGCCACCAGAGGGAGTCCAAGAGCAGAACTAACCAAAGTACCATTCATGACCACAGGAGGGAGTCCGAGAACGGAATTCACAACAGTACCCCCCCTTGAGGAGGGGTCACCGAACACAATGACGGCGGTTAGCGAAACGTTGAGCCTTCTCCTGGGACAACGTCAGATTGTCCACTGCGTGAGTCCAAATCTGCTGCAACCTGTCCACCACAGAATCCACACCAGGACAGTCAGAAGGCTCAACCTGCCCCGAAGAAAAACGCCCGATTATTAAGGGCGAACTCAGCCAATGGCAAGAAGGTCACCCAATCATCCTGATCAGCAGAAACAAAGCATCTCAAATAGGTTTCCAAAGTCTGGTTGGTTCGTTCGGTTTGGCCATTTGTTTGAGGATGGCAAGCCGAAGAAAAAGACAAATCAATGCCCATCTTAGCACAAAAGGACCGCCAAAACCTAGAGACAAACTGGGAACCTCTGTCCGACACAATGTTCTCCGGAATGCCATGCAAACGAACCACATGTTGAAAAAATAATGGCACCAAATCAGAGGAGGAAGGTAATTTAGGCAAGGGTACCAAATGGACCATCTTAGAAAAGCGATCACAAACCACCCAGATGACAGACATCCTTTGAGAGATAGGAAGATCTGAAATAAAATCCATGGAAACATGCGTCCAAGGCCTTTTCGGGACTGGCAAGGGCAAAAGCAACCCACTGGCACGAGAACAGCAGGGCTTAGCCCGAGCACAAGTCCCACAGGACTGCACAAAAGAACGCACATCCCGAGACAAGGAAGGCCACCAAAAGGACCTAGCCACCAAATCTCTGGTCCCAAAAATCCCAGGATGACCAGCCAACACTGAGCAATGAACCTCAGAAATAACTCTGCTAGTCCATCTATCAGGGACAAATAGTTTCTCCGCTGGACAACGGTCAGGTCTATCAGCCTGAAACTCCTGCAGCACCCGCCGCAAATCAGGAGAGATGGCAGACAGAATTACCCCCTCTTTGAGAATACCAGCCGGCTCAGGGACACCCGGAGAATCAGGCACAAAACTCCTAGAAAGGGCATCCGCCTTCACATTCTTAGAACCCGGAAGGTACGAGACCACAAAATTGAAACGGGAGAAATACAGCGACCATCGAGCCTGTCTAGGATTCAACCGCTTGGCAGACTCGAGATAAGTCAGATTTTTGTGATCCGTCAAGACCACCACGCAGTGCTTGGCTCCCTCAAGCCAATGTCGCCACTCCTCGAATGCCCATTTCATAGCCAGCAGCTCCCGATTGCCAACATCATAATTACGCTCAGCAGGCGAAAATTTTCTAGAAAAGAAGGCACATGGCTTCATCACAGAGCCATCAGAACTTCTTTGAGACAAAACAGCCCCTGCTCCAATCTCAGAAGCATCAACCTCGACCTGAAAAGGGAGCGAAACATCTGGCTGACGCAACACAGGGGCCGAAGAAAAACGACGTTTCAGCTCCTGAAAAGCCTCAACAGCCGCAGAGGACCAATTCACCACATCAGCACCTTTCTTTGTCAAATCAGTCAAAGGTTTAACCACACTAGAAAAATTAGCGATGAAGCGACGGTAAAAATTAGCAAAGCCCAGGAATTTCTGGAGGCTCTTCACAGATGTAGGTTGAGTCCAATCATAAATGGCCTGAACTTTGACAGGATCCATCTCGATAGTAGAAGGGGAAAAATTGAAGCCCAAAAAGGAAACCTTCTGAACTCCGAAGAGACATTTAGACCCCTTCACAAACAAGGAATTAGCACGAAGGACCTGGAATACCATTCTGACCTGTTTCACATGAGACTCCCAATCATCCGAAAAGACCAAAATATCATCCAAATATACAATCATGAATCTATCCAGATACTTTCGGAAGATGTCATGCATAAAGGACTGAAACACAGATGGAGCATTTGAAAGCCCGAATGGCATTACCAGGTACTCAAAATGGCCCTCAGGCGTATTAAATGCTGTTTTCCATTCATCGCCCTGTTTAATACGCACAAGGTTATACGCCCCTCGAAGATCTATCTTGGTGAACCAACTAGCCCCCTTAATCCGAGCAAACAAATCAGACAGCAGAGGCAAAGGGTACTGAAATTTGACCGTGATCTTATTGAGAAGGCGGTAATCTATACAGGGTCTCAGAGAACCATCCTTCTTGGCCACAAAAAAGAACCCTGCTCCCAACGGTGATGAAGACGGGCGAATATGCCCTTTCTCCAAGGACTCCTTTATATAACTCCGCATAGCGGCGTGCTCTGGCACAGATAAATTGAAAAGTCGGCCCTTAGGAAACTTACTACCAGGAATCAAATTTATAGCACAATCACAATCCCTATGAGGGGGTAGGACACTGGATTTGGGCTCATCAAATACATCCTGGTAATCCGACAGAAACTCAGGGACTTCAGAAGGAGTGGAAGCAGAAATTGACACCAACGGAACATCGCCATGTACCCCTTGACAACCCCAACTAGACACAGACATTGATTTCCAATCCAATACTGGATTATGAACCTGTAGCCAAGGCAAACCCAACACGACCACATCATGCAAATTATGCAACACCAAAAAGCGAATATCTTCCTGATGTGCAGGAGCCATGCACATGGTCAACTGAGTCCAGTACTGAGGTTTATTCTTGGCCAACGGCGTGGCATCAATTCCCCTTAATGGAATAGGATACTGCAAAGGCTCCAAGAAAAAACCACAGCGCCTGGCAAACTCCAAGTCCATCAAATTCAGGGCAGCGCCCGAATCCACAAATGCCATAACCGAGTAGGATGACAAAGAGCAAATCAGAGTAACAGACAAAAGAAATTTAGGCTGTACAGTACCAATGGTGACAGACCTAGCGAACCGCTTAGTGCGCTTAGGACAATCAGAGATAGCATGAGTGGGGTCACCACAGTAAAAACACAGCCTATTCTGACTGTGTTCTTGCTGTTCAGTTCTGGTCAAAGTTCTATCACATTGCATAAGCTCAGGCCTCTGCTCAGAGGACACCGCCAAATGGTGCACAATTTTGCGCTCACGCAAACGCCGATCAATTTGGGTGGCCAAGGACATTGATTCATTCAGACCAGCAGGCGTGGGGAATCCCACCATAACATCCTTAAGGGCTTCAGAAAGACCCTTTCTAAAAATTGCTGCCAGGGCACACTCATTCCATTGAGTAAGCACAGACCATTTTCTAAACTTCTGACAATATATCTCCGCTTCATCCTGACCCTGACACAAAGCTAGCAAGATTTTCTCTGCCTGATCCACTGAATTCGGTTCGTCATAAAGCAATCCAAGCGCCAGAAAAAACGCATCTACATTAAGCAATGCAGGATCTCCTGGCGCAAGGGAGAACGCCCAGTCTTGAGGGTCGCCACGCAACAAAGAAATAATAATTTTTACTTGCTGAATGGGGTCACCAGAGGAGCGGGGTTTCAAAGCAAGAAACAGTTTACAATTATTTTTGAAATTCAGAAACTTAGATCTATCCCCAGAAAACAAATCAGGAATTGGAATTCTAGGCTCTAACATCGGATTCTGAACTACATAATCTTGAATGCTTTGTACTCTTGCAGTGAGATGATCCACACAAGAGGACAGACCTTGAATACCAATATCTACACCTGAGTCCTGAATCACCCAGAGATTAAGGGGAAAAGAGAGACAAAACACACTGCAAAGAAAAAAAAATGGGTTCAGAACTTCTCTTATCCCTCTTTTGAGATGCATTAACACTTTGTTGGCCAGCTGTACTGTTATGGACCTGGTGGTTAGGAGCACCCGGAATGACCTGATGAGTAAACTAGTAATCGGAACAAGCTCTGGGAAAGTGGGAACTCTGCTGACCGCAAACCCTACTCCTATCACACACACACTATAAATAGCCGTGGAGCGTACCTAACTCTCCCTAGACGCCTCTTCACAGCCTAAGAGCTAACTACCCCTAAAGATAGAAATAGAAGCCTAACCTTGCCTCAGAGAAATTCCCCAAAGGTAAAGGCAGCCCCCGACATATATTGACTGAGTTAAGAGGAAAGTCACAAACACAGGAATGAAACAGGTTTTAGCAGAGTAGGCCAGACTTCACTAAATAGTCAGAGGATAGAAAAGGGAACTATGCGGTCAGCACAAAAGACTACAAAAAACCACGCAGAGTAAGCAAAAAGACTCCCCACACCGACTCACGGTGTGGAGGTGCCACTCTGCACCCCAGAGCTTCCAGCTAGCAAGGGAATATCATGATAGCAAGCTGGACTAGAAATTGGCAGTACTAAGAAATATATTCAGGAAGCAGTAACAACAAATGAACTAGCAAAGACTTAGCTTCTGCTGGAGTAGACAGGTCCTCAGAGAAGTCCAAGAGAGATCTGAACCAATACTGAAACATTGACAGCTGGCATGAAGTAACAATCTGAGTGGAGTTAAATAGGGAAGCCAACATAGCAATAAACGAGAGCAGCTGACAAAGCCAACCTCAGTGACCAGCAGTTCCGCTCAAAGCCACCAGAGGGAGTCCAAGAGCAGAACTAACCAAAGTACCATTCATGACCACAGGAGGGAGTCCGAGAACGGAATTCACAACAAGCGTCCATTTTAAACCCTGAAGCAGACACAATAAAACCCAAGAAAGGCAACTCCTGAATCGAAAATACACATTTCTCAAGCATTGCATAGAGCTTATTTTCTCTGAGTAGCTGTAACACCTGCCTCACATGCTCTAAATGAGTATCACGGTCACATAAATAAATGAGAATGTCATCTAGATACACAATAACGAATTTCCCCAGTACGTGCGAGAACACATCATTTATGAAATGTTGAAATACAGCAGGCGCGTTTGTCAACCCAAATGGCATCACCAAATTTTCAAAATGACCCTCCGGAGTATTAAAAGCAGTCTTCCACTCATCACCTTGACGGACTCTTATGAGGTTGTACGCCCCCCTGAGGTCAAAATTAGAAAACCGCTTAGCACCAGCCACCTGGTTGAACAAATCAGGTATCAGTGGCATAGGGTATGGATCACGAACCGTAATCTGGTTTAACTCCCTGAAATCCAGACATGGGCGAAGTCCGCCATCTTTCTTCTTAACGAAGAAGAACCCCGCTGCCACTGGTGAGGACGAAGGCCTGATGTGCCCTTTGCTCAGACTCTCAGCGATGTAGTCTTTTAAGGCTTGCCTCTCAGGACCAGAGATGTTAAACATCCTAGCTTTCGGCAATTAGGCCCCTGGTTTTAACCTAATAGTGCAGTCATAGGGACGATGTGGTGGCAATTCTGAGCAACCCTTCTCAGAGAACACATCTGCGAAATCCAGCAGTGACTCAGGAATGCTGGGAGTCACAGCGGACACACATGTGGCCAGGCAATTCTCCTGGCAGAATCCGCTCCACTGAATTATGTCCTGAGTTTTCCAGTCAATCACCGGGTTGTGCATAGACAACCATGGAAAACCCAGAATCATTTGTGCAGGAAGATTACTGAGCACCCTACATGTAACTTGCTCAGAATGTAGGACCCCAATGTGGAGTTTAACCTCAGCCACAAACTCAGTAATCTCCCCCTGTGGGAGTGGAGTAGCATTGATGGTGACCACCCGGATAGGATGAGGCAGTTTTTCGACCGTGAACCCGGCCGTGCGCGCAAACTCCTCATCAATGAGATTAGTGGCCGACCCACTATCCACAAAAACAGTGATTGGCAGCTCTCTGCCAGCGACCATAACTCTGGCAGGGAGCATACATTGAGAGACCACCATGAAGGATATGCATAAGCTCAGATTGGCCTCCTCCACACCCTCTGAGCTTAGTAGTTTTTCGCCGCTGCCCTTTTCTTAGAAAACAGAGGACAAGCATTTACATAATGCCCTTTTTTACCACAGCAAAAACAGGCTCCCTGCTTCCTGAGTGAGGGGGCTCGATGATGTGACACCCCTGTGATTTGCATAGGCTCCGTGGGGTCACCTGCAGCAACCTCACGTGCACCTATGCCCTCCCCCATAAGCGGCATCTCTTGCACCCCCTGACGCAAACGGCGATCAATGCGGACAACAAGACTCATGACAGACTCTAGAGAAGCAGGAGTCTCATACATCAGGAGGGCTTGTTTAACCCTTCTCGAAACCCCATGTACAAACTGACTCCGCAGTGCAGGGTCATTCCATTGTGTGTCCACCGCCCAACAGCGAAATTCAGAACAGTAATCCTCCGCCATTCGCTCCCCCTGGCAGAGAGCGCATATTTTAGATTCTGCTAGAGCCAATCTGTCAGGATCATCATATATGAGTCCAAGAGCAGAAAAAAAAAATCTCCACTGAGTTAAATGCAGCTGAATCAGATGGTAATGAAAATGCCCATGCTTGGGGGTCTCCGTTCAGTAATGACAATACCAGGCCCACACGCTGAGCCTCATTACCTGAGGAAACCGGGTGCATCCGAAAATATAATTTGCACGCTTCACGAAAAACAACAAATTTACTGCGTTCCCCAGCAAACCTCTCAGGTAAAGGGATCTTTGGCTCTGCAACTCTACCTGCAGTTTCAGCTTGCACATTAGATACTACAAGACCCTGTTGCTGAACTGCCCCCTTCAACTCAGTGACCTGTAAGGACAGCGCCTCCAACTGGCGGGTTATGGAAGTCATAGGATCCATGGCATCCAAAATTTATTTAGGCCGATTATAATGTCACGGGGGTACTGGGTAGACTACAGCTGATTACCCGGGCCCCTGCAATATCCCTCAGACTAGGGAAAACCCTGTCTGTCCCTCTCCCAGAATTTACACTGATGGTCTGCTTGTCTGGGCCACCAGGCCTGACCCTGACTCCTGTTTCAGCCCTATGCTGAAACCTCCACCCGCCACCCAGTGATTAGACCACACACCAACCTCCACAGAAAGCACAGACAGAGAAAACTAAAAAACGCACCACGCCGCAGACACACAGGAAAACACTGTAATGTGCACAGGGCAAAACAAACACAAATATAGGAAGGAGAAATATGACAAAGGATAATACACCACCAGATACGATATTTCTTCTCCTAGACCACCACCTCCAGACCGAGATCACCAGGCACAAGACACAAGCTATAATCGGCGACGCCCAAAGTCCAGAATGACTATTTAAAGGCCACGGGGGGCGTGACCCAGCCGCCAACCAGATTACCAGCTAGATTAATCCCGGACAACCTGGATAAAATCTAGCCGGCGCCACTGAGGGTATAGTGTATGAATGTGGAATTACCGCTGTCTGTCGGACGCCCTAGTGTGAATAGCGTCCGACATGACACACACTTTGTCATTTTGTTGGGTTGAAATCAAGCTGTAGAGCCCTGATCCAGAGGCTACTCAAAAATTCTTGTGTTCCTAATGTCATACAGTAGGGGACCTAACTTTAAAATAGTTTGCAACATCTACTGTGTTATAGAGGCCACCAAAAATTCTTGTGTTCCTAGCGTTATACAGTAGGGGACATCTGACTTTCAAATTGTTTGTAGCATATCTTCTTTGTCATACAGGCCTCATCCACACTCAAACAAATCTTTCTTCTGTGACTAAAACGATACAGCACAACATATTACACCTTGGAAATTACTGTCGCTAAAATTCAGATGTTTGCAGAGGTGGTGCAGAGTTTAAAATCTATTTTTTTGTTGCTAATACTGTGCTGCTACCACACTGTCTGAGCAACATGACTGGGAAAAAGCGAGGCAGTGGTGGAAGGGGAATTAGGCTTGGTGTTCCAAGGTGTACGTGGGGTAGGTAGTAATGTTTGTGAAAGCACTAGTGAACCAACGTCACGTCCTATGCAAAGACAACTGACAACTTCTGTTACTGGACAGGCTACTTCACTACCTTTGTTTTGCAGACTCACAGTGGTATGCCTTGTTGATGAGGTCCAGAAAAAGCATGTGCTCGAGTGGATGGCAAGCACAGCTTCAAGTGGCTTCTCCTCCTCTTCCTCCACCTCAACATCACACCCAGTACAGTCCACATAGGTGGCACCCAAATTCCCCTTGCTTCGCCCCATGTCACAACTCTCCAACTGTACAACTGACTGTACGGAACCAAAGATGTGTGAGTCTGAAGAGCTGTTCACACATTCAATGAAATGGTCATCAGAAGTGTATTCAAAAGCTTCACAGAATCAAGAGGAAGAAATCTGCACTGATGCCCAAATTTTTTTTTAGCTTGGATCTGGGGCAGGGCGAAGTAGGGTCCAAACAGCTTCCTGACCCTCGTCAACAGACGTTAACCCCTGTGGGGGAGGTGATCCTGATGAGACTCAGATATCTGAGGCTTACACGGACTGTACTGTGCTGTTAGGGCAGAAAGAGGAGGAGGGTGACTCTAAGGGCGAGGAATGTGATAACACAGAGGAAATGATGAGGTGCTAGATCCCAGTTGGCGTGAACATAGAGGCACATAGCTGAGTAGGTCATTTGAGGAGGTTACGTTGCGCCGTACGTTGCATACACCTGATGATGCAGCCATAACAAGCAATGCATCTTCAGCCACAACTGTGGCTCTGACCAGCAGCGTCCACGGGTCTGCAGCTCGCAGAGGTGGCAAGGGTTGCCTAGCTTTGGCCATTTTTGACACTGCAAAGGATGAGCCCACTGATGTAATCTGCCAACTTTGCAAAAAAAAAACTGAGTAGAGGCAAAAAGTGCAATAATTTGACAGCTATATGTATGAACCTTCACATGCGCAATCAATATGCGTTACTGTGGGAATCCTACTGTGCTAAAATGCGGACCTCAACAATCATCAGCCGCCCCATCAATCGCATCTGCTGCTTCTTCCGCCTCCTCTTTTACCGTGCCAACTATTGAGAAGCAGGACTTCGGCTGCAGAACTTCGGGTTCTTTACCCGCTCCAGGCACACTGACTGAGATCCCACTGTCAGCTGTAACGGAAGCGGACATGCCTGCTGTTTTTGACCCATCTCAGAGAAAGAGCACACCACAACTTTCTCAATCCGCCGTAACATCTCCGGCTGCACCTCTCTCACGGTCCAGCAGTTTGTCCGGTTCACCATACTCCACCCTCTCTCAGCACTGTAGCCAGCGCACGGTTCCGCAGTTGTGGTCACATAAATATTGTTTCCTCCTATGCATGACAAAGCTAAGCGGTTGATCCCCACCATCTCCAATCTTTTGGCTACGGAAATGCTGCCTTTCCGCCTAGTAGATACAGATGGTTTACGAAAGCTGATGGCCGTTGCAGTCTTCCAGTACCAATTGCCCAGTCGCCATTACTTTTCTAAGAAAGCTGTGCCTGCCCTACACCAGCATGTCACAAACAACATCACCCGTTCCTTGACTAAATCTCTGTCTGCCAGGGTGCATTTCACCACAGACACTTGGACGAGTAAGCATGGCCAAGGGTGTTACATCTCGCTGACTGGGCACTTGGTGACTCTGGTGGCTGTGGGGCAGATGCTGCTCCACAAGTTCTGGAATCCCTGAGGCTTGCAGGACAAATTTCTACATTTAACACTTACTCCAATGCTTCTGCCTCCTCCTCTATCTCCTCTAAGGGCCTCCACCTGCACCCTCAACCTCTGCCTTAAAGAGACATGTGTTCCAACAGTGCAGAGCGAATCCCCACCACTCCCGTACTGCGCAGCCAGGGCTCACCGCAAACAGGCAGTATTAAAATTGATATGCCTTGGAGATCGCAGTTGAGTCGCCCACCAGGGCAGTGGGGATACTCGGTACTGGGTCCGGTCGCAATTAAAGGGGTGGTCACGGTGGCAGCGACCCCGTCCGTGGCCCTGGGCACCCAAGTAAAAGGGAAAGGTCTTTTAAGGGAGTTGTAATAAAGTTTGTGTTCGTGATGCCACCTGTGGTTCTCGGACAAAGGGGACCGACGCTGCTTAAAGGGGTCCTCTGGGGTGATGTTGGTGCAAAGATGGTGACTCTTCCCACAGGTGAAGCGGGGTCCCCAGTGCTCCCAATGTGTATGGTAAGGGTAGTGAATGCTGTCAAATAAACGGAGAACATAAGGTTGTAACATCTTTACCTGGTTTACTGGTGGTAGGCCACAGTCCAGGGTACCAGGAACAGATGGTGATCTGGTCATGTCGGCCTGGAGGCAAAGGTGGATCTCTCTCCCAGGTGAGGTCCGTAAGCCTTCCTACTCACGCTTGAATGCGAGGTCCTTGCTGCCTGTGGCTTTCTGGCAAAGTCCTCTCTCTCCTGTCCTGGGACAGTTACCCGTATGGTGGGCAGTGCAAGCCTTTTTATAGGGTCTATATCATGACCCGAGCTCTTCGTGTACTGCTGCACCTTCAGGTGTGGGAGCGGGCAAATTACATAAAGTCCTTTGCCCTCTGGTTCTGCTGTGCGACCTAGAGTTCAACACAACCTTGGGCTCCCAGTGCCCAGTTCCTGTGCTTCGGCTTAGAGCGTGCCCGGTCACAGTTCCCCTCTAAGTCCTTTCCTGCTCCTTTGCTTCGTTAATCAGGTGCTCACAACATTCCAAACCTTCATGGTTATCTTCCATTCCTGGAGCTGCAGCTCACACGTGGCTACATGGCCCCACTCTCTGCTCTCACTCCTCTCTCCTCCACTGTCTCTGAACAATGCACTCCAACTGACTAACTCCTCCTCCAGACCAGGATATATCTATCTGAGGGAAGCTCCCCTGAATCCGGGTTCAGAGCTCCCCCTTCTGGCCTGGATTCGGAATGTGTTGCATGTTGGTGCTTTACCTGATAAAGGGAATCCTCCTTGCCTCCAAGCATGATATCGCCCTCCCCAAAAGGAAGGCAACATCACTGTAACAACCGGTTACCTGGGGTGTTACACAGTTATTCAGCTGAAGAGTTGTGAACAGCTCTCCAGGCTCAGTTTGTTCAATAGCTGTCTCACACACGTGCCTTGCATGGCTCACATCCTCAACCTGGTGGTACAGCGTTTTCTCCGCCACTATTCTGGCATGGGTGAGCTGCTCCAGAAAGCATGTATGCTGTGTGCTCATTTCCGCCATTCGCACCCCTTAGGTCATCGACTTGCATCGATACAGAGGTTTTTGTCCATGTCAGTTAACAGGTTGATAAGCAATGTTCCGACACAGTGGAATTCCACTCTGCATATGTTGCAGCGACTGTGGTAGCAGCAATGATCCCTGACGCAGTATGTCATGTCGTATAGCCTGGGCCAACGCAGTATAGACGTGGCTGTAACACCCCAGGGTCCTGGTTGTTACAGTGGCATTGCTTTCCTCATGGGGAGAGTGATGTCACGCTTGGAAGCAAGGGAAGATCTCTTCTATCAGGTAACCACAAAGCACACATGTTCACACTCCAGGCCAGAAGGGGGAGCTCTGATCCTTGTTTTCAGGGGACCTCCCCCAGATATATAGTACACACCAAAAGTTTTGACACACCTTCTCATTTAAAGATTTTTCTGTATTTTCATGACTATGAAAATTGTACATTCACACTGAAGGCATCAAAACTGTGAAATAACACATGTGGAATTATATACTTAACAAAAAAGTGTGAAACAACTGAAATTATGTCTTATATTCTAGGTTCTTCAAAGTAGCCACCTTTTTCTTTGATGACTGCTTTGCACACTCTTGGCATTCTCTTGATGAGCTTCAAGAAGTAGTCACCGGGAATGGTTTTCACTTCACAGGTGTGCCCTGTCAGGTTTAATAAGTGGGATTTCTTGCCTTATAAATGGAGTTGGGACCATCAATTGTGTTGTGCAGAAGTCTGGTGGATACACAGCTGATAGTCCTACTGAATAGACTGTTAGAATTTGTATTATGGCAAGAAAAAAGCAGCTAAGTAAAGAAAAACGAGTGGCCATCATTACTTTAAGAGATGAAGGTCAGTCAGTCCGAAAAATTGGGAAAACTTTGAAAATGTCCCCAAGTGCAGTGGCAAAAACCATCAAGCGCTACAAAGAAACTGGCTCACATGAGGACCGCCCCAGGAAAGGAAGACCAAGAGTCACCTCTGCTTATGAGGATAAGTTTAACCGAGTCACCAGCCTAAGAAATTGCAGGTTAACAGCAGCTCAGATTAGAGACCAGGTCAATGCCACACAGAGTTCTAGCAGCAGACGCATCTCTACAACTGTTAAGAGGAGACTTTGTGCAGCAGGCCTTCATGGTAAAATAGCTGCTAGGAAGCCACTGCTAAGGACAGGCAACAAGCAGAAGAGACTTGTTTGTGTTAAAGAACACAAAGAATGGACATTAGACCAGTGGAAATCTGTGCTTTGGTCTGATGAGTCCAAATTTGAGATCTTTGGTTCCAACCACCATGTCTTTGTGCGACACAGAAAAGGTGAACGGATGGACTCTACATGCCTGGTTCCCACCGTGAAGCATGGAGGAGGAGGTGTGATGGTGTGGGGGTGCTTTGCTGGTGACACTGTTGGGGATTTATTCAAAATTGAAGGTTTACTGAACCAGCATGGCTGCTACAGCATCTTGCAGCGGCATGCTATTCCATCCAGTTTGCGTTTAGTTGGACCATCATTTATTTTTCAACAGGACAATGACCCTAAACACACCTCCATGCTGTGTAAGGGCTATTTGACCAAGAAGGAGAGTGATGGAGTGCTATGCCAGATGACCTGGCCTCCACAGTCCCCAGACCTGAACCCATTCGAGACGGTTTGGGGTGAGCTGGACCGCAGACTAGCAAAAGGGCCAACAAGTGCTAAGCATCCCTGGGAACTCCTTCAAGATTGTTGGAAGACAATTCCGGGTGACTACCTCTTGAAGCTCATCAAGAGAATACCAAAAGTGTGCAAAGCAGTCATCAAAGCAAAAGGTGGCTACTTTGAAGAACCTAGAATTTAAGACATATTTTCAGTTGTTTCACACTTTTTTGTTAAGTATATAATTCCACATGTGTTAATTCATAGCTTTGATGCCTTCAGTGTGAATGTACCATTTTCATAGTCATGAAAATACAGAAAAATCTTTAAATGAGAAGGTATGTCCAAACTTTTGGTCTGTACTGTATATTCTGGCTTGGAGGGAAAGCAGTCAGTCAGTGAGCAGTCTGTCAGAGGGACAGAGCAGAGTCAGCGAGTAGGAAGAGAGAGAGAAGGCCAGACAGCAGACTGGAGCTGTCTGAGGCCAAAAGGAGAGTTGGAGAAAGCCAGAGAAGAGCTTGTCAAGGAACATTAGCTGAGGCAGAGCTGCTACGAAAGGAGAATAGCTGAGCAGACCTGGAAGTCTGCAGCTCCTGGCAAAAAGAGAGATAAAGGACTGAGGGGCTGTGCAGCCACGAGAAAGAGCTGCAGCTCCTGGACAGAGACAACATAGAAAGACGAACAGATTTGTAGTGAGCGTGCAGGAGAGCGAAGCACAGGCGAGTGACAACTGGAGAGGTCAGCTGTGATTGGGCTATCTCCCTGCGAAGCGCAGATACCGGTAGCCAGAAGACCGAGGTTGTAAAGAGACTCCAAGACTTACAGAAGAAACCGGCAGGACAGCTGAACTACACGTAACCTGTCCACCCTAATACCCAGGAGACACAGTGGCACATAGAGCTCGGGTCATGATAGAGACCCTGTAAAAAGGCTCGAGCCACCTGTCATACGGGTTAGTGTCCCACCTTTATGGAGAACTGTGAGGACCTTGCCAGAAGCCATAGGCAGTAAGGGACTACAACACCACCGCGCTAGTAGGAAGGCTTCTAACTCCACCTGGTAACGGGGACTCTGAACTCGCTTCCAAGCCGACTGGACCCTGTCTGTACCTGTGATCTGGTGCCCTGGACAGCAGTTGCCTGAAGCCTTCAGTAAACCAGGTAAAGAGACTGCGAACCTGTGTGCTCCGTTCTTTATTGCACCACTCACCATTCTTATCTACACACTGGGAGCCCTGGGGACCTACTTCACCTGTGGGAAGTTATACCATCTTAGCTGCCATAACATCAACCCAGAGGACCCCTTTATGCAGCGTCAGTCTCCACTGACCGAATACCACAGGTGGCGTCACGAACACAAACTTTATTTCAAACCCCTCTAAAGACATTCCCTTTAACATGGGTGCCCAGGGCCATGGACCAGGTCGCCGCCACCATGACATCCCCCTTTAAGCCGACTGGACCCGGTACTGAGTACTCCACGGCCCTGGCGGGCGACTCATGGCGCATATCACATTTACAGAGTGAGCACAGATTAAGGATCTCTGAACTCTTCTGCACAGTTTCGAAATGGCTACTATGATGGTTAGCGCTAACGACACCATCATCAGCATCACTATTCCAGTCATCTATATGTTGAGCAGACTTTGAATAGCCTGCGGAAGGAGATGGTGGTCCCAGAAGAAGAAGCGGAAGCAGAGGAGGATTGCAGAAGGGACAACATTGTTTCTAAGTACCAGACTGTCTTCACACAGGTGGGTGCCAAGGAAGGGTGGATTACTGTGATCGAGGGGGCTGGTGATAACAGACAAACTGTTACCAGAGGTGCAAGATCCAAGGAACAAATGGAGGAGGAAGAAGTGATGGGTGAGCAACTGTCAGATGAAGAGGATAATCCTCCCCTCTCTGTTGTTCCTGGTTGGTGGGAGGGGGCAGAAGAAATGAGCCTCATTGTTACCCAGTCACCAACACAACATGGGCTTGGACCTCATGGTAGAGCCCAACATAGTGCAGCAAGAAGGCCTTGTTATCTGCAACATGATCCCCATATAGTTATGATTAGGAATACTGCTGACTACTGGATTGTCACTCTGTTAGATCCATGTTATAAAACCAAATTTTGCCAGATGCTTCCTGCCCTGGAAAGGGACCTGTGAATGCTGGAGTATTGAAAACACGCTTTTACACAACCTTAAGAGAGCTTTTCCCCAAGACAGCAGTGAAGCGCGCAGTTCGAATCACAGCTCTAGATGTAACAACTCTGCTGGCATCACGACATGGCCTCTCATCTCTCACACTATCTTACCCACTGCTCCAGGTCATGTTGCGATTTCTGTTAATCGCCAACTCCATATTCTGTTCTTCTGCTCTCTGCGTGCTTCCTGGCTGTGTGCATAGGGGGCCGGCGCCTGAACTAGAAATCAGGTGCATCTGTCTAATCTGTTCCTGACCAATTGCCAGGAAGCCTCCAGTATGTAGTGCAGCTCCACCCAGTGGACTGAGCCTGTGCAATGTGTTAGCTCAGTTTGTGTTTAGCTTCTGAGTTTGCCAGGCCTTGCTCTGTGTTACTCCCTCTCTGGAGGCTTTACTCTGTATTCTTGCCTTTATCTTGTTGTCCGCCCTCCAGGAGGCAGAATATCCTGGTCCCTGTGTCTTTGTCCTTGTTTCTTGTCTTGTTCCATTTCCTTGTCTGAACTTAGTCTTATCTCTGTCTCCTTGTCTGTGGCTTCCTTCCCTGCTGTGTCTTTCCTCGTGTTCTCAGTCTGCTTACACTCCGCACTCTCTGGAGGCTTTACTCTGTATTCTTGCCTTTATCTTGTTGTCCGCCCTCCAGGAGGCAGAATATCCTGGTCCCTGTGTCTTTGTCCTTGTTTCTTGTCTTGTTCCATTTCCTTGTCTGAACTTAGTCTTATCTCTGTCTCCTTGTCTGTGGCTTCCTTCCCTGCTGTGTCTTTCCTCGTGTTCTCAGTCTGCTTACACTCCGCACTCTTACGGCTCTGCCTGCTCTGTACCTTTGTGGCTTTACCTCTGCTCCGCACTCCTGCGGTTCTGCTCCTTTCTACTCTGCTTATCTTCTGCTGCTGCAGTAATCTCTTGCTGAAGCTCCTCTCCGCATTCCTTGCGGTTCTGCTCTGCTTTGCTGTTGCAGAAACCTCTTGCGGCAGCTCCTCTCCATATTCCTTGTGGTTCTGCTCTGCTTAGCTTTTATTGCTGTGCTATCTCTTGCCGCTCTACTGCTCCTATCCGCAGCCTTGCGGTTGTCTTCCAGTCTGAACAGGTCCCAACCTGTTCCTTCATACCTCATTCCTTTCTGCTTGTTTCCTTTCCTGCACCTCCTGTGTGAACAGGTCCCTACCTGTTTCTCCATACTTCATATCCATTCCTGCACCTCCTTTGTGAACAGGTCCCTACCTGTTCCTTCATACAATACATCAACCAGCCCTGTGTTCCTGCCGTCCCTGCCAGTCCTGTGTTCCTGCCAGCCCTGTGTTCTCTGCCGAGCCTGCCAGCCCTGTGTTCTCTGCCGTGTCTCTGCCAGACCTGTGTTCTCTGCCGTGTCTCTGCCAGACCTGTGTTCTCTGCCAGCCCTGTCTCAGCCATGCCAGCCTACTCATCTGAGTTTCAGCCGTGCTCTTCTGCCAGTCCTGCCTGATGCCCGCACCTGTCCTAGTGTTCCTGTTCTCCAAGTGGGATCAGCAGCCACAGCCAGACATCACCCTGGAGTAGCACCTGGCAGCTGCCTGCTGCACAAGCCTGACCTCACCATCAGAGGCTCCAGTGAAAACCCAGGCAGCTGACATAGTCACGCCCCTTCCAGGGTAGTTTGGTTTGTGGCACAGTGGGGCCAAAAACCCCCCGAGCTCACGCCCACCAGTCAGGGCGTGAGCGTGACACTAGGCTTCCAACCAGTGGCACATCAATTCGTCAACGCAAAATTATTAGCAGCAGCAGTGGTGGAAATGGAAGAAGCAATTTCTGTGAGTCCATTGACACTTTTTTTTAGGCCAACTCGTGCACCAGCACAACCGAGTACAAATTTTACACATGGTGAACGAATGGAGAGGATGGTGCAGGAGCATCTAGAACTGAATATGAATACCATGAGGGAGGGTTTGGACCCTTTCACATTTTGGTCTTCCAAAATGGATGAGTGGCCAGAGCTTGCCTCACACGTCTTGGAGGTTTTATCATGCCCAGCAGCCAGAGTTCTCTCAGAATGTGTCTTAAGCGCTGCTGGTGGTGTCCTGATGGGTAAGCGCAGCCGGCTGTTCCCTGAAAGCAAGAAGGCCTTGCTATGTGCAACATGATCCCCATATAGTTAGGATTAGGAATACTACTGACTACTGGATTGCGACTCTGTTAGATCCATGTTATATAACCAAATTTTGCCAGATGCTTCTTGCCCTGGAAAGGGACCTGTGAATGCTGGAGTATCGAAACACGCTTTTACACAACCTTAAGAGCGCTTTTCCCCAAGACAGCAGTGAAGCACACAGTTCTCATTGCAGCTCTAGATTTCCAACCACCGACACGTCAATTCGTCAACGCAAAAACATTAGCAGCAGCATGGTGAACGAATGGAGAGGATGGTGCAGGAGCATCTAGAACTGAATAACTGTTCTCTCAGAATGTGTCTTAGGCTATGTTCACACGATCCTTTTTTCGCTGCGGATTTTTCAGGCCCTGATTTGTGAAAACCGCAGTGCAAAACCTGCGGTGGTTTTCACTGCGGGTTTCAGTCCTTTTTCTACTGCGGATTCCACTGCGGGTTTCCAGCTGCATTTTCCTATTGGTGCAGGTGGAAACCCGCTGCGGAATCCGCAGAAAGAATTGACATGGTACTTCTTTTTTTCCACTGAAAATCCGCGCTGATTTTCAAGCCGAAAAAAGGATAGTGGGCACAGCGGATTTCGTTTTCCATAGGGTAACATTGTACTGTACCCTGCATGGAAAACGTCTGCGGATCCGCAGCTGCAAATCCGCTGCGGATCCGCAGCGAAAAAAGGATCGTGTGAACAAGCCCTAAAGCGCTGCTGGTGGTGTCCTGACGGGTAAGCGCAGCCGGCTGTTTCCTGAAAGTGTAGACCGCCTATCACCTATGTAACATATATACAGCAGTATCATCCATATATTGTATTTATGGCAGTCACAGTATCCCCTATATAATATATATACTGCTGTATATACATTATACAGCAGTCTATATAATGCTGTATATACAGTCATGGCCAAAAGTATTCACACCCCTGCAATTCTGTCAGATAATACTCAGTTTCTTCCTGAAAATGATTGCAAACACAAACTCCAAAAATGGGCCAGACAAAAGTATTGGCACACTCAGGGGTGGATTAAGGGTAGCCAGGGCCCCGGGCTATGCAGACACTGTGGGCCTCCCGGTCATGTGACGGGGTCATGTGACGGGGTCATGTGATGGGGTCATGACGGGGTCATGCGAAGGGGTCATCATATACCTGAACCAGATTATTCCAGAAAAATAGTTGCTGTGTGGAACTATAACCTGTCAAACATCCATTGATCTAGTCAATTTACCCTTCAGTTCAGTATATAGTATACAGTGTATAGTATCAGTGTATAGGTAACACTGACTCACCAGTGACGTCTCTAGGTGAAGTCCTTCATCTTTCATTCAGCACAGACCGCCATCACTTCATCCAGCCAGGACTCGTCTCTGCAGGAAATAACACAGTTATCTTGAGCTCCGCTTGTAGAACACATTTCTTAATTTTTCCCAACTTCTACATTACACCACATGAAGAAGAAGAAAAAGAGGCAACATAGTGTCACTCTACACAGTAACAGGACCGCACCCCCATTTAAAACAGTGTCCTCAAAAAATAAAATAAATACATCACTGCAGTAATAATATCCCTTAATTAGCCCCTATGGTAATAATAATATCCCCCATCCTGGCCCCGTGTATCTCATTCCTGGCTCCAGCCATATGTTCTCCCATCCTGCCCTCATGAGTATCCATCCTGCCCCATATGATCTCCCCATCAGTCTCCATCGTATCCATCCTACCCCATGATCCTGCACGATCTGTCTCCAATCCTGCCCATGTCTTTCATTCTGCCCCATGTCTCCAATCATGCCCCGTATCTACATTCTGCCCATGTCTCCAGTCCTGCCCCAAGTGTTGTCCAGCATATCTGCCCCCAGTGTCCAGCATCTCTGCCCCCAGTGTCCAGCATCTCTGCCCCCAGTGTCCAGCATCTCTGCCCCCAGTGTCCAGCATCTCTGCCCCCAGTGTCCAGCATCTCTGCCCCCAGTGTCCAGCATCTCTACCCCCAGTGTCCAGCATCTCTACCCCCAGTGTCCAGCATCTCTGCCCCCAGTGTGTCCAGCAATCTGCCCCAGTGTGTCCAGCAATCTGCCCCAGTGTGTCCAGCATATTGCCCCCAGTGTGTCCAGCAATCTGCCCCAGTGTATCCAATATTTCCCCCAGTGTGTCCAGCAATCTGCCCCAGTGTCTGACTCCAGCATATTGCCCCCAGTGTGTCCAGCAATCTGCCCCAGTGTCTGACACCAGCATATTGCGCCCAGTGTGTCCAGAAATCTGCCCCAGTGTCACCAGCATTGCCCCCAGTGTGTCCAGTGTATTTTTTAATTTTTTTTTAACATTAGATCTTTTAACTATTGATGCCGCATAGGCAGCATCAATAGTAAAAAGTTGGTCACACAGGGTTAATAGCAGCGGTAACGGAGTGCGTTACCCGCGACATAACGCGGTCCGTTACCGCTGCCATTAACCCTGTGTGATCGCTGACTGGAGGGGATTATGGAGCGGGCACTGACTGCGGGGAGTAAGGAGCGGCCATTTTGCCGCCGGACTGTGCCCGTCGCTGATTGGTCGTGGCCGTTTTGCAGCGACAAATCAGCGACTTGGATTTCCATGACAGACAGAGGCCGCGACCAATGAATATCCGTGACAGACAGACAAACAGAAAGACAGAAGGACAGACAGAAAGATGGAAGTGACCCTTAAACAATTATATAGTAGATATACAGCAGTCTATATACATGATAAGGGTGATACTGTGAATCTGTATATACATTATATAGGTGATACTGCGACTGCTGTATATACATTATATAGGTGATACTGGCTGCTAAATCTGTGTTATCACAGTATCACCTATATAATGTATATACAGCAGTCTATATACATTATATAGGGGATACTGTGACTGCCATAAATACAATATATGGGTGATACTGCTGTATACACTATGTTCCAAATTATTATGCAAATTACATTTTTCTCTGATTTTCCTAAATGGTTGGTGCAAATGACAGTCAGTCTAATAAAAGTAATCACCTGTTAGAGTATACATCACATTTTATTGAATAAACCTCCCAATGATAACAGTATAATCTCCAAAATGAATAAAAACTTAAAATGCACTGTTCCAAATTATTAGGCACAGTAGAATTTCTAAACATTTGATATGTTTTAACCCCTTAATCCCATATGACGTACTATCCCGTCGAGGTGGGGTGGGCCTTAATTCCCACTGACGGGATAGTACGTCATAGCGATCGGCCGCGCTCACGGGGGGAGCGCGGCCGATCGCGGCCGGGTGTCAGCTGCCTATCGCAGCTGACATCCGGCGCTATGTGCCAGGAGTGGTCACGGACCGCCCCCGGCACATTAACCCCCGGCACACCGCGATCAAACATGATCGCAGTGTGCCGGCGGTACAGGGAAGCATCGCGCAGGGAGGGGGCTCACTGCGTGCTTCCCTGAGACGATCGGTACAAGGCGATGTACTCACCTTGTACCGAGCATCTTCGCCCTGCAGGCCCCGGATCCAAAATGGCCACTGGGCTGCATCCGGGTCCTGCAGGGAGTACTTCCGGGTCGTGAGCAGGCGCCGGTAAGCCTGCAGCGATGTGAGTGACATCGCCGATCTGATAGAGTGCTATGCAAACTATCAGATCGGCGATCTGTGATGTCCCCCCCTGGGACAAAGTAAAAAAGTTAAAAAAAAAAAAAAATTCCACATGTGTAAAAAAAAAAAAAAAAAAAAAAATTTCCTAAATAAAGAAGAAGAAAAAAAAAATATTATTCCCATAAATACATTTCTTTATCTAAAAAAAATAAAAAAAATAATAAAAGTACACATATTTAGTATCGCCGCGTCCGTAACGACCCAACCTATAAAACTGTCCCACTAGTTAACCCCTTCAGTGAACACCGTAAGAAAAAAAAAAAAAAGAGCCAAAAAACAACGCTTTATTATCATACCGTCGAACAAAAAGTGGAATAACACGCGATCAAAAAGACAGCTATAAATAACCATGGTACCGCTGAAAACGTCATCTTGTCCTGCAAAAAACGAGCTGCCATACAGCATCATCAGCGAAAAAATAAAAAAGTTATAGGCTATGTTCACACGCTGCGGTTTTTGCTGCGGATCCGCAGCGGATTTGCAGCTGCGGATCCGCAGACGTTTTCCATGCAGGGTACAGTACAATGTTACCCTATGGAAAACCAAATCCGCTGTTCCCACTTTGCTTTTTTCTGCAGGAAAATCTGCGCTGATTTTCTGCGGCATGTAGCATGTCACTTCTTTCTGCGGATTCCGCAACTGTTTTCCACCTGCACCAATAGGAAAGTGCAGTTGGAAAACCGCAGTGGAATCCGCAGAAGAAACAGCACAAAAAAACCGCAGGGAAATCCACCGCGGTTTTGCACTGCGGGATTTACAAATCAGGACCTGAAAAATCCGCAGGAAAAAAAGGATGGTGTGAACAAGCCCATAGTCCTCAGAATAAAGCGATGCCAAAATAATTATTTTTTCTATAAAATAGCTTTTATCGTATAAAAGCGCCAAAACATAAAAAAATTATATAAATGAGGTATCGCTGCAATCGTACTGACCCGACGAATAAAACTGCTTTATCAATTTTACCAAACACGGAACGGTATAAACGCCTCCCCCAAAATAAATTCATGAATAGCTGGTTTTTGGTCATTCTGCCTCACAAAAATCGGAATAAAAAGCGATCAAAAAATGTCATGTGCCCGAAAATGTTACCAATAAAAACGTCATCTCGTCCCGCAAAAAACAAGACCTCACATGACTGTGGACCAAAATACGGAAAAATTATAGGTCTCAAAATGTGGTGACGCAAAAACTTTTTTGCTATAAAAAGCGTCTTTTAGTGTGTGACAGCTGCCAATCATAAAAATCCGATATAAAAAACGCTATAAAAGTAAATCAAACCCCCCTTCATCACCCCCTTAGTTAGGCAAAAATAATAAAATTAAAAAAATGTATTTATTTCAATTTTCCCATTAGGGCTAGGGTTAGGGCTAGGGTTAGGGCTAGGGTTAGGGTTAGGGCTAGGGTTGGAGCTAAAGTTAGGGTTGGGGCTAAAGTTAGGGATAGGGTTGGGGCTAAAGTTTGGGTTAGGGTTGGGGCTAAAGTTAGGGTTAGGGTTGGGGCTAAAGTTAGGGTTAGGGTTTGGATTACATTTACGGTTGGGATTAGGGTTGGGATTAGAATTAGGGGTGTGTCAGGGTTAGGGGTGTGGTTAGGGTTACAGTTGGGACTAGGGTTAGGGGTGTGTTTGGATTAGAGTTTCAGGTAGAATTGGGGAGTTTCCACTGATCAGGCACATCAGAGGCTCTCCAAACGCGACATGGCGTCCGATCTCAATTCCAGACAATTCTGCGTTGAAAAAGTAAAACAGTGCTCCTTCCCTTCTGAGCCCTCCCGTGCGCCCAAACAGGGGTTTACCCCAACATATGGGGTATCAGAGTACTCGGGACAAATTGGACAACAACTTTTGGGGTCGAAGTTCTCTTGTTATCCTTGGGAAAATAAAAATTTGGGGGGCTAAATATCATTTTTGTGAAAAAAAAAAAGAATTTTTATTTTCACGGCTCTGCATTATAAACTGTAGTGAAACACTTAGGGGTTCAAAGTTCTCGCAACACATCTAGATAAGTTCCTTGGGAGGTCTAGTTTCCAATATGGGGTCACTTGTGGGGGGTTTGTACTGTTTGGGTACATCAGGGGCTCTGCAAATGCAACGTGACGCCTGCAGACCAATCAATCTAAGTCTGCATTCCAAATTGCGCTCCTTCCCTTCCGAGCTCTGCCATGCGCCCACACAGTGGTTCGCCCCCACATATGGGGTATCAGCGTACTCAGGACAAATTGCACAACAACTTTTGGGGTCCAATTTATCCTGTTACCCTTGGGAAAATACAAAACTGGGGGCTAAAAAATCATTTTTCTGAAAAAAAAAAAGGAATTTTTATTTTCACGGCTCTGCGTTATAAACTGTAGTGAAACACTTTGGGGTTCAAAGCTCTCAAAACACATCTAGATAAGTTCCTTAGGGGGTCTAATTTCCAAAATGGTGTCACTTGTGGGGGGTTTTCATGTTTAGGCACATCAGGGGCTCTCCAAACGCGACATGGTGTCCCATCTCAATTCCAGTCAATTTTGCATTGAAAAGTAAAATGGCGCTCCTTCCCTTCCGAGCTCTGCTATGCGCCCAAACAGTAATTTACCCCCACATATGGGGTATCGTTGTACTCAGAACAAACTGCACAACAACTTTTGTGGTCTAATTTCTTCTCTTACCCTTGGGAAAATAAAAAATTGGGGCGAAAAGATAATTTTTGTGAAAAAATATGATTTTTTATTTTTACGGCTCTGCATTATAAACTTCTGTGAAGAACTTAGTGGGTCAAAGTGCTCACCACACATCTAGATAAGTTCCTTAAGGGGTCTACTTTCCAAAATGGTGTCACTTGTGGGGGGTTTCAATGTTTAGGCACATCAGGGGCTCTCCAAACGCAACACGGCGTCCCATTTCAATTCCACTCAATTTTGCATTGAAAAGTCAAATGGCGCTCCTTCCCTTCCGAGCTCTGCCATACGCCCAAACAATGGTTTACACCCACATATGGGGTATCAGCGTACTCAGGACAAATTGCACAACAAATTTTGGTGTCCAAATTCTTCTCTTACCTTTGGGAAAATAAAAAATTGGGGGCGAAAAGATCATTTTTGTGAAAAAATATGATTTTTTATTTTTAAGGCTCTGCATTATAAACTTCTGTGAAGCACTTGGTGGGTCAAAGTGCTCACCACACATCTAGATAAGTTCCTTAGGGGGTGTACTTTCCAAAATGGTGTCACTTGTGGGGGGTTTCAATGTTTAGGCACATCAGGGGCTCTCCAAACGCAACATGACGTCCTATATAAATTCCAGTCAATTTTGCATTGAAAAGTCAAATGGCGCTCCTTTCCTTCCGAGCTCTGCCATGCGCCCAAACAGTGGTGTACCCCCACATTTGGGGTATCAGCGTACTCAGGACAAATTGTACAACAACTTTTGGCGTCCATTTTCTCCCGTTACCCTTGGTAAAATAAAACAAATTGGAGCTGAAATAAATTTTGTGTGAAAAAAAGTTAAATGTTCATTTTTATTTAAACATTCCAAAAATTCCTGTGAAACACCTGAAGGGTTAATAAACTTCTTGAAAGTGGTTTTGAGCACCTTGAGGGGTGCAGTTTTTAGAATGATGTCACACTTGGGTATTTTCTATCATATAGACCCCTCAAAATGACTTCAAATGAGATGTGGTCCCTAAAAAAAATGGTGTTGTAAAAATGAGAAATTTCTGGTCACCTTTTAACCCTTATAACTCCCTAACAAAAAAAAATTTTGGTTCCAAAATTGTGCTGATGTAAAGTAGACATGTGGGAAATGTTACTTATTAAGTATTTTGCGTGACATATCTCTGTGATTTAAGGGCATAAAAATTCAAATTTGGAAAATTGTGACATTTTCAAAATTTTTGCCAAATTTCCGTTTTTTTCACAAATAAACGCAAGTTATATCGAATAAATTTTACCACTAACATGAAGTACAATATCTCACGAGAAAACAGTGTCAGAATCGCCAAGATCCGTTGAAGCGTTCCAGAGTTATAACCTCATAAAGAGACAGTGGTCAGAATTGTAAAAATTGGCCCGGTCATTAACGTGCAAACCACCCTCGGGGCTTAAGGGGTTAAAGAGCTGAAAATGCTCATTTGTGGAATTTGCAGCATTAGGAGGTCACATTCACTGAACAAAAAGCTATTTAACTCCAAAACATCCTAACAGGCCAAGTTACATGTAACATAGGAACCCTTCTTTGATATCACCTTCACAATTCCTGCATCCATTGAGTTTCTGCTTTATTTCTTTGCATGAAGTCAGAATCGCCTCCAGAGCTGCTGTTTTGATGTGAACTGCCTCCCACCCTCATAGATCTTTTGCTTGATGGTACTCCAAAGGTTCTCTGTACGGTTGAGGTCAGGGGAAGATGGTGGCCACACCATGAGTTTATCTCCTTTCATGCCCATAGTAGCCAATGACTCAGAGGTTTTCTTTGCAGCATGAGATGGTACATTGTCATGCATGAAGATGATTTTGCTCCTGAAGGCACATTTCTGCTTTTTATACCATGGAGGAAAGTTGTCAGTCAGAAACTCTATATACTTTGCAGAGGTCATTTTCACACCTTCAGGAACCTTAAAGGGCCCTACCAGCTGTTTCCCCATGATTCCGGCCCAAAACATGACTCCTCCACCTCCTTGCTGTTGTTTCAGCCTTGTTGGGACATGGTGGCCATACACCAATCATCCACTGCTCCATCCTTCTGGACCATCCAGGGTTGCTCAACACTTATCAGTAAACAAGAATGTTTGGAAATTAGTCTTCATGTATGTGTGGGCCCAATGCAACCATTTCTGCTTGTGAACACTGTTTAAGGGTGGCCAAATAGTAGGTTTATGCACCACAGCAAGCCTTTGAAGGAGCCTATACCTTGAGGTTCGAGGGACTCCAGAGGCACCAGCAGCTTCAAATATCTGTTTGCTGCTTTGTAATGGCTTTTTAGCAGCTGCTCTCTTAATCCGATGAACTTGCATGGCAGAAATCTTCCTCATTATGCCTTTATCAGCACAAACACATCTGTGCTCAGATACAGCCACAAATCTCTTAACAGTACGATGATCACGCTTAAGTTTTCGGGAAATTTCTGTTTTCATCCTTTCACCAAGGCATTGCACTATTTGATGCTTTTCCGCAGCAGAGAGATCATTTTTCTTTCCCATGTTACTTGAAAACTGTGACCTGCTTAATAATTTGGAACATCATTTTTAAGTAGTTTTCCTTTCATTAGAATCACCTGGAAAACTAATTATCCCATGTGTTTAAGATTGATTTCAGTGATCCATTGAGCCCTGAGACACAATACCATCCACGAGTTTATTTGAAAAACAAAACAATTAAATCTTTATCACACTTAAATCCAATTTGCATAATAATTTGGAACACAGTGTATATGTTACATAGGTGATACTGCGACTATACTCCCCAGTCACAGTATCACCTATATAATGTATATACAGCAGTCACCTATATGATGTATGCAACGTAATATAGTATAATGCTTTCTTAATATAGTGTATAATGTAGAGTTGTGCGCAGGGTCATATTTGGAGCTTATACCGCCCTAGGCACTTTTCGTGCTGCCTCCCCCATTGGTGAGTATGACTAATGCAGACACTGTCGGCAGTGACTTAGGCTACTTTCACATCAGATTTTTGCCATTCGCAGCAGATCCGGCAGTTTTTCCACATCTGCCGCGTAACGGATCACTTACGGCAACAGTGCGTTCGGCCTTATTTATTCCCTATGGGACTTGCGGACATGTGCAGCACTTGTGGAATTGCCGCGATCCTTGCAACAATGGAAAAAAAACGCTGCTAGCAGTGTTTTTTGTCTCACCGCAAGTGCAAAAACTGCAAGTGCCACACAAGTCCGCAAGTAGCCATCACTACCTGTCCCTGCACCTTGCTAGCTCATCCCTAACCCTCCCTCTGACCTAAAACTACACTATAAAGCTTTAGAAAAACAATTTATTACCTGACATATTCCTACGATAATGAGGGCTCTAGGCTACGGCGTAGACTGGGATGGGCAGTCTCTGGGTCTCCATTCTCTGCTTACAGTATTGTAATATTCAGTCACTATGTGTTGGCAATATGTGGTCTGGTCATAGTATGGCGGTATTTGTAGGTGTATAATGATTTGTATAGGGGAAAGCCGAGTGAATACTGATTTGTATGGGGGAAAGCTGGGTGGATACTGTTTTGTATGGGGAAAGCTGGGTGTAATAATTATAGGGGATAACTCAGGAGACACTTTGCGTGGAACAAGACAACTACAGGACACAGTTTTATAAGTGGTAAAGTCTATATTATCACACGGTGATTCAAACAGGTGCAGAGAGAAACTCAAGTCCACAACACTTGGTGCAAATATCAAATGCAGCTCAGCAGTCTATAGGAAACTTCAGAGGAAAATGCAATCACGCAGAAAGTCTATGAAGCACAATTATTCTTGAGGATACTTGACACGAAATAAGTCCTTGCTTAGTCCAAAACACAGATAGATATGCTTATAAGGTAGTTCAAATAATATCTTAGCTCAACCAGGGAGGTCTGGGTAATAGTCTCAGGTTCTTGCAGAGCAGAAACAGCTTACATGTCCAGCAAATCCAGATGGAAGTAAACACGAGCAGCAGATGAAGGAGGATTACTGGAACTGGTGTATGCAGCAGGAACTCAGAGCAGAGTAGCAGGCTAACCCCACAGGTTCACAGGAGCAGGTATAAAGCCAGGGAGTCACCAAAGGTCAGGAGCTGGATGCAAGGCAGAATACTCTAGCACAGACTGAAGGCTGGGGTGGAGTTTTATAGCAGGAAGACACAGTGCACATGAGACCAAAGACGCCATCTTGGAAAAGGGCAGTAATGCACAAAAAGGTAATAAAAAATGTTCAGAGTCCTGACACTGGGTGGATACTGTTTTGTATGGGGAAAGCTTGGTGAAATTTGCATGGGGGAAAGCTGGGTGAATAGTGATTTGTATGGGGGAAAGCTGGGTGGATACGGTTTTGGATGGGCTAAAGCTTGGTGAATAGTGGTTTGTATGGGGGAAAGCTGAATGGATACGGTTTTGTATGGGGAAAGCTGGGTGAATAGTGATTTGTATGTGGAAATCTGAGTGAATACTGATTTGTATGGGGGAAAGCTGGGTGGATACTGATTTGTATGGGGGAAACTGCCTTACATTGTATTTGTTCTGCTCTCCACATTCCATACAAACAGTAACAAATGAAACATGTATAGGTAGCAGAAATGACCAGTTCTTTAGTCTGAAGTGCACAGCTTGTGATTTCCTTATGTGCATTTACACTGAGAGTAATCAGTGCTTTCGCATATAAAAGGCCATAAGACTCTGCAGCCCGAAGCCCGCAGTGAGCGCTCCTTCCATTCACTCTGCAGGTTGACCCTAGGTCATGACTCTGTCACAGAACTCCAGCAGCCCCCAGGAGAATGGTAGAGACTAGGTTCTGCTGGTGAGTACTTGTGGCCCCGGGTCACCCAACCTCCCCTTCCCCCTCCACCGCTGGCTGCTTGATATTTTCCCTGCAGCCACTGCAGTACCTGCTAACCGAAGCCTGGAGGACTAAGGCCGGCTTCACACTAGCGAGTTTTACGGACGTATGAGAGGTGCAGAAAATACGGATTGCATACGGTACAATGATTCTCTATGTCCCAGCTCCTATCTGCCGTATTTTACTGATCCGTATTATACAGTCTTGTACAGCCGTAGAAAATTGCAGCATGCTGCGTTTGTCACCGTATTGCGCCAAAAAATCGCCAATGAAAGTCTACGGGGGCGAGAAAAATACGGATTACACACGGACCAGCAGTGTGACTTGCGAGAAATACGCAGCGGTGTTCTATAGAAAAACCGGTAATTCAATTGCCGGCTTTTTCTTTCTCCTTCACAAACCCGACATGATATGAGACTTGGTTTACATACAGTAAACCATCTCATAGCCCTTTTTTTTTGCATATTCCACACTACTAATGTTAGTAGTGTGTATGTGCAAAATTTGGGCGCTGTAGCTTGTAAAATAAAGGGTTAAATTGCGGAAAAATTTGGCGTGGGCTCCCGCGCAATTTTCTCCGCCAGGAAAATTCCCACGCTCGAGTTCATATGAGGACATCCAGTAGGGGGCGCATCACCGCGACTCGAGGTAACTACAGGACATACCCCTTCATTACATTAATTCACAACATTTTACAGACAGGAGCGACTGCATTAGCACAGCTCCTGGCTGTAAAATGATTTAACCCCTTCAGATGGATTTACATCGTGGGACTGACAGAACGACGGAAGGTATGGGATATTGTTGATTTTTTATTTTACCTTTTTTACAGGACGAGGGTCTTCAGGTGGACTACCAGTATAATAAAATATTATAACACCCTGTGGCCAAGTGCCAGAATAGGCGCATCTTACAGATGTGCCTTTTCTGGGGTGGCTGGGGGCAGATGTTTTTAGCCGGGGGGGCCAATAACCATGGACCCTCTCTAGGCTATTAATATCTGCCCTCAGTCACTGGCTTTACCATTCTGGAAGAGAAAATTGCGCAGAGCCCACGCTGTGTGTGTCTCAATGATATATATATATATATATATATATATATATATATATATATACTGTATATATGTTTTAACGAACATTTGAGCACATGAATCCATTAGATGTCGGTTTTGCAAGCCTGCGAGAAAATCTCGCAGTACGGATGCTGTTATGATCTGGTGACCTTGGAGCCGCATGAAAACTTTCTCTGGAGTCGGTGGAACCTGTACTGACCGCAAATCCTGAACTAACACCGCAACTAGAAGTAGCCGTGGGGTGTGCCTAACAAACCCTAGACACCTCGACACAGCCGGAGGACTAAATACCCCTATAGATGGAAATAGGAATGCTATCTTGCCTCAGAGCAGACCCCCAAAGGATAGGCAGCCCCCCCATGAATAATGACTGTGAGTAGGAGAAGAATAGACACACGCAGGTAGAAAACAGGATTTAGCAAAAGAGGCCACGCTAGCTAAATAGGAAAGGATAGGACAGATTACTAGGCGGTCAGTATTAAAACCCTTCCAAAAATATCCACAACAGATAATACAAAAAGTTCCACAATCTAACTAAAGACATGGAATGTATATCTGCCACTCCAGAGAATCCAACAAGACTGAGAAAATACTGACACAGTCTAAGCTGGACAAGAAAACACAAAGAATAGCACTGAATTGTGAAGCACACAGCATGTGAGCCACAGGAAAAAAAAACCAGACACTTATCTTTGCTGATTTGGCAGAAAGGCAGGAGGAACCAGACAGAGGTCCATAACCTCCCAACAACAATTGACAACTGGCAAGGACTAATGAATCCTGCACACCTAAATACCCCAGTCAGAACTGCAATCAGCAGACACACCTGACCAGGACTGCAACCCAGGGACAACTGCATTACCACCTACTACCACCAGAGGGAACCCAAACAGAATTCACAACAGTACACTCCCCTTGAGGAGGGGTCACCAAACCCTCACCAGCGCCCCCAGGCCGATCAGGACGAGCCAGATGAAAGGCACGGACCAGATCAGCAGCATGGACATCAGAAGCAAAAACCCAAGAATTATCCTCCTGGCCATAACCCTTCCATTTGACAAGGTACTGAAGCCTCCGCCTCGAAAAATGAGAATCCAAAATCTTCTCAACCACATACTCCAACTCCCCATCAACCAAAATAGGGGCCGGAGGATCAACAGAGGGAACAACGGGCACCACATATTTCCGCAATAAAGATCTATGGAAGACATTATGGATAGCAAAAGAGGCCGGAAGCGCCAATCGAAAAGACACCGGATTAATAATCTCAGAAATCCTATAAGGACCAATAAACCAAGGCTTAAACTTAGGGGAAGAGACCTTCATAGGAACATGACGGGAAGACAACCAAACCAAATCCCCAACCCGAAGCCGGGAACCAACACACCGACGACGGTTAGCAAAACGTTGAGCCTCCTCCTGAGACAACACCAAATTGTCCACCACATGAGCCCAAATCTGCTGCAACCTGTCAACCACAGAATCCACACCAGGACAGTCAGAAGGCTCAACCTGCCCAGAAGAAAAACGAGGATGAAAACCAAAATTACAAAAAAAAGGTGAAACCAAAGCAGCCGAACTAGCCCGATTATTAAGGGCAAACTCGGCCAATGGCAAAAAGGCCACCCAATCATCCTGATCGGCAGACACAAAGCATCTCAAATAAGTCTCCAAAGTCTGATTAGTTCGCTCGGTCTGGCCATTTGTCTGAGGATGAAATGCAGAAGAAAAAGACAAATCAATGCCCAGCCTAGCACAAAAGGCCCGCCAAAACCTAGAAACAAACTGGGAACCTCTGTCGGACACAATATTCTCTGGAATACCATGCAAACGAACCACATGCTGAAAAAACAACGGAACCAACTCTGAAGAGGAAGGCAATTTAGGCAAAGGCACCAAATGAACCATCTTAGAAAACCGGTCACAAACAACCCAGATAACCGACATCCTCTGGGAAACCGGAAGATCAGAAATAAAATCCATAGAAATATGCGTCCAGGGCCTCAGGGACCGGCAATGGCAAAAGTAACCCACTAGCAAGGGAACAACAAGGCTTGGCCCGCGCACAAGTCCCACAGGACTGAACAAAAGAACGCACATCACGTGACAACGAAGGCCACCAAAAGGACCTACCAACCAAATCTCTGGTACCAAAAATACCAGGATGACCAGCCAACACAGAACAGTGAACCTCAGAAATCACTCTACTAGTCCATCTGTCAGGAACAAACAATTTCCCCACAGGACAGCGGTCAGGTCTATCAGCCTGAAATTCCTGAAGAACCCGCCGTAAATCAGGGGAAATGGCAGAAAGGACCACCCCTTCTTTCAGAATGCCGACCGGTTCAAGGACCTCAGGAGAATCAGGCAAAAAACTCCTAGAAAGGGCATCAGCCTTAATATTTTTAGAACCCGGAAGATACGAAACCACAAAATCAAAACGGGAAAAAAACAAGGACCATCGAGCCTGTCTAGGACTCAGCCGTTTGGCAGACTCGAGGTAAATCAAATTCTTATGATCGGTCAGGACCACAATACGGTGCTTAGCTCCCTCAAGCCAATGTCGCCACTCCTCAAACGCCCACTTCATAGCCAACAACTCCTGATTGCCGACATCATAATTGCGTTCATCAGGCGAAAACTTGCGGGAGAAGAAGGCACACGGTTTCATCAAAGAACCAACAGAATCCCTCTGAGACAAAACGGCCCCTGCCCCAATCTCAGAAGCATCAATCTCAACCTAAAACGGAAGAGAAACATCTGGTTGGCGCAATACCGGAGCAGAAGTAAATCGGCGTTTAAGCTCCTGAAAGGCAGAGACAGCCGCAGAGGACCAATTCGCCACATCAGCGCCTTTTTTCGTCAAATCAGTCAAGGGTTTAACCACGCTGGAGAAGTTAGCAATGAACCGGCGATAAAAATGTGCAAAACCCAAAAATTTCTGAAGTCTCTTCACGGATGTGGGTTGAATCCTATCATGAATGGCCTGAACCTTAACCGGATCCATCTCCATAGATGAGGGAGAAAAAATAAAGCCCCAAAAAGAAACCTTCTGCACCCCAAAGAGACACTTAGACCCCTTCACAAACAAAGCATTGTCACGAAGGATCTGAAATACCATCCTGACCTGTTCCACATGAGACTTCCAATCATCGGAAAAAATCAAAATATCGTCCAAATATACAATCAAGAATTTATCAATATAAGTCCGGAAGATATCATGCATGAAGGATTGAAAAACAGATGGAGCGTTAGTGAGCCCGAATGGCATCACAAGGTATTCAAAATGGCCTTCGGGCGTATTAAACGCAGTTTTCCATTCATCACCCTGCTTAATACGAACAAGATTATATGCCCCCCGAAGGTCAATCTTCGTAAACCAACTAGCCCCCTTAATCCTAGCAAACAAATCGGAAAGCAAAGGTAAAGGGTATTGAAACTTGACCGTGATCTTATTCAAGAGGCGATAATCAATACAAGGTCTCAAGGAGCCATCCTTCTTAGCAACAAAAAAAAAACCTGCTCCCAACGGTGAAGAAGATGGCTGAATATGCCCTTTCTCCAAAGACTCCTTAACATAACTCCGCATGGCGGTATGTTCAGGCACAGACAGGTTGAAAAGTCGGCCCTTAGGAAACTTACTGCCTGGAATCAAGTCAATC
The DNA here is from genome assembly GCF_051348905.1 of Ranitomeya variabilis. Taxonomy (NCBI): domain Eukaryota; kingdom Metazoa; phylum Chordata; class Amphibia; order Anura; family Dendrobatidae; genus Ranitomeya; species Ranitomeya variabilis. The sequence continues at coordinate 256,348,609 of NC_135232.1, forward strand.
GCACAATCACAGTCCCTGTGCGGTGGAAGGGAACTGGACTTGGGCTCATCGAATACATCCTGAAAATCAGACAAAAACTCTGGAATTTCAGAAGAGGAAGATTGACATCAAAGGAACATCATTATGAACCCCCTGACAACCCCAACTAGTCACAGACATAGATTTCCAATCCAACACAGGATTATGTACCTGCAACCACGGGAAACCCAGCACGATAACATCATGCAAATTATGCAACACCAGAAATTGACAATCTTCCTGATGGGCTGGCGCCATGTGCATGGTCACCTGTGTCTAAAACTGGGGCTTATTTTTAGCCAAAGGTGTAGCATCAATCCCCCTTAAAGGAATAGGGTTCTGCAAAGGCTGCAAGGGAAAACCACAACGCCTGGCAAACTCAAAATCCATTAAGTTCAAGGTGGCGCCTGAATCCACAAACACCATGACAGAAAATGATGACAATGAGCAGATCAAGGACACCGATAACAGAAATTTAGGTTGTACAGTACTGATAGTAAATGAACTAGCGATCCTTTTTGTCCGCTTAGGGCAGACTGAAATGACATGAGAAGCGTCGCCACAATAATAACACAACCTATTCTGACGTCTGAATCCTTGTCGTTCCATTCTAGACAAAATCCTATCACACTGCATTGGCTCAGGACTTTGCTCTAAGGACGACGCCACAGCGCGCACAGTTTGACGCTCCCGCAAGCGCCGATCAATCTGAATGGCCAGAGACATAGAATCACTCAGACCGGAAGGCGTGGGAAACCCCACCATAACATCTTTAACGGATTCAGAAAGACCCTTTCTGAAAATTGCCGTCAAAGCATCATTATTCCATTTAGTCAACACAGACCATTTTCTAAATTTCTGACAATACAATTCTGCCGCCTCTTGACCCTGAGACAGGGCCAACAAGGTTTTCTCTGCTTGATCCACAGAATTCGGTTCATCATATAATAATCCTAAAGCCTGAAAAAAGGAATCTACATTAAGCAAGGCCGGATTCCCAGATTCCAGGGAAAATGCCCAATCCTGTGGATTGCCACGCAGCAGGGAGATGACAATTTTAACCTGCTGAATGGAATCACCGGAGGATCGAGGTCTCAGAGCAAAAAACAGTTTACAATTGTTTTTAAAAACCCCAAATTTGGACCTATCACCAAAAAACAAATCAGGAGTAGGAATCTTCGGCTCTAAAGCAGGAGTCTGAACAATATAATCAGAAATACCCTGTACCCTAGCAGCAAGCTGGTCTACACGAGAAGCTAATTCCTGAACATCCATGCTGGCACAAGACTCCTCAGCCACCCATAAATAAAGAGGGAAGAAAAGACAAAACAGACTAAAGAAAAAAAAATGGCTCAACACCTTTCTTCCCTTCTTCTGAGATGCATTTAACTCATTATGGGCCAGTTGTACTGTTATGATCTGGTGACCTTGGAGCAGCATGAAAACTTTCTCTGGAGTCGGTGGAACCTGTACTGACCGCAAATCCTGAACTAACACCGCAACTAGAAGTAGCCGTGGGGTGTGCCTAACAAACCCTAGACACCTCGACATAGCCGGAGGACTAAATACCCCTATAGATGGAAATAGGAATGCTATCTTGCCTCAGAGCAGACCCCCAAAGGATAGGCAGCCCCCCACGAATAATGACTGTGAGTAGGAGAAGAATAGACACACGCAGGTAGAAAACAGGATTTAGCAAAAGAGGCCACTCTAGCTAAATAGGAAAGGATAGGACAGATTACTAGGCGGTCAGTATTAAAACCTTTCCAAAAATATCCACAACAGATAATACAAAAAGTTCCACAATCTAACTAAAGACATGGAATGTATATCTGCCACTCCAGAGAATCCAACAAGACTGAGAAAATACTGACACAGTCTAAGCTGGACAAGAAAACACAAAGAATAGCACTGAATTGTGAAGCACACAGCATGTGAGCCACAGGAAAAAAAAAAACAGACACTTATCTTTGCTGATTTGGCAGAAAGGCAGGAGGAACCAGACAGAGGTCCATAACCTCCCAACAACAATTGACAACTGGCAAGGACTAATGAATCCTGCACACCTAAATACCCCAGTCAGAACTGCAATCAGCAGACACACCTGACGAGGACTGCAACCCAGGGACAACTGCATTACCACCTACTACCACCGGAGGGAACCCAAAAGCAGAATTCACAACAGGATGCCATACGGATTACATACGAAGGTTAACATGCGCAAAATACACTGCCACACCCTGCCTATGGATGACATACGGATCACTATTTTGGTAACATTTCTGCGTATTACGGCCGTAAAAAACAGACTGTATTTTCATACGCTGAGTGTGACACCGGCCTAAAGTGGAGGGAGACGAGGATGGGAGCTGGCTGCTGAACTCTGCCCTCACAGCCATGGCCAAACGGAGCTCCCTCTTCATTCCGGTAGTGGAAGGGAAGAAATTACAAGCCAAGGACATGTAAGTAGCTGTGGTGCCCACAGAGGCCTGGAGCGAGCAGCTGTCGGCTGGGGAACATGGAGTCAAAGTAATCACTGCACTCGTATAATTTCAAGTTGCATATATCAGAAGTTTATTTGACAAGTCAAATAAACTTCTGATATATGCAACTTGAAATTATACGAGTGCAGTGATTACTTTGACTCCATGACTTGTGGGATGTAGTGTCCCGTTCACTGGCACCGTGAACTGTACTGATTGAGTGCTAGCTTTCCAGATTCTCTACAGGCTGGGGAACATGGGCAGGGAAGGAGCGGGCTGTTTCCGGGGTCAGGCTGCAAAAGTTCGGTTATGTTGCTGGATGTAATGTGTTGTATACTAACAAATTTGTCACTGCAGGCAGTGCTGTATACTACTGTGTTCCTCAGGTTTTTCCACCACATGCAACTGCACCCGGGAAGGGAGGGGATGGGGGCAGAAATCAGGACATTATGGGGGCAGAAATCTGAGGACATTATGGGGGCAGAAATCTGAGGACATTTTTTTCGTGGGCAGAAATCTGAGGGGGCAGAAATCTGAGGGGGGGGCACCCCGGGTGCAGGAAGAGCTTAGTACACCTCTGTGTTTCCTGTCCACTGCACCCAAGCAATTGGGAAACTGACAGATTTGTTGGAATTTATCTGCAATTTCCAGCCAACTCTCCGTTGTGTGATGTGGTATAGACTCGCCAAGTAAAGAGTCCCACAATGCAGGGCAGGTGTGCTTCACAATTACGGATAAGGTGGAAATCCCAAGTCTGAACTGAAAATGTAGTGACGAAAAGGATTCTCCAGTTGCAAGGAATCTGTGAAAAAAAAGGGAAAAATGAGTACAAAATACCAGCAATAACATTACAGTTATAAGTCAGCTTTAAAAGTAGGAGATACAATATCTATATATATAATTGTCTAAGGGGTACTTCCGTCTTTCTGTTGGCAACTTCCGTCACGGATATTCATTCGCTGATTGGTCTCGCCAGCTGCCTGTCATGGCTGCCGCGACCAATCAGCGACGGGCACAGTCCGATTAGTCCCTCCCTACTCCCCTGCAGTCACTGCCCGACTCCCGCTCCATACTCCCCGCAGTCACGGCTCACACAGGGTTAATGCCAGCGGTAACGGACCGCGTTATGCCACGGGTAACTCACTCCGTTACCGCCGCTATTAACCCTGTGTGACCAAGTTTTTACTATTGAGGCTGCCTATGCAGCCTTAATAGTAAAAACATCTAATGTTAAAAATTATTTAAAAAAAACAACAAATCATTATATACTCACCTTCCGCCACCTTTCCGACGCTCCGGTGACCGGTCCATGCAAGCGGCAGGTTCCGGTGCTACGGTTGGTGTGCAACAAGGACCTGCCATGACGTCACGGTCATGTGACCGCGACGTCATCACAGGCCCTGGGCGCCTGCGCGAGAAGGACCTGCCATGACGTCACAGTCATGTGACCGCGACGTCATCGCAGGCCCTGCGCGAGAAGGACCTGCCGTGACGTCACGGTCATGTGACCGCGACGTCATCACACCCTCGGACCGGAAGCTGCCGCCTGAACACAGGCGACAGAAATACAAGGGGCCCCTCGGAAAGTTGTTTAATTTTTTAACCTGTGACATACGTGGCTGGGCAATATACTACGTGGCTCTGTGCTGTATACTATGTAACTGGGCAATATACTACGTGGCTGGGCAATATACTACGTCACTGGGCAATATACTACGTGGCTCTGTGCTGTACAGGTCCTTCTCAAAAAATTAGCATATAGTGTTAAATTTCATTATTTACCATAATGTAATGATTACAATTAAACTTTCATATATTATAGATTCATTATCCACCAACTGAAATTTGTCAGGTCTTTTATTGTTTTAATACTGATGATTTTGGCATACAACTCCTGAAAACCCAAAAAACCTGTCTCAATAAATTAGCATATCAAGAAAAGGTTCTCTAAACGACCTATTACCCTAATCTTCTGAATCAACTAATTAACTCTAAACACATGCAAAAGATACCTGAGGCTTTTAAAAACTCCCTGCCTGGTTCATTACTCAAAACCCCCATCATGGGTAACACTAGCGACCTGACAGATGTCAAGAAGGCCATCATTGACACCCTCAAGCAAGAGGGTAAGACCCAGAAAGAAATTTCTCAACAAATAGGCTGTTCCCAGAGTGCTGTATCAAGGCACCTCAATGGTAAGTCTGTTGGAAGGAAACAATGTGGCAGAAAACGCTGTACAACGAGAAGAGGTGACCGGACCCTGAGGAAGATTGTGGAGAAGGACCGATTCCAGACCTTGGGGAACCTGAGGAAGCAGTGGACTGAGTCTGGTGTGGAAACATCCAGAGCCACCGTGCACAGGCGTGTGCAGGAAATGGGCTACAGGTGCCGCATTCCCCAGGTAAAGCCACTTTTGAACCATAAACAGCGGCAAAAGCGCCTGACCTGGGCTACAGAGAAGCAGCACTGGACTGTTGCTAAGTGGTCCCAAGTACTTTTTTCTGATGAAAGCAAATTTTGCATGTCATTCGGAAATCAAGGTGCCAGAGTCTGGAGGAAGACTGGGGAGAAGGAAATGCCAAAATGCCTGAAGTCCAGTGTCAAGTACCCACAGTCAGTGATGGTGTGGGGTGCCATGTCAGCTGCTGGTGTTGGTCCACTGTGTTTCATCAAGGGCAGGGTCAATGCAGCTAGCTATCAGGAGATTTTGGAGCACTTCATGCTTCCATCGGCTGAAATGCTTTATGGAGATGAAGATTTCATTTTTCAGCACGACCTGGCACCTGCTCACAGTGCCAAAACCACTGGTAAATGGTTTACTGACCATGGTATTACTGTGCTCAATTGGCCTGCCAACTCTCCTGACCTGAACCCCATAGAGAATCTGTGGGATATTGTGAAGAGAAAGTTGAGAGACGCAAGACCCAACACTCTGGATGAGCTTAAGGCCGCTATTGAAGCATCCTGGGCCTCCATAACATCTCAGCAGTGTCACAGGCTGATTGCCTCCATGCCACGCCGCATTGAAGCAGTCATTTCTGCCAAAGGATTCCCGACCAAGTATTGAGTGCATAACTGAACATTATTATTTGTTGTTTTTTTTGTTTGTTATTAAAAAACACTTTTATTTGATTGGCCGGGTGAAATATGCTAATTTATTGAGACAGTTTTTTTGGGTTATCAGGAGTTGTATGCCAAAATCATCAGTATTAAAACAATAAAAGACCTGACAAATTTCAGTTGGTGGATAATGAATCTATAATATATGAAAGTTTAATTGTAATCATTACATTATGGTAAATAATGAAATTTAACACTATATGCAAATTTTTTGAGAAGGACCTGTATACTACGTCACTGGACAATATACTACGTCACTGGGCAATATACTACGTGGACATGCATATTCTAGAATACCCGATGCGTTAGGGCCACCATCTAGTAAACAATATTTAAGAAATACCAGTAACAACATTACTGTTATGAGTGTGCTTTAACAGGAGGAGATACAATAAAAATGGCTTACCGAAGAGTCACCATCAGACGCTCCGACGGTGAAACTAAGAAGCGGCAATATGTATCACTTCTTGCGATGAGGTGTGCAATCCGTTTCACCAACAAGTCGAAGTTCTCCGCTTTCATCCGCACGGAGCTGAAAAACTTCTCGGGGTTTCCTCGTAGCTCCATGTATAACGTAGAATACGCGTCATTCTCTGTGCTTTGATTGGGTGGATCCACAAACGCCGTCGCTGCTGACGCATGATGCGCTGTCTCTCTCGCCACTTCTCCAGAACAATCGCTTTCAAATGATTAGTCTCAAAAGTGAAATCCACATAAATCTTCAGAATGTTTGCCATCACACCTTCTGTCTTTGCCAGGCCCTTGCTCTCCTCTACAACCTGTCAAAGATGGGCTTTAGGAACACAGTATATATAGGTTTTCAGTAGCCAATCACGTTTGGGAGCCTCCCATGGGCGTTTTTAAAAACCGGATCCGTCGTAAAACATTAAAAAAAACCAGATGGGACGGATCCGTTTTTTTGCTGATTCCCCTAGTCGGATCCGGCGGAAAAACGGATCCATCCCATCAGTTTTTCACAATTTACGCCGGATCCGTTGCTCTGACGGCGAAAACCTGATGTGTGAAAGTAGCCAAGGGGATGCATTATACTCTCTGAGGGCATTGGGAGTGCATTTTACTATATGGGACCTGCATTATACTGTATGGAGGACTATGGGTCCAAGTCATTCTTCTCACACTGTGTAAAGAAACTGGAACAAGTGTAGAATTGAATATTTGACCACACTTGTTTAAGGGCCTGAACTCAGCGCATGTAAATACAACCAAACTGTTTGTGATGGTGCACTATGCTAGCATTTGGGGCCCCACTTTGTCTAAAACCGGCCCTGCTTCCAGGCATGTAAGTGTAGGCAGAGCTGACAGAACAGTGTACTGGAGGCTTATAGCTAGGACTCAGTGTCTGAAGCCCCTCACAAGCCATAACTATTCCCCAGGGGCCCCAAGACGGGTGTGTTGGGGTATTGTTGAGGAAAGTGAAAGTGACCCTGATAACCAATCAGATGACAGCTTTCCTTTCGCCAGGATCAGCCGTGAGCGCTCATTGGCTGTCCCTGTAACTGTATATCTGCCGCTGTAGTTCTGCCCAAATCAAAAATGGCTGTTGCGCTTCTGCTGGAGTTGAGGAGGGGAGTTCCCATTGGAGACGCCACGTTCCCCGCAGGCTCCGCCCTCTGATCAGCTGACGCTGCCTGGTTTGTGTTGTGACAGGGAGGCGGCCGCGGATGAGACGGCGGAGACAGGAGAGCCGGTAATGGTCCCGGGGGCTGGGTGTGTGCGGGTACGGCCAGCTGGGGGGCACCGCTAGGCACCGGCTGACATGCTGCTTACAAGTCAGCACTGGCAGAGAAAGAAAGGTAGGACTGGCAGGCCCGGCTCTGCGGCCACCCACCCCCTCCCGCTCTGCAATCACCCCGGCCCTGTGCCCCGCACTCAGCAGCATGCCCGTGTAACGGCTGCACATGGCTCCCTGTCAGGGAAGTGGTCGCTGCCAGGTTGGCACATGAGTGACATCTCACCTAACAGGATGTGTTTACCCACTGAGCCAGCCATGCCTTCCCCCACCTTCCCTGTACTCACTGCTAGACTGCAGGGCGGCCATGAAACTTCATCCACTGATACAATATTGGTTATGTCCAGGAAGACATCCAAACTAAAACCTCAGCTGAGAAAAGCAAGAAAGGCTCTGGAGAAGGCGGCTCCCCGGCCTCACGCCATCCGTCTGTCTTGTCCGTGTCTTTCTGGAGTTTACATTTTGCCTTCACGATGACAGTTCTTGATTTAGCTGTGCGGGAATCCACACACACTGTGTCTGACACACTCATGCACACTCCCTTTGTCCGACACACTCACACTGTGTCCGCCACTGACTCTCTCACACACACGCTGTGTCCGCCACTGACTCTCTCACACACAAACACGCTGTGTCCGCCACTGACTCGCGCACACACATACGCTGTGTCCGCCACTGACTCTCTCACACACAAACACGCTGTGTCCGCCACTGACTCTCTCACACACAAACACGCTATGTCCGCCACTGACTCTCTCACACACAAACACGCTGTGTCCGCCACTGACTCTCTCACACACAAACACGCTGTGTCCGCCACTGACTCTCTCACACACAAACACGCTGTGTCCGCCACTGACTCTCTCACACACAAACACGCTGTGTCCGCCACTGACTCTCTCACACACATACGCTGTGTCCGCCACTGACTCGCGCGCACACACATACGCTGTGTCCGCCACTGACTCGCGCACACACATACGCTGTGTCCGCCACTGACTCGCGCACACACATACGCTGTGTCCGCCACTGACTCGCGCACACACATACGCTGTGTCCGCCACTGACTCGCGCACACACATACGCTGTGTCCGCCACTGACTCGCGCACACACATACGCTGTGTCCGCCACTGACTCGCGCACACACACACATACGCTGTGTCCGCCACTGACTCGCGCGCGCGCACACACACATATGCTGTGTCCGCCACTGACTCGCGCACACACACATACGCTGTGTCCGCCACTGACTCGCGCACACACATACGCTGTGTCCGCCACTGACTCGCGCACACACATACGCTGTGTCCGCCACTGACTCGCGCGCACACACACATACGCTCTGTCCGCCACTGACTCGCGCGCGCACACACACATACGCTCTGTCCGCCACTGACTCGCGCGCGCACACACACATACGCTGTGTCCGCCACTGACTCACGCGCGCACACACACATACGCTGTGTCCGCCACTGACTCGCGCGCACACACACATACGCTGTGTCCGCCACTGACTCGCGCACACACACATACGCTGTGTCCGCCACTGACTCGCACACACACATACGCTGTGTCCGCCACTGACTCGCGCGCGCGCACACACATAATAATAATAATAATAATAATAATTTTATTTATATAGCGCCAACATATTCCGCAGCGCTTTACAACTTATAGAGGGGACTTATACAGACAATAGACATTACAGCATAACAGAAATCACAGTTCAAAACAGATACCAGTAGGAATGAGGGCCCTGCTCGCAAGCTTACAATCTATGAGGAAAAGGGGAGACACGAGAGGTGGATGGTAACAATTGCTTTAGATATTTGGACCAGCCATAGTGTAAGGCTCGGGTGTTCATGTAAAGCTGCATGAACCAGTTAACAGCCTAAGTGTGTAGCAGTACAGACACAGAGGCTATTAACTGCATAAAGTGTATGAGAACATGATGGAGGAACGTGATTATGTTGTTGTTTTTTTATTAATAGGCCACACAGGGATAATTAGGTTAATGCGTTGAGGCGGTAGGCCAATCTGAACAAATGAGTTTTTAGGGCACGCTTAAAACTGTGGGGATTGGGGATTAATTGTATTAACCTAGGTAGTGCATTCCAAAGAATCGGCGCCGCACGTGTAAAGTCTTGGAGACGGGAGTGGGAGGTTCTGATTATTGAGGATGCTAACCTGAGGTCATTAGCAGAGCGGAGGGCACGGGTAGGTTGGTAGACTGAGACCAGAGAGGAGATGTAGGGTGGTGCTGAGCCATGGAGTGCTTTGTGGATGAGGGTAGTAGTTTTGTACTGGATTCTGGATTGGATGGGTAGCCAGTGTAATGACTGGCACAAGGTAGAGGCATCGGTGTAACGGTTGGCGAGGAATATGATCCTGGCAGCAGCATTCAGGACAGATTGGAGCGGGGAGAGTCTGGTAAAAGGTAGGCCAATTAGTAGAGAGTTACAATAGTCCAGACGAGAATGAATAAGTGAGACAGTAAGAGTTTTTGCAGAGTCGAAAGTAAGAAAAGGGCGAATTCTGGAAATGTTTTTGAGATGCAGATAAGAAGAGTGAGCCAGTGATCGGATGTGGGGGGTGAATGAAAGCTCGGAATCAAGGATGACTCCAAGGCAGCGGGCATGTTGCTTTGGAGTAATGGTGGAACCGCACACAGAGATGGCAATGTCGGGCAAAGGTAGGTTTGTAGAGGGAGAGACTCGCGCGCACACACACACATACGCTGTGTCCGCCACTGACGCGCGCACACACATACGCTGTGTCCGCCACTGACTCGCGCGCACACACACATACGCTGTGTCCGCCACTGACTCGCGCACACACATACGCTGTGTCCGCCACTGACTCGCGCGCACACACATACGCTGTCCGCCACTGACTCGCGCACACACATACGCTGTGTCCGCCACTGACTCGCGCACACACATACGCTGTGTCCGCCACTGACTCGCGCGCACACACACACATACGCTGTGTCCGCCACTGACTCGCGCGCACACACACATACGCTGTGTCCGCCACTGACTCACACACACATACGCTGTGTCCGCCACTGACTCACACACACGCTGTTTATGCCACTGACACACACACACTAACACACACTCTGTCCACCACTGACACACACACACACACACACACACACACACACACACACACACACACACACACACACACACACACTGTGTCCGCCACTGACCCCCACACACACACACACACACACACACACACACACACTTTGCCCGCCACTGACTCTCTCCACCACTGATACACACACACACCTTCTGATCACTGTACCAGCCATCAGTTACATTGGAGGGGTCTCTGGATCGTCACCCCACAGCATACTGTCCTTATACGGGATTAATAACTGACTACCTGTGAAGGTTTTGATTTGCCATATTGGGTTTGTTCAGTTGTCAGATGTAACCTATGACTGGTATATTTGGCTAAATACCGTTTTGGTTTTCTCCCTGCGGAGATACTTTGTATTTATAAAGCGATCAGCCAGGGTTGGGTCTGTGCCCAGCTAATGGCTGTTTCTCTCGCACTATTCTGAGCCCTGCCACCCTTCCAAATCAGTGGAGAGTATGTTGCCCACTTTTCACTCCCTCTCCGTTACCTGTACCTGATTTTGCTCCCAAGCTTTTTCAGCAATAAGTAAACTTTTATTTTTGCAGTTCCCCCCACACATAATGAAGTCTTCTTCACAACAAACCCCGCACCTCCCACAGTAGACAGAAATTCCATGGCACCTCATCACCCAATCACCGGACCGCAATCGCAGACAGCTGCCTCCAACCCCCACTCCCCGGCTCAGGCTGTCCAGCCTCCCAGAATAATAGCCAGGCAATAATATCTTTCTATATCTGCTGTGTAATGTGTCCCCCCATGTCACCAGGAATTCCCCATGCACAGTCTCTACCTTCGCTCTATTGGCTCACTATGATGCTTTTCCAGATTTCGGCGGCATCCTTTGTCTGAGTGGGATTGTGCATTCATTTGCTGATGACATACAGAACAGATCTAGTTACAGCACTGCTTTTCCCTGTCTAGAACCAAATTGCCATTTCGGGCTACAACTTTCAGCCATATTTCTCACATTTTTGTTTGGGTTTGATTAGGATTGTTTTTCTAATAATAAGTTACATCTATTGTTATACTGGGCTTGCCTAAATGCAGCACATGGTGAAAGGGTTAATGCCGTTCCGCCCATCTCCATCCAGTTCCTTGGATGTTAGCTTGTACTCTAGTAGCTTGCTCTCTGGTCTGAGCTGCTGGTACTGTTGTGTCTGGTTGGCGGGGAGGGGACCTCTCCTGTCTCTCTGATGCATAAGTTTGGTTCTCCCTGCCCCCAACTCATTGTGGTTTTCTACCGATTGTTTCAGATGTGAATTGAGATGGAAGGCTTAGGGGAGAAGAAGCCCTGGGGGAAGCTGAGCCGATTACCAGGAGCGGAGGCAGAGGCTGCTGCTGCTGAGCTTTTTCTCTGCAAAAAGGAATGGACGATTGGAAGGAAGAAAGGTAATTCTATGCATAGATGTATTGTTCTGGCATGTGAAGACGGAAGGTACCATAACAGCTGACTGGCACAGCTGCCTCTACAGCGTATGTCTTACTCCTAGTAGTTGTGTGCACTCCTGACTTCCTTCCACACTGACCTCTTATCACCCCATGAGAGGCTGCTTCCTGGACGCTCCCTCCCTATAAGCATCTGTACCTGTCACCCCCCCCCCCCACTTCAGAGCTGACGTCTAGCTAGTGCTCAGTGGCTGCCCATTTAAAGCTATGTAATGCCAAGTTGGAGTGCCAATATTAGTAAACATATATGTTACTTTTTAATACAAATCCTGCTAGACAAACCAAAAGGGAGGCTAGTGTTCACTTTTGTACAGATCTGTCCCATCATCCATTTATAGTACTGTATGTACTCTTCTATATAGTGTCATTAATTTCCACAGCTCCGTTGAATCAGTTTAGAAATAAAACCTGCATCTTTTTATCCCATTGAATGGTATATACATCTGTGACATTCACAGATTTCATTATAAAACTAGTATAGTAAATCATGGAGGATGCAATGGGTTCCAGTGCGGGATGCAGTCTAAAAAACTTGTCACATACAGTTTTTCTCAAAAGTTTACATATCCCAGCAGAATTTTTGCTTTCTTGGCCTTTTTTCAGAGAATATGAATGATAACACCAAACAAGTTTATCATTCATACTCTCTGAAAAAATGCCAAGAAAGCAAAAATTCTGCTGGGGTATGTAAAATTTTGAGCACAACTGTACATAGTACCACATATGCCTGCAATTTGTAGAGCTGTCTGAAAAAGAATACATACGTTAAGGGTATGCTCAGACACACTAAAGATTTTTTTTTTCTGGAGTTTATGGAGCAGAAACTCATCAAAAACCATGTTTTAATTTGAAATATCAGATATGTGCACGTAGCTCCTTTTTCAGGCGGGTTCCATCCAGAATTCACATGAAAGGGCAGAAAAAGCTCCTCATAGAACAAACATTATGCCCAGCAAAGTCAAAACGACATTGCTGTGCACAAGTTCCATCGCATGTCACTTCTTTTAACCACTATAAGGTTTGGAAACACTAAATCATAGTTGGCCGCACTCTATACTAGCCATTACCGGGAAAAATTCTCTATATGAACGCTGTCAATGACTCCTAAGGAAACCGACCACCAGCATGCTAGTGTCTACGTGCACTTGGAGGGATTCTGCTCTAAAAACTCTCGGAAAGAAACTGTGTGAACATGCCCTAACAATATATGCATGTCACATATTTTTCATGTGCTTGCTGTCTGAAAAAAGCATCTCAAAGTCATCGCAAAAAGTGAACATAATGCACAGTAAAAACGACATTGCTGTGCACATGTTCAGTATTTTGTCACCTCCTTTAACTGCTGCAAATTTCAGAAACCAAGAAGTAGTCTAAAAAAAAAAAGTAATCTTTTCATTCTTCTTCCAAACAAAGCGATCCGCTCTTTACACTGCAAAGCCCCTTCTGGAATAAGACCGCAATCTTTATCTTGAAGCAGCTTCATTTAGGAAAACCTTGGCAGCTCCTCCGTCCAAGCAAAGCATAATGTGCACATGCATTAATGACTGGTTATTAAATGCATCGAAATAAGGCCCCACAGGAAAGGTAAAAATTTGTCTCTGTCAGGAGCTACTTTATACCACCCGACTCTTGCCCACCTGTGAGGAGGTCCTGGAGACTGGAAATGTGTCCACAAGAGGTCTATATTGTAACATCAGATCTGTAATTCCAGCCACCAAATTTTAACCCCTTAATGACAGCCAATACGTATCTTAACTGACGAGATATAAGAGAATAGCCTCCCCATACAGGTGACAACCCAGCAGCTGTTGGCTGTACACTATAGCTGACAACTTGCTGCCTCAGCCACGATCAGTGTTTGCACCGTCCAAATCTGTTTAACCCCTTAGATGCTGCTGTCAATAGTGACTACATCATATAAATGGTTAACAGAGTGTGGGGGCTTCCTATTTATCCCAATTGGTGCCCTTAGATCATGATTGCGTGGTCCTGATGTTTGCCATGGCAATTCACGATCAAATAGCGGCCTTAGAGTCTGACGGCTATAGTAATCTGTTCAGAAGTTAGAGGCATTTAGGTGGTAAAAATACACATTTTCATTTTTGTCATGCCACTTTGCATTAATTCCTGAAAAGCACCTGAAGGGTTAATAAACGACCTGACTGCCGTTTTCAATATGTCAGGGGGTGCAGTTTTTAAAATGGTATAACTTGTGGGGGTTTCCCAATATATGGGACCCCTAAAGGCACTTCAAATATGGATAAGTCCTAAAAAAAAATTGGGGGGTAAATTTCCTTGAAAAAATGAATAATTACTGCTACATTTTTAAACCTCCTAAAATGCTAACAAAATAAAATAACATTTTACAAATGGTGCTGATGTAAAGAAGATATGTGGGAAATGTTATTTATTAATAATTTGCTGTGGTATAACAATCTGGGTTAAAGGGATAATCATTCAAAGTTTGAAAATTGCTTTTTTTAACATTTTTCTCAAATTTCTGATATTTTTTATAAATAAACACAAAACATATCGACCTAAATTTACCATTATCATAAAGTATAATGTGTCCCGAAAAAACACTCTCAAAATCACTGGGATTTGTTGAAGCGTTCCAGAGTTATTACTACATAAAGTGACACTGGTCAGATTTCAAAAATTTGGCTCCGTCACTAAGGGGTTAAAACTATACATGAGATTACACATGAGATTGCTTTGTCGTCTACACATAACAGATTAAATTTGTCTAATATATTTGCAGCCTGAAAGCAACAAGCAGGGTGTGTTCTTAGACACGTCTTGTTGTAATGGTAGGTGCACACGATCAGTAAACGATGCGGGTTGGAGGCTTCGTACTTGTGCAGCGTCCAGATGGTACAGCATAGTGGATAGGATTTCAAGAAATCCGATGTCCACCATGCGTCCACAGACGTCCGCGGAGACGGACATGCGCCACGTCTCTCCAGACCACAGTATGTCAATTTCTCTTGTGGAGACGCAAGCCTCCAGAACAGAAATTACATCCATAGAATGTATTGGGCACGGTGAATCCGCACAGTTCAGTGAACACATGCCGATTCAGCTGCGTTCAATAGACGGAGCGCTTTGGACGTGGCGAACACGAGCTGCATCCAAAGCGCTGCCATTTCCGGATCGTGTGCACGTGGCCGAAGATTCACAGTAGGCTGACTTTTTTTTATTTATTTTTATCTTTACAGGCTGTGACCTTTCATTTCCTGGCAACAAATTGGTGTCTGGAGAACACTGCAAAATAACAGTGGATGAGGTTTCTGGAGTTGTTTCCTTAGAGGACACCAGGTAACTTGGAAAGAACTATTAATGGGGTTGTACCAAGTTTGGATCGTGGATAACTTTCCGATCCCCCGGCGATCCTGAAAGCTGGGACTCTGAACAGCCCCATGTGAATGGAGAGATGGTCGATCATGTGCATCTCCATTCCATTCATTCTTAATGGATGTGCTAAAGGCTAGATGAACACTGCGCTCTATCTCCGGCAGTCCCATAAAAAAATGAATGGGGTGGATGTGCACATGATCCAGCAACACTACATTTCCATAGAGCACTGGTTCTTGGGATTCCTGGGGATCCCAAATGATCAGACCGCCAGCAGGCGGGATGTTACAAACCTGATTGCTGCTTCCAATAGGTGGCACTTTAGAGTTCTAGTCCTCTTCCTCTCTGAAGAAACAATGTGCATATTAAACTTGGTGCAACAAATTTTAAGGGTCCTTCTGTACAATCAGATAAATGGCTCTTAACAAGTAACCTTCAACTTTATAGGAAGTCAATTGGCACTTATTAACCCCTTAATGACAGCCAATACGTCTTTTAACTGACCTGAGATATAAGAGAATAGCCTCCCCATACAGGTGACAATCCAGCAGCTGTCGGCTGTACATTATAGCTGACAACTTGCTGCATCAGCCACGATCAGTATTTGCATCGTCCAACTCTGTTTAACCCCTTAGGTGCTGCTGTCAATAGTGACTACATCATTATAAATGGTTAACAGAGTGTGGGGGCTTCCTATTTAACCGAATTGGTGCCCTCAGATCTTGATTTTGTGGTCCTGATGTTTGTCATGGCAATTCACGACCAAATAGCGGCCTTAGAGTCTGACGGCTGTAGTAATCTGTTCAGAAGTTAGAAACATTTAGGTGGTAAAAATACACATTTTCATTCCTATCATGCCACTTTGCATTAATTTCTGTAAAGCACCTGAAGAGTTAATAAACTACCTGACTGCAGTTTTCGTGCTGTTTTTAAAATGGTATCACGTTTGGGGGTTTCCCAATATATGAGACCCCTAAAGTCACTTCAAATATGGCTAAGTCCCTAAAAAAATAAATTTTGTAAATTTCCTTGAAAAAATGAAAAATTGCTGCTACATTTTTAATCCTCCTAAAATGCTAACAAAATAAAATAACATTTTACAAATGGTGCTGATGTAAAGCAGACATGTGGGAAATGTTATTTATTAATGGTTTGCTGTGGTATGACCATCTGGATTAAAGGGATAATCATTCAAAGTTTGAAAATTGCTAATTTTTTAACATTTTTCTCAAATTTTTTACATTTTTTATAAATAAACACAAAACATATTGACGTAAATTTACCATTATCATAAAATATAATGTGTCATGAAAAAACAATCTCAAAATCACTGGGATGTGTTGAAGCGTTCCAGAGTTATTACCATATATAGGGACACTGGTCAGATTTCAAAAATTTGGCTCCGTCACTAAGGGGTTAAAGGGGTTTTGTACTACTATATTGATGACCTTTCCTTGGGATCGTAGTTACTACCTCTGACAGCAGCAGGATGTAAATGGTGTATGGACATGTTATAGCAGTGCTCTGTAAACTGCTTGCTGGCTTCCCCCAGGTACAATTCACTTCAGTTAACCCATGACCGACCTATTTTCCGAATAGTTTTTTTTCCTTCCCCTTCTTCCAAGAAACACAACTTACATGCGCAGATGGAGATCTCGGCACCAGGGTCTCGGGAAATGAGATCTCGCTGAGATACTAAGATTGGAATACCTTACCATTATACTGCATGGGAAAACTGTAGTTTACACATTTAAAGTGTTTTATTTAGTGATTTAGCTAAACTTTTTTCCATATAATCGTAAATGTTATATTTGATGTTGCAAATGACATTGTTTTTTACAGCACAAATGGCACTGTGATTAACCAGCAGAAGGTAGTAAAGAAGCAATCCTACACCTTAAATAACGGCGATATAATCTACATTGTTTATAGGAAGCATGAGCCAGAACAAAGTAAGTTGCGACTCTTTTGTGTGTGTGTGTGTGTGTGTGTGTGTGTGTGTGTGTGTGTGTGTTTGTTTTATTTTTTTTGTTTTGATTTTTTCTCCCAGAAGGGACTGTGGGTGCTGGGGGGGGGGGGGGGGTGGATTTGCACTTAGAGGCAATCTGTCATCAGGTTTTCACTACCCTGTTTGAGAACAGCATAATGTAGGGGCAGATACCTTGATTCCTTTCCTGTGTCACTTACTGGGCTGCATGTTGTAGTATTTAGAGAATCATTGTTTTATCTGCTACAGATGTACCAGTTTTTTGTTGTTTTTTTTAATTCTGAGCGCTGTATAATAACCCCATCCACCTCACTGTGCATAGGCAGAAAGCTGTCAATCAGTGCTGGGGGTGGGATTATACCTTTCCTTTTGCTTATATTATTCTATAAGTGATCATCAGATAAAACAGTGATTTTTATCAAAACTACAGCAAGCAGCCCAGTAAGTGACACATCACTGGATCAAGAACACTGTCTCTACAATGTTCTGCTCTCAGAACAATTCAGCACATTGTTGAGAAATGTCCCCTCAGATCTTATACTGGTGACAAGAATGATTTCTACACTGGAAATGACAATGTTATTGTATACATAGAAAATCTCGATATTTGACTGATCTCTGTTCCTTTTCAATCACTTTCTATTGTTCGTTATTCATTCTTATGTGTTATTAAAATATATGTTCATACGATTAAATAAATCTGCTCTGAGTAGGTGACAAAATCTGACAGATTCCCTTTTATACATTTAACGTTCTATAAAATGATTTTTGCTTCTGTTTTGTAGATGTTGCTTTTCTGTACAGATCATTGAATTTAGCACAAGACAATATGCAAGAGCCCGCAGGTGGGTGTGTTAATGTTTGTACTTGCCATTTAGACTTTATTTTTATGTTTGTTGCTTCTCTTTAGATTTTTGTTCTTCTGACAGGCAGAATAGGGTAACATGAATGCTATTCAGTCCTAGAAAAAAAAAATGAAAGCCTAAATGATGCGTTTCGTTGTTGAGATCAAACATCTCTTGCAAAATGGTTTTGTGCATATGTCACGATTCCTGTAAAATAATAAGTTATATGTTAAGGACAGGATAAAGTAGTGACAGATGCTGATTTCCCAAGCTTCTCCTTTATTTTCAAGTACAGCAGAATTGGAGAACTTACACGGTAATCTGTGCAGTGAGTGACCAGGACTGTAATCAGTGTCCTGTGATCATAGTATTCTTTCTAGCACTGCCCTCAAGCTGCTGATTGACATATTTTGCCATATGCTACAATGTATTGGTTATGATTTCTCAAAAATGATTGCACATTAACGCATACGTCACAGGTCACGGAAATCAGTGACTTATGTATCCAGCCTCTTGTCATTTTTTACCAAACGTTATAGCAAAAGAAACAGGCCTTCATTTGTGGGACACAGCTAACCATGGGTGTATGCTGCTGCAGCTAGGAGGCTGACACTATGCAAAAAAAGTTAGCTCCTCCCACCAACTGGCACAAAGCTGATCAGTTTTAGCTTAGCGTCAGTAGGAGGTGGATACAGGACTGCACTCAGCTCTGTCTCTTCCTTAGGTTTTGTTGTCTTTTATTAATGATATCTTTTTCAGATACAGCCTGTGATTCTGGGCAACGGAGTATAATTGTGTCACTCTGTTCTCCCCCCTAGAGACCGAGAGCACAGTGAGGGATTGCATCACTACTGTATCCTCTCGTGTCTACCAGGCAGGACCCTATCACCCCTAACACATCAAGAGTGTTTGGGGCATCCGTCCTTGCCATTACACCTGGCCCGCTCGGCCCCTTCAGAGCCAGACGTGCAGGGTAGGAAGACAGATCCATTACCTGACAGCAGCCTGAAAGTCTGCGCCCAGGTTCCCTGATGACAGCATTCCAGAGGTCTGCCTTCAAGTCCCTTGATGTCCATCTTCCACCACTGGTCTGCGAAGAAAGAAGGATTCCAGATCTTCAGGACAGGCATAGCCACAGCAGTGAAGGGGCTCCAATAGAAAAAGATTCTTAGAAAGGGACTTAATATTCAGCCCTGTTCTATAGTAAGACCTAAATTCCCCTTTCCTAAATGGCCTGCAACAGCTTTCGCGCTACCCACATCCCCATGTGGCCTCCAGGTACATATTTAGTCCCCAGCTCTGACCTGGCCTTCTACAGAGCTAGGCCACACCTCTGACAGCCTAGCCAGTCACGCACACCGACTCTCCCAGCCTTTTTCGCCTGCCAATCAAAACTTCCTCCCATTGTGCAGGAATGCTGCGCACTTTATTCTGCCGCTGCTCACCCTCCCTGTCTCACCGATCGGGAAATCTGCGTTCATTCTCAGGCGCCCAGACCCCTACTGCCCAATGCCATCTTCTGCGCTTTCCGCAGCACAACACCTCGTGCCTCACCACAGAGTCAGCCCCCCAGACCCCAGCATCTCCAGGACTTATGAGCACCACAGGCTTTGCCTTCCTTACATCAGCCAGGATCCTGGATCCGAGTAAGCACTGCCACTGAGAGGCAGCTCTCATCCCCAGCAAGCTCACCCTGGCACATACTAGCTCTCTTTTTCTCTCACTCTATGCCTAACCTCCTGTAGTCTCACGCCTATCCTCTTCCTATTGTCTTACACTTTACATGCTCCTCCTTTAATAAAAAGTTTTCATCTGTTCAGACCTTGTCCCTCTTCCCAAATTGCAATCCATCTAATGCGCCACCCCAGGAGCCCCGCACTGCCTGCGACTAGAGTGCGCCTCCCTCCGAGTGGGCCGCATCTCTGTCACAGTCTGAGAAAACGGGAGCAAGGGAATGTTCTTGGTGCAGATTGCCTTTGTACTACTAAAGTAAATAATATAGTGGAGGTAATATTCCTGTAGCCAAGAAACCAGACATGGGTATAGCAAATGGACAGTCGGAAATTTACTGAATAAGGAAAATGGGGAGAAACCGACCATAATGTCCGTACACAATGTGTAGTGAAAAAAGTAGTAGTTTATTACATTAAATCTGGTGACAACTGGAAAAATCAAATCAATATACATGAAGAAATAAAAGTATTAAAAATAGGGCCACACACTCAGATATACAGAAGACTGTAGTCAAGAGGGAGCAAGAGGTAATATGGTATATGAAATGGCAAGTGAAAAAAAGAAATGCGGAGACCTATGCACTAAGATGTAAAATGGATCTGCCACACGTATGGGATATGTGTGAAGGGCTAATAGAGGTAGTACAAGTAGTTATAAAGTGCTAGTGCAGAACAATATGAGAAACTATCTCTATAGAGCCAGAGTGTTGGTATATGTAGTCATAATACTAGGGAATATTCTGATTATATCTGCCACAGTGTACAGAAAGAGCATCTTAATGTTGAGCAGCACAATGGATCATGGAAGTACTTACAATTGTAATACAAAGCTCCCTCTCCTGGATGGGGTCCACCCCGACGCGTGTTTCGGCACTCGTCAGTTCATCTTGGGAGATCATTTCTACCTTGGAAGATAGTAACAACGGATACCAGCCTTCTGGGGAGCAGTCTTTTAAGACTTAACAGTCCAGGGCCGATGGACCGCTCAGGTATCATCTCTTAAAATCAACATTCTGGAACTCTAAGCAATCTTTCTTGCTCTGCTTCAGTGGCAGAAACGTCTCTGCCATCATCCGGTTTTTCATCTGCCATCCATTTTTTTTTTTCTTTTTTTTTTTTTTTTATAGCCTGGTTTCGAATCCGGATTGTCCCTTAGTTCTCTTAAGAGACCAGTGTCTGCCCTTTATATCCTTTTTCAAATGAATTTTGCATCTCGGCGACAGTTCAAGACTTTCATTCAAGGGGTCGGCCATTCCATTCTTCCCTATCGGCCCCCAGTAGAACCTTGTGATCTCAACCTAGTGCTCGACTTTCTCCAGGAGTCTCCATTTGAAGCACTGCATGAAGTCTCTCCCACCTTTTTCTTGGAATGTTGCATTCCTGATTGCCATTACCTCTATTAGGCGAGTTTCCGAACTTGCAGCGCGCTCTGCTTATCTTGTTTTTACCCAGGACAAGGTGGTTTCCGCATTTCATCTTAATAAGGACATCGTCCTTCCTTCCTTTTGCCCGTTACCTTCTCACCCATAAGAGCGGTTACTAAACAAATTGGGCCTGATAAGAGCTCTCCGTGCTTACCTTTCCAGGACAGTGATTTTCAGACGTATGGATTCTCTGTTCATTCTCCCTGAAGGTCCACGGAAAGGTCTCCCTGATTTCAGGTCTACCATTTCCCACTGGGTTCAGTCTGCCATTCTGGAAGCTTACTGACTAAGGGATAGAGTGCATCCACTTGGGGTCACTGCACATTCTACCTGTGCAGTGTTGGCGTACTGGGCAGTCCGCCAGAAGACATCGGCCTTGCAGCTTTGCTAAGCTGCTACATGGTACTCTATTCATACCTTTGCCAAGTTCTACCTATGCCTCATCGGATGCGAACCTCGGTAGAAAGGTCCTGCAAGCTGCAGTGGCCCAAGCTCTGACTTGTGGGTATTACTTTTCTCCGACCCTTGTGGCTGCTTTTGGACGACGCATGGTTTCCTGTGTCCCCCAATTAAGCTGTAGAAAAATGAAGATTTTTGGGAGCCTTGATTGGGGGACACAACACCTGCCCTTGTTTACTGTTATATTGTACTGCTTTCTCACGAACTGATTAGCTTTGTGCTAGTTGGTGGGTGTACACTGCTGTGGAGGAGCTAACTTTTTTGCATAGTGTCAGCCTCCAAGTGGCAGCAGCATACACCCATGGTTTCCAGTGTTCCACAATGAAGGCTTCAAGAAAGATTTTACAGTAAGTACCCCAAATCTTCATTTTTCACTTATGAAAAAAAAATGGACCGATTTTCATCATTTATTTATTTTTTGTCAGTGTGTCCCGTTTTTACCATCAGTTTCATCAGTAACTTTATTGTATGAAAAAAAAAAGGATTTGCCAAGCTTCTTTTACCCATCACAATGTTAAAAATGCACAGCACACATATGATAATGTGCGTGGTCTATGATTTTTCACAGAGTCATAGACTTATATGGTTGATTTTGATCTGTGACTCCAATCACAAATGGACATGTCTATGATTTCTTTTGGCTTCTGGACCTCAAAAAATACACGAACATGTGAACTGTTCCGTAGCTATTATGGCTACTTGTTCTATCCGTGAAAACTGCATATGAACAACATATGCTAAAAACTGATATCTAAATGAGGCTTAATACTTACTGTACTTTATTAAAGGGGTTGTCCACTACTTGGACAACCCCTTCTTATTCCCCATGTTTGCCTCCATTACAATAACATTTCTTCTCCCTTCCCGTGCCAGCGCCGTTCCAAAGGTGTCGGCACGCTCGTTCTTGGTGCTCACGTGAGAGAGCCCCAAGAACGGAAGTGCCAATGCTGCTGGAACTGGAGGTGAGTATAGGTAGTTTTATTTTATCAAGGGCAAACATGGGTATTGTTTACCCACCACTCCAATCTTCGTTTCAGTGGACTTCCAATGTTCTCTATATGCTTGATCTTTCAACACTGGCAAGGGCCACAGAGGTGACCTCAGTGGTGTCAGTCAGTGATTGGGTTGCAGTAGTCACTTGTTGAACTGTCCTCACTGGAGGACAGGATGCAGAGACTGGGGAGGACCTAGTAATCTGCTGCATTAGAGCAGTGTGGGTTTGGTAAGGTAAGTATAACTAGTCTGTTATATTATAGCATTCTAAGCTTTTGGTAATTTATTACACTTGCTGATTTTCTTGTGATTCCTCCTTTTCTTGTGATCTACCGTAATCTTATTAGGTCTGCTAATTAGAATTGTGACCACCAGGGTGGACCATAGCAAGCATTTTTTATGATTTTACTTGTAAACATTTTAAGTAAACTTATACATTGGGGGAAAAAAGTATTTGATCCCTTGCTGATTTTGTAAGTTTGCCCAATGACAAAGACATGAACAGCCTATAATTTTAAGGGTAGGTTAATTTTAACATTGAGACATAGAATATCAATAATAAAATCCAGAAAATCACATTGTATAAATTATATAAATGCATTTGCATTTTGCAGTGAGAAATAAGTATTTGATCCCTCTGGCAAACAAGACTTAATACTTGGTGGCAAAACCCTTGTTGGCAAGCACAGTAGTCGGAGTTTTTTTTTGTAGTTGATGATGAGGATTGCGCACGTCAGGAGGAATTTTGGTCCACTCCTCTTTGCAGATCATCTCTAAATCATTAAGATTTTGAGGCTGGTGCTTGGCAACTCGGAGCTTCAACTCCCTCCTTAAGTTTTCTATGGGATTAAGGTCTGGATACTGGCTAGGCCCCTCCATGACCTTAATGTGCTTCTTTTTGAGCCACTCCTTTGTTGCCTTGACTGTATGTTTTGAGTCATTGTTTTGCTGTAAGACCCAGCCATGACCCATTTTTAATGTCCTGGCGGACAGAAAGAGGTTGTCACTCGGGATCTTTCAGTACATGGCTCCATCCATTTTCCCATTGATGCGGTGAAGTAGTCCTGTGCCCTTAGAGAAACACCCCCAAAACATGATGTTTCCACCTCCATGCTTGACAGTGGGGACGGTGTTTTTGGGTCATAGGCAGCATTTCTCTTCCTCCAAACACGGCGAGTTGAGTTAATGCCAAAGAGCTCAATTTTTGTCTCATCTGACCACAGCACATTCTCCCAATCACTCCCAGAATCATCCAGCTGTTCATTGGCAAACTTCAGACGGGCATGCACGTGTGCCTTCTTGATCGAGTGACCTTGCAGGCACTGCAGGATTGTAAACCTTCATGGTGTAATGTGTTACCAATGGTTTTCTTGGTGACTGTGATCCCAGCTGCCTTGAGATCATTCACTAGTTCCCCCTGTGTAATTTTAGGCTGACTTCTCGCCTTCCGCATGATCAAGGATACCCCACGAGGTGAGATTCTGCATGGTGCCCCAGATCGATGTCGATTGACAGTCATTTTGTATTTCTTCCATTTTCTTACTATTGCACCAACAGTTGTCTCCTTCTCACCCAGCGTCTTATTTATTGTTTTGTAGCCCATTCCAGCTTTGTGCAGGTCTATGATTGTCCCTGACATACTTGTAAAGCTCTTTGGTCTTGCCCATGTTGTAGAGGTTAGAGTCTGACTGATTAATTGAGTCTGTGGACAGGAGTCTTTAATAAAGGTGACTATGGAAGACCGCTGTCTTTAATGCAGGTGATGAGTTGATTAGGAGTGTCTAACTGGTCTGTAGGAGCCAGAACTCTTAATGGTTGGTAGGCGATCAAATACTTATTTCTCACTGCAGAATGCAAATAAATTTATATAATTTATCCAATGTAATTTTCTGGATTTTATTTATGATATTCTATGTCTCGATGTTAAAATTAACCTACCCTTAAAATTCATGTCTTTGTCAGTGGGCAAACTTCCAAAATCAGCAAGGGATCAAATACTTATTTCCCCCACTGTATTTAATCTTGGGAAAACACACTCAGTATTTTGGTGTGAAATAAAGTTTTGCTTTTCAATGAAGGTAAAAAAAAATTGCTGTCAATATAATTTCCAAGTTGATCCTGTCGTTGGATTTTACCAGTCCAGCACCTAAGCTGTTACAGATTTTTACAGATACCTCAGGTGAAGCAGATGCCACTCAGCAGTTGTCTCCCTTCCAAGACACTTTGCTGACATCAGAGGAACCTCAGCCCTCCACCTCCACATCTAACCTCTACACACCCACTACCTCCTGCCAAGAGCCACTTTCTGCCATGCAGATACAGCCGTCTCCAGGAGGTTTGTGATATCTAATGGATAAAAAAGCATGCAATTGAAAGTAATTTGTTTCCCACCATATTTCATCTTTGCAGTTCAGTTTGAATCTTGCACATACCTCAACATTGAAATTGCAACACCAAGAAGGAAAATCATAGGTTCGATAGACATGTTAATCATATCCAAATGATGAAAAACTTGAAACAAAATTTTTTGAAAACATCTCATTAATTCAGTATGCACTCAACATGCAGAAATAAACGCAATGACATGCCCTTGTATAGAATCAATAAGGTTATTAATGGTAGTCTGATGAATACTCGGCCATGTTGAATGTATTTGGACATGTAAATAATCAAGATCTGCTACTGGCAGCTCCCGTTGCAATTGCCAACCAAGGATGTTCCAGACATGCTCAATGGGAGACTCCAACCATGCAGGCTTCTCACAGTAGCACGAGCAACATGCAGCCTGGCATTGTCATGTTAAAAATGGCTCCTGAGACACTTTGGAGAAATGGCTGTTCCTCTAATGCCACCACTAAATCAATGTAAACCTGAGTTGTTAGTGTACCTGAAATGGAGGTCTTGAGGTGTTCAGTTACCCTATATTATACTACACAATCTCCGGAGTTGGAAAAGAATGTCCAAGAGATGTTTTTGGAAACAATGCCAGGCCGCATGTTTCTCATGCTGCTGTGGGCAGCCTGTATGGCCATAACATGCTGCCATGGCCTGCAGCGTCTCTGCACCTGTTTTCCCTCAAGCACATCTGCAGCCATTATTGGTTGACAACTTTAACCCCTTCCCGACCTCCGCCGTGCTATTACTGCGGAGGTCGGATCCCCTGCTTTGATGCGGGCTCCGGCGTGGAGCCCACCTCAAAGCCGGGACATTCAGCTGTTTTTGAACAGCTGACATGTGCCCGCAATAGCGGCGGGTGAAATTGCGATTCACCCGCCGCTATTAACTAGTTAAATGCCGCTGTCAAATGCTGACAGCGGCATTTAACCGGCGCTTCCGGCCATCGAGCCGAAAATGAGCGCATTGCCGACCCCCGTCACATGATCGGGGGTCAGCGATGCGTCTGCATAGTAACCATAGAGGTTCTTGAGACCTCTATGGTTGCTGATGCCGGATTGCTATGAGCGCCACCCTGTGGTCAGCGCTCATAGCAATGCAGGAATTCAGCTACATAGGAGCGATCTAATGATCGCTCCCATGTAGCTGAGCCGATCGAGTTGTGCCAGCTTCTAGCCTCCCATTGAGGCTATTGAAGCATGGCAAAAAAAAAAAAACCTTTAAAAAATAAAAAAAAAATAAAAAAATATATAAGTTTAAATCACCCCCCTTTCGCCCCATTCAAAATGAAACCATAAAAAAAAAAAAATCAAACCTACACATATTTGGTATCGCCGCGTTCAGAATCGCCTGATCTATCAATAAAAAAAATGGATTAACCTGATCGTTATTGCATTACAGTGCAATAACGGGCGATCAAAAGAACGTATCTGCACCAAAATGGTATCATTAAAAACGTCAGCTTAGCACGCAAAATATAAGCCCTCATCTGACCCCAGCTCACGAAAAATGGAGATGCTATGGGTATTGGAATATTGCACAATTTTTTTATTTTTTTTTTAGCAAAGTTTGGAATTTTTTTTTACCACTTAGATAAAACGTAACCTAGACATGTTAGGTGTCTATGAACTCATAATGACCTGGAGAATCAAAATGGCAGGTCAGTTTTAGCATTTAGTGAACATAGCAAAAAATCCGAACAAAAAACAAGTGTGAGCTTGCACTTTTTTTGCAATTTCACCGCACTTGGAATTTTTTTCCCCGTTTTCTAGTACATGACATGCTAAAACCAATGATGTCGTTCAAAAGTGCAACTTGTCCCGCCAAAAACAAGCTCTCACATGGCCATATTGACGGAAAAATAAAAAAGTTATGGTTCTGGGAAGGAGGGGAGTGAAAAATGAGAACGCAAAAATGGAAAAGGGCAAGGTCGTGAAGAGGTTAAAGAGAGCTGCCAGCAGTGGATCTTGATGATTTGTATGCCCAATTGCACTCAGTGTGGCAAAGCATTCCTCAGACAACCAGTAATATTCATTGATAGCAGCCAAGGCCTGTAAGTGAATGTATTCTGCACAAAGTGCTCATTTTTAATACTTAATAAATTTTAATAAGTAATAAATGTTAATGGGTATTGAAAATGTTTCCATTTTTTTCATTATTTACATATAGCTATCTATTCTGTCATTTTTATAATGCTACAACTTGGCCTTCTTGGTGTTTCAATGTTGAGGAGTGTATGCCCACCACTGCTTGGTGACTGAAAAACTTAGGCTACTTTCACACTTCCGTTTTTTTGTGTCCGTCGTAGTGCAGCAAAATGACGGATCGAGAGAGTGTGTGAGAGAGAGTGCGATTGAGAGATTTTTTTATCGGACATTAAAATCCATCCGGGCATGCTCAGAGGGGAAAAACTGGATCCGTCGCTGGATTCCAGTGAGTGACGGTCAGCGACGGATCCTGCGTCCATAGGCTTCCATTCTAGTGAACGACGTATGACACAGGATCCGTCGCTACACGTTTTCCCGACGCAGACAAAAAACGTTACATTTAATGTTTTTTCCAGACGCTCCGCCAAAACACGACAGATCCGTCACACGACGGATGCGACGTGTGGCCATCCGTCGTGATCCGTTGCTAATACAAGTCTATGAGAAAATGCATGATTGCAAATTTTTGTGCAGGATCCTGCATTCTCAAAAATCGACGGATTGTGACGGGAGCTGAAAGACGGAAGTGTGAAAGTAGCCTTAGCCACACCAGCTTCTCGTAATATTGTGTATGTATATACACTATTCTGTAATCTGGCCTCCTTTTTTTTTTTTTTTTATAGATTCTGCTTCTACAGCAGCTAATCCACAAGAGAACAAGAAAATGAAGGTGAGCTGTGGAGGGCACAGTTTCACAGATGTGGCAAGTGACCAAGATCAGGCCACTACTAATAAGTCCGATGATGAACAAAATTATCCTCCTCCCAAGAAAAAGCTGAAAGTTGGTGAGTAGTGTTTTTTTTTTTTTTTCTTTGTTTGTTTTTAAATACCTTTCGCTGATCTCTTCAAAGAAAACATTTGTAATACAACTTGATAAGAGAAGGCAGAAAAGTATCAAAGTGCCAAAAATACGTTTGTAGTAGTCTTCTCAGCCTGTGCCATCATCCCCACTGTCAAGACCATAAGCTTGTTGTGGAATTTGTTTTGGCTGGCAACGGCTAAGTCGCTGTTTCTGAAAATGTAAGTGTTTTGCCGGGTGGCACACAGGTAATAAAAACAAACTACAACATTTTTGTAGTTTAGAGACACATAGGGAGAGCTGGCAGGAAGTTCAGAAAGTAGACCATAACAAACAGAAGGATGGCTGCATGGTAGCTAAAAGAAGGGGAACGGGAATTTGTGGTTATTTTTATTCATTTATTTTTTGTAAGGGGCGAAATCTATGGCAAATCTGCACCACATCCGTGGCAATATATTCATGCATTACCTGTTGACTTTGCCACAGCTATATCATATTTGGAAATCTACAGCAGAAATATCTACTATATTTACTGGACCTTGTGGTACCTCTTGAGTAAGATCCACATTAAAAAAACAGCAAATTACCCATGTCTGATATGTGAGTTTGGAAAATTTTTTTAATTTTTTTTTTTTAATCAGATTCTTTTTACTCAAACATTTTCAAGTCCTTACAGCTGCAGGGAGTTTCTAATTTTTTATTCAAATCTGTGTTACACGGGTTTTGCTTTGGTGTGCTTGTACTACAAAATATACCTTTTGTATTGAGATGGATGACAATGACAATCCAGTGTATTAGCAGTGTACCCTCATTTGTTGTCGTTTGAGCAGGATCTGCGCTAAAATCTGCAGAAATTGTGTTTTGTCTGATTTTATGGACTATTCTCTCCACTTGCATTTTATTCTTGTCAGGTAAACTGACTGTTTGTCTAAGTACAACAAGGGCAATGACAAAATTCTTATTAATACTAATCTGTGTTACATTTGTTTCATCATGCATATCAGACTCTGCTCCAATCTAGTTTACATATCTAGTGCACATGGAGGAAAGTTTAGGATTTTGTATAGGGGAAATAAATTGGACTGTGCAGTGGATAAACACTGAAGAATGGAGATCAAGTCTGGAGAAACACCCTGTGCTTCAGATAAATAATCTGGAACTCCTCTTTGCAAATGTCTCAGCGGAGGGGGCTAGTTTTATAACCATGAGTGACATGAGACTTAGCTGCATGGCGGGATCTGGTCAAGTACAACACCTAAGAGTGCTCTAGCACTTATTGTACAATGCATTACATATGTTTAACCCATCACTTGTCTGAGTGTGATTGCGCATAACCATAAGACTTACTCCTATGCAGTCTGTTCTGTCTTTTACTTTAGAAATTGACTCTTCAAGCTCGACACTTTCCAGTGACTCAAAAGGCACATCTGAAGATACTAAAGCAGCTAGCGTGAAGCCAGACAAAATGGAAGAGACCCTGACCTGTATTATTTGCCAGGAATTGCTGCACGATTGTGTTAGGTACATTAACACAGGTTCTAGCATTTCTTAAACCCAATCATTTGTCATTTAAAAAGTTATCAGTTACTGCTATCTTGTCGATGCTGTCCCCAGTGTACCCACAAAAATTGTAACAAGTGTGTGACTGTAATAAAACTTGGCTACGGCCAGGATCAAAAAGCCTGCTGGCCATCAGTTTAACCCACTAGATTGCATAGTTAATAGCCACTTCAGCATTGAAGTCCATAGATGGAACCCCCCTCTGTCAATCAGTCCATAGATGCTCTGTCATGTAATGGGTTACCATGGCAGTCAGCACAGGTTGTGCACTACTTTCATGTTGATAGCCTATCTTTTGTATAGGTCATCAATAACATACCTGGCACCCCCACCAACCAGCTGAAGCTGGCAGTGGCCAGATTTGATTAGTTGTGGAGCTGCACAGCTCAGCTCCATCAACTGTATATTCGCTACAGTGCGGCATTGCTGATACACTTTTATTCATTCGAATAGTGGCATATGTGCAGTGCTTCACCGCAACCACTATATGGATGACAGAGCTGTGTTGTCCCGCTGCGCAACTGATCACTTCCGGCCACCGACTGCATTGGGAACAGCTGAGCGGTGGGGGAGCTGGTGTCACCACCCTCCTATCTGATATCTATTACCTAACCTAATAGGCCATCAAGGTAAATTACTGGACATCTCCTTTAATAAAGACACCCAGGTGTGTCATTGCATCCGCCTATTAGGCCATAATTAAATTATGGAGGCAACATTAAATCCAGCTTCCCGTTGAAGACATCTTTGAGGTGTTTGGAGCTCGGAGAACGCTGCGTCATGGCGTGAAGCAATCACAGAATAGAATGATCCTGATCAACGGACTGTGCCTATATCGAAGGGTGCGTAGTCATCTGAAACGTGTCGTTGTCACATGTCCTGTATGCTGTACTGTTTGATTTTTCTTTTTTTTTTTTTTGGTCCTCTTCCAAGCACTTTTGTGACTAACAAAATATATCCACAGTCCGTTGAGCTGGATCCTTCTGTTCTGTGATGACTAAATTATATCTAACGTTTTCCAATGTAAATAGTCATCCTGCAATGTTTCCTTGTGAGCAGCATTGCTAGTATGCTTAAGACGCATTGTAAATATCACCTACTATGCACAGCAGCTGGTGCAAGTGTCTGTATTATGCTCATGTCCTAGAATGCCACAACTTACAGGTATGAAATATTGAAACGTGTAAATGGGCCTTAATGCATTTGTACAGTTTTTTTTATTCTGTGTTGAGTAATATTGGTTGGCTCAAATTGTTGCTTATGTGAAGAACTTTAATATAGATGCAGTAATTTCTTAAGTAAAGAGTTTTGATAGTGTTTAATCAATTGTTTGCATTAAGTAGTTACTTTGTGTAATGGTGTCTTGCTTTTCTAGTTTGCAGCCATGCATGCACACTTTCTGTGCTGCCTGTTACTCCGGCTGGATGGAGCGCTCATCCCTCTGCCCTACCTGCAGATGTCCTGTAGAACGCATTTGTAAAAACCACATACTTAACAATCTTGTGGAAGCATATCTGCTCCAGCACCCAGGCAAGTTACTTTCCATAATTGATGTCCTTCAATATTAGCATGTCAGATAAAATGCGCCCACTTCTATCTGATAAATCTTTCCCTGCTAAATCCAGAAAAGTGTCGAAGTGAAGAAGACAGGCGTAGTATGGATGCTCGAAATAAAATCACACAAGATATGCTGCAGCCCAAGGTGCGGCGGTCATTTTCTGATGAAGAAGGAAGTTCTGAGGATCTGCTTGAGCTATCTGATGTTGACAGTGAATCTTCAGACATTAGGTTTGTAGTTGTTACTATTATGTTGTAGAACTGTCTTCTTTGTTAAACTTGTGGTGTTTTAATTTTTCTTTTTCTAAGATTTTTGCCTTGCATGGTCCTTACAAAAATACCATACAGATGCATGTACCCCAAAACTTTAAAGCACCACTCTTGCTTTTATTTTTTATTTTTTCAGCACTGGAGTGGTGCAACCAATCTAAGGTCCCTGCCTCTAATCTTATACTTTCCACTGCCGACTTCACCTTTTATTTTCACCATTCCAGTCCTGCGACACCATCTTGTGACCGCAACTTCTGATTGATTGGAAGTCAGAAGTAACGGTCAGAAGCACTCAAAAAAGTCTATGGGGGCCAGAACAAGACTCTCATAGACTTGCATCGAAAAGTGACCTCCGGCTCGCTCCAGCAAACACTGTAGCAATCTGGCAGATCACAACCTGCTGCAGACCAACCAGAGCGGCGCTGATGGAAGGTCAAGATCGCAGTGGGTAAGTATAAAACTAGGGTGAACGAAATTAAAAAAAACAAACCAAAAATGCTGGAGTGATGCTTTAACAAAAGTAACAATGATGGAGATGGCAATTTTATATTTTATTATTGGTAACTGTATTTTGTCTAGCTATTTGTTTTCTGTGTATTTTTATTCACCCTCAGCCAGCCCTATACAGTGTGTCGGCAATGCCCGGGGTATGGTAGACACAATATGCAGCCCAATCCTTATCCACTTCCAATTGAGACTGAAGCAATGCGGACATTAGGTGATGCCCCTTCTACCTCTGCCAACTTTCCTGCAGGTTTGTATGCAAATTCCTACATTGACTTCCCAGTACAATGTATTTGAGGAGTGGTAGTCTATATAGAAATAACAATAAACCTATATATGGATAATTAAAGCAGAAGAAAACCGTTTCCAACAGTGTTTGTCAGCCTATGCTTTTCTGTGTTCCCTGAAGTGGTCTTACATAGAACAGGTGTTTTTCTTCCTTTGATTTTATTTTTCTGTTTTGACTGGTGGGCTTTGCAAGACATTATTATACTGGTCTCCAGTTATAGACAGTGGTGAAGGGCTTCTGTTATAGGCAATTGCCGAACTGCCAAAGATGGGTCTCATCTGATAGCCAAGGATATGGCTGATCTCCTGGGACATGCACAGAACAAAGGACCATGTTGTCTTTTAATACCACCATATATCATATAGAATTTTGGTTTTCTTTGCAGTTGCCCAGGAATACGTATGTTCTTCCCAGGGAAGTCATGTGATCTGTACGTGCTGCTTTCAGCCAATGCCAGACAGAAGGAGCGAACGAGAGCAGAACCCACATGTGGCACCTCAGCAATGTAAGCAGTGTACCAAGTTTTGAGGGTTTTTTTTTTTTCTTTTACTGGTTTGCTTTGACTTGGTAATGGCTGATTCTACTAATAATAGCCCTAAACTCTATCTACCTGAAAATAAAGCTCAGTGTCTTGGCAACAACACAAAGGGCTTTGCAAATTATAAGGCCAATTTGCATTCTAACCCGTCACATGTTTGCTTCCTCCAGATTTTTTTCAGGTGTGTGCTAATCCTTGACCTTATTTTGCTTCCACAGGCACTGTATGTTTGCAGTCTTTCTGCCACGTGTATTGGGGGTGCACCAGAATGGGCTGCTTAGGCTGTCTTGCTCCATTTTGTGGTAAGCTGCTCACACCTGTGCCAGATTGCCATTCCTCTTGTCATTTAGTGGTCCATATAGAAGTTCATAATTATAGAATGCAACCTAATGTCAAGAGAACTCGTAATGTACATCATATAGCAAGTGTTTTAAAGAGGTTGTCCAGTGAGAATATATTAATGACCTATCTTTAGAATGGGTCATCATTATCAGACTGTGGGGGGGGTCTCACTCAACACCCCCACTGATCAGCTGTTAATAGCTTCATTGGTGGCCATATGCAAACACATGGGGTAGATCTGCACTGTGCAGCCTCATTCAGTGTCAAGTGGTTGGGTACTGCAGATCAGTTCCTATTTTCCTTGAATGAAAACTGTTCTGCAGTACCCGGCAGCAGCCACTACACATTGAATGGAAGCTTCGCAGTTACATCTCTGTTCAATGTGTTTACATCTGGCTTCCTCCAGCTGATCAGTGGAGATGCTGGGTATCTCTCCCTCACCATTCTGATACTAACCTCTTGATTGGTTAGGTCATCAGTGTATTCTGACCGGACATTTAAATGAATGGTTACTCAAATTCATTCACTCTTAATTGATTTTCTAGCAAGAAAGCACCAAGAGTAATTCTGGATAAAATGACACCGTTTTTATTTGTATTGCCCAATGTTAAGCTTTACACGTAAGCGGAGTGTGCTTTCCCCAGGAGCCAAATAATGCAGAATACATGTGCAGAAAAACAGGAGTATTTAGATCACATAGAAGGATTATGAATTCTCTTTTCAGTATTATTCCCAAACTGATGTCTTTGTAGTAAGGGCATAAGTGCTTGATTCATGTTCCTGAGCCAAATTAAAACCATTGCTTTTATTCTTTTCTTTTTAGAGTTAAATCTTGGAGAAAAATGTTTGGACTCTGTCCTGAACAATAACAACTATGAGTCTGACATTCTAAAGGTAACAACTAACCACTGATGCCCAAGGTCCCAAAAAATCCATGTACATGTGCTGTTGTACAGGGCTCAGACTAGTAATAAATCTACACATGCCCACAACCCTCACAGCTGCTGTTACAAGGATGAGCCAGTACCTGCTGATTTATTGCACCTGCTTTCGTCTCTTTTCTTGGAAAAGATTCAGTATAACTTGTAAATTATTCATTGAAATCCCTGGTGATTGTATGCATACGAGTCCAGTGGGCGGTCCTACTCCGTGATTGACAGCCATAATTGCATGCACAGTCATACAGAGAAGACTTGATCACTGTATAGAACCGCCCACTGGACTCATGCATACAATCACCAGGGATTTCAATGAATAAAATGCAAGTTTTACTGAAACATTTGCCAGAAATATATACATCAATCTGATCAGCTGCTCTATATAATTCTGTATGCAGATGGTATACCATTTTCAACATTACATTGTCCCTTTTAAGTAAAATAAAAATTGACCAGATTCTATTTTTTTTTTTTTTAAGTTGACCGTGTGTATTCTCTGGGTTGAGTATTAAGCCACGCGCACACCACCGTATCTTCCGTCCGAGTGTGATCCAACAAAACATCAGATCACACTTGCACCAATGTGATTCTATGGGGCCACGCACATGTCCGATTTTTATGTTTTTTTTCTTCCTCGGACCAAGTTGGTCCAAGGAAAAAAAAAAAAAAATTGCAGCATGTCAGAGATTGATCCAATATTTTGATCGCACTGTCATTCAAGTCAATGAGTGCGTGAAATCATCTGACTGCACTCAGATGTCATCAATTCCAAGTCCAATTTCTGCACACTGACACAATGATCTTCTCCTTTTGCTCAGTTTCTCTAATTTGACAGAATTGGATCACCCTAAGCTGACAATCTGATCAAATTTTGATCATTGTAATTTGCATAATCGGCCCAATTCTCTCTGAGAGAATCGATGGCCATGTGCACCTGGCCTTGGCCCTTTTGCTCTTCAGTCTTTGTAGTGGTGATATCATGATTAGTCTAACTAAAAGATACATACTAAGAGGTAGCAGGTGATGACTGCTGGCCTATAGACTGATCCAGCTGGGCTCTAAAACACTAGACTACTGTAAAGTACTATTTTTATCAGCAAATGTATAGTTTACAACTGCTGACATTTGAGATAGAGTAGAGCCATAGTGAAAAATACATTCTCTCACCTACATACTAACTGCACTCCGTTTGCAAACAGATTTTCAACTTCTGATAATAAAATAAAGTCACCGCGTATTTTACTTATTCAGTCATATATTTTAAAAGGTAGGAGGTTTATTTCTTATTTTGTCATAGAGAAAACTTACAAATCATTCTTAAAGAGAATCTGTCATTAAGTTTTTGCTACCCCGTCTCAGAGAATCACGATGTAGGAGAAGACACTGACTCCAGTGCTGTATCTCTTACTGGGCTGCTTGCTGCAGTTTTGGTTAAAAACGGTTTCTCTGTTACAGATCTAGCAGTTCCCTGAATGCTGAGCTCTGTATAACCCCGCCCACACCCCTGATTGGCAGCTTTCTGTGTGCAATGTGCATATGCAGATAGCTGCCAATCAGAGGTGAAGGCGTGATTTGACTAACTTGCAGCTGACCAATGAATCCTCTGTTTTTAATTTCCTGTAGTTGAAATAATAATTTTTATAAACTAAAAAAACGATAAGCAGACAAGTGATTTATCACTGGAATCCGGGTCTCTGCCCCTATATTATGCTCCTCTCAGATAGATAGTTAGTTAAAAACCTGATTACGTCTAAGGTGCATTCACAATGCAAGATTATAAGCAAGCTCTTAGGAACGTTAGTTTTCCAATAACCGTGCCGTTTATACAGGCTGCTGCTCTTACAACAAATGAGCAAAGCGCTCATTCACTAGGTAAAATGCTCTTTTTGGCTTGGTTAAAGGGACTTTAAGCACAGGATGACTGCTCAAACCAATTACAGACGCCCGGGGCACTAAGGTGGGTCCAATCATTTAACTACACCTTCCCTTCTGCTCTTTTCCATCTGTCGCTGGCTCTATGAAGCCAGACCAATGGAAAAAAAAGAAAAGAAAATGGCTTGCTCTCACCAGGCCCGATGAACAGTAATAGTTTTTATTAGAACGTATGCAGTAAAATCAGGGAGAACGTGTCCATGTAGGATGACAGCTGTTTCGCGCGCACCCGCGCTTCCACTAATCTGATGGCATAGAGGAAATGAGGTAACCATTTATGCAAAAGAAACCCCCTCCCATCTAATGACATCACACATAACAATCCCCTCCTATACAAAATGTGAGTACAAAAACATAACCCAAAAGAAAAAACTATTGTTACAACTTAGATTAAAACAATGCAGCTTAAATCCAAAATAAAGGGGAAAGTGAGAAGGGAAAATCAATATGTACTGTAATATTTATGACAAATTAATCTATGAAAAGACCGACATGTCGATTCTCTCATTCAGGCCCATTGGTCCTACGGCATCCGTACGCATTATCCATATTGCCTCACGTCTCAAAAGGAGCCTATTCAGATTACCGCCCCCCTGTGGTAGACACCCTTTCTAAGCCTACAAAGGAAAGCGATTTAATATCGCCATGATGTACCTGCCTGACATGATTACTGAGACGGGGAACCAGAGATGTCAATCAAAGAAGAGAGGAGAATAAGGGAAATCAAGCAGATGGGAAGGTGTGGTTAAATGATTGGCCACACCTTAGTGCACCCAACACATGTGCTCTGTGGGAACCGTCTTTCTGTGCTGACAGTCCCTTTAAAAGATCATCGTTCTCAGCAGAACATTGTCCTGTGTACTCAAGACCTGTGCTGCCGAGAGCAATGACCGTTCCAGTGAACATTGGCTATGTATTGCTTGGTGTACTGTGCACATCAGAAACCTGGTCTGCCTGTCTACAAGTTATTAAATAATTGGAAATCTGCAGACATGCTGCCGGTCGGCTGGTGTAAACCCAGCTTTACTTGCATGCTATTTATTTGCTGCTGTCTGAATTTAGAACCAGTGAATATAGCACAAATATTGCTTAACCTGTATTGCCATTTATTGCAGCTTCCATGTAGGCAGCGTTTATTGCAATTTGATTGTATATTGGTAAATGTCTTATATTTCCAAAATAATTTGAGGACAAAAAATGACCTAATCTGGCACAAACGCTTTAAAAAATGCCGCTGCCTGGGTAGGGTGCAAACTTGATTAATTTCAACACTCCCTGCAAACAGCTCATATTACAGGCATTTTGGCCTCAAATAGCTATTTGAGTCTGCCAGAACAGGAGCTGCTTGTACCGTTAATTTTGGCTCATGGAGGAGGGTCCTGAGCAAGGGATTTCCCTTTATGATGTCTATACCCACTACCATAGGGACAGAGGTTGTTTTCATAAACTAATGCTTCTAGAGAGCGTAACAAATACAAGTACAACCACTAGATGGTGGTATGTACTCACTATCTACAGAACACTTCCCGTCACGGCGAAAACAACTGTTTATTTAGCGCCTTGTTTGTTAGGGAACTTCCCCTCCTAAATCTTTGGCCTCTTCCCACAGCTCCCCGGCATTTTTTTTTGTAAGGCATTATGTAAAATGTTACTTCTAATAGTCTACTTTGGTTCACCAGCCGAGCTGCTAGTTGTTCCAAATGTCATGGGTAGACTTGTGTTATATACTTTACAGTCGGTAGTTCAGCCTGGCATGGATAGGCTGATACTTGTCATTCACAAGATATACAGTTAAGTCCATGTATATTTGGACACAGACATTTTTCTAATTTTGGTTATAAACATTACTCCAATAAATTTTAAACAAAACAATTCAGATGCAGGTGAAGTTCAGACTTTCAGCTTTCATTTGGGGGTATGCACATTAAAATTGGATGAAGGGTTTAGGTTTCAGGTCCTTAACATGTGCCTCCCTGTTTTTAAAGGGACCAAAAGTAATTGGACAGATTAAATAATAAATAAAATGTTCACTTCAAGTACTTGATTGAAAACCCTTTGTTGGCAATGACTGCCTGAAGTCTTGAACTCATGGACATCACCAGACGCTGTGTTTCCTCCTTTTTGATGCTCTGCCAGGCCTTCACTGCGGTGGTCTTCAGTTGCTGTTTGTTTGTGGGCCTTTCTGTCTGAAGTTTAGTCTTTAAATGCATGCTCAATTGGGTTGAGATCCGGTGACTGACTTGGCCATTCAAGAATATTCCACTTCTTTGCTTTAATAAACTCCTGGGTTGCTTTGGCTTTATGTTTTGGGTCATTGTCCATCTGTAGTATGAAACGACAACCAACCAGTTTGGCTGCATTTGGCTGGATCTGAGCACACAGTATGGCGACTCTGAATACCTCAGAATTAATTCGGCTGCTTCTGTCCTGTGTCACATCATCAATAAACACTAGTGACCCAGTGCCACTGGCAGCCATGCATGCCCAAGCCATCACACTGCCTCCGCCGTGCTTTACAGATGATGTGATATGCTTTGGATCATGAGCTGTACCACGCCTTCGCCATACTTTTCTCTTTCCATCATTCTGGTAGAGGTTGATCTTGGTTTCATCTGTCCAAAAAATGTTCTTCCAGAACTGTGCTGGCTTTTTTAGATGTTTTTTAGCAAAGTCCAGTCTAGCCTTTTTATTCTTGATGCTTATGAGTGGCTTGCACCGTGCAGTGAACCCTCTGTATTTACTTTCATGCAGTCTTCTCTTTATGGTAGATTAGGATATTGATACGCCGACCTCCTGGAGAGTGTTGGTCACTTGGTTGGCTGTTGTGAAGGGGTTTCTCTTCACCATGGAGATTATTCTTCTATCCTCCACCACTGTTGTCTTCCGTGGGCGCCCAGGTCTTTTTGCATTGATGAGTTCACCAGTGCTTTCTTTCTTTCTCAGGATGTACCAAACTGTAGATTTTGCCACTCCTAATATTGTAGCAATTTCTCGGATGGGTTTTTTCTGTTTTCGCAGCTTAAGAATGGCTTGTTTCACCTGCATGGAGAGCTCCTTTGACCGCATGTTTACTTCACAGCAAAACCTTCCAAATGCAAGCACCACACCTCAAATCAACTCCAGGCCTTTTATCTGCTTAATTGAGAATGACATAATGAAGGGATTGCCCACAACTGTCCATGAAATAGCCTTGGAGTCAATTGTCCATTTACTTTTGGTCCCTTTAAAAACCGGGTGGTACATGTTAGGGTATGTTTCCACGGTAAGTAAACGCTGCTTGTTTGACGCTGCAGCGTCAAACAAGCAGCGTCCAGATGTTCCAGCATAGTGGAGGGGATTTAATGAAATCCCGTCTCCACTATGCGTGGAAACCCGCACGCGGCGGCCCTGCGACTCCAGACATGCTGCGCGTCTTTTCAGAACGCAGCATGTCCGTACACCTTGCGGGGACGCAGCGTCCCCGCAAGGCATATCACAGGGCCCTATGGCGAGGGGTGCGATGATCCCGGATGTGTACTGTACACATCCGGCACCATCGCGTCCCAGAAAGGGGGCGGGGCTTAGCGCCGAGCGGCTTCGCCGCTGCGGCGATACCGCCGCCCCTCCGGACCGTGGAGCCATACCCTTAAGGAGCGGAAGCTCCTAAACCCTTCATCCAATTTTAATGTGGATACCGTCAAATGAAAGCTGGAAGTCTGAGCTTCAACTGCATCTGAATTGTTTTGTTTAAAATTCTTTGTGGTAATATAACCAAAATTAGAAAAATGTTGTCTCTGTCCAAATATATATGGACCTAACTGTAGTATAGTAGATTGCCCACATTATTTTCACAAAAATCTGATGGGATCCCGTTACAGGTTAGTATGAAAACTCATGCAATTTAATTTTTGGTTTTTTTTAAAGGAGCAATAAGTCTGAAATCTTTGGCTGCAAATATTCTCCAGTGTGTGAATATCAGGATGTAATCTTAATGCCATAATTGAGTTTTTTTCCTCATCTACCTCTCCCTTCCTTTTTTCAATGTTTACCAACTATATAATCATGTTAGTTGCAAAGGATACAAAAACACCCCATATAACTGCACCATGACCCAGCTCTGCATAGGAAAAGGTCTAAACTGCTATGTTTCTGTTTTGCAATGTCAGTGCTGCTAACACATCTGTATGGACTTTATCTCCTTAGAATTACCTGGCATCCAGGGGTTTAACGTGGAAAGACTTACTGCATGAAAGTCTTGCAGCAGTTCAGCGAGGTGTTTTTATGCTTCCTGGTAAGTAGACGGCAGATAATTTTCGTTTATAATGGTCCATAGATAAATATATATGATTTTCCCTGTAAATCCATGCTTTAGCGATAGCATGTTAGACACTTCAGAACAGTGAAAATTATAATGGGCATACTGCCTATAACTGCAATGCTCATTATGCCCACTAGATAGCGCTATTGCTGTCCCTGAATCTGCAGGTCTGTATTTTTGTACCCTTTGATGGGGTTGTCCATCACTAGTTCATCAATGCCAAACAAGCTACCCTATATACATATTGACCTTGAGGAAGACACCGCAGGCCTCAGCAAACAGAACAGCCTGATTGAAATCCACTAAACCCACCACCCCGGGAACCTTGTACAGCCTCCCTACTAGGTAGGGTAAGACTTAGGTCAGTGCACAGCAGGGTCTAGGGATCTGCTTGGTGTCTAGTATATTTTGTATTCCATTCACCATTTTCCTTGTTAGTTCCTCATACATGGGGTATGGTATGGAGTGTTAACCTCTATTTAAGAGTGTATAACTTGATGTGTAATATCATACTGTATTATATAACGCCCATATGCTGGGAATAGTGGTTTGGTTATCTGTACATTAATGTGCATAGGCTGTTTAATGTTGTGTGCAATATTATAGCATTTATCTGGTATCTATATGGACCCCTTACCCCAGGTCATATTTTGGGGTTTTTAAATGTTTTTATGTTGTTGTGTTTGTTTCCTAAAATAAAGATGTTTTTTGTATAAATTTTAAACTGTTGTGGTGATCCCATTTCTCATGCATACACTTTGCTCTATTTTGTACCCTATATACTCGAGTATAAGCCGACCCGAGTATAAGCCGAGACCCCTAATTTCCAGGACGTCCCCCTGACAGCACGCTGGAGGACGTCCTCCTCCTCCTTGCTGGGACAGGAAACAACACGAGAGGTTAAAAGGTCCCACTCCGCCCCCTTTCCTTTAGTGTTTTTCCTGTCCCTGCATGGAGGGACACACGAGAGATCAAGCTTACCGGAGGGCTCAGGGGGATCGTGCGGCTGGTCCAAAATCCTTCCCCCTCGTCGGTAGCCCAGGGCACATACTCCCCGGGTGGGAGTCCCTGCGTCCAGAGACCAGTCGAGCGGACGCGCTCCTGGGTGAGCCGCTTCCTCCCAGGGGGAGGCTCTCGGCTCAGGCGCCAGGAAGGACAAGAGGCGCCGGCGCCAGGATGGGCGCAGAGGTCCGCATGCTCTTATACGAGCAGGCAGGGGCAGCAGAACCTCCCGGCTTCAGCGTGCGTTCCACTGCGTGGAACGCGGAAGTAAGTGATATAGCGCTTCCGGTGACGTCAGCGGCATCAGATCCGGTACATTCGGCGGCAGGGTATGCGTTCCACAGGGTGGAACGCTAAAGCGTATATAAAAAGGCACCAGATTTAAAAATAGGCGCCGGCGTTCTACAGGTTGGAGTGAGCTCTACATTAACCAGGACGCAGGTGCATGCAAGTGAAACAGCCGGAGAGGAGGTCTGCAATGCCAGAGACAAGGGGTAAGTGCAGCAGTGCTGCAAAATCCCTATATACATATATCTAGCAGGAGACGTTCTATTTATATGATATATATATTTATATTTAAACAGAGGATGTGGATCCCAGGAGTGAGGAGACTGGGGTAAGTGCGCATAGCGCATATTACCTTTCTCACTTATTCCTAAGTCACTAAGATGTACTCATTCTTATACTTAGGATAAGGAGACTCAACAGACATCCCTGTCAGTGGCAAAAAAGTCAGGCAAAGCACTGACAAAGTCCAGACGATGTTCCATATGTAATGCTAAATTACCAGAGGCACATAAAAAGGAATTATGCGAGTCCTGCATTTCCAGAGTTGTAAGAGAAGAACAACCATCATTACTATCTGAAATGAGGTCTTTAATCCGGGAAGAGGTACAAAATTCATTGGCTTCCATGACACAGCGGTACCCCTCCAGCCCAGGTCGGAGCCGTAAAAGGCCACGGTTGGATCTGGACCAAGATGATGAGGAAGTGCTTTCTAAAGAAGAATCTGATGGGAGAAGTTCGGATCAAGAAGAAGGAGAACTACCATTAGAGGAACAGGATCAAGGAAGAAAATTTCTATTCCATGTGGAAGAGACGGAAGATCTAGTGCAGGCGGTGAGAAATACAATGCAAATGAAAGAAGAACCGCGGCCGAAATCCAGACAAGATTTGATGTTTGGAGGACTGACATCACAAAGACAGACGGTATTCCCTGTGAGTGATCACCTCAAACAGATGATATTACAAGAATGGAAAGATGCTGAACGTAGACTGATAGTATCGCGAGAATTTAAAAGTCGTCTACCATT
Organism: Ranitomeya variabilis; assembly: GCF_051348905.1. Lineage (NCBI taxonomy): Eukaryota > Metazoa > Chordata > Amphibia > Anura > Dendrobatidae > Ranitomeya > Ranitomeya variabilis. The sequence continues at coordinate 256,391,314 of NC_135232.1, forward strand.
TGATCCGGAAGACATCAAGGCATGGGAGGAAATTCCGAAGATCGACGTGCCTATAGCCAAAGTTACTAAAAAAACGGCTATTCCATTCGAGGACTCTTCTAGTCTCAGAGACGCTATGGACCGCAAAGCAGATATTCTGTTGCGCCGTTCATGGGAGACGTCGGCAGCACTGATAAAAGCTAACATTGCAGCCACATCAGTAGCTAGATCAATGTATTTGTGGATGGGGCAGTTAGAGGAACATTTGGTGAATAAAACCCCACGGGCCGATTTGATTTCCTCCTTACCCATCATAAAATCTGCCACAGCCTTTATGGCGGACACATCAGCAGAGTCCGTTAGATTTGCGGCCAGAAATAGTTCGTTATCCAATGCGACTCGTAGAGCTATATGGCTCAAATCTTGGTCAGGGGATAATGCATCAAAAAACAAATTATGTGCTATTCCCTTTTCAGGGTCCAAGGTATTTGGACAAGCATTAGATGATATTCTGGAATCCGCATCAGATAATAAAAAAGGTTTTCCTGAGGAAAAACCGAAAAAATTCCAGCCATTTCGGAAGAGACCTCCACCTCGAAGTTCCTATAAATTCAAGCAGCCGGATTATAGAGAACAGTGGAGACCCAGCAGAGGTTCCTATAGAGGTGCCTATTCTGAGAACCGAAGGGGAAGAAACTCCCTGTTTGGGTCAAGCCCTAGATCTAGGAGACAATGACGCCATAGGTATAGGGGGCAGGCTCAGTCTCTTTCTGGACAACTGGAAAGAAGTGACAAAAAATGCCTATGTCCTAAAAATCATTTCAGAGGGTTACAGGATAGAGCTCATATCCCCAGCACCACAGAGGTGTATCCCACCTACCAAGGTGGCAAAAGATTCACCAATGTTCATAGACATTCTGAAGTTGTTCAGTTCTCAAGTTATAGTGCGGGTCCCCACAACAGAAATAGCCAGAGGTCACTACTCTTCACTATTCTCAATCCCAAAGCCATCAGGGGAAACACGCACAATAATAAACTTAAAACCATTGAACGTCTATGTAAAATACAAAAGATTCAGAATGGAATCAATAAAAACAACGGTCCATCTCATAGACAAGGATGCGGTAATGTGTACGCTAGACCTAAAAAGTGCGTATCATCAGGTTCCAATCCATGCAACATCTCAGGAGCTTCTGAGGTTTTCTGTAAAGTTTCCGGACCAAACCTGCCACCTTCAATTTCAAGGTCTCCCGTTCGGCCTGGCGTCAGCACCGAGGATATTTACAAAATTGGTGGCGGAAGTGGTGGCATACTTAAGAAACGAAGGAGTTACAATAATTCCTTATCTGGACGATTTTCTGCTGGTAGCCAGAACAAGAAACATCTTAATCCTACACAGAGATCGAGCCATTGCAGTCCTAAAATATCTAGGTTGGGTCGTGAATCAAGAAAAATCTCACATGAAACCCGAATCTCGGAAGGTATTTTTGGGAGTTCTTCTAGATGCCACCACAAGACAATCCTTTTTGCCAAGAGAAAAACAGGTGTCAATAAGAGCATTAATCATGGAATTCATAAAGCACCAGGTCACTATAAGATCAGCCATGAAGGTCTTAGGGAAGATGACAGCCTGTAGCACTTGCGTAAGGTGGGCACAGGCTCACTCAAGATTGCTACAGGATCAGGTTCTCTCGGCATGGGATCGACGTCAGTCATCACTGGACAGAGTAATCCACCTATCAAAGGCAGTAAAAAAGTCATTGCACTGGTGGACACAATACAGCAACCTAAGAGTGGGGGTTCCATGGACCTGTACCCCGTGTGTGGTGATCACTACGGATGCCAGCCAGTGGGGTTGGGGAGCCCATCTAGAAGGATCATTCGTCCAGGGCAGATGGCCAAAGGATATCAGTCGAAGATCTTCAAACTACAGAGAGCTTTACGCTATTTGGGAAGCTCTAAGAAGGAATCACTCCCGTTTAAAAAACCAACATGTGAAAATCTTAACGGACAACATGACAGCAGTATCCTTCATAAGACACCAAGGAGGTCCCAGATACAAACCACTTCAGGAATTGGCACGGAAAATATTTTCTTGGGCAGAAAACACAGTCCTGTCAATCACAGCAGTCCACTTAGAAGGATCTCAAAACGTCCTGGCCGATTATCTGAGCAGGAAAGAAGTCTGTCCCACAGAATGGGAATTAAACCAAGAAATCTTTCACCAATTATGTCATCACTGGGGGACTCCCAGGATAGATCTATTCGCTACAAGAAAAAATTCGAAGGTGGCCAGATTCTATTCCCTCAACCCTACAGACATACCAGAAGCAGTCGACGCCTTGAGTCAAACATGGGTCGAACCACTATCCTATGCTTTTCCCCCAATAGCACTCATTCCGAGGGTCCTCAGGAAGATTCAGGAAGACCAAGCAACAGTTCTGATGATAGTACCATTCTGGCCAAGAAGGAGCTGGTTTCCATTGTTAGGAGCCATGGCGATGGACAGTCCAGTCAGTCTTCCTCTATGGAAGGACATGATTCATCAAGGGCCAGTGTTACATCAAAACCCGGAACGATTGCACCTTTCAGCATGGATCCTGAGAGGGACATCCTGAAATCGCGAGGGTTATCTGATGAAGTCATCTCAACGATCCAAGCTAGTCGTAAACCAGTAACTTCATCAATTTATTACAAAATTTGGAAGAAGTTCTGTATGAGAGGTGGCAGGTCGGCCGGAATGTCAGAAAACCCGGATGTGCCCAGAGTTCTGGATTTTCTCCAATCGGGATTTAATATGGGGCTGAGACCTAGTACCCTTAAAGTACAAATTTCAGCACTTAGCACATTTCTGGATTATCCATTAGCCTCTCACCCGTGGATAATGAGATTCATAAAAGCTGTCCAGAGATTACGTCCCACAGTTAGGCAATTAACTCCCCCTTGGGATTTAAATTTAGTACTCAGAGCCCTATGTAAAGATCCTTTTACCCAGAAAGATGACATGCCCATTGCAATAAGAACTTGGAAAACAGCCTTTTTGGTAGCTATTACGACAGCCAAAAGAGTAGGGGAAATACAAGCCCTATCAATTAGGGACCCGTACCTCCAGGTTCGTGAGGATCATATAATCCTAAAACTAGATCCATCATTTATTCCCAAAGTAGCTTCAGTACAAAACAGAAATCAGGAAATAATTCTACCCTCCTTTTGCAATAAACCCTCTAATACAAAAGAACAATCTTTACATTCTCTTGATGTCAGACAGGCAGTACTAGATTATTTAGAGGCCACTAGTACTTGGAGAAAGGATCCCAATCTTTTTGTCCTGTTTGGGGGTAAAAATAAGGGTAAAAAAGCATCCAAAACATCTATAGCTAGATGGATCACTACAGTAATCTCAAAAGCCTATGTGTCAGAAGGGGTAGATTGTCCTGTGGGAATAAAAGCCCATTCAACTCGGGCCATTTCAGCGTCATGGGCCGAACGGGCAGGGGCATCATTAGAACAAATTTGTAAAGCTGCGACTTGGGCCAGGGTGAACACATTCTGTAAACACTACAAATTGGATGTGTTAGCAAACCAACAAATGTCTTTTGGGAGAAAGGTTCTCCAGGCAGTTGTCCCACCCTAAAGGAGTTTCTTTGGTATTCTCCAGCGTGCTGTCAGGGGGACGTCCTGGAAAATGGGTATTATACCTACCGATAATTCGGTTTCCAGGAGTCCATCCTGACAGCACCGTTACTTCCCCCCCTTATGTATACTATGTCATATGCTGTAAATATGATTTGGTTAATAAAATTCAAATGGTATCTATCCATGGTGTGGTACTTGTCAAAACACTAAAGGAAAGGGGGCGGAGTGGGACCTTTTAACCTCTCGTGTTGTTTCCTGTCCCAGCAAGGAGGAGGAGGACGTCCTCCAGCGTGCTGTCAGGATGGACTCCTGGAAACCGAATTATCGGTAGGTATAATACCCATTTTTGCCACAAAAACTGGGAAAACTTAATGACTCGAGTATAAGCCTAGGGTGGAAAATGCAGCAGCTACCGGTAAATGTCAAAAATAAAAATAGATGCCAATAAAAGTAAAATTAATTGAGACATCAGTAGGTTAAGTGTTTTTGAATATCCATATTGAATCAGGAGCCCCATATAATGCTCCATAAAGTTCATGATAGGCCGCATAAGATGCTCCATATTAAAATATGCCCCATATAATGCTGCACAAATGCTGATTATGGCCCCATAGGATGCTCCATAGACACATTTGCCCCATATAATGCTGCACAAATGCTGATTTTGGCCCCATAAGATGCTCCATAGAGATATTTGCCCCCATATAATGCTGCACAAATGCTGATTATGGCCCCATAAGATGCTCCATAGACACATTTGCCCCATATAATGCTGCACATGGCCCCATAAGATGATCCATAGAAATATTTGCCCCATATAGTGCTGCACATGGCCCCATAAGATGCTCCATGGAGATATTTGCCCCCATTTAATGCTGCACATGGCCCCATAAGATGCTCCATGGCGATATTTGCCCCATATGTTGTTGCTGCGATTTAAAAAAAATAAAAAAAATAAAAAAATGACATACTCTCCTCTCGTCGCTCAGGCCCCCGGCACTTGCTATAGTCACCTGTCCTCCGTTCCACCTCTGGGCGCCGCTGTGTCTTCCCCATCCTCCGCACTGACGCTCAGGCAGAGGGCGGTGCACATTAATCGCATCATCACGTCCTCTGACCTGAGCGTCGCTGCAGAGGACGCAGAAGACACAGCGGCGCCTGCGGTGGAACGGGGAACAGGTGAATATAGCGCACTGCCCCCGCCATACTCACCTGCTCCCGGCGCGGTCCCTGCACGTCCCTGGTTCTCCTGGCGCCGGCAGCTTTTTCCCGTATTGAGCGGTCACATGGTACCGCTCATTACAGTAATGAGTATGCGGCTCCACCCCTATGGGAGTGGAGTGGGGTCCATATTCATTACTATAAAGAGCGGTACCATGTGACCGCTCAATACAGGAAGAAGCTGCCGGGGAACCAGGGACGTGCAGGGACCGCGCCAGGAGCAGGTGAGTATAATTAGACAGCTGCCGCTCCCCCTCCCCTGCCGACCCCTGGGAATGACTCGAGTATAAGCCGAGAGGGGCAATTTCAGCCTAAAAAAATGGGCTGAAATTCTCGGCTTATACTCGAGTATATACGGTATTCCTAAACTTGCTATTTTATGTTCTTCATATTAAAGTGGACTCTTTAACTGAATATGGAATGAAAACTTTTTTTTGCCTCTCCATTGTGGAGATATTAATGATCAAAGTATTTATCAATGACTGGGTCGGACTGGGACTCAGATTCAGCCCTGGCATTGGAGCACGCAAAGACCCACTTACTATGAAGTGAATGTGATCTATGCTCGTAAATTTTTGTGGATCGCTCGAGATATATATCACATTTACAGATTACAAACTGCCTGGAAGGGAACCTTTTAGATCAGATAACAATTTACCTGCAGGTTAATGGCATTAGAAAGGTGCCCAGCTGCTGTACTGAAAGTGCTGCACCCGGGACCAAAGAAACTTTTTTTTTTTTTTCTCCCTGGAGCATTTACAATCACCGCTAACAGCAGTGAGAGTAGCGTCTGTTGTAAGCACGCCCCGGCACTTTGACAGAGATGGCTGTGCACTGATGCACAGCCAGCTGTTGGTCAAGGAAGGCTCGCAGAAAGCAGGGGCCAGCCCGACCCACGAAAGTTACCTCACTATCTCTTGCAGGGCTGGTCTCTGCTCTCCCCATTCCCTCCTTAAAATGCGCACTAAAAGTGTGCTCTTAAAATGTGCACGAACAGTGCGCTCTCTTTCCAGCTAATCACTTCTCATTAAAGCTTGCGAAAATATGCACTGTCACTGTGCACTTGACAAGAATGTTGCACAGTGACAAGATTCTACTGAGCATACGTCGTAATTGGCAAGCTAAGCATCCTCAGTAGAGCAGGGGCTAGCCCAGCCCTTCAAATGGACATAACTGATGACTGAGACATTGTTTCAGCGTGGGGATAGAGGCTGCGACACTGATCGCAGCCTCTGCCTTCTGATGAGGAGTCGTTTCAGTATCCCAGCATGCAATGGGGATTCTCAAACAGATAATCATTAAAAAGGAAATGGCAAAAAAAAGAATAACTAAACCATGACTGTATTCCTGTTGCTTAGGCTAAGTTCACATTTGCGTATGTGTCCGCAGCGTATTGTATGCATGCGTAAACACATGCCAAAGCGCATGCAAAAGCATGCTTACGCCTGTACATCATCTTGCGCATGATGCAAAAAAAAATGCTGCGTGTGCATGCGTTTAAATGCGTTTTGGCATGCGTTTGCGTTGTTTATGCGCATGGTGGGGGGCTGTGACATCATTTTCTGGACATGCGCAGTCTAAAATACGCATGCGTATTGAATGCATGCGTACGCATGTCCTGGCGTATCAATGCGTTCCCATAGACAGAAATGCGTTTTTTGACACCATCGTCCAAATGCAGACTATTGCGCAATATTTTCTGCCTCAAAAAATGCAACATGTTGCGTTCGCCGGACACTGTCGCACACCGCAAAACGACGCATGCGTACGCATCCACATGCAAAAGCATGTCCCTGCGTACACAATGTTAAAGATATGTACGCATGCGGATGTATGCGGATCATACGCTGCGCACAGAAATGCTAAAGTGAAACCAGCCTTAGTGATTAATGTAAAATTAAAGGGGTTGTCCACTACTCGGACAATCCCTTCTCAATTACTATTATTTTATTCCTCTCAGTAAAGCAATAACACTTATACTCCCCTTCGATGTTGGCGCGTTCCAGGCAATCCCTGTGGCAATTTAGCAGCTGCTTCACTCTCCCCTCATAGCTGACATCTGAAGGAGGTGAGAGCAACTGCTGCTTTTGCTGGAATTACGCAAAAGCAAGGAGCGTGAAGGCAGCAATGATTGGCCACAGGGATTGCGTGACATAAAGTTACACAACCCCTGGAAGGGCCAGTGCTGACACTGCTGGAACTGCCCTTGCCCCGGAAGATGAGTATAAGTGTTATTATTTTAAAAGGGGTAACACCGGGATTTGGAAGGTGTTAACCCCTTAATCCCATATGACGTACTATCCCGTCAAGGTGACCTGGGACTTAATTCCCAGTGACGGGATAGTAAGTCATATGCGATCGGCCGCGCTCACGGGGCGAGCGCGGCCGGGTGTCAGCTATGTGCCAGGAGCGGTCACGGACCGCCCCCGGCACATTAACCCCTGGCACTCCGTGATCAGACATGATCGCGGTGTGCCGGCGGTACAGGGAAGCATCGCGCAGGGAGGGGGCTCCCTGTGTGCTTCCCTGAGACCCCCGGAGCAACGCGATGTGATAGTTTTTATCATATAAAAGCGCCAAAACATTAAAAAATGATATAAATGAGGAATCACTGTAATCGTGCTTACCCGGAGAATAAAAATGCTTTATCAATTTTACCAAACATGGAACGGTATAAACGCCCCCCCCCCCCCCCAAAAAAAGAAATTCATGAATAGCTGTTTTTTTGTCATTCTGCCTCACAAAAATCGGAATAAAAAGCGATCAAAAAATGTCACGTGCCCGGAAATGTTACCAATAAAAACGTCAACTCGTCCCGCAAAAAACAAGACCTCACATGACTCTGTGGACCAAAATATTGAAAAATTATAGGTCTCAAAATGTGGAGACGCAAAAACTTTTTTGCTATAAAAAGCGTCTTTTAGTGTGTGACGGCTGCCAATCATAAAAATCCGCTATAAAAAATGCTATAAAAGTAAATTAAACCCCCCCTTCATCACCCCCTTAGTTAGGGAAAAATAATAAAATTAAAAAAATGTATTTATTTCCATTTTCCCATTAGGGTTAGGGCTAGGATTAGGGTTGGGGCTAGGGTTGGAGCTAAAGTTAGGGTTAGGGTTTGGATTACATTTACGGTTGGGATTAGAGTTAGGGGTGTGTCAGGGTTAGGGGTGTGGTTAGGGTTACCGTTGGGATTAGGGTTAGGGGTGTGTTTTGGATTAGGGTTTCAGTTAGAATTGGGGAGTTTCCACTGTTTAGGCACATCAGGGGCTCTCCAAACGCGACATGGCGCCCGATCTCAATTCCAGCCAATTCTGCATTGAAAAAGTAAAACAGTGCTCCTTCCCTTCCGAGCTTTCCCGTGCGCCCAAACAGGGGTTTACCCCAACATATGGGGCATCAGCGTACTCGAGACAAATTGGACAACAACTTTTGGGGTCCAAGTTCTCTTGTTACCCTTGGGAAAATATAAATTTGGGGGGGCTAAAAATCATTTTTGTGGGGAAAACAAAAAGATTTTTTATTTTCATGGCTCTGCATTGTAAACTGTAGTGAAACACTTGGGGGTTCAAAGTTCTCACAACACATCTAGATAAGTTCCTTGGGAGGTCTAGTTTCCAATATGGGGTCACTTTTGGGGGTTTCTACTGTTTGGGTACATCAGGGGCTCTGCAAATGCAACGTGACGCCTGCAGACCAATCCATCTAAGTCTGCATTCCAAATGGCGCTCCTTCCCTTCCAAGCTCTGCCATGCGCCCAAACAGTGGTTGCCCCTCCCCCCACATATGGGGTATCGGCATACTCAGGACAAATTGGACAACAACTTTTGGGGTCCAATTTCTCCTGTTACCCTTAGGAAAATACAAAACTGGGGGCTAAAATATAATTTTTGTGGAAAAAAAAATATTTTTTATTTTCTCGGCTCTGCGTTATAAACTGTAGTGAAACACTTGGGGGTTCAAAGCTCTCAAAACACATCTAGATAAGTTCCTTAGGGGGTCTACTTTCCAAAATGGTGTCACTTGTGGGGGGTTTTAATGTTTAGGCACATCAGGGGCTCTCCAAACGCGACATGGTGTCCCATCTCAATTCCAGTCAATTTTGCATTGAAAAGTCAAACGGCGCTCCTTCCCTTCCGAGCTCTGCCATGCGCCCAAACAGTCGTTTACCCCCACATATGGGGTATCGGCGTACTCAGGACAAATTGCACAACAACGTTTGGGGTCCAATTTCTTCTCTTACCCTTGGGAAAATAAAAAATTGGGGGCGAAAAGATCATTTTTGTGAAAAAATATGATTTTTTATTTTTACGGCTCTGCATTATAAACTTCTGTAAAGCACTTGTTGGGTCAAAGTGCTCACCACACATCTAGATAAGTTCCTTAAGGGGTCTACTTTCCAAAATGGTGTCACTTGGTATCGGTGTACTCAGGACAAATTGTACAACAACTTTTGGTGTCCATTTTCTCCTGTTACCCTTGGTAAAATAAAACAAATTGGAGCTGAAATAAATTTTGTGTGAAAAAAAGTTAAATGTTAATTTTTATTTAAACATTCCAAAAATTCCTGTGAAACACCTGAAGGGTTAATAAACTTCTTGAATGTGGTTTTGAGCACCTTGAGGGGTGCAGCTTTTAGAATGGTGTCACACTTGGTTATTTTCTATCATATAAACCCCTCAAAATGACTTCAAATGAGATGTGGTCCCTAAAAAAAATGGTGTTGTAAAAATGAGAAATTGCTGGTCAACTTTTAACCCTTAACTCCCTAACAAAAAAAAATTTTGGTTCCAAAATTGTGCTGATGTAAAGTAGACATGTGGGAAATGTTACTTATTAAGTATTTTGTGTGACATATCTCTGTGATTTAAGGGCATAAAAATTAAAAGTTGGAAAATTGTGATATTTTCAAAATATAATTTCCCAAATTTCCATTTTTTTCACAAATAAACGCAAGTTATATCGAAGAAATTTTACCACTATCATGAAGTACAATATGTCACGAGAAAACAGTATCAGAATCGCCAAGATCCGTTGAAGTGCTCCAGAGTTATAACCTCATAAAGGGACAGTGGTCAGAATTGTAAAAATTGGCCCGGTCATTAACGTGCAAACCACCCTCGGGGCTTAAGGGGTTAAACACGTTCTAGTGGGTGACTAGCTAATCAGGGAATATTGATGTTCCTTGACTAATCCCCCCTCTTGTTGTGTGGGGGCGTGGGTGACATGATTTTCAAAAGCAATGTTACCACCTGCTCTTTGCAAACTTTGCAGCTGTCAGGATCCATCATCACTGCTGCATCCCTGTCAGTGCGCCAGTGGAGTCTGGGTACATATACTCTACTTCATGGCACGTTCCCATTGAAGTGGAAAAATGTCCACATGTGCAAAATTTGCAAAGACTCAATGGTGATGGTGGTTTAGGGGGGCTAGGGTAGCAGTAAGGTTCCCTTTAATGTGTATTGGGGGCTTTTGTGAGCAGAACCTAGCTAAAAAAAAATAATCTCTAAGGCTGGTTTCAAACTTGCGTTCCTGTGCGCTGCGGATGGCAGCGTACTTCCTCCTTGCTTCCTCCGTGAAGCTCCGCCTACTGCTGGCTGCGTCCTGCGTTTTCCCTGCTTACCTATCTTTAACATTGGGTACGCAGGGACATGCGTTGTATGCGGATGTGTCCACATGCAGTGATTTGAGGTGTGCGGCGACCGCACGGAAACGCCAAAAACGCATGGGAGAACATTAAAAGGTTTCTGGGGGGTATACAGGGGAAGTCAGGGGGCTATATAAGCATTAGTGGAATACAGCACATGTGTTAAATAAGGTGATGGTTTTAGTTGATATATAACAAAACTGGTGACAGGTTCCGTTTTATGTTATTGGTGTTCTGGTTTCCTTCAATTTTTTCATTTATCTTTTCCAGATTACAGGCTTAATGGTAATACTGTGCTTTGCTATTTCTGTGGCCTGCGTAACTTTCGAGATCTCACCTATCAATACAGACAAAACATCCCACCTTCTGAGTTACCAGGTACCTTCAGTTTTTGGCCTGTACTACAGCTTCGTATTACAAATTTTAGCTGAGTATTCATATTAGGGCTGAACGAATTGTTAGTTTGAGGATTCGAGCAATGATTACCTCCTGCGCATCACACTGGTCTCTAGATGACGGCTAAAGTGGTCGCAAATGTGACCAAATATTTTCAAACATCACTATGATGTTAGTTTGTAACCTTTAGGCTATGTGCACACGATGCAGATTTTGCTGCGGATCCGCAGCATTTCCGCAGCTGCGGGTCCGCAGCAGTTTCCCATGAGTTTACATTACAATGTAAACCTATGAGAAACAGAAAACGCAGTGCACATGCTGCGGAAAAAAACGCGCGGAAACGCAGCGGTTTACATTCCGCAGCATGTCACTTCTTTCTGCGGATTCCGCAGCGGTTTTACACCTGCTCCAATATAAAACTGCAGGTGTAAAACCGCAGTTAAATTCGCGATAAATCTGCAGCAAAAAACGCAGCGTTTTTGCCCTGCAGATTTATCAAATCCGCTGCGGAAAAATCCGCAGAGGACCATTCTACGTGTGCACATAGCCTTAAAGGGGAGGTCCGAAGGCAAACTAATTTTGCTCATAGCTCCCTATCTATTTAGTCCCATTTAAGCTATTTTCTAATGTACTTTCAATTCCCAAACTTTTCCTAACTACAGCTAGTGTATTCTTTTTCTATTTCCTGTCTGATGACGATTTGTTTTAGCATCGCCAGTGCATACTGAAACTAAATGACATCAAGAGGCAGAGGCTACAGTCACTTCACAGCCCCTACCACCAACCCTGAAACGAAGAGTCCTCAGTGACACTTGTTTCAGGTTCTGTGCTGTCCCGGCGGCATCTTCCCCTGTGGACGGCGGCTGTTGTGAATTCTGCTTTTGGGTTCCCTCCGGTGGTAGTAGGTGGTAATGCAGTTGTCCCTGGGTTGCAGTCCTGGTCAGGTGTGTCTGCTGATTGCAGTTCTGACTGGGGTATTTAGGTGTGCAGGATTCATTAGTCCTTGCCAGTTGTCAATTGTTGTTGGGAGGTGTTGGACCTCTGCCTGGTTCCTCCTGTCATTCTGCCAAATCCGCAAAGATAAGTGTCTGTTTTTTTTTCCTGTGGCACACATGCTGTGTGCTTCACAATTCAGTGCTATTCTTTGTGTTTTCTTGTCCAGCTTAGATTGTGTCAGTATTTTCTCAGTCTTGCTGGATTCTCTGGAGTGGCAGATATACATTCCATGTCTTTAGTTAGATTGTGGAACTTTTTGTATTATCTGCTGTGGATATTTTTGGAAGGGTTTTAATACTGACCGCCTAGTATTCTGTCCTATCCTTTCCTATTTAGCTAGAGTGGCCTCTTTTGCTAAATCCTGTTTTCTACCTGCGTGTGTCTATTCTTCTCCTACTCAGTCATTATTCGTGGGGGGCTGCCTATCCTTTGGGGGTCTGCTCTGAGGCAAGATAGCATTCCTATTTCCATCTATAGGGGTATTTAGTCCTCCGGCTGTGTCGAGGTGTCTAGGGTTTGTTAGGCACACCCCACGGCTACTTCTAGTTGCGGTGTTAGTTCAGGATTTGCGGTCAGTACAGGTTCCACCGACTCCAGAGAAAGTTTTCATGCGGCTCCAAGGTCACTGGATCATAACAGGCGGCGTCCCCCCTGTGCAAAGTGCTGTCTCTGCTCTGTCACCTCTGTGCACAGTGTCTGCTCTCTCTGCTTATTATTATTCCTATGACAGCAGAGCAGACACTGTGCATAGGTGAGACAGTGCAGGGACTGGACAGGGATAGCCCAGCCCCTGAAACGAGAGTCACTGACGCTTTGTGTCAGGGTGGTGGCAGGGGCTGTGACAGTGACCAAAGCCTCTGCCCAGTGATGATACTTCGTTTCAGAGAGATGGGGGGGCTGTGACAGTGACCAAAGCCTCTGCTCAGTGATGATGCTTCGTTTCAGAGAGATGGGGGGGCTGTGACAGTGGCCGCAACCTCTGCCTGTTGATGACACTTCATTTGAATATTTCAGCATGGGTCATCAGAACGGAAATAGAAAAAAAAGTAACTAGCTGTTAGAGATTGTAGTTGGAGAACGGTAGGGAATTTTTTTTTAAAGAAAATATATTACAAAATAGATTAGATTATGGGACTATAGAGATAAAGAATTAGTAATGGAAATCTATAATGGAAAGATTCTGTGTTTTGAAACCACTCCTGGATTTGGGTAACAAATATACTGACCAAATACACTGTGTGAATAAGACCCAATACTAAAGTTGCATACAGTTGTGGCCAAAAGTATTGACACCCCTGCAATTCTGTCAGATAAAACTCAGTTTCTTCCTGAAAATGATTGCAAACACAAATTCTTTGGTATTTTTATCTTCATTTAATTTGTCTTAAATGAAAAAAACACAAAAAGAATTGTCCTAAAGCCAAATTGGATATAATTCCACACCAAACATAAAAAAGGGTGGACAAAAGTATTGGCACTGTTTGAAAAATCATGTGATGCTTCTCTAATTTGTGTAATTAACAGCACCTGTGGCACCTAACAGGTTTTGGCAATAACTAAATCACACTTGCAGCCAGTTGACATGGATTAAAGTTGACTCAATCTCTGTCCTGTGTCCTTGTGTGTACCACATTGAGCATGGGGAAAAGAAAGAAGACCAAAGAACTGTCTGAGGACTTGAGAAACCAAATTGTGAGGAAGCATGAGCAATCTCAAGGCTGCAAGTCCATCTCCAAAGACCTGAATGTTCCTGTGTCTACCGTGCGCAGTGTCATCAAGAAGTTTAAAGCCCATGGCACTGTGGCTAACCTCCCTAGATGTGGACGGAAAAGAAAAATTGACAAGAGATTTCAACGCAAGATTGTGCGGATGTTGGATAAAGAACCTCGACTAACATCCAAACAAGTTCCAGCTGCCCTGCAGTCCGAGGGTACAACAGTGTCAACCCATACTATCCGTCGGCGTCTGAATGAAAAGGGACTGTATGGTAGGAGACCCAGGAAGACCCCACTTCTTACCCCGAGACACAAAAAAGCCAGGCTGGAGTTTGCCAAAACTTACCTGAAAAAGCCTAAAACGTTTTGGAAGAATGTTCTTTGGTCAGATGAGACAAAAGTAGAGCTTTTGGGGCAAAGCATCAACATAGAGTTTACAGGAGAAAAAAAGAGGCATTCAAAGAAAAGAACACGATCCCTACAATCAAACATGGCGGAGGTTCCCTGATGCTTTGGGGTTGCTTTGCTGCCTCTGACACTGGACTGCTTGACCGTGTGCATGGCATTATGAAGTCTGAAGACTATCAACAAATTTTGCAGCATAATGTAGGGCCCAGTGTGAGAAAGCTGGGTCTCCCTCAGAGGTCATGGGTCTTCCAGCAGGACAATGACCCAAAACACACTTCAAAAAGCACTAGAAAATGGTTTGAGAGAAAGCACTGGAGACTTCTAAGGTGGCCAGCAACGAGTCCAGACCTGAATCCCATAGAACACCTGTGGAGAGATCTAAAAATGGCAGTTTGGAGAAGGCACCCTTCAAATATCAGGGACCTGGAGCAGTTTGCCAAAGAAGAATGGTCTAAAATTCCAGCAGAGCATTGTAAGAAACTCATTGATGGTTACCGGAAGCGGTTGGTCGCAGTTATTTTGGCTAAAGGTTGTGCAACCAAGTATTAGGCTGAGGGTGCCAATACTTTTGTCTGGCCCATTTTTGGAGTTTTGTGTGAAATGATCAATGTTTTGCTTTTTGCTTCATTCTTTTGTGTTTTTTCATTTAAGACAAATTAAATGAAGATAATAATACCAAAGACGTGCTGGAAATTCCCTTCCTCCTTTCCAATAATACCAAAGAATGTTTTTGCAATTGTTTTCAGGAAGAAACTGAGTATTATCTGACAGAATTGCAGGGGTGTCAATACTTTTGGCCACAACTGTAGCTTCCCTGTGCACAGTCTCCCATACACAAGGATGTGTAAGTAGCCTAGTCTAATAGTTCTTTGAGAAGCCTGACCCTTCCAGCCTAATCTAGTTAGTCTATGTGGCTGTCCACATATCTAGAAAAAAAACTGGAAATGTGTCCGTTTTTGGTCCAGGTAAAAGATTGAAATCATAAATACAAGTCTGTGGATCTGTCAGAATCACAGATGTCACATTGATGCCACCTGTACGTTTGTGTTTAACACACTTTGGAAATGTTCACAGAAGTGTTTAAAAAAACTTTGTTTCATCCGGAAAAGCGAGATGATTTTTTTTTTTTTTTTTGTGCAGTCCCTTTTTTTTTTTTTTTTTTACAGCAGCTGCTATTAGTTACTTAGGCTACTTTCACACATCAGGTTTTTGCCGTTGGGCAGGATCTGGCAAATTTGTAAAAAAAAAAAAAAATAAATAAATTGGATCCGTTTCAGATTGTGAAAAACTGATGCAACGGATCCATTTTTTATTTTTTTTTTAAATGAACCTGGGGATAGAGTTTGGACTTCCTGTTCCGAGAGAGAGAGAGATGAAATGCATGGCCATCAGGCACAATCTGGCGCTAATACAACCCTATGAGAAAAAAACGGATCAGTTTTTTTAAAAACCTGCCGGATTGTGCCTAACGGTAAAAACCTGATGTGTGAAAGTAGCCTTACAGGACCATTTCCAGTTTCCTTTGTTACAGAATTGCAATGTATCCGTAAAGGTTGGATGCCACCATACTGTGGCTCCGTATGGCATGCAATTTTTATTTATTTATGTATTTTTACACACCCATAGACTTGAAAATTAGTACATGATGCAATTTTTCTCTGTCCCCCATGACTGCACCACGGAGAGAGGGTATCCGCCCACCAAGGACAGGAAACCTACATATAAAATGGCGGTACCTCTCCCGCATCAGTTTAGTTTCCTGTCCTTGATGGGAGACCTACAGAAGCCTACCTCGTTTGTCTTGGGATTCCGGGGCCAATCAGTCCGATCCAGGCAGCGGGGGTCCCCTGCCTCGGCCGGGGTGGTGACCCGAGGCGCCACCGCTGGGGTTAGCAAGCCTCTAGGGTGTGCGAGGAGAGGCGTCAAGGAGATGATCGCAGCCGCCTCTCCGGGTAAGAAACTCCGCAGCAGCAGCATCCCGGACTCGGGGGTCCCTCTGGGGGGGAAGGAGGCAGTATATTGGCTGCCTCCCCAAGAGTAAGTCTGCCATGGCTGGGGCTCCCAGGTGTTCCGGGAACCAGTATCAATGCGCGGTGCCATCTTGGGGGCGGTACTGTTGCAATGGCGTTCCCGGCGACACTGCGCATGCGCGAGAGAAGGATGCGATTTTGGCACAATGCATGACTGAGTATCCAGTCATTGTGCATGTGCGGGCATTAAAATCGCGCGGGCGCAAGGCAGGACTGGGTAATCCAGTCACTATTTAAAGGGGACAGCCCTGAGGTCGAACGCTTCTGATGGAGCTCTTCCAGCATTCCCCCAGCATTATGAGCGACCTGGACCCACAGGGATCACCCCTATCCAGATCTGCACCACCGCCGCAGCAGCAGCAGAAACGACGGCCACAAAAAGGACAAGCCTCCCACCACCAGGAGGTTACCGGCACAGGATGCTCGGAATCGCAGCACAGTAAAGGCTCCAGCGCAGCGTCCGGCACAAGGGATAATCCGACTGCAGATACAGATCATCCCCAACGGATACTAATGGGTCCACCAGGTGGTGAGTGATCTTCGTGAAAGCTAGTGGTTAATGAGGCCCTATATTTGTTTCTTTTATTTCTTTAGGGGAAGAAAAGCTCAGGGAAAACTAAACACAAAATATGCGCCCTTTGTAGAGAGGATTTTCGCTCTACTTGGGGGGAAAAAAGACTTTGCAGCTCATGTGCGCAGCAGACAGTTTGTGAAGGGCTTCCCAGGTTTGCAGCAGACCTCAAATCCTTGATAAAAAAAACCAGGTGGAAGACACCTTAAGATCCCTACAGGAGGGAAAAAAGCAAAGAAAGACCAGGCACAGATCCCCAACACCTGAGACCAGTGACACGGGTAGCGAAGAGGGGGACTCTGACACCTCTAACTCTTCTTCAACGTCATCTTCATCTTCCACTAGGGGTCGTACCTGCTTTCCTATAGAAGAGACTGATAGCCTTGTTAAAGCAGTTAGGAACACCATGGGGCTAACTGACCCTCACCCAAAAAAATCAGTACAGGACATTATGTTCGGGGGTCTCGAACAAAAAAAGAGGAGCGCCTTTCCGCTTAATGAGAAAATTCAGGCCTTAATTAAAAAAAGAGTGGAAAAAGCCCATAAGAAAGGCCCTGCTTACACCTAAGAGAAAATACCATTTTGATGACCAGTCTTGCTTCTTTTGAGAAAAAGCTCCCAAACTGGACGTTGCCATTGCCAAGGCATCTAAAAAATATGCCCTTCCCTCAAGGACATGGGAGTCCTGAAGGATCCCATGGACAAGAAAGCGGACGCGTTCCTAAAAAGCTCATGGGAAGCAGCTGGGGGAGGGTTAAAACCGGCGGTGGCCACCGCCTGCACATCCCGTTCCCGAATGGTCTGGCTAGATCAATTAGAAACTCAGCTTAAAAACAGGTCGTCTCGGGACACTATTCTGAACACCTTGCCAGTAATGCGGGGTGCACCTGCTTTCCTGGCAGATGCTTCCGGTGACCCAATTAGACTAGCTGCTAGATCAGCGTTTTTTTCTAACGCGGCCAGGCGGGCCCTTTGGCTTAAAGGGAACCTGTCACCCCCAAAATCGATGGTGAGGTAAGCCCACCGTCATCAGGGGCTTATCTACAGCATTCTGTAATGCTGTAGATAAGCCCCCGATGTATCCTGAAAGATGAGAAAAAGAGGTTAGATTATACTCACCCAGGGGCGGTCCCGCTGCGGTCCGGGTCCGATGGGTGTCTCAGGTCCGGTACGGAACCTCCCATCTTCATTCCATGATGTCCTCTTATGGTCTGGGACTCTTTGACCTGTCCCGGCACCTGCGCACTGCAGTACTTTGCTCTGCCCTCAACAGGGCAGGCAAAGTACGCCTGCGCCGCGGCGTGAAGACCAGAAGAGGACGTCGTGGAATGAAGATGGGAGGCTACGGACCAGTCCTGAGACACCCATCAGACCCGGACCGCCCCTGGGTGAGTATAATCTAACCTCTTTTTCTCCTCTTTTAGGTAACATCGGGGGCTTATCTACAGCATTACAGAATGCTGTAGATAAGCCCCTGATAACGGTGGGCTTACCTCACCATCGATTTTGGGGGTGACAGGTTCCCTTTAAGTGTTGGCCAGGGGATCTTCAAACAAAATCGAAGTTATGTACCATCCCACTTTAGATGACATCTTGGATAAAGCGGGGGGATAAAAAGAAGTCGTTCCCTATCCTCGCTTATCCTTCCTACAGGAGGCCCTTTTGGAACAAGAGGTTTATCCGTAGGAAGCCTGGGAAAAATCCGGATATAGGGGAAGACAAGAAAAACAAAAACAAGGGGTTCATGTTCAATATGAGCCCCATTGACAACAAAAAGCCCGCCCAATTAATTTTTGCCCCAAGTGGGGGGGGAAGGCTTTCACTCTCTCTGTCTGGGAGAAAATTACCAACAGTCCATGGATATTGGACATAATAAATTTGGGACTAAAACTAAAATTTCACAAACTTCCTCATCCCTCCTTCATGACAACATCTCTGAGATCGTCAGTAAAGGAACAACTGGCGTTAGAACAAGAGATTATGGGACTAACAGACAAAGGGGTTCTTCTAGAGGTTCCCCTCCAAGAAAGAGGAAAAGTATATTACTCCCCCCTTTTCCTGAGGAAAAAAACGGACGGGTCCTACAGGACAATTATAAATTTGAAGAATCTAAACAACTATCTCAATGTGCAGCCATTCAAGATGGAAACAATAAAAACATCAATAAAAATGTTGTTTCCACTTTGTTTTATGGCAGTCCTAGACTTGAAGGATGCATATTACCATGTCCCGATCCACAAAGAGCATCATAAATTCCTCAGGATAGCAGTCCATATCAAGGGGGTGATAAGACATTTCCAATTCGCAGCCCTCCCCTTCGGACTAGCCATAGCACCTCGAGTTTTCGCCAAGCTGGTAGCAGAGGTAATGGCCCACCTGAGGGAGCAAGACACGCTGATTGTGCCATATCTCGACGATTTCGTAGTAATCGGCAATTCTCCTCAGCATTGCAAAAGCCAATTAAAAAAAGATCATGCACTCCTTAGAAAGCCTAGGCATATCTGGGCATCACATTAGACTCTATCAGGCAGAAAAAATGCAAAGGATGGTGGGACTAGTATCCAGAATGAGGGATCTCCCCACCATATCCCTACGTCAAGCTATGTCCCTCCTGTGATCTATGACCGCATGCATTCCTGCAGTCCAATGGGCTCAACTTCATTCGAGAGATCTTCAATGGCAAATTTTATCAGAAGAAGTTTCTCTAGAAGGAAATTTAGAAGGTCGGTTCAGTTTATCTCCAAATACAATTCTCTCGCTAGATTGGTGGATGTCGCAGAACAATCTGTCCCGA
Organism: Ranitomeya variabilis; assembly: GCF_051348905.1. Lineage (NCBI taxonomy): Eukaryota > Metazoa > Chordata > Amphibia > Anura > Dendrobatidae > Ranitomeya > Ranitomeya variabilis. Next base: position 256,410,707 of record NC_135232.1, read on the forward strand.
GGTGTCCCTTGGGTAACCCTGGTATTAAAAGTAGTGACTACAGACGCAAGTCCCAGCGGGTAGGGGCCCATCTGAACGATCTCATAGCTCAGGGGTCTGGTCAGACAACCTGAAGGGTGTATCTTCCAACATGAAAGAACTACTTACAGTCAAATTTGCACTCTTAGAATTCCTAAATCCCCTTCACTCTCATCATATCAGAGTTATGCCAGACAACAGAGTAGTGGTAGCGTACCTGAATCACCAAGGAGGTCTCTGCTCCCAGTCTCTAATGGAAGTAACAAGATAAATCTTCCAGATAGCCGAGAACAACCTACAGTCCTTGTCAGGCCTTCACATAAAGGGGGTGGACAATTACAGAGCAGACTTTGAGTCGATCCCGTCTGAAACAGGGGGAATGGGAATTGAACCAGGCCATGTTCAACCAAATCTCGGAAAGGTGGGGAGTACCAGACATAGATCTCTTTGCGAACAATCTGAACAAGAAGGTAGACACCTTTTTGCTCCCAATCGCTCTAATACCAACAGTCCTGAGGAAAATACGGGAAGACAGAGCTCGTGTAGTCTTGATAGCTCCATTCTGGCCAAAGAGGGTATGGTTTTCCTGGATGAGAAGGATGTCTATCTCCGACCCTTGGGTACTACCGGATCTTCCAGATCTCCTCTCCCAGGGACTAGTACAACATCCGCAGGTTGCAAGTTTACACTTGACCGCCTGGAATTTGAAAGGGAGCTGTTAGAAAATAGAGTTTTTTCACTGGGGCTGGTGTCTGATTTCCTACTTTGCAGCAGGGTAATTACGACTAAACAGTATGGGAAAATATGGAAAAAATTCCTGTCGTCCTCAGGCGCCAAACTAGGTGAAGAAGAGCAGCAGGGAGGTCAAGGCCTGTACCCTTACGGAGTGTCCCTCTGTGGGATTTAAATTTAGTTTTTACGGCCCTGACTAAACCTCCCTTTGAACCCTTGGCAGATGTCCCATTGAGAATCCTATCTCTTAAAACATCACTATTGTCGCCACATAGGGTTAGTGACATATAAGCTGTGTCAGCCAACCCCCCTTTCACTCAATTCCTGAATGATAGGGCGGATCAGTTTTGAGAACAACCCTATCTCCCAAAAGTAGCTTGTCGTTTCCATAGAACGCAGGAGATATCTCTTCCCTACTTTTGTCCTAATCCCAAAAATAAGGAGAAAGAGTCCTTACACACATTGGATTTTAGGAGATGCTTGATCCATTACATAGAAGCCACTAGGGAGTGTAGGGAGGATGGATCTCTTTTTGGCTGTTTCCAGGGTCCCCGAAAGGGGAAAAAAGCCTCCAAAAGCACCCTAGCAAGGTGGATCAGAGACGCCATCAGCCTGTCGTACTCTTCAAGTGGGGTACCAGTCCCGGGAGAAATCAGAGCACACTCAATGAGAGCGGTAGCAACCTCCTGGGCGGAAAGGGCTTCAATTAATCAGATATGTAGAGCTGCTACCTGGTCTTCACCCTCTACATTCTATAAGCACTATAGATTGGACCTTCTTTCTTCCTCAGACCTCACCTTTGGGAAAAGGGTGCTGGAAGCGGTGGGCCCTCCCTAATGTACAGTCTCTGCAATTCTCTCTGAGGTGCCGTTATGGGGGACAGAGAAAAATAAGGTTACTTACCGATAACGGTATTTCTCTGATAACGGTATTTCTCTGAGCCCATGACGGCACCCGTACATTCCCTCCCTTCACGTATGGGTGTGCACACTAATAAAATGTCCCTATGCTAATACCTAAGTAAATAGCCACGCGGTATCTCTGTTTGGACTTCGAGTAATGTTGAAATTATATTCTGTTATTAACCTAAGCTCCCATCATGCTCTGTAAACAACTGATGCGGGAGAGAGGTACTGCCTTTTTATCTGTAGGTTTCCGGTCCTTGGTTGTGGATCCCCTCTCTCCGTGGTGCCGTCATGGGCTCAGAAAAAAAACAGTTATCGGTAAGTAACTATATATTTTTTTTTTACCACACAGTCAGTGTAAAAAATAAAAATAAAAAAATCGATCATCTGCATTGCCCTATTGAATAATGGTCCAAGTGCTTGTCCGTTCTTTTGATGGACAGCACTTGAACCAAAAATACGGATGCGTGAACGTTACCCAATTAGTAGGTTTTGTTTGGTAGCATATGAGGAAAAACATTGGTGGTCAGTGTTTCCATTTTTACCATCATTGTTTCATCAAACACTGATGAAACTCTGTTCATTTTTTTCACGTATGTGATAAAACGGGTACCTGAATGAGGCCTTATGGTGTGGCTGAAAGTCCTCCCACTACAGCGATCGCCTCCCGATATTGGTACTAAACCGTGCGGACACAGATTGGTCACTGCACATATTCTAGTCTATAGGTAGAGGAATTTATTTTCCTCACTCATATAGTGCCATAAATTGCACAGCGCTTTACAGACAGGTGAGTGTTACTGTTATTTGGTTTAGAGGAGTTGATGACTCTGTATTGGAGCGGCTCTACAGATATTGTATTAATGAAAAGTACTTTGTGTTCCTTTCAGTGGCAGTGACATCGAGACCAAATTGTTACTGGGGAAGAAACTGCAGAACTCAGGTTAAAGCGCACCATGCCATGTGAGTATTGTAGATCATAGGTAATGTGGCAGGACACCAGAATCCTGTCATGTTAGGCTGGTTTTACACTTGCGTTTTGATCTGCATGTGGTGAAAAAACGCATGAAAACGCATGCAAACGGTGCGTTTTTTAGACGCATGCGTTTTTGCGGCAAAAAAAAAATGCGGCAAAACGCGGCGTTTTCCTGCGTTTACATGCGTTTTTTCCTGCGTTTGCGTTTTTGAAACGCATGCTGAGAAGTGTGTGACAGCTACCAATCATCAAAATCAACTAGAAAACACACTATTAATAGAATTAGTTAGGGTTAGGATCCCTAGGGTTAGGCGTAGCTTTTTATTAGAATGTCCTGGTCACCAGGTCACTGATAAGCCACCCCCCACCATCAAGGTGATAAAGGGATCCAAACCCTACCCCTAACCCTAACCATAGGGATCCAAACCCTACCCCTAACCATAACCCTTGGGATCCTAACCCTAACCATAGGGATCCAAACCCTAACCTTACCCCTAACCATAACCCTAGGGATCCTAACCCTAAGGGTTAGGATGCTAACCCTAAGGGTTAGGGTTAGGATCCCTAGGGTTAGGGTTAGGATCCCTAGGGTTACTAGGGATCCTAACCTTAGGGTTAGGGTTTGGATCCCTATGGTTAGGGTTAGGGTTTTCTTGGTTGGTTTTCGCGGCAAAAAAACGCCGCTAGAAATTACTACAGGTTGCATTTCTGCAAATGAACGCACGCGTCAAAAAACGCATGCGTTGCCGAAAACGCATCAAAACGCATGCGAAAAAACGCATGCGTTTTTAATGTTAAGTATAGGAAAAAAACGCATGCGTTTTTTAGCGCTAAAACGCAGCTTACAAAAACGCAAGTGTGAAACCAGCCTTAGTGGTAGTTTTGTTATCCTTTCATGTAACCCGCTTATCAAACACATGTACAGGCTCTGTTCACGTTGGCATCATATAACTTTTTAGTTTTTTGTTTGTTTTTTTTCGGTAAACTATGCCATCAGTGCCATTGGTATCAGTGAGGCTGTTTATGGTTTTGGTTAGTTGTTTTTGCAGAAAATATAGAAGTCTCTCCTTTTGAGAAAAAATTTTTTTGTGCGGTCAGCTTCAGCAAGGTTAGATATCAAGAATAGAGGGGTCCCCACGCCAAATTTTTTAATTATTCAAATAAATAATTTTAAAAAAACGGTGTGGGGTCCCACCTATTTTTGACAATCAGCCTTCCTAAAGCTCACAGCTGAGGGCTGGTATCCTCAGGCTGGTAAGGGACCATGGATATTGACTGCCCCTCCCCACCCAACCTTAAAATAGCAGCCTGCAGCTGCCCAGAAAAGGCACATCTATTAGATGTGCCAATTCTGGCGCTTTGCCCGGCTCTTCCCACTTGCCCTGTAGCGGTGGCAAGTGGGGTAATATTTGTGGGGTTGATGTCACCGGTGACATCAATTCCCCGGCTTAGCAATGGTGAAGCGTCTATAAGACACCTATCCATTACTTATCCTATAGTTGTGTGATAAATACAGACTAGTTTCCAAAATGGTGTCACTTGTGAGGGGTTTCCAGTGTTTAGACACATCAGGAGCTCTCCAAACGCAACATGGCGTCCGATCTCAATTCCAGCCAATTTTGCATTGAAAAGTCAAACGGCGCTCCTTCCCTTCCGAGCTCTGCCATGCGCCCAAACAGTGGTTTACCGGTATATATATATTGGGTATCGGCGTACTTGGGACAAATTTCACAACAACTTTTGGGGTCCAATTTCTCCTGTTACCCTTGGTAAAATAAAAAAATGAATTACATTTTTTGTGAAAAAAAAGTTAAATGTTCATTTTTTTTTTTTTTTTAAACATTCCAAAAATTCTTGTGAAGCACCTGAAGGGTTAATAAACATCTTGAATGTGATTTTGAGCACCTTGAGGGGTGCAGTTTTTAGAATGGTGTCACGTTTGGGTAATTTCTATCATATAGACCCCTCAAAGTGATTTCAAATGAGATGTGGTCCCTAACCAAAAATGGTGTTGTAAAAATGAGAAATCGCTGGTCAACTTTTAACCCTTATAACTCCCTAACAAAAAAAAATGTTGGTTCCAAAATTGTGCTGATCTAAAGTAGACTTGTGGGAAATGTTACTTTTAAGTATTTTGTATGACATTATCTCTGTGATTTAAGGGCATAAAAATTCAAAGTTGGATAATTGCGAAATTTTCACCAAATTTCTGTTTTTTTCACAAATAATCGCAAGTCATATCAAAGAAATGTTACCACTAACATGAAGGTACAATATGTCATGAAAAAACAGTGTTAGAATTACCGGGATCCATTGAAGAGTTCCAGAGTTATTACCTCATAAAGGGACAGTGGTTAGAATTGTAAAAATTGGCTTGGTCATTAACATGCAAACCACCTTCGGGGGGTAAAGGGGTTAAACTTTCTTAAACAAGGAGATCCAGGACTCCAATACAACATCCTTTGATACATCAAGTATCCTTTGATGTTTCAAGGAATGTCGTAATATCTAGTGCCACCACTTTGAATTTGGCAGGATAAATCATAAAGTACTGAACTTTTAGTGAGCTTAATTTCCTTTTGACATCCATAAACATAGCTCTCCTCTGCTGCCCACCAAGCCTGATATCTTGCGAGCCTTTCTGAAGATAATATCTCGATCCTTATAATGTAGTATTTTAATAAAGACTGGCTAACAAGGTCTGCCCACTGGTCCCTATCTAGACAGGACCTTGTGGGTGCTTTCCATCTCAAATAGGTGAGTAAGGACTTATTTCGCAAAGGTGTCAAGGAGCCATTTTCAAAAAAGACGTCTGGATCCCCTACTTCCACTTTCTCCAGGACTCCCACCAATCTTAATGTTGTTAAGTCTCTGGCAGTTTTCTAGATCCTTAGCTCTGGCCAACAACTCTGCCACCACCTGTGCGTGATTTTTTACATCTTTATGGACAGGAGCCACATGGTTCTTCCAGCTCTTACCAAGCCCTCAATGCCCATGGTACGTTCTGCTCTTTTCTGAACATCCAGTTGGATTATGGAGAGAGTTTCCTGATTGTAGCCTACTTGGCTTGTTAGAGCATTGAGGGTTGAGATGCACTTATTTACTGCATTTAGAACATACAACAGAGGAGAGTTACTAGGTGGTGTATTCACCTTGACACTCTTTGTGCATCCTCCCTCTGAAGAACCTCCCATCTCAGTGAACCCCCTTGAAGAAAAAGCCATTTCACAGTCTCCGTCCTGATCAGTTTCCACCACAAGAGCAAAATAAGGAGATTCAGTTTGGGATTCGTTTGGGAACCCCTGCACTTTCCCTGTTAACCTTTGGGGCCTGGGTGTTATTTATACAACATGTGGTTGTATCCAGTCTAAGCAATTAATTTGCCAACTAAATAGCGAAGTCTTTGTGTTAGCCTGGTTCAGTGTACTTGACCACAGATTAATCTGTGAATTAATATTATTATTGATGGGTGATATGTTATTTTTAGTAAATGAATTTCTTATTTAGTTAGTATTGATTTAAAAAAAAAACTAATGCTCCAATAATGCTATAAAGATCAAAAGGCAAAATATTTCTTCTCTTTCCAGGAAATTCAATCACATCTGTGAACAAACACGCTTCAAGAACTAAGACTGGTAGCATCTGGAAGAACAGCGACCTGTAGAATTTTGCTATGATGCTCTCAAAAAGAGACATTCAGGAGGATGTGAAGATTCCTGCGATCTTAGAGTGCAGCACCCTGTTTCTAGCTTACACTGTACCAGACATTGGTACACAATGAGGGTTACTGTTGGGTTTGTTTAATATGTTGAGATATGGTTTGAGGACAGGCAATTGACTAATTATACAATGCAAAATACCTTTCTTCCAGTTTGGGTTAATGACTGGTTTAACATTTGAAGCATCTGCCTAATGACTGTGGCTGCACATCGCTCTATTGCGGTTATCGATGAACATTATAGTATTGTAAATGGCCTGTTTTGTTCATCAGTTAATATGTCTTATTTAAAGATTCACACTGAATATATTGCAGGTTACCCACTATTCTAGTGTGCTTTCCATTCAGGGAAATTGGTTCAAAAATTACAGCCATTGGTTTGTTATGCACTTGACTAGTCTGCTTCTCTTTTCTGTATAAGGGCTAGAATGAAGCGAATAATTTTTCCTGACATCTAATTGATTCTTGGAAAATCCTACTCTGCACTGTGGCTCCTGTGTATGTGATCTGCATAACTGAATATTTTTGTTGCTGATGGAAAATGCCTGCAACCCTGAATATTCACTTCTGGAACAGCTATGTCTTATAAGTACCCTGTATCATTCCTGATACTATATATATTTTGTTTTTGTACACAGACTATCGACATGTTATAAGAACACACTGTATAGTACAGGGAAATTGAAGCAATCATTCTAGTAAATGTTTATACCTCAAAAGCTGAATTATCTGTCTATTACACAATGTTGCTTATCTACTGTAGTCAGTGCAATGGATAAACCTTGTATTTTACTTTTTTGCAAACTTTAATTTGCATAGACCTCTGAAGTGTTAACATTTTTTGTGCATATTTAAACAGTAGGGAAAATAAGTATTTGATCCCTTGCTGATTTTGTAAGTTTGCCCACTGACAAAGACATGAACAGTCTAATTTTAAGGGTAGGCTAATTTTAACATTGAGAGATAGAATATCAAAAATAAAATCCAGAAAATCACACTGTAAAATTATATAAATTTATTTGCATTTTGCAGTAAGAAATAAGTATTTGATCCCCTACCAAAAATTAATAGTTCTGGCTCCTACAGACCAGTTAGACTCTCCTAATCAACTCGTTACCTGCATGTAAGACATAAGACTCCTGTCCACAGACTCAATCAGTCAGACTCTAACCTCTACAACATGGCCAAGAAAACCATTGGTAACACATAACGCCATAAAGGTTCACAATCTTGCAGTGCCCGCAAGGTCCCCCTGCTCAAGAAGGCACATGTGCAGGCCTGTCTGAAGTTTGCTAATGAACACCTGGATGATTCTGTGAGTGATTGGGAGAAGGTGCTGTGGTCAGATGAGACAAAAATTGAAGTCTTTGGCATTACCTCAACTCGCCATGTTTGAAGGGAGAGAAATGCTGCCTATGACCCAAAGAACACCATGCCCACTGTCAAGCATGGAGGTGGATACATTATGTTTTGGATGTGTTTCTCTGCTAAGGGCACAGGACTTCTTCACTGCATCAGTGTTAGAATGGATGGAGCCATGTACCATAAAATCCTGAGTGACAACCTCCTTCTCTCTGCCAGGACATTAAAAATGGGTCGTGGTTGGGTCGGGTCTTCCAGCAAGACAATGTCCCAAAACATACAACCAAGGCAACAAAGGAGTGGCTCAAAAAGAAGCACATTAGAGTCATGCAGTGGCCTAGCCAATCTCCAGACCTTACAAAATCAGCAAGGGATCAAATACTTCCCCCACTGTATGTACATTTGGGTTAAAGGGCTGGTACCCCTACTTTCAGTAATCGAAATGCTTATGGGTCTTCATATCTTATAAATATCTTCACTGGTATAACAGGATCTGATGTAATACCGTATATAGTATACTTCCAGCAATGATGTAACTTGAAGCTTATGTGCCCCAATGCAAAAGTTCCAACAGGGGAATAATACTAGTCAGAGAATTTGGATTCCAACTTGAACTTCTCCCCAGGGCCCAGATATCATTGCACCCCCACTATGTTTATACCCTTGACTGAAACTTTACTCTGCTGTTAAATGGAACTAGTAGTATTTACTGTTCTTATTCTTCTCCAGCACTTGTGATAGGATTCTTGAAGTACATGGACATACAGAACAGGGACATTTGGAAAACGTCATTAATACATAGTATATGACAATATATAAAAATTTTTTGTTTATAAAGCTTTTGAGTATAAATGGCAGTCAGCAGTGGCACCTGTACCTTGCATGAATAGCCATCAGTCTGTGTACGCTCCAATGTCCTGCCATTAAAAATGGAGCCAGCTGATGACTGTCCAAATCTGTTTGAGGTAACATTTCATTGGTAACAGCAGTGTATCCTGATCTTTCTTGCAACTTGTTAATATACAACCCCTGGCAAAAAATTATGGAATCACTGGCCTTGGAGGATGTTCATTCAGTTATTTAATTTTGTAGAAAAAAAGCAGATCACAGACATGGCACAAAACTAAAGTAATTTCAAATTGCAACTTCCTGGCTTTAAGAAACACTAAAAATGAACAATGAACAAAAAATGCGGTAGTCATAGTGGTTACTTTTTTTTTTTTAACCAACCATAGGGAAAAATTATGGAGTCACTCAATTCTGAGGAAAAAATTATGGAATCATGAAAAACAAAAAAAAACACTCCAACACATCACTAGTATTTTGTTGCACCACCTTTGGCTATTAAAGCAGCTTGCAGTCTCTGAGGCATGGACTTAATGAGTGTCAAACAGTACTCTCCATCAATCTAGCTCCAACTTTCTCTGATTGCTGTTGCAGGATGGAGCCTTGTCATGGACCATTTTCTTCAACTTCCACCTAAGATTTTCAATTGGATTGAGATCCGGACTATTTGCAGGCCATGACATTGACCTTATGTGTCTTTTTTCAAGGAATGTTTTCACAGTTTTTGCTCTATGCTAGGATGCATTATCATCTTGAAAAATGATTTCATCATCCCCAAACATCCTTTCAATTGATGGGATAAGAAAAGTGTCCAAAATATCAACATAAACTTGTGCATTTATTGAAGATGTAATGACAGCCATCTCCCCAGTGCCTTTACCTGACATGGAGCCCCATATCCTCAATGACTGTGGACATTTGCATGTTCTCTTCAGGCAGTCATCTTTATAAATCTCATTGGAACAGCACCAAACGAGTTCCAGCATCATCACCTTGTCCAATGCAGATTCGTGATTCATCACTGAATATGACTTTCACCCAGTCATCCACAGTCCACGATTGCTTTTCCTTAGCCCATTGTAGCCTTGTTTTTTTCTGTTTAGGTGTTAATGATGGCTTTCGTTTAGCTTTTCTTTATGCAAATCACATTTCCTTTAGGCGTTTTCTTACAGTTTTCTTACAGTTTCTTACAGTTCGGTCACAGATGTTGACTCCAGTTTCCACCCATTCATTCCGCATTTGTTTTGTTGTGCATTTCCTGATTTGGAGACACATTGCTTTAAAGGGACTCTGTCACCTGAATTTGGAGGGAACAATTTTCAGCCATAGAGGCGGGGTTTTTGGGTGTTTGATTCACCCTTTCCTTACCCGCTGGTTGCAATATTGAATTGAAGTTCATTCTCTGTCCTCCATAGTACAGGCGTGCACAAGGCAAGATTGCCTTGTGCAGGCATGTACTACGGAGGACAGAGAATGAACTTCAATCCAATATTGCAGCCAGCATGCAGCCAGCGGGTAAGGAAAGGGTGAATCAAACACCCGAAAACCCCACCTCTATGGCTGAAAATTGTTCCCTCCAAATTCAGGTGACAGAGTCCCTTTAAGTTTCCGGTCTTGACGCTGTGATGTCTTCCTTGGTCTACCAGTATGTTTGCCTTTAACAACCTTCCCATGTTGTTTGTATTTGGTCCAGATTTTAGACACACCTGACTGTGAACAACCAACATCTTTTGCGACATTGCGTGATGATTTACCCTCTTTTAAGAGTTTGATAATCCTCTCCTTTGTTTCAATTGACATCTCTCCTGTTGGAGCCATGATTCATGTCAGTCCACTTGGTGCAACAGCTCTCCAAGGTGTGATCACTCCTTTTTAGGCCAGTCTCACACGTCCAGATTAGTGTTGAGCATTCCGATACCGCAAGTATCGGGTATCGGCCGATACTTGCGGGTATCGGAATTCCGATACCGAGATCCGATACTTTTGTGGTATCGGGTATCGGTATCGAAACAACATTAATGTGTAAAATAAAGAATTAAAATAAAAAATATTGCTATACTCACCTCTCCGACGCAGCCTGGACCTCACCGAGGGAACCGGCAGCGTTCTTTGCTTAAAATGCGCGCGTTTACTTCCTTCCGTGACGTCACGGCTTGTGATTGGTCGCGTGCCGCCCATGTGGCCGCGACGCGACCAATCACAGCAAGCCGTGACATAATTTTCAGGTCCTGAATGCCTAATTCTAGGCATTCAGGATTTTAAAATTACGTTCCGGCTTGTGATTGGTCGCGTCGCGGTCACATGGGCGACGCGACCAATCACAAGCCGTGACGTCACGGGAGGCAGGAAACGCGCGCATTTTAAAATTACGTCACGGCTTGTGATTGGTTGCGTGCTGCCCATGTGACCGCGACGCGACCAATCACAGCAAGCCGTGACGTAATTTCAGGTCCTGAATGCAGAATTAGGCATACAGGACCTGAAATTACGTCACGGCTTGCTGTGATTGGTCGCGTCGCGGTCACATGGGCGGCACGCAACCAATCACAAGCCGTGACGTAATTTTAAAATGCGCGCGTTTCCTGCCTCCCGTGACGTCACGGCTTGTGATTGGTCGCGTCGCCCATGTGACCGCGACGCGACCAATCACAAGCCGGAACGTAATTTTAAAATCCTGAATGCCTAGAATTAGGCATTCAGGACCTGAAAATTACGTCACGGCTTGCTGTGATTGGTCGCGTCGCGGCCACATGGGCGGCACGCGACCAATCACAAGCCGTGACGTCACGGAAGAAGTAAACGCGCGCATTTTAAGCAAAGAACGCTGCCGGTTCCCTCGGTGAGGTCCAGGCTGCGTCGGAGAGGTGAGTATAGCAATATTTTTTATTTTAATTCTTTATTTTACACATTAATATGGATGCCAGGGCCTGAAGGAGAGTTTCCTCTCCTTCAGACCCTGGGAACCATCCGGGATACCGTCCGATACTTGAGTCCCATTGACTTGTATTGGTATCGGTATCGGATTAGATCCGATACTTTGCCGGTATCGGCCGATACTTTCCGATACCGATACTTTCAAGTATCGGACGGTATCGCTCAACACTAGTCCAGATAATTCCGGTACCGGAAAAAAATCAGTACCGGAGTTATCCGTGTAGGCCATCCGTGTGGCACACATGCGGCAGCCGTGTGCCGCCTGGGCACCACACGGACCATGCAGGAGAGACAGCGCTAAAGTTTAGCGCTGTCCCCTGCATCGTGCTGAAGCCGCGATTCATATCTTCTGTGCAGCAGCGTTTGCTGTAAAGAAGATATGAATAATCAATTTTTTTAGTGGTATTTCGTGTTTAAAATAAAGCTCCATTCCCCCCCCCCCCCCCCCCCCCCGCTGTTCTGAAAATACCCGCCTCCCTCGCAGTGTCCTGTCCTGGCCGCAGCTTCTCCTGTATGCGGTCACGTGGGGCCGCTCATTTACAGTAATGAATATGCGGCTCCACCCCTATGGGAGGTGGAGCCGCATATTCATGACTGTAATCGGCGGCCCCACGTGACCGCATACAGTAGAAGGTGCGGCCAGGACAGGAAGCAGCGACAGCCAACGAGGGAGCCGGGTGAGTATTTTCAGAACAGCGGGGGGGCGCACAGGGGGTGGGGACATGGAGCTTTATTTTAAACACGAAATACCACAAAAAAAATGGATTATTCATATCTTTTTTACAGCAAACGCTGCTGCACAGAAGATATGAATCGCGGCTTCAGCACCATGTGGGGGGGGCAGCGCTTACTGGAGCGCTGTCTCCTGCACGGCACACGGAGAACGTCCGTGTGCGGTACGTGTTTTACACGGACCCATTGACTTTAATGGGTCCGTGTAATACGTGCGCTCCCACGAACACTGACATGTCTCCGTGTTTGGCACACGGAGACACGGTCCGAAAAAAAATCAATGACATCTGCACAGATGCATTGATTTTAATGTGTCTACGTGTGTCAGTGGCTCCGGTACGTGAGGAAACTGTCACCTCATGTACCGGAGCCACTGACGTGTGAAACCGGCCTTAGATGCAGACTAATGAGCAGATCTGATTTGATGCAGGTGTTAGTTTTGGTTATGAAAAGTTACAGGATGATTCCATAATTTTTTTCCTCAGAATTGAGTGACTCCATAATTTTTCCCTATGCTTGGTTAAAAAAGTAACCATTACTGAATACCACATTTTTTGTTCTTGATCTTTTAGTGTTCCTTAAAGCCAGAAAGTTGCCATTTGAAATGACTTTAGTTTTGTGCCATGTCTGTTATCTGCTTTTTTTTTTTACAAAATTAACCAACTGAATGAACATCCGCCAAGGCTGGTGATTCCATAATTTTTGCCAGGGGTTGTATATGGCAGGCTGTAATCCAGCTACTCAGCTAAAGCATTTACAAAAAAAAAATTCTATTCTATTCTGGATTTTTAAAAGGATGTTTTCATAATGGGGTATAGTGGCTGAATGACCACCCATGGCAGGTCACTGCCGCACAATTATGAAATGAAGTTAGGTGGCAATTGGCCATTTTGTTGAGCAAAAATTTGACCACGTGACAATACACATCCACTATGTGGCCATAGGTTATGTGAGAGTCTTTTCCTAAATAAAAGTTTAGTTATTCTTTAATTATCCTGCCGGCATGTCAGAGTTATGAATTTTTGTTTTATTAGCATATTTTGCTTTCATGCCTCCAAAATGCAATGTCAATTTTCTATTCATTTAGAAGTTATTTTCAGCGTCCGCTTAGCAAAGGTCTATTCATACACACAATGTTTGACCTTGACTGTAAGGGAATTCTGAGTATTGGAGTAGGGAGCAGAGCAGCTAAGATAAGAACATTTCTATACACTCGTAACCATACTTTTGGTTATCACACAGGTTGCTGTTTTAGTTTTTGTAGCGCACATTTGCATTAATGCTAGTTTGCAATTTATCTGTTCACTCTTCATAAGAATCATTCCTAACTATCCCTTAGACCCCAATCCAGAGCCTCTCACCTAGCCAAATCAGTTCTCATGCTTCGCACTGACGAGGACCAACAGCCCGAAACACCGTGTCTGCGAATTGAGATACTGATTTGGCTTTTATCCTAAGTCATATTGCACGACTCGTTAAAGAGTTGATTGTGACTTGTAGGATTGCTACTTCCAACAGGTGGCGCTATGGTTTGTCTTTTTGTCAGAAGAGGCAATTTGAATAACTATCCATCAAAATTAACTTAATCTCACAAGCCCTATTCTACTGATTTTCAACCTTCCCACAAAATTACCATCATTTTAATGATCATCTTGTTAGCTCAGGAGAGAGTGTTAACGAGGACAAGGCTGAGCTCATTCTCTCATATTGATTGAATTATGAGAGCAGACTGGTTGCTTTAAAAGAGGGCTGGTACTTGAAATCATTTCTATCTTCTGTTGATCATGGTTTAGCTCTAAGGAAACATGTGCAGTCATCATTGCTTTGCATCAAAGGGGCTTCACAGGCTGCTTATAAGATTGCCCCTAAATCAACCATTTATCAGGTCATTAAAAGCTTCAAAGAGTGAGTTTAAATTGATATAAAGAAGGCTTTAGGGTAGGTACCCAAGAAAGTCCAGGATGTCTTTAATGAGGATTCAGCTACAGAAATTGTGTCACTACATCAGCTTGCATCATGAGGAGAAATCTTTTTTGGAGGCTGGTCTGATGTCAAGAAGGTCAGAAAAAAAAGCCACTACCCTCCAAGAAAAACCATCAAGAACAGACTCGCATTCTACAGGGATTGGACTACTGTGACCTGGGCTATAACTATTTTCTCTTATGAAGCCCTCTTTAGATCGTTTAGAACAGCTTGAAGAATGACTGTATGGAGAAGAAAAGATTAAGGCTATCAAGAGTCCTGGATCATGCCTACAGTAAAGCATCCCACCAAAGACATCTGCAAGGAGTTTGAATTTTCTCCCCATGTTTGAAATGTGGGAAGAAACCCACACAAATACATACTAATAGGGAAGAAGGCAAGCCCCATTGGGGAGAGAGATGTGAAGATGTAAAATACTGTGGAATATGATGGCAATATATTAGAAAAGCATAATAAATAATTTTAAAAAAATCCTGGGACCATTCATGTGTGGGGTTGCTTTACGACCGAGGAAGTAGTAAAAATTGTGTGCGAGACTAAGAACACTCCCATGAATAAAGAATGGTGTCTAAAAAAAATCATCCAGGCGCAACTTCTCCCAATGATCCTGGAGAAAACTGTTCTGAATCATGCTGAAAAAGGCATTGTTCATCAAAGTCATAATTCAAACGTGATAACTAATTAGCTCTACGAACAAAAAATTTTAATTTGGTCCCATACCCAAGAAGCTCCCCAGATCTTAATCCCATTGAGAACATGTGGACAAAGAAAAAAAGAAATTGTGAGAAACGTCAAACACTGATTAAGCTAAAATGGCACTCAGGAGTTGCCAAAAAAGAATTGCAGAAGTTTGGCAAATAAGGGTCAATACTGTAAATATTAGGTATTTGCGTTAGCTATGTATTTTTCAATAAACTTTTAAAACCTAAAATGTATTATAATTGTACTTCAGCATTTTTGATCTTTTACAAAGATGTTTTGCAACAAACTTTGGGAAAACCAAAACTTTTTGCCATGGCCGGTACTTTATATTCATATATTGCTCAATGGTAAACATTGGTACATAGTCCTTAGAAGCTTCTAAGGGCATAAGCTGGACAACGATTATAGAAGTACTTAAACAATGAGAAAGTGTTAGTGGATGTACATGTAATGTAGTGTGTGTGTATTAATATTCGCCTACCGCTGCTCTCTCCGGTGTCCAGCGTCGTTCTTCTGAATGACGTCGCCAGTCTGCAGACTCCTGCGGGTCGCTCTGCGTGACCCAGAACTGACTTTTACAATGTAAGATTATGGAGGCACCATAGGCTTTCATTGAAAAAGCAACTTACGAACGACTGATGCATAGAGTGAGCCGGCAGGTCTCAGTTGAGGTGACATCACTGAGAAGAGCAGAAGAACCAAGCTAGACACCGGAGAGAACTACGGTAGGTGAGTATATAATACACTCACTCTACATTGTGTATGCAAACATTTAAACAAAAAGGTTTGGGAGCGCTTTAACCATTGCAGTAGAGAGGAAAAGACAGAAAAGATAAGTATATTACAAAAATTCATAACATTGCAATGCCTGGAAGAAATTAAAACATTTAGGCTAATTTTAGCCAAGTGATACGTTACACTACTGCAAATCCACAGTTTGGCTGAGGTTTATATCTGATACTAGATGATCACCCAAACTGCATCATAGGATGCCCAAATGATAATGTATGAACATGGCAAATGTTATAAGCCTCATTGCTTTATGGCTGTAATACAGACATGTAACTAGGCCTGTCTTGATATTTGTCCCCTGGGCAATAGATTGAGCTTCTGCCAACATTTCTCCTTGATCAATAGAACATACCACAAGTCTGACATTTTCAGCTCATGCAAAGATCCACCTCAACTTTATCTGGAGTATATAAATGGGATTTTTCTTTAGTCACCTTCCACGATAGCAGAGGAGGTGGTCTCCACACCCTAATGGGGGACAGGAAGCACAAACAGGTTAAAAGCACCTCGTACTTTCCAGTGTCTTTCCTGTCCCCCATGGGGCATGGGGAGGTTTTTTGTTTTCCTTATGTTGTGTGGCCATCGATCGCAGTGTACCTGTTTTATTGTAAACCGGGCAGTGGTGTTTGTGGGCTTAGCTGTCCTCCATGCTGCTTCCGTCTTCCTGCCTTGCAGAGGATTTGGGACCTCCTGGCTCACCTGTGCTACCACGGAGGTAAGGCAAGCCAGTGATCCCCATAGCCGGAGGCCTCCCTGAGCTCTCCGGCTTTCTCTCCCTCATGCAGGCCGTTCAAGCGCAACACGGAAGTGACATCATACCGCGCATAAGTCACTTTCGGGTTTTGCGTTCCACAGTGGAACGCATACGCTTTCGGGTTTGGCTTTCCGCAGCCTCTCGGCTCCTGAATGATGTGCACAGCATGCTGAATTTGCGGACGCCTGCTCAGGACCCAGAGGGAGAGGAGGGAAAAATCACATGGACGCTGGGGGCAGGGGTTTATTCCTACATAAACCTGCCGGAAGACACCTGGTAAGGTTAATCAATGCAGTATGGATGGGTGTGTCTGCTTCCTGCCCTGCATCACTAGCAGTATTTGGTCAGTATTTTACATCAGTATTTGTAAGCCAAAACCAGGAGTGGAACAATTAGAGGAAAAGTATAATGGAAACATATGCACCACTTCTGCATTTATCACCCACTCCTGGTTTTGGCTTACAAATACTGATGTAAAATACTGACCAAATACTGCTAGTGTGACGGCAGCCTAACAGAAAACGGGAAAAAAATTCCAAGTGCAACGAAATTGGAAAAAAAATGCAATACCACACTTGTTTTTTGTTTGGCTTTTTTGCTAGTGCAAGTGCCGCACATGTCCGCAAGTAGCCATCACTACCTGTCCCTGCACCTTGCTAGCTCATCCCAACCATCCCTCCCTGACCTGAAACTACACTATAAAGCTTTAGAAAAACAATTTATTAACTGACATATTCCTATGATAATGAGGGCTACGGCGTAGACTGGGACGGGCAGTCTCCGGGTGTCCTTTCTCTCTCTGTGCACATCCTCAGTTCCTGCCTCATTGCCTATGCTGCACTGTGCACAGACATCCCTCCACCGGACCCGGTAATCGCCGCTCGCAGTAGCATACCAGCAGAGGTGTATCTAGGGTTTCTGGCACTCGGGGCAAGAATTCACCAAGGACATATGCGATTTGCACACTTAGTCATGTACCCACGAGCTCCTCTCCCTAATGCTCTCAATGTTCAGTGAAAAACAGAAGCAGAAGAGAAGCTCGTTGTCACAGGACCATAAGTATGAAAGTCGCATATGAGTGAAGTGTCCATGTGATGACTACTGGAACCTGCAGAGCTGAATCCTGACATCGCAGCTTCTGAATTCTCACAACTAATGCACTGCACACTTTTAGGATTCTCCCTTGCCGGTGGACAGTCATGTCAGCACAAGCATGCGATTTGTATACTTCTGACCATATTCCTCGCTCAGTTCATTTTCATTGAGCGAGGCCACATATGTCTAGTCAGCACGTGACCGCATGTATGTAAATTGCCAGCACAACAGAATCCTGACAGCGTGCAGTGCGCACTGTGAGAACTCAGAAGTCTGCAGTCACAAAGAATAACCGCAGACTCATCACAAACCTGGACATTCCCTTTAATGCTCCTAACATAAATAAAAACATGAGAATTAGTATCACAAATAACATTTATATCCAGGTACCTTATAGATGATGTATCTGGAGTCATTCTCCTTTTCTTCATGTTGTCCAGACCCCATGATGACTTTTCTCATCCACAGCCGTCTCTGCAGACTTACATCTTCTCTGCTCTTTTGCAGAAAATCTCCACATGATGCCCTTAAAGATAGAAGTGTCATTATAAGGGTACGTGTCCACGGTCAGGATGGCCGGCGGTATCGCCGGAGCGGCGAAGCCCCGCCCCCTTTCTGGGACGCGATGATGCCGGATGTGTTAACTGTACACATCCGGGATCATCGCACCCTCGCATAGCGCCCTGTGATATTACTTGCGGCGACGCAGCGTCGCCGCAGGTAGCATGGACATGCTGCGATCTGAAAAGACGCGCAGCATGTCCGGAGTCGCAGGGAAGTCGGATGCGTGTTTCCACGCATAGTGGACACGGGATTTCATTAAATCCCCTCCACTATGCTGGAACATCTGGACGCTGCGTGTTTGACGCTGCAGCTCTGCGCAGCGTCAAACAAGCAGCGTTTACTGACCGTGGACATGCCCTAATGCTCCTGAATAAAAAATTGCCTCTCACTATATTGTCGGCACAAAATATTACCCCCACACTGTCCCTCTTATGGTACATGCTCTTCACACTGACCTCTCCTTTCCATACCGGCCCCCTGTTCACACTGTCCTCTCACACCGTGTCCCCCCTATAGGGCCCAGTATTTATACTGTACTCTCTCATCACACTCTCCCTCCTTGGTACATTGTCCCCCCATGCTACGCCCGCACTACTCAGTTTCTATTCTGTTCCCACCCACTTTTCTCCCCCCATACTGTCTCCTCACACTATTCCCCTCCCTCCTTATACTGTGTCCTCTCACATCCCTCCTGTTCACCATTCTGTCTCCTCATATATTTAACCCCTCACTTTCTATACTGCCTGCTCACCTGACTCCCCATACTGCGCGGTTGTCCCCAGACTTTAAAAAAAAAACAAACAAGCACCTTGCTCAGGTGCCGCCCCCCGCATGCTGGTGCCCTAGGCCTAGTGGCAAATATGGCCCTGGATCAGGCGATTCTGAACACGGCGATACCAAATATGTGTGTTTGTATGTTTGATCTTTTTATTTTATTTTGATTGGGGTGAAAGGGGAGTGATTTGAACTTTCACATTTTTAAACACTTTTTTTTTTATCATGCTTCAATAGCCATAGGAGGCTAGAAGCATGCACTACACGATCACCTCTATGTAGCAGAAATGCAGCATTTCTTTGAGCGCTATCCACAGGGTGGCGCTCACAGCAATCTGCCATCAACAACCATAGAGGTCTCAAGAAGACCTCGGGTTGTTATGGCAATGCACTGGTGCCCCTGATCATGTGACGGGTCAGCGGTGCAAGCGCTTCCGGCCACGCTTGTTAAATGCCACTGTCAGAGTTTGCCCTTCAGGCAGCCATGTCTGTCCTAGGCTTCATGACCTCTTGTATACAGTCAGTGCCTTGGGCTTAGGTCCACTCCAGCGTCTTACAGACTCATATTTTCAAGAGCTGGAACAGGAATGCCAACTCACTGAGCAGGAGAGTTCAGACCCAGGCTGAGTAAAGGCTTCCCTGGCTTGGTGGTTGAGCCACAAACATTTACACAGGGGTGTAGCCTGGTCTCAAATACCTCTAGTCATGTAACAACTGACTACAGCAAGAGAGGCTGGTGTGCTGTAGTGTTCCATACTCCTTTCCAGGGACACTGGAGTCCAGAGATAGGTGCCAGGTCCTCCAACTTGAGAGAGCTGAGGGCATTGGAGGAGGCCCTTCTTGCAGCAAACAACCTAGTCACCGGCTGTCATGTCAGAGTGTATTCGGACAACATAACTACCGTACCCCACCTCAGACATCAGGGTAGCACAAAGCTTGACAGCTTGAAGAACATATCAAGCCTAGTATTTTGTTGGGCCGAAAAACCATCTTCTCTCCTTCACAGCCATCCACCTAAAAGGGTCCTCCAACCTCCAAGCAGATTTCCTGAGTTGCCAGGACATACAGCCAGGAGAATGGAGCCTGAACCAGGGACTCTTCCAGATGCTAGTAGCAAGATGGAGACTGCCAGAGATCGACTTATTCGCCTCAGGCTAAAATACAAAAAATCTAAAAATATTGAAGCCCTCTTTAGAAAGTTTAGAACATCTTGAAGAATGACTGTATGGAGAAGAAAAGATTAAGGCTATCAAGAGTCCTGGATCATGCCTACAGTAAAGCATCCCACCAAAGACATCTGCAAGGAGTTTGAATTTTCTCCCCATGTTTGAAATGTGGGAAGAAACCCACACAAATACATACTAATAGGGAAGAAGGTAAGCCCCATTGGGGAGAGAGATGTGAAGATGTAAAATACTGTGGAATATGATGGCAATATATTAGAAAAGCATAATAAATAATTAAAAAAAAATCCTGGGACCATTCATGTGTGGGGTTGCTTTACGACCGAGGAAATAGTCAAAATTGTGTGCGAGACTAAGAACACTCCCATGAATAAAGAATGGTGTCTAAAAAAAAATCATCCAGGCGCAACTTCTCCCAATGATCCTGGAGAAAACTGTTCTGAATCATGCTGAAAAAGGCATTGTTCATCAAAGTCAAAATTCAAACGTGATAACTAATTAGCTCTACGAACAAAAAATTTTAATTTGGTCCCATACCCAAGAAGCTCCCCAGATCTTAATCCCATTGAGAACATGTGGACAAAGAAAAAAAGAAATTGTGAGAAACGTCAAACACTGATTAAGCTAAAATGGCACTCAGGAGTTGCCAAAAAAGAATTGCAGAAGTTTGGCAAATAAGGGTCAATACTGTAAATATTAGGTATTTGCGTTAGCTATGTATTTTTCAATAAACTTTTAAAACCTAAAATGTATTATAATTGTACTTCAGCATTTTTGATCTTTTACAAAGATGTTTTGCAACAAACTTTGGGAAAACCAAAACTTTTTGCCATGGCCGGTACTTTATATTCATATATTGCTCAATGGTAAACATTGGTACATAGTCCTTAGAAGCTTCTAAGGGCATAAGCTGGACAACGATTATAGAAGTACTTAAACAATGAGAAAGTGTTAGTGGATGTACATGTAATGTAGTGTGTGTGTATTAATATTCGCCTACCGCTGCTCTCTCCGGTGTCCAGCGTCGTTCTTCTGAATGACGTCGCCAGTCTGCAGACTCCTGCGGGTCGCTCTGCGTGACCCAGAAGTGACTTTTACAATGTAAGATTATGGAGGCACCATAGGCTTTCATTGAAAAAGCAACTTACGAACGACTGATGCATAGAGTGAGCCGGCAGGTCTCAGTTGAGGTGACATCACTGAGAAGAGCAGAAGAACCAAGCTAGACACCGGAGAGAACTACGGTAGGTGAGTATATAATACACTCACTCTACATTGTGTATGCAAACATTTAAACAAAAAGGTTTGGGAGCGCTTCTTTAAGCATTGGAGTAGAGAGGAAAAGACAGAAAAAGAGAAGTATATTACAAAAATTCATAACATTGCAATGCCTGGAAGAAATTAAATAAAACATTTAGGCTAATTTTAGCCAAGTGATACGTTACACTACTGCAAATCCAGTTTGGCTGAGGTTTATATCTGATACTAGATGATCACCCAAACTGCATCATAGGATGCAGCCATCCAGCTAAAAGGGTCCTCCAACCTCCAAGCAGATTTCCTGAGTTGCCAGGACATACAGCCAGGAGAATGGAGCCTGAACCAGGGACTCTTCCAGATGCTAGTAGCAAGATGGAGACTGCCAGAGATCGACTTATTCGCCTCAGGCTAAAATACAAAAAATCTAAAAATATTTCTCCCTGGAACCAAGGGACAAATCCATGGGAGTGGATGCCTTTGCTCAGCAGTGGAACTTCCAGTTAGCCTATGCTTTTCCTCTGATTCCGATGCTGACAAGGACTCTACGGAAGATCAGAGATCCGGTACTAACCATCCTAGTGGCTGCAATGTGGTAAAAAATGAGCTGGTTCAACCTTATCGATCTCCAGGTAAACAGTCCGGTTCACTCGCCACTGGACGCCGATCTTCTCTCGCAGGGATCTCTGCATCATCCAGATCCTCAGAAGCTGATATTAGCTGCTTGGTTACTGAGGCCCAAGTGTTATGCACACGAGGGCTTTCGGACAAGGTTATTTCCACCTTACAGAAGTTCAGAAAACCAGTCACTGATACCATTTATAACAAGGTGTGGAAAAAAATTTCAGCCTGGTGCATGCCTAATATACCAGATACGTTCCACCCCAACGTTTCGCAGATGTTGGACTTCTAACAGAAGGGGTTAGAGTTAGGCCTCAAGCCTAGTACCATGAAGGTTCCAGTCTCCTCCTTGAGCTCTATATTTGATCAAGACTTAGCCAACCATCTTTGGATTAAAAGGTTCATGGTGTCAGCCCTTAGACTACATCCCAGGAATCAGACTGTTATCCCCTCCTGGGATCTAAATTTAGTCCTCAAATGCCTCACACAACCACCATTTGAACCTCTATCCTCCTGTACCCCTCAGCTTCTTTCGCTTAAAGCAGCCTTCCTAGTCACTATAACTACAGCAAGATGAATAGGGGAACTACATGCATTGTCTATAAGAGAACCTTATTTAATAATCAGAGATGATTGTTTAGTTCTTCATCTGTCTTTTCTGCCCAAGGTGGTGTCCGATTTCCACTGTTCACAAGACATCGTCCTCCCCTGCTTTTGCCAGAATTCAACAAATGCAAAATAGGAGGAATTCCATTCTCTCGATGTTCGGCGTATGGTTTTGCAATACTTACAGCCAGTGGCAGATTATAATGAGGTCAATCAGGGCCCAGTGGTGTGAGGGGGCTCTGGGCAACCGCTCCGATTGACCGCCGCCATCAGGGCATTACTGCCCTGATTGGCGTATGGGCCCGGTGAGCAGAGGCCCGCATCAGGCCCTGTCTCATCTGCTCACCGGGCCCTTAGCGGCGCTGTGGCAGTTTAACGCTATTGACGTGCGGGCACGTGCCCACACGTCAATAGTTAACAGCCGCCAGCCAATTGGAGGCTGGCAGCTGAAGTCAGCCGCAGCGCGCACGTCGCCGGCGTCTGATGTCATTGTCAGTCGCCGGCGAGTGCGCGCTGCTGGAGGGAGCATCGCTGAAAGAGCGCGGACAGGTGAGAACTAGGTTTGGTTTTTTTTATTGCGAACGGCAATCCGGGGGGCCCGGGCCAGAATGCTGGACACACTGGGGCCAGAATGCTGGACACACTGGGGGCAGAATGCTGGAAGCACTGGGGGCAATATGCTGGACACACTGGGGCAGAGATGCTGGACACACTGAGGGCAATATGCTGGACACACTGGGGGCAGGATGCTGGACACATTGGGGGCAGAGATGCTGGACACACTGGGGGCAGGACTGGAGACAGATGGGGCAGGATGTAGATACGGGACATGATTGGAGACACGGGGCAGAATGAAAGACATGGGGCAGGATTGGAGACAGATCATGCAGGATCATGGGGCAGGATGGATACGATGGAGACTGATGGGGCAGGATGGGGAGATCATATGGGGCAGAATGAATACTCATGAGGGCAGGATGGGAGAACATATGGCTGAAGCCAGGAATGAGATACACGGGGCCAAGATGGGGGATATTATTATTACCATAGGGGCTAAATAAGGGATATTATTACTGCAGTGATGTATTTATTATATTTATTGAGAACACTGTTTTAAATGGGGGGGGGGGGCGGTCCTGTTACTGTGTAGAGTGATACTATGTCGCCTCTTTTTCTTCATGTGGTGTAATGTAGAAGTTGGGAAAAATTAAGTAATCTGTTCTGCAAGCAGAGCTTGAGATAACTGTGTTATTTCCTACAGTGACAAGTCCTGGCTGGATGAAGTGATGGCGGTCTGTGCTGGATGAAAGATGAAGGACTTCACCTAGAGACGTCACTGGTGAGTCAGTGTTACCTATACACCTGTATACTATATACAAAGGTCCTGTGTATAATGTCACTGGTGATCACAGTATTACCTCTACACAGACACTGCATACTAAGTACAGATCTCCTATGAATACTGGCACTTATGGTGATAGTATTGTGGGTTTTTTTTCTTCCTAACTGAAGGGTAAATTGACTAGATCAATGATGTTTGACAGGTTATAGTTTCACACAGCAACTATTTTTCTGGAATAATCTGGTACAGGTATATAATGACCCTGTCACATGACCGGGGGGGCCCACAGTGTCTGAACAGCCCGGGGCCCTGGCTACCCTTAATCCACCCCTGCTTACAGCAAACTAAACCATGGAGAGTTGACCAGAATTTATTTGTTCATCCATCGGGTAGAAATAAAGGAAAGAAGGTGGCAAAAAGTACCATCGCTAATTGGATCAAGAGGGCAATATCTGAAGCATATCTAGCCCAGAATAGGACACCCCCCCCTCAGTGGTCAACGGTCATTCTACATGGTCTATCTCAGCCTCCTGGGCTGAAAGAGCAGATTTGCAGGGCCACTACATGGTCTTCACGTCATACTTTTACCAGACACTATAGATTGGACTTATTGTCCAATAGGGATTTAGCCTTGGTCAGAAGGTGCTTCAGGCCATTGGTTGCTATTCCTCTTATGCGGTCGTGGAAGGTGACTAGAGAAAATAGAATTAGTCTTATCGGTAATTCGGTTTCTAGGAACTTTCCAGGACAGCACTAATTCCTTACCTATGTTCCTTGGATAATTCCTGGAATCTAAAAGTAACCGGTGCTATGATGTTAGTTGTAAGTCACTGGCGAGTAGGAGATGGAAAGGGGCTTTTAACCCCTTAATCCCATATGACGTACTATCCCGTCAAGGTGACCTGGGACTTAATTCCCAGTGACGGGATAGTACGTCATAGCCGATCGGCCGCGCTCACGGGGGGAGCGCGGCCGATCGCGGCCGGGTGTCAGCTGCCTATCGCAGCTGACATCCGGCACTATGTCAAACATGATCGCGGTGTACCGGAGGTACAGGGAAGCATCGCGCAGGGAAGGGGCTCCCTGCGGGCTTCCCTGAGACGATCGGTACAAGGGAATGTACTCACCTTGTACCGAGCGTCTCCTCCCTGCAGGCCCCGGATCCAAAATGGCCGCGGGGCTGCATCCGGGTCCTGCAGGGAGTACTTCCGGGTCCGGAGCAGGCTGCAGATGAAAGCTGCAGCCTGCAGCGATGTGAGTGAGAGCGCCGATCTGATCTGTGCTGTGCACACTATCAGATCGGCGATCTGTGATGTCCCCCCCCCCCCTGGGACAAAGTAAAAAAGTAAAAAAAAAATTTCCACGTGTAAAAAAAATAAATAAATAAAAAAATTTCCTAAATAAAGAAAAAAAAAAAAAATTATTCCCATAAATACATTTCTTTATCTAAAAAAAAAACAAAAAAAAACAAGAAAAGTACACATATTTAGTATCGCCGCGTCCGTAATGACCCAACCTATAAAACTGTCCCACTAGTTAACCCCTTCAGTGAACACCGTAAGAAAAAAAAAAAAAAAAAAGAGCCAAAAAACAACGCTTTATTATCATACCGCCGAACAAAAAGTGAAATAACACGCGATCTAAAACATGGATATAAATAACCATGATACCACTGAAAACGTCATCTTGTCCCGCAAAAAACGAGCCACCATATAGCATCATAACCAAAAAAATAAAAAAGTTATAGTCCTCAGAATAAAGCGATGCCAAAATAATTATTTTTTCTATAAAATAGTTTTTATCGTATAAAAGCGCCAAAACATAAAAAAATGATATAAATCGGAATAAAAAGTGATCAAAAACTGTCACATGTCTGAAAATGTTACCAATAAAAACGTCAACTCGTCCCGCAAAAAACAAGACCTCACATGACTCTGTGGACCAAAATACGGAAAAATTATAGGTCTCAAAATATGGAGACGCAAAAACTTTTTTGCTATAAAAAGCGTCTTTTAGTGTGTGACAGCTGCCAATCATAAAAATCCGATATAAAAAACGCTATAAAAGTAAATCAAACCCCCCTTCATCACCCCCTTAGTTAGGGAAAAATAATAAAATTAAAAAAATGTATTTATTTCCATTTTCCCATTAGGGCTAGGGCTAGGGCTAGGGTTAGGGCTAGGGTTAGGGCTAGGGTTAGGGCTAGGGTTAGGGCTAGGGTTAGGGCTAGGGTTGGAGCTACAGTTAGGGTGGGGCTAAAGTTAGGGATAGGGTTGGGGCTAAAGTTAGGGTTGGGGATAAAGTTAGGGTTAGGGTTTGGATTACATTTACGGTTGGGATTAGGGTTGAGATTAGAATTAGGGGTGTGTCAGGGTTAGGGGTGTGGTTAGGGTTACAGTTGGGATTAGGGCTAGGGGTGTGTTTGGATTAGTTTCAGGTAGAATTGGGGAGTTTCCACTATTTAGGCACATCAGGGGCTCTCCAAACGCGACATGGCGTCCAATCTCAATTCCAGACAATTCTGCATTGAAAAAGTAAAACAGTGCTCCTTCCCTTCCGAGCTCTCCCGTGCGCCCAAACAGGGGTTTACACCAACATATGGGGCATCAGCGTACTCGGGACAAATTGGACAACAACTTTTGGGGTCCAAGTTCTCTTGTTATCTCTGGGAAAATAAAAATTTGGGGGGCTAAAAATCATTTTTGTGGGAAAAAAAGGATTTTTTATTTTCACAGCACTGCGTTGTAAACTGTAGTGAAACACTTGGGGGTTCAAAGTTCTCACAACACATCTAGATAAGTTCCTTGGGAGGTCTAGTTTCCAATATGGGGTCACTTATGGGGGGTTTATACTGTTTGGGTACATCAGGGGCTCTGCAAATGCAACATGACGCCTGCAGACCAATCCATCTAAGTCTGCATTCCAAATGGCGCTCCTTCCCTTCCGAGCTCTGCCATGCGCCCAAACAGTGGTTCCCCCCCACATATGGGGTATCAGCGTACTCAGGACAAATTGGACAACAACTTTTGGAGTCCAATTTATCCTTTTACCCTTGTGAAAATACAAAACTGGGGGCTAAAAAATCATTTTTCTGAAAAAAAATTTTTTTTTATTTTCACGGCTCTGCGTTATAAACTGCAGTGAAACACTTGGGGCTTCAAAGCTCTCAAAACACATCAAGATAAGTTCCTTAGGGGCTCTACTTTCCAAAATGGTGTCACTTGTGGGGGGTTTTAATGTTTAGGCATATCAGGGGCTCTCCAAACGCGACATGGTGTCCCATCTCAATTCCAGTAAATTTTGCATTGAAAAGTCAAATGGCGCTCCTTCCCTTCCGAGCTCTGCTATGCGCCCAAACAGTGGTTTACCCCCACATATTGGGTATCGTTGTACTCAGGACAAATTGAACAACAACTTTTGTGGTCTAATTTCTTCTCTTACCCTTGGGAAAATAAAAAATTGGGGGCGAAAAGATCATTTTTGTGAAAAAATATGATTTTTTATTTTTACGGCTCTGCATTATAAACTTCTGTGAAGCACTTGGTGGGTCAAAGTGCTCACCACACATCTAGATAAGTTCCTTAAGGGGTCTTCTTTCCAAAATGGTGTCACTTGTGGGGGGTTTCAATGTTTAGGCATATCAGGGGCTCTCCAAATGCAACATGGCATCCCATCTCAATTCCAGTCAATTTTGCATTGAAAAGTCAAATGGCGCTCCTTCGCTTCCGAGCTCTGTCATGTGCCCAAAAAGTGGTTTACCCCCACATATGGGGTATCGGCGTACTCAGGACAAATTGTACAACATCTTTTGGGGTCTATTTTCTCCTGTTACCCTTGGTAAAATAAAACAAATTGGAGCTGAAGTAAATTTTGTGTGAAAAAAAGTTAAATGTTAATTTTTATTTAAACATTCCAAAAATTCCTGTGAAACACCTGAAGGGTTAATAAACTTCTTGAATGTGGTTTTGAGCACGTTGAGGGGTGCAGTTTTTAGAATGGTGTCACACTTGGTTATTTTCTATCATATAGACCCCTCAAAATGACTTCAAATGAGATGTGGTCCCTAAAAAAAAATGGTGTTGTAAAAATGAGAAATTGCTGGTCAACTTTTAACCCTTATAACTCCCTAACAAAAAAAATTTTGGTTCCAAAATTGTGCTGATGTAAAGTAGACATGTGGGAAATGTTACTTATTAAGTATTTTGTGTGACATATCTCTGTGATTTAAGGGCATAAAAATTCAAATTTGGAAAATTGTGAAATTTCCAAAATTTGACAAATTTCCATTTTTTTCACAAATAAACACAAGTTATATCGAATAAATGTTACCACTAACATGAAGTACAATATCTCGTGAGAAAACAATGTCAGAATCGCCAAGATCCGTTGAAGCGTTCCAGAGTTATAACCTCATAAAGGGACAGTGGTCAGAATTGTAAAAATTGGCCCGGTCATTAACGTGCAAACCACCCTCGGGGCTTAAGGGGTTAACCTCTTTGTGCATCCTGTCCCCCATTAGAGCATGGAGACAACCTCCTATGCTGTCGTGGAAGGTTCCTAGAAACCGAATTACTGGTAAGACCAATTCTAGTTTTAGGGTTCAATGTCTCCACCTTTCAATAAATGCAAGATGCAAATACAGTTTGCAATGTATGCTTCTGCAAAGTTCTTCAGGGTGAAAATTGATCTTTACAGTGCTCAAGTATACTCATGTGTGGAGCCTTATTTTGCTCCTAGTATGAACAAAAAATGTTAGCAAAAAGACAATTTAACCAAAAGCATTTCCCAAGCATTTAAAGTGAATCTGGCCCCACATTTGACCCATCTAAAACTATTAGTATGGGTACACAGGTTATAGAATGCTGAGGAGAGTGACACCTGTATGTCTCATATCAGATACCTTGTTGAGAAATCTTTTATCACTTTATATAAATGACCTCTTCCAGGCCCTGATGAGGATGGTGCCTGGAGATAGCTCTGCCTCCAGAGCTTGTTTTACATGAAGGGGAGTTACCAGTGTGATGTGTGGCTGCTCTCCTGACCTCACTGCAGAGCTGTGTGTGATTATACCTGACATCTTCAGGTTACTCTCAGCTTCCAGCTCACAGGCAGACAGGGTTGTAATATTTAAAAGTAGGATAAAATGAACCTCATTAAGAGTGCAAAAGCAGGAGCTATTAGATATGAAGGTCACCAAATGCCAGAATGACTATAATGAAGCACTAAGTGTGCATATGTTTAAAAATATGTAATACATGGCTC
Source organism: Ranitomeya variabilis (assembly GCF_051348905.1). Lineage (NCBI taxonomy): Eukaryota > Metazoa > Chordata > Amphibia > Anura > Dendrobatidae > Ranitomeya > Ranitomeya variabilis. The sequence goes on from NC_135232.1 coordinate 256,439,866, forward strand.
AAAATAAATTGCAAATTAATTACATAATTGAAAGTACCGTAAATGAGCAAAATGATTATTAATGAACCCACTTTTCAGTACTTTTAAATTGTATGACTAAAATCATGTATTCAATAAGTTATTATATGGTCTTTCGGCTATTTGGCCGTGTATCATGCTTGTAGGCTCTATACTGTTAATTGATACACAGTAAAAACCTATTCTAATTTTTCTATGTTTATAGGGTTGTAATATTGTTGCAAAACAGCAGAGCTGAGAGAGTAGGAAAACACGGTTATTACTTACCTGGTAATGTGTTTTTTTCATAACCCATGACAGCACCATGAGAGAGGGGATCCGCCCTTCAAGGACAGGAAACCTTCAAGATAAAAAAGGGCAGCTCCTCTCTCTGCATCAGTTGTTTTCCAGAGCCTGAGAGGACCTCCGCCGATTAGTGTACACTCAAAATAACATATCCAACTATATATTTAGATCAATACTATCCACGCCAAGGACTAAGCTTCACCGAACAAAAAAGAGTGATTAAGAAGGAAAGGAATATAAGGGTGCCGTCATGGGTTATGAAAAAACACATTGCCAGGTAAGTAATACCCGTGTTTATCAGTCACCCATGACTGCACCACGAGAGATTTCCAGAGATCTATATTCTTAGGGAGGGATTGCCGCTTGCAGAACCCTTCTCCCGAACATGAGGTCAGAGGAGGCAGACAGGTTTAACCTATAGTGCTTGAAGAAGGTAGACGGAGATGACCATGTGGCCACCTTACAAATCTGGTCAATGGAGGCATCCGCTCTTTCCACCCAGGATGTCACCATGGCTCTCATAGAATGCACCTTCAGACCTTCAGGAATAGCCCTGCCTGCATTAACATAAGCTAGCTTTGTGGCTTCCCTCACCCACCTAGCTATAGTTTGCTTGGACACTTTAAGGCCCTTTCTCGACCCCTGAAAGGACACAAACAAGGCTCTCTGTTTCCTCCAAGGTTCTGTCATCTCTAAATAATGTAGAGGACACCTCCTAACCTCTAGGGTATGCAGCTTTTCTGCCTTCTATTTGTTTGGGTTATGGCAGAAGGATGGTAGGATTATGTCCTGAGCTCTGTGGAATTTTGTTACCACCTTAGGGGGGTAAGCCGGGTCTAATTTTAACATTACCCTATCCTCCATGACTTGAGTGTAGGGAGGGTCTGCTGATAGAGCATGTAAATCATTTATTCCGCCGGCCGAAGTAAGTGCTATTAACAAAGCTGTCTTCAGTGAAACCATCTTTTCAGAGGCTGAGTTTAGCGGCTCAAAGAGACTCTGCTAATTGGGACAACACCAGATTCAGATCCCAAGGAGGAGGCCTAGGAGATGGAACTGATCTGGATCTGGTACAGGCTCTAATGAACCTGGTCACCCACCTATTTGCCAGTCACAATCCTATAAGGCCCCCAGTGCTGAAATCTAAACTTAAAGGGTACTAACCGCTAGGCCAAGCTCTAGCCCTCTCTGAAGGAATTCTAGTATGGATACTAACTGATCCTCCCCTTCCCGAAACGGTCCTGAAAAGGATAAAAATCTCCAAATTCTCCCATAAATTTTAGTACTTACCAGCTTTCTGCTACTAAGCAGGGTGGAGACTAATCTTGCAGAAAAACCCTTCCCCTCTAAAAGTGACCTCTCAAATTACAGGCTGGTAAATTGCAGCCCAGACATCTGAGGATGGAGAAAGGGTCCCTGGGACAGGAGATCCTGGCCTTCCGGAAGGACCCATGTATCTGTTACCGACATTACCTTCAGCCAGTAGAACCAAGGCCTCTTTGGCCAGAACGGGGCTATCAGAATTACTTTGGCTTTGTCCTCCCTGAGTTTTCTCAACTGACGGTATGAGGCACACTGGAGAAAAGGCATAGAGGAGCCCTGGTGCCCATTCTATCCTGAAAGCATCTATTGCCCATGGATCATCTGCTGGATTTAGGGAACAAAATTTGTTGACCTTCCTGTCCTATCTAAGGATGAACCCATAAGGCTACAATCTGTCTGAACACTGACTCTTTTAGGGACCATTCTCCCTGTCTTAACTGGTTGCGACTTAGAAAATCTGCTCTTATATTCTCTGTTCCTCAGATATGCAGGGCTGAAAATAAGAGGAAATATATTTCCGCTAAATGAAAAATCTCTTCTGTTACGCCATTAGAGGACGTGAGCGAGTACCCCCGTTGGTTTATGTAGGCTACCGTGGCTCGATTGTCCGATAACACTCTCACGTGGTGACACTGTAGATGAGGTAAGAGCCCCCTCAAAGCCCTTTCGACTGCTAGATGTAGTGGCTGTGTAGCGTGTCCTGTCATACAAATAGGATCAAATTTCAAGAGCGGGAAGGGAATTTCAACTACACCACTTTATTAACTGTCGAACAAGAGGTGTGATATATAGGGTGGTGTGCCCATGTGGCCTAGAATATATAGGCAAGACAATACGTGAATTTAGGAGACGGGTAGGAGAACATTTGAGCGACATTGCCCTTAAGAGGGAGACGCCCCTAGCCAGACATGTCAACATGAGACACGAAGGGAAAAGCTGTGACCTGAGGTTCATGGGAATTGACAGGATTAATGCACCCAAAAGGGGGGCAATTGGGATCAGGTCCTCTTACAATGTGAGACTAGATGGATCTACCGTCTCAAAACACGGACACCACCAGGTCTAAATGAGATGCTTACCTACAGCTGTTTTTTATAAGTGGATAAACTCCTAAATTTCTTCCTTTTTCTTACACATAGGGTTAACCAGGGATAGAATAGGGCAAGCCGCCGAGGAGTGGGGGCACAATCTCTCGTTATTCTATCTTAGGGTGCCAACCTCCACTGATAGGTAGGTGACAGAATGGAAGAATAGTATAGGGAACAGTCTTGAGGGGTTTTGATATTCTCTTTTTTTTCCCCAATATCTTCCTTCCATATAAAATCAAAATTACCCCCTCTCCCACCATTTCTCCAATTGTCTAAACATTCCTTGTAATGGAGTCTGACAAGCCAAACATCAATCAATTTTTTAAATTGTCAGCCTTTTTTCTTTAAGCCAGCATTTGTCCTGACTTTTCAAGATCCTCCCTCCTATTTGGAGGTAGGTTAGGATCATTTACATTAAATATTCCCCCCTCCGTCAATTATTTAAAATTAGGACTTCCCCTCAGTGTCAGAACTGATGGGGTTAAGTAGGCGGCATTATGAACGCAGCACCGGACATTATTGTGCAGTCCGACCCTGCGCTCCAAGAAGATGGAGGCTGCATGAGGGATCTGTGGAGACTTGTTTTGTCATACCTGAGACGTAGCGCTGGATATAACATATGCGGTCCAGCTCTGCATTCCAAAAGAGGTGATGAATGAAAGTCACATGACTAACGATACCGGAAGTGACGTTTGCGGTTAACCTGTGCATTCCACATTGGGACGCACAGGAAGAGACATAGGTACACTCACCATATGAAATGCAATCGGCGGTCTATTTAACCTGTACTCCTTCAGTGACATTGTAAGCCAGTCCTTCCCCATACGCATAACGAAACTGAATCCATTTCCATTCAGGATTATTTTACCTTCCCCTGATGAGTACAAAAGACTAAATATGTCTGGAAAAAAATTCTATTGGGGTCACGGTGAAGGGGTCCTCTTTGGAACACGAATCCGGGGTATTGTATGGACGAAAATAATTACCTCCCCCTTGATGATCCATTTAGTCCCTTGTGGTCAAGGAAAGCGAGGTGAGATCTTTCCTATTTATATGTACCTGATATTGAGTTGATAGAGAAGAATAAGGTGAGAGTTAATTCCATTTCAAATTCACCCAAAAATTCTGAATTCTCTCTCTCGACACTAACACCACAGTGATATGATTTTTTTTTTTTTATAGGTGATGACCATCACTGTGGATCTTGATTCTATGTTTTTTTGAGTTTATAAGCTGCTATCATTGGTAGCAGTTGTGTGTTTTTCATGTGAGATTTGTGTCTAATTGTTGCCGTTGAGGCTTTTTAGAGTATTTATCCAATAAAGTTTTTTGTTTTTATTGAGTAATTACACCCTGCTTTTGATAATTGATCTGGATTGGTGGTCAGTGCTGTTTCTGACCCTTCTAGACAACCCTGCAGAACCAGCTCGTCCTCCAGCACACACCACTGAAGATCCCTCATGTGGAACTGTGCCCACTTCACCACTGGCATATAGGCAGTTAGTGACCCCAAAAGCGACATTGCTCTCCTGAGGGTCATTCTGGGATTCACCATAGCTGCTAAAACCAGCTCCTTGATCTTTCCCTTTTTCCTCCGGCAGACAACATTCCTGTTTTACTGAGTCTATTATCACTAAGAATACTTGCACAGTCACCGGCTCAAGTTTTGACTTCTGCATGTTCAAATGCCACCCCAGGGTCTGCAAAGCATCTCCGACCAACCTGACTTTCTCCCCGAGATGAGCTGTTACCTCCGCAACCAGCTTCGTGAATACCCGGCGGGCTACTGCTAGACCGAAGGGGAGAGCACAGTATTGAAATTGATATACTTGACCTCTTATTTGTGCCGCTACCCAGAGGAACCTCAGTTCTTGTTTGCGGATGGGGACATGATAGTAAGCGTCCTTGAGGTCCAGGACTGCCATGTAACAATGTGGGAAGAGGGCTTTTATCGCCATTCTTATTGACTCCATTTTGAACAAAGGGATTACTAAAAACCTGTTGAGGAGCTTCAGGTTTATAAAAGTCCCCCAAGCACCATCTGGCTTTTTTTTTTTTTTTTTTTATCAGAAATAGGGGGGAATAGAACCTCTTACAGAACATGTTTCTCTAGTAACGATATCTCGTCCTCCAGGGCTTGTTGTTTTTGCTGAGTAGGTTGTATCGGTGTCTTTACGAAGGTTTGTGGTGGGAGATGATGGAAGTTTAACTTGAGACCTGACCCCACAATCTGCAGGATCCAGGTACTGGAAGAAATTAAGAAATTCTCTCCTAGGCCAAGAGGAAGTAAGCGAGCCTCCCTCCCACCTGGGAAAAGAAGTCATTGGGGAGGTTTTTTGGACTCTCTGGAAAGCTTCCCAAAAAGGTAACCTCTCCCAATGGACGGCTTTAGTGCTCCTGCCGAGGATTCCCAGGCCGCCTTAGGAAAACTGTCCATTTTCCGATCTAGAGGTTCTCTCAATGATCCTAGGTCTTCGAATGGGAGAGAAAACTTCCTTGAGATTTTAGAAACTGCTACATCCAACTTTGGGGCTTTGTCCCAGGAGGAGGATGCTTCCTCATCAAAAGGGTATTTCCTCTTAAGAGATGTAACCCCTTGCATTTTTCTGTCCAGCCTTTTCCATTCCTTCTAATGAGGCCCTGCAACTGTTCATTCACAGGGAAGCATCTACGTTCCGTCTCTGCAGACCTCCAAACATAAGGTCCTGTGCCGACCTTTTTTACCTTTCTCATCCACTAGTCCCATAGTGGACCATACCGCTTTTATCAGTTTATCCGTAGCTTCTGCTGGGAAACCAAATTCCTCTTCTGAACTGCTAAGGAATAATTCCAACTGATCTGAGCAACCTGGTTCTGACACCGTAGATTCAGCATGAGACAAAGGAGATGGGCTGGATCTATCCTTTCCCCTACTACCATAGACTGCCAGGGCCTGCATCATGCTAATCGATTTACGGACTTACGACTGGATCAAGGACCTTAGGCCAGGTGAAAAATTAGGGGTTTCTTCAGAAATAGTCTGTTCTATACAACCCTGGCATAACTTTTTGGTCCATATACTGTAACTTCTAGTTGCTGCTCACATAGGGGGCATACCCTATTCTTCAATTTCGATTTACTTTTCCTAGGGACCCCCTACTCTCCATCCCACCAACAAGAGAGAGAACAGGAGAGGGACAGCAAAAGAGAAAGAAACAGACATTAGTATACTGCACTTTCTTGTAGATCACTCACCACTCTTACTCTTTATACGGGTATCGGATCCGAAGGTTGAATATCAGAAATGTCTCCTCCAGAGACTATGGTTCCCTCCTTCCTCGCACTGCGATGGTCCGCCTGTACACTGGCCGAATGGCCCCCGCTGCTGCTGCTGAGGCGGCCGTGAAGGGTGACTCTTGTCAGGTTTTTGGGGCAACACCTGCTGCTCTTGCTCCGGCTGTAGATGCTCTGGTGACATAGCCTCCATGCTGCCGGCTCTGCTGCATCCGCGCCGTCCTTTTAAAAAATTTTTTCTTTAAAAAGCCGTCCAGTGCCAGGCTAAGCCCCCTACCTCCTCTAACCTTGCGCGTGATCGGCAGGCGACTTCAGGTGCGCGCTCTGTAACTGCCACGCACGTGGTCCCAAGTGTCTTCTGGATCCAAGGAGATTACCAGCGATGCCGCAGGATCTTGCACTGTTACTCCAGCGATTCTGGTGTGCGCGCGCACCGCATCCTGTGGCCTCAGAAGCATCAGGCAGCCGTAGGGGAAGGTGAGTGAATCCCGTGCTTCTCCCCAGCTCCTATATCAGGGAGGGCAGAAGCATCCAGCCTCCGTAACACAACCTGACTCCGCACTGGTGTGCTCTAGGGCTGTGTGATTTGGCACAGAGCCATCCCCTGCACACGCTCAGGGAGGGCACGAAAATGTGGCCTCCGAGGTGCTACCGGTACCTGGTGGCGGATGCAGCAGCTCGGCTGCCAAACCCCCATCCGTCCCAGGCATTCTCTTCCGACTTCACCCAGGCACCAATGTGCCGTGTGGCCTGACATAATGCCTCCCCACGCTAGCTCAGGGATGGCATGAAAACGTGGCCTCCGAGGCGCTACTAGTACCTGGTGGCAGATGCAGATCTCTGCCTGCCAAACCCATCTGCCCCAGGCCCAGGCATCCTCTTATTCCTTGAAATCATCTTGAGGATTCGCCATGAAGGACAGGAAACCAACTGATGCGGAGAGAGGAACCACCCTTTTTATCTTGAAGGTTTCCTGTTCTTGAAGGGCGGATCCCCTCTCTGGTGGTGCAGTCATGGGTGACTGAAAAAAAATGTGTTTGCAAGATGACAAATTTCATTTCTCCTGTTCTGTGTTACTTACTTGTTTCACACTGGTAACTCCCCCTTCATGTACAATAATCTCTGGGGGCAGAGTTATCTCCAGGCACCATTCGCCCCGGAGCCTGGAAGAGGTCATTTATATAAAGTGATAAAAGAGGAGTTCGCATCAACAACACATCTGATATGAGACACACAGGTATCATTCTAATCAGAAATCTGTAACTTTTATATGCTCATATTAATAGTTTAGATAGGTCAAATGTGGTGACAGATTCAGTTTTAAGTGCATATGTGTCTACAGTCTTATGTGATAGCTGTTATTTTACACATGGGGATTTCAATTCTGTGTTTAATGAAGAATGACTACTATTAGAAGGTCACTCACTGAATTCAAAGATGTGCAAGATTAGCAGCTATTTTATACATTGCAAGAAAAATTGTCCATCGCCTCAGCTTTTGTATTACTGCATTCCAAGAGCAATAATTTTTTTTCATCAACATAAATGCATAAGAACATTAACTAACTAGTATCAGTGACAAATATATGGCAGATGACTGTAATGGGTATGAGAACTTAAGGTTTGAAATCCTCATGATTTTCATAAGTTCTAAATGCAGTCAATCAGAAATCTTAAATGTTTACCTCCAATGGATGTAAAAACAAAAAAAAACTATTATAGACACAAATGTTTCATAAAATAGATCTCTGCTAACTTTACTAAGCTGAGATTTTGGGTGTCCAGGTCATGACCAAGATATGGGTTTTTTATCCACCGTAGATTTAAAAGAAAAAAAAAAAATTGAATTTAATCATAGTAGGCAGAGATTTTGAAATACTTCAGAAATTACTGTATATAGTATTTTCCAAAACCTCATAACTTGAGCAAGCTTATTAGATTGGAAATGGAATACTGGGCTCTGTAGTTAGAGACATACATGCAGTCAGGCATGCAGAACAGTGAGGCGAAGGCATCAGACAAAATGTAGACCATTCCCTCCCCATTTGTCCTCCTGCACACAGGGTCCCTGTACTAGGTATGTCAAGTCAGCACCCCTTATCCACTGTAATTTATCCAGGGGCAGACATACTATTGGTGCAACTGGTGCACAGAGGCCCGAGAGGTAAAGGGGCCCATTTTATCCTCCAAAGCAGGTGGAATTGGACATTGAAATGAGCTATATTGGACTGCCTCTGAGTTTATCTATAGTTACATTACATAATATACGATCTAAGCAGTCAGCAATAAAACAGAAAAAAAACATGACTGTCTACTTCAATATGCCTTTGATTTCATAGGGAGGGTAAAATACTTCCCCATCAAAATCTACAAAAATTAACTCTTGAGTTGTACAGAACTGAACTACAACACATGTGGCTTGTACAGAACCCAAATAAACACCCCACTCGTGTATGAGACCTTTAGTAAAAATATCAGACACAGGGACACTACTGTGGCTAGTCTTTGGTATTCCACAAATACCTTACAGGACGCTGCACCAGAAAAAAAACAAAACAGACAATTCTTGAAATGTAAACGGCTCCACAATTAGCTGCAAATTTTCCATCTGGATTTTCGGGTGAAATAAAGTAACAGCAAAATGGATAAGATTTGAACAAACCACATCTACATGCTGATGGTATTACCACACCAAAATCAGATTGTTAAATCCGTAAGTATGTACATTTCTGATGTGGACGGAGCACGGATTTTGTTGGGAATTTTCACCACTTAGTTCAATGCAGGAATCATGATTAACAACAATTATTGTGGATTAATCTATAGACAAGCACCAAGTCCTTTAAATTCCCAATGAAAACACCATTCTCGCTTCTTCTGGCATTTTGTTGGTATCCTTGACAGTTGCCCTGCCCATTCACATCATTGCTGGAGGCCTGGTTACACAGCGGTTGTGTGAATTTACTGCAATCATTTTTTTTTCAGCACATTCTTGAAGTATAAGGCTATGTGTACACATTACAGATTTCCTACATAACTGCAGCGTTTTTTTCCGCGCAGAAACGCTGCAGATCTGCAAGTGATTTACAGTACAATGTAAATCAATGGCAAAAAAAAATGCTGTGCTAATGGTGTGGAAAAATCTGCACTGAAAACGCAGCAGATTCAAAAAAGGAGCATGTCACTTTTGTGCAGTACTGCAGAGTTTTTACACCCACTCCATAATAGAAACCTGCAGGGGTAAAAAAAAACGTATGAAATCTTCACAAAATCCGCAGCAAAAATCCACAAAATCTGCAAGAAAAACACATCAAATCTGCACCTGCGTTTTCTGCCAGGAGATGCAGATTTTGTGCAGAAAATTCTGCACCCAAATCTGCAACATGTGCACATATACTAAATGGTTTCCAAATTAGGCTAAGTACATTATGATTTTTGTGGTACTAAACACAAGAACACTCCATGCATTTTTACACGACTATTTGTGGTAACATGTTATGATCAAACACAATCAAATTAGTATGGTAATCTCAGCTAGTCAGTCACCTTGGACCAGGGCCGGCTGCAGGTTATTGTGAGCCCCGGGCAAAATCGTCTCAGTGGGTCCCTTTAACACATACCATGATTCATGATGCACAGATACGGCAGAGAAATATAGGTAAAAGTACAATGCCAAAAATTTCACTCAGTTCTTACATTCCACGAGTGATATCTATTGAACATTCCATAACTGCTCAAAAACTGGCAAATACAGCGTACATTGTATGCGCTGGGGGAATCAAAAGTCTGCAGTCGCACAGAGTGACTGCAGACTTCATTTTAGACAGGACAGTATAGTCCTTGAAACAGTATTATGGGCACCACATGGTTCTCCATACACTATAATAGGCCCCATACAGTATAATCGTTCCCATATAGTGCTCCATACAGTATAATGAGCCCCATATATTGCTCCTTTTATATAAAGAAAGAAAAAATCCAATACTCTCCGCTGCTTCCTTCTCCGGTCTTGGCTGCATCTTCTCTGACTCTCTGCACAGGGGGAGCGTTGTAGTGATGTCACGCCCTCTGCACCGAGACATCAGAGAGAGTCCGAAGACGCTGAGAAGATGGGAGTTAATGGAGACTATTTGAAACAGTTTGAGGTGCGGGTCCCAATGCCAGTGCTGGCATTAGGCCCCTCAATGGGCCCCATAGTGCTCCAGTGTCCTCAAAGACATGTGGCCCCCCATCTGTCCAGGGCCTTGACACTTGATGTGCCGGGTGGTGACACTGGCCCTGACTTCAACCCCTGAACCAAATATATTAATAATCTAGAATATAAGTTTATCTAGGTCACAGGGTTTGCATTTTTTTTTTTACTAGTGCTTTAAAAGCTGGTTAGTAAAATGATATTTGCTTAAAGTTTCATGGGTAAGTAACCATACAATTCCTTTATTCATTAAATGTGTTTATATTGCAAATCATTCTCTGGCTACATAGATATTAAAATCAAAACATACAAGATTCCTACACATACCAATAGCTCGGAAAATCAACATAGTAAATAGATTTACATCACATGGCTACTACCATCTGGTCAAGAGCTGTTCACAATCATGAAGAGATGATCATTCGTGTACAAACTATGATTGCCCACCTAACATACCTCATAATACTATCTTCTGGAGGAACATTTCTCCTCTGGAAACCTAGCTAGGGAGTTGCAGACAGAACAAGGGTTGATTTCTATAATCTTTTTTAGTTTATTTCTAATAAGAACTAATTATCATAGATTAGTTGTTTTTAATTCACCATAAAATATCTGGTATGATTGAATAAGAGTGAAAATGGGTAATCTGGGACTTTAACATTGATAGACTCACTGGCCAACAGTGAAAATGTTTCTGAAATGAAAATAGCTGGTTTGTAATAATTTTAGCATCCTAAAAACGAATATGTTACTTAAAAATCATTATTAGCTCTTGTTGCTGAGATACAGGTCATTTAAGATTATTATGCAGGAAAATAGGGAAATTTTGAATTTTCAACAAATGTGTATTGGTAAACCTGATTACAGACCTGTTGAACCAATGTCAGCCATTTTATAAATTGTGTCTGCATAGTTTGTACTAATTGAAGTCTCTTTCTCTTGTTGCAGTAATTTTGTGGAGAGAATTTACACTTTGAAAATGCCTCGTAAATGTGCAAATATTGTTAACAATTTTTGTTACGTGTGTGGTTATGTGACATTTGCCAACCAAAGAAGACCAATTACTCCACTTGTGAAGACTGCTTACCATCATTACTTTGCTTATACGTGGCACTTAAATACGTGGCACTTATACGTGGCACTTAAATACGTGGCACTTATATACGTGGCATTTTGAGACCTATAATTTTTCCACATTTTGGTCCACAGAGTCATGTGAGGTCTTGTTTTTTGCGGGACGAGTTGACGTTTTTATTGGTAACATTTTCGGACACGTGACCATTTTTTATCACTTTTTATTCCGATTTTTGTGAGGCAGAATAACCAAAAACCAGCTATTCATGAATTTCTTTATACCGTTCTGCGTTTGGTAAAATTGATAAAGCAGTTTTATTCGTCGGGTCAGTACGATTACAGCGATACCTCATTTATATCATTTTTTAATGTTTTGGCGCTTTTATACGATAAAAACTATTTTATAGAAAAAATAATTATTTTGGCATCGCTTTATTCTGAGGACTATAACTTTTTTATTTTTTTGCTGATGATGCTGTATGGCGGCTTGTTTTTTGCGGGACAAGATGACGTTTTCAGCGGTACCATGGTTATTTATATCCATCTTTTTGATCGCGTGTTATTCCACTTTTTGTTCGGCGGTATGGTAATAAAGCGTTGTTTTTTGCCTCGTTTTTTTTTTTTTTTTCTTACGGTGTTTACTGAAGGGGTTAACTAGTGGGACAGTTTTATAGGTTGGGTCGTTACGGACGCGGCGATACTAAATATGTGTACTGTACTGTGCAATTTATACTCTTGTAATGAATTCTTCTCGCTACCTACAGCACATACTTCCATGGCGTGTATCTAAAAAACGAGAGCTAATTAAACAATTCTGTGGGTATATTTGAGTTTCTCGACCCAAAATTAGTAATATTTGCCTATTTTCATCAAAGAAACATAAAAAAAGTTGTTTTTTGTTGGCCTGTGTAAGAGTGAAAATGGGTAATCTGGGACTTTAACATTGATAGACTATTCTTACTACATTGATTGGCATCCGACTCAGTCATCAGCGCTCTTAATTGTTCACCAGATACAACTCGGTACTCTCAGTTATAAGTATTCCTGGTATTACAATTCTCTACACTCTTCTTGACTTGAAGAAGGTGAAGCTGAAGCGTAATATCAAGCATACCACTACTATGTATGGAAGGGTTTTTGGCAGCCCCTTTAAACAGCTGATTGAGGAATGGGGGTTCAGTCGGCATTACCTGGATAGGTTTTTAATATGAATCGCCTAGAACATCAATTTTAAATTTTATGATGACCTCTTAAAACAAATTTTCAATCACCATTAAATGTCCATAGATTATAGAAATATATAAAGAAAGTGAAACTCAGGAAATCAATAAATTTACTGTTAAGTGGTTATAAAGTGTTCACTTTTTGATTGAAGGGTCCTTTCAGGATTAGTAGACTATCACGTCCCATTGTGAGGACCACCATAATATAATCCTTGTCGGAGCCTAACAGCAACTATTTAATTCCCCTGCAGCGCCACCACAGTGAAAATTGATTAATTACACGATTTTCATTGTAATCAAAGGGTTGTCCATGTAATAAATAGATTTGCTGGGTTGTCCATAGACCCTTCCTAGCATCTCTCCACTCCACAGTATAACTGTATAGGTACAAATACCACAGCAGAGGTACTGCAATGTGATTTTTCTTTGTAGCAGTCATGCTTCCTTCAAGAACACATGGTTACCAATTTCTTACACCAGCGCCATCATGTGTATATATAATCCAATGTACCAGCACTGCGAGCTTACAAAACAATGCAAATATACAACAAAGGTCATCAGTCAATGCATCTGCCAGTAAGGCCATGTTTACACATTCAGGCTTGTATAGAGAATTAAGTGCGGCTGCTGTCTGTCTCTTAACCAACTCTGTCATTGTTTATCAGGGAATGCCAGTGAATAAAGTATTTGATACCTTGATAAAATGCTGTTTCTTTATCGTCTGACTTGTGAACTTAGCCAAATGAATGGTGTCATTACTTTTGTCCTGTAAGTCCTCGTGTGTACATCATTACAAAAAATGAATGTGATTAAATGCATAAAAGTTAGGCCTGGACAGCTAAATATCTCAGAGCCTCCACAGCCTGCCCCTAAGATTGTGATTATACATTAAAGATGTCCAAATAGTGTGTAGAAGATGACAATATGCAAGTGAACTGGGAAAGGGACTAGTCCTCTAGGGAAGGTGCCTTGAAAAATGAAGGTTTGATGGCCTCTGTAGTTTGTAAAAAATACTTTCTTTGTGCGTTACAGCTTGTGCGAAAAGAAAACAGTAAAAAGTTGTGCGTAGAGTACACTCTATACTTGGTTGGTTTGTACAAATTGGTCACTCAGATCCCCTGGAAAAAATGAATATAAAGCCATTAAAGTAGTTCCCAAAGTCTGACCTTATGCAAAGATTAGGCCAGTTTCACACTCTCCGTGGTTGTGGTCATGTTTAAGGACCATGCTTGGATCAGAAGACTCAACTTGACCCCTGCATCTTGTCACTTTTACTCACTGCCCTATATATGCCTATGAGGCAGTTAGCTCAAGTCAGGAGACTCGGGAGTAAGTCCACGACGTGTGAAAGCGGCCATAGGGAGGAGAGAACAGGTACATTCTCTATTTCTTGCAGATTTGTTTCTGTCCAGTGACTGATCTGTGTCACACTTAAAGAACACAATCGTGTAAAGTAATACCAGGATCCTAAGATTGTGAAATGCACACTGGAATTATTATACCAATGATGTGTGGCAGACATTACAGAAAATGGTAACTATAATGATGATGTCAATAGTCTTTCATTAAAACGTTTGACAACTTTCTTGGCCAGTTTACAAAAAAAACAACAATTGATAGCTGGATCACCATGAAACTACATCAGATGGAAATATATAAAGGCCACCAGTCTATTACAAGTATAATGTCACCAAGTGCAGTCATTCTGTAACCAAAGCTATTGGTGGGGACTGGAAATCTGTGCTTTCTGTACAGTCAGGCCTACCCACAGTGGTAGTACAGTGAGGCTTGAGACTTGCGTTCTTTTGTATGCATTGATAAATGGAAACATCTGAAGACTTCATCCAAGGACTTAAATGATTGCAAGACCTTTTGGATGAAAGGGAGCAGTTATCTTTACAACTTATATAAGAACTGTGTAATTCGCACTCTGTGGGGGAGCTCAGCTGGTCATCAAATACCAAGGGCTGTTGATCATCTGCTTCTTCACAGATCACAAAAACAGCATTTGGCTTTTCAAAGTCCTTTGAGAGCTCTTTGGCTCGCACGCCATTGGTTGATGGTACTTTGAGTGCCTTTGGATACTCTGTGCCAGGCTTTTGGCACAGATTGTGGTTCTCCTTTGCAAAAGTAGATGTTTGGTCAGAACGGACAGAGTCAGAGGAATCCGTTAGCAATCCAAAACATGGACGTGCCCTCCTGAGGTTTCCTGATGGGAGGTGCCTGTGGAGGTGTGCGGAGTGTGTAAGGGGATAAGATGCATTGCTGTCTGAGGATTCTGAATACAAGCGGATACAATTTTCCCCAATCTGTGCTGCAGATCCCACTCTCCTGGGAATCTTGGGGCTTAGTGTCTTCACAGGTGCAGCGCAACCCTAGAAAGGCAAAACGGGGTCTGTTACTACCATTATATATGTAAAAATTAAAACTGGTAACCAATGTTTATAATGACAGTCTTTGTGCAGCAGTGCAGAAATATTAATTTTTAAAGTCAGTTATTTTCTGCTATTGGTAACACCATTGTTTGCTTTTGTGTACTAGAAAAGTTTCTACTTTTGTTAGAGCTTTTTATAGCTACACAATAAGTGGACTGACACAATACAATAGACAGATTAAATCATACTCACCCAGCCCCATTCCTGTACTGCCTACCTCTTGCTGTCAGTCGTCAACCCCTTTGACCTGCTCACTGCTCAGCCCAATAACCTCTTTGGGTACTTTGATCATTCTGTTCACCTTTCAGTTGTAAGTTTAAGGTCTGTAAAAATAAGGTCTCGTTGACCAGCTAGGAGACCAACAACAGTGCAGTTTTATGTGGCCAACTTCTGTTGCAATATTCTTACTTGGACTGTGAAACATTGATGTGTGAAACATTGATGTGTGAAACGAGCTTGAGTATGAACTGCAACAGGGCTCCTGACCCAAACGTAATAGTTTCATATATGAGGCTTTTTCTGATTCAGGCATGGATCGTTAATTACTACTCTCTTGTCTAACCCTCAGACTGTTAGTTGAACCTGAACGTTAACTGATTAAATCCTACTCCAATTTAGCAATTTTGATTCTGGTTAAGTCCTTCTGGTTTTGACCCTGGCCTTCATTGATGAACCAAATCACAGTGAAACCCGGAAGCAAGCATTCAATTCCTCAGCAGTACCCCCACAGGAGAAATGAAGGAAGTATTACAAGGCACCTATCAAAAGTAAGATGCCAATGTAAAGTATGCCATACTCATGAGAGATATCTGAAAACCATTTGTAGATCGAGTTAAATTATCTGATGTCTGTGGAGGTCATTTTATATGTAAATTGCCTCTTCAGAGAGAAAGCGGGTTTGAACTCTACATAGCGCCACCTGTTGGAAGTAGCGATCCTACAAGTCACAATCAACCAGTCTTGTTGTAATATGACTTTTAGGATAAAAGCCAAATCAGAATCTCAATTTGCAAACATGGTGTTTCGTTCTATTGGCCCTCATCAGTGCAAAGTACAAGATCTGATTTGGCTAGGTGAGAGGCTCTGGACTGAGGTCTAAGGGGTAAGGCTTCTCCTTGTGGAGAGTGACATACCAGCTCTGGCTTGTCAAGGCAAGGAGGCCTATTCACCGGGCAATGCTCCTCTGGGAAATTTTAGATGCAAACTGCCTCTTCAGAGAGAAAGAGGACTTGGAGTCTATATAGTGCAACTTGTTGGAAGTAGCGATCCTACAAGTCACAATCAACCCTTTATCGAGTCATACACCAGAGTACAGCTGATTTCAGTAGCATCTGCACATTATTGAGATGTTTTTCAAAGCAAAAAAAGGCTCTCTATGGATTTTTTCCACCTCATCTATTGAAGCAGTGACCCCTCATTTATGTAAAAATCAACTAATAGACTATTTGGCAAAGGATTTTCTAGATTAGACAACAAGAAGAAAAAAAATGTACTCACGCGGTCCAGTAATTTTGTGAAGGAACCACTAGAGGTACGACTGCGCCATTTCATCTGTAGTTGAGGCAGTAGGCTGTTAAAAGTGCGAACGCTCCATGCTCTTTGCCTGGCGGCACCTATTTCTTCACCTTCATTTCCTTTGTCCTCGACAGTTAGATCCACATTTGTGTAATCCGATGTGAGCCAGTCGGATACGGAGGCAGGGCTGGTTACACTTCTCTTTAGGTTTCCTACCTATCATGAGATGCCATAATAAAATCAAAACATTAATGCAGCAGTGATGTGGCTCCCTGCTCAGCCAAAATCACCATGTGCCTTGGCTGCCCGTCATAGGCTGCAGGAAAAGTACAGCAGCTCTCTACACTTTGGAAGAAAGAAAAAAACAAACAAGCAGCGCACATGGAACAACATAGCTCGATTACGCCTACAGTAATTCTGCTTGAAAGACAGAAAGCACATTTGTGAACCTTCTAGAAGGTATAGTTTAGCATAAAATTGTAATTCCCTAATGTATTGCATAAATAACAATTTCCTAATAGATACAGTTCTATGAAAACGTTTGGGCACCCCTATTAATCTTAAGCTTAATGTTTTATAAAAATTGTTTTTTTTTGCAACAGCTATTTCAGTTTCATATATCTAATAACTGTTGGACACAGTAATGTTTCTGCCTTGAAATGAGGTTTATTGTACTAACAGAAAATGTGCAACCTGCATTCAAACAAAATTTGACAGGTGCATAAGTATGGGCATCTCACCAGAAAAGTGACATTAATATTTAGTAGATCCTCCTTTTGCAAATATAACAGCCTCTAGTCGCTTCCTGTAGCTTTTAATGAGTTCCTGGATCCTGGATGAAGGTATTTTTGACCATTCCTCTTTACAAAACAATTCCAGTTCAGTTAAGTTTGATGGTCGCCGAGCATGGACAGCCCTCTTCAAATGATCCCACAGATGTTCAATGATATTCAGGTCTGGGGACTGGGAAGGCCATTCCAGAACAGTGTAATTGTTCCTCTGCATGAATGCCTGAGTAGATTTGGAGCGGTGTTTTGGATCATTGTCTTGCTGAAAGATCCATCCCCTGCGTAACTTCAACTTTGTCACTGATTCATGAACATTATTGTCAAGAATCTGCTGATACTGAGGAATCCATGCGTCCCTCAACTTTAACAAGATTCCCAGTGCCGGCATTGGCCACACAGCCCCAGAGCATGATGGAACCTCCACCAAATTTTACTGTGGGTAGCAAGTGTTTTTCTTGGAATGCTGTGTTTTTTTGCCGCCATGCATAACGCCTTTTTGAATGACCAAAGAACTGAATCTTGGTTTCATCAGTCCACAGGACCTTCTTCCAAAAAGAAATTGGCTTCACCAAATGTGCTTTTGCATACCTCAGCCGACTCTGTTTGTGGCGTGCTTGCAGAAACGGCTTCTTTCGCATCACTCTCCCATACAGCTTCTCCTTGTGCAAAGTGCGTTGTATAGTTGACCGATGCACAGTGACACCATCTGCAGCAAGTTGATGCTGCAGCTCTCTGGAGGTGGTCTGAGGATTGTCCTTGACTGATCTCACCATTCTTCTTCTCTGCCTTTCTGACGTTTTTCTTGGCCTGCCACTTCTGGCCTTAACAAGAACTGTACCTATGTTCTTCCATTTCCTTACTATGTTCCTCACAGTGGAAATTGACAGGTTAAAACTCTGAGACAGCTTTTTGTATCCTTCCCCTGAACAACTATGTTGAATAATCTTTGTTTTCAGATCATTTGACAGTTGTTTTGAGGAGCCAATGATGCCACTCTTCAGAGGAGATTCAAACAGGAGAACAACTTGCAAGTGGCCACTTTAAGTAGTTTTTCTCATGATTACATACACCTGGCTATGAAGTTCAAAGCTCAATGAGGTTACAAAACCAAAAAAAGTGCTTTAGTAAGTCAGTAATAAGTAGGTAGGAGTATTTAAAACAAGAAAATGATAAGGGTGCCCATACTTATGTACCTGTCAAATTTTGTTTGAATGCAGATTGCACATTTTCTGTTAGTACAATAAACCTCATTTTAAGGCAGAAACATTACTGTGTCCAACAGTTATTAGATATATGAAACTGAAATAGCTGTTGCAAAAAAAAACAATTTTTATACAACATTAAGCTTAAGATTAATAGGGGTGCCCAAACTTTTTCATATAACTGTATTATTGGGACGATTCCCATTAGCCACTGACTGATTACAGGATTCCATAAACAGCAGTCGGCAATCTACTGTCATAGCTACAAGGAACGAGCAGTGAATCTGAAATCACATACAATTTTTCAGGTCAGTTACTGCATCCTTAGAGGACTTGTCATCAGGTCAAAAGTGGCCAGCTTCACCATTTCCTTCCCAAACTATAATTTTTATCTTTTTGTAAATTCCACCATACAGTTCCATATGGGCCTTGCCTTTTTATTTAGTGCAAATATTTACCGTAATGGTCTTTACCAAAGGGCCTGGCTCAAAGTCCCATATCTCAAACTGCATTTCATAAAAAAAGACAAAAAACAAACAATACCTAGGGGGTCTGTGGGAATAAAAAGGGCAAAACTTTGCTACTTTTGACCTGGTGACAAGTCCTCATTAAGTTAAGGGCAGGCCGATAACTCCATATTATAAAATTACTGTTTAAAAGGGAACCTGTCAAGTCCCCTAACGTGGTTAATCTACAGGTCAATAGAGTTACAATGCTGGCAGTCACCTTTCTGAAAGTGTGCCTAGCGGGAGGAAATTATTCTTTACCACTCTTAGGAGCCACCAGCTTATAGTTATAGGGGTATGCATGGAGTGATTATTATAGTCATGGGTCACAGCACATATCTCTGTATCGTGTGAAGCGGTTGTAAGCACGCCCCGGGCCTTTGATCAACGACTTTCTCTGTAGCATATCTGTGCACAGCAAGATGTCAATCAATGTGCTGGGGCTAACTTGCAGTCATTACTCACTATATACAGTCCGGTTCATCATTATTGGCACCCTTTAATTTTTTGCATAGACTGTACAATATCTTCAGAAAGAAATGGAAATATACCAAAGCTATATCCTCAGGATGTTTTAATTAGTGGTCCAAAGTAGTACAACAATAAAACATTGGTTTTTCAACTTACATGTTTCGGACTTGCGGTGGATACCGCGTCACCTCTCCCATCCTCCAGTCTGCTACAGGAGCGATCGGATTGTTCAGCCCTCTACCTTCAAGATCCTCCTTGTGTCATTTACAGCGCTCGATCGGCCAGTGTTAGCCTTCTAATCCAAACAGCTAATTCTGTTTACCTCCAGTACCTGATGCAATTTCTATATAAAGGGTGAATAGCTCACACCCCCTGGCTCTAAACTATAGAGCACACTGATGAAGGTCTTCAGAGACCGAAACGTTTGTAAATATAAATACTGTATGTATTAAACACCCCCCTTTTGCATCAGACTTCCTGGAGTGTGCTGAGTATATATTCTATATCACAGCTTAAGGTCTGGGCACCTATTCTCATGCACCTCCACCCTAGGCTGTGCTGAACATTTACTTTACTGCACCTTTAATCTCTGGGCCTGTGGATCAGGAGACCGTACCCCTTGAAATTTTGTTGGAGCCTAATCATCAGGAGCAACTTTCTTTCTTGCTAATTTCTTCTCCTCATTTTCCTGTGATTTTAGGCATTCCTTGGTTGCGTTCTCAGAACCCAATTATCAACTGGGAGACAAAGAAGATTATCTTCCCAACAAGGAGCAACTCAGCGTTAACAGAAGCTGTCCCTGAGTCCACGACTACGGAACCACATGTACAGGTATTTTCTTTACCTCCAGCTTATAAAGAGTTCTCTGACATCTGTGACAAGAAGAATGCAGATCAGCTTCCTCCACACAGGCATTATGACTGTCCCATTGAGCTGCTTCCCAGGGCAGCCATTCCTTTTGGTAATGTATACCCTTTGGCGGCACCTGAGCTTCAAGCCTTAAAGGAGTATATTGATGAAAATCTGGCCAAAGGCTTCATACGTCCTTCTTCACCAGCAGGGGCACCTATATTTTTTGTAAAGAAGAAGGATGGGTCCCTGAGACCCTGTGTGGACTATCGAGAGCTCAATAAGGTAACCGTACGGAATCGTTACCCTTTGCCTCTGATTCCCGAATTACTGGAAAGAGTCCGCCATGCTAGGGTGTTCTCTAAACTGGATCTTCGTGGGGCTTATAGTTTGGTGCGTATTCGTCCAGAGGATGAGTGGAAGACTGCATTCCGATGCCGGTATGGACACTTTGAATCTCTTGTGATGCCCTTCGGGCTTTGTAACGCCCCTGCAACATTTCAACACCTTGCTAATGACATTTTCAGAGATTTGTTGGACCATTTTGTAGTGATCTATTTGGACGATATACTAATCTTTTCTGACTCTCTACAGGAACATGAAGAACATGTCAAAACTGTTTTAAGACGTCTGAAAGAGAACCATCTATATATCAAGCCGGAGAAATGCGAGTTCCATCGTTCTGAGATACAGTTCTTAGGTTATATCATCTCTCCCCAGGGGCTGAACATGGAATCTGGTAAGATTCAGGCTATCCTTGACTGGCCGGTACCCAAGAACGTTAAGGCGGTCCAATGTTTTATTGGTTTTGCAAATTTCTACAGATGCTTCATTCGAAATTTTTCTGATATTGTCCGTCCCATTACTTCCTTGACAAAGAAGGAAAAGCCCTTTAAGTGGTCATCACAGGCTCAAGAAGCTTTTGATCGGCTTAAGATCTGTTTCACATCAGCACCACTGTTGATACACCCAGATCCAACACAACCTTTCATTGTGGAAGTGGACGCTTCTGATAATGCTTTGGGGGCTATTCTCTCCCAAAGAACTGGAGAGAAGGGTCTGCTACATCCTTGTGCTTTCTTTTCCCGTAGACTAACCTCAGCAGAGAAGAATTACGATGTGGGAGACAAGGAATTGCTGGCTATTATTGCGACTTTCAAAAATGGAGGCATCATCTGCAAGGAGCTGCACAACAGATCATAGTACTAACTGACCATCGCAATTTAGAGTTCCTTAGATCCGCTAGATGTCTTTCTCCTCGTCAGGCTCGTTGGAACTTATTTTTAAATCAATTTTTGTTATCTCGTACCGTCCAGGTTCTCTTAATGGGAAGGCTGATGCTTTATCCCGAATCCATGCTGCGGATTCCGTACCTGGAGCCCCGTCCAAGACCATTCTATCTGATGCCAATTTCATCGGAGTTATCCACGATCAGGACTTGTGGAAGGAGTGCAGGGAGGCCTATGAAGGTGATGTATTTCTGGCCAACCCACCTGTGGATATTAATCTTGTCTTTAAGGGTGGCATGTGGTTCAGAGATCGACGTATCTACGTCCCGGAGGTCGTCCGTCTGCAGATCCTCAAGTTGGTACATGACTCCAAGTTGGCTGGTCACAGGAGGGTACAGAAGACACAAGAGTTCCTGAGCCGATTCTTCTGGTGGCCAACTTGCCTGAAGGATTGAAGGATACCAAGGACTATGTTCTCTCTTGCGAGGTATGTGCCCGTTACAAGACTCCTCATGTGACACCTACGGGTCTTCTACAACCATTACCGGTTCCGTCCCGCCCTTGGGGGTCTATATCAATGGACTTTATTGTGGAGCTGCCTACATCAGGGGGCATGAATACAATCATGGTGGTAGTTGATCGCCTGACTAAAGCTGCTCATTTTGTTCCGTGCACCGGCCTCCCCTCAGCTAAAGATACAGTGAACTTGGTTATACAGAATGTCTTTCGGTTGCACGGGGTTCCGGATGAGATCATCTCTGACCGTGGAGTACAGTTCACTTCAAGATTCTGGAAGGGGTTTTGCTCTGCACTCAATATTAATGTCTGTCTCTCTTCTGCTTACCATCCCCAGACAAATGGTCAGACTGAGCGTACCAACCAGACGATGGAACAATATCTAAGATGCTATGTCAGCCATCTCCAGGATGATTGGTTGGAATTGTTGCCGTTAGCCGAATTTTCATATAATAATTCTCAGAGCGCCTCCACTAAATTTACACCTTTCTTTGCCAATCTGGGTTATCATCCGTGTATTTTACCTAGGTCTCCAATTAATTCTCCGGTTCCGGCAGTTGAGGAAAGGCTGACTGCGATGAGACAAAATCTGGAGGTTCTGAAGGAATCCCTGACCACAGCTCAAGAACGTTATAAGAGATCGGCTGATAGATTCCGTAAACTTGCACCCATGTTCAAGGTAGGAGATTCCGTGTGGTTAGCAACTAAGAATCTGAAGTTAAACGTTCCTTCACAAAAACTTGGACAGAAATTCATTGGCCCTTTCAAGATCAACGGTATTGTGAGCTCTGTGGCCTGCCGGCTGAAGCTGCCTAGGACAATGAAGGTACACCCAGTTTTTCATGTATCTTTACTAAAGCCTGTATTCTCCTAATACCTTCCAGCGACGTGTTGTGCCACCTCCGCAGCCTGTGGTGATTGATGGGCAAGAACAAGTTGTGGTGGAGGAAATTATTGATTCCAGGATTCGCAGGAATCGGCTCCAACATCTGATAAGATGGCAGGGATATCCCCCTGAGGAAGACTCTTGGGAACCTGTGGAAAACATCAATGCCCAACAGAAGATTTCTCGTTTTCATCAGAGATTCCCTGAGAAACCAGGTCCAGGATCGTCCTGAGGCCGCTTCTAAGGAGGGAGTAATGTCAGGACTCTGAACATTTTTTATTACCTTTTGTGCATTACTGCCCTCTTCCAAGATGGCATCTTTGATCTCATGTGCACTGTGTCTTCTTGCTATAAAACTCCACCCCAGCCTTCAGTCTGTGCTTGAGTATTCTGCCTTGCATCCAGCTCCTGACCTCTGATTACTCCCTGGCTATACACCTGCTCCTGTGAACCTGTGTGGTGATCCTGCTACTCTGCTCTGAGTTCCTGCTGCATACACAAGTTTCCAGTAATCCTCCTTCATCTGCTGCTCATGTTTACTTCATCTGCATTTGCTGGACATGTAAGCTCCTGCTGCTTTGCAATAACCTGAGACTATTAACCAGGCCTCCCTGGTTGAGCTAAGATATGATTTGAACTGCCTATAAGCATATCTATCTGTGTCTGGACTAAGACAAGGATTTATTCGTGTCAAGTATCCTCAAGAATAACTGTGCTTCATAGACTTTCTGCTTGATTGCATTTTTCTCTGAAGACTGCTAAGCTGCGTTTATTATTTGCACCAAGTGTTGTGGACTTGAGTTTCTCTCTGCACCTGTTTGAATCACCGTGTGATAATATAGACTTTACCACTTATAAAACTGTGTCCTGTAGTTGTCTTGTTCCACGCAAAGAGTCTCCTGAGTTATCCCCTATAATTATTACACCCCACAGCCTTATGGATCGTCCACCATGCTTAACTGTTGGCAGGGTGTTCTTTTTCTTATAAGCTTTATTGCACCGTCAGTAAACAAACTGTTGCTTTGTATTGCCAAGAAGCCCTATTTTTGTTTAATCTGTCCACAGAACAATTTCCCTCAAAGATTGTCAAGGTGCTCTTCAACAAAGATCAGTTATTCCTTTTTATGTCTTTTCTTAAGCAATGGTTTCTTCCTTGGCCTTCACCCATAAAACTTTACTTGGTTTAGTGTGCGGCATATGGTACTTGTTGAAACCATGAACCCAGACTGTTCCAGGTTGGCCTTCAGGTCTTTGAATGTTTGAGGTGGTGTTTTATCCACAATTCGCACCAACTTTCAAAGACCTCTCGTGTCAAGTTTCTTCTTTCCACCATGTCCAGGGAGGTTCTTGACTGTTCCATGTTTGGCAAACGTCTTAACATTGCGTCCTGTTGAAACTGGGGTACCATTGTCTTTGGATATGGCTTTATACCCTTTGGAAGTCTTGTGTTTGCTAATAATAGCAGTTCTGATGTTCTCAGACAGCTCCTTTGTCTTCACCCTTGTGACAAAGGAATATGGCTTTTTAAAACACTGAAGTCATCATTCATTGGCTAATTCATGTCACATGGCACAGAATTAATCGCAGGTGAATCTCATTTGTGATTTAACACAGGCAAGTCAAAATGTGTTTCCATACTAATTTAAATGTAAAAGGTGTCAAAACCAATCTCAGAGCAAGCTTTAGGTTTTTCTATTTTTCCCCTACCAGTGTTTTTTGTTTTATATTATCATTTGATCTTTTGTATTTAACACGAGTGCTCTATACAACAAAAACGGTTTCACTTGATTCATTTTTTTCAGGGGAATTTCCACATTATGTATTTAAACTTCATGGATGCCAATAACTATGAGCAGGATTGTATTTAGCAGTGACTGTAGCCGGAGTGTGCATGCCTTCATGACAAAGCTGGTGACTCCCAGGTGGAACAAAGTTTATTTTCTTCTAGCAGCTGTGTTTTCAGTCAGGTAGCTATTAATCTATATCAGCAGGTGAATAGCATTTAGTACCATGACAGGTTCCCTTTAAAGTGAAGTCTGGTTAATTGTCGAAACATTATTCACAGGCAGTTAAAGGTATTCAGAGCAGAAAATTAAAGGATTGTCCATTCAGAAGAGTGCAAAATTTATGAACTTCTACAAGAAGAATGGTACGTGCGACCTACTCACAAGCAGCTTATCCTGAATAGTGGTAAGCAGCGTGGGAGCAATTGTACTTTTTCAGGATTTCAGTGAAAGCATCTTATCAGTTTAAATATAGTAATGTTCTCTTTTTTTTTTATTTTACTAAATAAAAAACAAGTTACATGTATTTTAATTAGGATTGTGGGCACATGTCATACCAGCAGATACTTCAGTGAATTCATTCAAAACAGAAGATATACTTTCATGCGCTTTCTTTCATTTTTCCAAGCTTTATGGAGACTATTTCTATATCATCTATATAGAAAAGTATATACTAACCTGTAAATGTGAAGAGTTTAAGGCAAGACCGTTTGTGTGATTTCCTGGTGAGATAATGAAAACCTCATCACTGTTTGTGTCGGTCACTGTGATCATACATAAGGAAGGATCATCCTGTTGTGACTGCTGAGAAACATCTGCAACTGTATCAGAGAACGGGCAAAAAAAAAAATGATTATATGCCTCAGGAGTCCTGCACATTGGTGTTGTTAAATGATGCAATCATGGAAGCAAATAAATAACCAACACACTCCACAAAAAGGTCATTCTTTAATCCTGATTTGCTTGGGCAACCATACTATAGAAATACAATAGATCAGCAGAGAGAAACACTTTCTGGTGTTGCTCTGAATTAAGAAATTGCAGAATCAAGTCAAAGAAAACAGTGGGCTATTCTTTTTAATGTCCTCTATTCTGGGCTGACATTAAAGAGGAAATGTTATCATACCTTGTCTAAGCAGTGGGCAATGGTTGCTCATGCAATTGTCTCCCAGCGAGAAACTTTTTAAAGCCCTGATTGTTTAATACTAAGGGTCCATTTACACAGACTTACCTACAGTACGATAGGACAGCCAATTGGTAAACTTTTACCCATCTATGGTTGTTTGAATGCCTGTTTACACAGGTAGACCACAGTAAACAATGCTATACTAGATCGCTCAGTGCACATGTGCTGCCGAGAACAATGATAGCTTAAATCTGGTTTACACAGGACGATATAATGCCGAGAACGATGATCTTTTAAACTTCACAAAATAGTTCAGCCAATGAAGTGATTTTCTCATTCATTGGGTCATTAGCAGCCTGTTTACAAGGCATGACTATCTTGCAGTGTAAATGTCCCTTAAGGCTCCAATTCATTAAGGTGCCAGACTTAATGAGTGGCGTGCAGGAATAAAAAGCGCCAAATTAATTAAGAGGTGCATACGCCTAAGAGTGGCATGTGCTTTGCCATAAATATTACTCTAGTCATTGACTGGAATAACATTTCTGGTTTAACAAATGCCACCTCTATTGACTGATTTGATGGGCACGTGTCGCTACACCTCATACTCACACCATCACCTCCCATTTTGGCAGAGCTGTCCAAAACTGGAATAAAAAGACCAAGTCACAAAATTGTTGCACAATAATGACTTTTCAAAGTGTTTTATGCCAATTTTCTCACAATTTTTTTTTATTAATCAGAGCCATGGGTATGTGCATACAACATCTTTTTCAGCTGGATTCCACTCCAAGAACTGCCTGAAAAAGTTCTTAAAAAATTAAAAGAACATTTGCATTTCTAATGTAAAAACACATTGCTGTTCATATGTTCATTAGCATCTTTTAATCTCTTCAGGTTTCCAAGACACCAAGTGGTTAAAATAAGCAAGCAGACCATTTTCCAGGCATTTTCTGCTTAGAAGACACTCTACTGTATACTTTATAAAGGAACTCAAAAGGGAAGGCTCGAAAAGCACCTGGAATATGCCCTGGTGTCATCTTGAGCATTTTGCTTAAAGGGAACCTGTCACCCCCAAAATCGAAGGTGAGCTAAGCCCATCGGCATCAGGTGCTTATCTACAGCATTCTGTAATGTATCCTGAAAGATGAGAAAGAGAGGTTAGATTATACTCACCCAGGGGCGTTCCCACAGCGGTCTGGTCCAGCGACTCCCATCTTCTTACGATGACGTCCTCTTGTCCTCACGCTGCGGCTCCGGCGCAGGTGTACTTTGTCTGCCCTGTGGAGGGCAGAGCAAAGTACTGCAGTGCGCAGGCGCCGGGAAAGGTCAGAGAGGCCCAGCACCTGCGCACTGCAGTACTTTGCTCTGCCCTCAACAGGGTAGACAAAGTACCTCTGTGCCGGAGCCGCAGCGTGAAGACAAGAAGAGGACGTCATCGTAAGAAGATGGGAGGCCCCGGACCGGACCGCGACACCCATCGGATCGGACCGCCCACCCAGGTGAGTATAATCTAACCTTTTTTTCTCATCTTTCAGGATACATCGGGGGCTTATCTACAGCATTCCAGAATGCTGTAGATAAGTCCCTGATGCCGGTGGGCTTAGCTCACCTTCGATTTTGGGGGTGACAGGTTCCCTTTAAAAAAAAACAAAAAAAAACCCACACTAACAGTTTCTTCATTATTCAATGAAGTTTAAAAAAAATATAAAAAAAAAATAAAAGGAAAGTATCAATAAACCCCCCACAAAAACGATGGGAGAAAGCTCCAAGAAACCGCCAGTAGCCAAAAATGTTGAAAAGGCGTTACAGAAGAGTCTTCAGGAAAAAAAGATTCTGGCGTCAATCTTGAAAAACTTGGTGAGTAAATGCCTGAAGTAGTAGTGTGTACATACCCAAAGATGAATTATATAATATACAATATGGTGAAAGGTAATTGAATATCCAATGTAATTATGGTTTTCAGGTGTTTCATCTACATCGATTTGAAACAGGTGAATAAAATCCAGAGCACAGCCGTCTAATCTCCACAGTTATACATTGGTAATAGGACAGGTTATAATGAAGAACTCAGCGACTTACAATATGGCACAGTCATAGGATGCCAAAAGTCAGTTTGTAACATTTCTGATTTGCTTGATCTGTCTCGTCAATTGTAAATGCATTTATTGTGAATCAGTGACAATGGATCACAAAGCGGTGGACCACACAAACTCACACAGCAGAGAAACCAAGTGCAGAAGCACATAAAAGTCATCCTCTACTGCATCACTTAGGCTACTTTCACACTAGCGTTGTTTGCTGTCCGTCGCAATGTGCCGTTTTGGAGAAAAAAACGCATCCTGCAAAGTTGCCCGCAGGATGCGTTTTTTCTCCATAGACTTGCATTAGCGACGGATTGCCACACGTCGCATCCGTCGTGCGATGGATGCGTCATGTTTTGGCGGACCGTCGGCACAAAAAAGTTCCATGTAACTTTTTTTGTGCGTCGTGTCCACCACTTCCGAATGCGCGGCCAAAACTCCGCCCCCTCATCCCCGGGACTCACAGTGGGGCAGCAGATGCGTCGTAAGACTGCATCTGCTGCCCCCATTGTGCTACATTAACACACTTTCCGTCGGTACGTCGGGCCGACGGCCCGTACCGACGGACTAGTGTGAAAGTAGCCTTACAATAGGAGTTAAAGACTGTTAGAGTCATTAGCACAAGGACTGTATTAGTAGCTTTTTGAAATGGAATTGGGTTTAGCAGCAGCACACAGACCTGAGATCATCATGTGCAATGTCAAGCATTGGCTGGGTTGATGTAAGGCATGCCACCTCTAGAGCAGTGGAAATGTGCTTTCTTGAGACCGGAATCTTCTAAAAAGAGGCAGATGAAAAAAATCTGAAATTGGAGGATGTCCAGAGAATGTGAACTACTGGAATGCATAGTGTTAATGTTGAATATGGCAATTATTGTATGTGGTTGTATATGATGAGGAGGAAATGTGGGTGAAGGTTCATGAGGACTGGGCTTCAGCGCCAATGAAAAAGTTTAAAATATACCGTAAACTTTACTGTGCAATTCAAAACATAGCGAGAAAAAAAAAAAACGGTTAAGGACCATAAGCTTATGCGTTTCAAGTCAGCAATAGGGATGATCGAATATCTTCGGATAACTCCTTATCCGAAAAGCTATAGCGCTTGCCAAATAGCTGCATCGATAACCTGGATACCTGGCGCGCTCCCGATAATCAGCTGTTCGGCGATACAGCTGCATGTGTCTCGGCTGTGTGACAGTCACAACATACAGGCTCTCCTTACATGTGTTGTGACAGTCACACAGCTGCGACACAGGCAGCTGCTGCACCGAACGGCTGATTATCGGGAGCGCTCCAGGTATGCGGGTTCCCAATGCAGCTATACGGTAAGTGCTATAGCTTTTCGGATAAGGAGTTATCCGAAGCTATTTGATTATCTCTAGTTAGCAACTATTATTTCAAACTTATGTTTTAACATTTTTTTCATTGGTGCTGAAGCCCACTCCGCATGGACCTTCTCTCCCATTTCTACACTCTCCACCACATCCTAACCAAAAAGGTCTACCAGGGTTCCTATGCAAATTCGGATGTTTTCACACTAAATTGTTATCGCTGGAAGGTGAGCTGATTAACATTTTTTTCTACGTCTCTACATAGTGGAGGAAATGTGTTTGGTGTAGTGTCCTAAAAAAATCCCTGACCTAAATCCCAAACTGAAGAATGTGAGCCAGACCTTCTCATCCAACTCATTGCCTGACCTCAGAAATGATCTTTTGGCTGAAAGGTCACAAATTCCAAAAGACATTCTTGAAGGAAAAGCTTCAAATAGTGGAGTCAGTTATATCCACATAACGGTGCAGAACTTCATATTGACCACATGGATTTGGAACAGGATTATTAAATTACACATTTATTAGTTTGCACACTTTTGGCCATATACAGATAGAACTTTTGTATAAGATGAATATGGAAAAGAATAGGATATCTGGGAAGTGAGGCTCATATAGCGTCTGTCATGAGCTGGATTGGTTGGCTGTACATCAGTTGTTGAACAGCTTTACACTAGGGTATATTCACGTGATTTTTTTTTTTATGTGGATTTTGAAGTGGAGCAATATCAAAATCCAAATTAAAAAAATACTTTGGCATTTATTCTGAAGCAGATCCACTTTAAAACCTATGTCAACAAACAACATGCAAACGTATCCTATAATTTATCTACTCCCACAACCAGGAATGGAATTCCGCCTGTCCCTGTGGCGAAGACGGCAGGGAAAGTGAGCACTGCTTATTGGAGTTGAGGATTAAAATGTAATTTTTATTGTCTATGGGGGAAGGGTGGGCTACAGTGTGAAGAGCAGGTTAAGTATGACATTCATTGTAGACTGTGGAAAAAGTGAGGATAGGAGAAAGTTTGGAGGGCAGGGATGGGATTAGGCTGGTTCTCAGCAGTTTCTTTGCTGGATTCAGTTAAATTTAAATCTTTGAGAAACAAATATGGAACATATTACCAGAACTACCAGGTGTAGCAGAGCACCACTTGGCTCCCTGACCCTGCTGCAGCATAATCACTGCCTGCGGCAGTTTCCATGAACTGAGCCATTATTACTGTCTGGGGCACTATGGATGGGTATAGCACTATCTGTTTTGTGTAGAGGTGGGGAAAGTAAGAAGAGCGTCTCGATAAGCAGTGAGTCAAAGATTACATTTTGCAGAGAAGAGTCAAGAATGAAATATGTGATCATAGTGATGTGTGTCGGAGGAATAATAAAAAAATAAGGAAAATCAATGACAACAATCAGAGGACGTCACCAATAAGTCACTGATTTTATATGTACCGTACATTATACACACATATAAGGTGTATAGAATGCCTGTGTATAACTGCTATCTACAGCTATATGGTCAATGTAAAAATATTTTTTAGTATTTATAATAAAGGAGGGTCCCCACCATAACATATACCTTCAGGACATAATAAGAGAATCACCGACATGAGAACAAAGGAATCACCCACCTAAAATACATGTGGAGTCTTATCCCCCCTGAATTAACTTATTGCCCACAAGCTACAATAAGCTACATAAAGGAACATAGTAAAGCACCCATACTGATCAGAATTATCACAGCCAGGCATTCATAGAACAAGGAGCTCCATACTCATGTGTATCAATCAAATGTGCGGCTCCCCAAGTATAATGAAGATGTCTCATTAATACATAGTACATTAATCTGTACTCAAAGGGGTATTACTTACCGGTAGTTTTACATAGCACTGCACATGACATGGTAATGTGCCTTTAATTTTATTTTAGTGAGTGAGGAAGGGGGATGTAAATGGGCGATGTCTTAAGAAAAAGGTGTGGCTGCCTGCACCACATTGTTGGATCTACCTAACCTGAGCTAGGGCGGCAGAAATAGGTCTGCAAAAAAATGGTATGTAAAAAGGGGCATGGTTTCCTTCACAAACTGTGAACCTGTCAAGTTTGCCAACTTAATTTTTTATTTTTTTCTGGACAGGTTATAAAAAAAAAATACAGACAGGCAATATTTTTTATAGACACATTGTAAAAGCATAATTAATCATTATGAATGATTATAACTGACCCATCGCTACAGCCTTCTGATATAAAGACATCAGCTGCATTCACTGTAAACTGGAAAATAATTATCATTACATTCAAAATAATCTGTATTTAAGATTCTTCAGCTTCAAAAAAAAAAAAAAAAAAAAATCACAGACACCCCGAATATTTTTTACCGACAGAGTAAAAGTAAAAGCACCTTATTTTTAGAGATTGCCCAGGAATTTCTGGATGGTTGGCAACCCAGGAACCTGTTAAAAATTGTAGTCCCTGTTCTACCCACAACTATGTGTTATTGGCACTAGTTGAACTTCTGTATAAGCAAAACTACAGAAATGTCATAGGTATTTCCCTCTTAATTAGCTTCCCTCTTAACAAACTCTCCCGTCTCCAATCTGTCCTGAATGCTGCTGCCAGGATTATATTCCTTACCAACCGTTACACCGATGCCTCTACGCTATGCCAGTCATTATACTGGTTACCCATCCACTCAAGAATCCAGTTCAAAACTATTACCCTCATCCACAAAGCACTCCATGGCTCAGCACCACCCTACATCTCCTCCCTGGTCTCAGTCTACCACCCTACCCGTGCTCTCCGTTCTGCTAATGACCTGAGGTTAACATCCTCAATAATCAGAACCTCCCACTCCCGCCTCCAAGACTTTTCACGTGCTTCGCCAATTCTTTGCCACGAGTACTAAGAGAACTAAGTAAAGTAATAGATAAACCATTATTTCTTATTTTTAGGGACTCTATAGCGACGGGGTCTGTTCCGCAGGACTGGCGCATAGCAAATGTGGTGCCAATATTCAAAAAGGTGAACCTGGAAATTATAGGCCAGTAAGTCTAACCTCTACTGTTGGTAATTTGAAGGGTTTCTGAAGGATGTTATTCTGGATTATCTCAATGAGAATAACTGTTTAACTCCATATCAGCATGGGTTTATGAGAAATCGCTCCTGTCAAACCAATCTAATCAGTTTTTATGAAGAGGTAAGCTATAGGCTGGACCACGGTGAGTTATTGGACGTGGTATATCTCGATTTTTCCAAAGCGTTTGATACCGTGCTGCACAAGAGGTTGGTACACAAAATGAGAATGCTTGGTCTGGGGGAAAATGTGTGTAAATGGGTTAGTAACTGGCTTAGTGATAGAAAGCAGAGGGTGGTTATAAATGGTATAGTCTCTAACTGGGTCGCTGTGACCAGTGGGGTACCGCAGGGGTCGGTATTGGGACCTGTTCTCTTCAACATATTCATTAATGATCTGGTAGAAGGTTTACACAGTAAAATATTAATATTTGCAGATGATACAAAACTATGTAAAGCAGTTAATACAAGAGAAGATAGTATTCTGCTACAGATGGATCTGGATAAGTTGGAAACTTGGGCTGAAAGGTGGCAGATGAGGTTTAACAATGATAAATGTAAGGTTATACACATGGGAAGAAGGAATCAATATCACCATTACACACTGAACGGGAAACCACTGGGTAAATCTGACAGGGAGAAGGACTTGGGGATCCTAGTTAATGATAAACTTACCTGGAGCAGCCAGTGCTAGGCAGCAGCTGCCAAGGCAAACAGGATCATGGGGTGCATTAAAAGAGGTCTGGATACACATGATGAGAGCATTATACTGCCTCTGTACAAATCCCTAGTTAGACCGCACATGGAGTACTGTGTCCAGTTTTGGGCACCGGTGCTCAAGAAGGATATAATGGAACTAGAGAGTACAAAGGAGGGCAACAAAATTAATAAAGGGGATGGGAGAACTACAATACCCAGATAGATTAGCGAAATTAGGATTATTTAGTCTAGAAAAAAGACGACTGAAGGGCAATCTAATAACCATGTATAAGTATATAAGGGGACAATACAAATATCTCGCTGAGGATCTGTTTATACCAAGGAAGGTGACGGGCACAAGGGGGCATTCTTTGCATCTGGAGGAGAGAAGGTTTTTCCACCAACATAGAAGAGGATTCTTTACTGTTAGGGCAGTGAGAATCTGGAATTGCTTGCCTGAGGAGGTGGTGATGGTGAACTCAGTCGAGGGGTTCAAGAGAGGCCTGGATGTCTTCCTGGAGCAGAACAATATTGTATCATACAATTATTAGGTTCTGTAGAAGGACGTAGATCTGGGGATTTATTATGATGGAATATAGGCTGAACTGGATGGACAAATGTCTTTTTTCGGCCTTACTAACTATGTTACTATGTTTGGAATGCACTACCCAGGTTAATAAGATTAATCCCCAATCCCCACAGTTTTAAGCGTGCCCTAAAAACATATTTGTTCAGATTGGCCTACCGCCTTAACACATTAACCTAACTATCCTTGTGTGGCCCATTAAAAAAAAAAAAAACAAAAAAAAAAACACAAACCTTAATCAGGTTCTTCACATCATGTTCTCATATATTTCATGCAGTTAATAGCCCTCTGTGTCTGTATTGCTACATACTTAGGCTGTTAACTGGTTCATGCAGCTTTACATGAACACCTGAGCCTTACACTATGGCTGGTCCAAGCAACGAAAGCAATTGTTACCATCCACCTCTCGTGTCTCCCTTTTTCCTATAGATTGTAAGCTTGCGAGCAGGGCCCTCACTCCTACTGGTATCTATTTTGAACTGTGATTTCTGTTATGCTGTAATGTCTATTGTAAAGCGCTGCGGAATATGTTGGCGCTATAGAAATAAAATTATTATTATTTAAATTTTCCCATTTTGGTTTTGATGCTAGTATGGTTTCTTGTTATTCGAACTCAAATATAGTAAAAAAAAAAAAAAAAAAGTAGGCCATCTTATACGCCAAGGGCCAAATACAACAAGACCAGCGTTGTTCAGGCCAGTCTTGATGAAGGGGCGTTCTGGAGACAGAAGCTACTGATTCATGAGGAGGCGCACACCTCATAGATTGTAAGCTTGCGAGCAGGGCCCTCACTCCCCTTGGTAGCTGTTGATTTATGTGATTATTGTTATTCTGTAATGTCTTTTATTGTCTGTACAATTCCCTTTAAAATGTAAAATGCTGTGGAATATGTCGGTGCTATCAAAATAAAAATTATTCTCATTAACACCTTTTAATGAATCAGGCCTTAATTATTCCTTTGCACCATTTTACCAAACGAATATATGTAGCGCCCCCACCGCCGCAGGGCCGAGGGGTACCCGGTACCGGGCCTCTGAGTCTCTGCTCTGGGGTTGTCACGGCGGCTAGGCCCCGGTCCGTGACCCTGCCGTGGGGCGCACAGGGGATTACTAGGAGTGGATGATGGTAGTGGTGGTGCGGTGCAGTAAATAACGAGGACACCAGATTGCAGTCTCTTTACCTCTTTACTGAAGATCTCTGAGTCCACAGTCCAAAATACGGTTCACCAGGCTGCGCAAGTCCGGCCGGTCCGATGGCACCTCCAGAGTTCTCTTCACAGGTGGAAATCTGTGCCTTCCTTCTAGCGCTATGTGTTGCGGTCCTTCCCTGCTGTGCTTACGGAAAGTCCCCACAACCGTTGTGTCTGTTTCTTAAGTTCCCTCACAACTCGATTAAATGATGTTCTTCTAATCCTCCGTCCCTCCCTGTTGTTCTGGTCGGGACGGCACCCGTATGACAGGTAGGCTCGGAGCTCTTCCGGGACCCTAGAGTCGCCCCTCTCCACAAGTTGCCCCCCAAGACTGCATAGGTGATTTAAGTTAGACAGCCCGCCTTAGACTGACTGTCCTGCCGCTGTTTAGAGTATTGCTTGAAGCTGAATGTTATAATACTCCCTCGGCGTTCCGGCCACCGGTAGTGCGCCTCAGTAGGGTGTTGCTCCGGTCTTACAGCACGACCCCTACTGGTATTCTCCTTTTGCTTGATCTCGTTTCTCACTCAGCACAATCTATCTCGCTTCTAGTCCTTCCTTGGGCACCGCCGCTACCCGGAGCAGGCGCGGTCCCGTTACGTTCGTTCAAGTTGCCAAGCCTCTGTCAGGATCCCACCCCTGACAGAGACCCTACTGTATCTTCCCCCACAACACCCTCTGCCACAAGGTGTTGCCTGGTTCCAACCCAGTCAGCTTTCTGATCTAACTTCCTGCCTGACCCCCAGTTTACCCACTATGGTGGGGAGTGGCCTAATGAATAGAACCCTTAGCTCCCCCCGGAGGCCCAGCTGTGAAATGTATTGGTGTCTGTGATACCTGGTCAGATGAACTCCTTCAGTGCCGTCAGACGCACCATAGCTCCCCATAGTGGCGGAGCCACAGTACTGCAACGACCAGGACTCTGGGGCGCTGCATATATAGTAGTTATCTTCTTTTCTAAAAATTTGAGTAACTTTAGAAGTACTATTTTTTTCTTACGTTATACTGATTCTAAATTACAATTCATGCTCCATTCTAATTTATAACTTTATTCACAATTCTGCACATCTAAGATTTCCTGGCTCAGGTTTTCTGGTATGTGTAATGTATCTTGGCACTAATCTGATGCAAGAAAAACTATTAAAATACAGGTATGAGAGATTTTTGCAAGATACAGATGTCTACCATCTAGGAGATGAAAGGTTCCAAAATCAAACAGCAGAATTCTGAATGTTGTTCTGGACTATAATACATGCTTATTGAGCCATGGAAGCGCTAGTAGGTGCGAAACGGCCGTCGTCAAGCTTCTGCTCACTCCCGTACTCACTCCCCTGGCCAACATGCTTTTTTATCACAAAGAGCGGAATTTCTACAAAAGACCAGTGAGTGCTGTCTGTTTTTCTTTGTAGGATTTAATACATGCTTATAATCCAAGATTAGTCAATGTATGTAGTCAATTTTACTGTTTTCAGATGAGGTCTCCAAAGACAGGACCCCCAGGAGCAGGGGAATAACTATAATAGATGCAGGGGTTGCAATCGAACCCAGACCCTGTAGCCTAAGGGGCCCAAAAGGCACCTTTGCCCCATATGAAAAATGACTATTGCTACTAAAGGCCTGCAATAAATGGTGGCCCTGATGGAGATTTTGCATTGGGGCCCTTGAGATTCAAGTTACACCACTGCCCAGAAGCAAAAGGACACTAAAGAAATTAAACACAAAAACACTTTTTTATATTTGTCAACTATAGAGAAAAGCTGACTGTCTTCAGTCTCCTTTTTCCTGTACTCATCTCTATTTCTGTGATCAGTGCAGGAAAAGGAAGCTGAATTGTAATCAGCCTGAGACAATTTGACCTGGATCAGATTCCTAAAACAGCAGGACATCCTTGGAGTGTAAGTAACCCCTTCGCTGCCCTAAAACACCAGGGCAATTTCAATTAACCTCATTATCACCAAGACATTACAGTTTTAACAATTATTGGCAATATTGTGTGTGCACCATTTGAACCTATCATCTGCAGATTATATAGCAATATAATTTGGACACTAAATGACTATTGTGTTGTCACTATATGACAGTACTATTTAAATGTTGTAAGTTGGAATTTTTTTGGCAATGCATAATGGCTTTACAATATATAGTATTATTTGATTTATGATCTAAACACTGGATACTAAGTGCATAAAGATGTTTACATACAATATATATTATCTAAGGTTTAAAGGGGTTGTCCACTACTAGGACAATCCCTTTGCATTCCCCACTCTTGGCCTTGATAAAATAAAAAAGCTCATACTCCAGTCATGTGCTGGCGCCGTTACTGCAGTGTCGGCACTCGCGGTCCCAGGGCTCTCTTGTGGCTGTATGACATGTGGTTCCCGGCGCCAAATCAGCGCTGGCGTCACTGTCTCTGCCTGAAGAAGAAGTCAGGTCACCTGCAGCTCTGACTTCCTCTTCATGTTCAATGCGTCCAAAGGTGGGGTCAGTGACGCCGCTGATTGGGCGCCAGGGTCATGTGTCATACAGCCGCACGAGCCACGGATCCGCAGACACCGCAGGAACGGATCCGGCACGGGAGGGGAAAACAGTTGGGTTTTTTTTCGGAATTAAGAATGGGATATGAGAAGGGGTTGTCCTAGTAGTGCACAACGCCTTTAATATTTAGTAATAGAAAAAAAAAACCTCTTACCTTTATCAATCTGACTGCCATTTTCAAACTCCCTGCTTTGTAAATCTTCATCTGATACCACCAACTGAAGCTCATTGACTTCCAGAGCCGTATTTGGAATTCCATTCTGATTAAAAACAAAGCAGAATATCAGAGTATTTACACGAGCAGAGTTTGAGCAACATGAAGGTACAAACGTATTTTAAGTAGTTTTCCACTAAATCGATACGATGCTATTGTAGAGACTAAAAGAGGTGACAGTCACAACCGGGCATTTTAGTCCTCAAGGGCCCAACGTGACATAAAATATGGTATGTGGACAATGAAGTTGCATAATTAAATATATTGATATTTGCACAGCAAAGTAACCAGGCTATACAGGCTTCTCTTACTAGAACATGTTTCAATGTATCATATATACACAGCATGGTGTAATCATATATGGTGAAATATCCTACATTTACAATCACAAATGCTTTAAAGGGAATCTGTTAGCAGAATGAACCCTCTTAAATACAGGGGAAAACCAACGTCATTTTGATTTAATTAATTTATAGCGCAGGCGGTAGATATTGAATACTCCCATCAGCCGCCGCCTGCTCTCACTTATCAGTTGAATACAAAGATAAATATTCTCCCCTGATCGCAGCACAAGAAGGGGAGAATGAGGAGAGCCATCTTCAGCACCCAGCGCCAGGGAACAGTGCTAACTGTACCGCTGCTTCCCAGGCGCCGATACATGTGATATTGATGCAGCACATGGTTGCCACAAGTATTATACACAAGGACACTAATATCTCCGATACTGGTTTATATCAGAATGTGTGAAAGCACCCTAAAGCCGAGTTGAACCTTGTCACAGTACA
Organism: Ranitomeya variabilis; assembly: GCF_051348905.1. Taxonomy (NCBI): domain Eukaryota; kingdom Metazoa; phylum Chordata; class Amphibia; order Anura; family Dendrobatidae; genus Ranitomeya; species Ranitomeya variabilis. The sequence goes on from NC_135232.1 coordinate 256,478,133, forward strand.
AGCACATTGTCAGCTGTCTTCCACAGTGCTGGCGGCTCTGCGGGACTGTCCCTCTGGATCCAGGACAGTTGGGAGCTATGGTAATAAGAGCAAAGTGTCAGTCATTACATATCACACTGGTAACACCACCTTATATGTATAATAAGTACAGGAGGCAGATTGTCAGGAAGATCTGGGCTCATAGCTCACTTGCATATAGGAAAAATATGGATTTCTGTGGAATAAGACAACAGATCGCAGATATTAAGGTATAATTGTATTCAGCTTCCCATGATGGCTTAGGAGGGTTGATCTACTAACAGATTCATTTTAAGACATTATATGAAGTAACACTTATTCTCCTCCTGTAAATTGGTATACATGCATGTTTCAAGATCATACTTACCACAGGTGTGGGTATCTGGTTGTCATGTTGTTCTCTTTTGTGACATATCTTCTGCCTGAATAGCCCAACATAGAAGTGAAATTAGTTTGTCATATGTAAAGAGTTTTATTATTTTAATCTATTTTTCTCCACTATGTAAAATAGGTATCAGTTAAATTGACAGTTGAAAATTCTGTGGCATAATGTATAGAAAAATTTGGACACCCCTTTGACTAAGATTTTTTTTTAAGAAATAAAAATAAACAGAATTTAATACAACCTCAGAGGGTAAAGTGAAAATTACATTTCAGCAAGTTTCAGTGCATTATTACTGTTAATGATTAACAAAAATCATGGGAAAAAAAACTAATTTAGCACAAACAAAAGTTTAGTTATCTTGTAGGTCAGTCCTTAAAGGGGTAATCTAAAGTTTGGAACTTGTCACCTATCCCTTGGATAGGGACTAACTTTCCGATCGTAGAGGTCCAGCGGCTAGGACCCCCACCGATCCTGAAGACTGTGGCTCTAAAGCGCCCCACGTAAATGAGGTGGTGGTCAATCATGCACACTGCTGCTCCCATTCATTTTTATGGAATACCAGACCAGTGCTGTGATCAGCCGTATCTGTCAACACCATTAGGAAAGAATGGATGTGTGCATGATCGACCACCATTCCATTCACACAGGAATCTTTAGTTCTCAGTATGGGTGGTGGGCCCAGTGGTCGGACCTTCAGTAATCTGGAAGTTATTCCCATTGATAGAAATTACTATTACTTCCAAACGTGAGGCAACAAAGCATGACTTATCCCTTGTTGGTGTTAGCGCTGTCACTCTGCTGCTCCCCAATGGTGCCTTGCCATAGTTAAGCTACATTTTAGAATTTGGATAATTGACTTGAATCATCCAACCTTTACTTCAGTTTCTTAACCGACACTGTCAAACTGGTATCTTTGTTTCAGAATTTGTTCCTAATTTGCAGGCCTCATTGCTGTATATCGGGTCTTTTTTTATCAAAAGTGTATAAAAGAAAAGTTATCTTTGCTGCCCATAGCAACCAGAGCACAGCTTTATTCTCTTTAACCCCAGTGGTTTGCACGTTAATGACCGGGCCAATTTTTACAATTCTGACCACTGTCCATCAGGTTATGACTCTGGAATGCTTCAACGGATCCTGGTGATTCTGACATTGTTTTCTCATGACATATTATACTTCATTACAGTGGTAAAATTTCTTTGATATGACTTGCGCTTATTTGTGAAAAAACATGAAATTTGGCGAAAATTTTGAAAATTTAGCAATTTTCCAACTTTGAATTTTCATTCCCTTAAATCACAGAGATATGTCACACAAAATACTTAATAAGTAACATTTCCCACATGTCTACTTTACATCAGCACAATTTTGGAACCAACATTTTTTATTGTTATGGAGTTATAAGGGTTAAAAGTTGACCAGCAATTTCTCATTTTTACAACACCATTTTTTTTTTTTTTTTTTTAGAGACCACATCACATTTGAAGTCACTTTGAGGGGTCTATATGATAGAAAATACCCAAAAGTGACACCATTCTAAAAACTGCACATCTCAAGGTGCTCAAAACCACATGCAAGAAGTTTATTAACCCTTCATGTGCTTCACAGGAATTTTTGGAATGTTTAAAAAAAAAAAAAATGAACATTTTACTTTTTTTCACAAAAAAAATTTAATTCAGATCCAATTTGTCTTATTTTACCAAGGGAATCAAGAAACATTGAACCCCAAACATTGTTGTACAATTTGTCCTGATTACGCCGATACCCCATATGTGAGGGTAAACCACTGTTTGGGTGCATGGCAGAGTTTGGAAGGGAAGGAGTGCCGTTTGACTTTTCAGTGCAAAATTGGCTGGAATAGAGATTGGACGCCATGTCGCGTTTGAAGAGCCCCTGATAATAATAATAATAATCTTTATTTTTATATAGCGCTAACATATTCCGCAGCGCTTTACAGGTTGCACACACATTATCGTCACTGTCTCCGTTGGGGCTCACAATCTAAATTCCCTATCAGTAGGTCTTTGGAATGTGGGAGGAAACTGGAGTACCCGGAGGAACCCCACGCAAACACGGAGAGAACATACAAATTCTTTGCAGATGTTGTCCTTAGTGGGGCTTGAACCCAGGACTCCAGCGCTGCAAGGCTGCTGTGCTATCCACTGCGCCACCGTGCTACCCCATGATGTGCCTGAACAGTGGAAACCCCCCCACAAGTGACACCATTTTGTAACGTAGACCTCCCTAAGGAACTTATCTAGATGTGTGGTGACCACTTTGAACCCCCAGGAGAAATTGGACACCAAAAGTTGTTGTGCAATTTTTCCTGAGTACGCCAATACCCCATATGTGATGGGGGGGAACCACCTTTTGGGTGCATGGCAGAGCTTGGAAGGGAAGAAGCGCAGTTCCGGAATGCAGACTTTGATGGAATGGTCTGCAGTCATCACGTTGCGTTTGCAGAGCCCCTACCTAAACAGTAGAACGCCCCACATGTGACCCCATAATGGAAGCTAGACCCCCACAAGGAACTTATCTAGATGTGTTGTGAGAATTTTGAACCCCCAAGGTGTTTCACTAAAGATTATAACGCAGAGCCATGCAAATAAAAATTCATTTTTTCCTCACAAAAATGATTTTTTAGCCCCCAAATTTTTATTTTCCCAAGGCTAACAGGAGAAATTGGACCGCAAAAGTTGTTTTCCAATTTGTCCTGAATACGCTGATACCCCATATGTGGGGTAAACCACTATTTGGGTGCATGGCGTTTGGAGAGCCCCTAATGTGCTAAACAGTAGAAACTCCCCAATTCTAACTCCAACACACCCCTAAACCTAATCCCAACCCTAACCATAACCACACCCCTAACCCTAATCCCAACCCTAAACCACAACCCTAACCCCAAGACACCCCTAACCCTAATCCCAACCCTAACCATAACCACACCCCTAACCCTAACCCCAACCCTAAACCACAACCCTAAACCACAACCCTAAACCACAACCCTAACCCCAACACACCCCTAACCCTAATCCCAACCATAAACGTAATCCAAACCATAACCCCAACTCTAGCCCTAACCCCAACTCTAGCCCCAACCCTAACCCTAACTTTAGCCCCAACCCTAACCCTAATGGGAAAATGGAAGTAAATACTTTTATTATTTTATTATTTTTCCCTAAAATAGGGGTTGGTAAAGGGGAGGTTTGATTTACTACTTATAGCGGGTTTTTATAGCGGTTTTTATGTTTGGCAGGTGTCACACGCTATAAATCGCTTTTTACTGCAAACCATTTTTTGCAAAACCACATTTTGAGAGCTATAATTTTTCCATATTTTGGCCCACAGAGTCATGTGAGGTCTTGTTTTTTACGGGACGAGTTGACGTTTTTATTGGTACCATTTTTGGGCTCATGACATTTTTTGATCACTTTTCATCATGATTTTTTGGAGGCAGAATGAACAAAAACCAGCAATTCATGAATTTCTTTTGGGTGGGGCGTTTATACCATTTCACGTGTGGTAAAATTGATAAAGCAGTTTTATACGATTACAGCAATACCTCATTTATATCTTTTTAGGTTTTGGTGCTTTTATACAATAAAAACTGTGTTATATAAAAAATAATTGTTTTTGCATCGCTTTATTCTGAGAGCTATAACTTTTTTATTTTTTTGCTGATGATGCTATTTGGTGGCTCGTTTGTTGCAGGACAAGATGATGTTTTCAGCAGTACCATGTTTATTTATATCGTCTTTTCGATTGCGTGTTATTCCACTTTTTGTTTGGCGGTATGATAAAGCCTTGTTTTTTACTTATTTTTTTTTATTTTTTTACGGTGTTCACTGAAGGGGTTAACTAGTGGGATAGCTTTATAGGTCAGGTTGTTACGGACGCGGCTATACTAAATATGTGTCTTAAAGTCAAATCGCTGATCTGACACTTTGCACAGCACTGTGTCAGATCAGCGATCTGACAGGCAGTGTAGAAGGCTTCTCAGCTGGCCGCGCTCCCCCCGTGAGCACGGCTGATTGCGTATGACTTACTAACCAGTCGATGGTCATATGGGTCCAGGTCACCTCGACGGGATAGTATGTCTGATGTCAGAAAGGGCTTAAACTAATAAAAAAAAGCACTGCAATGACTAGTTCCTATGGGCATCAAAGATAAATCTGCCCAATTATTTCCAGAGGCTATGATTGTAACTCAGCACAACAGCATAACAAGACCAGTCCTATCCTGCAACTGAACTAGTCACGCGATTAATGCTGCCGAATCACGGGCATCATGAACTAGCGATAGGCTTGATTATTACAAATATGCATGTTTCACTCAAACAGTGTGTCAGTTCAGATATAACACACTGAGTGAGTAGCTAAGAATGAGATGATGAAGAGGGATAACCACAGGGGGTGCGGGACTAGTGATGGGGGCAGGTTCCTCCCAGGGGGTGGGGAATAGTCACAAGTGGCGGGTCCCTCCCAGATTCTCCCAACTAGCTTAGCTGGACTGATATGCATCTCGCTGTACACATGGTTTGGGCATCTAGCAAGTTCCATTACGTGAAAGCCCATCATCACCCTTGACCTATTTGTTACAGTAAATACTTAAATATGCATAGCCAGAGATTAAAGTGGCCCTGCTCAACCCATAGCTGGCTATTCCCAGAGTCATTGCCTGAGATTGACAGATCTCTCCCTTGCGTGTACAAATGTAGCTCTCAGAATATAGCAAAGCAAAAACAATATTTTTTCTATAAAATGGTTTTCATTGTGTAGAAGCGACAAAAACATAAAACAAATTATATAAATTTGGTATCGCTATAATCATACTGACCCAAATACTAAAACTGCCTTATCACTTTTACCACACAGTGAACGACAAAAAAATTAATTAATAATTTATAATTCTGTGAGTTGCTAATTTTTGTTCGATCTGCCTCCTAAACAATGGAATAGAAAGCAATTCAAAAAATGTCATGTGCCCAAAAATGGTACCAATACAAACATCAACCCCTCCCACAAAAAAACAAGCCCTCATATGATTGTTTGCAGAAATATGGAAAACAAAGGGGTTTTTTAGTGTGTGAAAGTGGCCTAACATAAAAAAAAGATACATCCGGTATCGCTGTAATCACACCAACCCGAAGAGTAAAGTCATATAAAATAAATAAAACCAAAAGGTCGCAGCAAGGCTATGTGCGCACGTTCCGGATTTTTTGCGTTTTTTTCGGCGTTTTTCTGCTGCAAAAACACTTACATTAAGCATCCCATCAATTTAATGCATTCCGCAATTTTTGTGCCCATACTGCATTTTTTTCTGCTAAAAAAACGCATCGCAGAAAAAAACGCAGCATGTTCATTAATTTTGTGGATTTTTCATGGATTTGCTGCTATATAATTGGGATTTGCTGCTATATAATTGCATTCGGAACCTCCGGAAAAATCCACCAAAAAAACGCATTAAAAATTTCCTGCTAAAGTAGTCCAGATTTGCTCAGGAAAATTCTGCAAACTTTCCTGAACGTGTACACATAGCCTAAGGCTTGGCTCACATTTATCCTGCAATCTACGTTGAGCACATTTATCCTGCAATCTACGTTCAGAACTTACACCGGAGTTTCCGTGCTAAATCTCTAAAATACGAGATTCAAATGGAACCTTCAGCAAAAGATTCTTTATAATGAGGCAGATGGAGACATTGTGGACTAGTCTTTTTAGGCATGCATAAAAGCGCCGTCTGCCAGAGTTTTGCACACTTCTTAAAAGCCGGGTAGTGTTGAATCGAAGTCACACAGAACTCAGTAACTCTTCTGCCTCATTAGTGAATGGATCCCTCGGGGTGTTTCATCCCAATCACATATTTTGTAGATTTAAGGATCATACTCACATGCGAAAAACTGGGATGAGTCTCGCACATCAACACCTGGCACTGCACCCGGCACTCAGGAGCGGAGCGTGAGGCTGCATGTATTGCTACGTGCAGTGCAGTGTCGGGTATTGACGTGCGAGACTCATCTGAGTTTCTCACATGTGAGTATGAGCCCTCAGATGGAAACCCCCGATGAGGCAGTTTCCATCTTCGCTTACATATGGCTGTAATCACCAGCGGGGGAGGGGTTTTTTACCTACCAGATTGACTCCTGCCAGAACTTATGATCGCAAGCTGTGAATGTGGTCACTCCCTCTCCCTCCTTCACCTGCATTGTGATTCAGAGAGCTTCCTTTACTTTATCAGCATAATGAATGTTTTATATTGAATGTTCCAAGAATTTGATATACTTCAGCTCAGGAGTCTTTTCATTTTACAAATCCAGAAAATCACATTGTATATGTTAAATTATATAAATTTATTTGCATTTTGCAGTGAGAAATAACATAGTAACAGTTTTTAAGGTTGAAGGAAGACTTTAAGTCCATCTAGTTCAACCCATATCCTAACCTTACATGCCCTAACATGTTGATCCAGAGGAAGGCCAAAAAAAAAACCATGTGGCAAACAGTAAGCTCCACATTGGGGGAAAAAAAATTCCTTCCCGACTCCACACACAGCAATCAGACTAGTTCCCTGGATCAACGCCCTCTCAAGGAATCTAATATGTATAACCTGTAACATTATACTTTTCAAGAAAGGCATCCAGTCCCCTCTTTACAACATCATACGGCAGAGAGTTCCATAGTCTCACTGCTCTTACAGTAAAGAAACCGCATCTGTTATTATGATTAAACCTTCTTTCCTCCTGACGTAGAGGATGCCCCCTTGTCCCTGTCTCAGGCCTACGAGTATAAAGATCATTAGAAAGGTCTTTGTACTGTCCCCTCTTGTATTTATACATTGTAATAAAATCACCCCTTAGCCTTCGTTTTTCCAAACTAAATAAATAACCCCGAGTGTAGTAACCTGTCTTGGTATTGCAGACACCCCAGTCCTCTAATAACCTTGGTCGCTCTTCTCTGCACCCGGTGTAGTTCAGCTATGTCTTTCTTATACCCCGGAGACCAGAACTGTACACAGTATTCTAAGTGTGGTCGCATTAGTGAATTGTATAGAGGTAAAATTATGTTCTCCTCATGAGCATCCATGACTCTTAATGCATCCCATTATTTTATTTGCCTTTGTAGCAGCTGCCTGACACTGGCCACTAAATGTGAGTTTGTCGTCCACCTATACACCCAGGTCTTTTTCAGTGACAGTTTTGCCCAGTGTTTTACAATTAAGCACATAATTATACATCTTATTACTTCTACCCAAGTGCATGACCTTACATTTAACCCCTTTAAAACTCATTGGCCATTTATCAGCCCAAACTACTAGTTTACATAAATCCTCCTGTAATCTAAAATTGTCCACCTCTGTATCGATTACTCTGCAGAGTTTAGTGTCATCTGCAAAAATTGAAATACTACTCTGTATGCCTCCTACAAGGTCATTAATATGTTAAAAACAAGCGGGCCTAATACTGACCCCGTGGTACCCCACTGTTAATTGTGACGCAGTCCAAGTGTGCTCCATTAAAGGGAATCTGGAATTTTTTTTTACCACTTAGATACAACGTAACCTAGTCATGTTTGGTGTCTATGAACTCGTAATGACCTGGAGAATCAAAATGGCCGGTCAGTTTTAGCATTTAGTGAACCTAGCAAACAAGCCAAACAAAAAGTGTGGGATTGCACTTTTTTTGCAATTTCACCGCACTTGGAATTTTTTTCCCGTTTTCTAGTACACGACATGCTAAAACCAATGATGTCGTTGAAAAGTCCAACTTGTCCCGCAAAAAAAAAGCCGTCACACGGCAATATTGATGGTAAAATAAAAAAAGTTATGGCTCTGGGAAGGAGGGGAGCGAAAAACAAGAACGCAAAAACAGAAAAGGGCAAGGTCGTAAAGGGGTTAAGGACCACAGAGAAAGAAAAATTTGGGAATTCAAACTGATAAAGATGTTCAATTCTTTGACACTAGGACTAAATTTAACACCTGGATTTACGAGTCACTACATGGATACAATTCACCGGACTCCAGACAACTTAGGCTACTTTCACACTAGCGTCGTACGACACACGTCGTAATGCGTCGTTTTGGAGAAAAAACGCATCCTGCAAAATTGCTTGCAGGATGCGTTTTTTCTCCATAGACTTGCATTAGCAACGCATTGCGACGCAGTGCCACACGTTGCATCCGTCGTGTTGCGTCGGTCAGTCGGCACAAAAAAAGTTACATGTAACGTTTTTTGGTGCGTCATGTCCGCCTTTTCCGAAAGTGCATGCGCGGCCAGAACTCCGCCCCCTCCTCCCCGGACATCACAATGGGGCAGCAATGCGTTGAAAAACTGCTTCTGCTGCCCCCGTTGGTTTTTTTTTGCACAGTATGCGACGTGCGTCGTACGACGCTAGTGTGAAAGTAGCCTAAGGCCTCTTTCACACTTCAGTCTTTTGGCGCCAGTTTGAATCCGCCATTTTCTTTAAATAGCGGATCCGCCATGTTTATTTTGGCGGATCCACTATTTTCCCATAGACTTGCATTAGCGATGGATTGTGGCGGATGGTCATCCGTTCCATCCGCCATGTGACGGATCCATCGAGATTTGGCGGACGTCGTCTAGACATAGACGGACATTGTAATGTTTTTTGTCTGCGCCGAAATGGCGGTTCGCGGCGGATCCGTCACATCCACCATTTCCTAGAATGGCCGCCTATGGGCGACAGATCCGTCGCGATCCGTCATTTGGCGGATCCGTCGCCCCAATCCGCTTTTTTAATTGAGCATGCTCCAAAAAGTAGATACTTTGCCCAGACAACCCCAAAACTATATAAACAGGACACGTGGGCTTCATTCCTCAATGTGCCATCAAGCAGAGAGAGAACACAGTGCCAGCCAGCAAGACAGACCCTGCCAGCAGCCAGCAAGACAGACCCTGCCAGCAGCCAGCAAGGCAGACCCTGCCAGCAGCCAGCAAGGCAGACCCTGCCAGCAGCCAGCAAGGCAGACCCTGCCAGCAGCCAGCAAGACAGACCCTGCCAGCAGCCAGCAAGACAGACCCTGCCAGCAGCCAGCAAGACAGACCCTGCCAGCAGCCAGCAAGACAGACCCTGCCAGCAGCCAGCAAGACAGACCCTGCCAGCAGCCAGCAAGACAGACCCTGCCAGCAGCCAGCAAGACAGACCCTGCCAGCAGCCAGCAAGACAGACCCTGCCAGCAGCCAAAAAGACCCTGCCAGAGACTGCCATGTGAGTACTGCCATCCAGCATGAGTTCTGCCAGTGTGTGTGTGTGTGTGTGTGTGTGTGTGTGTGTGTGTGTGCCCGCCCTGCATATTTTTATTTTTCATACTGTGCTGGTATTTTGAATGGCCGTGCTGTGACATGTGTGTGGTGTGTGTGTATAAATGCCGTGTGATGTGTGCCCCCGCCCGCCTTGCATATTTTTATTTTTCATACTGTGCTGGTATTTTGAACGGCTGTTTTGTGACATGTGTGAGTGTGTGTGTATAAATGCCGTGTGATGTGTGTGTCCTGCATTTTTGTTATTTTTCATACTGTACTGGTATTTAAAATAAAGAGCAGTGTAGCTCCTACTTTCCAAAAAAAAATAAATAAATAAATAAAAATATAGTAATAAAAATTCCACAAAACTGTCCGTAGTCTGATTTCAAGACAAACTTACCAGCATGCGCATGGCGCATATCAAGTTTGAAGTAGTTTTGGTGTTGCTTTCAAGGAATTTTAGGGGTTATTTTGTGGGGGAAACAGGAGGTGGAGGGTTTGGCAGCTTGCGCATCAAGCATATCAAGTTTGAAGGTCAACACTTTTTTTTTTTTTTTGGTGTGGTAATTTTTTGTAGGGGGGGAATCAAAATGTAAGTTGGCATACCAATACATAATCATTCTAATTAAAACTGTTTTTAAATTGGAAGATTTTAGAGGGACCAAGCAAGGGACCCAAGACAGACGCAGGCAGGCCCCCCAAGTTTGGAAAACAGATGTAAGTATAAAGTCCCGAAAGCTGCATCTATCCTTTTGTATAGTAGCTTAGAACTCTCTTTATACTTGCAGATTCTAGGGACCAAGAGGGACCCAAGACAGACGCAGGCAGGCCCCCCAAGTTTAAAACAGGGACCATAATGTCTTCTTCTGGGAGCCCCCCATCACATCGTCAGCCACCTGAGGTGTTTATTTTTTTCTTCATAAATTTTTTTTGGTACAACTATGGTAACATATGTTTTTGAACCCTATATGTATTTATTCTGTTTTCACAGGAAGCTGAAGCAGAGGGGCTTCCAGAAGGAGACGGGCAGGGTGGAGAAATGCAAGGAGCGGGAGCGCATAGTGTAAGTTTTGCAGACAGATCCTCACATACAACACACTACACCCAACACAAACATTCAGCACAGCACACACAATACATATGCCTCCATCCAAGCACATAATTTATTTTTTTATTAGTCTTCACAATCCGGGGCTCGCCCTAGAGTTCCTTGAAGCACCTCCCATAGTCGTCGGAATGCTAATTGCGGCGGTCACCGAAGAGCAAGTTCCTTTTTGGCTTGGTGTTTAGTAAATTTTAAAATTTATGTGGTATAATCTTTACCTTTTTAATTTTTTTTTTTGTTTAAAGGCTTCACAGCGTGCTCCCGAACAGGCTGAGGAAGAGGAGGGGATAGATGTGGACACCCTCATCCAAGAGGTCCAAAATCTGGAGCCGCTGTGGAACATGGCGGACCACCGCCATGCTGACCAGTTCATCACCCGACGGCTTTGGGAGGAAGTGTGCGGTGCTGTTCTGGAGAACTGGGAGGAACTTGACGCTGGGGCCCAGGATCTAGCGCGTAAGTATTCACAGTTCATTAACTTATGTTAGCATGATTTAATGTGTTGTATAGTAATCAATTTTTGCTGTATCTTTCCAGGTAACAGGGTTATCGTGCGGTGGCGGTCACTCAGGGATCACTTCAAGAGGGAGTTTAACAAGGAGATGCAGGCCCCGAGTGGATCTAGAGGACGCAGGAGCAGGTACAAATATGCCAGAGCCCTGTCTTTCCTCCGGTCGACGCTGCTGAGCAGAAGGTAAATATTCAACACCACATGTTTTCAGTCAAACTGTTAAAATGTTTAACCTTCAATTTTTTTGGGCAGCAAGGGCAATTGTAATATCAAGATACTAATTTTTTTATTTTTTCTTCTTTAACAACACTGTCTGCAGCACTCGGGAGCCTGCATCAGAGTTGCACCCCTCTGGAGCGATCTCACAGGAGTCCCCCACCGGGGACCACGTCGAAAGACCCGACCCCTCTGTATCTGTACCTTCCCTTTTGTGTGATCCCTCGGCCCCATCCACCAGCGCTGGAGCAGCAGGGCGGACTTGGTCACATGAAGCTGCAGGTGATGTAGAGTTCCCTTTACCCCACCCCTCTGACACTGCCGCAACATCTAGAACACCTTTGGGGTCAGGACGGCAGCGCCAGAGAGGTCAGTAAAGGAGCTATACGCCTGAGTTTTTGCATCTGAATGCAGCCTTCCAGAATGCCATCAAGCTTTTGGGTGAGCAAACATCTGCTGGGTACAATATGATTAACAAAAGCATACTTGAACTCAGCAGTCGTCTGGATAGGATACATTCAGATGCAAACCAGTCACCAAGACACTGTTTTTTCAGTTGGTCCTCAGGCACATGGGAAATTTAACTCCTGACCTGCAGATGCATGTGATGCAAGGCTGCCACACTGCTCTAGCGCAGGCGATGTCCCAAGCCCCTCCACCTACCCTTCATGTTTCAACACCTTTCCCCCCTCAAGCTGCCGTCTATCCTCCCGTCCATCCTCCTCCCGTCCATCCTCCTTCTACTTCTTCACCATTCCTTCCTTCCCCCCTCAGTATTTCCCAGTACCTACCTTCCCCTTTCCATTCTTCCCCTTTAAATTCACCATTCCCAATCCCACCAACACCTTCACCATACCTCCCACAGTCCACATCTGTACCTCAACTCCCTGCTCAACCTCATGTTTTCACCACCCATTCCACTTCTGATACTCCCAGTGATGTCCTGTCCCCCACTATCGACGTGGTCCGCCCTGTCAGCCCCTCCGCTGCTACCTTCACCCAAACTTATGAGAACCTGTAATAAACGTGTAATAAATAAAACTTTTTTTGGTTTAAAAACAATTTTATTGGCTTTCCTTTTTTTTTTTTTCTGTATAAAAACCACCAAGCTTATGGTAAAAGTAATAGTAGAAAATGTGTAAAGGGGTACCGGTACAAAACATACAATACTGCGAGGTAAAAGTCCAAAGGTTTTGTTACAAAGCCAAAAACATGGTATATTTACAAGTGTGAAAAAAAAATTTTTTACACTATTTCGTACTGCCAGTCAACTGATCCTTGAGGTGACATGAAGTAGTCTGCAAAATTGTCCCGCATTCTGGAGACTGCAACTGGACTGCGAAAACTTGTGTTGTGGTAATCCCGCAAAGTGGTTTCTGACACATTTTCCTCGGGGAAAACGTGTTCTTTGGATAATACAAAATTGTGAAGTACCACACAAGCCTCCACCACATCATCAACAGTGTCAGTCTGCAGTTTAATTGCAGTTAGCAGGACTCTCCATTTAGCAGTTAATATGCCAAAGGCACATTCAATAACTCTTCGTGCTCTGGTTAACCGATAATTAAAAATTTTCTTCCTCTGGGTCAGTCCACTACTTCCATATGGTTTTATCAAGTGTGGTGAAAGCTTGAAGGCGTAATCTCCAACGCACGCAAATGGCAATGGTGTACCGGTGGTTCCAGGGAGAGGTCTAGGCGGTGGAAAGTCAAATGTCTCTCCATACAAACGACGCCCCATTGGTGAAGTTTTAAAAATCTGGAAGTCATTTGCACGTCCATACGCACCGATATCCACAGCGATAAATTTGCAGTGTGCGTCGGCTATGGCCATCAATACAATGGAAAAATACTTTTTGTAATTGTAAAATTCAGAGCCATAAGGTTTGACAATCCTTATATGCTTCCCATCGACTGCTCCCACACAATTTGGGAACTGGCATATTTCTTCAAAATTGTGGGCAATCTCCAGCCACCTCTCCTGTGATGGCTCTGGAATGTCTTCCGCCTGTAAGCAATCCCACAATGCCCGGCAGGTCTCTCTGATGATCCCTGATATTGTGGATATCCCAAGCCTGTACTGGAAATGTAGGGATGAAAACGATTCTCCAGTTGCAAGGAATCTGTTAACAAAAGGAAAAGACAATTAATAAAAACTTAAAAAAACAACATTATAGTTCTAAGTCTGATGAATGAGAATCATTAAAAAAAAGAATAACTTACCGAATAGTCACCATCAGACGCTCTGCTGGTGATCTGGAGAAGCGCATCTGGGTGTCTCTTCTCCGTATTGATTCTCCAACATGGCCCAACAAAACTTCAAAATTTTCCGCTTTCATGCGCACATAGCTGAAGAATTTTTCAGGATTTTCCCTCAATTCAATATACAGTGTGGAATAAACGCCACGGGTCATGCGTTGGGCTGTGATAGGATGGATCCACAGCCTTCTCTTCCGCCGCTGCCGCAGGATGCGCAGTCTTTCTTCCTCCTTGTCCCGAATGATGACTGCCAACCGATTAGCCTCAAAAGTAAAATCCGCACATATCTTCACAATATTCGCCAGTACTCCTTCCATCTTTCTCTACAAGGCACTTTCTCTACAACCTTTCAAAGATGTGGTGTAAATACACTGTATATATAGTTTCCTAGTAGTTTCCAGTAGCCAGTCATATTTCCCTGTACTTTGTATAGCCAATCACATTGAGATCCTCGGTTTTTAAAAAAACGGATCCGTCAAAAAACGGTTCCAACGGGTGTAAAAAATGGTCGCAACGGTTCTAACGGATCCGTTTTTTTGACGCATCAGTGTAACTGATCCGTCAAAAAAACGGATCCGTTAGAACCGTTTTCTAAACAATTTTGACGGATCCGTCACGATGTCGGAGCTGACTCACGCCAAACAACTGAAGTGTGAAAGAAGCCTAAAGGTACCTTCACACTAAACGATATCGCTAGCGATCCGTGACGTTGCAGCGTCCTGGCTAGCGATATCGTTTAGTTTGACACGCAGCAGCGATCAGGATCCTGCTGTGATATCGCTGGTCGTTGAACAAAGTTCAGAACTTTATTTGGTCGTCAGACCGGCGTGTATCGTCGTGTTTGACACCAAAAGCAACGATACCAGCGATGTTTTACGCTGGTAACCAGGGTAAACATCGGGTTACTAAGCGCAGGGCCGCGCTTAGTAACCCGATATTTACCCTGGTTACCATTGTAAAATGTAAAAAAACAAACCGTACATACTCACCTTCGCGTCCCCCGGCGTCTGCTTCCCACACTGACTGAGCGCCGTAAAGTGAAAGTGAAAGTACAGCACAGCGGTGACGTCACCGCTCTGCTGTTAGGGCCGGCGATCAGTCAGTGCAGGAAGCGGACGCCGGGGGACGCGAATGTAAGTATGTACTGTTTGTTTTTTTTACATTTTACGCTGGTAACCAGGGTAAACATCGGGTTACTAAGCGCGCCCCTGCGCTTAGTAACCCGATGTTTACCCTGGTTACCCGGGGACCTCGGCATCGTTGGTCGCTGGAGAGCCGTCTGTGTGACAGCTCTCCAGCGATCAAACAGCGACGCTGCAGCGATCGGCATCGTTGTCTGTATCGCTGCAGCGTCGCTTAGTGTGAAGGTACCTTAAGAACATAATTCCCACTGCCTCTCCATTTGTAAGAACATGCCTAATTTGATTTCCTTGGCTTATCTTTAGGAGGCATCACCCCTCCCACCTAATGAACAAATGTCCTACTGTAGTATCCCTTAAATGTTGTGCCTTTTTCTTATTAATCTATTTGTAATCTCGCCTAAAGAAGGAGCCTCTGTGCTCTGAAAGATTGCAAACATATATAATTTTCTGGTTAGCCAATAAAGGTATCACTTCGAGAATACTTTTGTCATCATTGTTCAGAAAAGTACTCACTTCGATTTTTCTGGCTAACACGGTACCACAATATAATTATGTTATTGTACATCATGAATATTTGCACCAAAACAAATAACCTCGATGCCAAAGAAAACTGATTAAGATCTCCTTTTATGTGCATTAACGAAACGCTTTGCCCCTCCAGAGTTATTGCTCTTGATATTAGAGATCTGCTCTACTATCCTTTTCTATAGCTGAGGTTACAGTCATGACCATGGATACAATAACTGATGTGACTTGACGCACAATTGATAAAAGAGTTGTTCCCTGTGAAGAATGAAAGGTGTGTTTTTTGTTGTCAGCATAGCAACATATATTACACCTGCTGCTGGCAAACTGAAAAAACTGACAGAAACGATGTAGAGGGCTAAGGGTAAGTTCACACAGGACTTTTTTGCTGCGGATTTTTGCTGCAGTTTTTTATGCTAATGTTCAGCTGCTTATAGGTGCGTTTTTTGTTGCGTATTTGGTGCGGTTTTTTTTCTCTTTTTCCAGGATAATGTCCTTGGATTTTCAGCAGCAAAAACGCAGCAAATGATACCTGCGTTTTTGCGGCGTTTTTTTCAACACCTATTCAAGTTAATGGGTGAAAAAACGCAGCAAAAACGCTGAAAGAAGTGACATGCTCTATGTAAAAAAAAACGCAGCAAAGCACAAAATACTGATCAAACAAAAAACCAATGTGTGTGCATGAGATTTCTGAAATCTCATAGGCTTTGCTGGTACTGTAAAAAGCAGCTGAAAATTAGCATAAAAAAGCGCAGCAAAAATACGCAGCAAAAAAGTCCTGTGTGAACTTACCCTTAAAGTTAACCTGACACCAGGTTTGGCCGATAAGAGATACGGCTATCACCTTTCAGGGCCGATATACAGCATTCTATAATGAGAAATGTAAAGCCATACGCATGCCATACGGATGCATAGATACGAGGAAATCGCTTCATCGCATTGCAAACAGATTACACGTGGATGACCATACGAAGAACACTTGTGCGACTCTCAGCAGGGAGATTGATGATTTTTCATACGTTAAGTGTGACGCCGGCCTTATAAAAGACTTGTGTCCACAGACTCAGTCAGACTAACTTCTACAACATGGGCAAGACCAAAGAGCTTTATAAGGATGCCAGGGACAAGATCATAGACCTGCACAAAGCTAGAATGGGCTACAAAACCATAAGACGCTGAGTGAGAAGGAGACAACTGTTGATGCAATAGTAAGAAAATGAAAGAAATACAAAATTACTGTCATTCAACATCGATCTGGGGCACCATGCACAATTTCACCTCGTGGGGTATCCTTGATCATGAGGAAAGTGAGAAATCAGCCCAAAAAAAAAACAACAACACGAAGGGAACTTGTTAATGATCTCAAGGCAGCTGGGACCACAGTCAAGAAGAAACCATTGGTAACACATTATAACATAAAGGTTTAAAATCCTGCAGTGTTCGCAAGGTCCCCCTGCTCAAGAAGGCACATGTGCAGGCCAGTCTGAAGTTTGCCAATGAACATCTGGATGATTCTGTGAAAGATTGGGAGATGGTGCTGCGGTCAGATGAGACAAAAATTGAAGTCTTTGGCATTAACTCAACTCGCAGTGTTTGGAGGAAAAGAAATGCTGCCTATGACCCAAAAAACACTGTCCCCACTGTGAAGCATGGGTGTGGAAACATTAGGTTTTGGGGTGTTTCTCTGCTAAGGGCACAGGACTACTTCACCACATCAATAGAATGGATGGAGCCATGTACCGTAAAATCCTGGAGTGACAACCTCCTTCCCTCCGCCAGGACATTAAAAATGGGTCATGGCTGGGTCTTCCAGCAAGACAATAACCCAAACCATACAGCCAAGGCAACAAAGGAGTGGCTCAAAAAGAAGCACATTAGAGTCATGGAGTGGCCTCGCCAGTCTCCAGACCTTAATCCCATAGAAAACTTATGGAGAGAGTTGAAGCTCTGAGTTGCCAAGTATTACAGCACAATCGTAGGCTTGGCATCAGAGTTTCAGGCCATCTGATTGCCTGAAACACTGAGAAATGCTGTAATTGGCTGTCCGTAGTTCAGAACTGAACAGCCAATCACAGTGATCATCGTCAAGGAGGTCGGAGCCAGCCCCTGGGATGAAGACTCTGATGTGATCTGCTGTGCTTTGTGGTGCCACAGACTTTTTAAATCCTGTGCCACCACTGTTAGTGTTGCTACTGCTGGTAAACAAAGAAGAAAGCGTTCCTGATCCCTCCTTGATCCGTTCCCGATCTTTCCTAATCTACCCTATTCCCCCTCTCCATCATTTTCCCTCCTTTCTCACCACTCCTCCCCCTTCTGCCACCAAGCGCTGATCAGTACTCGATTGCCTGATTTTTGACAGGTTTTTCGTGTGTCCTGCAGCCACCGAGCAATGACGCAAATCACTAATACGCAATTTGTGTTTGCAGTGCTCCACACTTTTTTCCCACGTATCCCCCCCCCCTTTGCACCACTCCCGTCTGTGCATCCTGCAGCCGCCAACTATTGATCAGTGGCGTAAATCACTGGTCCGCACTCGTGCCAGCTGTTTTTCAGGTCTTTTTGTCCCCAATTCCCCCCCATCAGACGCACACCACTGATTGGCGCCAGCGCTCAGTTTTGGCAAAGACTTTTTCCCTTTTTTGTTTTGTTTTTTTAAAATAATTGAGTAAAAAATAATTTAGATTAGTTGATAGGAATAGATTGGGGACGGTAAAAATATACCGCAGTAATAGTCATCTATTACAATATTTTTTTACTGAAATTAGTTAGGGTCAGTAAAAAAAAAAAAAAAAAATTATATTAGACAATAAAAATATACTGTAGTAATTGTCATCTACTATTCTATTTTTACTGAATTGAGTTAGTGTTCGTGTCAAAGAGGAAAAAATCACATCCATCGAGTGCTGATCACTGACTGTCTGCGAAAAAAAGAATAAAAAAAATAGATGAATTGATGGGATTAAAATGGGGACAGTAAACACATACCGTAGTAATTGTCATCTACTACAGTATTTTTTACTTAATTGGGTTAGTGTGAGCATGGAAAAAGAATCACATCCGTGTGTCTAAGTACAGCCTATGAGCGCTGATCACTGAAGCACATCAGTGATCAACCTCTGGTTGTTTGTCTTATTTAGAATAGGAAAAAAAAAATCAAGTTTAGACCAAAACATGCACACCTGAATAAAATTTGGTACACACCGCATACATGAAAAAAAGTCGTCCTGCTCGTCCCAAACCCGGTATTCAGGAGACATACAGTGCCTTGCGAAAGTATTCGGCACTCTGGAACTTTTCAACCTTTTCCCACATATCATGCTTTAAACAAAGATACCAAATATACATTTTTGGTGAAGAATCAACAACAAGTGGAACACAATTGTGAAGTTGAACGAAGATTTATTGGTTATTTTGTGGAAATTCAAAAACTGAAAAGTGGGGCGTGCAATATTATTCGGCCCCTTTAACTTAATACTTTGTTGCACCACCTTTTGCTGCGATTACAGCTGCAAGTCGCTTGGGGTATGTCTATCAGTTTTGTACATCGAGAGACTGAAATTCTTGCCCATTCTTCCTTGGCAAACAGCTTGAGCTCAGTGAGGTTTGATGGAGATCGTTTGTGAACAGCAGTTTTCAGCTCTTTCCACAGATTCTCGATTGGATTGAGGTCTGGACTTTGACTTGGCCATTCTAACACCTGGATCTGTTTATTTGTGAACCATTCCACGGTAGATTTTGCTTTATGCTTGGGTTCATTGTCTTGTTGGAAGACAAATCTCCGTCCCAGTCTCAGGTCTTTTGCAGACTCCAACAGGTTTTCTACAAGAATGTATTAGGCTCCATCCATCTTCCCATCAATTATAACCAGCTTCCCTGCCCCTGCTGAAGAAAAACAGGCCTAAACCATGATGCTGCCACCAACATGTTTGACAGTGGGGATGGTGTGTTCAGGGTGATGAGCTGTGTTGCCTTTATGTCAAACATATCTTTTGGCATTGTTGCCAAAAAGTTCGATTTTGGTTTCATCTGACCAGAGCACCTTCTTACACATGTTTGGTGTCTCCCAGGTGCCTTGTTGCAAACTTTAAACAACACTTTTTATGGATATCTTTGAGAAATGGCTTTCTTCTTGCCACTCTTCCATAAAGGACAGATTTGTGCAGTGTACGACTGATTGTTGTGCTATGGACAGACTGTCCCACCTCAGGTGTAGATCTCTGCAGTTCGTCCAGAGTGATCATGGGCCTCTTGGCTGCATCTCTGATCAGTCTTCTCCTTGTTTGAGATGAAAGTTTAGAGGGACGGCCAGGTCTTGGTAGACTTGCAGTGGTATGATACTCCTTCCATTTCAATATGATCGCTTAAGTCACGTCGCCGCCACCTCCGCTTCCCGAGCCCTGCCATACTTACCTTTCATCAGAATCCCGGAACGCTCCCGCAGCTGCTGTTCCCCGCCTGGCACCACCTCCTCCTCAGCGCTCGCATCCGGCTTCTGCTTCACTTTGGGTGCGCACACGCACTGGGTTCAGCGCTGCGCGCGCACACTTCTGGGCTTGGTCCTGATCTCTTGCCTGCCCTCTCTATCTCCCTGTAGGACTCCAACCCGGAAGTACTGCACTGCCCTTATTCGGCAGCCTCTTCCTCTTGGCCGTGCCTGATGCTCATTTGTGATCCCCAAGTGAATCTGGCTCCACGTCTCTCCTGCGTTCCTCCCTGCCTTGTTTGCAGCTCACTTCCCATTGCTATATCCTTTATCTAATGCTTGTCCTCTCCTTTGTTCCAGTATCCTTGCCTGCCTGCCGGTGTTCTCCATCCTGTCCGTGTTTTAGTGTCCTTGCCTGCCTGTGTCCTCCGCCTTGTCCATGTCCCTGTCTCCAGCCTGTCTGTCCTTGTACTCCGTCCAGTCCCTGCTCCCGCGTCTTGCCTTCCTGCTCATCTTCTCCGTCCTGTCCGTATTCCCACGCTTTCCCTGTTTCTGTCTCCTCGTCAGTCCTTACTAATCCCTATTAGTTGCCCTTCTTTTCCGTAATTCCTTACCAGCTGCCATGGTGATAGTCTCCCTCAGGTCTGCCCCTAACGCTCCCTGTATAGGGGGTGGTTCACTTGGTCAGCTCGCCCGCAGGAGGTTCGTTGTCACGGTCCAGTGGGTCCACCTTATAGTCTCCACAGTTATAGCCTCACAGCTTGCACAGTGCTCCTTGGGATGTTTAAAGTTTTGGAAATCATTTTGTATCCAAATCCATCTTTAAATTTCTCCACAACAGTATCATGGACCTGCCTGTTGTGTTCCTTGGTCTTCATGATGCTCTCTGTGCTTCAAACAGAACCCTGAGACTATCACAGAGCAGGTGCATTTATCCGAAGACTTGATTACACACAAGTGGATTATATTTATCATCATTAGGCATTTAGGCCAACATTGGATCATTCAGAGATCCACAATGAACTTCTAGATTGAGTTTGCTGCACTGAAAGTAAAGGGGCCGAATAATATTGCACGCCCCACTTTTCAGTTTTTGAATTTACACAAAACTTTAAAATAACCAATAAATTTCGTTCAACTTCACAATTGTGTTCCACTTGTTGATTCTTCACCCAAAATTTACATTTAGTATATTTATGTTTGAAGCATGATATGTGGGAAAAGGTTGAAAAGTTCCAGGGGGCCGAATACTTTCGCAAGGCACTGTACATATGATTGTCTTGCCTTCAACACTGACAATGAGGGAGAGGCTACCACCTGGCGCAATCAGGAAACAAATTTGACACAACCGACCTCACAGAAATTGACTTTTTCAAAGTATTCTTCTTTGAGGATTTTGTAAACCTCATACAACCTCAGACAAATTTGTATTTTTTAGCACAAAACCGCTCTCCATTTTCTACCTGGACTCCTGTAGACATAGTAGAAATAATGACGTTTTTGGGGCCTGCAACTTCACATGGGGTTAGTGAAGAAGCCAGAGCTCTGGTAATATTAAAGTGTTGATGTTTTATACAAAACTCCACTGTTCTAAATGGCCATGACATGTAAAAATTTTGACACCATCTACAAATGTTTGCATTACAGTGATAATGCACTGTGCCCTCCCAGAGATGACCCCAACTTTGACCATCTTTTCAAGTTCAGCCAGTCATTGAGCACTTCAGCATTATGTTTGACCCAAAGGGACATTTGCGTGGATTAGTCCCTAATATATTTCAAGGGGAGGCTCAAATTCTGTCAGTACCTGCCTAATAAGAGGGCCTGGTACATAATTAAGCTGTACAAACTGTGTGAGAGTACCACAGAGTACAGCCACAAGCTTAGGGTTTATGTAGGGAAAGACTCCAGGATTGAATCCCCTGAATGCCCCCCTGCCCTCAGTACGCCATACTTTCAGTTCCAGGAGGTAGTAATCAAGGCCCTAATCTTTGAAGACCAGTAAGGAGCAGGCCCCAGTATTTCCAGAACTGAAGGTGCTCGTAGCGTACCAGGGAAAGGTTGCAAAAGAGGCGCCGAGTGTGTAACAGAAGGAAGATACGCAAGGACACAACTTATCAATGTGACACCTGCCTCTATAAACTTGGTTTGTGCATAAAATAATGCTTTATTACACATCCATTGACTACTAAATTAATTTATGACGTACACAACACAACGGACTTATGCCAACACTACATAACTCACGTATGCCAACCTGATGCACTGCAGACCATTTACGTATGCCACTACATTATACATTTCACACACCAGGACACAATAGATCAATTCTAAGGCTAGGGTCACATTGCATTAGGGCAGTCCGTTTAGCGCATAGCGCTACGGACTGCGCTAACGCAATGTTCCAAAAGGGATCGCGTTAGCCGATCCCGCTAGCACAGATCCCTGATCTGCGCTAGCGAGGAACGGACCGCGAACGCTGCAAGCAGCGTTCGCGGGCCGTCACTCAAATGACGGCACATCGCTAGCGCACGCCCAATGTGGCAATGGCGGCGTTAACGGACTACGTTACACCGCGTTATGCCGCGGTGTAACGTAGTCCGTTAAACGCGGTCACATAACGCAATGTGACCCTAGCCTAATATAGGGCTACTTGTCAGAGGTTCCACTATTTAGGAACATCAGGGTCTCTTCAAACGTGACATGACGCCCGCAGACCATTACATCAAAGTCTGCATTGCAAATCACTTCTTCCCTTCTGAGCCTTGCCGTGAACCGCAACAGTGGTTTTCCTCCACATATGGGGTATCAGCATACTGAGGAGAAATTGCACAACAGATTTTGGGGACAATTTTCTCCAGTCACCCTTGTGAAGAAAAAAAAAAAATGGGGCTTAAAGATCATTTTTGTGGAAAAAAAAAATAGAATTTTTATTTTCACGGCTCTACGTTATAAACTTATGTGCAGCACCTGAGGGTTCAAGGTGCTCACCATACAGTCAGATAAGTTCCATGAGGGGGTCTAGTTTTCAAAATTGGGTCATTTATTGGGGATTTCCACATCAGGGGCTCTCCAAACATGACATGGCATATGCTCCAAATTACAACCAATTCTGAGTTCAAAAAGTCGAAAAGTGCTCCCTCCCTTCTGAGCCCTGCCATGCGCCACAGTGGTTTTCCTCCATATTTGGGGTATGGGCATGTAAAGAAAAAATTGCACTACAAATTTTGAGATGCAATTTTTCCTGTTATCCTTATAAAAATAAAAAGTGGATCTAAAGTAAAATTTTAAAGAAAAAAGTCACTTTTTCCTTCCATATTGCTCCAGTTCCTGTGAAGCACCTGAAGGGGAAAATGGGAAAAGATATTGCAGAAAAAAAAAAAAAAAAAGTGCAACTCTGCTATGGCTATAAAAAAGAAACTTGTGAACATGATTATCCTGTTCAGTAAAATTACAGTAATTCCAAACTTTTATAGTAGGGTTTTTCTTGGTTTTTTTTTCTTTTAGGTACTAAAATAAAAAAATGTGTGTTATTTTCCAAGATCTGTAAAATTTTAATGTTTTGATAAATGAACCCTTTCAATAGTTGCACATACTAACGTCATTAACATAAAATCACCACATTATACAAAACCTTTCATAAAAACACCAACATGTCCAATTTTTCATTGACTCGCAAAGGACCTTGTGCATATTATCCATCTGGCTTCTCTCCAGAAGAAATTCTCACATGATCTGCTGTGAACTCACTGAGCTGAACTGCGGTGACCTAATCACTGACTTTTTCCCACAGTGAGGATGTCACTGAAGTTCAGCCCGGCTGGAACAAAGCCCAGCCCAGCCGTAACCACGATGATGTCACCGTTGGTCAATGATGCTGCGCTCGCAGCAGCTCATTCACCAGTGGCTCTCAACCTGGACAGTCGCATCTTGGCACAGTCCAGGTTGAAAACTATTTATTCCCCAGACATGGATTACGGTGTGGGACAGAATGAGAGACAGGTGAGATATTTTTTTTTATTTTTGCTTTATTACAGGAGACGAGGGATTCAGTGGAATTAGGCATTAGGTGAGTATAACTGTTTGTAATTTTTAACTAAAAAAATGGAAAAGTGTATTTTATTTCAAATAAAGGACGTTATACTTGCTGTGTCTCTATTTACCATGTAACTATAGGATTAGTAAGGCTCTCCATTACTAAGCTGTGGTCTTGATGTCACCAGACAATACAAAAGGTGACATCAACTCCACCAATATGAACCCCAGTTTCCACCACTATAGTGCAAGTGGGAAGAGCTGGGCAAAGTGCCAGAATTAGCATAGATGAATTGATGTGCCTTTTCTGGGTGTCTATGGGCTGCTATTTTTAGGCTGGGGGGGGGCAACATCCATTGCCCCTTACCAGCCTGAGAATAACAGCCCCCAGCTGTCAGCTTTAGCAAGACTGCTTGTCAAAAATGGGGGGGACCCGATGCCTTTTATTAAAAAAAAAAAATTAAAAAAAAAAACACAGCGTGGGGACCCCTCTATTCTTGATAACCAGCCTTGCTAACACTGACAACTGAGGGTTGCAGCCCCCAGCTGTGAGTTTTGCCTGGCTGGTTATCAAAAATACAGGGGAACTCACGCCGGATTTTTTATTTATTTATTGCACAGTTGGCGGGTGAGGAATACTTTCATCAGCCACTGCCTGCACTAACTGTTATTAGCGGCAGCAGGTGTAGTCTGATGGGGGTAATAGTTCACTCAGCCGCCACCTGCTGTCGCTTTTATCAGTTGAGTATAACTCATCATTCTCCCCTGCTCGTGCTCACCGCTGGCAGAGCTGGGGAGAATAATCAGAGTTGTCTTCACCACCCAGCACTGATGAACAGCGCTTACTATGTCGCTGCTTCCCTAGTGCTCGTGCGTGTGGTACTGATGCGGCACACTGGTGGCACATGGTTGCCACACATGTGCCACAAGTATTACACACACGGACACCTCCGGTACAGTTTTTTCCATAATTTGGCTTTTATCCCAAGTCATGTAACCAGGCTCGTTAAAGGGTCGACATTGACTTATAGGATTGCTACTTCCTATAGCTGGCACTAGAGTTCTAGTCCTCTTCCTCTCTGAAGAGACAATTTGCATATTTCCCAGAGGAGCATTGCGGCTTTAAGTCTCCTCATCTCAGCATGTTTAACATGTCACTCTGCGCAAGGAGAAACATTACTTCTTGGATCCTTAAAGTTTGAAATTTATTTTTAAATCTTAAAGTTGGATCCTGCGATGGGGGTAAATAGTTTTTTTTTTTGTTTGTTTGTTTTTTTAAATCAGACAACTGTCTATTGGCCTCTTGGATGTAATAATCCCTTGCTAAAAGAATCATGTTTCCGCCCTTATCCAGCTCTCGTATGACCACATCTTTCCATTATTTTATTTTTTCTAAAGTCTTACATTCCTCTTTATTCAAATTAGCTGACAGTGTTGAATTACGTCTATGAAATTACCCTGGGCAATAGGCGGCATATAGGTGAACTCACCCCTGCTAAAAGGAGTATTGTTAGTCCTACTTGCTTGAGTAATGGTGCTTGCGGAACCTTCATTAGACTAATCAAAAAAGCCGCATTTTCCACAACTGCATTCATCCCCAAATTGTCCCTGTTCCCCACCTGGAAACTCAATGTGCACGGTACATCCGCCTGCGAAGTACTCAACTCTGTACTTAGAGGCCTGAAATGATTTATTTAAATGTAGAAAATTACATCCATGAAGTGAATCATTCAGACCCCGAGATGCTGCGGGTGGCAGAGTGGTTAGAAAAAGTAAATTTTTCCCATACAAGGGGTAATCATCACCAACTCCTATTAAGGAGAGAAGCCAGATGGATAATGCGCACAAGGACATGAGGTCCGTTGGGATTCAATGAAAAATTGGACAGGTCAGTATTTTTATGAAGGGTTTTGTATAATGTAGCGATTTTATGTTAATGATCCGATGTTAGTATGTGCTGCTTTTGAAAGGGTTAACATTATGCAGGTGTCAGGGAAGTATACTTATTTGAGGTGGAGCCCTTGACTTCCTTTCAGCCAGGACCCATTGAAGAGCAGTGAAGCCTGAAACAGCCTTCCTCCACATAGTCATATTTGGAGCCTGCTGCTATGTTTTAACCTCTTCTAATAAGGGAGATCACGGTTGTATGGATGTTTATCCTGGAATGTAGCAGACAAGGCAAACATGGTGATGGAATCTGAGTATTTTTAAATTGATATTTATTTTAACAGGGGTAAAAGGGAGGGCAATTCAAACCTACATGCAAAAGTTGTGTGTATATATCTACAGTAGGTACGGAAAGTATTCAGACCCCTTTAAATTTTTCACTGTTTCATTGCAGCCATTTGGTAAATTCATTTTTTTTCACATTAATGTACACTCTGCACCCCATCTTGACTGAAAAAAAATTAGTAATTTTTGCAAATTAAAGAAAAAACGAAATATCACATGGTCATAAGTTATTCCGACCCTTTGCTCTGACACTCAAATTTAAGTCACATGCTGTCCATTTCCTTGTGATGCTCCTTCAGATGGTTCAATTTCTTCATTGGAGTCCAGCTGGGTTTAATTAAACCGATAGGACTTGATTTGGAAAGGCGCACACCTGTCTATATTAAGACCTCACAGCTCACAGTGAATGTCAGACCAGGTTACAACAGAATTTCTGCAGTACTCAAGGTTCCTAAGAGCACTGTGGCCTCCATAATCCATAAATAGAAGATGTTTGGGACCACCAGAAGTCTTCCTAGACCTGGCCGTCCAGCCAAACTGAGCAATCGTGGGAGAAGAGCCTTGGTAATAGAGGTAAAGAAGAACCCCAAGATCACTGTGGCTGAGCTCCAGAGATGCAGTAGGGAGATGGGAGAAAGTTCCACAAAGTCAACTATCACTGCAACCTTCTACCAGTCGGGCCTTTATGGCAGAGTGGCCCGCCCGACGGAAGCCTCTCCTCAGTGCAAGACATATGAAAGCCCGCATAGAGTTTGCTAAAAAACACATAAAGGACTCCCACCCTATGATAGATAAAGATTATCTGGTCTGATGAGATGAAAATAGACCTTTTTGATAATTCTAAGCGGTATGTCTGGAGAAAACCAAGCACTTCTCATCACCTGCCCAATACAATCCCAACAGTGAAACATGGTGGAGGCAGCATCATGCTATGGGGGGTGTTTTTCAGCTGCAGGGACAGGATGACTGGTTGTCATTGAAGAATGCGGCCAAGTACAGAGATATTCTGGATGAAAACCTCTTCCAGAGTGCTCTGGACCTCAGACTTGGCCGAAGGTTCATCTTCCAACAAGACAATGACCCTAAGCACAGAGCTAAAATAACAAAGGAGTGTCTTCAGAACAACTCTGTGGCCATTTTTGACTGGCCCAGCCAGAGCCCTGACCTAAACCCAATTGAGCATCTCTGGAGAGACCTGAAAATGGCTGTCCACCAACATCCACCATCCAACCTGACGGGACTGGAGAGGATCTCCAAGGAAGAATGGCAGAGGATCCCCAAATCCATGTGTGAAAAAAATGTTGCATCATTACTAAGACGACTCATGGCTGTACTAGCTCAAAAGGGTGCTTCTACTCAATACTGAGCAAAGGGTTTGAATACTTATGACCATATTTTAGTTATTCTTTAATAAATTTGCAAAAATGTTACATTTCTGTTTTTTCTCATCAAGATGGGGTGCAGAGTGTACATTAATGTGAAAAAATTACCTTTTTTTTAATTTACCAAATGGCTGCAATGAAACAAAGTGAAACATGTAAAAGGGGTCTGAATACTTTCCGCACCCACTGTAATTGCTGAAGTGGCAGTAAATATCCACACCTATTTGTGGGGTACTAATACAGAGCACCAGTGTATTTTTCCAACTGTATTACCTGATGAATCTATTGCCATTTACTAGTATGATTTCTGTATGAGCTTCGTTCCATATTATAAATTATCCATATTAACTTTATGCAGTTAATAGCCTCTGTGTCTGTACTGCTACATACTTAGGCAGTTAACTGGTTCATGCAGCTTTACATGGACACCCGAGCCTTACACTATGGCTGGTCTGAATAACTAAAGCAATTGTTACCATCCACCTCTCGTGTCTCCCCTTTTCCTCATAGTTTGTAAGCGTGTGATCAGGGCCCTCATTCCTCCTGGTATCTATTTTGAACTGTGATTTCTGTTATGCTGTAATGTCTATTGTCTGTACAAGTCCCCTCTATAATTTGTAAAGCGCTGCGGAATATGTTGGCGCTATATAAATAAAAATTATTATTATTATAAATGTGTATGCACGTTAATTTTGTTGGTGACAGGCTTTCTTTAAGCAAGCTAAAAATTTCACCCTACGAACAAATGTTTTGCTTCTGCATCTGATAATTGACAGCCTGTTTAGGTAGACCAATAATCAGCTTCAGTGTAAATGCAATAATTGGCTTCAGTGTAAATGCACCTTAAAGAGTAAACGTTTGAGAGATTATTTCATGTGTTTTAGGGTAATTAATTCTGAGCAGATCTGTGGGGGATCATCATTCTGAGTCCCCCACCAGTCGCTCAAAAGACCTTCGTAACGTGCAGCTGATGAGACCGGAGAGCACACAGAGCAGAACTGATGCAGTATAACGTCATAGTCCTTTCTCCTGAGCCGTACACTTCTAAGAGGTTTTTTGAGCAATTGATGGGGTCTTAGCACACATTGCTGCACCAACTGGCTCAGAATTAATGGACATAAAGCACAGAAAATATTTCACAAAAGCTAAAGGGGTGGTCCAAAGGCAAAGTAATTTTCATTCTTATATCCCCATCTATTTAGTGCCATAATATAAACTATATTTTAATATACTTGCATTAAAAATTCACTATCCATCCGTAACTACACTAATTGGTTTTCTATTTTTTTCCCTACTTCCCTTTTAATGATGCTTCATTTTATAATCCCAGTGCATGCAGAGATACTCAAACGAAGAGTTATCAGGGGGCAGAAGCTGCAATCACTGTCGCAGCCCCTACCCCTCCCTGAAACAACGTTGTTATCAGTGACGTTCATTTCAGGGGCTTAAGCTAGTTCTTGCGCGTTGAGACAATGACAGTGCACCTCTGCTGCCAGCTCAGATCAAAGATAATGAGCCGGCAACAGAGCAGTGTCACAATACCTGGCGTGCAGATATCAGTGACTTCACTTGCAGGGGCAGTGCTGGTGTCTGCAGGCTGGGTACTCTGACACCGCACTTTTGCAAGCTCATTATCACTGATCTGAGCCAGCAACAGAGGCACAATGTCATTGTGCACATCACACAGCGCGCAGGGACTAGCTCAGCCCCCGAAATCAGCGTCACTTATGAGACTTCATTTCAGGCAGGGGGACAGGCTGTGGCAGTGACCACAGCCTCTACCCCCTGATGATGCTTTGTTTGAGTATCCGCGCACGCACTGGGATACTCAAATGAAGCATCAGCAAAATGGAAGAATAAAAATGAAAGAAAAGCAGTTAGATAGAATGGATTTTAATACAAGTATATTTGAAAATAGTTTAAATTATACCACTAAATATATAAGGATTTAGAATGAAAATTACTTTGCCTTCAGACGACCCCTGTAGGTTACTCTTTATACGTTTACTAGTGCTTCAGCCTGCAACTAATCAGTACTGTATGATCCATAGTTTGATGATGGTTTGCAAAGACAACTCCAATCAACTCCTTGCCATTGTTAAGGACATATTGGAAGTTTCAGTTTCATTTGATACAAGTGTATAACTGGGGGCTAACCTGACATTGCAAAGGATCGCTGTACTAATCTTGGTGCTGTATTTATCTACTGATGGTAGTTCTGATGCTGTTTTTCTGTGTTGATGATTGTTTTGTTGATGTAGTCACGTACTGACTGTGATTCTGGTGATGTATCCATGTGCTGACAGTGGTTCTGGTGATGTACTGATGTGCTGATAATGCTTCTGGTAATGTAGTTGTGTATTGATGGTGGTTCTGGTGAATTATCAATGTAGAGGTTATACTAGCGGGGCTTACAATACAGCTGTCTAAATTAGACCATATCTGTCAGCTGCACAAGAGTTTATCTAATGCCCCATACATTATAGACAACTGTCTGATCATTCGGCCGGCAGCTATCTCGTCCCAACTCTCTCAAATATGTGTGCTCCCTTTGCCAAGCGCTTCTGTATTCTCTATAAGAGATCCACGCTACCAGACACCTCTGGGAGCTTATAATTCAGAGAACATAAGCATCTTTTAGCCTAAATCAGACATGGATCCTTATCTTTCCAGACATCATCAGTCAGGAGCAACCATACACAGACTGTCAGCGGAACCTGTCCATATTGGAGGATTTGTGCACACAAATGTTATTTAGACTTCCGCAAATTTAATACGTATTTAGGCATTAGACTTGATGACAAGCCAGCGTCTTTTGGGCTAAAGCTACTTTTTTTTGCTTCTTTTTAGTCATCTTTTTTTAAATCTTTTGGGGACCGCTTTTTAATTTAATTGTATTAAATAAACTAGTGAGCAGCTCCAAGTTCAAGTTTAAGCCGCCTGAGGAATAGTTGGGTCACTTTGTTCAACCACTTAACATCTTTGGAAGCCTGAAGCAGTTAAAAGAAGGTCAAATGAATTAACATATGCTTAAGTAATTTTTACACTGCAGCGCATAAATTCAGTCTTTAGAGTTTAGTGCTTTTTTAGGTGGGTCCGCCTGCAAAAGATGTTGTGTGCACATGCTCTTAGCATGACTTACCAGTAGTGGACGTGAAAACTTAAAGTGCCTAGGGCAGCATGAATACAAAATATGGCCCTGGACATGGGTGCCAGGATATTACATAAAAACATCAGTACAGACAGAGCATCACATGAAGCGCCTACTGTGGGCACATTATACAAACTTGCTTTGTAATCACTCTTTGAAATTACCTTACTGCAGGTTGAGCCAAGTGTAAGTTATTATTATTACGTTGGGGGAGGGGGAGGGGGTGTTATTTTTGACACTAGTGTTTCATTGAAACAAGCTTCAAAAAGGCAAGCTGGTGGACGTCTGTTTAAGGAGACCAACCATATTCCCCATTCCTTAAAATGAGGTGAATTAAAAACAAACTACTCAATATTTCAAGTTTTTCCCTGTTTATTAACCACTTGTTCAATATAAAAACCACACAAGTTGCTGTTTTGCTTTTTGTTTTTTTTAAGAAATCTGTTAGGTCTAAGGGTACAATCGGCCACTGATAACAGGCTGATCAACCGATGAATGAGCAAAACACTTAAAAGCCATGGTTCTCAGCATAATCTCGTCCTGTCTAAACAGGGCATGTGCTGCCGAGAAAAATGACGGTGTTCACATTATGGGCTGGGACTGGGGTTCAGCAAAGTACGAATTCATACACCCCTGCAATTAATAGGTTTATATCAGGTTTAGCAGACTTTGTGCTGTACATTTCACTTCACATAGCTTTAACCAAGTGATTTTCCGAATGGTCAATATGATACAAGAGCAATGCAAACTAATGGATAAAACACATTCTATTACGTAATAATAGAAATTCATGCGTGGAATAGTGTTGGTCCTGCATGGTGTTGGCAGCTACTGCCTGGAAAGAATAAAAGGCGGCATTATTTCACACTGACCAAATAGGGAGAGAATTCCTGGCTAACAAACAAATGACCCTTTCAAACCTAGCACACAATAAACAGGGGGTACAGTGCAGGACATCCTAGTGGCAGATACATGAGCCAGTAATGACAGCCATTGGCAACATGCACTGTGCCCGTTTCATGGCCCACATACACCCTGTGGATTGCGAAGAAACGAAGACGGCCAAGTACAATACACACTGTAGATTGAAGGGCATATGGCCTAATGAAAATTCTTTTATCAATGTCATAAAACCATAAGGTGCTACATAATCTCAGTCTTTGAATTTGGCTAATTATTAAAATTGCAATAAGGCAAACATTACAAATAAGAAAAAAGAAATACATGAGTGAAAAGGATCAATAATACACACCATCTAGTTCAGGAGTACTATAAGGCCTCCTTCACATGTCCGTATTTCCAGTACGTGTATCATCCGTTTTTTTTGTTTTTTTTCCCCAAGGATCCTACAAGATTCCATTATAAAAAAAAAAATCCAACAGGATGACCTAGATCAATTACACTACCAGGGGCATACAAAAATAACCACGAAACATGCGTTGGGTGGAGGGAAGCCCTGCCAGACCCCGCAAAAACATGCTGGACCTTACATTTGGATTCCCACCTCAATAGGTAAACATATTATAATTTGCTTTCATACTTGATAAAGAATTCTTGGCAGGATCTTTAGGTTGATATTTACAATACTGTATATATACTTGGGCACTTGTACCCTTTCTTTTTCATGCCAATGTCTTAAAAGGAGACTATTGAGTACAATAAATCAAGTCTGGGATTTTTTACTATATGGTGTATAAGCCTATTAATATCCAAATTTTATATTGTCCAGCATAGTCCACATGGACATTCATGTCAACACAATACATATGCGGTTTTCTCTGGCAGTTCTTCCTTTACATAAGAGGCATCTTGTTAATTTTTCTAATTGCGTTTATGTGTTTTAAGAATGTTTTAATAATATAATTTTTAAACGAGCACATTTTTCGTAAGTGGTTATTTTTGTATGCCCCTGCTAGTGTAATTGATCTAGGTCATACTGTTGGATTTTTTGACGCTTTCATGTAACCACAATTTCTTGGACTTTGATAATCTAAGGTTCTATTATAACCAATGGGGCTGCTTACATGTTTTTGTTTTTTTTAATGGGCAGCATGGATGATACAATACAATACAAGACTATGGTTCTATAAAAACAAGTAAAACACATGGATGGCATCAGTGTGTTGCCCATGTGCAGTCTCTTATTTAACATTGCAACATATAGGAGATGCTTTGTAATGTCTTTCTTTATTTATAAACACTGATGACACACTGATGGTTAAAAAAGGACACACCAATAACGGATGACAATGGTACACGTTTTATACGGACGTGTGAAGAGGCCTAACACAGTTAACTTTAGGCCTTACAAAATAGTCAAACTATTATTGGCAACAAATGTCTTGATTTTTTAAAATGCATTTTTGTGAGCTTATCATCTATTCTCCAAATGTTCTGGAGTATGACATTAGACCTCATCATTTTTCACCGTCATGGAGTGCTCACTGTTGGCCTATAATGTGTAGCCAACTTGGACAAGGTTCATTGTCCAGTGATTGGGTCACGTAGTTGGAATAAATGGGGGAATGTTAATAGGACTGACTATTGACACACAAAAGGGTATAATTTCATCCAGCTTTCTGATTTAACAGACAGGCAGCTGCTCAATTCCTTCAATTACCCAATTAGATGAATGGCCAATTTGTAAATGGACACTGTTGTGTGGGACAATCTAAAAAATAGAGCATCAGCGTGCCAACTTGAGCGCCCGGTGCCAGTGTACAATACTTTTTCGAGTGCTGCATGTACATTTTTGAGGGAGATTACTTGTGTACATGTGACATCTCATCATCTTTTATTTTTCTTTCACAGTATCTGAACAAAAATACTATGAAAAATGAGGTGCACAGTAAAAGACTACACTTGTATGTGTGACATTATGGTTCTGTACAAATTAGATCTTGTAGAGAGCTGAAATACAATTAAATGGGGGTTTCTACTACTGGATAAACTCTTAATAATGGCCACAAGATTCTGCACATAAAAAAAAGAAAAGAAAAGAAGACCATCCTTACTTTCTGACTGGAGCAGCGCCACAAATTTCAGTCCTGTGTCTGAGCAGAACAAGCAATGTTCATCCCCTCAAACATGTGAAAGCAGCTGCTGATTGGCTGCAGCAGTCATGACTCTGAGTTATTGTTTATATCTATAGATTGGTAGAGACCAAGTCTAGAGATGGAGTATAGATTTTATAACTTTATGCAGATCATTGCGGCCATTATTAAGGGCTTATGAAGAGGACTCTTAAGTTAATGAATCCTTAATTAATACAGACTAACATTTATGCCTTACAGTAGTACATTGTTATATCATAAATATTAGTTGTTACACGGTAGTCAGTTAATGGTTAGAGTAAAGGCAATACATGACTTACTAGTATTAATATCTACTCATGGGTTTCATATAAAAAAATATATATACAATTTTAAGTTGTAAGAACAGTATAGAAAGACTCTTACCTATATGTCAAGCAAAGTACCAGCAGAAGGATCAAAGCAAATGTGATGGAAACAGCAATCACAGCCAACAGCACTACACCTTCCCTGCCCCGTCTTTCCTGAACACCCATAGTGGTCATCAAAGACTGGTTATGGTAAGATAAGAGGATTGCAAAGCCACGGCCACGGTTAGTGGTTGTAATAAGCTCCAAAATCACTTCGATCATCTCATCAGGAGACCCAAAGGCAAGACTTTTATTTATGGGAGAAATGGATCCACAAAATCGAGAAGAGTAAGTGACCAGGTCAGTGATATAGAGGACATCAAGCGGACACATTTCCAGCACTGGAGGTGGTGTAGTGAAGGGGTCCATTCCAATGCTTATTGATGGCGCACCTTCACTCACCTGTTCAAAGGGAACTGTTTCTATTCTATTAGTGACTGCTTCTAGAAGATGCATAGATTTGTTGATTTCTTCAGTCCGGCTTTCATAATTTGTGTCTGCAGAAATTGTGCTCGACATTTTACTGATAAGGTTTGGATCTTGTAAGTCTGTCAATGGTTTATATCCTCCATCACTCTTGGACCAGGTTTCTGTGAACACCTGGCTGCTGGACTGACTTTTATAGCCCACCTTTTGTTCCGTTAGCCCAATTTCCAAGTCATTTGATAAATCATTTTCTGTAGAAGAGTTTTTTCTCTCTCTCTTGTGCTCAGCGCTAGATATGAATTTGGGAAATTCAGAACTGGAATAGCTAGTTGCAGATTCCTCATTGACAGAACTATCAAATACATCAAAATCCAGAATTTCCAGCCCAACAGCAGAACCCGCAGGAACAAAGATCTGCCACAGACAGTGAGAGCTAGGGAGGTAGTTGTTGGGAAATCCTGGAGATAAAATAAGATCTCTGTCTGCCGGGTTTAGTACAGCTCCACAATCAAAATACACCTATAAGAAAAATAATGTAAAAATCACAAGTAAAAATATTGAGAAGTCACATAATATGTTTTGTACAATTGATAATGTCTTTAAACCAAGCAAATTATTAAAGATGGACTGTGAAGTAAACAAGTCCTATTTCACCTTGTCACGTTTCTAGGAATGCTCGTTCCCAACTCACATTAGGTCGCCAAACACCTGACAAAGGTTCAGCCCTTTTTAACTGCTGATATAGTGTTTGCCATTACTACCTCTTGTTGTAGGACATCTCTCAATGACTAACTGTATTGAACCATTTCCAATGTAACTTCTGGAATCTACTTTCCGCCACAAGTAACAAAAGTCCATTGGTCCTTCATAAGGTCCTTGGAAGGAATAAATCATGAGCCATTACTTTGTACTGACCACATAAGTATTTATACATATAAATGAGATCACCTCTGAGACATTTTTTTTCTCAGCTATACAAGCCCAATTTTTCTAACCTCTCACTGTAAGAGAGACCTTCCATTTGACGTAATAATCTAGTTACCTGTCTTTGAACTGACTTACTTCACAATATCCTTCTAAAAATATAGAGCCCCAAACTGGATCGACGTTCTAGAAGTGGCCTTAGAAAGTGATTTATAGAGGGGCAATAAATCATTCGAGTCTCTTTTTATACACTCTTAAGTCTTATTCTCTATTGCAGCTGCTGCTTGATATAGAGTACTGCTGCTTAGCTTAGTTGAAACCAAGATAGCCAAGTCCTAGTCCTGTTGTGTAGTCACAAGTATATTTCCATCTAATGTATATGCAATAATATGATCACTCCATCCTAGGTGCATTACATAACATTTAGCAACATTAGGCTTCAATCATCTGCCAAGTGTTTGCTCATTCAGACATCTTATCTATATCATTTCTAAACACAAAATAAAATCTTCAGATATCACATATGCTGTGTAAACCGTACATGTGCAACATGATATTTTATGTACACAGAATGATTATTAAAACGCTTTTTAACGATCGTTCCGTGCGCATTTATTTGTGATCGTACAGTCTAAACAAACCATTAAAAGGAACCTGTCACCAGGTTAGGCAGATACGAGTTACAGCCACCGCCTTTCTGGGCTGATATATAGCATTCAATAATGCTGTATATCTGCCCTGACCTGTAAGAGAAGAAATATAACTTATTATGCTCACCTGCGGGGTCCAGTCCGAGGGGTGTCAGTGTGTTGCTCTCATTAGTCCGGCGCCTCCCATCTTCTTGTGATGCCGTTCTCCTTCTTGGTTCATGTGGATGACGTGTCCCTGCATCATCCATACAGTCTGCATGACATCGTGCTCCTGCGCAGATGTAGTTTTCTGCCCTGCTGAGGGCAGAGCAAAGTACTGCAGTGCACAGGCGCTGGCACCCTCTGACCTTTCCTGATGCCTGCGCACTGCAGTACTTTGCTCTGCCCTCAACAGGGCAGATATGTATGCCTGCTCAAGAGCGTGATGCCGAGCAGACCGTGTGGATTATGCAGGGGCGGTGGCATCACAAGAAGATGGGAAGCGCCGGAACAGAGAAACACCCCTCGGACCAGACTGCCCCCACAGGTGAGTACAATAAAAGTTAGTTTTCAGTTGTTCCCGGTCAGTTCGGGGGCAGATATTCAGCATTATAGAATGCTGCTATCAGCCCTGAGAGGCCGTGGCTGCATGTCATTTCGGCCTAACCTGGTGACAGGTTCCCTTTAAACAACTGGGTCGTTTGGCAGCAGTGTTCAACACATGTAGAACCGTTAATGGAATCTCTTCTAAAACAATTAATTTACTGACACCATTTAAGTTTTTACTCATGTTTAATGATAATTTTAAATTTTTTCTGTGATTTGTGCACAATAACGTTATGGTTTATTACAGAAGCCATGATCCTGTGACCGATCTCCAAGGGATCTAAATGGTACCAGCATCAGATAACATGCTAATATTGTACAGTGATGTACTAAATGCATTGCTAGCTGCATATTTACATTTATGTGAATTAATATTTTTAGTTGTTAAAAAAAACATTTTGTGTTCCAAGAAGCCTAATTATTGGTATGATAAGGAGGTAGGGGAGAGGGGGAAGGCTGGAGCTGTTGAATGAATCTGTTGCTGTAATTAGAAACCAATGGGTGCCATACCTGCTGGTGATGGCCGCTGACAGAGGAAAAAAAAAAATGAGGATAGTTTCTGGCGCAACCAACTGGATAAAAACTAAAACCATAAAAGGTAACAACCTAAAAGGTGTTGAGGTTTTTATCTTTTACGGACTTTTAACCCTTGTTTTTTTTCTCTCTTACTTGCACAATAGCGATTGAAAGTCTGATGTTACTGTTTTCCTACATTACATTTGTTAAGATCTTTTACATGTAACGCTAATGCTTGCATCCCTGCATGTTCCCTCTCCCTCCTCCCGGCAGGGATGCAGACATGCTCACTGCCTGGGCCGCTCAACGGTGTCTGTGTTCCCTGTACAGCTTACTTATACCCTGGCCTGAGCACGTGGTGCAGGTCTCCCGACAGCGCACTCCCCAATTCTTAAAAAGGGCAGCGCGTGCACTGTGAATCTGCATCCAGCCAATATCTGGGAGGCATCTACTATTTAAGGCACACTGCCTTTTAGCGTGGTGCCTGTAAAACGCCCTCTTTAGTGTTAAATTGAGTTTATTCCTGTTAGTTAGTTGTCAGGTCCCTTAACCTATTCTGTTAGTATCTGAACCTATTCTGTTAGTATCTGAACCTGTTGTTGAACCCACTTAGTCCGAACCAGATATCCGTGTTACCTGAATCTGAAGACGCTCCGGTAGAACGGGATCCAGGATCCGCACTGTGAACCTGCATCAGTATCCAATCCGGCCATGGACTGCGAGTCCGTGTCTGCAATTCTGACCCTTGTGGTCAGCTGTCGCAGTATGGGGGACTGCCTTTCGAGTGGTACCAAGCGGTCACCTGCAGCCTAAAGCTATCTCCATCAGGAGCTCTAGCGAAAACCAGGTGGCCGCTTAGCCACGTCCTTCCAAGGGTAAGCCCTGAACGTGGCACAGTGGGTCCACGAACCACAAGCATGACGTTACACATGATCCTTTTTTGAAAAAACTCTAGTTTAAGAGATTTTAAAAAAACAGAGCGGTCAAAATGAACATATACACAAATCACATTGCATTGTAGTTTCCATCCAGCATTAAACTAAAATACTGAATGGAAAACTATGTAGGAACTGATTCCATTATTCGCAATAGAATTGTTCGCATTTGTCCAGCTCATCACTTGTTGTGAAAAGAAAAATGTCCCATGCTTTCTACTTGCTCTCCTGATTTTTTTTGTATGCGTTTTGTGTAAAGAGGTTGGTTGTCCAGCAGCCCAGCCGATTAACTGTTCTCAGTGTTGTCCGTAAGTCCTCAGCTACAGAGTTGCTCCTTCTACTGATCGAGGCAGTGTACTGCACATCCACCCATATTCATTTGACTAGGAGGCGGGTGTGCAGTACCAGGTCGCCACCACTATCAGACAGAGCTGCGCTGTGTTCAGCTGTCCAAATCAGAGAAGTTGACGTTAGCACCTGTTCTAAAATGTACTTTTTTTTTTTTCTTAAAGGATCTTGGAGTGGATGTATTAGCCTTTTCCATTCCACATATAGACAGTATTCGTTCTGTAGTCATATAAATCTTGCTGAAATTTGGACAAAGTTATATGTGTAATGTCACGCAAGGTTAGACTTCAGTTTTTGGTCCATTGTTTGGAATTCTAACAAACATGAAACTTGTAAAGAATCCTGAGGGGGGGTTATTTAGGTCTATTTTGATTTCTGACAGCATTACTTCCTTATGTTTTATTATAAAGCTGCATCAATTTAATTTAACACTGACAAGATGAATTAATGATCCTACAAGATCTTTTCAATGTGACCTAAAAAAATTGCTGAATGATGGCCTGTCATTAGGCATTATCAAAATCAAAAGGATTATTATTATTCATACATTGAGCAACTTGTAGTGCCCATTTTTCATTCCCTACCCAACTTCATAAAAAACAATTTCAGCCACCTACCGTAATCGTGGTAGGAATTGACTCTTTAAATGAGAATCTGTGTGAATAGTTCAATTTCATTTTGCAGCCCCTTATTCCTCCAATTATATACAGCTCATCTGGAAGAAGACTAAGCATGTATTACAGTCTCTTGAACCAATTGATTGGAAGGAACGAAATTCATGGATTTCATGTGACGTGCAATTATTTTAATCTTGTATCCAGCATTATTAGGGGCTACAGGCGAATTTAAAATTTTTGCCCAGATACTTACCATATTCTGTGGATTTACAAAATATCAGAATTTGCATCTAGCAAAATAAATACTGAAAGTATACTTAAAGTATACTTTCGGTGCATACTGCTGCATAAGATAGACATTGCTGTGAATCCACAGGAGTTTACATGCTGAGACACTTCAAGGAGGAACAAGCCACCTGCACAGCTATGCAACGTTTCAGAGGTAAACTTCCCATTTTTAAAACAGAAGTTTACCCCCGAAAAATCGCACAGGTGTGCAAACATCCCATTCCACCTGCAGGGTCTCAGCAAGTAGGAGTTTCTCCTGTGGATTCACAGCAATGTCTATCTAAGGTAGCAGTATGAACAGAGGGTGAACGATTTTTTTTTTTTTACTTTTACATATTTTTTTTTTTTTACATCATATACATCATCAGACAATATATTTCTATTGAAGAAAACATTTCTGCAATCGAATATTGGCTTAAATTATTGTTCGGATCTGATATTGCATTGCTGACTATACCCGTGTGTTTTTCAAGCGTGTGTATTCCTGTATTTTTTGTACTTTATATTTCATAGTCTAACGTTAAACGTGACAGGACAGGGTGTGTCTTCAATGTACAGGAAGGTATAAATTAAACATTTTTTAAATTTCATGGACTACAAATAATGACCGCAGTGTCTGAAACGCGTCTGTCCCTGTCAAGTTTTTCTCTCTATAATGATCCAGTTATTGGTTTCAATGTATTGGTGAAGAAACAAGTGTTCTATTTGCATCAGTTGTTGGGCAAAACAAGAGCAAATAACAGTCCAGGGGTGAATCGCAACGCTTCCTGCAATGTTTTGTTCAACCGCCGAATCAGTACTTGAAAATCAGTACTGAAAACGGAGCCGGATCTATTATATGTGAACCCAGGTTAAGAAAGTATTTAAGATTGATAATATTCTGTATCATTCAAACAAGTATAGCAGCCAAGTACAAGCCTTCACCTTTTGTCGAAGCTTCTACTATTGCATTTGAGTGGACCAACAGGAACCTTGGGAAGGGAGGCAGTAGTAGCCATAATTTACTAGGCACATGGAGGCCTTATGTCCCGAAAACACCATTAGGTAACAGGAACAATCAAAGGGGAGTAGCAGAGTTAAAAATCCCATGACCCCTTTGCTGTTTCATTGTTTTATTCAGATTTGATTATGTTCAGCTTACCAACCCCACAGACCTGAATATACTGCACATTGTGCCACTTGTCTTCATACATATCAGAATAGTCAACCACACGCCTGACAAAGGCTCTGAACAAATGTGATAGTCTAATACAATTTTTTATTTTTTTTTAAAGTTTTCTTGCACAATCATCAACATCAGAGCATTAATGTGGAAGTGAAGATGTGGCCATTTATTTTAAGAAGATTCTTCTTTTATCTAATAATAAAACTTTAGCTGGCAAAAATGTAGAAAAAAAAAATCCAACTGCTTTCAAAAGGCATCTGGTTAATATGTACAATATGAAGAATGCATTTAGAAAGATATACTAGTATCTGCAAATGAACAATTGGCTCTAGTACAAAGAAATTCTGAAAGATCCTAACATGTTACCAGAGATAATTCTGTTCCTACTGAGCTGTAACAAACCTAAACATGCAATGTGCAAAACACAAGCCAATGTGAGCATCTACCTACTACCGTGGCATGTAAATGTTTGAACACCCCTGGTCACCCCCTGTTATTGTGAACAGCTAAGCTGAAGATGAAATGATCTCTAAAAGGCCTAAAAGTTAAAGATAGTAGTAAAGACTGAAAAAGTTCACCTCAAGCTCCTGGGATAAAATTTCCAAACTTCTTTATCCGAAAAAAAATAAAATTCCATTGAGGATTCCAGGACAATGCCAACAAAGAAAGTCACTATAAGGTATGCACACCAGCCGCAGATAGATATAGATATAGAGAATATATATATACTTTATTGGTAACAAAGATTAAGAACAATTAAAAACAATACAAAACAACACTCCACCACATGAGCCCGACTCTGTGTAATGTATAGCAATAAACGAAATACACACCTACACAATCAAATGAATAACAAAACAGAGAAAGATAAACCTAAAATGAAATATAGGCATATAATACTAGAGCACCCACCAGCAGGTAAAGAGTACACAGCACCAGGTGGGGGCTCATGTGGTGGAGTGTTGTTTTGTATTGTTTTTAATCTTTGTTACCAATAAAGTTTCCTATATCTATCTCTCTTAGGCTGGTGTGCATACCTTATGGTGACTCTCTTTGTTTCTTTGTTGGCATGCTCCGTTACATGTTCACTTGGTATGCACCCCCACTGACCTTATAGAGTTATTTGAATTTGCTGTGCGCCAGATTGTTTTACTATTCATTGGATTCCAGGACAAAAAACATCAGACTGATGAAAGAGCGACGCGTTTCGATCAGCACAGTGAGCTTTGACAAAGCTGAAGCTGAGAGGAACACACAGATGGGTCAGTTAAAATCACAGACAACTCTGCAGTGAGATCAGGAGAGCAGAGAGCGTCCATTACACATCACACTAGTAATTACCCTTCATGTAAAATAAGCCATCTTCCAGGCAGCTTCCTCCCCAGAGCCTGGAAGAGGTTATTTATATAAAGTGATAATTGTTGATTTCTCAACAACAAAGCATCTGAGACATACATGCATCACAATGGCCTTCACAGTCCCCTGATCTGATCATCATTGAAAATCTGTGGCTAGACCTCAAAATAGCAGCGCATGCAAGATGACCAAGGAATCTCACAGAACTGGAAGAATTTCCCAAGGAAGAACAGATGAAAATCCTGCAAACAAGAATTTAAATACTCTTGGCTGGCTACAAAAAAAGTTTACAAGCAGTGATACTTTCTAAAGAAGGTGCTACTAGGTATTAACCATGCAGAGTGCTCACACTTTTGCATGGGCCCATTTTCCTTTTTGTACTTTTTAAAATGTAAAAGATGAAAATATATATTTGTTTAACTAAAATACAAAGGAAATGTGTCATCTTTAACTTTAGGCCTTTTAGAGATCATTTCATTTTCAACTTGCTTTACTGTTCACAATGACAGGAATTTTGACCAGGGGTGTACAAAGTTTTACATGCCACTGTAAATAAATAGGGTAATCTTGAATGGCACTCTTCAAAATAAACTATTAAAGGGAACCGGTCA
Source organism: Ranitomeya variabilis (assembly GCF_051348905.1). Taxonomy (NCBI): domain Eukaryota; kingdom Metazoa; phylum Chordata; class Amphibia; order Anura; family Dendrobatidae; genus Ranitomeya; species Ranitomeya variabilis. Next base: position 256,520,635 of record NC_135232.1, read on the forward strand.
TGTAAAAAAAACTCCGCTATTAACCTGCAGATATGGGGTTAATCTTCAGGTTAATAGCGTTCTGAAGCTTTCTGGTGCCTAAACTGAGAGCCCTGTTGCCGGGAGGAAATTATCTTTTTACCTCCTGACAGCCTCAGACTTTCAGTCATATTGGTCGGCCGCTGCAGCTTCACTCGCAGCTCAGTGTATAGTGAGCGCCGGCTTTAACCGTGCCACTGCACTGATGGACCGCCTTCTCTAATGCTGAGGCAGCTATCAAGACAGTGCCAGGGGCATGGTCGCAGCTGCCACTCACTATGCACCGAGTGGCAATTGAAAGCCCAAGGGTGCCGTGAGCAATAAGGTAACCTCACGAGCGGGATTTTTGGGCTAATACATGAACGTGAAAGGTTCCCTTTAAGAAAAAAGAGGGCACAGTTCTTTTTGCAGTGTAAAGTAACCTAAACATTTTTTTTGTGCTCTTTATCTAGAGGCACTGTCAAAGAGGACTATCACATTTTTTATATTAGGCTCTTACCAACCTGATCTCCTCTGTGCATCTAATGAACCCTACCACAGTCATCTGTTATTACTGTAGGACGGCACCAGCACATTTTCTTTCCACTAAAGGGGAATGGTATATTACAAGGTAAAGTACCTGAGGTTTGGTTATCACAATCTCTACTCATCAATTACCGAAAGCAAACCCCCATGAAGCAGCAGCAAGGAGCATGGAGGAACACATAACAGAACAAGGTGGTGAATTGAGAACAAAATAACAGCTCTATCTAAAGAGTTTGAGTCATGCTTGTGACCCACCTTTAGAAACCAGAACAGAAAGACAGATCCCACAGAGGGCTGCCGTCCATGTACCTCATCAGGACCATTGATCTTAATGGCTGCCATGTCATACTACTATAGTTTCCATGCAGTCTGGCTGTTGGCAGCTTCAACTGGTGAGATGGAAGATGCTGGGATTAGAACCTATGATTTCAGGCTAAAAATAGAATTATTCTTACCGATAATTCGGTTTCTAGGAGCCTTCCACGACAGCCCAGGAGGTTGTCTCCATACCCCTAATGGGGGACAGGAAGCACAAGAGGTTAAAAACCCCTCCCACCTCCCATGAACCAGTGACTTACAACTGAACCCATAGCACCGGTTACCTTTTAGGTTCTCAGAAAAAATATATCCAAGAACGTCGGGAGGGAATTAACGCTGTCGTGGAAGGCTCCTAGAAACCGAACGAACGGTAAGAATAATTCTATTTTCTCTAGTTGCCTTCCACGACAGCCCAGGAGGAATGCCAACCAATTCTGTATTTAGGGAGGGAACACAGCCTGAAGAACTTTCCAGCCAAAGACTAGATCCCGGTTGGACCAGAAGTCCAATCTATAATGCTTAGTAAAAGTGTGTAGAGAAGACCATGTCGCAGCCCTGCAAATCTGCTCTGTGGAAGCACCAGCCCTTTCAGCCCAAGAGACGGAAGTAGATCTGGTGGAATGAGCCTTTAGGCCCGCAGGAACTGCGATATTCTGAGCTAGATACGCTTCAGTTATGGCCTTTTTTATCCAGTTGGCAATGGTATTCTTCGCTACTTTTTTGCCTTTGTTTCGGCCAGATAAATGAACAAAGATTTTGGTCAATTCTGAAGGATTTAGTTTGTTCCAAATAGTGTAATACTATACGACGTACATCAAGGTATGGAATTTATGCTCTTCCGGATTTGTAGGATTGTGACAGAACGATGGGAGGACTATGTCCTGTGATCGCTGAAACTCTGACACCACCTTTGGAAGAAAACATGGATCAGGTCGGAACACAATGGAATCGTCCCTTATGCTAAGATAAGGTTCTCTAATTGAGAGGGCTTGTATTTCCCCCCACTCGTCTTGCAGTAGATATGGCAACTAAGAAGGCAGCTTTGCAGGACAGGAGCTGTGAGGAACAAGAAGATAATGGCTCAAAAGGAGGAGCCGTAAGGCCCTTTAGGACTATGTTTAAGTCCCACGATGGTACAAAGATTTGTTGTTTTGGACAATGTCTTGATGCTGAGACCATAAACCTTTTTATCCATCGATGACCTGCAAGGTCTTGGTCAAAGACAGAACTCAAGGCTGATACTTGAACTTTTAATGTACTCGGCTTTAACCCCAACTCCAACCCTTTTTGTAGAAAGTCTAATATTTGTGAGATATTAGGGTGGAAAGGGTCAGGATTATGAGGATGACACCACGAGGAGAACCTTTTCCAAATTTTGTAATATATAGCGTTGGTGACAGGTTTTCTGGACTTTTGTAAAGTAGAAATCACCGATTCTGAAAGACCTTTAGCTCTTAATACCTGGGCTTCAATAGCCAGGCTGCTAGTTTGAATTTCTGGGGATTCGGATGATAAAAGGGACCCTGGAGGAGAAGATCCTCTGATGCTTGTAGAAAAACTGGACCATCCACTTGTAATTCTCTGATGAGGTGGCACCAGCTCCTCTTCGGCCATGCCGGAGGTACCAGGATAGTCGGGACTTGATCGTCTCGGATCTTCCAAAGGGTCTTTGCAAGCAACGGTATTGGAGGAAATACGTATGCTAGCCGAAATCTCCATGTATGAGCAAAGGCGTCTACTCCCTGAGACTTGTCTTTGGGGTCTAGAGAGATGTAGTTTTCAACCTGTGCATTTTGACTTGATGCTAAGAGATCTATGTCGGGAAGGCCCCATCTGTTCGTCAACATCCTGAAAACGTCCGTCTTCAGGCTCCATTCTCCTGGTTGTAAATCGTGATGACTTAGGAGATCTGCTTGAACATTTACTGACCCTTTGAGATGTATTGCTGATAGTGAGAGGAGATGTTTCTCTGCCCAGCAAAAAATTCTGCTTGATACTATCAAGTAGTTGAACTTCAGACTCCCCTGATGTTTGAGATGCGCTACAGTCGTTATATTGTCAGAGTACACTCTGACATGTTGACCTACAATTAGACTGTTGGCGGCTAGAAGGGCCTTCTCCACTGCCATTAATTCTCTGAGGTTGGAAGAACTGGAGCTTTCTTTCAGATTCCAGTGACCCTGGAATGGGACCTGCGACACAACCGCACCCCAGCCTTTTTGACTGGCATCTGTTGGTACTGTCACCAGAGGATTTTGTGTCCAGTCCACACCCCTGAGAAGGTTTGTTTGGATTACCCACCAGGTTAACGAGGCTTTTACCTTCCTCTTCTGTTCAGGAAGTTTGGATTTCCATTCCAGTTTTCCAGGATGTGTGCCTGAAGAACTCTGGAATGGGCCTGAGCCCACTGGACTGATTGTATGCAGGCCGTCATCGACCCCAGAAGAGACATTGCTGTCCGCAGAGTAGGGGACCTTTGTTTTTTGAAGTCTAGGACTTTGGATATCAAGTTCTTCCGGTGCTCTTCTGGTAGAAAGGATTTTTGATTTTCTGAGTCCAATAGGACCCCCAAAAATTATCACTTTTGATGGTAATAGATGAGACTTCTTTAGATTGGGTATCCAACCCAAAAGTCGTAGGATGTTCAGAGTTCTGGCAATCCTCTGATTGAGAATTTCGGCGGAAGGACCGAAGGTCGTCCAAGTAAGGTACTATGGCGACGTCTTGATCTCTGATATGAGATACAGCTTCCGCCATGACTCTGGAGAAAACCCTTGGGGCCGAGGAGATCCCAAAGGGGAGAACATTGTACTGAAAATGTAGAATCTTGTGATTCAACTGAACCGCAAATCTCAGATACCTCCTGTGACAAGGATGTATCGGGATATGAAAATAGGCATCCTTGAGATCTATTGTTGCCATATATGAATGAGGAGCTATCAGAGGGATGGCTGATTTTACTGACTCCATTTTGAATTTGCGGTAAGTGATGTATTGGTTGAGAGCTTTTAAATTTATTATGATCCGGGCTTGTCCGGAAGGCTTTTTTACCATAAATATATGGGAATAATGCCCTTTTCCCTGCTTGTTTACCAGGACCATTGAAATGGCTCTCGAGGTCATCAGATCTTGTAATCCTGACATCATTAATTTTTGAGTCTCCCGAGATGATGGGGAGGTGACTCTTAGGATCCTGGGAGGAGGCGCCTCGAACTCTATAAGAAGACCCTGCTGGATAACATTTATGACCCAAGGGCTGTTGGAGATATTCTGCCAACTGTGTACGAAGTTCGAAAGCCTCCCCCCCACCGGATCGGAGTCATTGCTTTTCTTGCTGTGGTTGCTGGGGAATAAAGATATTTTTGGGTTTCCCCTTGGCATAACTCCTTCTACCGGATTTTCCTTTACCCTTAACCTGGGAGGGCTGGGACTGGGAAGCCTGAAAAAAACGCTTCCTGGGAGGTCTCTGTTCAGGAAGAGTCTTTTTCCTGTCCGTGGCTTTTTCCAGGATGTCATCTAATGAGGTCCCGAACACATAGTCACCCTTAAAGGGAATGGAACACAACTTTATTTTTGAAGTGACATCTCCATTCCACATCTTTAGCCAGAGAGCTCTTCTGGCCAAATTTGTCTGGACTAAAGATCTGGCGGCTACACGGATGGATTCCAGGGAGGCGTCTGCAAGAAATCCAGTTGCTCCATGTAAAATAGGCAAGGAGTCCAACACCTCATCTCTCGGAGTACCCTGAGAGATGTGGTTTTCTAATTCCTCCATCCAGCGGGAGAGAGACCGGGCTACACAGGTGGATGCAATATTGAACCTGAGGGCCGAGGTGGATGTTTCCCAGGATTTTTTGAGTAGGCTTTCAATCTTCCTATCTAAGGGATCCATTAACTGGGAGGAGTCTTCGAACGGCAGGGCAGTCTTTTTTGCCACTCTAGCCACCTGAACATCTATTTTTGGAATGTTCCATTTAATTGAATTCTCATCCAGAGGAAACCCGTGTTAAAAGTCTGACGGGGTGGTTAGCCGTTTCTCAGGAAGTTCCCACTCATTATTGATCATATTAATGATACTTTTGTGTACGGGAAACCCAGGCTGTTTATCAGTATGTATGCCGAATAACTCATCCTGTATAGACTGAGGAACGGGTTCCTCCTTTAGACCCATAGTATTCCTCACCGCAGACACCAATTCCTCAATATATTCAGAGGAAAAAAGGTATTTTCTAATCTCAGCAGTTTTATGCGGTAGGACATCTTCCCATTTAACTGAGGATGACGCATAAGAGCCATCAGATTCGGAGTCAGAATATTCCTGGATCTTTCTTTTCTTGGGAAGCGATGGACCAGGTGAGGGTGGTGGTGGCGGTGGAGGGGGTGCAAGCGTGGCTAAAGAGGCCTGAACCTCCTGTCTAACCATGGAATGTATGTATCTCTTCAATTAGTGAAGGATGTTCAGTCCGGATTATTTTGTCCGTACAGGGTTGGCACAATTTTTTCTCCCATTTTAAGGGCAGTTTTCCATTACAAGTAGCACATTTGCGCTTAGTAGTAGCTTTATGGCCAGGCTTGTCTCCCTGAAATGAGAGAGGAAGCAGTATGAGAAGGTACACTAAAATCTACCTTTAAATGGGACCCGTCCCTGCCACACTTACTGGGGCATGGGCAGCGCTGGGCTCTGCAGCTGCAGGGCAAGACGTATCCATGCTGAGCAGGCTTACCTGAGACGTCTTCTGCAGCTTATATTGAAAATAATGCTGCCTCAGCGCTTGGCAATTAGCCGCCCCTCCCCCTCCGCAGTCCCAGGCAGGCGTGCGAGGATGCAGCGTGCCTCACACGCCGTTCGGAGGTCCAGTAACCTGACCATAGTAACGCTCCTACACAGGAGCACCGACCCGGAAGTGAAGTGCCATGTGACTTCCAGGTCACCGAACAGCGTGCACAGGAGGGGGAGACGCCGGAGAGCTCAGAGAGGCCTCCGGGAGGGGATCACCGGTCCGCTTTACCCCCGCAAGGGGACGCAGGAGGACCGGGAATGCGGTCCCAGAATCCGGAGGAGACGGGAGCACAACGGAGGAGGAAGCCCTAGGGGCCCGACCACCAGTGCCCGGCACAAGAATAAGGTACACTGCCAGAGCTGGCCGCGCAGCGCACCAGGAACCTCTCCATGCCCAATGGGGAACAGGAAAGACACTGGTTAATGGGAGGTGGGAGGGGTTTTTAACCTCTTGTGCTTCCTGTCCCCCATTAGGCTATGGAGACAACCTCCTGGGCTGTCGTGGAAGGCAACTAGAGAAAGTGGTTATGTCTTATGAGATCCCACCTTTATAGAATTTAAGACATACCTGGTCTAGTTTGCCATCAGCCTCTCCACTGAACATTAAGCACACTAGGTCCAGGAGGACCAAACTTTTGGCCATCTTGTAAAGTGTGATACCCCGGAATATGAAATGCTGACAGATCAATAAACATTTTCTTAATTGCAATTAAGGAGTGATCTCTTGTATTTCAGAGTGTGACATAACCCCTATCAATTGTTGGAGGCCCCAAGTGATCAGACTTCCATTTATTAATATACTTTAATTGTGCATGATAGAAAAAATTGTCTTATATAAATGGGGCATTTGTAATAGCCCTCTATATTACCATATAGTTATAGGTTGATAAGTTGGTTCAGTGGTTAGCAAGGTTTTTTTTGCAGCTCTTAGGTCTTGGGTTCATATACTACCAAGGACATCTGCAAGTGAATTTTTAAGTTCACCCTATGTTGGCCGTGAGTTTCCTCTTCTCCTGTTTCCTTGCAAATTCCAAAACCATACTGATAGGGAATTTAGATTGTGAGCACCAATAGGGATAGTGAAGATAATGTCTGTAAAGTTCTGCACAATATGAAGGCACTATGTAAACAAAGCAAAAAAAATAAAAAATAAGCACGTGACCGATAATAGTAAAAAGCCCCCCATTATAGGGTCCAATCACCGATGCCACATTTGAACTCCCAGAAATCATTAGAGGCCGTGTGATAGCCTTTTATAATTTGTAAGCACATGTAAAATCAATAAAAGTGACACAAAAACAATTTTATATAAAATTTCTAAATATTATTATGTGGAATTGTGTTTACTAATGATTTTTAATACAAAACGCAACACGGAAATCATAAAATAGGTTTAAACTAATATTATTTCATGCATTACTTTAAAGATCCACATGATAGCAATATAACAAAGACGTTTGTGTGTGCAAACATCATACACTGTATTATATAATATACTGGATAACTACTGGTAATATTGTTTATCTCAGTACAGCCTATTTATATAGTGAAATAACCTAAATTCAACACAGATGTCCCAGTCTGGACAAAGTATGGACTGTGCATGCCAATTTGTGCAACAGAGCGCTCTTGTATTCTATTACATCAAAAGATATTGGACTCGGGGAGGGTGCAATGAGAGTGAAATCAAGAGAACTGTCTCCCTATTTACTCCTACGGAGGTCTTATTTCACAATTTCTGTGTTTTGCCTCTGAAGGGTTTTGTCAAAAAGCCACTGTTTATCTCTAGAGAAATGTTCTGCAATAGTTATTATAGTTCTTATGCTTCACTCAGGAAGAGTCATCAAGCTTTCTCCAGCAGTTTTCGTTTGGCCACTAGCATTTTCCTGAATGTGCTCCGCTAACCCTAATGTGTAGGATTCCCAGTGGCACAACTTATTGGAACCGGTCTGTATTGCATATTTCACTAATTACTTGCAAGTTGCGTTTGTTTAGTAATTAGACAACATTCTTTACTAATTGCATACTAAATGTACGCATTTTTTAGGCAAAAAAGTTATTTAAAAAAAAGGGTTTATGGAATTCCCTGTCCCAATTCCACAGAGGTGGTAGGAACAGTAAATTAGGACTTGGTGTTTTTCAGAAGCTGTGCATTTTAGGAGGTATACTGCACCAGTTTTTTTTTTTTTTTTTTTTCATTTATTGCATTATCTGTGGCATAAATGCACTTTATTGATATGTACGAATGTCAATACATTATGCACAACACTACATTTCATACAATTTTGCCTAAAAAAACACACACAAAAATACAGTAAAAATCAAGATGCGGCAGATTTATAAGGAAAGCGAGCAAACATTCCGTTCAACCATCTGACAGCAATTGAAAATATTAATCTTTGTGAACCATACACATTTTTTATATTTCTATAGCAACAGCATATTCCACAGAACTTTATAATTCATAGGGAACTTGTTTATTATGCATACTTATAGAGCTCCATTAATTTCAAAGCGCTTTACAGACACCATCGCTATCTCTAAAGGAAGTCCCTATCAGTAGGTCTTTGGAGTGGAGGAAACCCACACAAACACGTAGACAACATACAAACTTATTACAGTTGTTGTCCTTGGTGTGATTTGAACCCAGGACCACAGCACTGCAAGGCTACTGTGCTCGCTGATGTGACAAACCCCAGGACGTTAGGATGTTCCTTTCAGGATCCATGCCGACAGATGAAGTCTCTCTAGGTCATGGTGAAGAACTGGACTGATAAATCAGATCTTTCTCAGGGAAAGTAAGACCGATTCCTCTAAGGCCATGATTTTAAGTAGAGGGAACCAACTTCTTTTTGGCCAAAAGGAAACTATCTTCCAGAATCTTCCAGATAACCATTGGTATTAAGTCCACTGGAGAAAAGGCGTATGACAAAGTCCTGCTCCAAACCTGGTTTAAAACATTGATGCCTTTGGAGTTGTCCATGGGCTTCAGGGAGTCGAACGTTCCAACCTTTGAATTCTTCCTGGTTGTGAACAGGTCTATTTGAGTAAATCCCCAGCGCTGACCCAACTGATGGAATACCTCCCCATTTAACTTCTACTTGGTAGACCAGATCTTCTGCCTGCTTAGGTAGTCCGCCAACCTGTTCAGAGATCCTTCCACATGAATTGCAGAAATTGATTAAACTATTCTTTCTGCCCAGGAAAAGACTCTGGAGGCCATCTCCTGAAAAGTAGGATGTCTTTGGCCTCGCTGGTAGCGTAGAAAAGATTCATCTGTCATGTTGTCTGTCATAATCTTTGTGTGTCCATTTTCCCGCAAAGGTCGGTTCCGTCTTAGAGCTTCCCATATCGCTTAAAGCTCCCTGTAAGTTGAAAACTGGGACTGGATCTCTGGAGGCCAAATCTCCTGGAATATTTTTCCCTCCAGATGGGCTCCACATTTCTCTCTGCTTGTGTCTGTGGTAACAGTCACGCAGGGATAAGAAATCCATGGAATACCCAACCAGAGATTTTTGGGGATTGTTCACCAAACCAGAGATTTCGTTACCGCTAGGGATAATTACATTTCTGTCAAGGGTTATTTGCCGCCTGTCCCAAGAGGACAGAATAGCCCTCTGCAGATCCCTGGAATTAAATTGGCACCATCAGACACAGGTGATGCAAGATGTTGAAATACCTAGGATCTTCATTGACATTCTGACCGAACAGAGGTTTCTTAAAAACAGCTTAATACTGTTTCATATTGTTCTCCGTTTTCTTGCAGGTAAATAGGAAGTTCTTAGGCCGGTTTTAGGCTACGTTCACATTTGCGGTCAGCGCCGCAGCGTCGGGCGCCGCAGCGTCGCCGCATGCGTCATGCGCCCCTATATTTAACATGGGGGCGCATGGACATGCGTTGTGCTGCGTTTTGCGCCGCATGGCCGCAAGCGTTGGACGCAAGAAACGCATCAAGTTGCATTTTTTTTGCGTCCAACTTTCGGCCAAAAAGGACGCATGCGGCGCAAAACGCAGCGTTTTAGCGTGCGTTTTGCCGCGTTTTTGTTTGCGTTGTGCGCTGCGGCGCCGACGCTGCGGCGCACAACGCAAATGTGAACGTAGCCTTAGACTTGCATTTGGCTTGTCTGCGTATGGCTGCATACTTCCTCCCTTAAGCTCCGCTTACTCTCCGCTTACTTCCGCCTGTGTACCTATCTTTAACATTGGCTATTCAGGGACATGCGTTGTATGAGGATGTGTCCGCATGCGGTGTCGACTTACCTGCCGACTGCACGCAAATGCAAAAAGTTGCAAGAAGTCATCCAGGAAGGGAGACCATAACTATGCCCATTTTTCTTAGATAGGCTACTATCTCTGCGATTGATTTCGTAAAGACCCAGGGGACTGAGGCCAAACAAATGGAAAAACACTGAAACTGGAAGTGGTCGTTCCGGTTCTGAAGTTTTACCATAAACCTTAGAAATTTCTGACAGCAGGGGTGTACCGGTACATTGTAAAATGCGCTTTTTAGGTCTAATGTGCACATAACCGCATTGTTTATTAGGGGGATCATTTTTTTCATAGACACCATCCTGAATCTTTTGAATTTTATCCAGTAATTTAAAGCCTTTAGGTATTATAGAGCGTGCTTCGCCTGAGGGTTTGCCGATAGTGAAGAGGCTAGAGCAGCGAATGCGACCTTCCTCTACCTGGAGGACTGGTACTATCACTTCTGATTTTACTAGTTATTTATGCCTGACCACATAAGTGAACTAGCTCTTAGAGGGTGAGGATTTATTACAAATCTTTCAGGCAGTGGCCGTGTAAACTCTATTATATATCTCTACAAAATGGTCTTTAATGTCCATTGGTCCTGGGTTAAGTCCTGCCAGTTCCCTGCAAACTGCCTGATCTGCCCCCTAGATAACTAGCATAAATGTCTCCCAGGGCCTGAACTGGAGCGGAAAAGGGGTGCTCTACCTCTACCCCCTTTGGGGTAGTTCCACCAACCAGAATTCCCTTTCCCCTTACAGTTCTGTCTCTGGGAACGACGGGATCTTTGAATGGGAAATTTCCTGGCTCTATCTTCAGAAAACTCCATCTTTTTATCTGAGGAATTCTCTAAGATCTCGTCTAAGACTGTCCCAAATAATCTCAAGTGGGAAAAGGGAATGGAGCAAAATATGTTTTTGGATGGATTGTCTCCTGACCATGTCTTCTTCCAAATGGCTCGGCAGGCTGGATAAGAAATTATCCTAGCCTTGAATGTGATAGATTCTGTAGATGCATCCGTCATAAACCCTGTTGCTAATTTCATTAACAGGAGGGATGTCAAGATGTCCACAGTAGATGTCTTGTTGCTTAAGTGGTCCTCCTGCTACCCGATCCACAAGAACATGGATCTGGCCACTGAGGTAGCGGCTATGTTTGTTTTCATTATCGCTGCTGATGTCTCCCAAAAGGCTTGAAGAGTCTTCAAACGGAATTGACGTCTTCTTAGCCCCTTTAGCTACCAGTACATCTATTTTCAGGATTTCTTCCCAAATTTGAATGTCCTCAGGCTCGAAGTGTAACCGAACCCTGAAATCACAGGGTATGACCAGCTGTTTATCCACATCCCATTCTTCCAGGATCATTGGACAGATATGATTATTTACTGGAAACACCATATGCTTTTGAGATCTCAGACCCCCAAACATTTCATCTTGGATTGACTATGGCTTCTGAACTTCCTCCACCTGCATAGTATTCCTGATGACACAAAGGAGCCCGTCAGTATCAAAGGAGAAGAGAGATCTTTTACCCTCTTCTGGGAGTTCTGAGATCATCTCTCCCTCTTCCTCCTGATCCGATCTTAGGGATCGTGGCTCCTCTTTTGAGATTAACACCGTCTCCCATCTTGGTCTTTTAGCCCGTGGACCTGGTTGGGAAGTCGGTGGAGGAGCGAAGCTAGAGATCGAGGCCTGAACCTCATTTCTGATAGGAACGTTGGCTGTTTATCCCCAACAATCTTAGTGGCACAGCCTTCCAAAAGCTTTGGCAATTTTATGCTGCAGATGGGGGATCTTTTGGATTTCCCTGTGGCCTTACCAGTCCTTTTGGGACAGGAACTGATGTAGCAGGGGTTCCCCTGTCTTAAAATTTGCAACAAGAAAAAGACACTCTACGGACCCTGCACAGATAGTGAGACAACACATCCCTTACAATTACCATGCGGTCCTAAATGTCTGCTCTGCCTGCTACTTTCATCCTTGTATAGATGTGTCTACTGTGTGGCCCCCCAGACAAAGTCAATGCTTTCATTACCTTCATGATGACCTGCGTTCCACCGTGGAACACACGCTATAGCTGGAAGAGCGTTGTCGGTCCATCTCAGTGACGTCACCGGATGTGCGCCTGTCCATCATGCCATGCGGTCTGCCCGGTAGAGTCAGCACACGCCAGTGAGCGCTGGATTAGAGAGTCGCCCATCAGAGGGAAGCGGCTTGTGAACCAGGAGTTCCTCCTGCTCCACTGGTTTGTGGCTTTGAGTGGTGATGGCCGCAGACCTCTTGACAGGGGGAAGGAGAGGACAAACCACCCGATCACCCCGATCAGGTAATCATTCTCCTGAAGTTTCTTCTTCCGATGTCTCCTTTCATGTCTGTCCTTACAGGGGCAGAAAAAAAAAAATATTGAGGGATGTGGGTAAGAGGGGTCTTTTAACATCGTGTATTTCCTGTACATGAAAGGATGAGGACGACAACCTCCATGTTGCTGTCTGGAGGGACGTCCTGGAAATGGGAGTTTTTCCCCCAAGAGTGGGCGGTGGGACTGTGGAAGGTTCGAGGGGTGGAGGCAGAGCTGGGGTGTAGCTTGGGCAGAGTCTCAAGGAGGCCTGAAAATGTTGCCAGTATGGGGCCCCCGAAATTCCTGGTGGCAACCCTGTATGTGCATATGTATTCACCCTTTTGCTATTAAGCCCCTAAAATGCAATCTAAGTGTCACATGGTCCATCAATATTTACAAAGGCCACAAAGACTGCAACACCATTAACCCTTTAGTGACAGAAAATACCAAAAAGTTACACTATTCTAAAAACCAAACTTCTCAAAACCACATTCAAAAAGGTTATTAACCCTTCATGTGCTTCACTGGAATTAATGGAATGTGGAAAGAAAAAAAAAAAAACATTTTAGCCCCAAATTTATTTACTTTCATAAGGGTAACAGGAGAAAATTAACACCAAAATTTCTTGTGCAATTTATGTAATCTGGAACCTCTTCCAGAATTTATTATACACAGCCGAGGTAACTGGCTTTCTACTTGAATTGTAGTAATAACCTGGTTAGATAGCCCCCGAGCCCTTAGGATTATCCTCTCAGGATCCAAGCCGACAGATGGATTCTTTCCAGGTTGTGGTGAAAGACTGGGCCCTGTTGAATTAAGTCTTTTCTCTGGGAAAGTAGAACAGGATCTTCCAAGGCCATAGCCTTTAGTAGAGGAAACTAACTTCTTTTTGGCCAAAACAGAGCAATTAGAAGCACCTTCGCCCGATCCTCCTGAATCTTCATGAGAACCCTTGGGATAAGTGCTACAGGGGAAAGGCATATGACAGTGTGTCGCTCAATCTCTGGCTCAATGCGTAGACCCCTTCTGGATTGTCTGTGGGACTCAGGGAGTAAAACTCTGGTGTCCTTTGAGTTCTCTCTTGCTGCAAATAGGTCTACCTGATGTATACCCCAAAGCTAGCATAACTGCTGGAATGCTTCCTCATACAGTTCCCACTCTATGTCAGATCTTCTGTCTGCTCAAATAATCCGCCACAATGTTCTGGGATCTTTCCAGATGAAACGCCAAGACCAAAAGGACTGTGCTCTCTGCCCAGGAAAAGCCTTTTGATGACAGATCTTGAAGGGCACGGTGTCTCGGGTCTCCATGGTGGCGCAAGTAGGATACAGTCATCACGATGTCTGACATGATCTTGACGTGTTGTCCCTTTAACAATGATCAATTTCATCTTGGGGCCTCCCATATGGCATAGAGCTCCCTGTAGTTTGACAATTGGGACTGGATCTCCAATGGCCACTTGCCCTGAACCTTCCTCCCTTCCAGATGCGCTTCCCATCCTTCCTTGATGGCGTCCATAGTGAGCACTACAGAAGGGGAACTAATCCACGGAATGCCCAACTGAAGATTTCCTGGAATAGTCCACCAGAGTAGCGACTTCCTTACTGCAAGGGATAAGCACCTTCCGCTGTCGAGCGATATCTGGCGCCGGTCCCAGATGGATAGAATTGCCCTCTGAAATACACCTTAGGTGAAACCGGGCCCACTAGACACAGCGAATGCAAGCTGTTAGCAGACCTAGTATCTTCATCAAAGCCCGACTCCCCAGGAGCAGCTGGACCCTGAGCCTGACCCAAAGAGGGAGAGCCTCTACCTTTCCCCCCTTTTTGGTAATTCCAGTCTATTGGATTTCCCTTGGCCTCTGTAGTCAGACTGCCTTCCGGGATGGCCTAGGCCTCCGAAATAACTTAATTCTCCTAGACCTATCCTCAGGGAACCCCTTCTTTCTATCTGATGCTTTCTCTAAGATTTCATCAAAAGCCAGCCCAAACACTCTCACCCCCAACAAGGTCTTCATCCAGATGTCCCTGCGTGCCACAATAGATAAATTACTGTTTCTGGCCGTGAACCTGACTCTGCCATAAACGCCGTGGTCGACTTCATCAAAGGAAGGGAAGCTATGATGTCTTCCCTAGGAGTCTTTTCACTCAAATGCTCCTCCAAGTTGTCCGATCCACAAAAACATGGACCTAGCAACTAATGGGGCGGCTATATTAATCTTTATTAATGCCACTGATGCTTCCCAGGCCCTCTTCAGCAGATAATCCACCTTTCTGTCCATCGGGTCACCATTTGAGGACACCTCAAGCTTGAATAGACGATTTCTTAGCTACCTTGGCCACAGGTACGTCAATCTTGGGGATCTCTTCCCATATCTTAATGTCCTCAGGCTCAAAGGACAAACGAATCTTGAATTCCCGGGGTATCCCATTTCTCCAGGATCATAGCCCAGATATGGTTATTTACCAGGAACACCCGTTGTTTTTGGTATCTGAGACCTAAACATCTCATCCTGGACTGACTGCGATTTTGAGGCTCCTCCACCTGCATCGTGCTTCTGACCACTCAAATGAGCTGATCGGTGTCATCAGAGGCAAAAAGATATCTCTTGCCCCGTCTGAAATCTCCGTAACTATCTGCCCTTCCTCGTCCTGATCTGATCTCAGGAACTGGAGCTCCTCCTCTATGCTTAACTCCTTCTCCCATCGTGGTCTCTTAGCCCTTGGACCTGGAGCGGTAGACTGTGGAGGGGTGAGGCTAGATATAGAGGCCTGGACCGCCTCTCGGATCATGGACCGCATCTCAGAAAGAAGGGACGGCTGCTCTTCCCTCACAATTTGTGGTGGTGCAGCCTTCACACAGTAATTTTCCATAACTTTGCACTACACACAGGGCATCGCTTGGACTTTATAGAGGACTTGCCAGACACATACCAAAACCGGAAGCCAGTTGCGTCCGTGACATCACCGGATGTGCATCAGTTGCTCATACCGCAAGTCTGCCAGGGAGAGGCTGCTCACTGCCGGCCAGTGCTGGAACAGAGAGCCCTCCATCGGAGGGAAGCGGCTCAACCCAGGAAGTCTCTCCAAGATCTAAATCTCCGAACTCGGCTTCAGGAAAATGGCCACCGCGATCTCCATCTGCGCACGCACGGCCTCCCGCGGCCATTTTCCTGAAGCCCCGGGAAGCAGAGCGCTCCATCTGCGCACGCGAGGCCTCAGGAAGATGGCCGCCACCACCGATAACAGGATTCACCCGGCTCTGCTGCTTACCGGGCTGCTGCATCACCTCACCGGGGAAAGGGACCCCGCTCACTGCGCCTCCTCATCCCCGCACCTCTGCCGCCACACCTCTGCCGCCGCACCTCTGCCGCCACGGTAAGCCTGCATTGCGACTATTAGACGCACGCCACATTTCCCCCCTTTTTTTGGGGGGAAAAAGTGCGTCTTGTAGTCTGAAAAATACGGTACTTATTGTAGTCTATGGAACCAACTCGTCGCCTTAGGAAAGTAGGCCAGATCTGGTTTAAAGATCACCCTATCATCTTTTATCTGAGTAAATGGTATGGAAAGGGTCTGAATATCACCAACTCCTGGCTAAAGTTAATGCCAACAGGGCTGTTTTGAAGGAAAGAATCTTGAGTGTTGCTGACTGTGTGTTCAAACGGTTTGTCAGTTAAGGCTGTCAGGGCCAAATTTAAATCATATGGTACCAAATTTACTTTTGATATGGGTCTAGAGTTTTAAAGAATCTTGATACTTGGAGTAAATATTAAATGCAGATAAGCAGTCTATAGGAAACTTCAGAGGAAAATGCAATCACGCAGATAGTCTATGAAGCACAATTATTCTTGAGGATACTTGACATGAATAAGTCCTTGCTTAGTCCAAAACACAGATAGATATGCTTATAAGGCAGTTCAAATAATATCTTAGCTCAACCAGGGAGGCCTGGGTAATAGTCTCAGGTTCCTGCAGAGCAGAAACAGCTTACATGTCCAGCAAATGCAGATGGAAGTAAACACGAACAGCAGATAAAGGAGGATTACTGGAACTGGTGTATGCAGCAGAGCAGAGTAGAAGGATAACCCCGCAGGTTCACAGGAGCAGGTATATAGCCAGGGAGTCACCAGAGGTCAGGAGCTGGATGCAAGGCAGAATACTCTAGCACAGACTGAAGGCTGGGGTGGAGTTTTATAGCAAGAAGACAGTGCACATGAGACCAAAGACGCCATCTTGGAAAAGGGCAGTAATGCACAAAAGGTAATAAAAAATGTTCAGAGTCCTGACATTACTTCCTCCTTAGAAGCGGCCTTAGGACGATCCTGGACCTGGTTTCTCAGGGAATCTCTGATGAAAACGAGAAATCTTCTGTTGGGCATTGAGGTTTTCCACAGGTTCCCAAGAGTGTTCCTCAGGGGGATATCCCTGCCATCTTATCAGATATTGGAGCCGATTCCTGCGAATCCTGGAATCCACAATTTCCTCCAACACAAATTGTTCTTGCCCATCAATCACCACAGGCTGCGGAGGTGGCACAACACGTCCCTGGAAGGTATTAGGAGATACAGGCTTTAGTAAAGATACATGAAAAACTGGGTGTACCTTCATAGTCCTAGGCAGCTTCAGCCGGCAGGCCACAGAGCTCACAATACCATTGATCTTGAAAGGGCCAATGAATTTCTGTCCAAGTTTTTGTGAAGGAACGTTTAACTTCAGATTCTTAGTTGATAACCACACGGAATCTCCTACCTTGAACATGGGTGCAGGTTTACGGAATCTATCAGCCGATCTCTTATAACGTTCTTGAGCTGTGGTCAGGGATTCCTTCAGAACCTCCAGATTTTGCCTCATTGCAGTCAGCCTTTCCTCCACTGCCGGAACCGGAGAATTAATTGGAGACCTAGGTAAGATACATGGATGATAACCCAGATTGGCAAAGAAAGGTGTAAATTTAGTGGAGGCGCTCTGAGAATTGTTATATGAAAATTCGGCTAACGGCAGCAACTCCAACCAATCATCCTGGAGATGGCTGACATAACATCTTAGATATTGTTCCAGCGTCCGGTTGGTACGCTCAGTCTGACCATTTGTCTGGGGATGGTAAGCGGAAGAGAGACAGACATTAATATTGAGTGCAGAGCAAAACCCCTTCCAGAATCTTGAAGTGAACTGCACTCCACGGTCAGAGATGATCTCATCCGGAACCCCATGCAACTGAAAGACATTCTGTATAACCAAGTTCACTGTATCTGTAGCTGAGGGGAGGCCGGTGCACGGAACAAAATGAGCAGCTTTAGTCAGGCGATCAACTACCACCATGATTGTATTCATGCCCCCTGATGTAGGCAGCTCCACAATAAAGTCCATTGATATAGACCCCCAAGGGCGGGATGGAACAGGTAATGGTTGTAGAAGACCCGTAGGTGCCACATGAGGAGTCTTGTAACGAGCACATACCTCGCAAGAGAGAACATAGTCCTTGGTATCCTTCAGGCAAGTTGGCCACCAGAAGAATCGGCTCAGGAACTCCTGTGTCTTCCTTACCCCCCTGTGACCAGCCAACTTGGAGTCATGTACCAACTTGAGGATCTGCAGACGGACGACCTCAGAGACGTAGATACGTCAATCTCTGAACCACATGCCACCCTTAAAGACAAGATTAATATCCACAGGTGGGTTGGCCAGAAATACATCACCGTCATAGGCCTCCCTGCACTCCTTCCACAAGTCCTGATCGTGGATAACTCTGATAAAATTGGCATCAGATAGAATGGTCTTGGATGGGACTCCAGGTACGGAGTCCGCAGCATGGATTCGGGATAAAGCATCAGCCTTCCCATTACGAGAACCTGGACGGTACGAGATAAAGTTAAATTGATTTAAAAATAAGTTCCAACGAGCCTGACGAGGAGAAAGACATCTAGTGGATCTAAGAAACTCTAAATTGCGATGGTCAGTTAGCACTATGATCTGTTGTGCAGCTCCTTGCAGATGATGCCTCCATTCTTTGAAAGCTGCAATAATAGCCAGCAATTCCTTGTCTCCTACGTCGTAATAATTCTCTACTGAGGTTAGTCTACGGGAAAAGAAAGCACAAGGATGTAGCAAACCCTTCTCTCCAGTTCTTTGGGAGAGAATAGCCCCCAAAGCATTATCAGAAGCGTCCACCTCCACAATGAAAGAAAGTGTTGGATCTGGGTGTATCAACAGCGGTGCTGATGTGAAACAGATCTTAAGCCGATCAAAAGCTTCTTGAGCCTGTGATGACCACTTAAAGGGCTTTTCCTTCTTTGTCAAGGAAGTAATGGGACGGACAATATCAGAAAAATTTCGAATGAAGCGTCTGTAGAAATTTGCAAAACCAATTAAACGTTGGACCTCCTTAACGTTCTTGGGTATAGCTGCCCCAGGAAGCAACTCAATGGGAAAGTCATAATGCCTGTGTGGAGGAAGCTGATCTGCATTCTTCTTGTCACAGATGTCAGTGAACTCTTTATATGCTGGAGGTAAAGAAAATACCTGTACATGTGGTTCCGTAGCCGTGGACTCAGGGACAGCTTCTGTTAAAGCGGAGTTGCTCCTTGTTGGAAAGATAATCTCCTTGGTCTCCCAGTTGATACTTGGGTTCTGAGAACGCAACCAAGGAATGCCTAAAATCACAGGAAGAGGAGAAGAAATTTGCAAGAAAGAAAGTTGCTCCTGATGATTAGGCTCCAACAAAATTTCAAGGGGTACGGTCTCCTGATCCACAGGCCCAGAGGTTAAAGGTGACCCATCCACTGTTTCCATGGTAATTGGAGAGGCTCTTTGCTGAATTTCAATACCATGTTCCTTGGCACATGCGATATCCATGAAATTGCCACCTGCGCCAGAGTCAATCATAGCTGCACTGGAAATCCACTGTCCTGAACACAGGATCTTAATAGGGAGAGAACAGTGAGTTCTTTTCCTTAAGCTCCTTGGGGGGTGAAGTCATAGAAAGTGAATGGAATACAGCATTTAAAAGCAGGCTACATTCAGAGATGTCAGATTCATCATCACAGTTGTCATACTCCACTACCGCTGCTAGCACCTTGTTAGGCCATCTGGGACACTTAGGACAATTGATCAGAAAGTGGTCAGACTGGCCGCAGTAGAAACATAGACTTTCACGAAGGCGATGCTCCCGGCGCTCATTGATCTTGCGCCTCTGAACGGAATCAATTTGCATGGGCACCTCCTCCACCTCCCGAGATGTTTTACCTGCAGGCTCTTTGGAACGAAGGGAAAAGTTAGAAATACGAATATATGCAGCAAACTTCTCCTGCCTACGCTCAGTAAGGCGAATGTCAATGCGCACACAATGCTGTATAAATGTCTCTAGCTCTTGTGGTGACTCAGAGCGAGCTAGTTCATCTTTTACAATAGTAGACAGACCCCTTTTAAAAATAGGCAATTGTGCATAACTGTCCCAATTGGTATGTACTGCTAATCTGCTGAATTCAGTAGCATACTCAATAGCAGAACGTTTTGCCTGGCGTAAAGACAAGAAAGCAGATTCAGCGGTTGCACGGCGATTAGGATCAAACATTAATGCGATAGCGGCCAAGAAATCATCCAAGTTATTTAACCGTGGGTCACGAGACTCAATCATCGGATACGCCCAGGCGAGCGCTCGTGCGGTCAGCAGCATTATTACACACAATACTTTGGATCTATCATTAGGAAAACGGTCAGCATGCACATCAAAATATAGCATACATTGATTCACAAAGCCACGAAATTTGTCGCGATCACCATTAAATCTGAATGGGGGCAACTTAGGTGGGCTAGCTGGTGGCGATTGCCCAGAGGGAAAGGTCGCTTGTGCAGCTATTTGCGTGCTTATTTCCTGAAAAGCCCGTCCATACTGGGACCCTATGGCAGCAAGTTTGTTTTCCTGGGCTGCCATGCGGGTGCTGAAGTCCTGCAAAGTCTGTCCAAACAATTGTTGATTGTGTTCAAAGCTTCCAAACTTCTTTTGCAGACATTCCACATCTTTCTGCAGTGATCTAATTATCGAAAACACCTGCTCTAGTCTGCTTTCTGCAGTCATTGTTCCAGCAGTCTCCTTTTTTTTTAGGCTAGAGTATACTGTAATAATTATAGGGGATAACTCAGGAGACTCTTTGCATGGAACAAGACAACTACAGGACACAGTTTTATAAGTGGTAAAAGTCTATATTATCACACGGTGATTCAAACAGGTGCAGAGAGAAACTCAAGTCCACAACACTTGGAGACTACACTTCGGAGGAAAATGCAATCATGCAGAAAGTCTATGAAGCACAATTAATCTTGAAGAAACTTGACACGAATAAGTCCTTGCTTAGTCCAAAACACAGATAGATATGCTTATAAGGCAGTTCAAATAATATCTTAGCTCAACCAGGGAGGCCTGGGTAATAGTCTCAGGTTCTTGCAGAGCAGAAACAGCTTACATGTCCAGCAAATCCAGATGGAAGTAAACACGAGCAGCAGATGAAGGAGGATCACTGGAACTGGTGTATGCAGCAGGAACTCAGAGCAGAGTAGCAGGCTAACCCCACAGGTTCACAGGAGCAGGTATAAAGCCAGGGAGTCACCAAAGGTCAGGAGCTGGATGCAAGGCAGAATACTCTAGCACAGACTGAAGGCTGGGGTGGAGTTTTATAGCAGGAAGACACAGTGCACATGAGACCAAAGACGCCATCTTGGAAAAGGGCAGTAATGCACAAAAGGTAATAAAAAGTGTTCAGAGTCCTGACAGGTTTAAGGGGAAACATGTTAATGTTTTGGAGTGGCCTAGTCAAAGCCCAGATCTTAATTCAGCTGAGAATCTGTGGTCAGACTTGAAGATTGCTGTTCACCAAAGGAAACCATCTAACTTGAAGGAGATGGAGCAGTTTTGCCTTGAGGAATGGGCAAAAATCTCAGTGGCAAGATGTGGTAAGCTCATACAGACTTATCAAAGCGACTAGCAGCTGCAATTGCTGCAAAAGGAGAATCTACAAAGTACTGAATTTAGGGGGGTGAATAGTTCTGCATACTGAAATTTTCAGTTAATTTGTCCTATTTGTTGTTTGCGTCACAATAAAAAGAAAACCAAATGTTCACAGTTGTAGACACGGTCTTTACAATAACCAATGTAAACCCTCAAAAAAATACATTGAAATTCCAAGTTGTGTAGCAAAACAAGAAAAATGTCAAGGGGGATGAATACTTTTGATAGCCACTGTAATTTCATTTATAATCTCATTATGAGTGACAAGGTCCACTTCATGTAAACGGTTTTGTTAATAAACGAAATATGCAATTTTGGGGAGAGAAAACCCAGAATGAGTTGCAACCCATTAAAGTAACGGTTTGGTGTGGTCTACATAGAGAAATAGTTATTGATCCTTATGTCTTTGAGGAGGAAGAGGCACAAAATGCTTGTAAAACTAATTTGTGGACGGCAGATAATTTTCTGAAACTTGGAATACAATTGGCCTTCACGCTCACCTGACCTTAAAGAAATAATCCGCCCCATGAATGAAACCGGAACGCTACCAAATGGAATAAAGTTCATTTTTTCTTGGCAGTGAGGGTTTAAGTGTCGGCACCAAGCAGATTCAGAACGCTATTAATCTGCAGATAAATCCATATAATCTGAAGCCATGATAATGTCTGTAAAGCGCTGCGGAATATGATAGCGCTATGTAAGTAATGCATTATAAATAAAAGGCAGAGATATGTTTTAAGCATAAAATTATAATGGATTAAAGGGATTTTCTCCACAGACACCAAGCACACCTGGACCACTGCTGGAGAAAACGCATTTGCAGCATGTGCCAGTGTTGCTTTACACATAGTTGTACTGTGTGTAGAGGGTGCAGCTTTATCAAAGGCATTTTCCAGTATTTTGCCATGTTACTTTTGTTATGATGGGTGAATAAAGGCAAGCACTCATTTATTTGTGGAGTGCTACCACTCTCTCAAGGTCTAAAAATGCTATTTACCTAATAATTAGATGTCTTTGCAAAATTGAGAACAAATATTTATTCTTGGCATGCAACTAGGGAATTCACAATTTAGATCTATGAGGGCATCAGTGTAAATAAAGGTAAATGGTCAGCTTGGAAATTCAGTCCAATCTCTGGGCAAATAAAATTTAATTCTTTGTGATCCAAGCCAATTTGACTGATTACAATTATCACGAATCGGGGGTGACCTTTGGCCAGCACACGGCTATCACATGTGCAGGAGGGCTTATCTTCGTTATCCCACCGCTGCCACCAACATGTCATGGTTCACACCGTGCTGCCAACACTACGTCACGGATCCCAGCAGTATGTCAAGGATCCCGGGGAGGATATCTTTATCATCCCCGCTACTCACACCAATTTTTCCCTGGTTTCCTTCTGAAGGGGATTTATCTATATCCCACTTCCAGTTTGGAACGTGCATCTCTCTGGCGCCCCCTTACCCTCAGGTCAGACTAGGTACTGCACCTAGGGTAGTCGCCAGAAAGGCTGCCTGCAATGTACTGGCTATTGGGCACACTGCGAGGGCAATATAACTACTCCCACACAGGCAGGAAAAATAATTATCAACGCTGCCGTCGCTGCTAAGATTCCCAATCGCACAGAACAAAGAACGCTGCCACCAGCTCCGATTAACGGATCCAAAGGCAATCCAAGTCAGTAGCACAATTCACTTCAGAGGATGCACAGTCGCATAGAGCAGAAGATACAAGCTAGCAATTAAATATTTTACTCCATGAAAAATTAGGCAGTGTTTACAAAGTATAAAAAGATATTAGAAAGGAGACAATTCATATATACATTACAGATTACAAAATAAAATAGGATTAACGTTGAAAAGAGGTTACAGGTTATGTCATGGTATCATCTTGGCTGGCCTGTGGCTTAGGAGGATAAATACATCCAGATGCATGGAACAGCTTTGCCAAGCTGGTGTTAGATCGCTTCCCGGGCCAAGACTGCCCCCACCTCAGCAGGGGTAAGAGTTATGCCCTCTCCTTGTGACATCACTAAATGGACTGAGTAATGATATGCACTGATCTGCTATTTACATTTTCCAAAGTCTCAGACAAAGAAATTCCTGAGTGAGAGTAGAGGGACAATGAGTGGCTTTACAGGATTGGTCGTCTGCAGTTTAAAGCTACACCCTGCCCACACATTGGTATCAGGTTGCCCAGTCTCTGCCATAGGCTTTGTCCTTTGATGGTCGAATGCAGAGGGGGAGAAAGGGGGGGGGGTCGCAGCTGCATTGTGTGTGTGTGGAAAGCCATGTCCTTCTGAAACTAAACTCACAATATAATATGTCATTATCGTGACAACAATGTCCAACAATGTGGGTCTCCTAACCCGAATTCAACAGCCCCACATATAGATATGAAGCAGTTAATTTTAGGTAATGAGGCCGGTGGCCAGTCCAGAGATAGCAGTGTTGACTTGTGACCATGAATATCGGAGCAGGCATAAGGCCCATGAGTTTGAGTAACGAGTATATTCGCTCTTCAATAATGACTACATGTATGCGATCTGCATAATTGTAGTCATCTGTTGTCTAAATGCGTTCAGCATCTATCAATAGAAATGAACATGAGGAAATGCCAGGGAATAGAGACAGCGTGCACACTGCATACTATCACAATTCGGGAGTCTGCGGTTTAAAATCTGGACAACCCCTATAAACTCTGCAGGCTACAGCAGAAGTGGGGACTCATGAACAAGAAATACGTATCCTCCAATTTCATTATGTTATGTAATGAAAGTTAAAGCACTTCATGCTATTTTCTGCATTCACAGACGAAGCTTTGTTGTAGGAGATTATTTCCTGTTACTTATATAATGTCAACATGCTTCGCGGTTCAGCATACAGTTGACGTGAGAACATCAAAAAGACATTTATGGATATATGGCTTGTCTGAAGATTTCTCATTCACACCTCAGTTTTTAATTGATCGCAAACTGACATGTAATAGAGTGGACACTGAGTCCTGTCCCCCCCCCCAGAAGACATCGAGGCAAGGTGCTAATGATTATTGTTGTATGAAATATGTATTCTTGTGGTAACAAGTGTTAATTTCTTCATGGGCTAACCAACGGCCACATAATGTTTCAGTCTCCCTCTTTGCTTTTGTGCAGAACTGGGTGAAAGCTGAAGCCTGCACAGCGACAAGAGAACAGGGACAGTTATGTGAGAATCAACTGGAAGTATAAGAACAGCCCATAGTGGGTGGCAGCTTTGGGAATATCTGGGTAGTTAAAGATTTTGTAGGAATTTCAGGCAGTTAGTTGGAGTTTGTTTAAGTTGAGGAGAGCGTGTAGAGTGTTCTGGAGAGAGCAGAACCACTATGGAGCTAAGAGGCAGAAGGCAACATGACTCTTGTAGGAACTTTAGAGGTGACAGATCCAATACAGCAGGTAAGTGGGTAAAACCCATTAGTGGGAGAATTAAAGGAAGAAGCGAATCCAGTGTTGGTCAGATGTGGGGGGCCCTGTGAAGGAAGGGTGCTGCCTATCTCTGAGGACACAGAAGAAAATAGAATTATTCTTACCGTTAATTCGGTTTCTAGGAGCCTTCCACGACAGCCACCAGGAGGTTGTCTCCACACCCTAATGGGGGACAGGAAGCACAAGAGGTTAAAAACCCCTCCCACCTCCCATTAACCAGTGACTTACAACTGAACCCATAGCACCGGTTACCTTTTAGGTTCTCAGAAAAAATATCCAAGAACATCGGGAGGTAATTAATGCTGTCGTGGAAGGCTCCTAGAAACCGAATTAACGGTAAGAATAATTCTATTTTCTCTAGTAGCCTTCCACGACAGCCACCAGGAGGAATGCCAACCAATTCTGTATTTAGGGAGGGACCACAGCCTGAAGAACCTTTCGGCCAAAAGCAAGATCCCGGTTGGACCAGAAGTACAATCTATAATGCTTGGTAAAAGTGTGCAAGGAAGACCATGTTGCTGCCCTGCAAATCTGCTCTGTTGAAGCACCAGCCCTTTCAGCCCAAGAGACGGAAGTAGATCTGGTGGAATGAGCCTTTAGGCCCGCAGGAATAGCAATATTCTGAGTTAGGTATGCTTCAGTAATGGTCTTTTTTATCCAGTTGCAATGGTACTCTTCGCTACCTTCTTGCCCTTGTTTCTGCCAGAAAGATGAACGAAGAGATTTTTGTCAATTCTGAACGATTTAGTATGTTCTAAGTAGTATAACACTATACGTCGTACATCCAAGGTATGAAATCTGTTTTCTTCCGGATTTGAAGGATTGTGACAGAACGATGGGAGGACTATATCCTGTGATCGATGAAATTCTGACACTACCCTCGGAAGAAAACATGGATCTGGTCGGAACACGATGGTATCATCTCTAATGGTAAGATAAGGCTCTCCAACTGAAAGGGCTTGTATTTCCCCTACTCGTCTTGCAGTAGAAATTGCAACCAAGAAGGCCGTCTTGCAGGACAGAAGTTGCGAGGAACAAGATGATAATGGCTCAAATGGAGGAGCCGTAAGGCCCTTTAGAACTATGTTTAAGTCCCATGATGGCACGAAAATTTGTTTTCTTGGACAATGCCTTGATGCTGCGACCATAAGCCTTTTTATCCAACGATGACCTGCAAGGTCTTGATCGAAGACAGAGCTTAAAGCTGACACTTGAACTTTTAAGGTACTTGGCTTCAGCCCCAACTCTAATCCTTTTTGTAAAAAATCTAATATTTGTGAGATGTTAGGATGGAAAGGGTCAGGATTATGAGGATGACACCATGCAGAGAATCTATTCCAAATGTTGCCATATATGGCATTGGTAAAAGGTTTTCTAGACTTCTGTAAGGTAGAGATTACTGACTCTGAAAGACCCTTAGCTCTTAGTACCTGGGCTTCAATAGCCAGGCTGCCAGTTTGAACTTTTGTGGTTCCGGATGATAAAAGGGGCCTTGGCAGAGAAGATCTTCTGATGCTTGAAGAAAAACTGGACCATCCACCTTCAGTTCTCTGATGAGGTGGTACCAGCTTCTCTTCGGCCATGCCGGAGCCACTAGGATAGTCTGGACCTGATCGTCTCGGATCTTCCGGAGGGTCTTCGCAAGCAACGGTATTGGAGGGAACACGTATGCTAGCTGGAACCTCCATGTATGAGCGAAGGCGTCTACTCCCCAAGACCTGTCTCTGGGGTCTAGAGAGAAGTAGTTCTCGACCTGTGCATTCTGGCTTGACGCTAGAAGGTCTATATCGGGAAGTCCCCACCTGTCTTAACATTCTGAAAATGTCCGCCTTCAGGCTCCACTCTCCTGGATGTAGATCGTGACGACTTAGGAGATCCGCATGAATGTTTACTGACCGCCTGAGGTGTATTGCTGATAGTGAGAGGAGATGTTTCTCTGCCCAGCATTAAATTCTGTTTGATATTGCTCTCAATTGGTTGAACTTCGGACTTCCCTGGTGTTTTAGATGCGCAACAGTTGTCATATTGTCTGAATAAATTCTGACATGTTGACCTATAATGAGACTGCTGGCGGCCAAAAGGGCCCTCTCCACTGCCATCAATTCTCTGGAGTTGGAGGAATTGGAGCTCTCTTTCTGATTCCAGTGACCCTGGAATGGGATTTGCGAGACAACTGCTCCCCAACCTTTTTGACTGGCATCTGTTGTCACTGTGATCAGTGGATCTTGTACCCAGTCCACTCCTTTTAGCAGGTTTGATTGGATCGCCCACCAGGTTAACGAGGCTTTTACCTTCCCTGGGGTGTACACTCTTCTGTTTAGGAAATTTGGATTTCCATTCCAGTTCCCTAAGATGTGTGCCTGCAGTACTCTGGAGTGGCTCTGAGCCCACTGGACTGATTGTATACAAGCCGTCATCGACCCCAGAAGAGACATTGCAGTCCGCAGAGTCGGGGATCGTTGTTTCTTGAAGTCTAAGACCTTGGATATCAGGTTCATCTGGTGTTCCTTTGGTAGGAAAGATTTTTGATTTCCTGAGTCCAAAAGGACTCCGAGGAATTTCCTCACCTTTGATGGTGATAGTTGAGACTTCTTTAGATTGGGTATCCAACCCAAAAGCTGTAAGATGTTCAGAGTTTTGGAAATTCTCTGATTGAGAATTTCAGTGGAAGGACCAATTATTAGAAGGTCGTCCAAGTACGGTACTATGGCGACATATTGGTTCCTGATATGAGCTACCGCTTCCGCCATGACTCTGGAGAACACCCTTGGGGCCGAGGAGATCCCGAAGGGGAGAACATTGTATTGAAAATGTAAGATTTTTTTGATTGAATCGGACCGCATATCTTAGGTATTTCCTGTGGCGAGGATGCATTGGAATATGGAAATAGGCATCCTTGAGGTCTATTGTTGCCATATAGGAATGAGGAGCTATCAGAGGGATGGCTGTTTTTACTGACTCCATTTTGAATTTGCGGTAAGTTAAGTATTTGTTGAGAGCTTTTAGATTTATTATGATCCGAGATTGCCCGGACGGCTTTTTTTATCATGAAGATACTGGAATAATGCCCTTTCCCTTGCTCGTTTACCGGGACCATGGAAACAGCTCTTGAGTCTAGTAAGTCCTGTATTCCAGCCAACATCAGTTTTTGAGTCTCCCGAGATGACGGGGAGGTGACTCTAAAGATCCTGGGAGGAGGCGCATCGAACTCTATCAGAAGACCCTGTTAGATAACACTCACCACCCAGGGACTGTTGGAGATATTCTGCCAACTGTGAACGAAGTTCGAAAGCCTCCCCCCCATCGGATCGGAGTCATTGCTTTTCTTGTTGTGTTTGTTGGGGAATAAGGATGTTTTTAGGCTTCCCCTTAGCATAACTCCACCTCCCGGTTTTCCCTTTTCCTTTACCCTGGGAGGGCTGGGACTGGGGGGCTCGAAAAAAACGCTTCCTTTGTTCAGGAAGAGTTTTCTTTCTGTCCGTGGCTTTCTCCAGGATGTCATCCAATGAGGGCCCAAACACGTAGTCACCCTTGAAGGGAATGGAACAGAGTTTTATCTTTGAAGTTACGTCTCTGCTCCACATTTTTAACCAGAGAGCTCTTCTGGCTGAATTTGACTGGACCAAAGATCTGGCGGCCACACGGATAGATTCCAGTGAGGCGTCTGCGAGGAAACCAGTTGCTCTATGCAAAATAGGCAAGGAGTCCAGCACTTCATCTCTCGGGGTACCTTGAGAGATGTGGTTTTCTAGCTCTTCTATCCAGCGGAAGAGAGAGCGGGCCACACAGGTGGATGCAATGTTAAATCTGAGGGCTGAGGTAGAAGTTTCCCAGGATTTTTTGAGAAGGCTCTCAATCTTCCTATCTAAGGGGTCTTTTAGCTGGGAGGAATCCTCGAACAGCAGAGCCGTCTTCTTAGCCACTCTAGCCACCTGAACATCAATTTTTGGGATATTCCATTTGATTGAGTCCTCATCTAGGGGAAACCGATGTTTAAAGTCTGAAGGAGTAGTTAGCCGTTTCTCAGGCAATTCCCATTCATTATTAATCATATCTATTATACTTTTATGTATGGGAAACCCAGGTTGTTTTCAGTATGAATACTGAATAATTCATCTTGTATAGACTGAGGAACTGATTCCTCTTTTAGACCCATGGTATTCCTCACTGCATACACCAATTCCTCAATGTATTCAGAGGAAAAAATATATTTTCTAATTTCTGCAGATTTATGGGGTAACACATCCTCCCATTTGACTGAAGATGATGTATAAGACCCCTCAGACTCTGACCCAGAATACTCCTGGATTTTCCTCTTTTTGGGAAGTGATGGACCAGGTGAAGATGGTGGTGGCGGTGAAGGCGGGGCGAGTGTGGCCAAAGAGGTTTGAACCTCCTGTCTAACCAGGGAGCGAATTTCTTCAATCAATGAAGGGTGTTCCGCCCGGATAATTTTATCTGTACACGGTTGGCACAACTTTTTCTCCCAATCTAATGGCAATTTCAAATTACAGGTGGCACATTTGCGTTTAGTAACGGACTTAGGGCCAGGCTAAAAAGAGAGAGGAAGTGGTGTAAGAAGGTGTATACAACACTACCTTTAATTGGGACCCATCTCTGCCACACTTACTAGGGCTTGAGGAGCGCTGGGCTCTGCAGCTGCAGGGCAAGACGAATCCATGCTTACAGCAGTCTTACCTGAGACGTCTTCGCAGCTTATATAGAAAATAAGACTGCACCAGCGCGTGGCAATTAGCCACCCCTCCCCCTCCGCAGTCCCAGGCAGGCGTGCGAGGATGCAGCGTGCCTCACACGCCGTTCGGTGATCCATAGCGCTGGACTCTGTCGCTCCTCCACAGGAGCGCCGACCCGGAAGTGGAGTATCACCTGACTTCCGGGTCGCCGAACAGCGGGCGCAGGAGGGGGAGACGCCGGAGAGCTCAGGGAGGCCTCCGGCATGGGCTCACCGGCCAGCTTTATCCCCGCAAGAGGACGCAGGAGGACCGGGAACGCGGTCCCAGAATCCTGAGGAGACGGGAGGCACAACGGAGGTGGAAGCCCTGGGGGCCCGACCATCAGTGCCCGGCACAAGAATAGAAACAAGGTACACTGCTAGAGCCGGCCGCTGCAGCGCACCAGTAACCTCTCCATGCCCCATGGGGGACAGGAAAGACACTGGTTAATGGGAGGTGGGAGGGGTTTTTAACCTCTTGTGCTTCCTGTCCCCCATTAGGGTGTGGAGACAACCTCCTGGTGGCTGTCGTGGAAGGCTACTAGAGAAAGCAATGACTCTAGGAGGGGCTCTTGTAAAGATCACAGATTGCTGTTTGAGTGTAGGGTTCACAGCTAAACATATAGATCCAGGTGTCCCTGCACCAGGAAGATGGAGATTTATCTAATTTGCTTTGCTGTTTCACAGTCCCCATGTAAATTGCTTTCGCCCGAAACCGTTAAGAACATACCTCTGTATGAGACAGAAGAAGTTAAGTGTACTGCTTGCAGCCTTGTGTGCTTAAGTGTGTTGACTAGTAAAGAGTGCCTTGTTTTTAAGAACGTGCCTTGTGTCCTTCTCTTGAAGTCTAATGGACTTGGTGAGGAAATTAATGGGACTGGCCTGAATGTGGAAGTACAAGTAGCAACATTGCCAGTATACATGCAGCGCCCCAGAGTCCTGGTCGTTGCAGTACTGTGGCTCCGCCGCTAAGGGGGGCTATGGTACGTCTGATGGCACTGAAGGAGTTCATCTGACCAGGTATCACAGACACCAATACATTTCACAGTCGGGCCTCCAGGGGGAGCTAAGGGTACTATTCATTAGGCCACTCCTCACATACTGGTAAAACTGGGGGTCAGGCAGGAAGTTAGAGAGAAAGCTGACTGGGTTGGAACCAGGCAACACCTTGTGGCAGAGGGTGTTGTGGGGGAAGATTCGGTAGGGTCCCTGTCAGGTTTGGGACCCTGACAGAGGCCTGGCAACGAGAGAGAACGTCACGGGACCGTGCCTGCTCAGCATAGCGGCGGTGCCCTAAGAAAGGATCAGAAGCGAGATATATTGTGCTGAGTGAGAAACGAGATCAAAGCAAGAAGGAGAATACCAGTAGGAGTCGTGCTGTAAGACCGAGGCAACATCCTACTGAGACGCACAACCGGCGGCCGGAACGCCGAGGAAGTATTTCTATATATAGCTTCAGGCAATACTTCAAACCAACGGCAGGACAGTCAGTCACAGGCGGGCTGTCTCACCTAAATCACCTAAGAAGACATAGGGGGCAACCTGTGGAGAGGGGCGACTCTAGGGTCCCGGAAGAGCTCCGAGCCTACCCGTCATACGGGTGCGTCCCAACCATAACACCGGGAGGGACGGATTAGCGGACCATCATCTAATCGAGTTGTGAGGGAACACGAGAAACAGACACAACAGTTGTGGGGACTATCCCGTAAGCACAGCAGGGGAGGACCACAACACATAGCTCTAGCAGGAAGGCACAGATTTCCACCTGCAAAGGGAACTCTGGAGGTGCCATCGGACCGGGCGGACTTGCGCAGCCTGGTGAACCGTATTCCGGACTGAGGACCCAGAGACCTTCAGTAAAGAGGTAAAGAGACTGCAACCTGGTGTCCTCGTTATTTACTGCACCGCACCACCACCACTATCCACATCTATTACTGTACGCCCCTCAGCAGGGTCACGGACCGGGTCTAGCCACCGTGACAACCCCAGAGCAGAGACTCAGAGGCCCGGTACCGGGTACCCCTCGGCCCTGCGGCAGTGGGGGCGCTACATACACACACACACACACACACACACCTTGTTTTCTTCTGTAAGAACCTGCCAGGGTGTTTGACTCATGATACTCGCCCATGGTTACCACCCTAGGCACCGTTTCAGACACATTATGGTACTTAAGAGTATTCACAAGTGTTTTTTTTTTTTTCCTGTCCGACGGTTATTTGTTCCAATTTGCATAGCAAACTCACTAATTTAAGACCATGGCTCTGTATAAAAAAAAACAAAAACAAGAAACAAACAAACAAAAACAAACCAACACAACATGGACACCACACAGATGCTATCAAGGATTCTGTGTGCTGTCTGTTACTAACTGGTCGCTGCTAGGATGAGAAGCTGGATCACCTCTATCACTGTTTTTTTTGCATCCATGAAAAGAGAATGACACATTGATAGTAAAAACAGATACATGGAAGAAAAACAGATCCAGCACAATAATGGAGGGGAAAAAAAAAAAAAAGTTGAACTGTGTGAATTTTATTCCTGATAACTGCAGACAATGAAGGGTTAAATTCACACTGACATGTGGTGCGTAAATTGCCATACAGACCTAAAATCCACAGCGTGTGCACATTTCAAATAATATCATGCACTGCAAAGCACAGCATGCGATTTTGTTATTTTTTTGAAGCAGAAGTTTTGCTCTCTTTTTGGTGTGTCATGTTTGAAGCAGATTTGTTTTTTTTCTGCTTTCTTGTATCTGGCATTGACAAAAATGTATTGATACACTCATGTGTGGTCTACATTCGTTTTAGTGCATTTCCTCAGTTTTTTTTATCTGCTGATTTTCTGCAACTAGTCCAATTCCATGGGGATAACCTAAACATAAATCTCAGACAACCCGCAAGAGAAAGCATTAAGTTACTTACCGGTAATGGCATTTTTCGGTGGCCCATGACAGCACCACGAGAGAGGGGATCTGCCCTTCAGGAACAGGAAACCTACAGATATAAAAGGGCGGCACCTCTTCCACGCATCAGTTGTATTTCAGAGCTTGAGAGGACTACCATTGTTAATGGCACAAATATATAACCAATATATACAAATATATACAAAATATATCGTTTTAACTGTAACTTAATTAACACACGTGAAACCTTATAAAAAGGGGTGCAGCCGCCACATGAAAGGGAGGGAACTAAGGGTGCTGTTATGGGCCTCGGAAAAATGTCGTTACCGGTAAGTAACAATGCTTTATTCGGACTCCCATGACAGCACCACGAGAGAATTATAGAGATGTAAGCTATCTTAGGGAGGGACTATAGCCTGCATTACCCTTAACCCGATGGCGAGTTCTGAAGAGCTCCCCAAGTCCAACCGATAGTGTTTAATAAAGGTGAAAGGAGAGGACCATGTGGTCACCTTACATACCTGGTTGATTGACACTCCAGATCTTTCCACCCAGGACGAAGCCATGGCCCGCGTGGAATGCGCCCTCAGATTTTGCGGAGCCGGACCCCCACCTGCTGTATAAGCTAGAGAGATAGCCTCCCTAATCCATTTGGCTAGTGTGCATTTTGATACTCTAATCCCTTTTCTAGAACCTTGGAAGGACAAAAATAATGCACCATCCTTTTTCCAAGGATTAGTAGCCGAGATATATTGTAGTAGGCATTGTTTAACATTTCTTTAGGATTAGAAGGGTTAGGGAGAAAAGAGGGTAGGATTATCTCTTGTGACCTGTGAAAGTGGGATGCTACTTTGGGTAAGTAAGCTGGGTCTGGCCTTAGGACTACCCTGTCCTGCAAGAACTCTGTATAAAGGGGGAAGTCTGGAAAGTGACTGAATATCCCCTACTCTATGAGCAGATGTTATTGCTATCAAGAAGACTGTTATAAGGGATAGCATCTTAAATCGAGGCTGACTCCAGGGTTCAAATGGTGCCTCTGTCAAAGCTGAAAGGACTAGGTTGAGATCCCACGGCATGCTTCTATTCTTGTGTCTGGGCCTAGCTCTCCCAGTGGTCTTAATAAATCTAGAAATCCAATAGATATTGGCAATATTACAGGAAAATAAGGCCCCCAGGGCTGAGACCTGCACTTTTAGTGTACTCATAGAAAAGGCCTAATTCCAAACCCTTCTGAAGAAATTCTAAGATCTGTCTCACTGGTACCCCGTCTTCAACACTAAACTCAGAAGAGGCTAGGATTCACCTCCAGGTTCTAATGTAGATCTTTGCTGTGATTTGTTTTCTACTCTTCAGAAGGGTGTCCACTAAATTTGGGGAGAAGCCTCTATTTGTCAACAATGGCCTTTCAAACTCCACGCCGTTTAATGAAGTCCCGTCACTTGTGAATGGTTGATCGGCCCCTGGCAGAGCAGATCCGTAAGGTCTGGAAGTACCCAGGGATCGCATACCTACATAGTCATGAGCCATATGAACCAGGTCCTCCTGGGCCAAAATGGGGGGGGGGGATTAGTATGACCCTTGCCCGGTCTTCCCTGATTTTTCACACCACTAGAGGTAACAGGGCTAATGGCAGGAATGCGTAGGCCAGGGAAAAGTCCCATTTTGTTAGGAATGCATCCACTACCAGAGGATTCTCCCTGAGATTCAGGGAACAGAATTTCTTTACTTTTCTGTTTCTCCTGTTGGCAAAGAGGTCTACCTCCGGTTGACCCCATTTGCGACAATCTAGTTTAAGATGTCCCTGTTCAAAGACCACTCTCCATGTCTTAGGGTATTGCAGCTTAGAAAGTCTGCTCTTATTCTTATATTGTCCTTTCCCCTGATATGAAGCGCTGTCAAAGATTGAAAATGTCTTTCGGCTGTTTGAAATAGGCGAACTGTTACTTGCAACAGAGCCTCGGAACGTGTTCCACCTTGGTGGTTGACATAGGCTACCGCCACTTGGTTGTCCAAAAGAATCTTGACATGGTGACCCTTTAGATATATGAGGAGCTTTTTAACTGATCATTTATATTGCCAACAACTCCCTCTGGTTGGACGAGGATCCCACCCGGTAGTCCCATTGTCCTTGGACCACGATCTCACCCATAGGGGCCCCCACCCCAAGGAGCTAGCATCCGTGGTTATTACACGGGTTATGTGGGTTACCCAGGGAACTCCTGCAGATAAGAGACGTGATGGTTAACGGACTTAATGATATTTCGCTCACCCTAAGGCTCTATCATTAACTAAGACATCCTTCTGTAGGGGTCTAGTGTGAAACTGAGCCCACCTGACGGCTGGGATACATGACGTCAGGGACCATAATAGGGACATGGCCTGCCTGATGGTCATTTAACTTGCTGGCGGTAGATGACATTGTTGGGCTTCAGAATCTAACAGTAGGCCTAGAAATTTCTGGACCTTTAAAGGTTGCAATCGGGATTTCTCATAATTTATTATCCAGTCTAAATGCTCTAGCCTGGCCCTAGTTTTTTCTATTTGTGACAGGCAATGATCTACTGAATTACCCACTATCAGGAAATCATCTAAGTAAGGGACAATAAGAACATTCGACTCCCGCAGATGAGCCATGACTTTGGCAACTAATTTCATGAATACCCAAGGGGCAGCCGATAAACTGAAGGGAAGCACTGTAAACTGAAAACGTCGGACTGCCCCCTCATGGACACCGCCACCCTCAGGAATTGCTGTAAATCTGTATGGATAGGTACTTGATAGTACGCGTCTCTCAAATTCATGACCGCCATGAAAGAATTTCCAAACAACATCTTCATTGATGAACTGATTGATTAGAAACTCATTTAGGGAACAAAGATTAATAACGGTTCTAAATGATCTATCAGGTTTCTGAATGAGTAATAGAGGAGAGTAGAATCCTCTACCACTCTCAGATTCCGGAACCTCTACCAGGACACTTTAAAGGTATAAATTCAAAACCTCTGTTTCCAATGCCGTATGTTCTAGAGGGGAAGAGAGCAAGGGAGTTAATTTAAAGCTATTCCCCGGAATAAAACTGAACTCAAGCTTGAGTCCATTAGCTATTATGTTCCGCACCCAGTCACTATTTGTGATCTCTAACCATGCTGGAAGGAATGCCGACAATCTTTCCCCCACTGGAATTGCTCGTCATTTGTCGGGCTTCTTACACTCTCTTGAAGAGCGACTGAACATAAAGCCCATACCTCTCCATCTTCCCATCTGAAAAACGGTCTTTAGTGGGTGATGATGTGTGTCTCCTTCCCCGACCAAACCTCCTATCGAAAGGACGTAGACGAAAAATTTGGAAACTTTTTCTTATCATCCCCTGCCTTATCCAGCAACTCATCCAGGGTTGGATCAAATAGATACTCCCCTTTGCACGGGATAGTAGAGAGCTTTGATCTTGTTTGTATGTACCCCGGCCAGCAGCTAAGCCACAAGGCTCTGCGGGCCGAGTTGGAAAGTCCTGCTGCTCTGGCCGCCATTCTAACAGCGTCAATTGAGGCATCCGATAGGAAAGCTGCAGCTTCCTGAATCACTGGCAGGCCACCTAGAATTGTATCTCTAGCAGCCCCTCCTTTTAGCTGGGACTCTAATTGGTCCAGCCAGACCAACATGGATATGGCCGTGCAAGTTGCTGCTACCGTTGGTCTTAGGGAACCGGCCATCTCCCAGGTTCCCTTAAGAAGGTCTCTGCCTTCCTGTCTAGGGGGATCTTTAAGGGTCCCCATATCTTCAAAAGGTAGAAAGGCCCTTTTTGATGCTTTGGCTACTGCCGCATTTAACTTAGGGGCTTTGTCCCAGTTATTGACTGCCGGGTCCTCGTAAGGGTATCTACACTTAAGAGCCAATGGTAAAGAGCCCCTCTTCTCTGGCTCTTTCCATTACCGGCAAATTAGCTCCTGGATCTTTTCATTTAAAGGGAATGACCTTTGCTTCCTCTGTTC
The DNA here is from genome assembly GCF_051348905.1 of Ranitomeya variabilis. Taxonomy (NCBI): domain Eukaryota; kingdom Metazoa; phylum Chordata; class Amphibia; order Anura; family Dendrobatidae; genus Ranitomeya; species Ranitomeya variabilis. The sequence goes on from NC_135232.1 coordinate 256,556,956, forward strand.
CAGCCCACTAAACATGATCTCCTGCATGGATAGGTGCGGCTTGGGTTCCGCTATGCCCATCGTTCCCCTGACCGTTTTCCAGTTTATCTACTCAGTCTAGGGGAAAGCAAAAACGAGCAGAGTCTTTGTATCTTGAGCTATCTTTAGTTGAGACAGGGACTTCAGGGATTCCCTTACTTCTGACCTATGTCTTTCAGACTTGCAGTAATATTAGGAGACTATTCTGCTCCCTGGGGGAGGATAGTAAAAGCAACACAGTCTATCTAGATGCAATGCCACTCCACCCCTTCCCGAGACCTCACCGTCTGCTGGATACAGGGGGTAGATAATTTTTTCAGGCACGAATCTGTTATGGAGACTCCACAGAGGGCGCATTTCTTGTGTTTAGCCTTACCCGTGCACTCCTTCCCCTATATAAAAAAATATAAGGGGGAACTGTGTCACTGAGTGAACCTTAACGTAGATCACTTACCAGTCCCTGCAGCAAATAGGTACCGGAATATGAGGGGGGGTTCACAGTCGATGCTCCTGACCAGTCTGCAGGAGCTCTTACGACTGGACTGTTCACTCCATCTGTCACTTTTTTCCTTAGGCCTTCCGCACATCTTCCAGCAGCTGAGGCTGCTGCTCATGATCACTCCATTGTGCACAGAAAATGAGACCAGAAGCATGGGTCCTTCCCTGGAGCCTGCTTACATCCCCTCCTCCGGTCAGCAGATCAGCATCGCCCTCCTCTGCTTGGCTCTCCGCCCCTACAGGTGCACCGACTGGCCTGAGGGACGCATACAAATGTCCGGTGTCCTATTCCGGTGGGCGTCGCCATCTTGGATTTACCAAGCATGCGCAGCAACCCCGGTGACCCGGAAGCGCATGCTGGCTCCGCCTCCGACGTCACCGCAGACCATCGACACTTTGCATCCAGAGCAACGCGGGACACCCGGCCTACCAGTGGCGCCCCGGACAGCACCCACCATCACGCCCCGGGCTCTGCATACATCACCTCCGGCACCAGTGCACCACCGGAGCAGAAGGTAGGAGACCCCCCGCTACCTGAAACGGCCGGCCTGGAATCCATTAGACTCTTCATCTATAGGATCCCATCCCATCAGGAATAGGAAACCAACTGATGCGTGGAATAGGTGCCGCCCTTTTATATCTATAGGTTTCCTGTTCCTGAAGGATGGATCCCCTCTCTCGTGGTGCTGTCATGGGAGTCAGAATAAATTTGGGTTTTCGGCTCATGCTACCTAAAAACATGAGATTTCTATTAATACTTTACACTTTTCTGGAACTGTAAGACACTGTACTTAGCGGTGCTGAAACACTCAACATGGAACTTGGCGGCGTGCTCTCCTCTGAGCGACAGCTTTGGTGAAAAGAGCTGTAGTATTAGTAGAATTATAAAGCCCAATACCAAGTTCATGACTGATATTTTATGAAGGGGCACAACATGGGAAATATTTTTTATTTATGGGGATTATATTTAGACATTAATTTTTTTAAAGGTGTTGTGTCAGGAAGTGCTGCATAAGGCTAGCTTCACACTAGCGTTCGGCAGGGCTGCGGGTGAAAGCATTCTTACTCAGTTAAGCCCCGCCCACTGCCGCACCTCTTCCTTCAGCTCCACCTACATCTGCATGCATCCCCTATCATTAACATTGGGTACGCAAGCCATGCGGATGTATGCGGATGCCTGCCCATGCGTCGTTTTGAAGCTGCGCTGACCGCAACAAAATGCAACATGTTGCGTTTGATGCAGGTCAGCGCAGCGTCAAGATAAGCCAATTCTGGCACTTAGCCTCTTTCTTCCCACTGCCCTGTATCGGTGGCATATGGGGTAATAGGGGGGTTAATGTCACCTTTGAATTCTAAGGTGATATCAAGCCAGCTTAGTAATGGAGAGGCGTCAATAAGATATCTATCCATTACTAATCCTATAGTTGTTAATGGGTTAAATAAGCACACAGCCAGAATAAAGATTTTAATGAAGTAAAACACTACACAGTTTTGCAATCTTTATTGTTCTGCCAATCCATGCGACGCCCTCGATAACGTGCAAAAAATAAAAAACCAACACACATACTCCCTGGTCTGACGCAGGCCATTTAATAACGACTGTCCCACGATGTTCTCCCCTATAGAGCTGTCACATCAGGAGATGTGACAGCTCTATAGGCCCCCAGTGACACTCTGAAAGGAGACAATGGCTCCTGCAGTGCATCACTGAAGAGGTTACCGGAGTTCAGGCTCTCACTTTACGGCAACGCTGCATGAGAATTTTCCCTTGCAATTGTTACCATCCACCTCTTGTGTCTCCCCTTTTCCTCATAGATTGTAAGCTTGCGAGCAGCAGGGCCCTCTTTCCTCCTGGTATCTGTTTTGAACTGTGATTTCTGTTATGCTGTAATGTCTGTTGTCTGTATAAGTCCCCTCTATAAGTTGTAAAGCGCTGCGGAATATGTTGGCGCTATATAAATAAAATTATTATTATTATTATTATTATTATTATTAAGCGACAGTATGAACTATACTGAATTCATGGCGGAGGGATACAGTGCGGAGGATTACCTCCTGTCACTATCACCGGAGCCCCTGGAGCACGGTTGCATCTGCCGATGTGACAGCTCTCCACTGAACATAGTCGTGGGACACTCATTATTAAATGGATTACATCAGAACAGGGAGTATACTGTTTTTTTATTTTTACAGGTGATCGAGGGCTTCGGGGACTAGATGTATGGCGAGTAAATACTGTATGTTGTATGTACTTTATGTGTATATATGTGTGTATGAGTTTCACATTGACTAACATTGGTTGTGCACTACACTGAGGATTTGATGCAATTCCGCACGTCCAAAAACGCTGTGGATCCGCATCAATATCCGCAACGTGTGCACATAGCCTCAGCGTTTAATTCGAGTATCATCTTATTATGCTGTGATTCTCTCACGAGAGAATCGCATCACAGGTGAGGAGAAGACAGATAATTTCTCCATCTTGTCCATTGTCTCTGGGTCTCCGATGACAGACTGCACTGGGATGACACCCGAGTGCAGACCGATCTTTCACACGCACCCATAGACTTGAATGGGAGTACATGATCCGATGCACTTGCAACATGCTGAAATTATTTAATAAAACAAAAATGAAAAATGTGAAGATCTGCACTACTCTATAGTATAACGTTGGTCACAGTGCTATGATACGTGTTACACGCTCATTTCAGTGAGCCCTAAACGCGTATGTACGTGCGTGCATGCGTTAAGGAAATTTATCAGAAAATGACTTTTTTTAAATCAAGTAATTAATATGTATTAAATTCATTCTGATTTAATTATATGAATTAAAGAAAAAAAAAAAAAAAGTAAGACATCAGATATAAACAACCTACCAAAAGGCGTGTTTGTCTTTTTAACTGTACAGTATTAGAAACTAGAGTTGAGCAAATTAGCTGCAGAAGGAACCTGGATACATAATCGGCACCACAGCTAAATGTCGCGGCTGTGTCACTATCACAGCACATGTGTGTTGGGCTGCTCATGCATGTGCTGTGACAGTGACACAGCCGCGACCCATACAACTGCGGCCCCAAACAGCTGATCAGCCTGCACGATCCATGTATCCTACACTCTGCTGCCCATCTAATCTACCTATCTCCCCGCTATTCCCCAACCTCTCCCCTATGCCAAGCCCTTCACTGGCTTCCTATCATCCAGAGACTCCAGTTCAAAACCCTTACTATGACATACAAAGCCATCCACAACCTGTCTCCTCCATACATGTTTGACATGGTCTCCCAGGAATTACCTACACACAACCTTTGATCCTCACAAGATCTCCTTCTCTACTCCCCTCTTATCTCTTCTTCCCACAGCCGCATCCAAGACTTCTCCCGTGCTTCCCCCATACTCTGAAACTCTCTACCCCAACACATCAAACTATCGCCTACCATAGAAACCTTAGGAAAAAAACCTTAAGACCCACCTCTTCTGACAAGCCTACAGCCTGCAGTGATCCACAACTTACTGAACCGCTGCGCAACCAGCTCTACCCTCTCCTAATGTATCCTCACCCATTCCCTGTAGACTGAGCCCTTTCGGGCAGTGCCCTCCCTACTTCTGTACCTGTTAGTGCCTTGTTTTTTGCTCATGTTTATTGTATTTGTCTATATTTGCCCCCTTTTTCACATGTAAAGCGCCATGGAATAAATTACACTATAAAAAATGTATAATAATAATAATATATCCGGGTTCCCTCTGCAGCTTATTCGGTAAGCACTATAGCTTGCCGAATAAGCAGGGACCCGAACAAATTCGCTCAACTACTAGAAACCCAACTTTCTCAGCCAGATGGAATAGTGCCACACGTATTTAAAAAAATATTTTTAGCAATACTTTTTTTCATATTATGTTCCTTATTTAAAACAAAAAAAACCATATACTTGTAATTGTAGAAATCCAGCCATTTTTACACTGATCACTTGGGATTTTTAGATTGAAAAGATGCTGGAAGAGTGACGCCATCTGTCAAGCATGGTGGAGGTAATGTTATGGTCTGGGGTTGCTTTTGGTGCTGGTAAAGTGGGAGATTTGTACAAGGTAAAAGGAATTTTGAATAAGGAAGACTATGACTCCGTTTTGCAGCGCCATGCCATACCCTGTGGACAGGGCTTGATTGGAGCCAATTTCATCCTACAACAGGACAATGACCCAGAGCACACCTCCAAATTATGCAAGAACTATGTAGGGAAGAAGCAGGCAGCTGGTATTCCATCTGTAAAGGAGTGTCCAGCGCAGTCACCAGATCTCAACACCACTGAGCTGTTGTGGGAGCAGCTTGACCATATGGTACACAAAAAGTGCTCATCAAGACAAACCAACTTGTGGGAGGGGCTTCTGGAAGCATGGGGTGAAATAATTTCTCCAGATTACCTCAGCAAATTGACTGCTAGAATGCCAAAGGTCCACAATGCTGTAATTGCTGCAAAGGGAGCATTCTTTGACAAAAGCAAAGTTTGAAGGAGAAAATTACTATTTTAAATAAAAAAATTTTTTTTTTTTTTTTTTCCGAAGCTTGTCAATGTCTGGACTAGATTTTTAATTAATTTGGCAACTCATATGATTAATAAAAGTATGAGTTTTCATGGAAAACACAAAATTATCTGGGTGACCCTAAACCTTGGAACCGTAGTATATGCTTGGAATCGGTCGCCAAATCTGAATTTGCCATATTGGTACACTATTCGTGCCAAATCTATGTTTAATGATCAATTAAGAACATATTCGTTCATTTCTACTCCCATTGTCTCCAGTGACGTTCGGCTGTTTGGCAAATATTGCAAAAAAAAATATTTGCCACAGATCATAACCGGGACCGAATTTTTAAAAATTCACTGAACTCTAGTTATGACCACTAATCTAGTGACAGTTACTTAGCTAGTTGCTAGTGGTCGTAACTATGGATGCCGAAGTTCTTGCAAATGCCTGCACATGAGGAAAGAGACAGTGAATCAGAAAAACAATACTATATTTCTAATTGGAGGTATTTGCTTTAATTTTTTATTATTAATTATTATTATTATTCCTACTACATATTGGGATAGGATCTTGGAAATGGCAATACCCCATTGATACTCCATATATCTGTCTATATTTATCATAGATCAGATATTTACTTTCTTGGCCCACCTTTCAATCAGCCTTGACTGCTCATTTAAGGCTGGTTTTTACACACAGCATTTTATAGAAAAAAGCCACTTTTTCGTGACTGTGGTGCTATTTTCAGCTTTAAACAGTGAGTTCAGATGTTACATTAAAGAGCATATAAATATAATAACCACTGGATAACACATTGATATGTTTAGTGGCAGTTGTTTTGTAGTTATTTATTTTTTTTAATCAGTGCCATTACCTTAAAAATAATAGATAAATAAAATCCTCTATGCTCTGGGAATGATGCCATTTTCCCATAAAATGCTCTATAAGACCAGGAAAAATAAACGTACAAGTAAAAAATAAATACATTGTCAGCACATGGTTAGACATTGAACAAGGGATCAGCACTTGGAGCATGGGCTGCTCTTACTTATATAGAGTTATCATATTCCACAGCTGTTTCCAGACATTAGCACTGTCACTATAACGATTCTGGGATTTGCAATATTACATGAGAACTTTGATCAAAGGCATCACCTAATATTGAGCCCAGAATGATGGAAAATATAATGTACCTATACAGCCTTAAAATGTATAACAATCAAAAAGAAGCTCAAATATAACCTGACTCAGAAAGGTTATTTTCACTTAGGAAAATATGTATATTTAATGTTGCCACTTCCACTCTTCTAGCCAAGCAATGCACTTTTAATTAGATTGAGCTCAGAATCAATGCAGCCCTGTGTCCTCAAATAACTGGACTGCATTCCAAAGGGGGGTGCACTTCTCTGGCTAAGGTAGGCGTGAAATTGATTAAGAGCAGCGGTTATAGGCAGCAGGAGGAAGAACAGTGTCAGGTTCCATGTATACAACATAGGCACCAGATCCAAGGGGTCAGTCCTCTATACATGGGAATGGAGAAACAATAGTGCAAAATATGGTAATTACCTCTGAATGTGGGGTGGGGGGAAAATCACTGATATATGATCAACTTCGTATTCTGATGAAATACAGCTATGATTAATCACACAATCTGCAATAAAAGGCTTTTTTTTTTTTTTTTTTTTTTTTTAAAGAATGCATTACTACAGATCAGAGGCTAGAAGATATTTGGTCCAGCTGCAAACATTTTCACTAGGCCCGACAATATGTGATATTGTTTGAACATATATATCCCAATCCCCAAGTATTAGGAATATATTGGCACAATAAAAATAAAAATTATTATCACATAAGGATGAGAGATCAGATGGGGTGACCGAATACACATGGCAAAGCCGTGCCCACCTTCTGTCAAGGCCACGTGGGCATGGTTTGCCATTGCGCAGTCGCACCGTCCGCCAATACTTTCTATAACCCTACTTAGTCATTACTGCAGTCTAAATGAATGTACAGAGTTGTATGCAATGTTGTGCACTGCAGCTGTCACTCCATTGTTAAAAAGATCAATGGAGCTACAAAGTTTCCGTGGCGCTTTACTATAACACATGGAGACATTGTGTAGCATCTATACACAATATGATATTTGTATAATAATGAAGTTCTGTACTCACGTGCCTCCGTATAACACAGGTAGTGCGGCTTTCCTCCATGTACCAAAGTTACGTTCGCTACATCTGCACCCCTGGGGTCACATACATGGAGTTCTGACCCATAGGACCATTTCTAATATCTGGAACATTGGGCTGAATCTGCTCCTCATGTTGGGTGTATGGGCAATTTAACACTCCAGGCTCAGTTAGAAATAGTTTCCTACAGAAGCATTCACTAACACTGATGTGTGAACAGTCAACTAAGCAACTATTTCACAGAGTTTCTTCTGCTAGGAAATAACATTCAGCTCCGCACACGTCATCTAATACATAGATTGTCATATTTGGTTTCACTGCATGGGGTATTAGCAAGTTAAATCAAAGCTTTTATTTTAGAAACAAAGCATTTTAAATAATTCCATCTAAACACTATATGAATGCTATAGTGGTGAAGGAACAAATTTTACCTTGCATTCCCCTGGCTCTGCGATCCTCAGCAATAAGCTTGTCAGGAAGATCCATGCTGCAGGAGGGCTCCCCATATCTGGAGCTGCAGCTGATCCAAGACAGCACAGCAGTAACTGATGTGAGTCTTTAGATCTTGGCTTCCCCACAGTGGACCCCTCTCTCTGACTCAACCTTCCTCTCTGGTTTTCACTCCCTCCCCACATGGGTCAATTACCTGCTGTATTGGGATAACAACTGCTGCGCCCTCTGCTGGTCTCATACAGCATTACTACAAACTACTAATCCTTTGGGACTTACTGGTGTTGAGAACTTTCCTAATTTACAAGGTTCTTGTCCCTGCACTAAATGCACTAAATCAAAAGTGAAGCATGGCATAATTCCCTATAGGCTTGTCAATAGGACCTGAAATATGTAAGAAAAAGGGAAAAATAGTGACATTTGCAATATTTTTCAGGTCTTTAAACCCCTTCATGACCTTGAGTTTTTCGTTTTTTTGCACTTTCGTATTTTCCTTGCCCTTCTTCCCAGAGCCAAAACTTTTTTATTTTTCCATCAATATAGTCGTATTAGGGCTTGTTTTTTTCAGGACGAGTTGTACTTCTGAATTACACCATTGATTTTACCATATAGTGTACTGCAAAACGGGAAAAAAAATTTAAAGTGCGGTGAAATAGAAAAAAAAACAACAAAAAACAGTGCAATTCCACCATTGTTTTCGTTTTTTTTTATTTACCATGTTCATTATATGGTAAAACTGACCTGGCAACATGATTCCCCAGGTCAGTATGAGCACGCAGATACCAAACATGCATAGGTTCTATTTATTTAAGTAGTGGAAAAAAAAATGAAATTTGCATGAATTTTGCGCTTGTCGCCATATTCCAAGGCCCATAATGTTTTCATTTTTCGTGATTTGGGGCTGGGTGAGGGCTTATTTTTTGCAGCTTGAGCTGATGTTTTTATTGATACCTATTTGGGGTAGATACAATGTTTTGCTCACCTCTTATTGCATTTTATTGAAAAATTGCAAAACATAATTCTGGGGTTTTGCGTTTTTTCTCGTTATGTCATTTAACGATCGGATTAATTGTTATTATATTTGGATAGATCGGACGCTTCTGAACATAGTGATACCCAATATGGGTATTTTTTTTTAAATTGTTTTATTTTCAAAGGGGCAAAGTGGGGGGGGGTGATTTGAATTTTTGTGTTTTTTTAATATTTTTAAAAACTTATTTTACTGACTTCATTAGTCCACTTCAGACACCTGAAACTGCATCCGATCGTCTGAGCTATACTTATATACTTATCTGCACTGCTATGTAAAGCAAAAATCGCGATGTCATATGAACGCCAGCCATGAGCAGCAATATTTACAGGTTTTAATGTACATATACATCAGAAATCATGGACGGGTTAAGGCCACATTCACACGTTGAGTATTTGGTGAGTTTTTCACCTTAGTCTTTATAAGCCATAACCAGGAGAGGAAAAGTTGAAGGAAAAAAGAGGAAAAGTATAATGGAAACATATCACCACTTCTGCATTTTTTTTTAACCTTTTTCTGGTTTTGGCTTACAAATAACTGATGTAAAAAACTCACCAAATACTCAACGTGTACAATTGGCCTTAGGCAAATTTCACAGAGGTGTATGAAAAATCAACCATTTTTGATCCAGAAAAAAAAGGTAATTTTTAATCCATATTTTTGCCCATATGCTAATTGTATATCTGTTTTTTTACATCAGTATGACATCCATTTTTATACTTTTATAACTAAAATGTTATACAAGGCCAAATACAGTTTCTTATGTAAGGCAACGTGCACACGTTGAGTATTTAGGGTATGTGCACACGTTGCGGATTTTGCTGCGGATCCGCAGCGGATTGGCCCTTGCGCGGAAACGTAGTGTTGTTTATTCCGCAGCATGTCAATTCTTTGTGTGGATTCCGCTGCGGTTTACACCTGCCCCATAATAGGAATCCGCAGGTGTACAACCGCAGGTGGAATCCACACAAAAACCGCATAAAATCCACGGTAAATCCGGAGGTAAAACGCAGTGCTTTTTACCTGCGGATTTCTCAAAACAGGTGCTGAAAAATCTGCAGGGGTTCCATCTACGTGTGCACATACCCTTAGTGAGTTTTACATCAGTATTTGTAAGCCAAAACCAGGAGTGGGTAAGAAATACAGAAGTGGTTAAGCATTTCTATTATACTTTTCCTCTGAATGTCCCACTCCTGGTTTTGGCTTACAAATACCGTATTTTTCCAACTATAAGACGCACTTTTTCCCAAAAAAAATTGTGAGGAAAATGGGGGGTGCGTCTTATAGTTGGAATGCAGGCTTACCGGCAGTGTGGCGGCGGCAGAGGTGCGGGGATGATGAGGCACAGTGAGCAGTATGGCGTGAGCAGGGTCCCTTCCACAGGTGAGGTGACGCCGCGGCCCGGTATCGAAGGGAAGCAGCAGAGCTGGGTGAGTCACGGCTTTCCCGGTGGCAGCGGCCATCTTCCTGAGGCCGCGCGTGCGCAGATTGAGTTTTCTGCTTCCTGGGGCTTCAGGAAAATGGCCGCAGGAGGCCGCGTGTGCGCAGATTGAGATCGCGGAGGCCATTTTCCTGAAGCCGAGTTCGCAGATTGAGATCTCGGCTTCAATAAAATGGCCCCCGCGATCTCCATCTGCGCACGCGCGGTCTCCCACGGCCATTTTCCTGAAGCCCTGGGAAGCAGAGTACTCTGCGCACGCGTGGCCTCAGGAAGATGGCCGTCGCCACCGAGAAACTGATGATTAACACAGCTCTGCTGCTCTCCTTGGATCCCGGGCTGCGCCGTCCCCTCACCTGCCGCCACCACAGCACTGCCGCAACCTCCCAATGGACACCAGGCCATGGCGTCGCCCACCTAAGCAGGAAGGGACCCTGCTAAGGTGCACACCGTACCGCCCACCGCGCCTCAGTATCACCGCACCTCTGCTGACACCATGCCTCCTGTGACCCTGCTCTGCCACTGCCTGCCCTCAGGTAAGAGATCTTAAATTCGGACAATAAGATGGACCCCCATCTTATAAAAAATCTTTTTTTCTGCAATTTTCACCCCGTATTATGGTACGGTGCGTCTTATAGTCCGAAAAATAAGGTACTGAGGTCAAAACTTAACAAATACTCACCATCTGCACGTGGACTTAAATGGGATTTCCAGGACTATTTTTTTCACTATAAGAACATTGTTGCATAGGTTAAAAAAAGACCTAGGTCCATTGTGACGCAGCAGCATTTAATCTTAATTATCCAGACATCTATTTTCAGTAAGTCAAGAGACAGACTGTTATTTATATGTGGACTTTTGAATTTATGTGTTTTTCTTTGGTTTGTCAAGAAAACACAGACTATTGTTCGTATGAGCCTTGTAAAGCTGTAGTAGCATCGTACGCAGTGAAGAAGCAGTGACCCACAAATTCAAACACAAAAAGTCTCTTTTAATGTGTTTCTTCACAGCATTAAAGTCCAATTCACATAAATGCATATAACTTCAGTGGAAATTATCAGTGACCAGTTTACACCTGGTTCAAAGCAATACATATCACATGGCTTTAGATTTGCGGTCCCTAAACAGGCCAGACTTCCGTTGTCCAGTTTCCCTTGGCGACCGCACGCCATCTCACAGTCTCTATACGTCTCCATACACACAGCCTCATGTTGCAGACACTACACATGCCAGCCCTCCTCTGACTAGTTCTCGTGGGTGTCCTGCATCGCTGTATCACAGTCTCTTACAGACTCTTTACTCACACAGTCGTACACAGTTCAGGATATCCTCCGGATAGCAGCCAGGCACCATATCCACCTGTTTGCAATCGTTGCACATGCTAGTCCTCTTTCGGGCACAGGACATCCATCTCCGGGCACAGGACTGTCCACATCTGACTCCTTCGGGCACAGGACATCCACCTCCGGGCACAGGACTGTCCACATCCGAGACCAGTACCATGGACGACTTGCATCTCTGTGTACGCTGCGGGTGCCAGGCTATTCAGCTGCCCTGGGTGCTTGCTCTGCTGGCCTCCATGCACTCTGCAGACCAGCACACACCAGACTGACACTGACGTACACCTGGCCTGACACGGCCTGACACCCATACCCCTTACTGCAGGGTTTTTAAACACACACAAACCTGTGGCCTTCAGCCTCATGGAAAACCCGGACCGGAAATCCGTGACTCTCATGCACACCTATGGACTTCATCCATCTGCATGCACATTCTGGGAAGAACAAACAGCGCCCCCTAGCTGTATCAGAGGCCACAGCCTCACAGCCTGTAATATTGATTTTTAAGTTGTCGTTTATTGTAACATATTGTGTTGTAATCCTGGATGACAGAGACGCAGGGTTATTGAACAACATATGTTTGTTACTATGTTAATTACACATTATCCAGGCCAGCTAGTTTGTTGACCAACAAAACAGAGGACAAACTATGCAAATTGATTAAAAACTCAAACAATGTGAGTTAACACACCTCCACTTGACCTCTGGATGATGGTTTGAAGGACAAAAGGGTATATGCTTCAGTAACAGGGACATCAAGAGATCCAAAGACCTAGAGACTCTTCACAAAACCACAGCCAGGAACACACTACAGGATAGCTGCCAGAACATCATGGATCCATCTTGAGGGACACAGATTTGATATTCCACAGTATGCCAGCTTAGGGGATCACAGCCGTGGCTGAAAGAATACAGATCTGCTCTGTTGACCATCAGTGAACCATTGGCTACGTTTGAGGAAGACAGGTGTCAGGATTTGAACCCAGCAGCTCTTGTGCACCAGGCGGCAGCTCTTCCTTCTGAGCTATTCAGCTCGCTGGACAGTTCCTTGCTAAATCAGATACTAGTACCTGTGTTTTTCCTGATGTCTCCAACCTGAGTTCCTGATATCTCCACCCCAAGTTCCTGATTGGCCCACCTTGTAATCTCCTGACTCATCACTCTACTGAAACCTGGCACTGCACTTCCTTCATTGCAAGATTTTTGAGCTCCCAGCCTTTAGTCTAGCTTCTTCTCACCTTGTGCTTATCCTCAAGATCCTACTGCTGCTCTGTGTCCCAACCTCTGGCTATATCCTGACTAAATAACATGCTTATCCTCCCAACTATACTGCTGCTCCATGTACCGACCTCTGGCTATATCCTGACTATGTTTCTCACTTATCCTCAAGATTCTACTGCTGCTCTGTGTACTGACCTCTGGATGTATCCTGACTACGATTCCTGCTTATCCTTCCAACTACACTGCTGCTCCATGTACCGACCTCTGGCTATATCCTGAAGATGCTGCCTGCCAGTGCTGCCCCTAATGGATGCAATATCACTACTCCAACTCAGGTCAGTCCTTAAAGGGAACCTGTCACGTGAATTTGGTGGGTCCTTTTTTGGGTCATATGGGCGGTGTTTTCGGGGCTTTTATTAACCCCTTTTTTTCCTGCTGGCCGCACGCTGGTCGCGAAATTGACTTGACGTTGATTCGCTTTCCTCCCTAGTTAACGCGTGCGCAAAGCAATCTTGCCTTGCGCATGCGCAGTATGCTTTGCCCAACTGCGGGCAAAGCCGAAAACCATTAGTGCGCATGCGCCGGCGCACTATTTCCTGGAAGTATTTCGTTGTATTCCGGGACATAGTGCACCGGCGCATGCGCAATAATGGTTTTCGGCTTTGCCCGCAGTTGGGCAAAGCATACTGTGCGTGCGCAAGGCAAGATTGATTTGCGCACGCGTTAACTAGGGAGGAAAGCGAATCAACGTCAAGTCAATTTTGCGACCAGCGTGTGGCCAGCGGGAAAAAAAAGGGTTAATAAAAGACCCGAAAACACCGCCCATATGAGCCAAAAAAGGACCCGCCATATTCAGGTAACAGGTTCCCTTTAACATAATCTCGCGCAGAAAATGGCGTCTGTTGCAGCCCAACTGAAGCAACAAGATGCTAAACTTCAGAATTTTGGTGCCACATACCAGGAAAAATTTTCTAAGTTGCAAACACAGGTGTCGGGTCAGCAAAAGGAAATTATTGAGTTGCAGAGTCTTTCTTCTGGATTTGCGCAACTCAGGCTTGGAATCAAACACACGTATGCCGCTGCCCGCAAAATTCAGTGGGGATCGTTATCATTATCGTGCATTCCTCAATCAATATCGTATCTATTTCCAGATGCAACCTTCTCCGTTTACCAGTGATAGGAAAAAGGTTCTTTTCATCGTTAATCTCCTGACCGATGAGGCTCTTGCTTGGGCCTCACTTTATGTGGAAAAGAACTCTGACGTCCTAACTGACTTAGTTTCCTTCATCACCGCTGTGGATCAAGTGTTTGATAATCCAAATCGTTGTGCTATAGCTGAAACCAAATTGCATAACCCACGTCAAGCGCAGCGCTCTGTAGCTGAATATACAGTACAGACCAAAAGTTTGGACACAACTTCTCATTTAAAGATTTTTCTGTACTTTCATGGCTATGAAAATTGGAAATTCACACTGAAGGCATCAAAACTATGAATTAACCCCTTAATCCCATATGACGTACTATCCCGTCGAGATGACCTGGGACTTAATTGCCAGTGACGGGATAGTAAGTCATATGCGATCGGCCACGCTCATGGGGGGAGCGCGGCCAATCGCCTCCGGGTGTCAGCTGACAATCGCAGGTGACATATGGCACTTTGTGCCAGGAGTGGTCACGGAGTGCTCCTGGCACATTAACCCCCAGCACACTGCGATCAAAGATGATCGCAGTGTTCCGGCGGTACAGGGAAGCATCCCGCAGGGAGAGGGCTCCCTGTGTGCTTCCCTGAGACCCTCGGAGCAAAGCGATGTGATCGCGTTGCTCCGAGGGTCTCCTACCTCCTTCTCCTTGCAGGCCCCGGATCCAAAATGGCCGCGGGGCTGCTTCCGGGTCCTGCAGGGAGGTGGCTTACCAGCGCCTGCTCAGTACTCTGCAAAGTCTCAGATCAGCGATCTGACCCTATAACATGATGCCCCCCTGGGGCAATGTTATAAAGTTTAAAAAAAAATATTCACATGTGTAAAAAAAAAAAAAATCCTAAATAAAGAAAAAAAAAAATATTGTTCCCAGAAATACATTTATCTAAATAAAAAAAAAAAAACAATAAAAGTACACATATTTAGTATCACCGTGTCCTTAACGACCCAACCTATAAAACTGTCCCACTATTTAACCCCTTCAGTGAACACCGTAAAAAAAAAGCGAGGCAAAAATTGCTTTATAATAATACCGCTGAACAAAAAGTGGAATAACACGAGATCAAAAATACGGATATAAATAACCATGGTACAGCTGAAAATGTCATCTTGTCCCGCAAAAAACGACCCGCCATACAGCATCATCATCGAAAAAAATAAAAAAGTTATAGTCCTCAGAATAAAGTGATGCAAAAATAATTATTTTTTCTATAAAATAGTTTTATCATATAAAAGCACCAAAACATAAAAAAATTATATAAATGAGGTATCGCTGTAATAGTACTGACCCGAAGAATAAAACTGCTTTATCAATTTTACCAAACATGGAACGGTATAAACGCCCCCCCAAAAAAAGAAATTAATGAATAGCTGGTTTTTGGTCATTCTGCCTCACAAAAATCGGAATAAAAAGAGATTAAAAAAAAGTCACATGCCCGAAAATGGTACCAATAAAAACGTCAACTCGTCCTGCAAAAAACAAGACCTCACATGACTCTGTGGACTAAAATATGGAAAAATTATAGCTCTCAAAATGTGGAGACGCAAAAACTATTTCTTGCAATAAAAAGCGTCTTTTAGTGTGTGACGGCTGCCAATCACAAAAATCCGCTAAAAAAAAACGCTATAAAAGTAAATCAAACCTCCCTTCATCACCCCCTTAATTAGGGAAAAATAATAAAATATTTTTTTTTATTTATTTCCATTTTTCCATTAGGGCTAGGGCTAGGATTGGGGCTAAGGTTAGGGTTGGGGCTAGGGTTAGGGTTGGGGCTAGGGTTGGGGATAGGGTTAGGGCAAGGGTTGGGGCTAGGGTTAGGGTTGGGGCTAGGGTTAGGGCTGGGGCTAGGGTTGGGGCTAGGATTGGGGCTAGGGCTACAGTTAGGGTTGGAACTAAAGTTAGGGTTAGGGTCGGGGCTAAAGTTAACCCCTTCACCCCCGGAGCTTTTTCCGTTTTTCCGTTTTCATTTTTCGCTCCCCTCCTTCCCAGAGCCATAACTTTTTTATTTTTCCGTCAATTTGGCCATGTGAGGGCTTATTTTTTGCGGGACGAGTTGTACTTTTGAACGACATCATTGGTTTTAGCATGTCGTGTACGAGAAAACGGGAAAAAAATTCCAAGTGCAGTGAAATTGCAAAAAAAGTGCAATCCTACACTTGTTTTTTGCTTGCCTATTTTGCTAGGTTCACTAAATGCTAAAACTGACCGGCCATTATGATTCTCCAGGTCACTACGAGTTCATAGACACCTAACATGACTAGGTTATTTTTCACCTAAGTGGTGAAAAAAAATTCCAAACTTTGCAAAAAACAAAACAAAACAAAATTGCGCCATTTTCCGATACTCGTAGCGTCTCCATTTTTCGTGATCTGGGGTCAGGTGAGGGCTTATTTTTTGCGTGCCGAGCTGGCGTTTTTAATGATAGCATTTTGGTGCAGATACATTCTTTTGATCGCCCGTTATTGCATTTTAATGCAATGTCGTGGCGACCAAAAAAACGTAAATCTGGCGTTTCAAATTTTTTTCTCATTACGCCATTTAGCGATCAGGTTAATGCTTTTTTTTTATTGATAGATCGGGCGATTCTGAACGCGGCGATACCAAATATGTGTAGGTTGGGGTTTTTTTTAATTGATTTATTTTGATTGGGGCGAAAGGGGGGTGATTTAAACTTTTATATTTTTTTTATTTTTTTCACATTTTTAAAAACTTTTTTTTTTTACTTTTGCCATGCTTCTATAGCCTCCATGGGAGGCTAGAAGCAGGCACAGCCCGATCGGCTCTGCTATGCAGCAGTGATCATAAGATCGCTGCTACACAGCAGATTTGCAGGTGTGCTGTGAGCGCCGACCACAGGGGGGCGCTCACAGCCACCGGCAATCAGTAACCATAGAGGTCTCAAGGACCTCTATGGTTACAATGGAGGAGCATCGCCGACCCCCGATCATGTGACGGGGGTCGGCGATGCGCTCATATCCGGCCGCACGGCCGGATGCGGTAGTTAAATGCCGCTGTCTGCGTTTGACAGCGGCATTTAACTAGTTAATAGCGGCGGGTGATCGCGATTTCACCCGCCGCTATTGCGCGCACATGTCAGCTGTAAAAAACAGCTGACATGTCGCGACTTTGATGTGCGCTCACCGCCGGAGCGCACATCAAAGCGGGGGTCCCGACATGTGACGTACTATACCGTCACATGTCGGGAAGGGGTTAAGGTTAGGGTTGAGGCTAAAGTTAGGGTTAGGATTACATTTACACTTGGGATTAGGGTTAGGGGTGTGTCAGGGTTAGAGGTGTGGTTAGGGTTTTGGTTGGGATTAGTGTTAGGGGTGTGGATTTAGGGGTGTGGTTAGAGTTGGGATTAGGGTTAGGGGTGTGTTAGGGTTAGGGGTGTGGTTGGGATTAGGGTTAGGGGCATGTTAGGGTTAGGGGTGTGGTTAGAATTATGGTTAGAGTTGGGATTAGGGTTAGGGGTGTGTTTGGGTTAGGGTTTCAGTTAGAATTGGGCACTCCACTGTTTAGGCACATCAAGAGCTCTCCAAATGCGACATGGCGTCCGATCTCAATTCCAGCCAATTCTGCGTTGAAAAAGTAAAACAGTGCCCCTTCCCTTCTGAGCTCTCCTGTGCGCCCAAACAGGGGTTCACCCCAACATATGGGGTATCACCATACTCAGGACAAATTGGACAACTTTTGGGGTTGAATTTCTCTTGTTACCCTTGGGAAAATAAGAATTTTGGGGGCTTTAAAACCCTTTTTGTGGAAAATGATTTTTTATTTTCACGGCTCTGCGTTATAAACTGTAGTGAAACACTTGGGTGTTGTGAATTAGACTTTTTGGCTCCCTCTTGTGGTTACTAGTGATATGACTCTGGGATTGTCTTTCCTCAGTTTGGCACCCACCTGGGTCGTTAGTCCATATAAACTTCCTGGATCCTTAGTCCAGTGCCTGGCATCGTTGTAATCAGATCCTTTCTGTTTGCTCCTGTCTGCTGTCCTGGTTCGTGCAAAATTAAGCTAAGTCCTGCTTCTTTGTTTTTTGGTTATTTACTTTGCTCTTATTTTTGTCCAGCTTGTACTAAATGTGATTCCTGACTTTGCTGGAAGCTCTAGGGGGGCTGGTGTTCTCCCCCCGGGCCGTTAGACGGTTCGGGGGTTCTTGAATATCCAGCGTGGATATTTTGATAGGGTTTTTGCTGACCATATAAGTCATCTTACTATATTCTGCTATTAGCTAGTGGGCCTCTCTTTGCTAAATACCTAGCTCATTCTTACGTTTGTCTTTTCCTCTTACCTCACCGTTATTATTTGTTGGGGGCTTGTATCCAACTTTTGGAGTCTTTTCTCTGGAGGCAAGAAAGGTCTTTCTTTTCCCTTCTAGGGTTAGTTAGTTCTCCGGCTGGCGCGAGACGTCTAGAACCAACGTAGGCACGTTCCCCGGCTGCTGCTATTTGTGGTGCTAGGATTAGATATATGGTCAGCTCAGTTACCACTGCCCTATGAGCTGGTTTTTTGTGTTTGCAGACTTAGTAATTATTTCTGAGACCCTCTGCCATTGGGGTCATAACAGTATGCCAGGCCAACATTGAATGTTTAATGCATTGCAGAAGTGGGATAATAAGAAAGGAAATTCTGAGATTTTTTTTTTCCCTCTCTTCCTCCCCTTTACCTCTGAGTGGCTTGTGCTTGCTGCAGACATGAATGTTCAGACCTTGATTACAAGTGTAGACCGGCTTGCTGCTCGTGTGCAGGGCATACAAGATTTTGTTACCAGTAGTCCAATGTCTGAACCTAAAATACCTATTCCTGAACTGTTTTCTGGAGACCGATTTAAGTTTAGGAATTTCAGGAATAATTGTAAATTGTTTCTATCTCTGAGACCCCGTTCATCTGGAGATTCAGCTCAGCAAGTTAAAATTGTTATCTCTTTTTTACGGGGCGACCCTCAGGATTGGGCTTTCTCGCTAGCGCCAGGAGATCCGCCATTGGCAAATATTGATGCGTTTTTTCTGGCGCTCGGATTGCTTTACGAGGAACCCAATCTTGAAATTCAGGCAGAAAAAGCCTTGCTGGCTATTTCTCAGGGCCAGGATAAAGCTGAAGTGTATTGCCAAAAATTTTGGAAATGGTCCGTGCTTACTCAGTGGAATGAGTGTGCTCTGGCCGCAAATTTCAGAAATGGCCTTTCTGAAGCCATTAAGAATGTGATGGTGGGTTTCCCCATTCCTACAAGTCTGAATGATTCCATGGCGCTGGCTATTCAAATTGACCGGCGTTTGCGGGAGCGCAAAACCGCTAATCCTCTGGTGGTGTTGTCTGAACAAACACCTGATTTAATGCAATGTGATAGAAGTCAGACTAGAAATGAGCGGAAAAATCATAGACGTCAGAATGGGTTGTGTTTTTACTGTGGTGATTCTACACATGTTATATCAGCATGCTCTAAACGCCTAACAAGGGTTGTTAGTCCTGTCGCCATTGGTAATTTGCAACCTAAATTTATTTTGTCTGTGACTTTAATTTGCTCATTGTCTTCTTACCCTGTTATGGCGTTTGTGGATTCAGGTGCTGCCCTGAGTCTTATGGATCTGTCATTTGCCAAGCGCTGTGGTTTTGTTCTTGAACCGTTGGTAAATCCTATTCCTCTTAGAGGTATTGATGCTACGCCATTGGCGGAAAATAAACCGCAGTTTTGGACGCAGGTAACCATGTGCATGACTCCTGAACATCGGGAGGTGATTCGTTTTCTTGTTCTGCATAAAATGCATGATTTGGTCGTTTTGGGTCTGCCATGGTTACAGACCCACAATCCAGTCTTGGATTGGAAGGCAATGTCTGTGTCAAGTTGGGGCTGTCAGGGAATTCATGCTGATTCCCCGCCGGTGTCTATTGCTTCCTCTACTCCTTCGGAAGTTCCTGAGTATTTGTCTGATTATCAGGATGTATTCAGCGAGTCCAGGTCCAGTGCTCTGCCTCCTCATAGGGACTGTGACTGCGCCATAGATTTGATTCCAGGTACTAAATTTCCTAAGGGAAGACTATTTAATCTGTCTGTACCTGAGCATGCCGCAATGCGTTCGTATATCAAGGAGTCTCTGGAGAAGGGGCATATCCGTCCATCCTCTTCCCCTCTTGGTGCGGGATTCTTTTTTGTGGCCAAGAAGGACGGATCTTTGAGACCTTGTATTGACTATCGGCTTCTGAATAAAATCACTGTGAAATTTCAGTATCCTTTACCTCTGTTGTCGGACTTGTTTGCCCGGATTAAAGGTGCCAAGTGGTTCACCAAGATAGATCTTCGTGGTGCGTACAACCTTGTGCGCATTAAGCAAGGAGATGAATGGAAGACAGCATTTAATACGCCCGAAGGTCATTTTGAGTACTTGGTGATGCCTTTTGGGCTCTCTAATGCTCCCTCAGTGTTTCAGTCCTTTATGCATGATATTTTCCGGAAGTATCTGGATAAATTTATGATTGTTTATCTGGATGATATTCTGGTTTTCTCTGAAGATTGGGACTCACATGTGGAGCAGGTCAGGATGGTGTTTCAGGTTTTGCGTGAGAATGCTTTGTTTGTTAAGGGCTCAAAGTGTCTCTTTGGAGTACAGAAGGTTCCCTTTTTGGGGTTTATTTTTTCCCCTTCTGCTGTGGAGATGTGTTATGACCCCAGTGGACAGGGTCTCAGAGGAACGTGTAAGTCTGCGAGATTCAAAAAATCCAGCTCATAGGGCTGTGGTAACTGGGTTGACCAAATAGCTACTCCTAACGCCAACACTAGAAGTAGCCGGGGATCATGCCTACGGTGATCGCTAGATGACTCGCGCCAGCCGGAGAATCTAACTACCCCTAGGAGAAGAAAACAAAGACCTCTCTTGCCTCCAGAGAAAGGGACCCCAAAGCAAGATACAAGCCCCCCACAAATAATAACGGTGAGGTAAGAGGAAATGACAAACACAGAAATGAACCAGGTTCAGCAAAGAGAGGCCAGCTTACTAATAGCAGAATATAGCAAGATAACTTATCTGGTCAACAAAAACCCTATAAAAATCCACGCTGGAGATTCAAGAACCCCCGAACCGTCTAACGGTCCGGGGGGAGAACACCAGCCCCCTAGAGCTTCCAGCAAAGGTCAGGATACAGATTGGAACAAGCTAGACAAAAATACCAAACAAAACAAAAGCAAAAAGCAAGGAAGCAGACTTAGCTTGAAATACAGGAACCCGGATCATAGGACAAGAGCACAACAGATTAGCTCTGATTTCAACGATGCCAGGCATTGAACTGAAGGTCCAGGGAGCTTATATAGCAACGCCCCTGAACTAACGGCCCAGGTGAGGATATAGGAAAAGACAGAAGCTCCAGAGTCAAATCACTAATGACCACTAGAGGGAGCAAAAAGCAAAATCACAACAGAGATGGACCCAGTCAAGGTCCGAGCTATTCATGATTGGACTCAACCCACGTCAGTTAAGAGTCTTCAGAAGTTCTTGGGTTTTGCTAACTTCTACCGTCGTTTTATCGCTAATTTTTCTAGCGTTGTTAAACCTTTGACGGATATGACCAAGAAAGGTTCTGATGTTGCTAACTGCTCTCCTGCAGCCGTGGAGGCGTTCCAAGAGTTGAAGCGCCGGTTTACTTCGGCGCCTGTTTTGTGCCAGCCTGATGTCTCACTTCCCTTTCAGGTCGAAGTGGATGCTTCTGAGATTGGGGCAGGGGCCGTTTTGTCGCAGAGAGGCCCTGGTTGCTCGGTAATGAGACCATGTGCTTTCTTCTCTAGGAAGTTTTCGCCTGCTGAGCGGAATTATGATGTTGGCAATCGGGAGTTGCTGGCCATGAAGTGGGCATTTGAGGAGTGGCGTCATTGGCTCGAGGGTGCTAAGCATCGTGTGGTGGTCTTGACTGATCACAAAAATTTGATGTATCTCGAGTCTGCTAAACGCCTGACTCCTAGACAGGCCCGCTGGTCATTGTTTTTCTCCCGTTTTGACTTTGTGGTCTCGTATTTACCAGGTTCAAAGAATGTGAAGGCTGATGCTCTTTCAAGGAGCTTTGTGCCTGACTCTCCTGTAGTCGCAGAACCAGTTGGTATTCTTAAAGAGGGAGTTATCTTGTCGGCCATTTCTCCTGATTTGCGACGTGTGTTGCAGAGATTTCAGGCTGGTAGACCTGACTCTTGTCCACCTGACAGACTGTTTGTTCCTGATAAGTGGACCAGCAGAGTCATTTCCGAGGTTCATTCCTCGGTGTTGGCAGGGCATCCGGGAATTTTTGGCACCAGAGATCTGGTGGCTAGGTCCTTTTGGTGGCCTTCCTTGTCACGGGATGTGCGGTCATTTGTGCAGTCCTGTGGGACTTGTGCTCGAGCTAAGCCTTGCTGTTCTCGTGCCAGCGGGTTGCTCTTGCCCTTGCCTGTCCCGAAGAGGCCTTGGACACACATTTCCATGGATTTCATTTCAGATCTCCCGGTGTCTCAGGGCATGTCTGTCATCTGGGTGGTATGTGATCGCTTTTCTAAAATGGTCCATTTGGTGCCTTTGCCTAAGCTGCCTTCCTCTTCCGATTTGGTTCCTGTGTTCTTTCAGAATGTGGTTCGTTTACACGGCATTCCTGAGAATATTGTGTCTGACAGAGGATCCCAGTTTGTTTCCAGGTTCTGGCGATCCTTTTGTGCTAGGATGGGCATTGATTTGTCGTTTTCGTCTGCCTTTCATCCTTAGACTAATGGACAAACGGAGCGAACTAATCAGACTCTGGAGGCTTATTTGAGGTGTTTTGTTTCGGCAGATCAGGATGATTGGGTGACCTTCTTGCCGTTGGCTGAGTTTGCCCTTAATAATCGGGCTAGTTCCGCTACTTTGGTTTCGCCATTTTTCTGCAACTCTGGTTTCCATCCTCGTTTTTCCTCGGGACATGTGGAGCCTTCTGACTGTCCTGGGGTAGATTCTGTGGTGGATAGGTTGCAGCAGATCTGGAATCATGTGGTGGACAACTTAAAGTTGTCACAGGAGAAGGCTCAGCGTTTTGCCAACCGCCGCCGCGGTGTGGGTCCCCGACTTCGTGTTGGGGATTTGGTATGGCTGTCTTCTCGATTTGTTCCTATGAAGGTCTCCTCTCCTAAATTTAAGCCTCGCTTCATCGGTCCTTACAAGATATTGGAAATCCTTAATCCTGTGTCCTTTCGCTTGGATCTTCCGGTGTCGTTTGCCATTCACAACGTGTTCCATAGGTCTTTGTTGCGGCGGTACGTTGTACCTGTGGTTCCTTCTGTTGAGCCTCCTGCTCCGGTATTGGTTGAGGGCGAGTTGGAGTACGTGGTGGAGAAGATCTTGGATTCTCGTCTCTCCAGACGGAGGCTTCAGTATCTGGTCAAGTGGAAGGGCTATGGTCAGGAGGATAATTCCTGGGTGGTTGCTTCTGATGTGCATGCGGCCGATTTAGTTCGTGCCTTTCACGCTGCTCATCCTGATCGCCCTGGTGGTCTTGTTGAGGGTTCGGTGGCCCCTCCTTAAGGGGGGGGTACTGTTGTGAATTAGACTTTTTGGCTCCCTCTTGTGGTTACTAGTGATATGACTCTGGGATTGTCTTTCCTCAGTTTGGCACCCACCTGGGTCGTTAGTCCAGGGGTGTTGCTATATAAACTTCCTGGATCCTTAGTCCAGTGCCTGGCATCGTTGTAATCAGATCCTTTCTGTTTGCTCCTGTCTGCTGTCCTGGTTCGTGCAAAATTAAGCTAAGTCCTGCTTCTTTGTTTTTTGGTTATTTACTTTGCTCTTATTTTTGTCCAGCTTGTACTAAATGTGATTCCTGACTTTGCTGGAAGCTCTAGGGGGGCTGGTGTTCTCCCCCCGGGCCGTTAGACGGTTCGGGGGTTCTTGAATATCCAGCGTGGATATTTTGATAGGGTTTTTGCTGACCATATAAGTCATCTTACTATATTCTGCTATTAGCTAGTGGGCCTCTCTTTGCTAAATACCTAGCTCATTCTTACGTTTGTCTTTTCCTCTTACCTCACCGTTATTATTTGTTGGGGGCTTGTATCCAACTTTTGGGGTCTTTTCTCTGGAGGCAAGAAAGGTCTTTCTTTTCCCTTCTAGGGTTAGTTAGTTCTCCGGCTGGCGCGAGATGTCTAGAACCAACGTAGGCACGTTCCCCGGCTGCTGCTATTTGTGGTGCTAGGATTAGATATATGGTCAGCTCAGTTACCACTGCCCTATGAGCTGGTTTTTTGTGTTTGCAGACTTAGTAATTATTTCTGAGACCCTCTGCCATTGGGGTCATAACACTTGGGGGTTCAAAGTTCTCACAACACATTTAGATAAGTTCCTTGGGGGTCTAGTTTCCAATATGGGGTCACTTGTGGGAGTGTCTACTGTTTAGGTACATCAGGGGCTCTGCAAATGCAATGTGACACCTGCAGACTAATCCATCTAAGTCTGCATTCCAAACGGCGCTCCTTCCCTTCGGAGCTCTGCCATAAAAAATAATTTTTGTGAAATTTTTTTTTTTATTTTCACGGCTCTGGTTATAAACTGTAGTGAAACACTTGGGGGTTCGAAGCTCTAACATTACATCTAGATAAGTTCCTTAGGGGGTCTACTTTCCAAAATGGTGTCACTTGTGGGGGGTTTCAATGTTTAGACACATCAGGGGCTCTCCAAACGCAACATAGTGTCCCATCTCAATTCCAGTCACTTTTGCATTGAAAAGTCAAACGGCGCTTATTCCCTTCTGAGCTTTGCCATGCGCCCAAACAGTTGTTTACCCCAACATATGGAGTATCGGCGTACTCAGGACAAATTGGACAACAACTTTTGGGGTCCAATTTCTTTTGGATCGCCCCTAGGCGCAGGGCAGTGGGGTACTGTCACGGGGAGACTAGGTGAGCGAGAGCTAATAACCCGGGCCCCTGCAATTTCCCTCAGACTAGGGAAATCCTGACTGACCCTCTATCTGAAGTTGACAGTGATGGTGTGCATGTCCAGGCCTCGAACCTCACCCTGTCTCCTGTTTCAACCCTAGGCTGAAACCTGAAGAGGTAATACACCAATACCCACAGTAAGCACAGACAAGGATAAAGGAAAATATACACCACGCCGCAGTCACTCAGGAATACACTATAAATGTGCAGGGCAAAATAAACACAAATATAGGAAGGAGTAAATAAGACAAAGGAAAATACACCACTAGCAACGAATCTCCAACAACCAGCTCTCCACTCCAGACCGAGATAACAACGCACAAGACAGAAGCTATAATCGGCGACGCCCAATGATCAGAAGAACTATTTAAAGGCAATGGGCATGGCCCAGCTTCCAATCCGAGGATCAGGTAAATTAACCCCGTAACAGCTAGATAAAACCTAGCCGTCGCCAATGAGCACATAGTGGTCAAAAGCGGAATTACCGCTGTCTGTCGAACGACCTGGTCTGAACAGCCTCCGACATGACAGTACCCCGCCTTCTACGAGGGCCCCCAGGGCCCTCACGGCTTATAGGACCCGGCTTGTCTGGATGGCGACGATGAAAAAACCCGATCCGCATGAATGTCTGAGGCTGGTACCCAGGACCTCTCCTCAGGCCCATAACCACGCCAGTGTACCAAGTACTGTAAAGTGCGGCGCACTACACGAGAGTCAACCACCTTGGAGACTTCAAATTCCAAATTACCATCCACCAAGACTGGAGGTGGCATAGGCGCCGCGTCCACAGAACCCACCACCTTCTTTAAAAGAGACCTGTGGAACACGTTGTGTATCTTATACAACGTAGGAAGCTCCAATCGGTACGCTACTGGGTTAATGACGGCGGTGACCCTAAATGGACCAATAAACCGTGGACCCAATTTAAGGGATGGTATTTTGAGTCTTATGTTTTTTGTGGATAACCACACCCAGTCATCCACACTCAGGTCCGGACCTGGCACACGCCTACTGTCAGCCACACGTTTGTACCTAGCACCCACACTCAACAGGCGCTGTTTAACTCTCCTCCAGACTGATGACAATTGGGTCTCCTAACTGGTCCTCCTCCGGAACGCCGGAAGAGCCCCTCTGACTCAAAGTACAAAATTCTGCGTGGCGGTGCTGAGTGCGGGCGGCTGTGCATGGCAGTGCTGAGTGCGGGCGGCTGTGCATGGCGGTGCTGAGTGCGGGCGGATGTGCGTGGCGGTGCTGAGTGCGGGCGGCTGTGCGTGGCGGTGCTGAGTGCGGGCGGCTGTGCGTGGCGGTGCTGAGAGCGGGCGGCTGTGCGTGGCGGTGCTGAGTGCGGGTGGCTGTGCGTGGCGGTGCTGAGTGCAGGCGGCTGTGCGTGGCGGTGCTGAGTGTGGGCGGCTGTGCAGAGGGACATTCATGGCCCCGGAATCAGGTGGCGAAAGTTTGAATTGCTGCGTCTTGAGTGCGGGATCTGTCCACACACCCCCTGTTTCCGGCTGATAAATGTCCCCGTGCTCCCGGAATCGGCGCCTGCGCAGTCCGCGCTTTCTGGCGCCATTTTCTTGAAGACACACTGCAGTATGCAAGAAAATGGCGGCGGAAAGCGCGGACTGCGCAGGCACTGATTCCGGGAGCAGGGGGACATAAATGGCCTGGAATCAGGTGGCGTAAGTAAGAAATTGCTGTGGCATGAAGTGCCACAGCATCATCAGTGCGGGATCGTGTCCACACGCCCCCTGTTTCCGGCCCATAAATGTTCTCCTGCTCCCGCAATCGGCGCCTGCGCAGTCCGAGCTTTCCGGCGCCATTTTCTTGAAGACACACTGCAGTCTTCAAGAAAATGGCACCGGAAAGCGTGGACTGCGCAGGCGCCGATTCCGGGAGCAGAGGGACATTCGTGGGCCGGAATCAGGTGGCGTAAGTAAGAAATTGCTGTGGCATGAACTGCCACAGCATCATCAGTGCAGGACCGTGTCCACACGCCCCCTGTTTCCGGCTCATAAATGTTCCCCTGCTCCCGGAATCGGCGCCTGCGCAGTCCGCGCTTTCCGGCGCCATTTTTTTTTTCTAGAATACGGACACTGGCTATAATCTAACGCTAGGAGCGTCGTGCTTGCGCAGTCAATAAAGGCTTCGGACAGAGTGATGCTCCTACCGTTATATTATAGATATGTCAGTGACACACACGTATATACAGAATATATATACATAGTATATTACATAGATACATAGAAGAAAAGCCGGCAATTCATCTGACGCGTACAGTATAATCACAGCGTGACAGGTTAGAATAGAATAGATAGAATAGATATACCCATGTGGTCAAAATTGTTGGTAACCCTCGTTTAATGACAAAAAAAACCTACAATGGTCACAGAAATAACTTGAATCTGACAAAACTAATAATAGATAAAAGATCTATGAAAATGAACAAATGTTCCGATTACATGAATGTGCATGTATTGTTATATTTTGATTACTGCTTACTAGCTGTTGTTTATATTAAACTCAATAAAAAGATGTTTAAAACAAAACGAAAATGAACAAATGAAAGTCAGACATTGATTTTCAACCATGCTTCCAAAGAATTTAAAAAAATAAATAAAACTCATGAAATAGGTGAGTGAGCCTGTATATAGGGCTACAGATACTCACTTTGCTGCTTGTGGACATGGTGTGTATCACACTCAACATGGACCAGAGGCAGCGAAAGAAAGAGTTGTCTCAGGAGATTAGAAAGAAAATTATAGACAAACATGTTAAAGGTAAAAGTTATAACTAAGCCAATCTCCAAGCAGCTTGATGTCCCTGTGACTACAGTTGCACATATTATTCAGAAATTTAAGATCCATGGGACTGTAGCCAACCTCTCTAGACGTGGCCGCAGGAGGAAAATTGATGACAAATAAAAGAGACGGATAATATGAATGGTAACAAAAAAGCATAGAAAAACTTCTAAGCAGAATAAAGGTGAACTTCAAGCTCAAGGAACATCAGTGTCAGATCACACCATCCGTCGTTGTATGAGAAAAAGTGGACTTCATGGGAAACGACCAAGGAGGACACCATTGTTGAAAAAAATCATAAAAAAGCCAGACTGGAATTTGCCAAACTACATGATGACAAGCCACAAAGCTTCTGGGAGAATGTCCTATGGACAGATGAGACAAAAATGGACATTTTTGACAAGGCACATCAGCTCTATGTTCACAGATGGTAAAATGAAGCATATCAAGAAAAGAACACTGTCCCTACTGTGAAACATGGAGGAGGCTCTTTTATGTTCTGGGGCTGCTTTGCTGCATCTGGCAAAGGGTGTCTAGGATCTGTGCAGGAGACAATGAAATCTCAAGACTATCAAGGGATTCTAGAGAGAATTGTGCTGCCCAGTGTCAGAAAGCTTGGTCTCAGTCGCAGGTCATGCATCTAGCAACAGGATAATGACCCAAAACACACAGCTAAAAACACACAAGAATGGCTAAAAGTAAAACATTGGACTATTCTGAAGTGGCCTTCTATGAGCCCTGACCTAAATCCTATTGAGCATTTTTGGAAAGAGCTGAAACATGCCGTCTGGAAAAGGCAACCTTCAGACAACTGGAGCAATTTGCTCTTGAGGAGTGGGCAAAAATACCTGTCAAGAGGTGCAGAAGTCTCATTGACAGTTATAGGAATCATTTGACTGCAGTGATTGCCTCAAAAGGTTGTGCAACAAAATATTAAGTTAAGGGTACCATCATTTCTGTCCAGGCCTATTTCATGAGTTTTATTTTTTTTTTAAATTCTGTGGAAGCATGGGTGAAAAGCAATGTCTGACTTTCATTTGTTCATTTTCATATATTTTTTATTTATTATTACTTTTGTCAGATTCAAGTTATTTCTGTGACCATTGTGGGTTTTTCTGTCATTAAACGAGGGGTACCAACAATTTTGACCACGAGTGTATACACATATAATAAATATATACAGTGGGTACGGAGAGTATTCAGACCACTTTAAATTTTACCCTTTTTTCATTGCAGCCATTTGGTAAATTAAAAAAAGGTAATTTTTTTTCTCGTTAATGTACACTCTGCACCCCATCTTGACTGAAAACCCCTCCCCAGAAATGTAGAATTTTTTGCATATTTATTAAAAAAGAAAAACTGAAATATCACATGGTCATAAGTATTCAAACCCTTTGCTCAGACACTCATATTTAAGTCACATGCTGTCTATTTCCTTGTGATCCTCCTTGAGATGGTTCTACTCCTTCATTGGAGTCCTGCTGTGTTTAATTAAACTGATAGGACTTGATTTGGAAAGGCACACACCTGTCTATATAAGACCTCACAGCTCACAGTGAATGTCAGACCAAATGAGAATCATGAGGTCAAAGAAACTGGCCAAAGAACTCAGAGACAGAATTGTGGCAAGGCACAGATCTGGCCAAGGTTACAAAAGAATTTCTGCAGTACTCAAGGTTCCTAAGAGCATAGTGGCCTCTATAATCCTTAAATGGGAGACGTTTGGGACCACCATAAGTCTTCCTAGACCTGGCTGTCCTGCCAAACTGAGCAATCGTGGGAGAAGAGCCTTGGTGAGAGAGGTAAAGAAGAACCCCAAGATCACTTTGGCTGAGCTCCAGAGATGCAGCAGGAAGATGGGAGAAAGTTCCACAAAGTCAGCTATCAATGCAGCCCTCCACCAGTCTGGCCTTTATGGCAGAGTGGCCTGACGGAAGCCTCTCCTCAGTGCAAGACATATGAAATAATGCATAGAGTTTGCTAAAAAAAAACACATGAAGGACTCCCAGGCTATGAGAGATAAGATTCTCTGGTCTAATGAGACAAAGATAGACCTTTTTGGTGATAATTCTAAGCGGTATGTCTGGAGAAAACCAGGCACTGCTCATCACCTGCCCAATACAATCCCAACAGTGAAACATGGAGGTGGTAGCATCATGCTATGGGAGTGTTTTTCAGCTGCAGGGACAGGACGCCTGGTTGCCATTGAAGGAAATATGAATGCGGCCAAGTACAGAGATATCCTGGATGAAAACCTCTTCCAGAGTGCTCTGGACCTCAGACTTGACCGAAGGTTCAACTTCCAACAAGACAATGACCCTAAGCACACAGCTAAAATAACAAAGGAGTGGCTTCAGAACAACTCTGTGACCATTCTTGACTGGCCCAGCCAGAGCCCTGACCTAAACCCAATTGAGCATCTCTGGAGAGATCTGAAAATGGCTGTCCACTACCGTTCACCATCCCACCTAATGGAACTGGAGAGGATCTGCAAGGAAGAATGGCAAAGGATCCCCAAATCCAGGTTTGAAAAACTTGTTGCATCATTCCCAAGAAGATTCATGGCTGTACTAGCTCAAAAGGGTGCTTCTACTCAATACTAAGCAAAAGATCTGAATACTATACAGATGTCTGTGACAAATACAATTAGTAAAGTGTGTGTGCAGCTTACTGTACATGTATTTAATAAAAGATTATTTTTCAGAAAAAAATGGCATGGGCTCCCGCACAATTTTCATAAACAGCAAAGGGAAAGCCGACGCCTGGGAGCCAATGTTATAGCCTGGGAGGGAGGTAATACCCATGGAGCTTCCCAGGTTATTAATATCAGCTCACAGCTGTATAATAAGCCTTTACTGGCTATTAAAATTGAGGACCCAAAAAAAATGATGTAAAGTCCCCCTATAATTAATAACCAGCAAAGACTATGTAGACAGCTGCGGGCTGATATTAGTAGCCTAGGAAGGGGCCATGGATACTGGCCCCCACCAGGCTGAAAACATCAGCTCTCAACCGCCCCAGAAAAGGCGCATCTCTAAGAGGTGCCAATTCTGCACTTAGCCTCGCTCTTCCCACTTGGCCTTTAGCAGTGGCAAGTGGGGTGCTAGCTAAGAGGGTTGATGTCACCTTTCTACTGTCAGGTGACATCAATCCCAGAGGTTAGTAATGGAGAGGCGTCACCATTATTAACCCCATAGTCACATTGTAAGAAAACACAGACACCCAGAAAAAAGTCCTTTAACTGAAATAATCTCAATTCCAATATCAATTAAACCATACTTATGACCTCGCCCAATTCCACCAAAGCCCTCGTTATCCTGTAATAAACAAAAAAAACCAAAACATTTTGCCTCCATATAGTATAATGCACTTCCCATAGTCCTCCATTTAGTTTAATACAATCTTCACAGTCCACCATACAGTATAATGCACTACCCACAGTACTCCATACAGTATTATGCACTCCCCGTAGTCCTCCATAGTCAATACAGTATAATGCACTCCCCATGTTCGCCCAAGTTCATAAAGTATAATGCACCCCATACTCATCCATACAGTATAATTGACTACCCATAGTTCTCCATAGTACATACAGTATAATGCACCCCATAGTCCTCCATACAGTATAATACACTCCCGAAAGTCCCCTATACCGTATTAAGGCCACCACAATGTTCTCACTGATTAAAAAAAACATACAATACTCATCTCTCTTCCTTGTTCCCCCACTGCTCCAGTCTCTGAAGCGAGCATTCTGAAGTGCCTGCACATCTCGATGAAGCGGGTGCCTCAGGTGACATCATCACACCCAGCGTCGGACTGGAGCACTTTGGGCCCACCAAAGAAAATCATTCTTGGGGCCCACTATGTAGCTATATAGACATAAATACAAGACCACCAATTGTGTGGTAAAACATGCTAGTATCAGGTTATAATATAACGTAGTACACATCTTAAATACGTAGCAGGGGTTGGGGTAGCCCCTCTCATAGTATATAAAGTAGCCCCCTCACAGAATATAATGCAGCCCTCATATAGAATATAATGTAGCCCACTCATAGCAAATAATGCAGTCCCCCATAGAATATAATGTAGGCCCCCATAGAATATAATGCAACCAGCCTCAGAGTATAATGCAGCCCCCCACAGGGTATAATATAGCCCCCCTTAGAGTATAGTGCTACCCCTCATAAGGTATAATGCAGCTCCCCCATAGAATATAATGTAGCCCCCTCATAGGGTATAATGCAGCCCCCTTCAAATAATATAATACAGCCCTCCCACAGAATAGAATGTAGCCCCCACAGAGTATAATGCAGCCACCACATAAGGTATAATGCAGCCCCTTCATGGAATATAATGCAGCCCCTCACAGAATATAACGTAGCCCCCTCATAGGGTATCATGCTGCCACCTCCCCCATAGGGTGTCATTCTGCCCCCTCTCATAGGGTATCACGCTGCCCCCCCTCATAGGGTATCACGCTGCCCCCCTCTCATAGGGTATCATGCAGCTCTCCCCATAGGATATCATGCAACTTCCCCCATAGAGTATCATGCAGCTCACCCTCCCATAGGGTATCATGCAGTTCACCCCCTATAGGGTATCAGGCAGCTCACTCCCCCCATAGGGTATCATGCAGCTAACCCCCCAGATAGGGTATCAGGCAGCTCACTCCCCCATAGGGTATCATGCAGCTCACCCCCCCATAGGGTATCAGGCAGCTCACTCCCCCCATAGGGTATCATGCAGCTCACCCTCCCCATAGGGTATCATGCAGCTCACCCTTCCCTCATAGGGCATCATGCAGCTCACCCCCCATACAACCAGGACTCACTGATAATAAAAAAAACCAAAAACACAATACTCACCTCTGCTCCTCGCTCCCACGACGGTGGCTCTGCTCCAATGTCAGGAGCTGCGCTGCCGTCGGCCTCGCACACAGCAAGTACGCGATGAAGTGACGTCATCGCACACCCGCTGTGTGTCAGCGGCGAGGGGAATGATGGGAGCGGGAGCGTCATGTGATGCTCTCTCCCCATTAACGAGCGCTGGGGGGCGGCGCTGTTGCCGGGACCCCTGGCTTATGGCCCCATAGCGTCTGTGTGAGCTGGGGGCCCCTGAGGGAGTGGGGGCCCTGGTCGTGGGCTCTGATAGCAGGCAGTGTTTAGCCACAGCTAGCGGCAAACACTGCCCGCAATTAAAGTGAAATTAATTCACTCTTCTCCAGGCCCATAGGGGTGTGGGGAAGCATGAATATCCATTTCACTTTAGCAGCAGGGACAGGCTTAGGCTTCCCATCACCCGCTACTGCTCCGCTGGCATCGGGGGCCCGATAGCAGCTGCGTAGTGTGCCGCTATTAGCGACACCCCACTGGCTGGGGACCCCTTGAGCAGCGGGGGCCCTAGCCAGTTGCGGGCACTGTATGCCAGCAGGTGTCAGGGCCTGGGCCCACTGGAGAATCCTCTGATTCTGTGTGTCATCTGCTCCTGTATATAGTATATACCTGTATGTCATCTCCTCCTGTATATAGTATGTACCTGTATGTCATCTCCTCCTGTATTAGACTTCGTTCACACGTTATTTGGTCAGTATTTTTACCTCAGTATTTGTAAGCTAAATTGGCAGCCTGATAAATCCCCAGCCAACAGGAAGCCTTCCCCCTGGCAGTATATATTAGCTCACACATACACATAATAGACAGGTCATGTGACTGAGAGCTGCCGTATTTCCTATATGGTACATTTGTTGCTCTTGTAGTTTGTCTGCTTATTAATCAGATTTTTATTTTTGAAGGATAATACCAGACTTGTGTTTTAGGGCGAGTTTCATGTGTCAAGTTGTGTGTATTGAGTTGCGTGTGGCGACATGCATGAAGCGACTTTTGTGAGATGAGTTTTGTGTGGCGACATGCGTGGAGCAACTTTTTGTGTGTCGAGTTGCATGTGACAGGTTAGTGTAGCAAGTTGTGTGCAGCAAATTTTGCGTGTGATGAGTTTTATGTGTGGTGCGTTTTGAGTAGGTGCAAGTTTTGTGTGAGGCAACTTTTGCATGTGTTGCAACTTTTGTGCATGTGGCAATTTTTCCACGTGTGCAAGTTTTGCGTGTGGTGAGTTTTCCATGAGGTGAGTTTTGCACGTGTGGCGAGTTTTGCGTGAGCCTAGTTTTGCATGTGGCAAATTTTGCGAACGGCGAGTTTTGAGAGGCGACTTTTGTGTTTCGACTTTTATGTGGTGAGGTTGGTGTATGAGTGGTGAAA
This sequence comes from Ranitomeya variabilis, assembly GCF_051348905.1. Taxonomy (NCBI): domain Eukaryota; kingdom Metazoa; phylum Chordata; class Amphibia; order Anura; family Dendrobatidae; genus Ranitomeya; species Ranitomeya variabilis. The sequence goes on from NC_135232.1 coordinate 256,590,831, forward strand.
TGTGTGCTGAGGGTGATATATGTGTTCAAGCACGTGGTAGTGTGTGGTGCATTTTGTGTGTGTGTTCATATCCCCGTGGGTGGTGAGTATCCCATGTCGGGGCCCACCTTAGCAACTGTACGGTATATACTCTTTTGAGCCATCACTCTCATTCTTTAAGTCCCCCTTGTTCACATCTGGCAGCTGTCAATTTGCCTCCAACACTTTTCCTTTCACTTTTTCCCCATTATGTAGATAGGGGCAAAATTGTTTGGTGAATTGGAACGCGTGGGGTTAAAATTTCGCCTCACAACATAGCCTATGACGCTCTCGGAGTCCAGACGCGTGACTCTGCAAAAATTTGTGGCTGTAGCTGCGACGGTGCAGACGCCAATCCCGGACATACACACATACACACACACATTCAGCTTTATATATTAGATTTAAATTAGGCCACTGGGTCATATGCTTTTACATAAAATATGATATAATTTCAATATTTTATTCTAAGATCTTTTAATAAATTGTAGTTGGTTTGTGGGACAACACCTTTTACCCCTTAATCGTATTGGACGTACTACCCCGTCAAGGTGACCTGGGACTTAATTCCCAGTGACGGGATAGTGCGTCCAGTGCGATCAGCCGCGCTCACGGGGGGAGCGTGGCCGATTGTCAGCTGACTATCGCAGCTGACATCCGGCACTATGTGCCAGGAGTGGTCACGGACCGCCCCTGGCACATTAACCCCCGGCACACTGCGATCAAACATGATCGCAGTGTTCCGGCTGTATAGGTAAGCATCGCGCAGGGAGGGGGCTCCCTGCGTGCTTCCCTGAGACCCTCGGAGCAACGCGATGTGATCGCGTTGCTCCGAGGGTCTCTTACCTCCTCTTCCCTGCAGGCCCGGATCCAAAATGGCCGCGGGGCTGCATTCGGGTCCTGCAGGGAGGTGGCTTACCAGCGCCTGCTCAGAGCAAGTGCTGGTAAGCCTCCCTGCTGTGCCTGTGTGATCGCTGATCTGACACAGTGCACAGCAAAGTGTCAGATCAGCGATCTGTCAATATACACTGTGTTCCAAGTTATTATGCAAATTGGATTTAAGTGTCAAAATGATTTAATTGTTATGTTTTTCAAATAAACTCATGGATGGCATTGTGTCTCAGGGCTCAATGGATCACTGAAATCAATCTTAAACACATGTGATAATTAGTTTTCCAGGTGATTCTAATTAAAGGAAAACTACTTAAAAATGATGTTCCACATTATTAAGCAGGCCACTGTTTTCAAGTAACATGGGAAAGAAAAAGGATCTCTCTACTGCCGAAAAGCATCAAATAGTGCAATGCCTTGGTCAAGGGATGAAAACATTAGATATTTCTTGAAAATTTAAGCTTGATCATCTTACTGTTAAGAGATTTGTGGCTGAATCTGAGCACAGTCGTGTTCGTGCTGATAAAGGCATAATGAGGAAGGTTTCTGCCAGGCAAGTTCATCGGATAAAGAGAGCAGCTGCTATAAAGCCATTACAAACCTGCAAACAGATATTTGAAGCCGCTGATGCCTCTGGAGCCCCTCGACCTCAAGGTGTAGGATCCTTCAAAGGCTTGCTTTGATTCATAAACCTACTATTCGGCCACCCCTAAACAGTGTTCACAAGCAGAAATGGTTGTAGTGGGCCCAGACATACATGAAGACTAATTTTCAAACAGTCTTGTTTACTAAGGATTGTCGAGCAACCCTGGATGGTCCAGATGGATGGAGTAGTGGATGATTGGTGGATGGCCACCATGTCCCAACAAGGCTGCAACGTCAGCAAGGATGTGGAGGAGTCATGTTTTGGGATGAAATCATGGGGAAACAGCTGGTAGGGCCCTTTAAAGTTCCTGAAGATGTGAAAATGATCTTTGCAAAGTATATAGAATTTCTGACTAACAACTTTCTTCAATGGTATAAAAAGCAGAAACGTGCCTTGAGGAGCAAAATCATCTTCATGCATGACAATGCACCATCTCATGCTGCAAAGAATACCTCTGAGTCATTGGCTGCTATGGGCATAAAAGGAGATAAACTCATGGTGTGGCCACCATCTTCCCCTGTCCTCAACCCTATAGAGAACCTTTGGAGTATCATCAAGCAAAAGATCTATGAGGGTGGGAGGCAGTTCACATCAAAACAGCAGCTCAGGGAGGCTATTCTGACTTCACGCAAAGAAATAGAAGCAGAAACTCTCCAAAAACTCACAAGTTCAATGGATGCAAGAATTGTGAAGGTGATATCAAAGAGAGGTTCCTATGTTAACATGTAACTTGGCCTGTTAGGGTATGTTTCCACGTTCAGGAAACGCTGCGTTTTTGACGCTGCGTTTTTCTGCTGCGTCAAAAACGCAGCGTCCAGATGTTACAGCATAGTGGATGGGATTTTATGAAATCCAGACTCCACTATGCGTTTAAAAACGCATGCGTTTTTGCCGCGAAAACGCATGCGTTGTGCGTTTTTTCAAAACGCTGCATGTTGCTACTATGAGCAAAACACGCAGGTACACCACAGGTGACCTGCCAGTGACCTCAGGTGCAGTTTTGGTCAGGATTTTACTTGCATAAAATCCTGACCAAAGACTGATGCAATCCTGAACGTGGAGACATACCCTTAGGATGTTTTGGAGTTAAATAGCTTTTTTGTTCAGTGAATGTGACCTTTTAATGCTGCAAATTCCACAAATGAGCATTTTCAGTTCTTTAAAACATATCAAATGTCTAGAAATTCTACTGTGCCTAATAATTTGGAACAGTGCATTTTGAGGTTTTATTCATTTTGGAGATTATACTGTTATCATTGGGAGGTTTCTTCAATAAAATTCGATGTATACTCTAAAGGGTGATGACTTTTATTAGACTGACTGTCATTTGGACCGACCATTTAGGAAAATCCGAGAAAAATATAATTTGCATAATAATTTGGAACATAGTGTAATGTGATGCCCCTCCCTGGGGCAAAGTAAAAAAGTAAAAAAAAAAATCCTAAATTAAAAAAAATATATATATATATTGTTCCAATAAATACATTCCTTTATCTAAATAAAAAAACAAAACAATAAAAGTACACATATTTAGTATCGCCGCGTCCGTAACGACCCGACCTATAAAACTGTTCCACTAGTTAACCCCTTCAGTGAACACCGTAAAAAAATAAAATAAAAAAAAACGAGGCAAAAAACAACCCTTTATTATCATACCGCCGAACAAAAAGTGGAATAGCACGCGATCAAAAAGACTGATATAAATAACCATGGTACCACTGAAAACGTCATCTTGTCCCGCAAAAAACAAACCACCATAAAGCGTCATCAGTGCAAAAATAAAAAAGGTTATAGTCCTCAGAATAAAGCGATGCAAAATAATTCTTTTTTCTATAAAATAGTTTTTATCGTATAAAAGCACCAAAACATAAAAAAATCTAAATGAGGTATCGCTGTAATCGTACTGACCAGAAGAATAAAACTGCTTTATCCATTTTAACAAACGCGGAACGGTATAAACGCCCCCCCCAAAAGAAATTCATGAATAGCTGGTTTTTGGTCATACTGCCTCACAAAAATCGGAATAAAAAGCGATCAAAAAATGTCACGTGCCCGAAAATGTTACCAATAACGTCAACTCGTCCCGCAAAAAACAAGACCTCACATGACTCTGTGGAACAAAATATGGAAAAATTATAGCTCTCAAAATGTGGTAACGCAAAAAAATATTTTTTGCAATAAAAAGCGTCTTTTAGTGTGTGACAGCTGCCAATCATAAAAATCCGCTAAAAAACCCGCTTTAAAAGTAAATCAAACCCCCCTTCATCATTCCCTTAGTTAGGGAAAAATAATTAAAAAAAAATGTATTTATTTCCATTTTCCCGTTAGGGTTTGGGCTAGGGTTAGGGTTAGGGTTGGGGCTAGGGTTAGGATTACATTTACGGATGGGATTAGGGTTAGGGGTGTGTCACGGTTAGGGGTGTGGTAAGGGTTATGGTTGGGATTAGGGTTACGGGAGTATTGGAATTAGGGATGTGGTTAGGGTTGGGGTTAGGGGTGTGGTTGGGATTAGGGGTGTGTTTGGGTTAGGGTTTCAGTTAGAATTGGGGGTTTCCATTGTTTAGGCACATCAGGGGCTCTCCAAACGCGACATGGCGTCCGATCTCAATTCCAGCCAATTCTGCGTTGAAAAAGTAAAACAGTGCTCCTTCCCTTCTGAGCTCTCCCGTGCGCCCAAACAGGGGTTTACCCCAACATATGGGGCATCAGCGTACTCAGGACAAATTGGACAACAACTTCTGAGGCCCAATTTCTCTTGTTACCCTTGGAAAAATACAAATTTGGGGCACTAAAAAAACATTTTTGTGGGACAAAAATGATTTTTTATTTTCACGGCTCTGCGTTATAAAATTCTGTGAAGCACTTGGGGGTTCAAAGTTCTCTCAACACTTCTTGATAAGTTCCTTGGGGGGTCTAGGTTCCAATATGGGGTCACTTTTGGGGGGTTTCTTCTGTTTAGGTACATCAGGGGCTCTACACATTCAACGCGATGCCTGCAGACCAATCCATCTAAGTCTGCATTCCAAATGGTGCTCCTTCCCTTCCGAGCTCTGCCATGCGCCGAAACGGTGGTTCCCCCCCACATATGGGGTATCAGCGTACTCAGGACAAATTGGACAACAACTTTTGGCATCCAATTTCTCTTGTTACCCTTGGAAAAATAAAAATTTGGGGGGCTAAAAAAACATTTTTGTAGGAAAAAAATGATTTTTTATTTTCATGGCTCTGCCTTATAAACTGTAGTGAAATACTTGGGGGTTCAAAGTTCTCTCAACACATCTTGATAAGTTCCTTGGGGGGTCTAGGTTCCAATATGGGGTCACTTGTGGGAGGTTTCTTCTGTTTAGGTACATCAGGGGCTCTGCAAATGCAACGCGATGCCTGCAGACCAATCCATCTAAGTCTGCATTCCAAATGGCGCTCCTTCCCTTTCGAGCTCTGCCATGCGCCCAAACAGTGGTTCCCCCCCCACATATGGGGTATCAGCGTAGTCAGGACAAATTGGACAACAACTTTTGGGGTCCAATTTCTTTTGTTACCCTTGGGAAAATAAAAATTTGGGTGCTAAATAACCATTTTTGTAGGAAAAAATGATTTTTTATTTTCACGGCTCTGCGTTATAAAATGTAGTGAAATACTTGGGGGTTCAAAGTTGTCACAACACATCTAGATAAGTTCCTTGGGGGTCTAGGTTCAAATATCGGGTCACATGTGGGGGGTTTCTACTGTTTCGGTACATCAGGGGCTCTGCAAACGCAATGTGACGCCTGCAGACCATTCCATCTAAGTCTGCATTCCAAACGGCGCTCCTTCCCTTCCGAGCTCTGCCATGCGCCCAAACGGTGGTTACCCCCCCATATGGGGTATCAGCGTACTCAGGACAAATTGCACAACAACTTTTGGGGTCCAATTTCTCCTGTTACCCTTGGGAAAATAAAAAATTGGGGGCAAAAATTTCATTTTTGTGAAAAAATATTATTTTGTATTTTTACGGCTCTACATTATAAACTTCTGTGAAGCATTTTTTGGGTCAAAGTGCTCACCACACATCTAGATAAGTTCCTTAGGGGGTCTACTTTCCAAAATGGTGTCACTTGTAGGGGGTTTCAATGTTTAGGCACATTAGTGGCTTTCCAAAAGCAACATGGCGTCCCATCTCAATTCCAGCCAATTTTGCATTGAAAAGTCAAATGGCGCTCCTTCCCTTCCGAGCTCTGCCATGCGCCCAAACAGTGGGATCGGGGTACTCAGGACAAATTGTACAACAACTTCTGGGGTCCATTTTCTCCTGTTACCCTTGGTAAAATAAAACAAATTGGAGCTGAAATAATTTTTTTGTGAAAAAAAATTAAATGTTCATTTTTTTTTAAACATTCCAAAAATTCCTGTGAAGCACCAGAAGGGTTAATAAACTTCTTGAATGTGGTTTTGTGCACCTTGAGGGGTGCAGTTTTTAGAATGGTGTCACACTTGGGTATTTTCTATCATATAGACGCCTCAAAATGACTTCAAATGTGATGTGGTCCCTAAAAAAAAATGGTGTTGTAAAAATGAGAAATTGCTGGTCAACTTTTAACCCTTATAACTCCCTAACAAAAATAAAGTTGTTTCCAAAATTGTGCTGATGTAAAGTAGACATGTGGGAAATGTTATTTATTAAGTATTTTGTGTGACATATCTCTGTGATTTAAGGGCATAAAAATTCAAATTTTGAAAATTGCAAAATTTTCAAAATTTTCGCCAAATTTCCGTTTTTTTCACAAATTAACGCAGGTAATATCAAACAAATTTTACCACTGTCATGAAGTACAATATGTCTCGAGAAAACAGTGTCAGAATCACCGGGATCCATTGAAGCGTTCCAGAGTTATAACCTCATAAAGGGACAGTGGTCAGAAATGTAAAAATTGGCCCGGTCACTAACGTGCAAACCACCCTCGGGGCGGAAGAGGTTAAGTTTGTGTCCATATGAAAAAGTTCATAGATATATTTGATAAGGAAAAACTTCCTCAATTGTAGACATTTTTTAAATAAATGTCAAGGTTGGCCTGCGACTTTGTTCAAGCTTTTAATTTTGGCACTTTGCATATTTGAGTTTGACAGCCCTGCTTTATAGGGAAGTGTTGATGTCCATTGGACCAAAGGTTGTGTGTATAATGATTAATTCTTAAAATGGGGAGAATAGTGAAGAATCCTGCACCAAAAATAAAACTCCACCAGAGTTTTGTGTTATTTAAGGATGTGTTTTTTTATGGACGTGTTTTTCCACCAGACCAATGGGATCTTGGGTGCTGCACCAAAATGCAGTCAATCCAATGTTTGCCAACCAGAAAAAGTGGCACTAACCGTTCATTAAATCAACCTTTCTTTCGTGCAAGTTAAAACATGGATGAAGGAGAATTTTCTTGACACGTTTTGCTATGGCCATGTTGCGCCTTCTTGCACTTAAACGGGTCCTGAAATTGGGGCAAAGTGACGTGGATCCAACTTAAAGGGAATCACTCATCTCATGGGACGTTTTTAACCTATTAATATGGGCATACAGGTGATAGAATGCTGAAACTAGTAATACCTGTCGTTTATTTCTTTATGCTAATGATTTCTTCCAGGATCTGGGGTGTGCAGAGCCTGGAAGAAAACTCTGCCTCCTGTCTTCATTTGCGTACCACCTACTCCCATCAGTGTCACAGTGCCATGTGATGTGTACTGTGCCATGTGATGTGTACTGGTGGCACCAGAATCCTGTGGGAGGGCCCTACAATATATGTGGAGGAAAAAGGGAAAAGGGGGGACAAAGTCAGCTCACCAGTCTCTGAATAATCCTCTGTTGGTCCACGCACGGAGCCACCTTGATCAAGGGCGTTGTCTGTAGCAAAAGCAGGAAAATAAATCTCCAGCATGAAACTCCATTTAAAAAAAAATCCAATATTTTATTGATAACAAACTTAAAAATCCAGCATTAAAAATGGAAAGGCATGATGAGAAATGGGGTCCTTGGTAGTCTGAAACCGACGCGTTTCGACCATTCAGGTGTTACTCAGGGCCATGAGTAAGACCTGACTGATCAAAACGCGTCGGTTTCAGACCACCACGGACCCCATTTATCATCATGTCTTTCCATTTTTAATGCTGGATTTTTAAGTTTGTTATCAATAAAACTTTTCTAAAATGTAGTTTCACTCTGGAGATTTCTTTTCCAGCGCCCTACAATAGCTCAATTATATGTACCTTATCCACCGTTCTATGGGCATTGGATTTATTGTTTTTCTGCGCAGGCATTGACGAGTCACTCGTTGTTCCCGGAGCCAATACACATCACAGGGCACTGTGACGCTGATGGGAGTGACAAATCAATAGGCAACCCTGGCATAACAACCTCACTAAAAAACACAGACAAGCATACAGGGTCACGCGGAGCGGCGTTGGAAAAAAACACGCCTGCCAGACGACTTCACTGCTTTCAAACAAGCTACACTTGCCTTCAAACTAGCCCTCACTTCTGCTAAACAGACCTATTTCACTAACCTTGTATCTTCATTATCATACAACCCAAAACAACTGTTCAGCACGTTTAACTCTCTCCTCCGCCCACCACTGCCACCTCCAACTCCCCTCATCTCTTCTGAGGATTTTGCCACCTACTTCAAAAACAAGATCGACCAAACAAGGCAAACCTTTACTGTTCCACCACCCCAAGCACTACATATACCAGACCTCTGCCCTTCCCTAATAACTTCCCTCTCCAACATCACTGAAGGAGAGCTTACTCACCTCCTTTCAAAATCACACCTCTCCACCTGTACACTTGACCCCATCCCTTCCCACCTGCTCCCCAACCTCACTAACATGCTCATTCCAGCCCTAACCCATTCTTCAACCTATCGCTATCTTCTGGCACCTTCCCCTCTGCCTTCAAACATGCCACCATCACACTCATCCTCAAAAAAGCTAACCTTGACCCAACTTCTATGCCCAGCTATCGCCCCATATCACTGCTCCCTGTAACAACCCTGCTGGCATCACTGCATGGAATCCCATCCCCCACCTGCTTTTCACTCAAACTCACTTATCTGGTCCATGCTCTGAGTTCTCTCTGCTGCCAGCTCCATGCTGTGTGCCTCATGTCTGCTGCTTGCTCTGTGCATACTCTGTCTGTGTGCATAGGGGGGTGGCGCTGGCAGTTTCTGTGTCTTATTGACACTGTGTGCAGCTTGCTAAGGTGTCCACGGCCAATTGCCATGAGGCTCCTGTATTTAAGACATCCCCACCCATTGGTGGGGGCCTGTGCAACTTACTCCCTCAGTCAGTTCTTAACTGCTGAGGTGCCAGGCCCTGTCTCTGTGACTGTGTCCGCCACCCAGTGGGGCGTTGTACCCTGGTCTGTGTCCTGTGTTTGCCACCCAGTGGGGCTTCGTACCCTGGCCTGTGTCTGCCACCCAGTGGGGCATCGTACCCTGGCTTGTGTCCGTGTCTCTGTGCCTTGTCCCGTTCCTGACTCTGTCTTAGTCTAGTCCTGTTCCTGTGTCCATTTATGTCCCTGTCTTGGTTTGCTTTCTCTGCTGTGCGTACTCCGCGTCTTCCTTTGCTCTGCTCTCGGCTCTGCACTCTGTATCTTGCTTTGCTCCTTGCTCCACATTCTGTGACCTTGATCTGCACTCTGTGGTTTTGCTCTCGGCTCTGCACTCTGTGTCTTGCTCTGCTCTGCTCTCAGCTCGGCACTCTGTGGTTTTGCTCTCGGCTCTGCACTCTGTAGCTTGGCTCTGCACTCTGACTTTGCTCTGCTCTGCACTTGGTGTCTTGCTTTGCTCTGCACTCTTTGGTCCTTCTCTGCTCTGCACTCTGCGGTCCTTCTCTGCTCTGTGCTCTGCGGCTCCGCTCAGCTCTTGCTCTGTGGCTCCGCTCCTTGCGGTTCTACCTGGCTCTGCTCCTTGCGGTTCTACCTGGCTCTGCTCCTTGCAGTTCTACCTGGCTCCGCTCCTTGCGGTTCTACCTGGCTCCGCTCCTTGCGGTTCTACCTGGATCCGCTCCCTGTGGTTCTACCTGGCTCCGCTCCCTGCGGTTCTACCTGGCTCCGCTCTCTGTGGTTCTATCTTGCTCCGCTCCTACGTCTCTGCCTCTTGCGTTGCTGTACTTGACTCTGCCTCCTGCTCTTGGCTCCGCCTCCTGTGTTTCTGTTCTTAGTTCCTCCTCCTGCTATTGGCTCTGCCTCCTGCACTTCTTTTCTTGGCTCCGCCTCCTGCGTTTCCATTCTTGGCTCCGCCTCCTGCTCTTGGCTCTGCCTCCTGCGTTTCTGTTCTTGGCTCTAGCTCCTGTGCTTCCGTTTTGCATTCGCTCTTGCGGTCTTTCTCTACCTATTCATAAGTCCTCCTGTCTGAACAGGTTCCTACCTGTCTTCATATATCTGCCTATATACCAGTCCCTACCGGTCATTCCTGCCAGTGTACCAGTCTTGTCCGCCTGTCCTGCCAGAGCGTCAGCCGTGCCCACCTGCCAGCTGTGCCCGCCTGCCTGTGCCCCAGCCGTTCCTGCTAGCTGCTCTGTTGTACCCGTCTGCCTGTGTCCCAGCCGTGCCCGCCTGTCTGTCAGAGTGCCAGCTGTGCCCGCCTGCCTATCTATGTTCCGTTCCTCCGGTGGGATCAGCAGCCACAGCCAGACACCACACTGGAGTGGTACCTGGTAGCTTCCTGCCGCACAAGCCTGACCTCACCATCAGAGGCTCCAGTGAATACCAAGGAAGTTACTTAGTTACGCCCCTTCCAGGGTAGTCTGGTCTGTGGCACAGTGGGGCCACACCCCCACGTCAACCAGTCTGGGCACGAGCGTGACACTCCCATTTACTCCTTGAGCAGCATGTCCATGCTAAACTTTCCACCCACCTCTCATCTAACTCTCTCCTTGACAACCTCCAATCTGGCTTCCTCCCCCACTACTCCACCAAAACTCTGACTCTGCTCTGACCAAAATTACTAATGACTTACTCACAGCCAAAGCTAACAGACAGTTCTCCATCCTCCTCCTTCTCAACCTGTCCTCTGCTTTCGACACAGTTGACCACTGCCTACTGCTACAGATTCTTTCTTCACTTGGCATCCAAGGCCTTGCCCTGTCCTGGATTGCCTCATACCTTTCCGACCGCACATTTAGCATTTCCCACTCGCACACTACCTCCTCATCACGCCCTCTCTCTGTTGGAGTCCCTCAAGGCTCTGTCCTAGGGCCCCTACTTTTTTTCCATCTATACCCTTGGCCTAGGACAACTCATAAAGTCCCATGGCTTCCAGTACCACCTGTATGCGAACGATACTTAGATCTACCTCTCTGGCCCAGATGACACCTCTCTGCTGTCCAGAATCCCGGAGTGTCTATCAGCCATATCCTCCTTCTTCAACTTTCAACTCTCGCTTCCTAAAACTCAATGTAGACAAAATCCCGTATAATGTAAGTCCGCAAGGACAGGGTCCTCTCCCCTCTGTACTGGTCTGTCATTGTAAATTTGTTTACTGTAAACAATATCTATAACCCTGTACGTAACCCCTTTTCTCATGTACAGCACCATGTAATTAATGGTGCTATATAAATAAAAATAATAATAATAAAATCTCCTCCCCAGAGTATGGTTAGAACGTAAATAGTCAGCATTCTGAGTCATTCGGTGTTCAGCAGATCCAGAAAAGTGTTTTGTGTTAAATTGTACTGAACCCGATGGTTATATCCAAAGCAGGTAGATCCCCATTGGCATCTTCTGTTTTTCCATTATGCCATTATGCCAGAATGGCCTGCAGTGGTTTATGCATTATTTTAAATAAACCAGAAGAAATGTGTCTACCTTTGTGAGCAGCCGAGTGAGCCAATCTTCCACAGGTGGTACGCAAATGAGGACCAGAGGCAGAGTTTTCTTCCAGGCTCTACACACTCCAGAGCCTGGAAGAAATACAATAACTAGCATGAAGAAATAAGACAATTTCTCAACAAGACCGAAGATATGAGCATACAGGTATGACTAGTTTAAACATTCTATCACCTGTATACCCATATTAATAGCAGGGGTGTCAAACTGCATTCCTCGAGGGCCTCAAACCATGCGTGTTTCCAGATTTCCTTCTCATTGCACAAGGTGCTGGAATCATTCTATGCAGGTGATTAAATGATCACCTGTGCAATACAAGGAAATCCTGAAAACATGACCTGTTTGCAGCCCTTGAGGAATGCAGTTTGACACCCCTGTTAATAGGTTAAAAAAAATCCCAAGAGGTGACAGATTCCCTTTAAATCATAGCTCCTCCCTGACAGTTATGTCAAAACATTAAATCAACTACTCTAATAAGTCATTAATATATAATATAATATAGAATATTAAAACAACCAAATGTCTCCTTATTACCGCAAACATACTAAAAACACATTTACAAAACTTCATAAAAAAAAAGTCAGATCAAATTCTTCATTAAAACCTGTTGGACCCTGTGCTCGTGTGCGAATGATCTACCTGGCCTCTCTCGTTAGCAAGAGATTATGAATATTCTCGAAAACGGACAAAAAGCGGCCGGATTGTTTTGCCAATGTAGTAGAAACCGCAGGAGCAAAAGACAATATAGACCACATAGCGAATTCTACAGGAGTTATAATCTTGGACTTGAGTGTGACATCCCTTATCTGCAGAGTTAAAGATAAGATGAAAGCAGCAAAATAAAAGAACAATTACCACATTTCTTGATTGACAGTTGGCTTAAAGCTGTTGAAACATTTGTAGCTTCAAATATGGATTTTTTTTCCCGTTTCCCAGTACATGATATGTTAAAATCATTGGTGTCATTCAAAAGTACAACTTGTTCCTCAAAAAAACAAGCCCTCACATGGCCATATTGACTAAAAAATAAAAGAGTTATCGCTCTGGGAAGAAGGGGAGCAAAAAAGAAATTAAAAAACTGAAATACCCCTGGTCATTAAGTGGTTAAGGACATGCTAGTCCACTATCAAAATGGAATCCAAAAAATGTTTCAACAGCTTTAAGCCAATTGGAAATCACAAATGTGGTAATTGTTCTTTTTGCTGCTTTCATCTTACTTCTAACTCTTTGCAGATAGGGGATGTCACTCATTAAGTCCAAGATAACATCTCGTGTAGAATTCTCTATGTGGTCTATATTATTTTGTGATCCTGTTTCAACGTCGGACTGGAGCACCTTGGGCCCACCAGAGAAAATCATTCTTGGGGCCCACTATGTAGCTACATAGAAATAAATACAAAACCACCAATTGTGCGGTAAAACAAGCTAATATCGGGGTATAATATAAGGTAGTACACGTCTTAATTATGTAGCAGGGGTTGGGGTAGCCCCTCAAAGAAAATAAAGTAGCCCCCTCATAGGGTACAATGTATCCCCCTCACAGAATATAATGCAGCCCCCTATAGAATATAATGTAGCCCCCCCATAGAATATAATGCAACCAGCCTCAGAGTATAATGCAGCCCCCATAGGGTATAATGTAGCCCCCTTAGAGTATAGTGCAACCCCCCCATAAGGTATAATGCAGCCCCTTCATGGAATATAATGTAGCCCCCTCATAGGGTATCATGCAGCTCACCCTCATAGGGTATCATGCAGCTCACCCTAATAACGCATCATACAGCTCCCCCCATAGGGCATCATGCAGCTCACTCCCCCCATAGGGCATCATGCAGCTCACCCTCCCCATAGGGTATCAGGCAGCTCACCCTCCCCATAGGGCATCATGCAGCTCACTCCCCCCATAGAGCATCATGCAGCTCACTCCCCCCATAGGGCATCATGCAGCTCATTCCCCCCATAGGGTATCAGGCAGCTCACCCTCCCCATAGGGCATCATGCAGCTCACTCCCCCCATAGGGCATCATGCAGCTCACTCCCCTCATAGGGCATCATGCAGCTCACTCCCCCCATAGGGCATCATGCAGCTCACCCTCCCCATAGGGTATCAGGTAGCTCACCCTCCCCATAGGGCATCATGCAGCTCACTCCCCCATAGGGCATCATGCAGCTCACTCCCCTCATAGGGCATCATGCAGCTCACTCCCCCCATAGGGCATCAAGCAGCTCACTCCCCCATAGAGCATCATGCAGCTCATTCCCCCCATAGGGCATCATGCAGCTCACCCTCTCCATACGGTATCAGGCAGCTCACCCTCCCCATAGGGCATCATGCAGCTCACTCCCCCATAGGGCATCATGCAGCTCACTCCCCCCATAGGGTATCATGCAGCTCACTCCCCCCATAGGGCATCATGCAGCTCACTCCCCCCATAGGGCATCATGCAGCTCATTCCCCCCATAGGGTATCATGCAGTCACCCTCCCCACAGGGTATCAGGCAGCTCACCCTCCCCATAGGGCATCATGCAGCTCACTCCCCCCATAGGGTATCATGCAGCTCACTCCCCCCATAGGGCATCATGCAGCTCACTCCCCCCATAGGGAATCATGTAGCTCACTCCCCCCATAGGGCATCATGCAGCTCATTCCCCCCATGGGGTATGAGGCAGCTCACCCTCCCCATAGGGCATCATGCAGCTCACCCCCCCTTGCCCCATAGGGCATAATGCAGCTAACCCCGCCTTGCCCCATAGGGCATCATGCAGCTCACCCCCCTTTGCCCCATAGGGCATCATGCAGCTCACACCCCCTCCTTGCCCCATAGGGCATCATGCAGCTCACCCCCTTGCCCCATAGGGCATCATGCAGCTCACACCCCCTCCTTGCCCCATAGGGCATCATGCAGCTCACCCCCCACCCCCATACAACCAGCCAGGACTCAATAATAAAAAAACACAAAAAAAAGCACAATACTCACCTCTCCTCCTCGCTCCCACGCTGACTCCAGCAGCGGCTCTGCTCTGATATCAGGAGCTGCGCTGCTGTCGGCCTCACACACAGCAGGTGCGCGATGAAGTGACGTCATCGCGCACCTGCTGTGTGTCAGTGGCGAGGGGAATCATGGGAGAGGGAGCGTCATCTGACGCTCTCTCCCCATTAACGAGCGCTGGGGGGCGGCATTGGCGCTGGGACCCCTGGCTTACGGCCCCATAGCGGCTGTGTGAGCTGGGGGCCCCTGAGGGAGCGGCGGGGGGGGGCCCTGGTCTGCGGGCTCTGATAGCGGGCAGTGTTTAGCTGCAATTTGCAGCAAACGCTGCCCGCTATTATAGTGAAATGAATTCACTCCTCTCCACACCCATGGGGGCATGGAGAAGCGTGAATATTCATTTCACTTTAGCAGGGGGGACAGGCTTAGGCTTCCTGTCACCCGCTGCTTCTTCGCTGGTACTGTGGGCCCCATAGCAGCTGCATGGTGTGCACTATTAGCGACACCCCACTTGCTGGGGGCCCCTGGAGCAGCGGAGGCCCTAGGCACTGCTGGCACTGTATGCCAGCAGGTTTCAGGGCCTGGGCCCACCGGAGAATCCGGTGGGCCAGTCCGACCCTGCCCTGTGGTTTCTACTACATTGGGAAAACAATCCGGCCGCTTTTTGTCTGTTTTCGAGAACATTTCAAGTCCATCTCCACAGGTAAGGGGTCACGGACACTCATCCAATACAACGTGTGCAGAATTATTAGGCAAGTTGTATTTTATTATTGATCAACAACTATGTTCCCAGTCAACCCAAAAGACTCAAAAATATCAAAGCTTAATATTTTTGGAAGTTGGAGTGGGGTTTTTTAGATTTGGCTGAGAGTCTTCCTCAGGGGGATATCTGTCATGATTCTCAATGGCGAGAGAACATAGCCCAGCATATATGAGAACTAGCTCTTGGAAGATGGAAACTATACTGACCATGAACTAAACCTGCCGCACAACTAGAAGTGGCCGGGTAGCATGCCTACGTTTTTTATCCCTAGATGCCCAGCGCCAGCCGGAGAACTACCTAATCCTAGCAGAGGAAAAGACAGTCCTGGCTCACCTCTAGAGAAATTTTCCCAAAAGGCAGACAGAGGCCCCCACATATATTGGCGGTGATTTTAGATGAAATGACAAACGTAGTATGAAAATAGGTTTAGCAAAATCGAGGTCCGCTTACTAGATAGCATGAAGACAGAAAGGGCACTTTCATGGTCAGCAGAAAACCCTATCAAAACACCATCCAGAAATTACTTTAAGACTCTAGCATTAACTCATAACACCAGAGTGGCAATTTCCGCTCACAAGAGCTTTCCAGACACAGTAACGAAACAGCAGCTGTGAACAGGAACAAAATGCAAAAACACACAAGGACAAAAGTCCAACTTAGCTAGGAGTTGTCTAGTAGCAGGAACATGCACAGAAGGCTTCTGATTACATTGTTGACCGGCATGAAACTGACAGAGAAGCAAGGTTATATAGCGACTCCCACATCCTGATAGGAGCAGGTGAACAGAGGGGATGATGCACACAAGTACAATTCCACAAGTGGCCACCGGGGGAGCCCAGAATCCAATTTCACAACAGTACCCCCCCCTCAAGGAGGGGGCACCGAACCCTCACCAGAACCACCAGGGCGATCAGGATGAGCCCTATGAAAGGCACGGACAAGATCGGAGGCATGAACATCAGAGGCAGTGACCCAAGAATTATCCTCCTGACCGTATCCCTTCCATTTGACCAGATACTGGAGTTTCCGTCTGGAAACACGAGAGTCTAAGATCTTTTCCACAACGTACTCCAACTCACCCTCAACCAACACCGGAGCAGGAGGCTCAACGGAAGGCACAGCCGGTACCTCATACCTGCGCAACAATGACCGATGAAAAACATTATGAATCGAAAAGGATGCAGGGAGGTCCAAACGGAAGGACACAGGGTTAAGAATCTCCAATATCTTGTACGGGCCGATGAACCGAGGCTTAAACTTAGGAGAAGAAACCCTCATAGGGACAAAACGAGAAGACAACCACACCAAGTCCCCAACACAAAGCCGAGGACCAACACGACGACGGCGGTTGGCAAAAAGCTGAGTCTTCTCCTGGGACAACTTCAAATTGTCCACCACCTGCCCCCAAATCTGATGCAACCTCTCCACCACAGCATCCACTCCAGGACAATCCGAAGATTCCACTTGACCGGAGGAAAATCGAGGATGAAACCCCGAATTACAGAAAAACGGGGACACCAAGGTGGCAGAGCTGGCCCGATTATTGAGGGCGAACTCCGCCAAAGGCAAAAAAGCAACCCAATCATCCTGATCCGCAGACACAAAACACCTCAAATATGTCTCCAAGGTCTGATTAGTCCGCTCGGTCTGGCCATTAGTCTGAGGATGGAAAGCAGACGAAAAAGACAAATCTATGCCCATCCTAGCACAGAATGCCCGCCAAAATCTAGACACGAATTGGGTCCCTCTGTCAGAAACGATATTCTCCGGAATACCATGCAAACGAACAACATTTTGAAAAAACAGAGGAACCAACTCGGAAGAAGAAGGCAACTTAGGCAAGGGAACCAGATGGACCATCTTAGAGAAACGGTCACACACCACCCAGATGACAGACATCTTCTGAGAAACAGGCAGATCCGAAATAAAATCCATCGAGATGTGCGTCCAAGGCCTCTTCGGGATAGGCAAGGGTAACAACAATCCACTAGCCCGAGAACAACAAGGCTTGGCCCGAGCACAAACGTCACAAGACTGCACAAAGCCTCGCACATCTCGTGACAGGGAAGGCCACCAGAAGGACCTTGCCACCAAATCCCTGGTACCAAAGATTCCAGGATGACCTGCCAACGCAGAAGAATGAACCTCAGAGATGACTCTACTGGTCCAATCATCAGGAACAAACAGTCTACCAGGTGGGCAACGATCAGGTCTATCCGCCTGAAACTCCTGCAAGGCCCGCCGCAGGTCTGGAGAAACGGCAGACAATATCACTCCATCTTTAAGGATACCTGTGGGCTCAGAATTACCAGGGGAGTCAGGCTCAAAACTCCTAGAAAGGGCATCCGCCTTAACATTCTTAGAACCCGGTAGGTAAGACACCACAAAATTAAACCGAGAGAAAAACAACGACCAGCGCGCCTGTCTAGGATTCAGGCGCCTGGCAGACTCAAGGTAAATTAAATTTTTGTGGTCAGTCAATACCACCACCTGATGTCTGGCCCCCTCAAGCCAGTGACGCCACTCATCAAAAGCCCACTTCATGGCCAAAAGCTCCCGATTCCCAATATCATAATTCCGCTCGGCGGGCGAAAATTTACGGGAAAAAAAGGCACAAGGTCTCATCACGGAGCAGTCGGAACTTCTCTGCGACAACACCGCCCCAGCTCCGATTTCAGAAGCGTCGACCTCAACCTGAAAAGGAAGAGCAACATCAGGCTGACGCAACACTGGGGCGGAAGAAAAGCGGCGCTTGAGCTCCCGAAAGGCCTCCACAGCATCAGGGGACCAATCAGCAACATCAGCACCCTTCTTAGTCAAATCAGTCAATGGTTTTACAACATCAGAAAAACCAGCAATAAATCGACGATAAAAGTTAGCAAAGCCCAAAAATTTCTGAAGACTCTTAAGAGAAGAGGGTTGCGTCCAATCACCAATAGCCTGAACCTTGACAGGATCCATCTCGATGGAAGAGGGGGAAAAAATGTATCCCAAGAAGGAAATCTTTTGAACCCCAAAAACACACTTAGAACCCTTCACACACAAGGAATTAGACCGCAAAACCTGAAAAACCCTCCTGACCTGCTGGACATGAGAGTCCCAGTCATCCGAAAAAATCAGAATATCATCCAGATACACAATCATAAATTTATCCAAATAATCGCGGAAAATGTCATGCATAAAGGACTGGAAGACTGAAGGGGCATTTGAAAGACCAAAAGGCATCACCAAATACTCAAAATGGCCCTCGGGCGTATTAAATGCGGTTTTCCACTCATCCCCCTGCTTGATTCGCACCAAATTATACGCCCCACGGAGATCAATCTTAGAGAACCACTTGGCCCCCTTTATACGAGCAAACAAATCAGTAAGCAGTGGTAACGGATATTGATATTTAACCGTGATTTTATTCAAAAGTCGATAATCAATACACGGCCTCAAAGAGCCGTCTTTCTTAGACACAAAGAAAAAACCTGCTCCTAAGGGAGATGACGAAGGACGAATATGTCCCTTTTCCAAGGACTCCTTTATATATTCTCGCATAGCCGCGTGTTCAGGCACAGACAGATTAAATAAACGACCCTTAGGGTATTTACTACCCGGGATCAAGTCTATGGCACAATCGCACTCCCGGTGCGGAGGTAGTGAACCAACCTTGGGTTCTTCAAAAACGTCACGAAAGTCAGACAAGAATTCAGGAATCTCAGAGGGAATAGATGATGAAATGGAAACCAAAGGTACGTCCCCATGAGTTCCTTTACATCCCCAGCTTAACACAGACATAGCTCTCCAGTCGAGGACTGGGTTATGAGATTGCAGCCATGGCAATCCCAGCACCAAAACATCATGTAGATTATACAGCACCAGAAAGCGAATAACCTCCTGGTGATCCGGATTAACACGCATAGTCACTTGTGTCCAGTATTGTGGTTTATTACTAGCCAATGGGGTGGAGTCAATCCCTTTCAGAGGTATCGGAGCCTCCAATGGCTCCAAATCATACCCACAGCATTTGGCAAAGGACCAATCCATAAGACTCAAAGCAGCGCCAGAGTCGACATAGGCGTCCGCGGTAATAGATGACAAAGATAGATAGAATAAACTTAGACTGTAAAGTGCTAATTGAAACAGACTTGTCAGGCTTCTTAATACGCTTAAAGCATGCTGATATAACATGAGTTGAATCACCACAATAGAAGCACAACCCATTTTTTCGTCTAAAATTCTGCCGCTCGCTTCTGGACAGAATTCTATCACATTGCATATTTTCTGGCGTTTTCTCAGTAGACACCGCCAAATGGTGCACAGGTTTGCGCTCCCGCAGACGCCTATCGATCTGAATAGCCATCGTCATGGACTCATTCAGACTCGCAGGCACAGGGAACCCCACCATAACATCCTTAATGGCATCAGAGAGACCTTCTCTGAAAATCGCCGCCAGGGCGCACTCATTCCACTGAGTAAGCACAGACCATTTGCGGAATTTTTGGCAGTATATTTCAGCTTCATCTTGCCCCTGAGACAAGGACATCAAGGCCTTTTCCGCCTGAAGCTCTAAATGAGGTTCCTCATAAAGCAACCCCAAGGCCAGAAAAAACGCATCCACATTGAGCAACGCAGGATCCCCTGGTGCCAATGCAAAAGCCCAGTCCTGAGGGTCGCCCCGGAGCAAGGAAATTACAATCCTGACCTGCTGTGCAGGGTCTCCGGCAGAGCGAGACTTCAGGGACAAAAACAATTTGCAATTATTTTTAAAATTTTGAAAGTGAGATCTATTCCCCGAGAAGAATTCAGGCAAAGGAATTCTAGGCTCAGACATAGGTGCATGAACAACAAAATCTTGCAAATTTTGTACCTTTGTGGCGAGATTATTCAAACCTGTAGCTACACTCTGAAGATCCATTTGAAACAGGTGAACACAGAGCCATTCAAGGATTAGAAGGAGAGAAAGAGAGGAAGGCTGCAGTATAGGCAGAATAGCAAGTGATTCAATTAAGAGCACACTCAGAACTAGAGGGAAAAAAAAAAAAAAAAAAAAATTGTAGCAGACTTCTTTTTTCTCTCCTTTCTCAGCCAGTAATTTAACCCTTTTTTAGGCCGGTCAAACTGTCATGATTCTCAATGGCGAGAGAACATAGCCCAGCATATATGAGAACTAGCTCTTGGAAGATGGAAACTATACTGACCATGAACTAAACCTGCCGCACAACTAGAAGTGGCCGGGTAGCATGCCTACGTTTTTTATCCCTAGATGCCCAGCGCCAGCCGGAGAACTACCTAATCCTAGCAGAGGAAAAGACAGTCCTGGCTCACCTCTAGAGAAATTTTCCCAAAAGGCAGACAGAGGCCCCCACATATATTGGCGGTGATTTTAGATGAAATGACAAACGTAGTATGAAAATAGGTTTAGCAAAATCGAGGTCCGCTTACTAGATAGCATGAAGACAGAAAGGGCACTTTCATGGTCAGCAGAAAACCCTATCAAAACACCATCCAGAAATTACTTTAAGACTCTAGCATTAACTCATAACACCAGAGTGGCAATTTCCGCTCACAAGAGCTTTCCAGACACAGTAACGAAACAGCAGCTGTGAACAGGAACAAAATGCAAAAACACACAAGGACAAAAGTCCAACTTAGCTAGGAGTTGTCTAGTAGCAGGAACATGCACAGAAGGCTTCTGATTACATTGTTGACCGGCATGAAACTGACAGAGAAGCAAGGTTATATAGCGACTCCCACATCCTGATAGGAGCAGGTGAACAGAGGGGATGATGCACACAAGTACAATTCCACAAGTGGCCACCGGGGGAGCCCAGAATCCAATTTCACAACAGATATCCCTGCCATCTTATCAGATATTGGAGCCGATTCCTGCGAATCTTGGAATCAACACTTTCCTCCACCACAAATTGTTCTTGCCCATCAATCACCACAGGCTGCGGAGGTGGCACAACACGTCCCTGGAAGGTATTAGGAGATACAGGCTTTAGTAAAGATACATGAAAAACTGGGTGTATCTTCATTGTCCTAGGCAGCTTCAGCCGGCAGGCCACAGAGCTCACAATACCGTTGATCTTGAAAGGGCCAATGAATTTCTGTCCAAGTTTTTGTGAAGGAACGTTTAACTTCAGATTCTTAGTTGCTAACCACACGGAATCTCCTACCTTGAACATGGGTGCAGGTTTACGGAATCTATCAGCCGATCTCTTATAACGTTCTTGAGCTGTGGTCAAGGATTCCTTCAGAACCTCCAGATTTTGCCTCATCTCAGTCAGCCTTTCCTCAACTGCTGGAACCGGAGAATTAATCGGAGACCTAGGTAAGATACATGGATGATAACCCAGATTGGCAAAGAAAGGAGTGAACTTAGTGGAGGCGCTCTGAGAATTGTTGTATGAAAATTCGGCTAACGGCAATAATTCCAACCAATCATCTTGGAGATGGCTAACATAGCATCTTAGATATTGTTCCAACGTCTGGTTGATACGCCCAGTCTGACCATTTGTCTGGGGATGGTGAGCGGAAGAGAGACAGACATTAATATTGAGTGCAGAGCAAAACCCCTTCCAGAATCTTGAAGTGAACTGTACGCCACGGTCAGAGATGATCTCATCCGGGACCCCATGCAGCCGGAAGACATTCTGAATAACCAAGTTCACTGTATCCTTAGCTGAGGGGAGGTCGGTGCATGGAACAAAATGAGCGGCTTTAGTCAGGCGATCAACTACTACCACCATGATTGTATTCATGCCCCCCGATGTAGGCAGCTCCACAATAAAGTCCATTGATATAGACCCCCAAGGTCAGGACGGAACAGGTAATGGTTGCAGGAGACCCGTAGGTGCCACACGAGGAGTCTTGTAACGAGCACATACCTCGCAAGAGAGAACATAGTCCTTAGTATCCTTCAGGCTAGTTGGCCACCAGAAAAATCGGCTTAGGAACTCTTGTGTCTTCTGTACCCCCCTGTGACCAGCCAACTTGGAGTCATGTACCAACTTGAGGTTCTGCAGACGGACGACCTCAGGGACGTAGATACGTCGATCTCTGAACCACATGCCACCCTTAAAGACAAGATTATTAGCAACAGGTGGGTTGGCCAGAAATACATCACCGTCATAAGCCTCCCTGCACTCCTTCCACAAGTCCTGATTGTGGATAACTCAGATGAAATTGGCATCAGATAGAATGGTCTTGGACGGGGCTCCAGGTACGGAATCCGCAGCATGGATTCGGGATAAAGCATCAGCCTTCCCATTACGAGAACCTGGACGGTACGAGATAGCAAAATTAAATTGATTTAAAAATAAATTCCAACGAGCCTGACAAGGAGAAAGACATCTAGCGGATCTGAGGAACTCAAAATTGTGATGGTCAGTAAGCACTACGATCTGTTGTGCAGCTCCTTGCAGATGATGCCTCCATTCCTTGAAAGCCGCAATAATAGCCAGCAATTCCTTGTCTCCCACATCGTAATTCTTCTCTGAAGTTAGTCTACAGGAAAAGAAAGCACAAGGATGTAGCAGACCCTTCTCTCCAGTTCGTTGGGAGAGAATAGCCTCCAAGGCATTATCAGAAGCGTCCAACTCCACAATGAAAGAAAGTGTTGGATCTGGGTGTATCAACAGCGGTGCTGAGGTGAAACAGATCTTCAGCCGATCAAAAGCTTCTTGAGCCTGTGATGACCACTTAAAGGGCTTTTCCTTTTTTGTCAAGGAAGTAATGGGACGGACAATATCAGAAAAATTTCGAATGAAGCGTCTGTGGAAATGTGCAAAATCAATAACGTTGGACCTCCTTAACGTTCTTGGGTACCGGCCAGTCAAGGATAGCCTGAATCTTACCAGATTCCATGTTCAACCCCTGGGGAGAGATAATATAACCTAAGAACTGTATCTCAGAATGATGGAACTCGCATTTCTCTGGCTTGATATACCGATGGTTCTCTTTCAGACGTCGTAAAACAGTTTTGACATGTTCTTCATGTTCCTGTAGAGAGTCAGAAAAGATTAGCATATCGTCCAAATAGATCACCACAAACTGGTCCAACAAATCTCTGAAAATGTCATTAGCAAGGTGTTGAAACGTTGCAGGGGCATTACAAAGCCCGAAGGGCATCACGAGATATTCAAAGTGTCCATACCGGCATCGGAATGCAGTCTTCCACTCATCCTCTGGACGAATACGCACCAAACTATAAGCCCCACGAAGATCCAGTTTAGAGAACACCCTAGCATGGCGGACTCTTTCCAGTAATTCGGGAATCAGAGGCAAAGGGTAACGATTCCGTACGGTTACCTTATTGAGCTCTCGATAGTCCACACAGGGTATCAGGGACCCATCCTTCTTCTTTACAAAAAATATAGGTGCCCCTGCTGGTGAAGAAGAAGGACGTATGAAGCCTTTGGCCAGATTTTCATCAATATACTCCTTTAAGGCTTGAAGCTCAGGTGCCGCCAAAGGGTATACGTTACCAAAAGGAATATCTGCCCCAGGAAGCAACTCGATGGGACAGTCATAATGCCTGTGTGGAGGAAGCTGATCTGCATCCTTCTTGTCACAGATGTCAGAGAACTCTTTATATGCTGAAGGTAAAGTAAATACGTGTACCGGTGGTTCCGTAGCTGTGGACTCGGGGACAGCTTCAGTTAATGCTGAGTTGCTCCTTGTTGGAAAGATAATCTCCTTGGACTCCCAGTTGATAGTTGGATTATGAAAACGCAGCCAAGGTATGCCTAAAATCACAGGAAAATGAGGAAAAGAAATTAACAAGAAAGAGAGTTGCTCTTGATGATTAGGCTCCAACAAAATCTCAAGGCGTGCGGTCTCCTGATCCACAGGCCCGGAGATTAAAGGTGACCCATCCACTGTTTCCATGGTAATTGGAGAGGCTCTTTGCTGAATTTCAATACCATGTTCCTTGGCAAATGCGATATCCATAAAATTGCCACCTGCACCAGAGTCAATCATAGCTGCACTGGAAATCCACTGTTCTTTCTGTACACAGGATCTTAATTGGGAGAGAACAGCGAGAGTTCTTTTCATTTAGCTCCTTGGCTGGTGAAGTCATAGAAAGTGAATGGAATACAGCGTTTAAAGGCAGGCTACATTCAGAGATGTCAGATTCATCATCATAGTTGTCATACTCCCCTACTGCTGCTAGCACATTGCTAGGCCGCTTGGGACACTTGGGACAGTTGAGTAGAAAGTGGTCAGACTGGCCGCAGTAGAAACATGGACTTTCTCGAAGGTGATGCTCCCGGCGCTCATTACTCTCGCGCCTCTGAACAGAATCAATTTGCAAGGGCACCTCCTCTGTTGTGAACTCTGTTTTTGGGCTCCCTCTTGTGGTCACAAGTGGTACTGTGTGAGTGCTGTCTTTGGGCTCCCTCTGGTGGCTCTTTGTGTCATTCTGCAGGTCTGAGGCTGGTTCAGCTGTCTCGTTATCTGTTAGCTGGTTTCCTATTTAGCTCACCTGGACTTTCAGTGGTTGCCTGCTGTCGATGTATTCAGTGCTATTTTGATCTCTCCTGAATTCCTTCGTTATCTGTCTCGCCAAGAGAAGCTAAGTTTCTGTTTGGTTATTTTTTGCTCATCAGTGTTCAATATGTTTCTTGGTTATTTATTTGTCCTTGTCCAGCTTGCTAATATGTGATTTCCTTGCTTGCTGGTAGCTCTAGGGGGCTGAGTTTCTCCCCTCACACCGTTAGTTGGTGTGGGGGTTCTTGAATTCTCAGCGTGGATATTTTGTATAGGGTTTTTTACTGACCGCACAGTTCCCTGTCTGTCTTCTGCTATCTAGTATTAGTGGGCCTCATTTGCTGAATCTGTTTTCATTTCTACGTTTGTATTTTCCCCTTACCCCACCGTTATTATTTGTTGGGGGCTTCCTATATCTTTGGGGTCATTTCTTTGAGGCAAGTGAGGTCTTACTTTCTCTATAGGGGTAGCAAGTTTCTCAGGCTGCGTCGAGACGTCCAGGAATTTAGGCACGTTCACCGGCTACCTTTAGTGTGTTTGGTTGGAATCAGGATTGCGGTCAGTCCAGTTACCACCTCCCTAGAGCTCGTTCTATGTTCAATAACTTAGCTAGTCCATTCGGTGATCCTCAGCCACTAAGGATCATAACAGTACAGCAGGCCTTTTCTGCCTGGTTTTCAAGATTAGGTTCCTCATAAAGCAATCCAAGCGCCAGAAAAAACGCATCCACATTCAGCAATGCAGGATCTCCTGGCGCCAGGGAGAAAGCTGTCATGATCTCAATGGCAAGAGAACATAGCATAAGCATATATAGGAACTAGCTCTTGGAAGATGGGAACTGAGCTGACCATGAACTAAACCTAACGCACAACTAGCAGTGGCCGGGTAGCATGCCTACATTGATTCTAGATGCCCAGCACCAGCCGGAGGACTAAATAAAGCTAGCAGAGGAAAATATTAGTCCTAGCTCACCTCTAGAGAAATACCCCGAAAGGAGACAGAGGCCCCCCACATGTATTGGCGGTGAGTTGAGATGAAATAACAAACGTAGTATGAAAATAGGTTTAGCAAATTTGAGGTCCACTTACTACATAGCAGAAGACAGAAAGGACACTTTCATGGTCAGCTGAAAACCCTATCAAAAACACCATCCAGAAATTACTTTAAAACTCTGGCATTAACTCATAACACCAGAGTGGCAATTCCTGTTCACAAGAGCTTTCCAGACACAGAAACGAAACTACAGCTGTGAACTGGAACAAAAATGCAAAAACAAACATGGACAAGAGTCCAACTTATCTAGTAGTTGTCTAGGAGCAGGAACAAGCACAGAGAGGCTTCTGATAACATTGTTGACCGGCAAGCAACTAACAGAGCAGCAAGGTTATATAGCGACTCCCACATCTTGATGGGAACAGGTGAACAGAGAAGATGAAGACACAGTTCAATTCCACCAGTAGCCACCGGGGGAGCCCAGAATCCAAATTCACAACAGTACCCCCCCCTCAAGGAGGGGGCACCGAACCCTCACCAGAACCACCAGGGCGATCAGGATGGGCCCTATGAAAGGCACGAACCAGATCAGAGGCATGAACATCAGATGCATTCACCCAAGAATTATCCTCCTGGCCGTATCCCTTCCACTTGACCAGATACTGGAGTCTCCGTCTGGAAACACGAGAGTCCAAGATTTTCTCCACAACGTACTCCAACTCACCCTCAACCAACACCGGAGCAGGAGGCTCAACGGAAGGCACAACCGGCACCTCATACCTGCGCAATAATGACCGATGAAAAACGTTATGAATAGAAAAGGATGCAGGGAGGTCCAAACGGAAGGAAACAGGGTTAAGAATCTCCAATATCTTATACGGGCCGATGAACCGAGGCTTAAACTTAGGAGAAGAGACCCTCATAGGGACAAAACGAGAAGACAACCACACCAAATCCCCAACACAAAGCCGAGGACCAACACGACGGTGGCGGTTGGCAAAAAGCTGAGTCTTCTCCTGGGACAACCTCAAATTGTCCACCACCTGCCCCCAGATCTGATGCAATCTCTCCACCACAGCATCCACTCCAGGACAATCCGAAGATTCCACCTGACCAGAGGAAAATCGAGGATGAAACCCCGAATTACAGAAAAACGGGGACACCAAAGTGGCAGAGCTGGCCCGATTATTGAGAGCGAACTCCGCCAATGGCAAAAAAGCAACCCAATCATCCTGGTCAGCAGACACAAAACACCTCAGATATGTCTCCAGGGTCTGATTAATCCGCTCGGTCTGGCCATTAGTCTGAGGATGGAAAGCGGACGAAAAAGACAAATCTATGCCCATCCTAGCACAGAATGCCCGCCAAAATCTAGACACGAATTGGGTCCCTCTGTCAGAAACGATATTCTCAGGAATACCATGCAAACGAACAACATTTTGAAAAAACAGAGGAACCAACTCGGAAGAAGAAGGCAACTTGGGCAGAGGAACCAAATGGACCATCTTAGAAAAACGGTCACACACCACCCAGATGACAGACATCTTCTGAGAAACAGGCAGATCTGAAATAAAATCCATCGAGATGTGCGTCCAAGGCCTCTTAGGAATAGGCAAGGGCAACAATAATCCACTAGCCCGAGAACAACAAGGCTTGGCCCGAGCACAAACGTCACAAGACTGCACAAAGCCTCGCACATCTCGTGACAGGGAAGGCCACCAGAAGGACCTTGCCACCAAATCCCTGGTACCAAAAATGCCAGGATGACCTGCCAACGCAGAAGAATGAACCTCAGAGATGACTCTACTGGTCCAATCATCAGGAACAAACAGTTTATCAGGTGGGCAACGATCAGGTCTATCCGCCTGAAACTCCTGCAAGGCCCGCCGCAGGTCTGGAGAAACGGCTGACAATGCCACTCCATCCTTAAGGATACCTGTGGGCTCAGAGTTACCAGGCGAGTCAGGCTCAAAACTCCTAGAAAGGGCATCCGCCTTAAGATTCTTAGAACCCGGTAGGTATGACACCACAAAATTAAACCGAGAGAAAAATAATGACCAGCGCGCCTGTCTAGGATTCAGGCGCCTGGCGGTCTCAAGATAAATCAAATTTTTGTGGTCAGTCAATACCACCACCTGATGTCTGGCCCCCTCAAGCCAATGGCGCCACTCCTCAAAAGCCCACTTCATGGCCAAAAGCTCCCGATTCCCAACATCATAATTCCGCTCAGCGGGCGAAAATTTACGGGAAAAGAAGGCACAAGGCCTCATCACGGAGCAGTCAGAACTTTTCTGCGACAACACTGCCCCAGCTCCGATCTCAGAAGCGTCGACCTCAACCTGAAAAGGTAGAGCAACATCAGGCTGACGCAACACAGGGGCAGAGGAAAAACGGCGCTTAAGCTCCCGAAAGGCCTCCACAGCATCAGGGGACCAATCAGCAACATCAGCACCCTTCTTAGTCAAATCGGTCAATGGTTTAGCAATATCCGAAAAACCAGCAATAAATCGACGATAAAAGTTAGCAAAGCCCAAAAATTTCTGAAGACTCTTAAGAGAAGAGGGCTGCGTCCAATCACAAATGGCTTGAACCTTGACAGGATCCATTTCAATGGAAGAGGGGGAAAAAATATATCCCAAAAAGGAAATCCTCTGTACCCCAAAAACACACTTAGAACCCTTCACACACAAAGAATTAGACCGCAAAACCTGAAAAACCCTCCTGACTTGCTGGACATGAGAGTCCCAGTCATCCGAAAAAATCAGAATATCATCCAGATACACAATCATAAATTTATCCAAATAATCGCGAAAAATATCATGCATAAAGGACTGGAAAACTGACGGAGCATTTGAAAGACCAAAAGGCATCACTAAATACTCAAAGTGGCCCTCGGGCGTATTAAATGCGGTTTTCCACTCATCCCCCTGCCTGATTCGCACCAAATTATACGCCCCACGAAGGTCAATCTTAGAGAACCACTTGGCCCCCTTTATGCGAGCAAACAAATCAGTCAGCAACGGCAATGGGTATTGATATTTAACAGTGATCTTATTCAAAAGCCGATAATCAATACATGGTCTCAAAGAGCCGTCTTTTTTTGACACAAAGAAAAAACCGGCTCCTAAGGGAGATGACGATGGACGAATATGTCCCTTTTCCAAGGACTCCTTTATATATTCTCGCATAGCAGCATGTTCAGGCACAGACAAATTAAATAAACGACCCTTTGGGTATTTACTACCCGGAATTAAATCTATGGCACAATCGCACTCTCGGTGCGGAGGTAACGAACCAAGCTTGGATTCTTCAAAGACGTCATAATAGTCAGACAGGAACTCAGGAATTTCAGAGGGAATAGATGATGAAATGGAAACCACAGGTACATCCCCATGAGTCCCCTTACATCCCCAGCTCAACACAGACATAGCTCTCCAGTCGAGGACTGGGTTGTGAGATTGCAGCCAAGGCAATCCTAGCACCAAATCATCATGTAGATTATACAACACCAGAAAGCGAATAATCTCCTGGTGATCCGGATTAATACGCATAGTTACTTGTGTCCAGTATTGTGGTTTATTATTAGCCAATGGGGTGGAGTCAATCCCCTTCAGAGGAATAGAAGTCTCCAAAGGCTCTAAATCATACCCACAGCGTTTGGCAAAGGACCAATCCATAAGACTCAAAGCGGCGCCAGAGTCGACATAGGCGTCCGTGGTAATAGATGACAAAGAGCAAATCAGGGTCACAGATAGAATAAACTTAGACGGTAAGGTGCAAATGGAAACAGATTTACCAAGCTTTTTAGTGCGCTTAGAGCATGCTGATATAACATGAGTAGAATCACCACAATAGAAACACAACCCATTTTTCCGTCTAAAATTCTGCCGCTCGCTTCGGGACAGAATTCTATCACACTGCATACTCTCTGGCGACTTCTCAGTGGCCACCGCCAGATGGTGCACTGGTTTGCGCTCCCGCAAACGCCTATCGATCTGAATAGCCATTGTCATGGACTCATTCAGACCCGCAGGCACAGGGAACCCCACCATAACATCCTTAATGGCATCAGAGAGACCCTCTCTGAAAGTCGCCGCCAGGGCGCACTCATTCCACTGAGTAAGCACAGACCATTTACGGAATCTTTGGCAGTAAATTTCCGCTTCATCTTGCCCCTGAGATAGGGACATCAAAGTTTTTTCTGCCTGAAGCTCCAAATGAGGTTCGTCATAAAGCAACCCCAAGGCCAGAAAAAACGCATCCACATTGAGCAACGCAGGATCCCCTGGTGTCAATGAAAAAGCCCAGTCTTGAGGGTCGCCCCGGAGCAAGGAAATCACAATCCTGACCTGCTGTGCAGGGTCTCCGGCAGAGCGAAATTTCAAGGACAAAAATAATTTGCAATTATTTCGAAAATTCTGAAACCCAGATCTATTCCCCGAGAAAAATTCCGGCAAAGGAATTCTCGGCTCAGATACAGGTGCATGACAAACAAAATCTTGCAAATTTTGTACCTTCGTGGCGAGATTATTCAAACCTGCAGTTACACTCTGAAGATCCATTACAAACAGGTGGACACAGAGCCATTCAAGGGTTAAGAGGAGGTAAGAAGCAGCTAGACAGCAATTAAGGGCTAGGCAGCAAAACTCTGAGGGGAAAAAAAAAAAAAAAAAAAAAAAATTTCCTTCAACACTTCTGTTTCTCCTGCTTCAGCCCAAACAATTAACACTTTGATGGCCGGTCAAACTGTCATGATCTCAATGGCAAGAGAACATAGCATAAGCATATATAGGAACTAGCTCTTGGAAGATGGGAACTGAGCTGACCATGAACTAAACCTAACGCACAACTAGCAGTGGCCGGGTAGCATGCCTACGTTGATTCTAGATGCCCAGCACCAGCCGGAGGACTAAATAAAGCTAGCAGAGGAAAATATTAGTCCTAGCTCACCTCTAGAGAAATACCCCGAAAGGAGACAGAGGCCCCCCACATGTATTGGCGGTGAGTTGAGATGAAATAACAAACGTAGTATGAAAATAGGTTTAGCAAATTTGAGGTCCACTTACTACATAGCAGAAGACAGAAAGGACACTTTCATGGTCAGCTGAAAACCCTATCAAAAACACCATCCAGAAATTACTTTAAAACTCTGGCATTAACTCATAACACCAGAGTGGCAATTCCTGTTCACAAGAGCTTTCCAGACACAGAAACGAAACTACAGCTGTGAACTGGAACAAAAATGCAAAAACAAACATGGACAAGAGTCCAACTTATCTAGTAGTTGTCTAGGAGCAGGAACAAGCACAGAGAGGCTTCTGATAACATTGTTGACCGGCAAGCAACTAACAGAGCAGCAAGGTTATATAGCGACTCCCACATCTTGATGGGAACAGGTGAACAGAGAAGATGAAGACACAGTTCAATTCCACCAGTAGCCACCGGGGGAGCCCAGAATCCAAATTCACAACAGAAAGCCCAATCTTGAGGGTCGCCACGTAACAGGGAGATAACAATTCTAACTTGCTGAGCTGAATTATGATGTTGGTAATCGGGAGTTGTTTGCTATGAAGTGGGCATTTGAGGAGTGGCGACATTGGCTTGAGGGAGCTAAGCATCGTGTGGTGGTCTTGACTGATCACAAAAATCTGATTTATCTCGAGTCTGCCAAGCGGCTGAATCCTAGACAGGCTCATTGGTCGTTGTTTTTCTCCCATTTCGATTTCGTGGTCTCGTACCTGCCTGGTTCGAAGAACGTGAAGGCTGATGCTCTTTCTAGGAGTTTTGTGCCTGACTCTCCGGGAGTTTCACAGCCAGCTGGTATCCTCAGAGAGGGAGTGATTTTGTCTGCCATTTCCCCATATTTGCGACGAGTGCTGCAGAAATTTCAGGCGGATAGACCTGACCATTGCCCACCAGAGAGACTGTTTGTCCCAGATAGATGGACCAGCAGAGTTATTTCCGAGGTTCATTCTTCGGTGTTGGCAGGCCATCCTGGGATTTTTGGTACCAGAGATTTGGTGGCTAGGTCCTTCTGGTGGCCTTCCTTGTCGCGGGATGTGCGTTCCTTTGTGCAGTCCTGTGGGATTTGTGCTCGGGCTAAGCCTTGCTGTTCTCGTGCCAGCGGTTTGCTTTTGCCTTTGCCTGTCCCGAAGAGGCCTTGGACGCACATTTCCATGGATTTTATTTCGGATCTTCCAGTCTCTCAGAGAATGTCTGTCATCTGGGTGGTGTGTGATAGTTTTTCCAAAATGGTCCATTTGGTGCCCTTGCCTAAGTTGCCTTCCTCCTCCGATTTGGTTCCTCTATTTTTTCAGAATGTGGTTCGCTTGCACGGCATCCCTGAAAATATTGTGTCTGACAGAGGATCCCAGTTTGTGTCCAGATTTTGGCGGATCTTTTGTGCTAAGATGGGCATTGATTTGTCTTTTTCGTCGGCCTTCCATCCTCAGACGAATGGCCAAACCAAGCAAACTAATCAGACCTTGGAAACTTATTTAAGATGTTTTGTTTCTGCTGATCAGGATTATTGGTGACTTTTTTGCCGTTGGCCGAGTTTGCCCTTAATAATCGGGCTAGTTCTGCTACTTTGGTTTCGCCTTTTTTCTGCAATTCTGGTTTTCATCCTCGTTTATCCTCAGGTCAGGTTGAGTCTTCTGACTGTCCTGGGGTGGATTCTGTGGTGGATAGGTTGCAGCAGATTTGGAACCATGTGGTGGACAATTTGAAGTTGTCACAGGAGAAGGCTCAGCGCTTTGCCAACCGCCGTCGCGGTGTGGGTCCCCGACTTCGTGTTGGGGATTTGGTATGGCTGTCTTCTCGGTATGTTCCTATGAAGGTCTCCTCTCCTAAATTCAAGCCTCGCTTCATCGGTCCTTATAAGATTTTGGAAATCCTTAACCCAGTGTCATTTCGTTTGGACCTCCCAGCGTCGTTTGCCATTCATAACGTGTTCCATAGGTCTTTGTTGCGGAGGTATGTGGTGCCTGTGGTTCCTTCTGTTGAGCCCCCTGCCCCGGTGCTGGTTGAGGGTGAATTGGAGTACGTGGTGGAGAAGATCTTGGATTCTCGTATTTCTAGACGGAGGCTTCAGTATTTGGTTAAGTGGAAGGGCTATGGTCAGGAGGATAATTCCTGGGTTGTCGCCTCTGATGTTCATGCGGCCGATTTGGTTCATGCCTTCCATGTGGCTCATCCTGATCGCCCTGGGGGTTTTGATGAGGGTTCGTTGACCCCTCCTCAAGGGGGGGGGTACTGTTGTGAACTCTGTTTTTGGGCTCCCTCTTGTGGTCACAAGTGGTACTGTGTGAGTGCTGTCTTTGGGCTCCCTCTGGTGGCTCTTTGTGTCATTCTGCAGGTCTGAGGCTGGTTCAGCTGTCTCGTTATCTGTTAGCTGGTTTCCTATTTAGCTCACCTGGACTTTCAGTGGTTGCCTGCTGTCGATGTATTCAGTGCTATTTTGATCTCTCCTGAATTCCTTCGTTATCTGTCTCGCCAAGAGAAGCTAAGTTTCTGTTTGGTTATTTTTTGCTCATCAGTGTTCAATGTTTCTTGGTTATTTATTTGTCCTTGTCCAGCTTGCTAATATGTGATTTTCTTGCTTGCTGGTAGCTCTAGGGGGCTGAGTTTCTCCCCTCACACCGTTAGTTGGTGTGGGGGTTCTTGAATTCTCAGCGTGGATATTTTGTATAGGGTTTTTTACTGACCGCACAGTTCCCTGTCTGTCTTCTGCTATCTAGTATTAGTGGGCCTCATTTGCTGAATCTGTTTTCATTTCTACGTTTGTATTTTCCCCTTACCTCACCGTTATTATTTGTTGGGGGCTTCCTATATCTTTGGGGTCATTTCTCTGAGGCAAGTGAGGTCTTACTTTCTCTATAGGGGTAGCAAATTTCTCAAGCTGCGTCGAGACGTCCAGGAATTTAGGCACGTTCACCGGCTACCTTTAGTGTGTTTGGTTGGAATCAGGATTGCGATCAGTCCAGTTACCACCTCCCTAGAGCTCGTTCTATGTTCAATAACTTAGCTAGTCCATTCGGTGATCCTCAGCCACTAAGGATCATAACACTCCTCTACCTCTCGAGATGTTTTACCTGCAGGCTCTTTGGAAGGAAGGGAAAAGTTAGAAATACGGTTATATGCAGCAAACTTCTCCTGCCTACGCTCAGTAAGGCGAATGTAATAATTATAGGGGATAACTCAGGAGACTCTTTGCGTGGAACAAGACAACTACAGGACACAGTTTTATAAGTGGTAAAGTCTATATTATCACACGGTGATTCAAACAGGTGCAGAGAGAAACTCAAGTCCACAACACTTTGTGCAAATAATAAACGCAGCTTAGCAGTCTTCAGAGAAAAATGCAATCAAGCAGAAAGTCTATGAAGCACAGTTATTCTAGATGGTAATTGACACGAATAAATCCTTGTCTTAGTCCAGACACAGATAGATATGCTTATAGGCAGTTCAAATCATATCTTAGCTCAACCAGGGAGGCCTGGTTAATAGTCTCAGGTTATTGCAAAGCAGCAGCAGCTTACATGTCCAGCAAATGCAGATGAAGTAAACACGAGCAGCAGATGAAGGAGGATTACTGGAAACTTGTGTATGCAGCAGGAACTCAGAGCAGAGTAGCAGGATCACCACACAGGTTCACAGGAGCAGGTGTATAGCCAGGGAGTAATCAGAGGTCAGGAGCTGGATGCAAGGCAGAATACTCAAGCACAGACTGAAGGCTGTGGTGGAGTTTTATAGCAGGGAGACACAGTGCACATGAGACGAAAGACGCCATCTTGGAAGAGGGCAGTAATGCACAAAAGGTAAAAAATGTTCAGAGTCCTGACATTACTCCTTCCTTAGAAGCGGCCTCAGGATGATCCTGGACCAGGTTTCTCAGGGAATCTCTGGTGAAAACGAGAAATCTTCTGTTGGGCATTGATGTTTTCCACAGGTTCCCAAGAGTCTTCCTCAGGGGGATATCCCTGCCATCTTATCAGATATTGGAGCCGATTCCTGCGAATCCTGAAATCAACAATTTCCTCCACCACAAATTGTTCTTGCCCATCAATCACCACAGGCTGCGGAGGTGGCACAACACGTCCCTGGAAGGTATTAGGAGATACAGGCTTTAGTAAAGATACATGAAAAACTGGGTGTACCTTCATTGTCCTAGGCAGCTTCAGCCGGCAGGCCACAGAGCTCACAATACCGTTGATCTTGAAACGGCCAATGAATTTCTGTCCAAGTTTTTTGTGAAGGAGCGTTTAACTTCAGATTCTTAGTTGCTAACCACACAGAATCTCCTACCTTGAACATGGGTGCAGGTTTTCGGAATCTATCAGCCGATCTCTTATAACGTTCTTGAGCTGTGGTCAGGGATTCCTTCAGAACCTCCAGATTTTGCCTCATCGCAGTCAGCCTTTCCTCCACTGCCGGAACTGGAGAATTAATTGGAGATCTAGGTAAGATACACGGATGATAACTCAGATTAGCAAAGACAGGTGTAAATTTAGTGGAGGCGCTCTGAGAATTGTTATATGAAAATTCGGCTAACGGCAGCAACTCCAACCAATCATCCTGGAGATGGCTGACATAGCATCTTAGATATTGTTCCAGCGTCTGGTTGGTACGCTCAGTCTGACCATTTGTCTGGGGATGGTAAGCAGAAGAGAGAGAGACATTAATATTGAGTGCAGAGCAAAACCCCTTCCAGAATCTTGAAGTGAACTGTACTCCACGGTCAGAGATGATCTCATCCGGAACCCCATGCAACCGAAAGACATTCTGTATAATCAAGTTCACTGTATCTTTAGCTGAGGGGAGGCCGGTGCACGGAACAAAATGAGCAGCTTTAGTCAGGCGATCAACTAAACTACCACCATGATTGTATTCATGCCCCCCGATGTAGGCAGCTCCACAATAAAGTCCATTGATATAGACCCCCAAGTGCGGGACGGAACAGTTAATGGTTGTAGAAGACCCGTAGGTGCCACATGAGGAGTCTTGTAACAAATATCAGCTAGAAGAGTATGTCCCAATAGATAAAACATAACCTTTACTAAGAATATTAAAATAGAACAAACAATATATATAACAAACTAATAAAGTGCTCACGCCGAAAACTGTGCTCAAGATAAAAAACTGGTTTGGTCTCACCAATTATGGACGAAGGATCCCCACATAGATACATATGGTAATCCCAGGGAGGGTCCAAACAGTAGGGTAATAGAAGGGGACAGGGACCTGTCTCTAATCCCCTGTCGTGCCCCAGCAAAAACTCCTGTCCTTACAAGGACAGGCCCAAATATGCCCTACTATGGACACCCCCCACCAAATATGATGTAGTTAACGCCTCCCTACGCGTTTCTTCACCAATAATGGAGATTCATCAGGGGAGTTTTTTTCATGGCCAAACAGGCCTAGACGTAAATTCAAAGGTCCATGAATCAAGTCCACTTAAGCATCCAAACACACGAGATGTACGCAGTGGCTGTACATCATCCTGGAGCTAGGTAGTCTAATGTGGCAATCCACCCTGGTAAGTGTGTCAGCCCAGAGTGACATCTGCTATCTCCTATTTATATGTGACAGGTCAAAAGTCCCTCCCCACAAGGGGATATGTGCCCACCAATATCTGCCCCCCTCCGGTTCTAATGGTATTTCTTACCGGATCCTTTTGCGCTCCATTACTGGAACGCAAGCTGCCTGTCCATGTGCTCAATGGTTGCCGGCTACTTCCCCAGTGCGTCTCGCGCAACCGGAAGTGCCGACGCCATATTAGATACCTCATTTCCGGTATGCCGCTGCTGTTGTGCGTTCCAAACATGAAACGCAAGCGGCTACAGACAACCAGGCGCAAGAGGATGACGCACGTATTCCTCAGACTCAGCACGTATGAAGCCATCCGGATGTACAGCCCGAGCAATTATAGAAATCCGGACACATAGTACTGGCAAAATTTATATATCCGGTACGCATTCATTGTATATATACATGCCGCTTGTCACTAAAGTGCAGTAGAATATCAAATATAAAAGCAAATAATTGTCATTCAGACTAGCCCTATATATGCATCGGATAGTGAACAGATCATATATAAAAATATGGAGATACTCCATTTGCGTAGGCTGGAATTGTCCAGACCAAATACATTCTTTATTATGCGAGGAAGTGTCCATACATAAAAGAGGCGCATCTCCGATAATGTTAATATCCCTTATATAGGGGAAGAGGGATATGGATGTCACTATCATAATAACAAACAGAGTGCTGTTCGTGTATTCCTTCATGTCAGGAAGTGTCCAGACATGAAAATAAGAGAGCACAAACTAGACAATACCCCTTTCCCATCATGCAGGGGAGAGCAATGATATACGTGTCACCATAACAGCACTATCCAGAAGCGGGCATACCTGACATATCTAAACTGCTGCATTATATAGAAGGAACAGGGGGACGGAGCTGGTGATGCTAGGTGGGGAAATAGCCACTTGATATAAAAATGTGCCAGACTCAGTACCAAATATAATGCCACAAAGATCTAAAATATATAAAGTTTGTTCAAAATGGATTGAAATACCCCTCATATCTGGAAAGTAACACGGTGTACAGACAAAATCCATAATCTACCGAGACCAGAAATATAGTAAAAGAGGGGGACAATGAGCAGAGTAATGACCCTGCATACAAATTTGCTAATGTTTTGTTTATTACAGCCGGTTCTATAGACTGGAGGTCCGAACGCTATTAATGAAAATACCAATCAATGTTCTAAATACAAGCCACTAAGATAATATTTTAAACAAAAAAGGAATCATAAGTAAAAGTATTTTAAGCAAAAAGAGGAATATAAGGAGGGGAGGGGGGTTTTGTGTGAAGGACATCAGGGTGCATAGACACCACTGAGGGTAGTTGGGGAGTACTAGTGGCATGCCCCGATTAGGATGTACCTAGAGTAAGCAACTAAAGTTCAGTTGTTCATTGAGTCCATGGGGGTGACAGGTATCCAACAGAAAAATCCACCTAGTTTCTCTTTGTAACAGGATTTTATCAAAATCACCTCCTCCCTGGGATTACCATATTTATCTATGTGGGGATCCTTCGTCCATAATTGGTGAGACCAAACCAGTTTTTTATCTTGAGCACAGTTTTCGGCGTGAGCACTTTATTAGTTTGTTATATATATTGTTTGTTCTATATTAATATTCTTAGTAAAGGTTATGTTTTATCTATTGGGACATACTCTTCTAGCTGATATCCGTTATAACCCCTAAGAGTTAGCAACGGCTTGGTTATCTAGGCCATAGCTTACCCTGAGTCTTGTAACAAGCACATACAACGCAAGAGAGAACATAGTCCTTGGTATCCTTCAGGCAAGTTGGCCACCAGAAGAATCGGCTCAGGAACTCGTGTCTTCTGTACCCCCCTGTGACCAGCCAACTTGGAGTCATGTACCAACTTGAGGATCTGCAGATGGACGACCTCAGGGACGTAGATACGTCGATCTCTGAACCACATGCCTGTTATGATCCGGTGGTAGGATCACCAAACTGACCTGATAGGTAAACCTGAATAGTAGGACTAGCTCCGGGAATGTGGGAACTATACCGACCGCAATCCTGAACCTATCCACACACACTAAAGGCAGCCGTGGAGCATTACCTAAAAACCTAGACGCCTCTTCACAGCCTAAGAAACTGGCTACCCCTAGAGCGAAACAAAGCCTCACTTGCCTCAGAGAAATAACCCCAAAGTTTAGACAGCCCCCCACAAATAATAACGGTGAGTTAAGGGGAAAATACAAACGTAGGAATGAAATACAGGTTTAAGCAAATGAGGCCCGCTAACACTAAATAGACAGAAGAAAGCAAGGGATCTGTGCGGTCGGTACAAAAACTATCAAAAACTATCCACGCAGAAAGTACAAGAACCCCCACACCGACTCACGATGTGAGGGGCGCACTCTGCACCCCAGAGCTTACCAGCAAGCGAAAAATCACATATAAGCAAGCTGGACTGAACACATCATATACTGAGAAACATATTCAAGGAAACAATGAGCAAAAAGAACTAGCAAGACTTAGCTTCTCAGAAAGAGACAGGTCACCAGGGAGATCCAGGAGAGGTCAGAACCAGTACTGAATACAACGACAGCAGGCAACAAGTAAAGGTCCAGGTGGAGTTAAATAGGAACCAGCATAGCAGGAAATGAGGCAGCTGAGCCCAGCTCCAGACCCGCAGTATCGCTAAAGGCCACCAGAGGGAGCCCAGACGGAATTCACAACAGTACCCCCCCCCCTTGAGGAGGGGTCACCGAACCCTCACCAGAGCCCCCAGGCCGATCAGGACGAGCCGAATGAAAGGCATGAACCAAATCGGCCGCATGGATATCAGAGGCGACAACCCAGGAATTATCCTCCTGACCATAGCCCTTCCACTTAACCAAGTACTGAAGCTTTCGTCTCGAAACACGAGAATCCAAGATCTTCTCCACCACATACTCCAATTCTCCCTCGACCAAGACCGGAGCAGGAGGATCAACAGAAGGAACCACAGGCACCACATATCTCCGCAACAATGACCTATGGAACACATTGTGAATGGCAAATGATGATGGGAGGTCCAAATGAAATGACACAGGGTTGAGGATCTCCAAAATCTTATAAGGACCGATGAAACGAGGCTTGAACTTAGGAGAGGAAACCTTCATCAGAACATAACGAGAAGACAACCATACCAAATCCCCCACACGAAGTCGGGGACCCACACAGCGCCGGCGGTTAGCAAAGCGCTGAGCCTTCTCTTGTGACAACGTCAAATTGTCCACCACGTGGTTCCAAATCCGCTGCAATCTATCCACCACAGAATCCACCCCAGGACAGTCAGAAGGCTCAACCTGACCTGAGGAAAAACGAGGATGAAAACCAGAATTGCAAAAAAAAGGCGAAACCAAAGTAGCAGAACTAGCCCAATTATTGAGGGCGAACTCAGCCAATGGCAAAAAAGTCACCCAATCATCCTGATCAGCAGAAACAAAACATCTCAGATAAGTCTCCAAGGTCTGATTAGTTTGTTCAGTTTGGCCATTCGTCTGAGGATGGAAGGCCGATGAAAAAGATAATTCAATGCCCATCTTAACACAAAAGGACCGCCAAAATCTGGACACAAACTGGGATCCTCTGTCAGACACAATATTCTCAGGAATACCATGCAAACGAACCACATTCTGAAAAAACAGTGGAACCAAATCGGAAGAGGAAGGCAGCTTAGGCAAGGGCACCAAATGGACCATTTTAGAAAAGCGATCACAAACCACCCAGATAACAGACATCTTCTGAGAGACTGGAAGATCCGAAATAAAATCCATGGAAATATGCATCCAGGGCCTCTTCGGGACAGGCAAAGGCAAAAGCAATCCACTGGCACGAGAACAGCAAGGCTTGGCCCGAGCACAAATCCCACAGGACTGCACAAAGGAACGCACATCCCGTGACAAGGAAGGCCACCAAAAGGACCTAGCCACCAAATCCCTGGTACCAAAAATCCCAGGGTGACCCGCCAACACCGAAGAATGAACCTCAGAAATGACTCTACTGGTCCATTTATCCGGGACAAACAGTCTCTCCGGTGGACAACGATCAGGTCTATTGGCCTGAACTTCCTGCAGTACCCATCGTAAATCAGGGGAGATGGCAGACAAAATCACCCCTTCTTTGAGGACACCTGCCGGTTCAGAAACTCCCGGAGAGTCAGGCACAAAGCTCCTAGAAAGAGCATCAGCCTTCACGTTCTTCGAACCCGGAAGGTATGAAACCACGAAATCGAAACGGGAGAAAAACAGCGACCATCGAGCCTGTCTAGGATTTAGCCGCTTAGCAGACTCGAGATAAGTCAAATTCTTGTGATCCGTCAAGACCACCACACGATGTTTGGCTCCCTCAA
The DNA here is from genome assembly GCF_051348905.1 of Ranitomeya variabilis. Taxonomy (NCBI): domain Eukaryota; kingdom Metazoa; phylum Chordata; class Amphibia; order Anura; family Dendrobatidae; genus Ranitomeya; species Ranitomeya variabilis. Next base: position 256,631,400 of record NC_135232.1, read on the forward strand.
GCCAATGTCGCCACTCCTCAAATGCCCACTTCATTGCCAACAACTCCCGATTACCAACATCATAATTCCGCTCGGCAGGCGAAAACTTTCTTGAAAAGAAAGCACATGGCCTCATCACAGAGCCATCAGAGCTTCTCTGTGACAAGACAGCCCCTGCTCCAATCTCAGAGGCATCAACCTTAACCTGGAAAGGCAGAGAGACATCCGGCTGACGCAAGACAGGAGCCGAAAAGAACCGACGTTTGAGCTCCTGAAAGGCCTCCACGGCCGCAGGAGACCAATTCGTAACATCAGAACCCTTCTTGGTCAAATCCGTCAAAGGCTTAACCACACTGGAAAAATTAGTGATGAAGCGACGGTAAAAATTAGCAAAACCCAAGAACTTCTGAAGACTCTTTACCGATGTAGGTTGAGTCCAGTCATAAATAGCCTGAACCTTGACTGGATCCATCTCAATTGTAGAAGGAGAAAAAATAAAGCCCAAAAAGGAAACCTTCTGGACTCCGAAGAGACATTTAGAGCCCTTCACAAACAAGGCATTGGCTCGCAGGACCTGAAATACCATCCTGACCTGCTTCACATGAGATTCCCAATCATCAGAAAAGACCAAAATATCATCCAGGTACACAATCATAAACCTATCCAGATACTCTCGGAAGATGTTGTGCATGAAGGACTGGAACACAGAAGGGGCATTAGAAAGCCCAAAAGGCATCACCAAGTACTCAAAATGGCCTTCGGGCGTATTAAATGCTGTTTTCCATTCATCGCCCTGCTTTATACGCACAAGATTATACGCTCCACGAAGATCTATCTTGGTGAACCAACTGGCCCCCCTAATCCGAGCAAACAGATCGGACAACAGTGGCAAAGGATACTGAAATTTGACCGTGATGTTATTTAGAAGGCGATAATCTATACAGGGTCTTAGAGAACCATCCTTCTTGGCCACAAAAAAGAACCCCGCACCCAAAGGGGACGAGGATGTGTGAATATGCCCCTTCTCCAAAGACTCCTTGATATAACTCCGCATAGCGGCATGTTCTGGTACAGACAAATTAAAAAGTCGTCCCTTAGGGAACTTACTACCAGGAATCAAATTTATGGCGCAATCACAATCCCTATGAGGGGGTAGGGCACTGGACTTGGGCTCATCAAATACATCCTGGTAGTCCGACAAAAATTCAGGGACTTCAGAAGGAGTAGAGGAAGCAATTGACACCAAAGGAGCATCACCATGAATTCCCTGGCAACCCCAACTTGACACAGACATTGCTTTCCAATCCAGGACTGGATTATGAGCCTGCAGCCATGGCAGACCTAACACGACAACATCATGCAAATTATGTAACACAAGAAAGCGAATCACCTCCTGATGTGCAGGAGTCATGCACATGGTCACTTGAGCCCAGTACTGAGGTTTATTCTTGGCCAATGGCGTGGCATCAATTCCCTTTAGTGGAATAGGGAATTGCAAAGGCTCCAAGATAAAACCACAGTGCCTGGCAAAAGACAAATCCATCAAATTCAGGGCAGCACCTGAATCCACAAAAGCCATAACTGAGTAGGATGACAGAGAGCAAATCAAAGTAACAGACAAAATGAATTTAGGCTGTACAGTACCAATGGTGACAGACTTAGCGAAGTTTTTTGTGCGCTTAGAACAATCTGAGATAACATGAGCAGAATCACCACAGTAATCACCACCCATTCTGACGTCTGTGATTTTGCCGTTCAATTCTGGTCAGAATCCTGTCACATTGCATAGACTCAGGCTTCTGCTCAGAAAATACAGCCAGATGGTGCACTGGTTTGCGCTCCCGCAAACGCCGATCAATCTGAATGGCCAAAGACATTGACTCATTCAGACTCGCAGGCTTGGGGAACCCCACCATAACATCCTTAATGGCTTCAGAAAGACCCTTTCTGAAAATCGCTGCCAGGGCACACTCATTCCATTGAGTGAGCACAGACCATTTCCTAAACTTCTGACAATAAACCTCTGCTTCATCCAAACCCTGGGAGAGAGCCAGCAAAACCTTTTCTGCTTGGTCTACCAGATTAGGTTCCTCATAAAGCACTCCAAGCGCCAGAAAAAACGCATCCACATTTTGCAATGCAGGATCTCCTGGCGCCAGAGAGAATGCCCAATCTTGAGGGTCACCACGCAACAAAGAAATAATAATTTTAACTTGCTGAACCGGATCACCAGAGGAACGAGGTCTCGGAGAAAGGAATAATTTGCAATTATTTTTAAAGTTAAAAAACCTAGATCTGTCTCCGGAGAACAGCTCAGGAATAGGTATCTTAGGCTCTGACATAGGACTGTGAACTACATAATCCTGAATGCCTTGTACCCTAGCAGTGAGATGATCCACACTAGAAGACAGACTCTGAAGGTCCATAGCTGCAGCTGAATTCTGAACCACCCAGAGATTAAGGGGAGGAGAGAGGCTAGACACACTGCAGAGGAAAAAAAAAATGAACTCAGGATTTCTCTTATCCCTCTTTTGCGATGCATTAACTCTTTACTGGCCTGCTGTACTGTTATGATCTGGTGGTAGGATCACCAAACTGACCTGATAGGTAAGCCTGAATAGTAGGACTAGCTCCGGGAATGTGGGAACTATACCGACCGCAATCCTGAACCTATCCACACACACTAAAGGCAGCCGTGGAGCGTTACCTAAAAACCTAGACGCCTCTTCACAGCCTAAGAAACTGGCTACCCCTAGAGCGAAACAAAGCCTCACTTGCCTCAGAGAAATAACCCCAAAGTTTAGACAGCCCCCCACAAATAATAACGGTGAGTTAAGGGGAAAATACAAACGTAGGAATGAAATACAGGTTTAAGCAAATGAGGCCCGCTAACACTAAATAGACAGAAGAAAGCAAGGGATCTGTGCGGTCGGTACAAAAACTATCAAAAACTATCCACGCAGAAAGTACAAGAACCCCCACACCGACTCACGATGTGAGGGGCGCACTCTGCACCCCAGAGCTTACCAGCAAGCGAAAAATCACATATAAGCAAGCTGGACTGAACACATCATATACTGAGAAACATATTCAAGGAAACAATGAGCAAAAAGAACTAGCAAGACTTAGCTTCTCAGAAAGAGACAGGTCACCAGGGAGATCCAGGAGAGGTCAGAACCAGTACTGAATACAACGACAGCAGGCAACAAGTAAAGGTCCAGGTGGAGTTAAATAGGAACCAGCATAGCAGGAAATGAGGCAGCTGAGCCCAGCTCCAGACCCGCAGTATCGCTAAAGGCCACCAGAGGGAGCCCAGACGGAATTTACAACACATGCCACCCTTAAAGACAAAATTAACATCCACAGGTGGGTTGGCCAGAAATACATCACCGTCATAGGCCTCCCTGCACTCCTTCCACAAGTCCTGATCATGGATAACTCCGATGAAATTGGCATCAGATAGAATGGTCTTAGACTGGGGCTCCAGGTACGGAATCCGCAGCATGGATTCGGGATAAAGCATCAGCCTTCCCATTATGAGAACCTGGACGGTACGAGATAAGAAAGTTAAACTGATTAAAAAATAAGTTCCAACGAGCCTGACGAGGAAAAAGACATCTAGCGGATCTAAGGAACTCTAAATTGCGATGGTTAGTTAGTACTATGATCTGTTGTGCAGCTCCTTGCAGATGATGCCTCCATTCTTTGAAAGCCGCAATAATAGCCAGCAATTCCTTGTCTCCCACGTCGTAATTATTCTCTGCTGAGGTTAGTCTACGGGAAATGAAAGCACAAGGATGTAGCAGACCCTTCTCTCCAGTTCTTTGGGAGAGAATAGCCCCCAAAGCATTATCAGAAGTGTCCACCTCCACAATGAAAGAAAGTGTTGGATCTGGGTGTATCAACAGCGGTGCTGATGTGAAACAGATCTTAAGCCGTTCAAAAGCTTCTTGAGCCTGTGATGACCACTTAAAGGGCTTTCCCTTCTTTGTCAAGGAAGTAATGAGAAGGACAATATCAGAAAAATTTCGAATGAAGCGTCTGTAGAAATTTGCAAAACCAATAAAACGTTGGACCTCCTTAACATTCTTGGGTACCGGCCAGTCAAGGATAGCCTGAATCTTACCAGATTCCATGTTCAGCCCCTGGGGAGAGATGATATAACCTAAGAACTGTATCTCAGAACGATGGAACTCGCATTTCTCCAGCTTAATATACAGATGGTTCTCTTTCAGACGTCTTAAAACAGTTTTGACATGTTCTTCATGTTCCTGTAGAGAGTCAAGAAAGATTAGTATATCATCCAAATAGATCACGACAAACTGGTCCAACAAATCTCTGAAAATGTCATTAGCAAGGTGTTGAAACGTTGCAGGGGCATTACAAAGCCCGAAGGGCATCACAAGATATTCAAAGTGTCCATATCGGCATCTGAATGCTGTCTTCCACTCATCCCCTGGACGAATACGCACCAAATTATAAGCCCCACGAAGATCCAGTTTAGAGAACACCTTAGCATGGCGGACTCTTTCCAGTAATTCTGGAATCAGAGGCAAAGGGTAACGGTTTCGTACGGTTACCTTATTGAGTTCCCGATAGTCAACACAGGGTCTCAGGGTCCCATCCTTCTTTTTTACAAAAAATATAGGTGCCCCTGCTGGTGAGGAAGAAGGACGTATGAAGCCTTTGGCCAGATTTTCATGAATATACTCCTTTAAGGCTTGAAGCTTAGGTGCCGCCAAAGGGTATACGTTACCAAAAGGAATAGCTGCCCCAGGAAGCAACTCAATGGGACAGTCATAATGCCTGTGTGGAGGAAGCTGATCTGCATTCTTTTTGTCACAGATGTCAGAGAACTCTTTATATACTGAAGGTAAAGAAAATACCTGCACGTGGTTCCGTAGCCGTGGACTCAAGGACAGCTTCTGTTAACGCTGAGTTGCTCCTTGTTGGAAAGATAATCTCCTTGGTCTCCCAGTTGATACTTGGGTTCTGAGAACGCAACCAAGGAATGCCTAAAATCACAGGAAAATGAGGAGAAGAAATTAGCAAGAAAGAAAGTTGCTCCTGATGATTAGGCTGCAACAAAATTTCAAGGGGTACGGTCTCCTGATCCACAGGCCCAGAGATTAAAGGTGACCCATCCACTGTTTCCATGGTAATTGGAGAGGCTCTTTGCTGAATTTCAATACCATGTTCCTTGGCAAATGCAATATCCATGAAATTGCCACCTGCCCCAGAGTCAATCATAGCTGCACTGGAAATCCACTGTCCTGAACACAGGATCTTAATAGGGGGAGAACAGTGAGAGTTCTTTTCCTTAAGCTCCTTGGCTGGTGAAGTCATAGAAAGTGAATGGAATACAGCGTTTAAAGGCAGGCTACATTCAGAGATGTCAGACTCATCATCACAGTTGTCATACTCCCCTACTGCTGCTAGCACCTTGTTAGGCCGTCTAGGACACTTAGGACAATTGATCAAGAAGTGGTCAGACTGGCCGCAGTAGAAACTTAGACTTTCACGAAGGCGATGCTCCCGGCGCTCATTGATCTCGCGCCTCTGAACGGAATCAATTTGCATGGGCACCTCCTCCACCTCCCGCGATGTTTTACCTGCAGGCTCTTTGGAAGGAAGGGAAAAGTTAGAAATACTGTTATATGCAGCAAACTTCTCTTGCCTACGCTCAGTAAGACGAATGTCTATGCGCACACAATGCTGTATAAATGTCTCTAGCTCTTTTGGTGACTCAGAGCGAGCTAGTTCATCTTTTACAATGCTAGACAGACTCCTTTTAAAAATAGGCAATTGTGCATAACTGTCCCAATTGGTATCTACCGCTAATCTCCTGAATTCAGTAGCATACTCAATAACAGAACGTTTAGCCTGGCATAAAGACAATAAAGCAGATTCAGCGGTTGCACAGCGATTAGGATCATCAAACATTAATGCCATAGCGGCCAAGAAATCATCCAAGTTATTTAACCGTGGGTCACGAGACTCAATCATCGGATTCGCCCAGGCGAGCGCTCGTGCGGTCAGCAGCATTATTACACACAATACTTTGGATCTATCATTAGGAAAACGGTCAGCATGCACATCAAAATATAGCATACATTGATTCACAAAGCCACGAAATTTGTTGCTATCACCATTAAATCTGAATGGGGGCAACTTAGGTGGGCTAGCTGGTGGCGGTTTCCCAGAGGGTAAAGTCGCTTGTGCAGCAATTTGCGTGCTTATGTCCTGAAAAGCCCGTCCATACTGGGACTCTATGCCAGCAAGTTTGTTTTCCTGGGCTGCCATGCGGGTGCTGAAGTCCTGCAAAGTCTGTCCAAACACTTGTTGATTGTGTTCAAAGCTTCCAAACTTCTTTTGCAGACCTTCCACATCTTTCTGCAGTGATCTAATTATGGAAAACACCTGCTCTAATCTGCTTTCTGCAGTCATTGTTCCAGCAGTCTCCTCTTTTCTGGCTAGAGTATCCTGTAATAACTATAGGGGATAACTCAGGAGGCTCTTTGCATGGAACAAGACAACTACAGGACACAGTTTTATAAGTGGTAAAGTCTATATTATCACATGGTGATTCAAACAGGTGCAGAGAGAAACTAAAGTCCACAACACTTGGTGTAAATATTAAACGCAGCTTAGCAGTCTATAGGGAACTTCAGAGGAAAATGCAATCACGCAGAAAGTCTATGAAGCACAATTATTCTTGAGGATAATTGACACGAATAAGTCCTTGCTTAGTCCAAAACACAGATAGATATGCTTACAAGGCAGTTCAAATAATATCTTAGCTCAACCAGGGAGGCCTGGGTAATAGTCTCAGGTTTTTGCAGAGCAGCAACAGCTTACATGTCCAGCAAATGCAGATGGAAGTAAACACGAGCAGCAGATGAAGGAGGATTACTGGAAACTGGTGTATGCAGCAGGAACTCAGAGCAGAGTAGCAGGATCACCACACAGGTTCACAGGAGCAGGTATACAGCCAGGGAGTAATCAGAGTCAGGAGCTGGATGCAAGGCAGAATACTCTAGCACAGACTGAAGGCTGGGGTGGAGTTTTATAGCAGGAAGACATAGTGCACATGAGACCAAAGACGCCATCTTGGAAAAGGGCAGTAATGCATAAAAGGTAAAAAAATATTCAGAGTCCTGACATAAGGCTTCTTTCACACTTCTGTCTTCCAAATTTGCACAGGATCCGTCAAGACATTGAAATGACAGATCCTGTGCAGATTTTGGAAAGCGGTTTTCCGCTGCGAAAACGCATACACAACACAAACCAGGTTAAAAAAAATAAAAAAATTGCAGTATTCTCACCTACAGGCGTCCCGCGCAGCGATGCTCCCGGCAGCTAGCGTTCCTAGTAATACATTGTGAAATCTCGCGAGAAGTCGCGGTCTCGCAAGACCTCGACTTCTCGCGAGATTTCGCAATGTATTACTAGGAACGCTAGCTGCCAGGAGCATCGGTGACGCTACGTTGGATGCCGGTAGGTGAGAATATTGCGATTTTTTATTTTTTTAATTATTTTTCACATTATATCTTGTTACTATTGATGCTGCATAGGCAGCATCAATAGTAAAAAGAGAAAGAGAGCGAGCGAGAGAGAATTTTCCTGACGGGAAATTCTTCCACGCATGCTCAGTTTGAAAAGGCAGGACCCGTCGCTGGATTCCTGCTTTTCACAGTCAGCGACGCATCCTGTGCCCATAGGCTTCCATTGTAGCCAGTGACTGGCAGCGCAGGATGCGTCACTGACCGATTTTCCGATGTGCAGAAAAAACGTTCCTCTGAACGTTTTCTCTGACCGACGGACCGTTTTTTTTTACACAGGATCCAGTGCACGACGGATGAAACGGATGGCCATCCGTCACAATCAGTCGCTAATACAGTCTATGGGAAAATGCAGGGTCCTGCAAATTTTTTCGCAGGATCCTGCATTCTCAAAAATCGACGGATTGTGACGGGAGCTGAAAGACGGAAGTGTGAAAGAGGCCTAATTCTGCACACAGTGTACATTCTGGAGGCCCATTTTAGTAACTGTAGCAAATGGAAACTGAGGCACAGATGGCGAAGTGCACATTCGCTTATTGAAATTTTCGTGACACTATGGGACCACTACCCAAGGGGCTCCGAACGGGGATGACTAAGCGAACCCCGGACTCCCGTAGTAAGACCCCTCGAACAGGGTCAGAATGGAAGTTCAGGAAACACAAGGTGCTACCTCCAGTTAGACCCTGGGTACGTGGAAGCTGACTCGGCCGGACTAGCGGGCAGGCAGGTACATGAAAGTAGTGGAGAATCAGGCAGAAGATATGCGGCTCTGGCAGGTAACAGGCGACAGTAGGCACGGAGAGCTGCAGGTGGTGCTGGCGTAGTCCCGGAAGGCATGGGAAACCACGGTGGAAAATCTGAGGAAACAAACCAGTATTAGCAAGGTTAGGCTACTTTCACACTTGCGTTTGTAGCAGCTGCGGAGGGCTGCGGACTTCCTCCGTGAAGCCCCGCCCTCTGCCGCTAGCTCCGCCTATTTCTGCATGCGGCCGGCATGCGGCCTGTGTACCTATATTTAACATTAGGTACGCAGGTCGTGCCGCAGTATGCGGAAAAAAAAAAAAAGGTCTCCGCATCGTCAAAACGACGCATGCGGAAGCATCCGCATACTGCGGCACGACCTGCATACCTAATGTTAAATATAGATACACAGGCCGCATGCCGGCCGCATGCAAAAATAGGCGGAGCTAGCTGCAGAGGGCGGGGCTTCACGGAGGAAGTCCGCAGCCCTCCGCAGCTGCTACAAACGCAAGTGTGAAACCGGCCTTAGAGCAGGGCATAACACACAGGCACAGGAGCCTGAGAACAAGCAACAGGAAACACTTGTTGCTCAGGCACCTCCGTAAGAGCTGAGGTGCCTGAAATAGTACGAGACACTCAGCCGTTGGCTGAAAGCAATTTCGAAAATGGTGGGCTGTCTTTTTAAGAGACCTGGAGTGCACACGCGCGCCCTTAGAGATGAGCCCAGAGACCTGCGGGGTGCGTGCAGAATCTAGGAAGCAGCAGCAGAGGCAGACAATGTGGGAGATGGGAAGGAAGCCCCCGGAGACCGGCATCACTGCCGGGTACCACGCAGAAGAGTCGACCCCAAGACCACAGGTAAGGACCAGGGAGCAGAGAGGGACGGATGCGCTACAGTAACCCTGATGATTTATGCTTTGCGGGACTAGAATAATAATAATAATAATTTTTATTTATATAGCGCCAACATATTCCGCAGCGCTTTACAAATTATAGAGGGGACTTGTACAGACAATAGACATTACAGCATAACAGAAATCACAGTTCAAAACAGATACCAGTAGGAATGAGGGCCTTGCTCGCAAGCTTACAAACTATGAGGAAAAGTTATTTGGACCAGCCATAGTGTAAGGCTCGGGTGTTCATGTAAAGCTGCATGAACCAATTAACTGCCTAAGTATGTAGCAGTACAGACACAGAGGGCTATTAACTGCATAAAGTGTATGAGAACATGATGAGAGGAACCTGATTTTTTTAAATTTTTGAATGGGCCACACAGGGATGGTTAGGTTAATGCATTGAGGCGGTAGGCCAGTCTGAACAAATGAGTTTTTAGGGCACGCTTAAAACTGTGGGGATTGGGGATTAATTGTATTAACCTAGGTAGTGCATTCCAAAGAATCGGCGCAGCACGTGTAAAGTCTTGGAGACGGGAGTGGGAGGTTCTGATTATTGAGGATGCTAACCTGAGGTCATTAGCGGAGCGGAGGGCAAGGGTAGGGTGGTAGACTGAGACCAGAGAGGAGATGTAGGGTGGTGCTGAGCCATGGAGTGCTTTGTGGATGAGGGTAGTAGTTTTGTACTGGATTCTGGAGTGGATGGGTAGCCAATGTAATGACTGGCACAAGGTAGAGGCATCGGTGTAACGGTTGGTGAGGAATATGATCCTGGCAGCAGCATTCAGGACAGATTGGAGCGGGGAGAGTTTGGTAAGAGGGAGGCCGATTAGTAGAGAGTTACAATAGTCCAGACGAGAATGAATAAGTGAGACAGTAAGAGTAAGAGAGAAAGGGTGAATATGCCAACCCAGGGCAGTGACCTCCATAAACTGTTGCCCCTGCGGTTTCTACTACATTGGGAAAACAATCCGGTCGCATTTTGTCCGTTTTCGAGAACATCCATAAACTCTGGCTAAGGAGAGAGGCCAGGTAGATCATGCACACAGGGGTAAAGAGCTCAACAGGTTTTAATGACAAATTTAATATGATTGTTTTAGTACGAAGTATTGTAAATATGTTTTTAGCATGTACACGGTGATATTGAGGGATTTGGTTGTTTTAATCTTTACTGTAATTAAAGGGAATCTGTCCCCCCACCCGAGCCACCTTGTGCAGCACTAATGCTGCATTCTGTGAAGGTGGCTCTTTTTTCTTTTTTCGGGGGTCCCTTCCAACGCTGCAATATTACTTTTTATAATTTGCCCGCCATACCTTTAGTCTGTCCGGGGGCACGTCTTTTCGCCCCGGACACAAACGCCTCCCAGCCATCACTCAGCCCCTCCGTATGCTGGGCGCCGCCTTCTCTGCCTTCATTAATGTCCCCGGCTCCTGCGCTGTAAGTTCCTTTTTCGAGCATGTGCAGTTTGCGCTGCCCTTCGACTCACATCACATGATGGGAACTTACAGCGCAGGCGCAGCAGATTTCAATACAAGACACCCTACGCAAGAAAACTGTCACCATTCCCGTGTTATTTAGGTGTATCCATATAAGTGGCCCACCCAAAAAAGTTTACCTCATCACTGAACATAATGTTCTGTGTAAACTGAGAGTTCTGTTCCAATTTTTGTTTTGCTCATTCTGCAAATTCAGTGCGCCAATCTGGCATCAGTCGAACAACCCTTCGACTTATATAAGCTACTCACAAATGGCACCCTTACAAAATTCAGCTGCTGCAGCATCTCAACGAGGAGGACCCAGATCTGCGTGCTGAATTTGTAGAATGGGCAAAACAAAAATTGGAACAGGACCCTCAGTTTATACAGAACATTATGTTCAGTGATGAGTCAAACTTTTTTGGGTGGGCCATTTATATGGCTACACCTAAATGCACACAGATATAGCACACAACACTCCGGCGATGGCTCCCAACATCCTTCACCCTCTTGCCCCCCGCTGGTCTCGTGGTGGCTGTACACAGGCCCGCTGCTCTAATACACACAACGTCGAAGACCACATAACACCCAGAGGAATAAACAACCAGGGACACTGTCCAAAGAAGAGGGACACAGTAACTGGGCAACAAAAATGATGAAAAGTTGTAAATATTAATAAAATACTTTTTAAACTTCTGCTTCTTTTTATGATATATAGTTGTTGCTGGCTCTGTATTGCTTTGTGGCCATGCAATGTTATGTCCTGGGGTGACCTGACCCTCGCAGTCATGGCAGGCCATCTTTCTTGCTGCACACCTGTTTGCAGAGGTCTCTAACCTGTGGCTCCTGCTGCTCTTGTATAGAGGTATATGATATGTAAGCAGGGGCGGGTTTGGGGTGTGGCCTCTGTATTCAGGGGTGGGAAATAAAATTGCCTTGCGCAATGGTTCCCATTGGTTGCTTCAGGGTTCATGCACGGCTAAGGCTATGTGCACACTTTGCGGTGTGCTCTGCGGGTTCTCCCGCAGCGGATTTGATAAATCTGCAGGGCAAAACCGCTGCGGTTATCCCTGCAGATTTATCGCGGTTTGTCTTCCAGTTTCCGCTGCGGGTTTTACCCCTATACTATTGATGCTGCATATGCAGCAATATGCAGCAGCATCAATAGTAATGTTAAAAATAATAAAAAAAATGGTTTATACTCACCCTCCGATCTCCGGATCTCCTCGGCGCTGCACGCGGCGGTCTGGTTCCAAAGATGCTGTGCGAGAAGGACCTTCGTGACGTCACCGCAGGTCCTGCTCGCACACCAACCCTGAGACCGGACGGCCGCGGGCAGCGCTGAGAGGTGAGTATATCATCATTTTTTATTGTAATTATTTTTTTTTTACACTAATATGGTTCCCAGGGCCTGGAGGAGAGTCTCCTCTCCTCCACCCCGGGTACCATCTGCACATGATCCGCTTACTTCCCGCATCGTGGGCACGGCCCCATGCGGGAAGTTAGCGGATCAATGCATTCCTATGGGTGCAGAATCGCAGGGATTATGCTGCGGTTTGTAAACCGCTGCGTTTCTGCGCGGTTTTTCCCGCAGCATGTGCACAGCGGATTGCTGTTTCCATAGGGTTTACATGTAAATGTAAACGCAATGGAAACTGCTGCAGACCCGCAGATGCAAAAAAGCTGCGGATCCGCGGTAAAACCCGCAAAGTGTGAACATGGCCTAATGGTGCCGTCAGTATCCTAAGCTCACTGTATGAGGGGAATGCCGCTCTCCTGCTTGTGTTGCACTGGCAGCAGGCTGCAGGAACTGTGATTTACGCCAGGCACCGAACAAGTTAACCAAAAAGCCCTCCTCTTGTTTCAGCTGGCACCGGAAGCTCTTCGTGCAGCTGGCGTTGTCTTCCTCCCGGAAACATTACACAGCTGATACTATAGGGAAAGCGACGTGGCCGCTACTGGGTGCTTGTTATTGTGTTCCCCTGTAACCTCAGCCTCGGGCTGCCCGGGTCCGCTGCTCCGCTGTCTGCTCTTTCTCACGGCTCAGTACAGCACCGTGCACGGCTAATGGTTCCGGGATCTGACGTTTCCTAGTGGAATGGAAAACATATAGACACCGGGCCGGTCACCAAGAGCCACGTCTGATGGGAGAGGCAGAGGTGCAGGAGCCGAGTGACTGTAGCCAGTGACGAGGGGCTGCTCATGGCGGGTGAGTATAATCGTCATATATTAGTGGGGCCAAGTCACTGCCATGTCCTCTGCTGTATCTGCCCTGTCACATAGTGATTACCCATGTCACGTCTGACTGTGCCACCCAGGTGTCTGCTGCATCATAACATACTCATCATATATCTAGTGTATTACTACATATCACACCTCTACTGTCATATATCTAGTGTATTACTACATATCACACCTCTACTGTCATATATCTAGTGTATTACTACATATCACACCTCTACTGTCATATATCTAGTGTATTACTACACATCACACCCCCTACTGTCATATATCTAGTGTATTACTACATATCACACCCCCTACTATCATATATCTAGTGTATTACTACACATCACACCTCTACTGTCATATATCTAGTGTATTACTACACATCACACCTCTACTGTCATATATCTAGTGTATTACTACACATCACACCCCCTACTGTCATATATCTAGTGTATTACTACATATCACACCCCCTACTATCATATATCTAGTGTATTACTACATATCACACCCTCTACTGTCATATATCTAGTGTATTACTACATATCACACCTCTACTGTCATATATCTAGTGTATTACTACATATCACACCTCTACTGTCATATATCTAGTGTATTACTACATATCACACCCTCTACTGTCATATATCTAGTGTATTACTACATATCACACCTCTACTGTCATATATCTAGTGTATTACTACACAGCACACCCCCTACTGTCATATATCTAGTGTATTACTACACATCACACCCCCTACTGTCATATATCTAGTGTATTACTACACATCACACCCCCTACTGTAATATATCTAGTGTATTACTACACATCACACCCCCTACTGTCATATATCTAGTGTATTACTACACATCACACCCCCTACTGTCATATATCTAGTGTATTACTACACATCACACCCTCTACTGTCATATATCTAGTGTATTACTACATATCACACCCTCTACTGTCATATATCTAGTGTATTACTACATATCACACCCCCTACTGTCATATATCTAGTGTATTACTACATATCACACCCCCTACTGTCATATATCTAGTGTATTACTACATATCACACCCCCTACTATCATATATCTAGTGTATTACTACACATCACACCCCCTACTGTCATATATCTAGTGTATTATTACACATCACACCCCCTACTGTCATATATCTAGTGTATTACTACATATCACACCCCCTACTGTCATATATCTAGTGTATTACTACACATCACACCCCCTACTGTCATATATCTAGTGTATTACTACACATCACACCCCCTACTGTCATATATCTAGTGTATTACTACATATCACACCTCTACTGTCATATATCTAGTGTATTACTACACATCACACCCCCTACTGTCATATATCTAGTGTGTTACTACATATCACACCCCCTACTATCATATATCTAGTGTGTTACTACATATCACACCTCTACTGTCATATATCTAGTGTATTACTACACATCACACCCCCTACTGTCATATATCTAGTGTGTTACTACATATCACACCCCCTACTATCATATATCTAGTGTATTACTACACATCACACCCCCTACTATCATATATCTAGTGTATTACTACATATCACACCTCTACTGTCATATATCTAGTGTATTACTACATATCACACCCCCTACTATCATATCTAGTGTATTACTACACATCACACCCCCTACTGTCATATATCTAGTGTATTGCTACATATCACACCCCCTACTATTATATATCTAGTGTATTACTACACATCACACCCCCTACTGTCATATATCTAGTGTATTACTACACATCACACCCTCTACTGTCATATATCTAGTGTATTACTACATATCACACCCCCTACTATTATATATCTAGTGTATTACTACATATCACACCCTCTACTGTCATATGTCTAGTGTATTACTACACATCACACCCCCTACTGTCATATATCTAGTGTATTACTACACATCACACCCTCTACTGTCATATATCTAGTGTATTACTACATATCACACCCCCTACTATTATATATCTAGTGTATTACTACATATCACACCCTCTACTGTCATATATCTAGTGTATTACTACACATCACACCCCCTACTGTCATATATCTAGTGTATTACTACACATCACACCCTCTACTGTCATTTATCTAGTGTATTACTACATATCACACCCCCTACTGTCATATATCTAGTGTATTACTACATATCACACCCTCTACTGTCATATGTCTAGTGTATTACTACATATCACACCCTCTACTGTCATATATCTAGTGTATTACTACATATCACACCCCCTACTGTCATATATCTAGTGTATTACTACATATCACACCCTCTACTGTCATATATCTAGTGTATTACTACATATCACACCCTCTACTGTCATATATCTAGTGTATTACTACATATCACACCCTCTACTGTCATATATCTAGTGTATTACTACATATCACACCCTCTACTGTCATATATCTAGTGTATTACTACATATCACACCCTCTACTGTCATATATCTAGTGTATTACTACATATCACACCCTCTACTGTCATATATCTAGTGTATTACTACATATCACACCCTCTACTCTCATATATCTATTGTATTACTACATGTCACATCCTAACCCGTTATTAACGGCATGTCATGGCTCAAGCCTTTGTTCAGACATTGTTCTAGTTACATACTATGACCTTCTCTGTTCATAGTTTTTATCTTGACATGTATAATCATTATCTGTTCTGGTGCTCATGGATACAATGCTTCTGTTTTCCAGGGAACCCATAGCCTAAAAGTGCCAGTACTTCTGTGGTGTCTGTCCACTGCCCTGTCAGTCCCTGTATGGCAGCCAGCCCTGTGTGGTCATCCAGGATCTCACATGACATTAACAAAACATAGTAAAAGACAGAAGAAACATCAAATCAAGACTTTTCCATATATAGCATAGCAAAACAACCCGTAAAGAAGTGCGTTCATGCAGCCTGTGTCCGAATCACCTGGTGTCTTATTTGGCACTGTGACTGGAAATGACATTTCTGGTAACCAAGTGGAAGTGTTAGGTGCCAGGATAGAAATTAGCAGAAGAAACGGAGAGGATGGTAAGTGATAATTTTTATGTTTTTTTTTTATTAATTTGGTTCTTGATGAATATTTTTGAGCTCTTATTATTGTTAGTTTTATGTGACATTTTATAAATATGTAATATTATAAAGTTATAGGAAAAAATGCAGGCAGCACTCCATAAAGGTGAAAAAAATGTGGTTTTATTTCAAACCTGCGGCATGTGGGTTTGAAATAAAACCATATTTTTTTCACCTTTAAGCTATGGAGTGCTGCCTGCATTTTTTCCTATGTCTGGATTGAGGCAAGTCTTGGATATCTTGTCTGGGAGGCGTGCACCCACCTGTTGGTAAAGTGCTGTTCGAATGTTCTGTGTTTATATTATAACTAGATGGTGGCCCGATTCTAACGCATCGGCTATTCTAGAATATGCATGTCCACGTAGTATATAGCACAGCCCACGTAGTATATAGCACAGCCCACGTAGTATATAGCACAGCCCACGTAGTATATAGCACAGCCCACGTAGTATATAGCACAGCCCACGTAGTATATAGCACAGCCCACGTAGTATATAGCACAGCCCACGTAGTATATAGCACAGCCCACGTAGTATATAGCACAGCCCACGTAGTATATAGCACAGCCCACGTAGTATATAGCACAGCCCACGTAGTATATAGCACAGCCCACGTAGTATATAGCACAGCCCACGTAGTATATAGCACAGCCCACGTAGTATATAGCACAGCCCACGTAGTATATAGCACAGCCCACGTAGTATATAGCACAGCCCACGTAGTATATAGCACAGCCCACGTAGTATATAGCACAGCCCACGTAGTATATAGCACAGCCCACGTAGTATATAGCACAGCCCACGTAGTATATAGCACAGCCCACGTAGTATATAGCACAGCCCACGTAGTATATAGCACAGCCCACGTAGTATATAGCACAGCCCACGTAGTATATAGCACAGCCCACGTAGTATATAGCACAGCCCACGTAGTATATAGCACAGCCCACGTAGTATATAGCACAGCCCACGTAGTATATAGCACAGCCCACGTAGTATATAGCACAGCCCACGTAGTATACAGCACAGAGCCACGTAGTGTATTGCACAGCGATGTATACAGCACAGAGCCACGTAGTATATTGCCCAGCCACGTATGTCACAGGTTAAAAAAATAAAAAATAAACATATACTCACCTTTCGAGGGCCCCTTGTAGTTCTGTCGCCTGTGTGCGGTGCAGGCGGCAACTTCCGGTCCCAGGGTGTGATGACGTCGCGGTCACATGACCGTGACGTCATGGAAGGTCCTTCTCGTCATGGAAGATCCTTGCCACCGGAACCTGCCGCTTGCATGGAGCGGTCACCGGAGCATTGCGAGGAGCGGGGAAAGCGGCGTAGGTGAGTATATAATGATTTTTATTTTTAACATTAGATCTTTTTACTATTGCATAGGCAGCATCAATAGTAAAAACTTGGTGACACAGGGTTAATAGCGGCGGTAATGGAGTGAGTTACCCGCGGCATAACACGGTCCGTTACCGCTGGCATTAACCCTGTGTGAGCGGTGACTGCGGGGAGTATGGAGCGGGCTCCGGGCACTGACTGCAGGGGAGTAGGGAGGGACTAATCAGACTGTGGCCGTCGCTGATTGGTCGCGGCAGCTATGACAGGCAGCTGGCGAGACCAATCAGCGACTTGGATTCCATGAGAGACAGAGGCCGCGACCAATGAATATCCGTGACAGACAGAAGGACAGACAGACAGAAAGACGGAAGTGACCCTTAGACAATTGTATAGTAGAAGTTATACGTTTTAATGTCCTCTTTAAATTCTGACTATATCTGGTGTAATTAGTCCATGCAAATCTATGGAAATGCACAAGCTGCATTTAGCTGGTTGATCTCGCTCACTGAGGGGAAGCTTGCAGCAGATACATGCTGCCCAATCCACACTGGGGTGTTTCAGAGAAAAACGTACTTTAGAAGCTGCAGTATAGCCTAGTCTCCTCTTCCTACCCTGGATTAACAGGTCTCTGCTTACATTCACATATAGAACTCTGCAAAGGAATACGTGGATTTCGTCCGTGCTGCCCAAATTATGAGATTACAGAAAGTTTTTTTAAAGTTTGTCAGTGGTTTATTCTACGCAAAAAACCTTGAAATGCGTAGAATAAACCACTGACAAACTTAAATAACTTTCTGGAATCTCATAATTTGGGCAAGCTGGACGAAATCCACGTATTCCTTTGCAGAGTTCTGTTTTATTCAGTCGGTGACCGACTTGTGGATCTGCGGCAGCCATTACCTACACATGCTTTGAATACCTAACACCAGGTGAGCAGTTTTCTGTCAAATCGCTTACTCTATCTGTGGGATAAGACCCTATTTAGCGCTTGTGTCTCCCTTCTTCCTCACAATACTACATGCACATATAGGCAGAGATCTGTTACACCAGGGCAGTGGGCAGTGAGAAATTGCTGGGAACCTGCCTTTCCGACTAGTGTGTGCAGCATGGCTCTGTCTCCAAGGCCTCGCAAAGTACGTTCTTCTATGAAAAGCTGCAGCGCGGCATATTAGAGTCAAACATTCCTGGCTGAGATTATATTAGTGAAGTGTGCTCTAAAAGGTCTTTTGGTCTTGTTCAGACTTCAGCGATTTTTCACATAAGTCAAAAACTGTCAAATGTCATCAGTGTTTTTCAACAGATTTTCATCAATATTTCAGTTTTTAGTGTTTTAATCAGTGATATTCAGGCATGAATTATAAATTACAAAGTTTCTCCTATTTATTAGGCTGGATGTCCATAATCCGGAGGTGGCAGCGCTTTGGATGCCGTGTATGTTCGCTGCGTCCAAAGTGCTGCCACCTATTGAACCCAGGTGAATCCGCATGTGTTCACTAAACCGTGTGTATTTACCACGTTCAATACATTCTATTGGTGAAATTTCTTGACATGCTGCAGTCTGGGAAGACGCGCCGCATGTCTGTCGCCGTGGGTAAGCAGCAGGCGTCTGTGGACATAGGATTTCTTGAAATCTCATCCACTTTGCCGTAATATCTGGACCCTGCTGGTTGGACGCTGCATAAGTACGCATTGTCCAACCTCCAGCATTTACCGATTGTGTGCACATACCCTAACAATGTTTATCTCGGACTGTACGCTAATGCCATCTGTGTGCATTTCTCAGACTCATAGACTTGTATTGCTAATCACAGATCATTAACAGACCCCTCTCTGTGATTATTTTTTAGCGAAAACTTGTGTTGTGGAAAATAACGGACATGTGACCAGTTCCATAGCTTACAATGAGTACATGTTTTATCTGTGAAAACAACTTAGAACCTTAACTTGGGGAAAAAATGGACATCTGAATAAGGCCTAAAGTAAACTAATTAATAGGTGGTGTAAACGTAGACAGCATTGTCTGAAAATTATTTAGATTTCTCACCCAGTATAAGCCATTGTGATAAAAGTGCTGCATTGTATGATTATTTAGTGTAAGTTTACTCTGTTCAGACAGTAGGTAAATCTGCTCCATCATGTGTAAAACACACTTTCCCTGCTCCATGCTTTCCTCCTGGAGCATGCTGCAGCCTGGTTGAATCATTTCTATATACCAGCAGATATGTCTAACGGCCCCCAACGATGGTTCTGCAGGCCATTCGGTTGGCAGCTATCTCAGCCAGCTCTCCCATACACGAGTGCTCGTTTGACCCAAGTGTTCCTTTGTTCTCTGTGAGTCTCTTAACACGTTGGTTGGTGGCCTATCAATGGGAGAATGGGACCAGCAGTCCAAAATCAGACATCTGATCGACATCTTCACCGGCCATCAGTCATCTGGCGCTCCCATACACATTAGATTGTCGGCCAAACCTGTCAATATCAGCGGGTCCAGCCGACATTAAGAGCCCAATAGACAATTAATCTTAGGTTTCTACAGACTTTTTTTAGAGACCTTAAAATTAAAAAACAAAAATTCAATTAGAATCAAGAAATGCTCCTATTGGAGGTGTTTGTGTCTTCCCATATGGTGTTTTGCAGCCCTTTGACTTGATAATGTCGAATTTGAAGCAAATCGCGCCTCAATGAATTGACAGGTCATGTCTTCGTTTTACAGGTTGTTTTTTTTTCAAAATCTTGTCTAGGGGAACAAAATAATGCTATGAACAGCAAAGTGGATTTCATATTGAAATGTTTAGGAAGAGTAAAAAGTATTTGAAGCATTTTTTAGAAGAGTCTTAGAGGTGTTTATCTTTAAAATTCTGCTAAAAAAACAAACTGTGACCCTAGTGTAGTGGAACCAAGGGCTTCGATTCTCCCAGCTTTGTTGTAGACATTACAGCTGGATGCTGTTAGAAGTTGCTGGGCAAGAACTTGTAAATGTCATTTGTTGCGAGCGTGGAATTTGCCATGTCTCGAGTGCAAACAAACGCCTAGATGCTAAAAAATGTCATATGGCACTAAATATAGAAATCTGCAAATATGAATTCTAAGTATCTCCTGTAAGGTAAAGTTGCTGCTCATTTTGGACTGTTTACTGGAGCAGATTTCACAAAGAATTTCTTTTCTAGCCTTGTCTCCGAGACTGACTGATTAATACGCCCGTCACAGGTTACATTAATGTTCAGGAGAAAAATGAAAAATGAATGGATTTATAGATTGAAGCCAAAAATCAGCTTTAGTAATGGTCATGCAGCAATACGGCAGTTTACCTGTAGTATCAGAGTGCATTAAGGTGCAAATAAATGTAACCCCTTCCAGCAACAGTTTTCATTTTTGCATTTCAATTTTTACATTTTCCTTCTTCCAAAAGCCATAACTTTTTTTTTTCTTTGCATATTGACATATGGTGGGGGCTTGTTTTTTTTTTTTCCAGACAAGTTATGCTTTTTGAATGACATTTGTATTATCAAACTGTCATTGGAAAACGGGAACGAAAATCTAAGTGCAGTGAAATTGTGGGAAAAAAAAAATGTAATCCCTACTGTTTTTTGGGGGGGTTTTAATTTTAATTCTTTCGTTGTGTTGTAAAACTGACCTGGCATCATGATTCTCCAGGTCATTACGATTATGGAGAAAATTGTCCAGATTTATTATTTTAGTGGTGGAAAAATGTTTTTGACACCATTTTTGGATAAATATGATGTTTTTTGGTCACTTATTTAATTTTTCTGTGGCTACCCAAATACAGCAATTTTTTTTTGTTTTGTTTATGGTGTCTTCTGAAATCCAGCCAAAGGAAATTCTCCTTTGGAAGTTTGAGGAGCACCATGATGGCAGACACAGGGTTCTTCAGCAGACCCCTTACTACTATAGCAACCCATCAGTGCCTCCGGGGGCGGGGGCAATGGGTGCGTGGAGCAGCGGCATTTATCAGGTTAACAGTTGTTAGAGGCAGTACTGACTGTGTGCCGCCTGCTCACAACTTGCACTGTACATGTACATCCGATCTTGGGGAGGGGTCACACCAATTGATGGAGTTTCCTGTTTGTTATAGGTGAACTTGCAGCAGAATGTCTCGGTTAGCTTTTAGCTCCTCCTTCCCTTTTGCCATAGAACTTTATGAGCACCAGCTGCTCCCATCTCAGTAATGGTAAAGCCTGTACTCACTGAAGTCAGATTTTATTTGTGAATTGAGAATTTTGATAATGAAAGATCAGCCAAGCAGAAACTACCAATTTATGGAAACAAAATGTTAAAACTCTTTAAAATCTAGAAGATCAAATACAAGTTACTGTTTACAAGCTTTTTGAGGCATATTATGGGCACATCTAAACCGTGGTACGTCCTCAGCGTGTGAACCCAGCAAAACAATAAAGACCAGTGATTTGTGTTAATCTTTGCGACTTTCACTATAGGTGAAATATCACCTTAAGGAAATCTAATATATTCTCTCTATACCTCCAGAATTATTTGAACGTATATCCCTAGCAATGGCACCTTGTGTTCTTTTGTCTTTGTTTTTTTTTAAACAAGGATATTCTATTACAGGTCATGTTAGACTTGAGAACAATCGACTATTGTTGCCAGAACACTCTGCAAGGTTTAGGCGTTCTTTAAAATTGTCATCCTGCTGGAAGCTTGTTGTAACCTTTTGGTGTTTGTGTGATTTTTTTTTTTTTTTTTCTTTAAACCAAAAAGAAGCTCTGCAACTTTGTAATATACTTTTGGGGCAGATGCTTCAAAGTGTTTACTCTAGAAAATGTGGCGTTGTGCCAAAAGTTAGTGACTTTTGCTGTTTTCAGTTTCAAGCAGCTCTGACAAAATAAGTGGAGCTGGGGAGGAACTGGGAAGTCTACGTCGGCCCATCAAATTAATGGAAAGTAGCGGCATTTCTTACACCAGAAATGTTACTCCAGTCAGTCATTAAGGCTGGATCAGGGTTTTTTTTTTTTGTTTTGTTTTAAGTTCCTCACCATTTTTTTACTTTGTTGCTGTGAATTAACACACTCCTGTTGATGTCCTGTAAACCGATGTAGCCAGTCCTGCTCTAGGCAGAGAACTGAATACCATTGCATCCAGTTTATATAATGCATGTAAGCAGGTCAACTTTGAATCTAGTGGACTGCGACTTTGTAGCAAACTGCACCAGAAATTTGTGTAGCTGCTCGTGTTTTGGTCTAAGAATTGGCTAGGCTAGATACAGTTGTGTCTTCTTCTCAGATGAGAATAGGAGTAACTGAGTAGTTGGTTCCTAGCAGGGGTGTAACGATCGTGATTGCAGAGGTTGCTACAGGGCCCACGCGGGTGAGTGGCCTGCCAGCGCAAGCTTCAACTGGATGTGCATCCTCAGATGCACATTCAGGTGAAGTGTATTGCGGCACAGAACTGCAATACACAGTGCCAATCAGAAACCAGCAGCTGAAGTCAACTGCCTGCTTCAGAAGAGAACTCTGTGTAGGTGAGGGAAGGTAAGTAGAAAAAAAATGTTTCCCTATGCATTTAAGAACAGGTGCAGAATGGTCAACATATATATTAGGATGGAGAACATACTTACCAGGATGGAGACCAGGATAAGGGACATAACGTATATACCAGGATGGGGGACATGTATACCAGGACTGGCCTAGGATGGGGACATGTGTACGAGGATGGTCCCAGGTTGGGGGGACGTGTACCAGAAAGGAGCCCAAGATGGGGGACATTACTACATAATAGGGGGAGGTGCCATTTTTATGTCCTTATAGGATTTAGAAATCTACAAGGGGCATCTGACAAACATGTGGGTGGCCAGTGCAAATCTTACATTGGGGCCCATCAGACTCTAGTTACGCCAGTGGTTGCTATCCTTTGAAACTAGAACATTCTCATTCTCTAGCAGCAAATTAATATCTTGTTAACAGTGAGGAAAGTAAGTATAGTGTAAAAAAAAAAAAGTTGGAGAATGTTTAATTTGCATAGTGATATCCCTGACAACCCGTTGTTAAATGCAACAGTGCCCATATAAAAGAAAAATACCATATACTCTCCTCTCGGACTGTCAGCATTGGTGTGATGTAGTGTCTGCCAGTGATCTCATAACATTGTCATGTGAGTGCTTTAGACCATCAGCATTCTGGCAAGTGAGTACATGGTGTTTTTATATTTATCTAAAGCCAGAAAATAAAAACTTTTGAATGTATGATGTTCATTTATTTAACTGCAGCTCCAGTGAGACTATTTCAATGTATAAGTAACTAATTTATACATTTTCTATTATGATGTACCTGACATTCATGTTTTCTAATTGTATGATTGCTGTAGACCTAGCTTCTCTACCTTCTTAGGATTAAAGTCCACATTGCAAATGAATGTGACATGACCCAGAGAAAAGTTTACTATATATTTTATGTGTACATATTTATTTTCCTAGGTAACCGAAGGACAAGTAATTTTCAGTGATGCTCGTTTCAGGGGCTAGGCTAGTCCCTGTGTGCTGTACACTGCGCAATATGCACAATGACAGCGTGCTCGGTGTTACTGGCAATAGAATGATGTCATAATACCCGGTGTACAGAGACCAGGGACATCACTTGCGGGGACGGCGCAGGTCTCTGCACACTGGGTATTCTGACAACGCGCTCTGTTACCAGCTCGTTATTGCTGATCTGTGCCAGCAACAGAGTGCGCTGTCATCGTGCACATCGTTCTGGGACTAGCCCAGCCCCTAAAACCTGCATCACTGATGACTCATAAAATAGTTTACATTATGGCGCTAAATAGATAGTGATTTAGAATGAAAATGACTTGGCGTTTGGACTACCCTTTTAGGCTATGTGCACACGTTGCGGCTCTTGCTGCGGATTCGATGCTGCAGATGTGCAGCTGTTTTCCATGCGTTGTACAGTACCATGTAAACGTATGGAAAACAAAATCCGCAGTGCACATGCTGCTGAAAAAAATGCGCGGAAACACAGCGGTGTTTTTTCCGTAGCATGTCAATTCTTTGTGCAGATTCTGCAGCGGTTTACACCTGCTCCTCAATAGGAATCCGCAGGTGTAAAACCGCAGGTGGAATCCGCACAAAAACCACGGTAAATCCGCTGGTAATTTGCAGTGCGGTTTACGTGCGGATTTTGCAAAAGCAGTTTGGAAAAATCCACACACCAATCCGCAACGTGTGCACATAGCCTAAATAGTTTTGCTAAACTTTACAATGACACTATTACCACCCCCCTTGGAATTTGTAATGTTTTGCTACCTCACAACCTGGAATTTCACTATTTTTTTTTTTTTTTTTTTTTTTGAGGGTTTGCATCTGTTAATGTAAAGACCATGTTTACAACTGTGAGCATTTGGTTTTCTTTTCATTGTGAAGCAAACAACAATGAGGAAAAAAATTACTGAAGATTTCAGTGTGCTTAACTATTCACCCCCACCCTAACATCAGCACTTTGTAGAGCCTCCTTTTTGTGGTAATTGCAGCTGCAAGTCACTTTGAATAAGTCTCTATGAGCTTTCCATATCCGGCCACTGGGATTTTTGCCCATTTCTCATGGCAAAACTGCTCCCACTCCTTCAAGTTAGAGGGTTTCCTTTGTTGAACAGCTATCTTCAAAGTTTTACCACAGATTCTTAACTAAATTAAGGTCTGGGTCTTGACTAGGCCACTCCAAAACATTAATTTTCCCTTAAACCGCTCGAGTGTTTCTTTAGCAGTATGCTTTGGGTAATTGTTTTGTTGGAAGGTGAACCTTTGTCCAGTCTCAAATAACTGACAGACTGAAAGAGGTTATGCTTAAGAATATCTCTGTATTTCGCACCATCCATCTTCCCCTCGACTAGGACCATATTCCCTGTCTGTGTTGCCGAAAAACATCACCACAGCATGCTGCTGCCACCACCATGAGGAGCTATGTTGGATTGGCACCAGACACAGCATTTACCTTGGTGGCTAAAAAGGTCAGTTTTAATCTCATCTGACCACCGCACCTTCCTCCATACAGTTGTGGAGTCCCCGACATGTCTTTTGGCAAGTTCAATATGAGCATTACAAATTTTTTTTTTTTTGTAAATAAAGGTTTTTTTCTGCCCACTCTTCCATACAGCTTATTGTTGTCGTATGGAAAAATACTCCAGTTTGTGCTTGGGACCTCTGCAGCTCCTTCAGGGTTACCTTTGGTCTCTGTGCTGCCTCTCTGATTAATGCCCTCCTTGCCTGGGCTGAGAGTTTTGTTGGGAGGCCGTTTCTTGGCAGGTTTGTTTTTTCCATTTGATGATCATGGATTTGAGGGTGCTCCGGGGGATAATCAGAGATTGGGATAATTCTTATAACCCAACCCTGACTTGTACTTCTGAACAACTTTGACCCTGACTTGTTCGGAGATCTCCTTGCTCTTCAAGGTGTTGTTTGGATAGTGGTCCCTCTTGCTTCACCCCTTAGCAACCTCCGATTTGCATTAAAACGGCAGCTGGTAAGGGTACTTATTCCCTTTAAAACGGCGATCGGAAATAAGGCCGTAGCCCCCCCCGAAGTCGGAAAATCTATGATGTCTCTGCTACTGGGGGTAGCGGAGACCCCAGAGAACATGATCAGGGCCAGATTTGCCGATGTATGATTACGTGATCGCCGTTATTCACTGAGTAGCTATGATCACAAAAAAGTGTTGGCTGTTTCAATGATTTCTCTTTCTTCTGACATGATATACATGTCGGAGGAGAGAGAAATGATGCCCCCCTAGACCTCCAGTACCTCCGCCACCTCAGTCTCTCCTGCTCCGTCCCCCAGCATTATCTTCGTGGAAAAAAAAATGGCAGGCGCATGCGCAGTGCGCCCGCTGAGATCTGCCGGCACCCGGCAACAAAAGGAAATTTTTCCTATTGGTCCTTTTTGATCACTGTGATAGACCCTATCATAGCGATCAAAATAACAAAAATAATGAATCAACACCCCCCCCCCCCCTCCTTTGTCACCCCCTTAGTTAGATAAAAATGTAAAAAAAAAATTTCTTCATTGTTTCCATTCTTTGCAGTTGGGGATAGGGTTGGGTTAGGGTGTGTTAGAATTGGGCTTTTTTTCAAAAGTAAAAAAAAATAAATTATGATATGACTGCTAGTGTTGAGCCCATGTGCTCGCTACTCAAGTTTACATCAGGTTCTCGGGTATACACGGAGTATCATGGATCCCCGCATGTATTTTGTTTTTGGGTGTCTAACAGCTGTGAAGCATGCGGGGCAGGGACTCAAGCATGACACTCGAGCACCCGTGATATCTGGTACATACCGAGCACCCAATGCAAACTGGAGTAGCAAGCGATAAAATCCTTGAGGGGCCTAGTTTCCAAAATGGTGTCACTTGTGGGAGGATTTCCACTGTTTAGGCACATCAGGGGCTCGACAAACGTGACATGGCGTCCGCTAATTATTCCAGCAAATTTTGCATTTAACAGGTCAAATTGTGCACCTTCCCTTCTGAGCCCTGCCGTGCGCCCAAACAGTGTTTTTTTCCCCACATATGGTGTATCCGCATGCTCAGGAGAAATTGCACAAGAAATTTCAGGGTCAATCTCTTTCCTGTTGCCCTTGTGAAAATAAAACATTGGTCTAAATTATTTTTTTTGTGAAAAAAAAAGTTAAATATTGATTTTTATTTTTTATTTTTCCACCTTCTAAAAATTCATGTGAAGGATTAATAAACGTCTTGAATGTGGTTTTGAGCACCTTCAGGGGTGCAGTTTTTGGAATGGTGTCACTTTTGGGTATCTTCTATCACACAGACCCCTCAAAGGGACTTTAAATGTGAGGTGGTCCCTAAAAAAAAAAAAAAAAAAAAAAAAAAAAATTGTTGGAAAAAAAAGAAATCACTGGTCAACTTTTAACCCTTATAGCTTCCTAAAAAAAACAACAAATGTTTCAAAAATTGTGCTGATGTAAAGTAGACATGTGGGAAATGTTGTTTATTAACTATTTTGTGTGATCTATATCTGTGATTTAAGGGCATAAGAATTTTAAACTTTGAAAATTGCTACATTTTCCAAATTTTAGTTTTTTTCACACAAATGCAAGTTATATCGAAGACTTTTTACCATCATCATGAAGTACAATGTCACGAAAAACAGTCTCACAATCAGTGCGATACTTTGAATTGTTCAAAAGTTATAACCTCATAAAGTGACAGTGGTCAGAATTGTAAAATTTGGTTTTGTCATTAAGGGGTTAATGGCGTTGCAGCCTCTGTGGCCTTTCAGGAAAGGTATGTGTATATACTGACAGGCCATGTGACACTAAGATTGCACACAGGGGGACATCGTGTCACTAAGCATGTGACTTATGAGGGGAATTGCTTGCACCAGAAATGTTTATAGCACACAGCAGAATGTGTGAATACATATGCACATGCTAATTTGTATTTCTTTATTTTATGCCATAAATTACATTTTTGCCCGTATTTTTTTTTTGTCACTTCACTAATTTAGACTATTTAGTGCTGATGCATCACACACAAATTGGATTCCAAAAATATTTAAACAACGGTTGTAATATTAAAAAGCAAAGGGGGCTGACTACTTTCCCAAACCACTGTATATTGAAATGGCTAGGGGTGAGTTGCAATACCAGACACCACCTTTACACAGGTGCGGCGCTCTTATTCAAAGACGGATGCCTTGCAAGCATAATGGGTCCATACAATTCATTCATCTATAGAGTTTATGTTGGCTCCTGGTATACACGTACGGTAGGAGAAAGATCCAGCCCGGAAAGGTTAGATGCACTAGTTACATGGCTGCCTGTCATTAGAGCAGATGGAGCCACAATGCAGGTTACCCATGTTAGAAGTAAATTCCTTCCAGTCCATGTGTTTACACCCTTGGGCAGAACAGCTGTAACAAATGTCCCTGAGGAGTACAAGCCAAGAACACGGCTATGACGCGCTCCGACTCAGGGCAGCCATAATATACGCAGCTGGAGTTTATTTCTGAGGAGCTGACTCACACTGGAATTCAGACGTTCCTTTATAGAAGTCTAAAATTATTACTCACAAGCCCGGAATATAATTATCCCATGCCTTTTAGTTACAAACTTAATTTGTCATCTTTTATTTATGCGGAATAGGTTTGCTGTCACACACAGCATAAACTAATAAGGAATAGCAGATGCAACCATTATCAGTAGTGGGAACCATATTCCCCAACAGCCAGGCAGCATCTGGGGATATAGTGCAAATTACTCTGATCTAATTTGTGCGTCGTTTGTACAGTATGCTTCAAGTACTTCTCACAATGACTGACTGTAAAGATTGTCATAAAGATGATCCATCAGGATAGCTTTCACATTCTAAATGCACTATATTTATTTTCATCCCTGATGGGACCTTTTTATCCCTGTTAGGCCTCTTTCACACTTGCGTCGGTACGGGTCCGTCGCTATGTGTCGGGCCGACGTTCCGACGCACGTTGTAAAATTGTGGCACGACGTTGGCAGCGGATGCAGTTTTACAACGCATCTGCTGCCCAGTGTAAAGTCCGGGGAGGAGGGGGCGGAGTTTCGGACGCGCATGCACGGTAGAAAATGGCGGACGCGACGTACGAAAAAACGTTCACTTGAACGTTTTTTCGCTACGACCGTCCGCCAAATATCGACGGATCCAGTGCACGACGGACGTGACGTGTGGCCATACGTCGCGATCCATCGGCAATACAAGTCTATGGGGAAAAAACAGATCCTGCGGGCACATTTGCAGGATCCGTTTTTTGCCCAAAACGACGGATTGCTAAAAACGCAAGTGTGAAAGTAGCCTTAGTGTATAGCTGCAGTGTGTATGCCCTCCTGCTGTGCCATTCATTCTGCACGGGGCTGCAGGAGAAACCCTAAGGGTATGGGCACACATTGCGGATTTAGTCCTGCAGATCCGCAGCAGTTTTCCATGTGGTGTACAGTACCATGTAAACCTATGGAAAACCAAATCCGCAGTGCACATACTGCGGAAAATTCCACGCAGAAACACAGCGGTTTATTTTCCACAGCATGTCAATTCTTTGTGCGGATTCCTCAACGTTTTACACCTATTCCATAATAGGAATCCCCAGGTGTGAAAACGCAGGTGAAATCTGCACAAAGTCTGCACGTCGTTTTAACTGTGGATTCTGCAGAATCTGCGCAGAAAAATCCGCACTGGAATCTGCAACATGTGCACATACCCTAACAGCGCTCTGCAGCTCCACAGAGAATGAGTGCAGCAGTGTTCAGGGATAAAAGTGCACTGTTCTGCTGATTCATGTGAGTCTGAGTGGTTGGATAGCCACCAATCAATAAATTATTTTATCAATAAGTTATCACCTACGCTTTTTTTTTTTTTTAAGACTTGTTTACACAAGCTCCAGTGAAAGAACCAATTGATTGGTGCTTGTTTAACCCCTTAATCCCATATGACGTACTATCCCGTCGAGGTGGGGTGGGCCTTAATTCCCACCGACGGGATAGTACGTCATAGCGACCGGTGGCGCTCACGGGGGGAGTGCGGCCGATCGCGGCCGGGTGTCAGCTGCCTATCGCAGCTGACATCCGGCACTATGTGCCAGGAGCGGTCACGGACCGCCCCTGGCACATTAACCCCCGGCACACTGCGATCAAACATGATCGCACTGTACCGGCGGTACAGGGAAGCATCGTGCAGGGAGGGGGCTCCCTGCGTGCTTCCCTGAGACGATCGATACAAGGCGATGTACTCACCTTGTACCGAGCGTCTCCTCCCTGCGGTCCCCGGATCCAAAATGGCCGCGGGGCTGCATCCGGGTCCTGCAAGGAGTACTTGGGTGCCGTGCAGGCGCTGGTAAGCCTGCACGGCTGTATGTCAGATTGCTGATCTGACAGAGTGCTGTGCAAACTGTCAGATCAGCGATCTGTGATGTCCCCCCCCCTGGGACAAAGTAAAAAAGTAAAAAAAAATAATTTTCACATGTGTAAAAAAAAAATAAAAAAATTCCTAAATAAAGAAGAAAAAAAAAATATTCCCATAAATACATTTTTATCTAAAAAAAACAACCCCCAATTAAAGTACACATATTTAGTATCGCCGCGTCCGTAACGACCCAACCTATAAAACTGTCCCACTAGTTAACCCCTTCAGTGAACACCGTAAGAAAAAAATAAATAAAACGAGCCAAAAAACAACGCTTTATTATCATACCGCTGAACAAAATGTGGAATAACACGCAATCAAAAAACCGGATATAAATAACCATGGTACCGCTGAAAACGTCATCTTGTCCCGCAAAAAACGAGCCGCCATATAGCATCATAACCAAAAAAATAAAAAAGTTATAGTCCTCAGAATAAAGCGATGCCAAAATAATTATTTTTTTCTATAAAATAGTTTTTATCGGTTAAAAGCGCCAAAACATAAAAAAATGATATAAATGAGATATCGCTGTAATCGTACTGACCCGACAAATAAATCTGCTTTATCAATTTTACCAAACGTGGAACGGTATAAATGCCTCCCCCAAAAGAAATTCATGAATAGCTGGTTTTTGGTCATTCTGCCTCACAAAAATCAGAATAAAAAGTGATCAAAAACTGTCACGTGTCCGAAAATGTTACCAATAAAAACGTCAACTCGTCCCGCAAAAAACAAGACCTCACATGACTCTGTGGACCAAAATATGGAAAAATTTATAGGTCTCAAAATGTGGAGATGCAAAAACTTTTTTGCTATAAAAAGCGTCTTTTAGTGTGTGACAGCTGCCAATCATAAAAATCCGATATAAAAAAACGCTATAAAAGTAAATCAAACCCCCCTTCATCACCCCCTTAGTTAGGGAAAAATAATAAAATTAAAAAAATGTATTTATTTCCATTTTCCCATTAGGGTTAGGGCTAGGGTTAGGGTTAGGGTTGGGGCTAGGGTTGGAGCTAAAGTTAGGGTTAGGGTTGGGGCTAAAGTTAGGGTTAGGGTTGGGGCTAAAGTTAGGGTTAGGGTTGGGGCTAAAGTTAGTGTTAGGGTTGGGGCTAAAGTTAGGGTTAGGGTTTGGATTACATTTACGGTTGGGATTAGGGTTGGGATTAGAATTAGGGGTGTGTCAGGGTTAGGGGTGTGGTTAGGGTTACAGTTGGGATTAGGGTTAGGGGTGTGTTTGGATTAGGGTTTCAGGTAGAATTGGGGAGTTTCCACTGTTCAGGCACATCAGGCGTAATGGCCTGATCACATCATGGCACATCATGGCGACATGGCGTCCGATCTCAATTCCAGCCAATTCTGCATTGAAAAAGTAAAACAGTGCTCCTTCACTTCCGAGCTCTCCCGTGCGCCCAAACAGGGGTTTACCCCAACATATGGGGTATCAGCGTACTCGGGACAAATTGGACAACAACGTTTGGGGTCCAAGTTCTCTTGTTATCCTTGGGAAAATAAAAATTTGGGGGGCTAAAAATCATTTTTGTGGGAAAAAAAAGGATTTTTTATTTTCACGGCTCTGCGTTATAAACTGTAGTGAAACACTTGGGGGTTCAAAGTTCTCACAACATATCTAGATAAGTTCCTTGGGAGGTCTAGTTTCCAATATGGGGTCACTTGTGGGGGGTTTGTACTGTTTGGGTACATCAGGGGCTCTGCAAATGCAACGTGACACCTGCAGACCAATCCATCTAAGTCTGCATTCCAAATGGCGCTCCTTCCCTTCCGAGCTCTGCCATGCGCCCAAACAGTGGTTCCCCCCCACATATGGGGTATTGGCGTACTCAGGACAAATTGCACAACAACTTTTGGTGTCCAATTTATCATGTTACCCTTGTGAAAATACAAAACTGGGGGCTAAAAAATAATTTTTGTGAAAAAAAAAAAAAAAAAAAAAAAAGGAATTTTTATTTTCATGGCTCTGCGTTATAAACTGTAGTGAAACACTTGGGGGGTTCAAAGCTCTCAAAGCACATCTAGATAAGTTCCTTAGGGGGTCTACTTTCCAAAATGGTGTCACTTGTGGGGGGTTTTAATGTTTAGGCACATCAGGGGCTCTCCAAACGCAACATGGCATCCCATCTCAATTCCAGTCAATTTTGCATTGAAAAGTTAAATGGTGCTCCTTCCCTTCCGAGCTCTGCCATACGCCCAAACAATGGTTTACACCCATATATGGGGTATCAGCGTACTCAGGACAAATTGCACAACAATTTTTGAGGTCCAATTTCTTCTCTTACCCTTGGGAAAATAAAAAATTGGGGGTGAAAAAATATTATTTTTTATTTTTACGGCTCTGCATTATAAACTTCTGTGAAGCACTTGATGGGTCAAAGTGCTCACCACACATCTAGATAAGTTCCTTAGGGGGTCTACTTTCCAAAATGGTGTCACTTGTGGGGGGTTTCAATGTTTAGGCACATCAGGGGCTCTCCAAACGCAACATGGCGTCCCATCTCAATTCCAGTCAATTTTGCATTGAAAAGTCAAATGGCGCTCCTTTCCTTCCGAGCTCTGCCATGCGCCCAAACAGTGGTTTACCCCCACATATGGGGTATCAGCGTACTCAGGACAAATTGTACAACAACTTTTGGGGTCCATTTTCTCCTGTTACCCTTGGTAAAATAAAACAAATTGGAGCTGAAATAAATTGTGTGTGAAAAAAAGTTAAATGTTCATTTTTATTTAAACATTCCAAAAATTCCTGTGAAACACCTGAAGGGTTAATAAACTTCTTGAATGTTGTTTTGAGCACCTTGAGAAGTGCAGTTTTTAGAATGGTGTCACACTTGGGTATTTTCTATCATATAGACTCCTCAAAATGACTTCAAATGAGATGTGGTCCCTAAAAAAAAATGGTTTTGTAAAAATGAGAAATTTCTGGTCAACTTTTAACCCTTATAACTCCCTAACAAAAAAAATTTTGGTTCCAAAATTGTGCTGATGTAAAGTAGACTTGTGGGAAATGTTACTTATTAAGTATTTTGCGTGACATATCTCTGTGATTTAAGGGCATAAAAATTCAAAGTTGGAAAATTGCAAAATTTTCGCCAAATTTCCATTTTTTTCACAAATAAACGCAAGTTATATCGAATAAATTTTACCACTAACATGAAGTACAATATCTCACGAGAAAACAATGTCAGAATCGCCAAGATCCGTTAAAGCGTTCCAGAGTTATAACCTCATAAAGGGACAGTGGTCAGAATTGTAAAAATTGGCCCGGTCATTAATGTGCAAACCACCCTCGGGGCTTAAGGGGTTACAGGGAACCTGTCAGCTGGATCATGCACGGTAACCTACAGACAGTGTCAGGTTGGCACTGTTATTCTGATTACAGCGATACCTAGGTTGATGAAATCCGTCTTGTCATTGTTGATTAATCTTTATTTTCAGTTCATAGTTAATGATATGCCCGTGCTTCGGGGCAGCCTGTGTGGGGGGGGGGGGGGGCTTCATGTGGTGCTCTGATTAGGTATTCACCAGTATGGATTTTGACAGGTGACTGATCCCTCAGTGTCCTCCCCCTAGTTAACATAACGAGTGTTATATATAAATACTAAAAAAAAAATAACAGGTACCAGCCGTGGCACATGCGCTGCAGCATAATCACATGTGTATATAATTATTATGGTTGAGGTTATCCTGATATTAAGAAAAAAGAAATCCCTTTGAAAATGGCGCCTGCGCAGTAGCAGATATCGGTCTGCATAGCTGTGATCCCATTAATCAGGAGAAGAAAAGGAGCGTTCAAAATACAATATTAAAAAAATATATAAATTTTATTAAGACACTGAAAATACACATACAAACACGTATTTAAAACTAAGGACACTAAGACCCATCCCTTTGACCCGGACAGTATTACAGAAAGGTCACATAGTGATAAAGAGGTTGTGTCATATCCGGAAACAGCCTATAGACCTATACATATACAAAATCATACATCTATGATCCAATATATGGACCTATTTTGCAGCTTATAGGTAATAGATAATGCTCCCCTTGAGAAAGCTAACAGAACGCTGGAGCGAAACGTGCGTCGGGGGTGTCGCCCAACTTTACCTATCTCCTGCACCTGGGTAAGAGGAATTTTAGGTGACCACCATTACCGCATCTTTTACGCTATTTGCATTTATGGTACTAGCTGTATGGTGGGTCCTTTGTAGTTTGTTCCGGAGTTTGGATCATAAATACACTAGCATTACCTATAAGCTGCAAAATAGGTCCATATATTGGATCATAGATGTATGATTTTGTATATGTATAGGTCTATAGGCTGTTTCCGGACATGACACAACCTCTTTATCACTATGTGACCTTTCTGTAATACTGTCCGGGTCAAAGGGATGGGTCTTAGTGTCCTTAGTTTTAAATACGTGTTTGTATGTGTATTTTCAGTGTCTTAATAAAATTTATATATTTTTTTAATATTGTATTTTGAACGCTCCTTTTCTTCTCCTGAATAATCAGATTGCTATTTGGAGCAGGATTTGGTGGTGTCCAGGACATGGTGTTTGGACACTTGGCTTTATGAGTCTGGGTTTATATATATTGATAGCTGTGATCCCGTAGCTGCTACTGCGCCGGCGGCGCTACCTTGCTAGAGAAGAAAAAAAAATTCCTCCTCCAATACTACTGACAGGTTCCCTTTAAATGTCCTTTTACATGGACCGATTAAACCGTTATAGGGACCAAACGGTCCATTGTTTACCATATCTTGTTATTATCAGCAGCATGTCTCCTGTTTACAGGGGAAGATGCACTACTCACAATGATGTTTAGTCCTACATTAAGGCTAGGGCTGCACAGCAATTTGGGGTGTAAGGGTGTATGTGTCCACTGGCCAGATGACATCCAGATTAGCTGCGGATTGGACGCTGCTTACAACCGCAGCGTCCAGATGTTACAGCATAGTGGAGGGGATTTTATGAAATCCCGTCTTCACTATGCGCGCGAACACACATTCAGCAGCCCTGCGTTTCCGGACATGCGGCGCGTCTTTTTAGAAATCACCGTCGTCGCAAGGTAAATAACAGGGTCCTATGTATGGGGTGCGGTCATTCCGGATGTGTGCAATGAACACATCCGGAATCACCTCGCGTACAGAAGGGGGCAGAGCGGGTTTTCCGCTCTGTCCAAAGTGCCAACAATCCGGAACAAGGACACGCACCCTTACACAGGTCAATAACCCAAAATTGGTCTATTGTGCCTCTAGATAACAGCGTGATGTTGGTGGAATGAGGTTAAATTGTGACCGGCAAGATACTGCAAACGTGATAAATAAGTTGCAAAAAAAGTGATTTTTTTAATTTTTTTTTTTACCTGCCTGTCATGATCTTGCGAGTCAAAATGCGATCCCATTCATCGGCATCCCGCAGCAATGTAGTAGCAGCATAGAGTGATTCTTGGCTGCAAAGAGCTATGTTATAAACATTGTAAAGCTAAGTACCGTAAGTTTGCAATTAAAGGGGTAGTTATATAAAAAGCAAACTAAGTATGTCTTACCAGAGACGGGTCTCCACCATTGCCCTGATCTATGTTTGTCTGCAGCTCTGATCACGTTTACAAAGCTGCAGCCAATCACTGAGCTCAGGGCTCTGCACATGTTAACAGAGCCAACCGCTGAGTGGTGATGGATGTGACTTCAGCTCGACAGGCAGACAGGCACCAGGACAACGTCAAAGAGCTGGCCCTGGGTTTCGGTAGGGTAATTAATAATTATCTTTTCTGTGTTTATTTTTATTTTATAAGTTCTGCAGCTTGTAGCAGAAAGCTTTCTAGCTTGTATGATTCTCATCATTTGCCTAGCTCGTTGCCTAGGATGCTGGCCACTACTGTTGGCTTGGAGTGGTGGACTAACATGCGCAGTTACAACATTACGTATAACCTTGTGAGCTGGCTGGAATCTCAGAAGTGCACATTCTGGTGCATGTGAAGTAGCTCCTGATTAGTGATGAGCGAATATACTCGTTACTCGAGATTTCTCCAGCATGCTCGGGGGTCCTCCGAGTATTTTTTAGTGCTCAGAGATTGTTTTCTTTGCGGCAGCTGAATGATTTACATCTCTTAGTCAGCACAAGTACATGTGGGGGTTGCCTTGTTGCTAGGGAATCCCCACATGTACTTATGCTGGCTAACAGATGTAAATCATTCAGCTGTGGCAAGAAAAACTAAATCTCCAAGCACTAAAAAATACTCGGAGGACCCCCAAGCGTGCTTGAGAAATCTCGATTAACGAGTATATTCGCTCGTCACTACTCCTGATCCCTGCTGATTCGCTTGTCTTATTTATTACTATAGATCAGCTCCTGGGCATGCACGGTATCCGAGGGGCTGGACTATAGTTCTGCTCACTACCTCACACTAGCTCATCCAGGGCTGCTCCATCACCAACAGACAAAAAGCAGTTCCATTTCCTCTGCTCACATTGTCCACCAATAGTTGATTGGTGCAGAGAGAGCAATGTTCCGCTACACACCTCAGCATCCTCAGCAGGTTCAATGTGCCCCAACTAACCCCCCCACCCTGTCATCAACAGGAACAATATGCCTATTTTCTACTCCCCCCCCTCTCCTGTGTCATTGGCAGGAACAGAGAAAATATACCATTCTTGCTACCTGTGCAGGGACCCAAGAGGTAATGGAGTCCTTTTCCACCTCCAAATAAAGTGGAATTCTGCACTATGATGGGCTATTAGACTAAAAAGGGCCCATATACTGTTTATTAACAAAAGGCTCTATTCTGTCTTTGTTCGCCTTTGCGCAGGAATGATGTGCTACCTCTCCACCCCTTTCATCAGCAGGACTGATGTGCCAATAGTGTCCCCATCATCAGCAGGAACAGTGTGCTACCACCTACCTCCTTTTTCATCAGCAGGACTGACGTGCCACTACTGCCCCCATCATCAGCAGGAACAGTGTGCTACGACCTACTTCCTTTATCAGCTGGAGTGACGTGCCACTAGTGTCCCCATCATCAGCAGGAACAGTGTGCTACCACCTACCTCCTTTATCATCAGCAGGACTGATGTGCCACTAGTCAGTCAAAAATTATAAGTTAAACCGCACCTCATATAGCTAGGATCCTACAGGATACTATTTAAGACGCACGTCACAACCAGGGAGTTGATCTCGGAAAAAAGTCCATACCAAGTAGTAGAAAAAACAGCGCCTCAAACGTCGGTGAAAAAAAATCACATTTTATTCCGCCTCCTGTGGCAACGTTTTTTATCTTTTGATCTTGAGAAAGATCTGTTGGATCGAAACGTTGCCACAGGAGGCGGAATAAAATGTGATTTTTTTTCACCAACGTTTGAGGCGCTGTCTTCTACTACTTGACGTGCCACTACTGCCCCCATCATCAGCAGGGACAGTGTGCTATCACCTACCTCCTTTATCATCAGCAGGACTGACGTGCCACTACTGCCCCCATCATCAGCAGGGACAGTGTGCTACCACCTACCCCCTTTATCATCAGCAGGACTGACGTGCCACTACTGCTCCCATCATCAGCAGGGACAGTGTGCTACCACCTACCCCCTTTATCAGCAGGACTGATTTGCCACTAGTGTCCCCATCATCAGCAGGGACAGTGTGCTACCACCTACCCCCTTTATCATCAGCAGGACTGACGTGCCACTACTGCCCCCATCATCAGCAGGGACAGTGTGCTACCACCTACCCCCTTTATCATCAGCAGGACTGACGTGCCACTACTGCCCCCATCATCAGCATGGACAGTGTGCTACCACCTACCCCCTTTATCAGCAGGACTGACGTGCCACTAGTGTCCCCATCATCAGCAGGAACAGTGTGCTACCACCTACCTCCTTTATGAGCAGGACTGACTTGCCACTACTGCCCCCATCATCAGCAGGAACAGTGTGCCACCTTCTCGAACTACACAGGTTTTGTTTGTAGCTTGTTCACCTGGAGAAAAATATGTCTGTGTTACAGCTGTAGATTCAGAACTATGTGCAAAATTGTCATTCATTTTAAATGTATTAAAAATGAGGTTTGGGAGAACTCTCCCATCTGAGGCGTGTGTTGGTTCTTATTCTATATATTTACACATTAGTGTTAGCACTAGGTAGGTGTGCGTTACTGCCAGGCTGAGCCACACAGCAGATGTCTTCACAATCAGAATGTGTACTATGTTTTTCTTCCTATAAAAGCAGAAGCATAATAAAGACTGCAGTAAAATCTTTTCTTAGCTAAAATATAAATTTTACTTTCCTACTAACTATATATATATATATCAAAAGTTTTTGATGTGCTGCAGTTCATGTGACTGTCCGTCAAGTAAAAAGAACAAGTCATATTTATACCTCATACTGTCCCAAGCTGCATGTGCTTTCCCGTGTGAACAGGTCAGACATAATTTAGAAGCCAAAAAGATTAAAGTCAAGCCACCACTCTTGGATCTTTGGGCATGGGCTTGTGTTGTTCATTCTGTTATTTTATATTAAGACATTTAATCTAACTAGCATTTCTTTCTATGACAGGTATGCATTCTGAAAAATTGCCACAACTAGGGGGCAGTATGGAGCCGCGATCTGGAGCCTTGTGTCAGAATGGGCCTCAACCACATTACTCCGAGCATCCTCCATCCTCCGCCTCGGCCATCGGCTCCTGCAGTACAGCAGCACACCCAGGTGTGGCTGGTTTCAATGACCTCATATCGGAGACTAGTACTGAGGGCCTAGTTCTTAGAAAAGAAGCTTTGCAGTCGCTGAAGCTAAGCCTTCATATGCAGGAAACTGACCTGTGTAAGCACTTTTTCTAGAGAGCAATTCCATTTATTGCCTTGCACCTTTCAACTTTCTTACAAATTCTGCATGTGATGATTTTATATTAAAATGAAGTTCCAAAAATTTACACAAATTATTGACCTGTTATTTTAATCTAGCAAGTAATTTAACTACTTGAACATATAGAAAGTAGCGTATTCGCATTAAGTTTAACACTAAAAACCACTGACCAGTATCATTCCTCCATGAGACTGTATGAAGAAATTGATGATTAGTCGTTACCATTACTTGTTTCCATGAAGCGTGTCGCCACAAACTCTGGCACGACCGGCTACTGATCAGGCAGTGTCACAGTGGGAACTATGCCATTGGCAGCTTTCAGTTTTTTAATGTATTTACTAGCGAAATAACGTAGATGAAACAAAAGCAAACACGTGAGACGCACTCCTTAAAGGGGTTGTCCCACAAGCAAAAGTTCATATTATTCACTAGATCTTGGAATAAAAATAATGTCCACAATTGGATGTGTTTGAATAAAATGTTCCCGTGCTGAGATAATCTTATAAATGTGCTGTGTGCTGTGTAATGGCCGTGTCTGACTGTACAGGAACATGGTCTGATCATACCACAGCTCCTGGGGAGGGGAGGAAGGAAAAGAGTATACAGACATTACAGCATGGGATCACAGTTGATTCTTTCTGTGAGGTAGAACAATGGTTAATCCCTTCTTCCCCGTACCATTCTTAATTTTTTTGCGTTTTTGTTTTTTGCTCACCTTCCTCCCAGAGCCATAACTTTTTTTTTTTTTATTTTTCCATCAATATGGCTGTATTAGGATTGTTTTTTTGCGGGACGAGTTGTACTTTTGAACGACACTGTTGATTTTACCATATCATGTATTGGAAAACGGGGAAAAAATTGCAAGTGCGTTGAAACTGCAAAAATAGCGAAATTCCACAATTGATTGTTGGGTTTATTTTTTACCATGTTCACCAAATGCTAAAACTGACCTGCCATCATGATTTTCCAGGTCATTGAGTTTGTAGATACCAAACATGTATAGGTTCTTTTTTTTTTTTATTTAGGTGGTGAAAAAAAATTGTTTATAAATTTTTTTTTTTTTTTTAATGGTGCCATTTTCAGAGAACCTTAGTGTCTCCATTTTTCAGGATCTAGAGATGAGTGAGGGCTTATTTTTGGCGCCCCGAGCTGACTTTTTTTATTGATACCATTTGTGGGTAGATAAAATGTTTTGTTTGTCTGCTATTGCATTTTATTTTTGGAGTTTGGGAGGAAACTGGAGTACCCAGAGGAAACCCATTCACAGGGAGAATATACAAACTCCTTGCAGATGTTGTCCTTGGTGGGATTTCAACCCAGGACCCCAGAGCTGCAAAGCAACGGTGCTAACGGGATGGGCGCTCATAGCAGATTAGCTATGACAATCACAGTGGACTCCTGCAGACCATGGGTTGTCAGGTCAACCCATCGGCTCCCTGCAATCTTGTGATGGGGCACCGATGGGTGTGGTTTATGAAGTGCTTCCGGCGCGTGCGTGTTAAATGCCGCTATTAGAGATTGACAGCGGCATTTAACATGTTAACAGCCGTGGGTGGATTGCGATTCCACCCGCAGCTGTTAAGGGCACATGTCAGCTGATCAAAACAGCTGTGATATGCTGGAAAATATGTAGGCATCGGAGCCTGCACCAAAGGAGGAGACGCAATGGCACATGTCGTGAAGGGGTTAAAAACAGGCAGGGAAATGTTTTGCCTCATAAAAACAATCAGCTGTCATCTTGTGCTGTCCCGTCTGTATACTCCTTGCTTCCTCCCCTGCCCAAGAGATGTGGTTTGATCAGACCATGTCCCTGTACGGTCAGAAGCAGCCATTACAGAGTACACAGCAGGGGGCATATATAAGATTATCTCCGCACAGGAACATTTTATTCAAACACATCCAATTGTGGAGATTTTCATTATTTCAAGATATATTGATTATAATGAACTTTTGTTTGCGGGAAAACCTATTTAAGCTACATCTAATTGTAGAACTTATTATTATTACAAGATCTAGTGAATAAAATGAACTTTTGTTTGTGGGAAAAAACGCATTAATGTTTCCTCTTTTAGAATATTGCATTAGATTGTGCTGACATAACAGAAAATGCTGCTTTATAATTTTTTGCATAGCTTTGCACAAGTTGCAATTTACTTAAGGCCCTTTAATATGGGCTGATGCCAAATGTAGAAGGATCAAATGATTGTGTCACCATACAGTCTCCATACTGTCAGCAGCCTATTCTTATGACATGGGAGATATACAGCCACTATCAATAATGTTTAGACCCAAATGAACGGTCCAATCAGCCAATGAACAAGCATTTTGTTTGTTTGGTAGCCAATAACTGCTATGTTTGCACAGGCTGATGATCAGGAATGAGTATTCTTACAAATGCTTGTTTGGTTGATTATTGGCCCATGTAGCAGGGCTTTAGAATTTGGTCAAATTTTGTTAATGGATCATAACATATATCCTTCATGGATCCTGTAGAAACTGAACTTGGTAAATATAGCCTTCTACTTTTGTGCATAAAAATTTTAAGGAGATATCATATTCCGATAAGTAAACTGCACTATTTTATCAAGTCATGTATAGAAAGGTGTTCCCTAATGTATACAAAGCACTTGATTCACCAACTTTACAAAAGAGAGGATGCTAATAACAGAGCAGGGAAGCTAGTGTGAATATTGAAACTATCTAAAAACATATTTTGCTGAATCTAAACCTATGAATCCCCTCGTCTGAGCTCCACAGCCCTGTCCAATTATTGGATTGACCTAAATTATAAATGGAGTAATATTAATAATTATACATTTAGTTCCATTATTTAATCATGTACTAAAGGTAAATTGACAATTTTTGTTTACATAGAGAAAAGTTTCCCAAATTCATGTTCAACATAGTTGACAAATGAATGCATCCAAAAAATGAAATGTGATAAAGGGAATCTGTCATGTCCAAAACTGCTATATGCAGATATAGGGTTTAATCTGCAGGTAAATGACATTAAATTCCTGCCTGGGTGCCTTACTGGAAGAGCAGCTACAGGAAGAAAATGAAATGGTATTTTCCCTTTAGCCGCTCGCTTTCAGTCGTACAGGATTGTGCAAAGAATGGTTACAGTCTCCATTCCCTACACTGACACACCACTGTAATCACTCCCCTGGAGTTTGATTGTCAGCCTGCCCTGCACTCACACATGCTGCACAGCAGACAAAGTGCTGGGGAAGAGACTAAAGTAGCACTTTCTGGGTAGTGAGCGGTGACTGTAACCGCTCTCTGCAGCATCCCTGTGACTGAAAGCAAGCGGCTGCATGGAGGATATAAGTTAATTTTCTCCCTCTAGCCGCACTTCCAGTAAGGTAACCAGGCAGTATTTTAACTCTCTTTACCAGCAGAACCCTACATCTGCACATAAATTACGTTTTTGGACATATCTGGTTCCGTTCAGTAATATATAATAGCAAGATGCATATAACTATCTGTGAAGACTCATTATTTTCTTGTTTACCTTGTTTGCATCTTTTCGCTTATCTTGCATGCCAAGCTTGTTGCATTGCTCATTTAAAGGGGAAAAGAC
Organism: Ranitomeya variabilis; assembly: GCF_051348905.1. Lineage (NCBI taxonomy): Eukaryota > Metazoa > Chordata > Amphibia > Anura > Dendrobatidae > Ranitomeya > Ranitomeya variabilis. The sequence continues at coordinate 256,674,142 of NC_135232.1, forward strand.
TATAAAAAAGAGAAGCAATGAATGAAGTGTAATCTCCTCCACCCCACCCAAACCAAGTAAAAATTTCTAATATCTTCAATCCCCCTCCAAACCAATGCATATACCTCTAAGCGCTGACTTTTACAACCTGCCTGTGATCTGATGTACCACCACGTGACCTCTAGAGTTAGTCAGTGGCCTCAGCAGACTCATGCTATACTCACTGACATAACAAAGCAGTGATAGGATCTTATGCTGGCAACTTGTAATGACCCACACTAGATCACAAGCAGATGTAACGTTGGGTTTTTGTTAGTTTTTTTTATTATTAACTAGGTGTTCTCACATTCTTTTTCTAATTTTTCGATGTATGTCTTCTCTTTAGCCTCCAGTGATGCTCCTCTTCCGCTTGAGCGAGAGGAGCAAATACGTTTGCAAGCCAGGCGTCGCTTAGAGGAACAGTTAAAACAGTACAGAGTCAAGCGCCAACAGGAACGGGTGAGCACAAAGTCAACAGCTGAAACAATTAATGAACTTATGAGATAAAATTTGAATATTAATTTGCCAGGACTATTACCAAATTTACAAAGGCTGCAGAGCTATTTAGATTAAAAAAAAAAAGCTATATTTTTATCCTTTACTTTTTTGTGCTTGCAGTTTTGAATACAGTAGGAATTATGTCTATATAAACAAATGACCCTGCAAATATTTTAGGAATTTTTAAAGAAATAATAAAATGTAAAAACGACATTAACCAATAAAATTGAAGAACATGCCATTTAGTCATTGAAGTTTAGGTTTGCAGGGTTCGAAGCTGCATGTTGCAATTGCTCCTCCTTGAGTGACAATAAGGGTATGTGCACACATCAGGATTTCTTGCAGAAATTTCCTGAAGAAAACCGGAAATTTTCTGCAAGAAATCAGCATTTTTTTTTTTTGCGTTTTTTTTCCCGTTTTTTTCGCATTTTTTTTTTTTTTAGCATTTTGCAAGCGAAATTAGCTTGCAGAATGCTAAAGTTTTCCAAGCGATCTGTAGCATCGCTTGGAAAACTGACTGACAGGTTGGTCACACTTGTCAAACAGTGTTTGACTAGTGTGACCAACTTTTTACTATAGATGCTGCCTATGCAGCATCAATAGTAAAAGATAGAATGTTTAAAAATAATAAAAAAAATGGTTATACTCACCTGCAGACAGCTGATCTCCTCAGCGGCGTCCGTTCCTATAGATGGTGTGTGTGTGCAGGACCTTCGATGATGTCGCGGTCACGTGAGCGGTCACGCGACCAATCACAAGACCGCGACGTCATCGCAGGTCCTTCACACACACCATCTATAGGAACGGAAGCGGCAGCATGCACCGGAGAGGCGGGAACACTCCGGGGGCCATCAGAGGGTGAGTATATGACTATTTTTTATTTTAATTCTTTTTTTTTTTACCAATTATATGGTGCCCAGTCCGTGGAGGAGAGTCTCCTCTCCCTCCTCCACCCTGGGTACCAACCGCACATGATCTGCTTAGTTCCCGCATGGTGGGCACAGCCACATGCGGAAAGTAAGCAAATCAATGCATTCCTAGTTGTGCGGAATCCCCGCAATTCCGCAAATTTAATGAACATGTTGCTTTTTTTTCCGTGATGCAATATTTTCGCGGAAAAAAATGCAAAATTTGCACAAGAAATGCGGAATACACTGTAAATAATAGGAGGCATATGTAAGCGTTTTTTTCGCGTTTTTATAGCGAAAAAAAAGCGAAAAATACTGAACGTGTGCACATGGCCTAATGGTTGAGCAGCATTTTTTTTGAAGACCTAAATGTGTTACTGTGGCACATTCAGGAATGACAGTGGCTGTTATCGCTATATTTACATGTAGAGATAACATGGCCTTTGAAGCACAGGACTGAGCAGTTCATGGGGAAAGTGAGCAGTGATAAGGAGAACTAGTCTAAAGGTACCGTCACATTAAGCGACGCTGCAGCGATATCGACAACGATGCCGATCGCTGCAGCGTCGCTGTGTGGTCGCTGGAGAGCTGTCACACAGACAGCTCTCCAGCGACCAACGATGCCGAAGTCCCCGGGTAACCAGGGTAAACATCGGGTTACTAAGCGCAGGGCCACGCTTAGTAACCCGATGTTTACCCTGGTTACCATTGTAAATGTGCGGGAAGCAGACGGCCAGGGACCTGACGGACATCAGAAGGTGAGTATGTACTGTTTTTTTTTTTAACATTTACAATGGTAACCAGGGTAAATATCGGGTTACTAAGCGCGGCCCTGCGCTTAGTAACCCGATATTTACCCCGGTTACCATTGTAAAACATTGCTGGCATCGTTGCTTTTGCTGTCAAACACGACGATACACGCCGATCTGACGACCAAATAAAGTTCTGGACTTTCAGCAACGACCAGCGATATCACAGCAGGATCCAGATCGCTGCTGCGTGTCAAACACAACGATATCGCTATCCAGGACGCTGCAACGTCACGGATCGCTATCGTTATCGTTGCAAAGTCGTTTAATGTGAAGGTACCTTAAAGGTACCTTCACACTAAGCGACTTTGCAGCGAGAACGACGACGATCCATGACGTTGCAGCGTCCTGGATAGCGATCTCGTTGTGTTTGACACGCAGCAGCGATCTGGATCCCGCTGTGATATCGCTGGTCGGAGCTAGAAGTCCAGAACTTTATTTCGTCGCTGATCACCCGCTGTCATCGCTGGATCGGCGTGTGTGACGCCGATCCAGCGATGTGTTCACTTGTAACCAGGGTAAATATCAGGTTACTAAGCGCAGACATCGGGTGACAGACATCAGAATGTGAGTATGTAGTACTTTTTTTTTAACTTTTACAATGGTAACCAGGGTAAATGTCGGGTTACTAAGCGCGGCCCTGCACTTAGTAACCCGATGTTTACCCTGGTTACCCGGGTGCTGCAGGGGTAACGATGCCGAAGTCGTTCCCCTGATCGTTGGTCGCTGGAGAGAGCTGTCTGTGTGACAGCTCCCCAGCGACCACACAACGACTTACCAACGATCACGGCCAGGTCGTATCGCTGGTCGTGATCGTTGGTAAGTCGTTTAGTGTAACGGTACCTTAATAAAGCAGCCAACCTTTTGATTTTGCAGGACAGATAACAGTTTTGGATCTGGCACTGATGGGGGGTAGAGGTGAGCACTGTCTAACCACTCTACAGAAATTAATAGGCTGAAGGGCAGGTGACTGGGATCTCAGGAGTTAACTCCTGAGACTTAAATGTAGCTCAAATTAGTGGTGTGTGAAAGTAAATATTGCCTTATAAATTCAATGCACTACTGATGTGTTAGGTAAATAATGCACTACCAGTGTGTTAAGTGAACTTTTCCTGACCAAGTCAACTTCCCCCTGTTGTTTTTGCATTTGCAATTGTGTATTTTTTCATAAAATCATATAGCCTTATTTATTGGCTGCACTGCTCCAAGTGGAGTCACAGGAGCCACGGGTTACTGACTATAGGTATACTCTATTTAATTCTTTGTTTTTATGCTCTTTCAGACATGTTTGTCTATTACATTTTTGCACAATATATTTGGGATCTCCCTTATACCTAATTACCGTATTTTTAGGATTATAAAACACACTTTTTTCCCCAAAAATTTTTTTTGGGGGAAATGAAGGTGGATCTTATAATTCGGATATACCTTACCGGCTGCAAGCTGGGATGAGGGGGTGTTCGGATGTGCGGAGCGGTCCGGTGCTGCGGGGGTCTGGTGCTGTGGGGGCTCTGCTGACATCTTGTGAAAGCCCAGAGCCCGCGCAGTGACATGGTTTCCTTTGCGGTGGACTGGACTCCGTGAAAATGGCTGCCGGCCGGGGGTGGCGCATGCGCAGATGGAGATCTTGGCACCAAGATCTCAGAAGATGAGATCTCAGCGCTGATCTGTCAAGATATAAAATTAAATAATCCTATTGGTAAATGCTGTAAAGAGAGAAAAAATAGAAATGTCTGACAATTTTGGGATGCTGTATCACTGCAAAAAAAAAATGTATCTAGCCCAAAATTCTATAAATATAAATGGCTCTACATGCAAAAATAACAAGCCCTCACACAGCTATATTGATGTGAAAATAAAAATGTTATGGTTCTCTGAAGTTTTGTTTTTCTTAAAAATTAAAGGGGTTGTGCCACGAACAAAAGTATATTTTAATCAACAGATCTTGGAATCAACAGATCTTGGATACTTAAATCCAGCAGTGCCAACGTTACCCCCATAAAGTATTGTTCCATCAATCATCTTGCCATTCCCCCTCTTTCCTCCAGTGTATGAGTATCCAGATCTGCTCCTCTGTGCAGGACTTCTCAGAAATGTCATCATCTGGACACCTACTCCTCATAGCTATTACTCCAAGCTGACAGCTGTAAAGCGCACATCATGAGTCCGGGAGTCACACGGGGCTCTTGAGCCACAGTTGGAGACCCCTACTCTGCATGGTAAAAACAAATAGTGTCATTCAGAAAAACGTGTTCCGCAAAAAAAAAAGAGTCTTAATATCTCTCCTCTAGGTTGATGGGAAAAATAAAAAAAAAAGTTAGGACTCTAACTCTAAATGAAACCGCAAAAAGAAAATTGTTTATGGGGATTAAGGTAGATCATTCACCAACTGTAAAATGTAACATTTATATGAGATGTTCAGCCGAACAAACGTTCATGGGAATTATAGGTTTGCGGGTCATCCCCACATGCTAAATGTTGTGATGTCGTAAATGTTCAAAAACTGTATTAGGATGAATGATTATAGTAACGATCACTTGTCCCCATACAGGTTGGACATTCAGATGATTGCCACATGGAAAAAATTGCATCCAATAATCGACTTTAATCTATTTATATTTTCTTGTAGTCTAGCCAATCAACTCCTAAAAATCGGCCATCGAGCACTTTGGATCCTGAACTTATGTTTAATCCGGATAATCTTCCTCGGGCTAACACTCTGGCAATGACTAAGGAGTATTCCTTCTTACGCACAAGTGTCCCACGAGGACCTAAACTGGGCAGTCTTGGACTTCCTTCGTCTTCCAAAGAGAAAAGGTCATCTAAATCCTCAAAGTCTTCCAGTAAGATCCGTTCACTGGCAGATTACCGCAAAGAATCGTCAGAAACAAACAGTGCCAGTGTAGGGTATTCAGATTCTTCTCCTGGATCTCTACAGCCCAACAGAGGGAGTAATACATCTGTAGTGTCGGAGATCAATGTTGAAGGAGGACATCGACCTGAGAGTATTGGTTATTTTGCTGACAACAGTTCTGAGTTTGATGGAAGCGATTTGAACATAAGGCAAGATGGAAATGAAAGTGATAGCTCTACTTATAGCAGTGTGTCTGCTGGACAAGGTGTTTACCTGAGTGCTGTGTCCCCGAGGCGGGAAGAAGAATACATTGTTAACGGTCAGAGCATACCTGCAGAAGATGTCGGACAGTTCCCATCACTCAGAGATGTTCTACAAGCAGCTGCTGCAGAACAACATGCTCAGGTCACAGAAGGGAATGGGGAACCTAGAAGCCGTAGAGACAGTATATCGAGCAGGTAAGAAGTGTTTGACTTCCCAATCATGCTAAAGGGTTTTGAAAACTACAAGCTAACATCACTTTTCTCTCTCTGCTATTCAAAATCTAGTATCAGAACCTTAATGTAAATTAAAAGTTTTTCTTTGAGAGTAGCAGAAGAGAAAGTGGTTGTCAAGTGACTGCGAGTATGCTTAATTGTGTGACAGAGCGGAATCCTAACGGTGTGCATGTTTCACCATGTTAGACCTGCTTGCTAATTTTGAACTTAGGCCAGTTTTCCCCTTTAGAGCAGTGTTTAGTTTATTTTTGTTTTATTATTAGTATTAATATTGCTATTATGAACCTGTATCTGTAACATAACCTGTCGGTGGATTCACACTTCACAAACCACTGAATCGGAGCCTGGCTGCACGACTGCAGCCAGGTATGTTTTATTTCTGAAGACCTCCAATATTTCTGATAAGCTGGCTAGAGACTATAGCAAGACACAATATTAGTCTGGTGCCATACCTTGACAGCTTTATAGAGGGAATGTGGTGTTTGTATAGTGAGAGACCTGCATTCAGATGCCACCTGGAGATTGCATCAGACTAATCTCTCTAAAGTGTACAGTTGACTATGAGAAAAACATGCATGCAGCCATGCTCTGATTCATGCGGCCTGCGGTCTGGACATTTTAACAATGATTTGTTGTCTGTATTTTTTACGTGCAGTATTTCTATGGAGAGCTCCATTGCTGGCACCCATGATGAAGTACTTCAGGTCCTCAAGGAAAAGATGAGACTGGAGGGACAGCTGGAGACTCTATCAGCAGATGCCAGCCAGGTGAAAAGTGTTTTTTAATTTCAATCTTTTTAAACACTGTTGCCACTACAAATGCAAATTCTGTAAAAATTAAAGCATATCTGTCAGCTCTCCTCATAGAAGTATATCTGTGCCTCCTAAATCAGTTTTCTGTCTGTGACCAGATGAAATGGAACAACATTACTAATTGAACTGTATGATTTGTGCATCTGTAATACAGGCACTTAAGGAAAAGACTGAACTTCAGGCCCAGCTAGCAGCTGTAAGCACCAGACTTCAAGCAGAAGTTGAGCACAGCCTGGCCAGTCAGCAAAAGCAGGAGAATCTAAGTTCAGAAGTTGTGACCCTGAAGAAGTCATGTACCGATCTAGAGAGAGCAATGGCCGATCTTCAGAACAGCTTAGAAGCTAAAAGCAGCAGCCTGGTTTCATTAGGCAATGATTTGCAGGTTGCAGAAGAACAATATCAACGTCTGATGAGCAAAGTTGAAGAGTTACAAAGAACAATCATCCAGAAAGACAACACTGGTGAGATTAAAATTTGGTACCTATATATAATTTGTATAAAGAACACTGTTGAAATAATATGAGGGTCGAAGGACGCATGGAGTGGCTCTACCCCTCCTTCCAAGATCGTGCACCCAAATGCCACCATCAGCGATTTGAGATAACAATTTTGATTAGATCTCCGTTGTGTTATACAGCCAGCAGCTGCCAGATATTGTACTGGCTCAGTTCCTGATCCCGCTCCATACACCCAAAACCAACTTATTCTATACATCTACAGAGGATGTCAGGAATGGAGTTAAATAAATATTAATTGGAACTCTGTCAGTCAAAGTTATTAAACTATTTTTTTCCAAAAATAGTTCTTAAATGGCTAATAAAGAAAAGTATTGCCATCACTTGAAACTATCTGCTTTCTATTTGAAATAGTTCATGATCTGCGACAACAAACTGTGTCCCTTCAGTACCAACTGCAGCAAGTGCAACTGGACCGCACAACATTAACTAATAAGCTGAAAGCCTCAAAGGCAGAAATAACGTCTCTGCAGCAGACACGGGAGTGGTACCAGCAGCAACTCACACTAGCTCAAGAAGCACGGGTCCGACTCCAAAGTGAGATGGCAAACATCCAGGTAAATCCCTGTGTCCTTAATATTGGGAATTCAACTGAATTACATCAATTGGGATGACTTTTTAATAAGAAATGTTTTCATAGGTTGGGCAGATGAGCCAGGCTGGTGTTCTGGAGCATCTGAAAATAGAGAATGTAACCCTTTCACACCAGCTGTCGGAGACACAGCACCGGACAATCAAAGAAAAGGAACGCATTGCTGCACAACTGCAAACTATTGAGGTAAGCGAGCATCTCTTAACTAAGTCAGAACTAAAACTTCCAAAGATTGTACTATACATACAGTCTTCTCTCCTTAGAAGTCTTTTAACCTACACTATTCAAAAAAAATAAAGGGAACACTAAAATCCCACATCCTAGATATCACTGAATGAAATATTCTAGTTGTAAATCTTTATTCATTACATAGTGGAATGTGTTGAGATCAATAAAACCTAAAAATTAACAACGTAAATCACAACTAATATCCCACGGAGGTCTGGAATTGGAATGATGCTCAAAATCAAAGTGGAATATGAAGTTACAGGTTGATCCAACTTCAGTGGAAATGCCTCAAGACAAGGAAGTGATGCTCAGTAGTGTGTGTGGCCTCCACGTGCCTGTATGATCTCCCTACAATGCCTGGTCATGCTCCTGATGAGGCGGGGGATGGTCTCCTGAGGGATCTTCTCCCAAACCTGGACTAAAGCATCTGCCAACTCCTGGACAGCCAGTGGTGCAATGTGATGTTGGTGGATGGTGCGAGACATGATGTGCCAGATGTGTTCAATCGGATTCTGGGGAATGGTCTGGGCAGTCCATAGCTTCAGTGCCTTCATCTTGCAGGAACTGCTGACACACTCCAGCCACATGAGGTCTGGCATTGTCCTGCATGAGGAGGAACCCAGGGACAACCGCACCAGCATATGGTCTCACAAGGGGTCTGAGGATCTCATCTCGGTACCTAATGGCAGTCAGGATACCTCTGGCGAGCACATGGAGGGCTGTGCGGCCCTCCAAAGAAATGCCACCCCACACCATTACTAACCCACTGCCAAACCGGTCATGCTGAAGGGTGTTGCAGGCAGCAGATCGCTCTCCACGGCGTCTCCAGACTCTGTCAAGTCTGTCACGTGCTCATTGTGAACCTGCTTTCATCTGTGAAGAGCACAGGGCAGCAGTGGCGAATTTGCCAATCCTGGTGTTCTGTGGCAAATGTCAAGCATCCTGCACAGTGTTGGGCTGTGAGCACAACCCCCATCTGTGGACGTCGGGCACTCAGACCATCCTCATGGAGTCGGTTTCTAACCATTTGTGCAGACACATGCACGTTTCTGGCACAGTCATTTTGCAGGGCTCTGGCAGTGCTCCTCCTGTTCCTCCTTGCACAAAGGCTGAGGTAGCGGTCCTGCTGCTGGGTTGTTTCCCTCCTCCGGCCTCCTCCACGTTTCCTGGTGTACTGGTCTGTCTCCTGGTAGCGCATCCAGCCTGGATGAGCTGCACTACTAATTTCCATCTGTTTTCTATTCCATTTGCATAACAGCATGTGAAATTGATTGTCAAAGAGTGTTGCTTCCTAAGTGGACAGTTTGATTTCACAAAAGTTTGATTTACTTTGAGTTATATTCTGTTGTTTAAGTGTTCCCATTATTTTTTTGAGCAGTGTATTTTAGATGGTCGAGAAAAATGTTTTTGGAACAAATCCACCATCTAACGTTACGTAGAAATAAGACATTCCTTTAAAATGCTTTTTTTTCCCCCTCTAAATTCCTGATAGGCTGACATGTTGGACCAGGAGGCTGCATTCCATCAGATACAAGAAGCGAAACACATGGTGGAAGAAGACCTACAGAGAAAATTAGATGAATTTGAGATGGAAAAAGAGCAGCTTCAAAAACTTGCAGATTCTGCTACTGCTTTGGAACAAGAAGTGGAGCAGGTTTGGCAATTCAGTTATTGACATGTATTTAAGTTGTGCATATGGTCACTTAAGCCCCAAGTCATCAAGACCACACACCATGTTGATGAGAAGCTGGCCTCGTCATGCTCTCGTCACACCCCAGCCTCCCCAAAATGGTGTGAACATGGCAAAAGATGTCAAATATTTGCACTACTCCACTTTGCACAACAATTTTGTGGCTTTTTTTTTTTTTTTTTTAATCTGGCGTAATAGCTTTGTTGAATTGCAGTCTAAGGGCCTATTCACATTGTGTTTGTGCAGAAGTCCCGAGTAAATGGTATAATTTATAAAAACACTTCCACTGAAACTCAACAATTCTTTCACAGGTTCCCAATAGTAAGTGAAACCATTTAGAAACTTGAAATGATGAATGTTTTGAGGATTTCCAGATATATACAGTGCCACCAACAAATGCCTCCAAAATATACCACTGTATAGCCATGTAATGGCATATGTACACTACGGTTCCAAAGTTTAGGGTCACCCAGACAATTTTGTGTTTTCCATGAAAACTCATACTTTTATTAATCAAATGTGTTGCCAAATGAATTGAAAATCAAATCCAGACATTGACAAGGTTCGAAAAAAAGATTCTTATTTCAAATAATAATTTTCTCCTTCAAACTTTGCTTTCGTCAAAGAATGCTCCCTTTGCAGCAATTATAGCATTACAGACCTTTGGCATTCTAGCAGTTAATTTGCTGAGGTAGTCTGGAGAAATGTCACCCCATGCTTCCAGAAGCCCCTCCCACAAGTTGGTTTAGCTTGATGGACACTTTTTGCGTACCATACGGTCAAGCTGCAGCTCAATGGGGTTGAGATCTGGTGACTGCGCTGGCCACTCCATTACAGATAGAATACCAGCTGCCTGCTTCTTCCCTAAATTGTTCTTGCATAATTTGGAGGTGTGCTTTGGGTCATTGTCCTGTTGTAGGATGAAATTGGCTCCAATCAAGCGCTGTCCACAGGGTATGGCATGGCGTTGCAAAATGGAGTGATAGCCTTCCTTATTCAAAATCCCTTTTACCTTGTACAAATCTTCCACTTTACCAGCACCAAAGCAACCCCAGACCATCACATTACTTCCACCATGCTTGACAGATGGCGTCACCATACCATAAGAACACTGTAGTGACGGTTGTTGGAAATGGGCCTCTATACACCTATGAAGATATTGCATTACAAACCAGACATTTGCAGCTAGGATAGTCATTTACCACATTAACAATATATAGAGTATTTCTGAATCATTTAACGTTGGCTTCATTGGAAAAAAAAAAGTTCTTTCAAAAATATGGAAATTTCTAAGTGACCCTAAACTTTGGAATGGTAGTGTATGTTGAACACAGGCCATGCTTTCTTTTTTTTTTCCTGCATGATGCTTCTGTATGAAATATGTTTTGATCAATAGCATGTTCAGGGAGGTGTATCTGTTGAGTTTAAAAAAAGGTGACACTGCAAGCACTGTATGAATTCTGTCTTATATAGGAAACTAATCTAATTTAGATTTACCATTTTTTATTAGGTGAAGCTAAATTTGAGCCAGAAAGACTTGCAGCTTGAAGCATTCCAACAGGAACATCTTGAGATCCTGAGACAGCTTACTTCAACACAAGAAACTCTTCACACCAAAGATCAGTCTCTGAACGATCTCCAAATGAGATATGATGAACTTGAAACCAGGCTTGAAGAGCTACAAATTGATCTGTCTTCAAAAGATGATTCAATCCAGTATCTTCAAAACCAGAAAATAGTTTTAGAGGTTGCTCTACAAGCAGCTAAGATGGAGCAAAATGACCTAGATCAGGGTACCAAAAAACTAGAAGAGGGAACTGAAGCTGCTGGAGAAATCTTGGAAAGACTGCGACAAGATATTGCTATCAAATCTGGACAGGTAACAGAAACAAAAATTAAGTTTGGAGGTTAATTCCATGTTTTATTTTAAATGCTTGGTTAAATAGGATGTTTAATTTATTTTAGTTGATTTTAGACTGAAAAGTAAAATTAGTGTAAGCTATTTTTATGTTTTGTAGGTGGAAACTCTGCAACAAGAAAACAACAATCTAAAAAAACAAACACAGAAAGTAAAGGAACAGTTTGTCCAACAGAAAGTGAGTCATAAATAAGCCTTTGTATTGCAATGATTAGTAGTTCAATTTAAGTGTTTTACACTTTTTTTTTTGTTTTCTTTGTATATTTATGCCAATTTCCAAAAGTGCATGAAAGGGGCACTCCTACAAAGCTTTTTTTTTTTTTAACTGCTTAAACCCATGTAAAAGTCTAGTGTAAATATGGTAATCTTATTACCGATAGCCATCTTCCCCATTTTGTTGGGTGACTTCTATTCCAATTTGCCAGATCACACAGGGGTCTGGGTGTGAGCCTATGGAGTGTAAGAATGAGGCTCCACAGGCTTGTATAGCTCTTAGGCCATGTTCACACGATCCTTTTTTTGATCCTTTTTTTTTCAGGTCCTGATTTGGAAAACCCGCAGTGCAAAACTGCACTGCTGATTTTCCTGCAGTTTCTTCTGCAGATTCCTCTGCGGGTTTTCAACAGCACTTTCCTATTGGTGCCTGTTGAAAACAGGAGCTGAATCCGCAGAAAGAAGTGACATGGTACTTCTTTTTTTCTGCAGGCAAATCCTCGCGGATTTGCCTGAGAAAAAAAGGATAGTGGGCACAGCGGTTTTTGTATTCCATAGAGTAACATTGGACTGTACCCTGCATGGAAAAAGGACCTGAAAAAAAAAAAGGATCAAAAAAAGGATCGTGTGAACATAGCCTTAGGGCCCCGTCTCACATAGCGATTTACCAACGATCACGACCAGCGGTACGACCTGGCCGTGATCGTTGGTAAGTCGTTGTGTGGTCGCTGGGGAGCTGTCACACAGACAGCTCTCTCCAGCGACCAACGATCAGGGGAACGACTTCGGCATCGTTGAAACTGTCTTCAACGATGCCGAAGTCCCCCTGCAGCACCCAGATAACCAGGGTAAACATCGGGTTACTAAGCGCAGGGCCGCGCTTAGTAACCCAATGTTTACCCTGGTTACCAGCGTAAATGTAAAAAAAAACAAACAGTACATACTCACCATCTGATGTCCGTCAGGTCCCTTGCCGTCTGCTTCCTGCTCTGACTGAGTGCCGCCGTACAGTGAGAGCAGAGCGCAGCGGTGACGTCACTGCTGTGCTGTGCTCTCACTGTACGGCGGCACTCAGTCAGAGCAGGAAGCAGACGGCAAGGGACCTGACGGACATCAGATGGTGAGTATGTACTGTTTGTTTTTTTTTACATTTACGCTGGTAACCAGGGTAAACATCGGGTTACTAAGCGCGGCCCTGCGCTTAGTAACCCGATGTTTACCCTGGTTACCAGTGAAGACATCGCTGGATCGGTGTCACACACACCGATTCAGCGATGTCAGCGGGACCTCAACGACCAAAAAAAGGTCCAGGCCATTCCGACACGACCAGCGATCCCGCAGCAGGGGCCTGGTCGCTGGTACGTGTCACACATAGCGAGATCGCTACTGAGGTCGCTGTTGCGTCACAAAACTTGTGACTCAGCAGCGATCTCGCTAGCGATCTCGCTATGTGAGACAGGGGCCTTTACAGGCAGTGTGTCCTGGCAAGTCCAATTAAAGTGGTGTCACATACATGGGTAAACTGATGCACTCTCTACGTGTGCCTTGTTATAACTAGAGTTGAGCAAATTTGATCGGGTCCCTGCTTATTCGGCAAGCAATAGCGCTTAACAAATAAGCTGCAGAGGGAACCCGGATACATAAAGCGTGCCGGCTGATCAGCTGTCCGGCGCTGCAGTGGTATGTGTCGTGGGTGTAGACAGCATATGCATGGAGAGCAAACACAGGCTCTCTCTCCATGCATGTGGTGTGACAGTGACACAGCCAGGACAAATGCAGCTACGGCGCCGATCAGCTGGCACGCTCCATGTATCCGGGTTCTCTCTGCAGCTTATAAGCAGGGACCCGATCAAATTCGCTCAACTCTAGTTATAACCATTCATGCTGAGTAACCGTGCTTCAGACTGCCCATGTATGTGACGTAATTTGTGACCTCACATGCATCATGGGATGGATGCTATGTAAATGAAAACACTTGGTCAGAATGTATGGGTGGTGGAATGGATAGATGTGCACCTCTGTTACAGTTAATGTTGGATTTATCAAGATTAAATTTAGAGTCCATAGTAAAGTACTAATATTATTTGGAGAATTGCAAACAGTTTGCCCTGTGTTTGTCAATGTGTCCTATGTAGGCTTTCTAAATTAAAGCACTTGTTACACAATGCACTAAAACAAAAGCCTCAACTCATGGTAAGGTCCAGTTGTAAAAGTAAGGATGCAATAATGCAAACTAACTTTAATGCAACCTTGTCATGAAGGAATGCATTTCTTTAACAACACTGGTAAAATATTTTTCTTTTTTTTCCCAATAGGTGATGGTAGAAGCCTATCGCAGGGATGCCAGCTCCAAAGACCAACTCATCAGTGAGCTGAAAGCTACCAAGAAAAAGTTAGATTCAGAGGTGAAAGAACTTAGAAGAGAGCTGCTAAAGATTCAAGGTGAGAAGTCTGCAGCAGAGATGGAAAAAGCCCGGGTTATGAAGGAAATGGCTAAGTTGCAACAGCAGATGGAAGAACTTGAATCCCATCTCCAAGCTGCACAAAACGACAGAGATGAAATGGAAATGCGTTTACAGGTTTGTGCAATGAGGCATGAGCTTTCAGAGAATGTTTGTGTGGTGGATGAAATTTTGCCTGAGCCAGGATACATGCTGTTTGCACATCCTGAATGTTAAGAGTGACTCATAGAAAACCATTTAATTATTGATGCAGACCATTACTCTTGTATTCCTAAGACTTCAATTATGATATACGGCTGGACAATTGATATTTTATTAGGTACTAATTGAATAAATACAGAGATTTTATTCCATGTATTAACTCCTTCACGACATTGGGAAGGACTTCCCGACCTTGGATGTTTGGATACATCCTGTTGATTTTGCACTCAGACTGGGCGCTCGTGGTCACCACCGGGTGTTAAGCGGTTCTGACAGCTGACACAGCTCTCACTGCTAGGAGTGGTGCCTGTACCACTCCCAGCAGTTCAACCACCTAAATCCCGTGATCGATGTCAATTGCAGCATTTAAAAGGCACAGAGAGGGAGGGAGCGAGCTCCCTCTCCCCTCCAATCGGCGCCTTCGTGACGTCCTCGTGAGGGCCTGATCATTGCCATGGTGACCAGGCTAGATTAATCATGTGTAGTGCATTGTCTAACTAGCTTGTGTCAGTGCAGCACTGACCGTTATAAAGGTAACAGATCTATCAGAACAAAGCATAACACAGTGATATAAGGCCATATAGAGGGTTGTCGAGGACAACCGAGTACTCCAATACATGTATGCAAAATCAAGAGGACAAGGAGTTACAAAAATCTTTTAACAGATGTATAGAAAATTTATTTATGGATTACAACAGTACCATATAAAAAAATGGCAAATTTAGAAGTCATTTAGGGACAAATAAATTTGAAATAAAGAACTCTGATGTAGTAGGTCTGAGGTCAGCACAATAAATATAAGGATCAAGAGGTCATAATCATATGTAGAGCAAGGGAGGTTTGCATCCCAGGAGCTAAGGATAGAACAATTCCTACTGCTAGCAAATAGCATAATATTTAAAGTAATGTTGTAGGAAAGATATCCGTTAACTACCTAGTTATAGACAGGGGTGCACCTCTAATAAATCTGTTAAACAGTAAAGTGCTGCAGGAATGCTCCTTGCCCATGTGAATCCCTGTGTAACGTCAGACCACGCAGCCTCAACACGCGTTTCACGTGGGCTACTTGAGGGGGCTGTCTGACTGCATTGCAATGGTTTATAACAGCGATCAGAGCTGTGAAAGTCAAAGTCACATAGTGGGACTAAATAATAAAAAAAAAAAAGTACAAATATTTAAAAATATATATTTTGAAAAAATATATATTGTACCCATAAATAAATATTTTTATGATTTTATTTTTTTAAAGTGCCCATATTTGGCACATGTCTGGAACAACCCGTCCTATCAAATTGTCCCACTAGTTAACCCCTTCATTGAACACCGTAAGAAAAAAAAAGTGGCAAATAAACTATGCTTTTTCATCATACCGCTGAACAAAAAGTGGAATAAAACACAATCAAAAAGACCAATGTAAATACACATGGTATAGCTGAAAACGTCATCTTGTCCTGCGAATAAACAAGCCGCCATACAACTCAATCAGCGGAAAAATAAAATCGTTATAGCTCTCACAATAGAGATGCAAAAGTAATTTTCTCCTACGTATCATTGGGGGACACAGGACGAATGGGTGTTATGCTGCTGCCACCAGGAGGACACTAAGTTAAACACACACAAAAGATTAACTCCTCCCCTGCAGTATACACCCACGGGCTGGAGAATCCGGAGCCAGTTCTTACTTAGTGTCTCAGGAGGCACTTGGGTCCTCAGGACCCCACCAATTTTTAATTTAACGGAGAGAAGGGGGCGACAGGCAAATTTTCAGCTCTGATCTCCCCCGCACCAACAACGGGCAAGTACATGGAGCGTTCCTCCTGTATCCTTTCCCGCGACGATGGATGCCAGCCCTGGCTCACTTTTCAGTGTGGCGACGGTTCCTTAGCGTTCCGATCTCCCTCCCTCCCTCTCAGGCGACCACGGGGACTAATCATCCACCTAAGTTTCCTGGAGCCAGGGCACAGCCGGACAGAATGACATGGCGTCCGTGCAGCCGCCCACTGCATCACCACTGAATATAGCGGACGACGCATGGCGGCAGAAGCTCTCCACCCTCTCCCTACCAAGGTGAAGGTGGATGGAGCATTGGTTCCATCGCACAGGGTAAGTGCGGGGGCCGACGAGCTGACGGGGGGGGCCCCTTACTCTCTTACTAATGCGGCTCTGCAGCCGCGGGGCAGCGTTATAATTCTGAGGGGGCACGGCGGTCTTTCCGGCGCTCCGTTGGCGCGGTGGCACCTCGGCCCGGTCCGGACTCCAGCGCCCGCCTACATGCACGCCTACGTCCGCCCAAGACACGCCCCCTCCCTGGGCGCTTCTCGCTCCCGAGAAGCGCCCTTCTCACATCTCGGCGGCCATCTTGGACCAGGAAGCGCGCTGGCGGCTTTGCAGCAACGCAGTGCACAGGACATCAGGATCTCCCTGCCAGGCCACCGCAGAACTTTGGTGAGACGCACTCAGTAGGATTGTCTCCCCCCCTGCCAGTACGCTCACTTAATCACAAATATGTCACAGTCTAAGCAAAAACGGACTGGAAAGACCCACTCCGTTATTTTTGCTGTGTGCACCTCCTGCAAGGTATCTCTGCCCCGAGGTCACACTGACCCGCTGTGCACCGCCTGCGAAATGTCGGCGGCTCAGGTTACTCCGGCCTCTGACCCGGAATGTAGCGAGCCTAGTACCCCCGCATGGGCGTCCTCCCTCGCTCGATCTGTGGCATCCTTGGAAAGGACGATACAGTCTCTCCGTGAGCCGTCCCTTAGCCAGGGCACTTCCACGGATGATATAACGCGGTCTAAGAACCCCTCTCGGCCTAGAGGTCGTACCGTTTCCAGAAGCCCTCACTCATCCAAAAAGAGGTCCAGGGTAATATCTCCGGTCCGGGATCAGCCTTCCGGCTCAGAGAGCGAAGTCTCTCGTCACTCATCCCCGACTCATAGCAGGGAATCCCTCCTGGACGACGCGTCCAACGCGTCCTGTTCCCCAGAGTATCATCACGATCAAGAGACTTTAGATTCTCTCATAGACTCTGTAAGTCAGACACTACAGTTAGAGGAGGAAACCCCGTCCAAGGCGGTTCATCCCGTATCATTCGGGCGAACCACAAAGGCTCATAAATTTTTTCCTACGCACCCTCAATTCAAGGACATAGTCGATCACCATAGAGTCCGTCCGGATAAACGTTTCTCAGGACAGAAGGCTATGCAATTGAAGTATCCGTTTGCTCAGGACCTAGCTAGGGACTGGTCTCAGTCACCCTCCGTGGACCCGCCAGTGTCGCGGCTAGCCACCAAGGCGGTTCTATCCTCCTCTGAGGGTGCGTCCATCAAGCATCCCACTGATAGACAAATTGAACAGATGGCTCGCTCGGCCTTTGAAGCCTCCTCGGCTTCTCTCTTTCCCTCTTTTGCCGTCACGTGGGTTGCAAAAGCTATGTCCCATTGGGCCGAGTCTTTATCCTCTACAGCACTACGTGCCGACTTACCCCCAGAAATTTCACACCTGGCCACTCAGATCGCTAGAGCGGGGGACTTCGTAGTTTCCGCATCCTTAGACGCGGCCAACTGTGCCTCACAGGCAGCGGCCAATGCTGTCACGATCCGCAGATCCCTTTGGCTCAGGGACTGGAAAGCGGACTCGGGATCCAAAAAATCCCTCACGGCTCTTCCATACCAGGGCGAACGCCTATTTGGGGACAAACTAGACAAAATAATTGCAGACTCCACAGGAGGAAAGAGCAAATTCCTTCCCCAGCAACGAACTTTTCGTCCCTTTCGCAACCAACAGGGCCGAGGCCGATATTTCCGTTTCGGCTCCAATTGGTCCAATCCCTCCGCGCCACCCGGCGTCGGGAGAGGTCAGCGCAAGGACAGAGCCTCCCAGCCGTCTTACAAACCTTCTCCCACTTGGAGAGGCAGACCCAGACAACAGGGATTCCGAGGGTCCAGACCTAACAGGTCTCCACCTCAATGACTCTTGGCAAACGCCGAAGGACACCGACAGAGTAGGCGGCCGCCTACTCTTCTTTCGGGACGCGTGGCTCTCGGTAGTTCCCGACCGATGGGTCCGCGACCTAGTGTCCTCCGGTTACAAGATAGAGTTTGTCTCTCTTCCCCCATCTCGTTTCTTCCAGTCCCCTCCTCCCAGAGCAAGGGTCTGTCAGTACTTCCAGGCCATAAGGTCGCTATGGGAAGACGGGGTCATCATCCCGGTACCTCAGAACGAGAGGTACCAAGGTTTCTATTCCAATCTTTTCATCGTACCAAAAAAAGGACGGCTCAGTACGTCCAATATTAGACCTCAAGCTTCTCAACAAGTACGTCCGCGTACATCGATTCCGTATGGAGTCCCTCCGCTCGGTAATTGCCTCTCTGGAAGAGGGCGAGTTCCTTGCATCTCTGGATGTTCAGGACGCTTACCTGCACATTCCCATCCTACCGTCTCATCAGCGTTTCCTCCGCTTCGCGGTCCAGGGGCACCATTTCCAGTTTGTCGCCCTACCCTTCGGGCTGGCCACCGCTCCTCGGGTATTCACCAAGGTCATGGCAGCTGCCGTGGCCATTCTCCATGCTCGAGGCATAGTGGTGTTGCCCTACTTGGACGACATTCTCATAAAAGGCTCCTCTTTTCGATCCTGCTCAGAAGCAGTAGACGTCACCATAAATACCTTTTTGCGCCTGGGTTGGAAAATCAACTTCAAGAAATCTTCCCCAGTCCCGGCTCAAACCATATCCTACCTGGGGATGATCCTAGACTCTTCTCAGGGTCTAGTACTCCTACCTCCGGAAAAGGTATCCACGCTACAGAGAGAAGTCCGAAAGCTTACCCAACCTCGCCCTCACTCCCTACGCTTCTCCATGAGGGTACTCGGCAGGATGGTGGCGGCAATGGAGGCAGTGCCTTTTGCTGTATTTCACCTCCGTCCCCAACAGCACGCCCTTCTAGCAGTATGGGACAGGAATCCTGCCTCGCTCGACCGCCGTCTCCTGCTCTCTCGCCCAATCAGGCAGTCCCTCAGGTGGTGGACCAAGAGGTCCTCCCTGACTCGGGGGAAGTCTTTCCTTCCGGTGCACTGGCTGGTTGTCACAACGGACGCCAGTCTCTTCGGCTGGGGTGCTGTGTTCCAGCGCCACTCGACTCAGGGTCGCTGGTCCCCGCAGGAATCCCAGCTGCCCATCAACATCCTAGAGATTCGGGCAATCAGACTGGCACTCCGCCATTTTCATCCGTTTCTTTCCGGCCGCGCGGTCAGAGTCCAGTCCGACAACGCCACTGCGGTAGCCTACATCAACCGCCAAGGGGGCACTCGCAGCAAAGCGGCCATGGTCGAGGTAACGCTCATTCTCCGCTGGGCCGAGACCAACCACTCCATACTCTCAGCAGTTTACATCCCAGGCGTGGAAAACTGGGAAGCGGACTTTCTCAGTCGCCACAGCCTCGATCCCGGAGAGTGGTCTCTTCATCCCGCAATCTTTCACCAGATATGCTCTCGATGGGGGACTCCGGACGTGGATCTAATGGCATCTCGCCTCAATTGCCAGGTTCCCGTCTTCATGGCCAGGTCTCACGACCCCTCAGCCTTCGGAGCCGATGCTCTCGTCCTCTCATGGCAGGGTTTCAGACTCCCATACATCTTTCCCCCAATTCCCCTTCTGGCAAAGGTAATGAGGAAGGTCAGGGCAGAACGGATTTCAGTAATTCTCATCGCTCCGGACTGGCCGCGCAGGACATGGTACGCCGAGATGGTGCAACTGGTCTCAGACGTACCTTGGAGGCTGCCGAGCCGCGCAGACCTCCTGTCTCAAGGGCCCATTTACCACCCGAACTCAGAGGCCCTGTGTTTAACGGCGTGGCCGTTGAGTCCTGGGTACTGAGGCAGAAGGGTCTGCCCCAGACGGTTATATCTACCATGCTCCGCGCACGCAAGTCTTCTTCCATGCGCATCTACCACCGCGCCTGGAAGGTATACTTCGCCTGGTGCAGGGATCGGGGACGTTTCCCC
Source organism: Ranitomeya variabilis (assembly GCF_051348905.1). Taxonomy (NCBI): domain Eukaryota; kingdom Metazoa; phylum Chordata; class Amphibia; order Anura; family Dendrobatidae; genus Ranitomeya; species Ranitomeya variabilis. Next base: position 256,694,358 of record NC_135232.1, read on the forward strand.
CTCCAATTTTCTATTCCTCACATTTTGGAATTCCTCCAATCAGGCGTAGACTTGGGCCTTGCCCTCAGTTCTCTTAAGGGCCAAATTTCTGCTCTCTCGGTTCTTTTCCAGAGAAGGATTGCAAACAGACTGCAAGTCAAGACTTTCATCCAGGGAGTTTCTCATATGGTTCCGCCTTACAGAATGCCCTTGGAACCATGGGACCTGAATCTGGTCCTCTGTGCTCTTCAAGAGCCCCCTTTTGAGCCCTTGCATGAGGTGTCCTTGCTGCTCTTGTCGTGGAAAGTTGCCTTCCTCGTGGCTGTCACGTCTATTAGACGTGTCTCTGAGCTGGCAGCTCTGTCTTGCCAACCTCCTTTCCTCGTGTTCCACCAGGACAAGGTAGTTCTACGGACATGTCCGTCTTTTCTTCCGAAGGTCGTTTCCTCCTTCCATCTTAATGAGGAGATTGTCCTTCCCTCACTGTGCCCTGCTCCTTCTCACCGCACGGAAAGGGCTCTCCACACTCTGGACTTAATGAGGGGTCTCAGACGTTATGTCTCCAGAACTGCGTCTCTCCGTAGGTCAGACGCCTTGTTCGTTCTTCCGGAAGGGCCACGGAAGGGACTTCCCGCTTCCAAGGCCTCCATTGCCAAGTGGATTCGTTCCGCCATCCAAGAGTCCTACCGTGTCAAGGGTCACGCCGCACCTCCGGGGATCAAGGCTCATTCTACCCGGTCAGTCGGCGCGTCCTGGGCCATCCGGCACCAGGCATCGGCAGCGCAGGTCTGCAAGGCTGCTACATGGTCCAGCCTGCATACATTCACGAAGCACTACCATGTGCACTCTCAGGCCTCGGCAGACGCGTCCGTCGGTAGGCGAATCCTACAAGCGGCAGTGTCTCATCTGTAGCTCGTAGGCACGCACAGCATTTATAACTTCTTGTTCCCACCCAGGGACTGCTTTGGGACGTCCCATTCGTCCGGTGTCCCCCAATGATACGTAGGAGAAAAGGAGATTTTTGTGTACTCACCGTAAAATCTTTTTCTCCGAGTCAATCATTGGGGGACACAGCACCCTCCCTGTTAGCCTAGTTTGGCTCGGTTATTCTTTTCAGTCGGTGTTTTGACTGTAACATGTTTACTGTTATTATCTGGTTTACTCCTACTGCTTTGTTACCGAACTGGCTCCGGATTCTCCAGCCCGTGGGTGTATACTGCAGGGGAGGAGTTAATCTTTTGTGTGTGTTTAACTTAGTGTCCTCCTGGTGGCAGCAGCATAACACCCATTCGTCCTGTGTCCCCCAATGATTGACTCGGAGAAAAAGATTTTACGGTGAGTACACAAAAATCTCCTTATTTTTTCTAGAAAATTGATTTTGTGTAAAAGCGCCAAAACTTAAAAAAAGATATAAATGTGGAATCACTGCACTGTAATCGTACTGACCCAAAGAATAAAGCTGCCTTTTCAATTTTACCATACCGTGAACGTTCATAAAAAAAACCCCTCAAAGAAACCATTCCTGAATTGTTTTTTTTTTTGTTCATTCTGCCTCCCAAAAATCTGAATAGAAATCAATCAAAAAGCATTGTGCCCTAAAATGGTACCAATAAACAGGTCGACTCGTCCCACAAAAAACAAGGCTCACATGACTGTCAACAGAAATATAGGAAAATTCGAGCCCTCAAAATATGGTATGCAAAGACTTGTTTTTGCAATATAAAGCGTATTTTAGTGTGTGACAGCAGCCTAACATAAAAAAGCAATATAAATCTGGTATTGCAGTAAATGCACCGACCAGAAGAATAAAGTTGTCTGATCACTTATACTGCATGAGGAATGGCGTAAAAAATGAATAAAACCAATTCCTGACCTACTGCTGATTTGTTCATTCTGCCTCTCAAAGATTGCAGTAAGGCTTGGCTCACATTTACTCTACACTTCTGAACAGAGGCCAGACTGAGTCCCGAGTAACTCTGCTGCCTCATTATAGTGAATGGATCCCTCGGGGGTTTCATCTGAATCATGTCACTCAGAGATGTAGATGCAGACCTCAAAGTAAGTGCTCAGCGTGGAGCACCAGAAAAAATGTGATCCCAAACGTTATGAAAAATATTCTCAATAAAAGCTTCAACTCAATCCACAATAAAAGCCCCCACTCAGGTTTGTTATGTTAACAGAAATATAGGGGGCCTCCACGTTACTGGTAATACAAAGGATCTGGAAAAGCACTATGGCTCCTCGCCCCCACAAAAAAATCCAGTGAATTTTGCGCTCACAAATCAAAATGTCCCCTCCCTTCTGAGCTCAACAGTGTGCCTAAACCACACTTAGCATCCACATGTTTGGCATTTCTGTAGTGAAGAAAGCCCGCTTAATTTATGGCTGCATGTCTCCAGAAGCACGAAGTGGGCATAACGTACTGGGCACTACAATAGCAGATGTGCAATTTGCACTCTGCAACATCCACTGCTGCTTGATTTTGACTATATGGGTGTTTTACAAAAACATTACTACACTTTTTTAAATAAATTCCCAAAGTTCAGGAGGCAAATACCGCTCCTTTGTTTCCGGAGTCTTATCGTGTTACTAAACAGCACTGTACAGCCACATATGGGGTCTATCCACGTTCAGTAGAACTTGTGTGACAAATTTTGGTGTCATTTTTATCCATTTCCCCTTGTGAAAATGAAAATCTGTGGCTAAATCAATATTTTTTGTGGTTAAAAATGTAATTCATTTTTCTTCACTGCCCAGTGGTATAAAATTCTGTGACACACCTGTGGTGTCAATATGATCACTGCTCCCCTAGATGAATTCCTTGAGGAGGTGTAGTTTGTTAAATGGGGTCACTTATGGGGGTTCTGCTGTTCTGGCACCTCAGGGGATTTCCCAGTGGGTCATGGCACCCGCAGACCAGAACAGTAAAATCTGCACTACATTTTGGCGCTCCTTCCCTTCTAAGTTTTGTACTGTGCCTCAAAAGTAGTTCCCAATAACATGTAGCGTATTGGAACACTCAGATGAAATTGCACAACAAACTAAGAGGTCCATTTTTTACTACTAGCCCTTATAAAAAATAAAAAATTGGGACTCAAACAACATTTTAGCTGTAAAAATGCAATTATCCTTTCTTCACTGCCCAGTGGTATAAATTTCTGTGAAGCCCTAGTGGTGTCAATATGCTCACTGCACCCCTAGATTAATTCATTGGGAGTGTAGTTTGTAAAATGACATCACTTACAGAGGATTTCTGCTGTTCTGGCACCTCAGGGTCTCTGCCAATGTGACATGGCACCCTCACACCAGTGCAGCAAAATTTGAACTTCAGTGTGGCGCCTCCTCCCTTCTAAGCTCTGCATTGTGCGTCAAAAGTAGTTTTCGACCACATATATGGGCTATTTGAGTACTCATGAGAAATTACATCATAAATTGTATGCTGCAATTTCTCTTGTTACCCTTGTGAAAATAAAAAAAAAAATAGGGCTAAAAACATTATTGTGGGAAAAATATGATTTTTTTTTTTTTTTTTTTTTTTTTTTTAATTTTCACAGCTCCACGTTACAAATTTCTGTGAAGCACCTGGGGGTTCAAGGTGCTCACCACACATTAGTTACATAGTTACATTCCTTGAGGGGTCTAGATTCCTAGTTAACTACTCTGCAGGCCCTGACTGACACTGGCTCTACATTGCGGCTGGCTGTCAGTCAGAGTCGGGGGCGCAGTTAGAGCCACCGCTCTATATACTCAGAATGGTGACTGAACAGGCCCCGCCCCTATGACTATACCGAATACTGGCGGGGAGGATAAAGATCATTTTCTCCCCGCTGCATTCGGCTGCATTGCGCCGGACAGCATAATAAAGCATAATAAAGCTGCAGGTTAACAGCGTTATTCCTGGTGACAGCTTTCCCTTTACTTTCAAATTAAAAGTTTGAAGATTGCACAATTTTGTCCAAATTTCCAATTTTTTTCCACAAATAAACGAAAGTCATATCGAAAATTTTTTATTATTTTTATTTTTTATATTATTTTTTTTACCACTGATATGAACTACAATATTTCACAAAAAGACAGTCTCTGGATCAGTGGGATCCGTTAAATCGTGTCAGAGTTATAAAGTGACAATGGTCAGAATTCTAAAATTTGGCGTGGTCATGAAGCTGAAAACAGTCATGGGGGGTGGGAAAGGGTTAAGAACTACTCTTGAGAGACATGGCCTAACAATCTGCTAGATCTTTCAGAGTAAGGGTATGTGTCCACGTTCAGGATTGCATCAGGATTTGGTCAGGATTTTCCATCAGTATTTGTAGCCAAAACCAGGAGTGGAACAATTAGAGGAAAAGTATAATAGAAACACATGCACCAATTCTGCATTTATCACCCACTCCTGGTTTTGGCTTACAAATACTGATGGAAAATCCTGACCAAATCCTGATGCAATCCTGAACGTGGACACATACCCTTAGGGCTCTTGTTTGTATCCGGAGTATGGGGAGAAGCGATCTCATGGAGTGATGGAAGTATGACTGCCACCTTATTTTCTATACTGCAGCAGAAGTTTTGTGTTAAGTCTGCACCATGTAAAAAAAATAAATAAAATATATATATATATATATATATATATATATATATATATATATATATATATATATATATATATATATATATATATATATATATATATATAGTGTTTCTCTTGCATTTAATGCACCTTACAGTCTTCTCCTTCAGAAACATTGGTACAGTGCTTTTATAAGGGAATAAAGTAATATACTGTACACATTTAAGACTGAGCATGGCAAACTTTCTGACCAGCATTTCAAGGTCTGTGATGCACACTTATAATCGGTTGCTCATACAGACTGCAAATATAAATGCTGAAATGTCTTTGTTTTTCTGCTGTGAGTCCATACACGGCGAATTTGATTGACAAATACATAAAGAAAACAACAATACATGTGCATATGATATTGAAAACTGTCCAAATCACCTTGTATTGCATTTATGCGATGGTAAAGAAGATGGTTCTATATGCAATCCTATAGTTAGGGTAGTTGTTTTTTTTCTTCTTGTAGTCCATACAGTTTGACAAAGATCAGCTAATATCTCTAACCCAGGACAATACTGCGCTAAAGGAACAAGTAGAACTGTTACAAAATGAGGCTAAGAAGTAAGTGCTTTTTGGCATAATTTTCAAATGGAATATTGTTTTTTTTTTTTAGAAATGTAATTCTTCTTATAACATTAAATCATAACATTCTCATGAACAAATAAAACACTATTGGATAACAACGTTGAAGTTTGCACCAATAACTGCTGACCTTACTGAAATATATTATAAATATTAATAAATTATACTTATTTGAAAGAATATTAGGTTATTGCACTAAAAAGCAAGATGTGGTGAAGGTAATATGTTAAACAGATTTTTGAAGGGTAGTATACACGTTTTAATATACCGTAGTTACATTGTCAAACTGAAGAATCCTTAACTAGTCTGTCTTTACTGCACCTTAAGAGCAATTACAGAACAGAAGCAGAGAATGAAGAGACTGGGCTCGGACCTGACAAGTGCTCAGAAGGAGATGAAAGTCAAACACAAAGCCTATGAAAATGCAGTGGGGATCCTGAGCCGGCGTCTTCAGGAAGCACTGACTGCAAAAGAAACCATGGAATCGGAGCTAAGTAAGCTGAAAGCGCAAATATCCGAAGGAGGTGACAGTCACGCTTTTCAGGTATCTAGAAATTCATGCAAAAGTATGATGGTGGTTAGTCCTAATCACAGATATAAGTGACAATAAATGTCTCCATTTACTTATTTAATTTTTTTTTATAAACATGCTTTTATTATCTTGTATGCAGGAAAAACTTGCTGGATTGAAAAGTGAATTACAGGCCGTAAGCCATAGTAAAGCCATGCTGGAGCGTGAGCTGCAGGAGGTCATATCACTCACAAGCCAGGAACTTGAAGAATATAGAGAGAAGGTTCTTGAACTTGAAGATGAGGTGTGCAAAACTGAATACTGGTGCAGTTACGGAATTATGCATTGCTGTGCTCCCTAAATTCACTATAAAAGTACTGTAAAATTGTGTCAGTGGTAGGAGCCCTTGAAATGATAAATGATGGAGATTTACTCAGCAAGATGCAACAGAAATTGGACATGAATTGCATCAATATACTTTTATATGAAGTAGATGTAATTCAGGAGATCTGTCCACTTTCCTTATATGTCTGTTTTAACAAATCCTGGTATTTCTCATGTGCATACAGTCATGGCCAAAAGTATTGACACCCCTGCAATTCTGTCAGATAATACTCAGTTTCTTCCTGAAAATGATTGCAAACACAAATTCTTTGGTATTATTATCTTCATTTAATTTGTCTTAAATGAAAAAACACAAAAATAATTGTTCTAAAGCCAAATTGGATATAATTCCACACCAAACATAAAAAAGGGGGTGGACAAAAGTATTGGCACTGTTCGAAAAATCATGTGATGCTTCTCTAATTTGTGCAATTAACAGCACCTATAACTTACCTGTGGCACCTAACAGGTGTTGGCAATAATTAAATCACACTTGCAGCCAGTTGACATGGATTAAAGTTGACTCAACCTCTGTCCTGTGTCCTTGTGTATACCACATTGAGCATGGAGAAAAGAAAGAAGACCAAAGAACTGTCTGAGGACTTGAGAAACCAAATTGTGAGAAAGCATGAGCAATCTCAAGGCTACAAGTCCATCTCCAAAGACCTGAATGTTCCTGTGTCTACCGTGCGCAGTGTCATCAAGAAGTTTAAATGGCACTGTGGCTAACCTCCCAAGATGTGGACGGAAAAAAAAAATTGACAAGAGATTTCAACACAAGATTGTGCGGATGTTGGATAAAGAACCTCGACTAACATCCAAACAAGTTCAAGCTGCCCTGCAGTCCGAGGGTACAACAGTGTCAACCCTTACTATCTGTCGGCGTCTGAATGAAAAGGGACTGCATGGTAGGAGACCCAGGAATTCCTCACTTCTTACCCCGAGACATAAAAAAGCCAGGCTGGAGTTTGCCAAAATTTACCTGAAAAAGCCTAAAACGTTTTGAAAGAATGTTCTCTGGTCAGATGAGACAAAAGTAGAGCTTTTGGGGCAAAGGCATCAACATAGAGTTTACAGGAGAAAAAAAGAGGCATTCAAAGAAAAGAACACGGTCCCTACAGTCAAACATGGCGGAGGTTCGCTGATGTTTTGGGGTGGCTTTGCTGCCTCTGGCACTGGACTGCTTGACCATGTGCAGGGCCCAGTGTGAGAAAGCTGGGTCTCCCTCAGAGGGCATGGGTCTTCCAGCAGGACAATGACCCAAAACACACTTCAAAAAGCACTAGAAAATGGTTTGAGAGAAAGCACGGGAGACTTCTAAGGTGGCCAGCAATGAGTCTACACCTGAGTCCCATAGAACACATATAGAACACCTGTGGAGAGATATAAAAATGGCAGTTTGAAGAAGGCACCCTTCAAATATCAGGGACCTGGAGCAGTTTGCCAAAGAAGAATGGTCTAAAATTCCAGCAGAGCATTGTAAGAAACTCATTGATGGTTACCGGAAGCGGTTGGTCGCAGTTATTTTGGCTAAAGGTTGTGCAACCAAGTATTAGGCTGAGGGTGCCAATACTTTTTTCTGGCCCATTTTTGGAGTTTTGTGTGAAATGATCAATGTTTTGCTTTTTGCTTCATTCTCTTTTGTGTTTTTTCATTTAAGACAAATTAAATGAAGATAATAATACCAAAGAATTTGTGATTGCAATCATTTTCAGGAAGAAACTGAGTATTATCTGACAGAACTGCAGGGGTGTGAATACTTTTGGCCACGACTGTATGTTCAGTTACCTCTGTTATGCTGTTCTTCCACTGTTCATCTTTAAAATGTATGAATTAATTGAAAGCTAGATGTGATCGTTACTCATGTCAGAAGGGCGTGTCACCACACATGAAGCACTGATTGGTTAATAACAGACTGCTACATGGGACGTGCCCCATCTGGCAAAAGTCAACACCCAGTTGTCAATTTCTTACATGGTTTTTAACCAGGCAGGAAAATGTTTTTCCTTACAGAAACCAGCAGCAGTAATCCCATGCTGTAATGTCTGTATACTCTTTTCCTTCTGCCCTTGCTCAGGAGCCGTGGTATGATCATACCACGTCCCTGTACGGTCAGACACGGCCATTACATAGTACACTGCAGGGGCACATTTATAAGATTATTTCAGCACAAGAAAATTTTTTAACATATCCAATTGTTACATTTTATTTTTATTCCATGATCCATTGACTAAAGTGTACTGTGTTTGTGGAACAACCTCTTAAAATTTCCTTAAAAATTGACACTATAGATTTAGAAAAGAAGATAAGATGGAAGTCATAAAAAGGCAGGTAAAAAAAATTGTAAGATTAGTGGGTACTTTTGCCTTACATAGGCAAAGATATGGGGGTGTATTAGAGGGTGAGGGGATATATATGGGTAATGGCAGATGAGACGAGTAGCAAAGAAGAATGCTGATGCATAGGTATAAGTGAAAGGATAGGCAGAACGTAGTGTAAGCAAAATGTTATGTAGTCAACGTGCAGGTTTCGCTATAGGGAAAGTCTGGATAAGGCCAGTGGTGAGGCATCGGGATGATGATGTACTGTAGTTTGCAAGAGTCTGGAGATGGGCACAAGATTGCAAGGCAGAATGGGTATTAAAAGTAGGTAGTGAAAATGGAGGTTTGCCTTTAGGGAGAGCCGGAAGAGGGTCTGTGTATGTGGCACTGAGCAGGCCGTGGGAAGGAGTGCCCGGAGCCGTGTATGTATTTGTGTGGGGGACACGGGCATCGGAAACCATAAATGCTCGAGGTGTTGCATCATCTCGTGAGTGATGTAAGGTGTTAAAGGTGTGTATGGGAGAGGGGATGGGTGCCCTGCATCATTGGTGTGGACGTGGTGGAAGCCCTTTGTGGGGAATAGAGCTGGGTGGGGGTGAGTGATCTACGTAAAAAATGAATTGTAGAATTAGAATGTGCTAGCTACTACAGCGGGCCAGCTCTACAGACATTGGGTATTTCCTCATGGGCCAAATATAAGTACCCTACGGGCCAGCGTTTTACATGTATGATGTAATGAAAGAAAAAATATATTGTATTAAGCAAGATGCGCCAAATGTATCAAATTAATAATTTGGCGTGCACCTCTGCTAAATTTAGCAGAGTTTTTTCTGGTCTGATTTTATACAGTCTAACTTAATTGAGACAGTAATAATAAATCTGCCCTAATGCTTCTAAGGCTTGGTTAATGACTCATTAATAATGAGAAAAAAAGAAATGAAGCCATTCAGAACAGAATACATCTATACCAGAAATCCTTTATATCATAGCACAGGTCGTTGTACATCTGCTGAACAAAACAAACAAACGTATGAAAACAGATTGCAAATTTATAATGAAATGTACAGTTTTACTTTGTTGTGTAGACTGAATTTTCTTTTTAATGTTTCTGGTAATTATTGTGTTCTGTACATTATACATCTGTTACCAATCTTTTCTCACTTTATTGTATGCTGCAGCTGCAGGAATCTCGTGGCTTTAAAAGGAAAATCAAAAAATTAGAAGACCTCAACAAAAAACTGACACTGGAATTAGAACATGAACGAGGAAAGTTAACTGGACTCGGACAATCCAACGCTGCATTACGTGAACACAACAATATACTCGAGGCTGCTCTGGCAAAGAGAGAGGCAGATTTGGTACAATTAAACCTGCAGGTACATACATTGAAATTATATCATAATGCTTTACTCTTGGCATGTAAAAGATGACTTGACATTATGAGTTATTTAAAGCGCCACTTCTTTATTGCCCCATTGGAGTGGTGCTTTAAATGCAATTCCCCTACCCCCTGTCTCATACTCACCTGCCGCAACCTTCATCCTTTTCCAGTGTCACTTCTGTCTGTCTCCATCGAAAAGTAACCTGCCAGTGTGTCATGGAGCACTCCTAAGGTCACCTTTCAATACATCTCTATGAGAGCCTCGTTCTGGCACTCAGAAATTTGCATTGAGGTATTGTGACGCAAGTTCTGACTTCCGGTTAGTCAGAAGTTACGTGCACACGATGGCGCCACGGGATCGGAGCGACGTTGGTAAAAGGTGAAGCCACCGAAAGGTGAGTATAAGAACGGGGGCATGGGGCTTACATTTATAAAAACAAAACAAAAAAACACATAAAATCCCCGCTGCAGTGGTGCATCTAATTAAACATTGTTAGGCTATGGCTTGAACTAGATGAATTTAGTCTTCCTTCAACCTTAAATACTATATTACTATGGCTTATAGAAATCTACATGTCTTACAGTAAAATTAATATTAGTTGGAAGTTATATTAACCCCTTACCAATATTGGATGTACTGGTATGTCCAATATCAGCTGTGCCCACATCTTCGCCTCAAAATGATGGCTGTGTTACTCAAGCAGAGCCCTATGTCTGTCACGATGGTACTCCTATCAAAGCCAGCCTGTAGCTGGAGTTCATAAGAGAATGTGATTTTTGCTATATGTGGCAGTACCGTGGTATTGCTGTATATAGCACAAGGAATCAGCTGATTGCAAATTCAAGTCCCTTAACCCCTTCCCGACATTTGACGTACTATCCCGTCGAGGTGGGGTGGGCCCCCATGACCGCCGACGGGATAGTACGTCATACGCGATCGGCCGCGCTCACGGGGGGAGCGCGGCCGATCGCGGCCGGGTGTCGGCTGCATATCGCAGCTGACATCCGGCACTATGTGCCAGGAGCGGTCACGGACCGCCCCCGGCACATTAACCCCCGGCACACCGCGATCAAACATGATCGCGATGTGCCGGCGGTGCAGGGAAGCATCGCGCAGGGAGGGGGCTCCCTGCGGGCTTTCCTGAGACGATCGGTACAAGGTGATGTACTCACCTCGTACCGAACGTCTTCTCCCTGCAGGCCCCGGATCCAAAATGGCCGAGGGGCTGTATCTGGGTCCTGCAGGGAGCACTTCCGGGTCGGAGCAGGCTGCAGATGAAAGCTGCAGCCTGCTCCGATGAAAGTATGATCGCGGATCTGATAGAGTGCTGTGCACACTATCAGATCTGCAATCTGTGATGTCCCCCCCTGGGACAAAGTACAAAAGTAAAAAAAAAAAATTTCCACATGTGTAAAAAAAAAATAAAAAAAATTCCTAAATAAATAATAATAAAAAAAAAAATATTATTCCCATAAATACATTTCTTTATCTAAAAAAAACAAACAAAAACAATAAAAGTACACATATTTAGTATCGCCGCGTCCGTAACGACCCAACCTATAAAACTGGCCCACTAGTTAACCCCTTCAGTAAACACCGTAAGAAAAAAAAAAAAAAAACGAGGCAAAAAACAACGCTTTATTACCATACCGCCGAACAAAAAGTGGAATAACACGCGATCAAAAAGACGGATATAAATAACCATGTTACCGCTGAAAGCGTCATCTTGTCCCGCAAAAAACGAGCCGCCATACAGCATCATCAGCAAAAAAAAAAAAAAGTTATAGTCCTCAGAATAAAGCGATGCCAAAATAATTATTTTTTCTATAAAATAGTTTTTATCGTATAAAAGCGTCAAAACATAAAAAAATGATATAAATGAGGTATCGCTGTAATCGTACTGACCCGACGAATAAAACTGCTTTATCAATTTTACCAAGCGCAGAACGGTATAAACGCCTCACCCAAAAGAAATTCATGAATAGCTGGTTTTTGGTTATTCTGCCTCACAAAAATCGGAATAAAAAGTGATAAAAAATGGTCACGTGTCCGAAAATGTTACCAATAAAAACGTCAACTCGTCCCGCAAAAAACAAGACCTCACATGACTGTGGAGCAAAATGTGGAAAAATTATAGGTCTCAAAATGTGGTAACGCAAAAACTTTTTTGCTATAAAAAGCGTCTTTTAGTCTGGTTTCACACTTGCGTTTTTATCTGCATGCGTTTTTTAAAAAAACCACATGTGTGAAAAAATGCATGTAAACGCGGTAAAACGCATGCATTTTTATAGAAAAACACAAGAAAACAAGAAAAAAACAAAAAACCCTACCCCTACCCCTACCCCTAACCTGAAATACGTGGCACTGAAATACGTGGCACTGAAATATACGTTTATATACGTATATACGTATATAAGTGCCACGATATTTCAGTGGCCACGTATTTCAGTGCCACGTATTTCAGTGCCACGTATTTCAGTGCCACGTATTTCAGTGCCACGTATTTCAGTGCCACGTATTTCAGTGCCACGTATTTCAGTGCCACGTATTTCAGTGCCACGTATTTAAGTGCCACGTATTTAAGTGCCACGTATTTAAGTGCCACGTATTTAAGTGCCACGTATTTAAGTGCCACGTATTTAAGTGCCACGTATTTAAGTGCCACGTATTTCAGCGCCACGTATTTCAGTGCCACGTATTTCAGTGCCACGTATTTTTCAGTGCCTGGAATACGTGGCACTGAAATACGTGGCACTGAAATACGTGGCACTGAAATATCGTGGCACTGAAATATCGTGGCACTGAAATATCGTGGCACTGAAGTATTTACGTGCCACGTATTTTTCAGTGCCTGAAATACGTGGCACTGAAATACGTGGCACTAAAATACGTGGCACTAAAATACGTGGCACTGAAATATCGTGGCACTGAAATATCGTGGCACTGAAATATCGTGGCACTTATATACGTGGCACTTATATACGTGGCACTTATATACGTGGCACTTATATACGTGGCACTTATGACTGTCAGAAAATGTTCAGTAAACAGTTAGGGGTGAGGTTAGGGGTAGGGTTTCAGGTAGAATTGGGGAGTTTCCACTGTTCAGGCACATCAGGGGCTCTCCAAACGCGACATGGCGTCCAATCTCAATTCCAGCCAATTCTGCGTTGAAAAAGTAAAACAGTGCTCCTTCCCTTCCGAGCTCTCCCGTGCGTCCAAAAAGGGGTTTACCCCAACATATGGGGTATCAGCGTACTAGGGACAAATTGAACAACAACTTCTGGGGTCCAAGTTCTCTTGTTATCCTTGGGAAAATAAAAATTTGGGGGGCTAAAAATCATTTTTGTGGGAAAAAAAATATGTTTTATTTTCACGGCTCTGCGTTGTAAACTGTAGTGAAACACTTGGGGGTTCAAAGTTCTCACAACACATCTAGATAAGTTCCTTGGGAGGTCTAGTTTCCAATATGGGGTCACTTGTGGGGGGTTTGTACTATTTGGGTACATCAGGGGCTCTGCAAATGCAACGTGACGCCTGCAGACCAATCCATTTAAGTCTGCATTCCAAATGGCGCTCCTTCCCTTCCGAGCTCTGTCATGCGCCCAAACAGTGGTTCCCCCCCACATAGGGGGTATCAGCGTACTCAGGACAAATTGGACAACAACTTTTAGGGTCCAATTTATCCTGATACCCTTGTGAAAATACAAAACTGGGGGTAAAAAATCATTTTTGTGAAAAAAAAAAATAATTTTTATTTTCACGGCTCTGCGTTATAAACTGTAGTGAAACACTTGGGGCTTCAAAGCTCTCAAAACACATCTAGATAAGTTCCTTAGGGGGTCTACTTTCCAAAATGGTGTCACTTGTGGGGGGGGTTTAATGTTTAGGGACATCAGGGGCTCTCCAAACGCAACATGGCATCCCATCTTAATTCCAGTCAATTTTGCATTGAAAAGTAAAATAGCGCTTCTTCCCTTCTGAGCTCTGCTATGCGCCCAAACAATGGTTTACACCCACATATGGGGTATCGTCGTACTCAGGACAAACTGCACAACAACTTTTGTGGTCTAATTTCTTCTCTTACCCTTGGGGAAATAAAAAAATGGGGGTGAAAAGATCATTTTTGTGAAAAAATATGATTTTTTATTTTTACGGCTCTGCATTATAAACTTCTGTAAAGCACTTGTTGGGTCAAAGTGCTCAACACACATCTAGATAAGTTCCTTAAGGGGTCTACTTTCCAAAATGGTGTCACTCGTGGGGGGTTTCAATGTTTAGGCACATTAGGGGCTCTCCAAACGCAACATGGCGTCCCATCTCAATTCCAGTCAATTTTGCATTGAAAAGTCAAATGGCGCTTCTTCCCTTCTGAGCTCTGCCCTGCGCCCAAACAATGGTTTACACCCACATATGGGGTATCAGTGTACGCAGGACAAATTGCACAACAATTTTTGGGGTCCAATTTCTTCTCTTACCCTTGGGAAAATAAAAAATTGGGGGTGAAAAGATCATTTTTGTGAAAAAATATGATTTTTTATTTTTACGGCTCTGCATTATAAACTTCTGTAAAGCACTTGTTGGGTCAAAGTGCTCACCACACATCTAGATAAGTTCCTTAGGGGGTCTACTTTCCAAAATGGTGTCACTTGTTAGGGGTTTCAATGTTTAGGCACATCAAGGGCTCTCTAAATGCAACATGGCGTCCCATCTCAATTCCAGTCAATTTTGCATTGAAAAGTCAAATGGCGCTCCTTCCCTTCCGAGCTCTGCCCTGCGCCCAAACAATGGTTTACACCCACATATGGGGTATCAGCGTACTCAGGACAAATTGCACAACAATTTTTGGGGTCCAATTTCTTCTCTCACACTTGGGAAAATAAAAAATTGGGGGTGAAAAGATCATTTTTGTGAAAAAATATGATTTTTTATTTTTACGGCTCTGCATTATAAACTTCTGTAAAGCACTTGTTGGGTCAAAGTGCTCACCACACATCTAGATAAGTTCCTTAGGGGGTCTACTTTCCAAAATGGTGTCACTTGTTAGGGGTTTCAATGTTTAGGCACATCAGGGGCTCTCCAAATGCAACATGGCGTCCCATCTCAATTCCAGTCAATTTTGCATTGAAAAGTCAAATGGCGCTCCTTTGCTTCCAAGCTCTGCCACGCGCCCAAACTGTGGTTTACCCCCACATATGGGGTATCAGCGTACTCAGGACAAATTGCACAACAACTTTTGGGGTCTATTTTCTCCTGTTACCCTTGGTAAAATAAAACAAATTGGAGCTGAAATAAATTTTGTGTGAAAAAAAGTTAAATGTTCATTTTTATTTAAACATTCCAAAAATTCCTGTGAAACACCTGAAGGGTTAATAAACTTCTTGAAAGTGGTTTTGAGTACCTTGAGGGGTGCAGTTTTTAGAATGGTGTCACACTTGGGTATTTTCTATCATATAGACCCGTCAAAATGACTTCAAATGAGATGTGGTCCCTAAAAAAAAATGGTGTTGTAAAAATGAGAAATTGCTGGTCAACTTTTAACCCTTATAACTCCGTCACAAAAAAAAATTTTGGTTCCAAAATTGTGCTGATGTAAAGTAGACATGTGGGAAATGTTATTTATTAAGTATTTTGTGTGACATATGTCTGTGATTTAAGGGCATAAAAATTCAAAGTTGGAAAATTGCGAAATTTTCGCCAAATATTCGTTTTTTTCACAAATAAACGCAAGTTATATCGAAGAAATTTTACCACTAACATGAAGTACAATATGTCACGAGAAAACAATGTCAGAATCGCCAAGATCCGTTGAAGCGTTCCAGAGTTATAACCTCATAAAGGGACAGTGGTCAGAATTGTAAAAATTGGCCCGGTCATTAACGTGCAAACCACCCTTGGTGGTGAAGGGGTTAAAGGGAATCTGTCACCACTTTTTTGGCATATCATGTAAAAATATCATTCAATTTAGTGTCAGCTCTGCATTATGCAAGTACTTTTTATACCCCTTGACTCCTTACCAATGATACATAAATACCGTTTTTATTCCTCCTGCGGTGTATGTATATATTCTCGGTCCGATGGGTGGGGCTTATTGTCAGTGTCTCTCCCCCCTCCTGGCTTGCTCTACACATTCCTTTCGGGTAATTCCTGCGTTCGCATAGAGTTACCGCGCATGCGAATTCAAATGGTCCCTCGCGTGTGCGCAGTATGCTTTGCCCAACTGTGCAAAGCCGAAAAACAGTATTGTGCATGCGCCGGCATACGCAATTGCATTTAATGTTCTGAAAGTATACTTGTATACTTCCAGGCAATAGGAAGCCATGGTGTATGCCGGCGCATGCGCAGTGCTGATTTTATGCTTTGCCTACAGTTGGGCAAAGCATACTGCGCACACGCAAGGGACCATTTGAATTCGCACGCGCGGTAACTTTACGCTATCTGTGATATTCACAGAAACAAATACGTACAGCAAGTCGAGGAGGGGGTTGGAGACTGACAATAAGTCATGCCCATCGGACCGGGCATATTTACATACACCACTGAAGGAATAAAAAAAACGGTATTTATGTATCATTGGTGGGGGGCGAGGTATAAAAAGTACTTGTATAATGCAGAGCTGACAATAAATTGAATGATATTTTTACATGATAGGCCAAAAAAGTGGTGACAGATTCCCTTTAAGGGAAATACAAAATACAGTCAAAAGTTAAAGGAAAAAATAAGTTTGAATCGTCCACCTTTTCCCCCATTAAAAATTAAAACAATGCAAAAAATGCATTAACAGGCAATCAAAACAACGTATTTAACCCAAAATGTTACCCATAAAAATGTTGGCTCAAGGTGAAAAAAAACAAGCCGTTGCACAGCTCCAATGACTTCTCGTTCCATTTGATAAGTGCAATGATTGTCCCCCATGCACTCAATAGAAGGACTTCTGCAATAGATGTGTGCCCAATTTGCATTAGGACTAGGAACATAGCCGACATGAAAATACCTGCAACGTATTCATGACGTTTGTTAAAATCAAATCCACTCTGGTATTACTGTATTTTGCAGTGGATTCCTCCACACTTGACCAAACCCTAAAAGAAAGCAGCGCTGCTAGGAATTTTATATTCCCCAGTTACCTTGTAGTTAAGTGAGCAGAAGTCTGTTTTTTAAGCAAAAGCCTGCTGAAAGCAGCAGCCTGTAGTCAGTCTACATTGTAACCAAGAACACTCTAAGGGGGCTTATACGATAACGTAATATCATTGCGAGATATATATATCTCACAATGATATTACGTTATCGTAATAATTTTTTTAATTAAAAGATATGAGCCTGCAGTAAGGTTTTGGCAGGTTCCATATGTGTCATTGTCAATTAATAATTGCTGAATTAGTTCTCTTCTGGATGTATCATAGTTAACATGTGTTCAACAGGTCCAAGCGGTCTTGAAGCGTAAAGAAGAGGAAGACAGACAAATGAGAGATTTGGTACAGAGTCTGCAAGATGCTTTGGAAAAAGAGAAGGCCAAAGTCACCAATTTGGCTGAGCAGGTAAACATGTTCTTTCATGTGTAGAGTAAAATGGATAGGTTGGCCACTGGGCCCAATATTACCTTGAAATGTGGATTTTCGCTTTTTGCCTCTGCATCATAGGAGAAGTGCAAGGCCACTGATGCTGGCCGGATCCAGTTCTTGAAAACAGAGAGAATTTTTAATAAGAGATAGCAAGATGCTTGCTTTTACAAGCATTTTGGAAATTTAACATTTAAAAAGATAAAAAAAAACCTCTTTAATTTCAGGAATCTGTCATGATTGCAGTAAGTTTTAATAGAACTTCTCCTAATTGTCTGTTCACAGGTTGCTGCCGCTAAGGCAGAAGCGGCACACAACAGGAGGCACTATAAGGCTGCAGTGCTGGAACTAAGTGAGGTCAAGAAAGAGCTTCAGGCAAAGGAACAGATGATTCAAGCACTTCAAGCTGAAGCTGAAAAACTGCAGTACGTACTGGGAAAAAAATGAATTTTTCTTACACTATCTACAATAAATTGCAAGTAAATTGCCCTGTGTAACATGGGTTTACTCATCTAAAAGTCTAAGGCAGCATGGATCATTTGAGCTGTACTCTTTATTCCACACTTGGCTATAGTGAATATTTATATCCTGAACTTCTGTATGATGATGCCGGTTTCATCTTGCAGATCTCAGGACGAGAAGCACTCTCAAGAACTGTCGCAGTTTCATCAGGAATTGGCTGAAGCACGGTCGCAGTTGATAATTCTCCAGAAGGAGCTAGATGATCAACTTTCTAAGAAGCCGCAAGTTAATCAAGAGGTAAAAAAGACTTGAAAAATGTCCATATGATCTTTGGAATTGACATTTCTGTAGCCCCAATCTGCTGAGATCATTGTATAGTAATGAAGGCTGTCATTTGTAAGGCACACATGAAGATTTGCATTTGTACGATCACCTAAGTCTACATTATCTGCAAGTGTTGGTGGGTGGCACTGGTAGTCTGCTACCTCTTTTGGGCCACTAGACTTTGAATGATATAGTTCTGTCCTTGTCTGACTACTGCTCCATTTAAACTCCTCCGGAATGGGGGCTCAAAGCAGCTTTTTTAATAACTTAATGGGGTCCCCTTGTAATCATTTGTGTTAAGTGTTTTTTTTGTGGACTAAGCCATTTAAAATTTCGATGACTTAAAGAAAAAAAAATAATTCCTTTGCTTCTTTTAGACTGTGTTCTACAGATGAATTTATACATTTAATACATCTTTTGTCTCTTTTTTTTTTTTTCCCCAGGTAGAGGATCTAAAGTGGGAGGTTGAACAGAAGGAGCATGAGATTCAGTCCTTGAAGCAACAGTTGGATATGACTGAGCAACGTAACCAAAGAGAATTGGAGAATGTTCAGACGTTACTTCAGGTATGCAAAAGCCGTCATTTGTCTCCTTAATTTGATAGTTCAGCAGGTACATAATAATGTCTAGGTGTTTTTTTTTCCATCTTTTGAGTATTATGACTTTTTATGATCTATTGCATAAGTAACCTCTGGGATCTCCGCCAGCTCCCATAAATGAAGGGGTTGAGTTTTCTTTGGCTTTTTATCTGGCACAATGCAGTGCTTCTGAATAACCCTGCTGTGTGGATTAATGAGGATGTGTGACCAGAGAACCGTGAAATCCTGTTTCATTAGTTTTAACCAGAATTTTAAAGTGTCTCAATTTTTTTGTACAACTCATAATTGCTGCTTTTGACATAATTACACCAGTTCTTGTTAGCTTTGCCAACATTTTGAAAAGTGATCAAAAGATTAGTCTTATGGTGTTGTTAGAGCAATGCTGACAAATTTATCATAAACTGTGCCACAAAAGTGGTGTAAATTAAGGCACAAACATACTTCAGTCCTTTACTTGAGTACATTTCGTTTGGTGACGCACAAATTGCGAGATGCGCCAAATTCTTTAAGGGGCATGCGCTTTTCAATGAATGCCACGTGTCGCCTCTTACTCCAGCGCATTTATCTTCAAGACTGTCGTGCAAAACATCAGTCTTGATGAGTCTGGGCCTAAGAATTAGTGGGGGTTCCAGTATTTCTGCGCTCACTGATCAGTAAGTGATGGTATGATAAGAAAAACATTGACATTGAGGATTCATGGGGATTTCTTTCTAGTATCAGCAAGTTGAATAAATCATAGTTTGTTGACTAACATTGCCATAATGTGATTTTTCCATTGGTTATACTAAGTGTTTGTAGATTTGTAACACTGTCCTCTTGCTACACCACAGAATCTTAAAGCTGAACTTGAAGTTGTACGAGAAGATTTAGCCATAACGCAAAAGGACAAGTTCATTCTGCAGACGAAAGTGACTGAACTAAAAAACAGCATGAAGACATTGCTCCAGCAGAACCAGCAACTAAAACTAGATCTTCGTCAAAGTCGAACTAAGAAGGTTAAAAATTAAAAATAAATTGCTGCTCATCCTTTAAATGTATTAATTTTACTAATTATTTGTTTATGGGTTCAATTTTAATAATAGTTTTTTTTTTTCTTCATAGACATAATTATTCTTCTTTTATATTGCTATAATAGTTGGGTCACAGAGAATAAAAAAACGCAAGAACCTGTTGTAAAAATGATTCTTGTGTTTTGCAACATTTACAATTAAATTCTTGTGTTACCAATGCCTCTTGGTCAGTAACACTTTTCAGGAGAACAAGGAATGGCCTCATTATCACAAGGTTGTCTGTCAAGTTGGAAACACTGGGCATTATGGAGAGCTTCTTATCATAGGAGGGATAATAATGGGTGAAAAATAGTTGTAAATCTCCTGTAAACTGAAAATCCAAAATACAGTGCTCCATGAAGGCAGATCTGACCAAGTGGATTGGAAATGTTCCCAGTCATACCTACAAGCTCCGTATTCACCAATTTCTATACATGCTACAAATGTACATTGAAGTAATTACTGTGATTGACTGCTTATATGCTTTTGAAGTGGCCAAGATCAAATACATTTCTGATCCTGGACACTTAAACCCTAAGGCTATGTGCACACGTTCAGGATTTGTTGCAGAAATTTCCTGAGCAAAATCAGACATTTTCTGCAAGAAATCCGCATGTGTTTTTTGAGTGTTTTTCTCGCGTTTTTACCGCGTTTTCTTTGCGGATTTTTCAGGAGGTTCCCAATGCAATAATATAGTGGGAAATCCACAAAAAATCCGCAAAATTAATGAACATGCTGCGTTTACCGCGATGTGTTTTTTCGTGGAAAAACGCGAAAAATCTGTAACATGTGCACACAGCCTTTAGGGTATGTGCGCACAACGTCTTTTACAAGTGGGTCCTCACCGAAACCTGCCAAAAAAAGCACTCAAAAAACACGCAAAAGAATGAACATTTGCATTTCTATGTAAAATGACTTGCTGTGCAGATGTTAAGGCTCTTGAGCATCTTTTAACCACTTTAGGCTTCAAAAGACTCCCAAGTGGTTAAAAGAAGTGACCTGGCCATTCTTCAGGCATCTCTGCTCAGAAGATGCTCCATACTTTATAATAAAAATCAAGGGAAGGCTCAAAGGACGCCTGGGCATCTATTTGAGCATTTTCTCAGCTTTTTCTTTTTAGTAGAGAAAGCCAGTAAAAATGACAACCAAAAACCGATAGAAAAACACTCAAAAAACACTGCTGGTCAAAAATGTCAAAGGAAGTGCTCAGGGAACATGCAAAAAAAAAGAATTTTCTGGACTAAAAAAACAAACAAACAACATGTCCCAAAGAATCTTTCTCTTAGAAAACCTGGTGGGTTCGCCCGTGTAAAAAAAAAAAAAAAAAGTGCACAGACCTTTAGCTGTTCAAGAGAAGGGGCTCCTTATCCGCTTGCCCCCTCACAAAATAAGCTAGCCAAGTCACACCAGTCCTTAAATAGCTAATAAAATACTTTTCGGATTATCCTTTTATCCATGTTTCCTAATTAGTGCATGCATTATCTATCTTTTTTAAATTTATGTACCTTTTCTTGCTGTTTCCTACAGAGGAAGGAGTTTAAAGGAGACGTTACATCATCTAATCCTGTGACTCCAGTTAAGATCCCTGACTGCCCTGTTCCAGCTTCCCTGCTAGAAGAGCTCCTGAAGCCTACAACGATCAGCAGAGAGCCTCTGAAGAACTTGAACAGCTGTCTTCGCCAATTAAAGTAATAATATTGTTTCAGGAATCCCATTCTATAATTATCTGATTGTGAATGGCCAGGGACACTACAAGTGTTTTCCTATTAGAAGATCTGATTTAAGATCTAGATTTTACAATCCGTGTACAGTCTTGCAATGCCCTGACTGATTGAGGTCTCCCAACATTACAGACTCAGATACATATGAGGCTGTAAGTTCTGTTGGGAGACCTGCAACCAGACCTAGCATTGAGGACCGTACACAGAACTTAAAATATGCTGAAGCATTTGAACCTGGCCTTACAAGAGAAGGTTTCTATATGGTGTTGGTTTCTATATGATGTTGACCTTTTGTCCACACATGGATTTATGCCATACACATTAATGCTTGCTGAAACTAACTTCATTACCATTACATCATGGAACATGTCAGGGACTTTAGGCAAATGGCATCAATATTATGTAGCTGCCATCTGCACCTGACAATAGCAATCGGCGCGCTCGCCAATCTTTTAACCTCTTAAATGCCACTGTCAGTCACTGAGCCGATGAATTGGTCTGACAGCCATGGGCCACCAGAATGTACGTGATGTGATCTCTTCTTTGGCTCTGTGTTATAGGAGACTGTCATTTTTACTGAATACTGTGATATTGGTCTATATAAAACAAGTGATCAGATAATTGAATGTTTAAGTCTATTAAAGGGACTAACCAAAGTTAAAAGAAATGATAAAAATTTTAATCACTCTTTTATCACAAGCTAACAAAAAATGTAAAAAGTAAAAAAATTGAATCTATTGAAACAACATAAAATTAATGAAGCTGATTGGCTAATGCCATAATTAGAAAAAAAATCTAAACACCATAATTGCGATTTTGTTTATTTTTTTTTTCCGGTCACCTCAATAATGTTAAAAATTGCAATAAGAGATCAAATTATAGTATGTACCTCAAAATTGTATATATAAAAACACCAGCTTGCCACTCAAAAAAACAAACCCCCACACAGCTCAATTGATGCTAATATAAAAAAGTTTTTGGTGTCGGAAAATGGCAACACAAACCAAATTTTATTTATTTTTTTACGAAATTCGTTTTTTTTTTTTTTTTTTAAACCGATAAAATAATCAAAAGATATATATAAGTTTGGTCTCTCCGTAATCGTACTGACCTTGAGAATCATACTTCCATGTTATTGTAACCCTACAATGAATGCCATAAAAATAAAACCCGAAAAACAATGGCGGTACTGCGAGGTTATTTTCACTATTCCTCTGTATAAAAACAAGTTGTCCTACGTCTGTCAGTGTAAATATAAAAGTGTTATGGCTGTTTAAAAAGTGAACAATGACTAAACGAATGATGGAAGGGGCACATTGGGGAAGAAGGTTCAGGCCTGGAGTGCTTACCATCTACTATGCTTCACCAAACATGCTTTTCTGCACATATACAAGAGTATTACCTGGCTTTTCGAGGTTGAGTATCCTGCTTCAATGAGATGGGAGTTTATTTGTAATTCTATTCAGTAACGTCTGCATCTTTTGATTATTAGGTTAATCTTGTAACATTGACTTTCTAGGCAAGAAATGGACAGCCTCCAAAAGCAAATGGAAGAGCACACCATAACTGTGCATGAATCAATGACTTCCTGGACTGAGGGCCAACTACCGGAATTTACGTTATCCGACTCACCAGTTGTGAGCAGTGCAAATCTTCAGGATCAGAACCTCAACACTAATGACACCGAAAGACAAGAGCAGGCATTATAGACTGTTCTTCCCTATTCTGGCTGCTTTTTATTTCTTGAAGCAAACATTTCTATCTGTATAGCAGACTGGTAGCAAAAGAGCACAGCACATTTTTGATGTTTAAAAGCAAGAGACATTATAAAACATATGGGGATTTGATGACATGTATTTTGTGTAAGTCACACACATGTTATGTGCCTTGTGTAACAAAAAATTCAAGGATGGGTGTAGCTTCATTTCCACATTTTTAATGACCCTACACTTCACTTTTCTTCATGTACTTTCCAACAGAAAGCACAGAAATATTGAAAGTAGAATATTACCAGAGGAATAGGTCTGAAAAAATGCTGTATCCCCCTTTCACCCATGGCTGTTATATTAAATATTCATAACATTAGGTCCTAATTATCTTGAGGACCATTAGCAGTTCCCAAATATATGGTAAGTGATAAGTGAACTGCATACGGATGAACTGCATACGGATGAGAAGTATCTGCTTGGGGACTAGTGCACATTGTAAGATGAAGGTGGCATGTAAACTTAAAGTGTTCTTATTTATTATATGGCGCAGATAGAAACCTATAGACCTCTAACATCATGGCATTCAGGAAAAAACATTTGAGTATGTTACTGGCAGTCTCCTAGTATTAATTGGATCTGAAGGATGTATTATTTTTTTTATGTTTGGTGATGGTGTGAATTGTTCTCTCAAATGTGATTATTGGGACTATATAAGTGAATAAGAGAGTTTGTAAATGTATCGTTGGTGCCATGTGGCAGAATTGAATCTGATCTGGCCTTAGTAAACATGTGACTATGAGCAGTTGAGATGTTCATTTTGCTGATTGTTGCTGTTTGGACATTTAGAATAAGTGACTGTCTTTGTAATATGGTAATATTGGCTTTTGCACCTTTAACTAAGGAATATTAATTGAAACTGCAACCCCCTGGGATCCTGTGTATTAGCCAGAGGAAGTTGCTGGTAGCTACACATTAATCCTGCTGGAGCCACTACAGAAAATAATATGGTACTACATGGCTGTGCCAAGTCCTTCAGAAAGGGATCAGCCGTTTACAGCTGCTCTCCGCTCTAATTGAGGAAGGTAACAACAGAGGTACGGGACAATGCAGCGTTCAAAGAAAGTGTTTATGCATTGTTATTTTAGGGGAAACCTAAACTGACCTGTCTAGAGAGATGACAAGTCCCATTTAATGTAGAAGTTCATATATACCGTAGTATGCCAAAAGTGAACTCGGACATACTATCATAGCCAACGTCAATATTAAGAGAGAGTGGTCCAATAACAGAAGGAAATCCCCATCATTGCCCTGTGCAGCCCCTTGGGTTCCTGCACTCAGAACCACAGTGTGTCCAGCCTATATTCTCATCTCAATAGGTTGGTGTGGCATAAATTATTAGTGGATATGTATTCTTCACACCTAGGAAATCCAGTCAAAGTTGTATCAAAGCCATTTTACTAATATAAAGCATTTTTGATCACCTCATTCATTTTAGAACTCATGACAAATGGTTAATGTTTTCTGGTTTTTGCATATCAACTATAAATGGCCAGTAATGTAATGACTGATTCCCTGACAGTGTTGGGGAAAGTCACACTTTTCCATAATTGTAGATGAATAAGACCCGAAGGTGCTCTAAACCCTTTAGGCTATAATATCCAAATGGCGGTACTAAGTGGCAACATAACGTGAGTCATATAAATATGAAAACTCACTGCTGCTCACTTGCCGGACTATTACCACACCAGTCGTAGCTGTATGATACAGAGGGGATGTGGAGACCACACAAGAAAATGACCAAAAGGAGTAGCTATAATCAATAGAAAAAACTCTTTATTAAATACACAATTCATAAAAAATACTGTGACAACAATGGAACACAAATGGGGAGATGGTACAGGTCATAATACAAGTACTACCATGTAGATACCAAAACGTGTAGGCCGAACACCGGCTCCCTATAATTCATATATATAAGATGTTAGTATGGGGAAAAAAATAATACACCAAAGAGTCGAAATGGCTGATGTGTGCATAATATGAGCACATTAGATCTCATTTCACTACATCCTAGAACAAGTAGATGAATGGTATAGGCCTCCCTAATCAGTATGCAACTGCACGAGTATGTGCCAAACCAAACGCACAAATTACATTAAATAGTCCAGGATAGCCACCAGATACCATGCTGGTGGAGCACTAAACTGTCTGTGCTTATTTGAAGATGTCAGCCATGACTAAAGCCGCTAAGCCCAGCGCCTGGAAACAAACCAGGATGGCGCAAACACGCCCTATACATCACACAACTCACGTTGTCACAATTATATTACCTGGTCCTGGGCGGATAGCGGGTGTAAGCCAAGTGTGCGGCCGGCACGTCAACCCGACGCGCGTTTCGGAGCTGGGCTCCTTCGTCAGGGGGCGTGTCAGAAGACAGCAGTGCCAGAGTTTAAATACGATCCCGCCGATACCTACAGCAGCATCCCCTGGAAGTGACGCATGCTTTGCCAGGACAACCTCCAACTCACAGCGGCGGCGGCGTCACGCAAGGGCGCCGCCAGAGTCATGGCAACCGCCCGAGCGTGGAGACGCCGCAAGCCGCTGGGAGCAGAAGCGCCCAGCACGCATGCGTACAGGCGGCGCAGCGGCAGGTAAAGGACCGGGGCTATGAACCACAGAGTGTGTTGCCTATATTCTCATCTCAATAGGTTGGTGTGGCATAAATAGTGGATATGTATTCTTCACACCTAGGAAATCCAGTCAAAGTTGTATCAAAGCCATTTTACTAATATAAAGCATTTTTGATCACCTCATTCATTTTAGAACTCATGACAAATGGTTAATGTTTTCTGGTTTTTGCATATCAACTATAAATGGCCAGTAATGTAATGACTGATTCCCTGACAGTGTTGGGGAAAGTCACACTTTTCCATAATTGTAGATGAATAAGACCCAAAGGTGCTCTAAACCCTTTAGGCTATGTGCGCACGTAAAATGGTCCACTGCGGATTTTTCCGCAGTGGATTTGATAAATCTGCAGGGCAAAAACGCTGTGTTTTTTTCTGCAGATTTATTGCAGATTTACCGCGGTTTTTCTGCGGATTTCACTGCAGTTTTCTATAGGAGCAGCTGTAAAACCGCAGCGGAATCCGCAGAAAGAAGTGACATGCTGCGGAATGTAAACCGCTGCGTTTCCGCACGGTTTTTTCCGCAGCATATGCACAGCAGTTTTTGTTTCCCATAAGTTTACATTGTAATGTAAACTCGTGGGAAACTGCTGAGGACCCGCAGCTGCGGAAACACTGCAGATCCGCAGCGTTTTCCGCATTGTGTGCACATACCCTTACACGTGTGCAGTCAGGACATTGGTGTGTTCTGATTTGTAAACTGATTTTTTCCTTCTTTATGTGTCATCTGTATATGTTGTATGTTCACAGTTATAAAGGCACAATAGTTGATATTATTTATGGTTTTTCCCTATGTTAGTCCAGAAATCAACTAAAATAGGTTTATAGTGTGTGTTATTCCCAGAGAAGGCAGCTCTATTCTAGAGTCAAACGCCCATCTGACAGTATTTTCAGACAATAAATAGCTGTCTGCGTCGATTGTGCATCACAGGCATAATTAAGAAATGAAGGCTGCTGTCCATATTCTGAAGTATCTAGTAAAAACACTAATTGTTTTAGATTTTTCTCGGTAACATTTCAGAGGCAGTTTGGAGCACCTGCCTTAGGCCAGTCTCACACGTCCAGATAATTCCGGTACCGGAAAAATCGGTACCGGAGTTGTCCGTGTGCTCACGTAGGCCATCCGTGTGATGTCCTTGAGTACGTTTTTAAGGTCCGTGTGCTGTCCGTGTGTCCGTGTATTGCAACAATTTTTACAATTTTAACCCTATGACAGGAAAAACGCATACAGACAGCACACGGATGTCACACGGACAGCATCCGTGTGCGGTATGTGTTTACACGGACCCATTGACTTTAATGGGTCCGTGTGATCCGTGCGCTCCCACGAACACTGACATGTCTCCGTGTTTTGCAAACGGACACACGGTCTGGAAAAAAATCGCTGACATGTGCAGAGACACATTGATTTTAATGTGTCTACGTGTGTCAGTGTCTCCGGTACGTGAGGAAACTGTCACCACACGTACCGGAGCCACTGACGTGTGAAACAGGCCTTAGAAGGTTTTTTAAACTCCAAGATTAGGTTATTCTGTAACACTACCACCACAAGAAGGGATAAAAGCGCTAAGTTCTCTAAAGGAATATCTGCAGAATTGCTTTTTATAATATACTTTGCGCTTTTATTTTTCTTTGGAAACTGACTCTTTGCAAGTAAAAAAGGAAAAATAAAGTCCATAGTACCCTGCAAACAAGAAGACTTGGAGCGTTTTGTAGTTGATTCTGAATGGTTTGTGATGTTATGGAAGTCTGTGGCATATTTTGATTACTATTTGGTGGATTGCTCAAATAGATATTGCAATGTAATATTTTTTCATTAATAATGTTTGATGTGCTTTTATTTATAGAGAGAAGAAAATGTATCTTAAGAAAATGATAAAATATCTATATAATATAAGGTTACAACTTTTAAACTGTTAAAACTGTACATAATATAATGCTCTGTAAAAGCATGTGGATACAATATGTGCATAAGATTCCTTTCAAAGTTTTTTTTTCTGTGCAATAAACTATTTTTGTTAAAATACTGAAGTATTGTCTGTATATGACACCTTTATAAAGGGTTATTATTCATTTTCCTACTAAAAGTTCTGAAAGGCTGTGATAGCTGTTATAAAGTTATTTTTGCCTTCACAGATCCACTTGGTCATGATACTTATCTGTGCTACTACGGACTCGCTTTGAGCTGAATCAGTCTTCTACCCCCTCTGGCAGCTGACAATACAGTACTGTCTTGCCTCCCTTACAGATTTCTTAGCGTTACCATTATTTTTAGGATCAATGTGAAACCTACAGCTATTACATTTATGACATATACTATGGGAAGGGATGGATGGGATTTGTAATAGTACGCTTCTGTAATGGGCCATGTCGAGAGAACCACTAGCTTCATGATAGGAAGAACCCACACATGGGAGGGTAACTCCTCAAAATGTTTTGGGCTTGTGCAGTCAGCCATAAGTCATTGTGGGTCAACATGACTGTGCTTGAGATTAGGCCGCTACCCAGATCACCCCTGAATTTGCCTAGGTTTACATACTGCTGCTGGATGCAATTATATCTATTTTATTGGTATGTTTGTTGCATTTCCTTCAATTTAGCTAAATCATTTTTTTCTTCTAAATGTTGAAAGTTATCGTATTTTTCGGACTATAAGACACACATTTTTCTTCCTCCAAAAATTAGTCTGAATGTACAGACTCTGGCTGTGGTGGGGAGGTGGGGGAGCGGCAGCGGGTCACAGAAGCAGGAGCCAGCTGCTAAATAGAAATTAATATTCACTGCATTCCATGTGCAGAGCAGTGAGTATTCCGGCAGCTGCTCTTCGGCTTGCAAGCAGCGCATGACATCCCTGCCATGCGCTGTTTACAAGTATAAAGCAGCTGCTGGCATCGGAACAAGACGCTGCGAGTGAGCGCCGGGAAGGTAATTATGTTTTTTTTTTTTTTTTAAATGTTTTCTGATGGGGCCAATCATACCAGGATGGGGATGGGGCCAACTATAAAAGAAAAAGGATGGGGCCAATCATACCAGATTAAGGATGGGGGGGGGGCCCTCATACCAGGATAGGGATAGGGCCATGCATACTAGGAAGAGATGGGGGCCCTGCATACCATGATAGGGATGAGGGTGATCATTCCTACCAGGATACGGATGAAGGGGGCCATGCCTACTACGCTAGGGATGAGGAGGCCATGCAAACCAGGATTGGGATGAGGGGGGCCATGCAAACCAGGATATGGATGAGGGAGGGGGCCATGTGTATCAGGATGGTGATGAGGGGACAGTATGTACCAGGATAGAGGATATTAAGAACAGAATTGACCATATTTTTACTTCTTTTTTTCCTAATTTCCTCCTCTAAAACCTAGGTGCGTCTAATGGTTCGGTGTGTCTTATAGTCTCAAATATACAGTACATTTCACCAAACTGAAGCTATATTGTATGCGAAGACACACAATACTTAAATTATCTAGTTGAAATAGCGCAATAATGAAAATCTCTGACTTTCCTGTTAAGTCACTTATAGCGTTCAGGTAGGTAAACTCTAGTTCATACACACAATTTTTAGGACCTATAAATAGTCCTCATTTTATTTTAAATAGTGTTTCCGGATGTGACCGGTTCCCTTTATCTATAGATAAAGGGGTAATCTGCAGGTAAATAGTGTTTAAATTCTGTTTGGCTGGCTTAAGGTACCGTCACATTAAGCGACGCTGCAGCGATATCGACAACGATGCCGATCGCTGCAGCGTCGCTGTGTGGTCGCTGGAGAGCTGTCACACAGACAGCTCTCCAGCGACCAACGATCCCGAAGTCCCCGGGTAAACATCGGGTTACTAAGCGCAGGGCCGCGCATAGTAACCCGATGTTTACCCTGGTTACCAGTGTAAAAGTAAAAAAAAAAAAACACTACATACTTACATTCCGGTGTCTGCCACGTCCCCCGGCGCTGTGCTTCTCTGCACTGTGTAAGCGCCGGCCGGAAAGCACAGCGGTGACGTCACCGCTGTGCTTTGCTTTACGGCCGGCACTGACCCATTCAGTGCAGGAAGCTCTGAGCAGCAGCACGGACGCCGGGGGACGTGACAGACATCAGAGCGTGAGTATGTAGTGTTTTTTTTTTTACAATGGTAACCAGGGTAAATATCGGGTTACTAAGCACGGCTCTGCGCTTAGTAACCCGATATTTACCCTGGTTACCATTGTAAAACATTGCTGGCATCGTTGCTTTTGCTGTCAAACACGACGATACACGCCGATCTGACGACCAAATAAAGTTCTGGACTTCTAGCTCCGACCAGCGATATCACAGCAGGATCCAGATCGCTGCTGCGTGTCAAACACAACGATATCGCTATCCAGGACGCTGCAACATCACGGATCGCTATCGTTATCGTTGCAAAGTCGTTTAGTGTGAAGGTACCTTTACTGGAGCAGCGGCTACAGGGATAAAATGAAGTTGTATTCCCACTGCAGCTGCTTAGTTGCAGTCTATTACAGTCACTGCTCACTATACATTAATTATGCTGTAATTACTGCATGGCACTTTGACAGCCTATTGGGGCACACACACAAGCTGGGAAGCCAGCTGTCAACGTGCAAGCAAGTTATTGTGGTGAATTTAACTGCTCCTCGCATCGGCTCATTGACTGAATGCGAGCAGCTGCAAGGTTATTATAACATAATATTTTCCTATTAGTCGGTGTTAAAGTAAGTCGGACAAAAAAGATTTCTTTAGGCTATGTCTCCACGCTCAGGATGGCTGGCGGTATCGCCGCAGCGGCGAAGCCGCTCGGCGCTAAGCCCCGCCCCCTTTCTGGGACGCGATGGTGCCGGATGTGTACAGTACACATCCGGGATCATCGCACCCCTCGCCATAGGGCCCTGTGATATGCCTTGCGGGGACGCTGCGTCCCCGCAAGGTGTACGGACATGCTGCGATCTGAAAAGACACGCAGCATGTCCGGAGTCGCAGGGCCGCCGCGTGCGGGTTTCCACGCATAGTGGAGACGGGATTTCATAAAATCCCCTCCACTATGCTGGAACATCTGGACGCTGCTTGTTTGACGCTGCAGCGTCAAACAAGCAGCGTTTACTTACCGTGGAAACATACCCTTATAGCTTCATTGAGGGACACAGGTAACCATGGGTGTATGCTGCTGTCGGTAGGAGGCTGATACTAGGCAAAAAAAAGTATTAGCACCTCCTCAGCAAGGTACACCCACTGACTGGCACAAAGCTCGTCCGTTTTAGCTTAGTGTTAGGAGGCAGACCTGGATCTGATTTCAGATCTGTCTTTTCTCCTTGGGTCACCTTGTTGTATTTTATTAATCTTTACCCTTTTGTTTTTTTCAGGTTCTTCTCTTTATGGTAACAGGGTGTAACTTCTCACCCTGTTTTTCCAACAATAAGCGACTGAGAGAACAGTGTGGTGCTATCCACATCCCATCCTCTGTGGTCTGCGAGGTAGGACCTTACCCCATGAGACTTCAAGCATGTCTCAGGGCGGTTCATGGCGGTTGGTCCTTGCCTTTTCCTCACTCCACCACAGCCCACTCCTCGGGGCGGCCCGGGAGGAAGACATTTGTCATGTCTCAGTGACCCTTCCCCCTAAGGGTCGACACTGGGTGCTGGAAGGAGGACGCTTTTTCCCAGTGACCCCCCCTCCTTACCTGTGGCCTCTGGATGGAGAAGAAGGAGGAGTCAGGACCTTGACCAGACAGATACTGTCCCTCTCTTTCTCTACATTCCCTCTTCAAGGTGGCGGAGGGCATTCGT
Source organism: Ranitomeya variabilis (assembly GCF_051348905.1). NCBI lineage: Eukaryota > Metazoa > Chordata > Amphibia > Anura > Dendrobatidae > Ranitomeya > Ranitomeya variabilis. Next base: position 256,726,020 of record NC_135232.1, read on the forward strand.
AAAGATAGAGGAGAACCCAGCTCCTCTCCTCTATCCAGCGTGCGATTTCTGACACGCGGACGACTACACCTAAATTTAGTCCTCGCCTTTATAAGTCCTCCATTCTTTGTTCACGCCCCCTCGCTCTCCTGCGCGCCAGCCAATAAGTGCACATGGGGTCGCGTGCACGCTTTCTCTCCTATGTGACCGCTTGTTTCATTTCTCATAGCGTGGACTTGTCTGGGCCCACCCCTTCCTTCACTCTGTCTCTGGATCTGACGGATTACATCTCCAGCCCGTGGGTCCATGATAAAGTTTTCTGCAGGACCTGTGTGTTCCTAATAGGCGAACAGACCCAGTCAGACGAGGATCACTGCATCTAAGATCGGGTAGGCTCTGTCCAGGTTGTCTTTATTTCCTCTTGGGTTTGGCTCTCAGCAGCACCCTCATCCGCAGGCCTATACATACGCACAGATCTAGGAAGTCTCGCTCCCGTCCCTCCCACACTATTATTCACTATGCCTGTGTCCTATGCAAGAAGCAGTGGCCCAAAGGTCAGGCCTTGGCTTTCTGCCCAAATTGCAGCCCTTCTACCATGCAAGCCTTACGCAAGCCCCTAATCTTCGGACAAGAGCACACACCCTCCCTCAGAGAGGGCTATTTCTCTATCACTAACTGATATAACCAAGGTGTTCCAGTCCCTGGTACAGGTTCTTAGGGTATGTGCACACGTGGATTTTCCTGCAGATCCGCAGCGGATTGGACGCTGCGGATTCGCAGCAGTTTTCCATCCGGTTTACAGTACCATGTAAACCTATGGAAAACACAATCCGCAGTGCCCATGCTGCAAAAAATACAGTGCGGAAACACTTGAGATTTATTTTCCGCAGCATGTCTATTAATTGTGCGGATTCTGTACCGTTTTACACCTGCTCAATAGGAATGCGCAGGTGTTTAAACGCAGGTGAAATCCGCTGGTAATCCACTGGTAAAACGCAGTGCGTCTTACCTGCGGATTTTTCCAAAACTGAGCGAAAAAATCCGTACAGAAATCCGCAATGTGGGCACATAGCCATAAACGTTTACCAAACCTTTCAGTCACCATCAGTGCTGCAATTGTTTCTCAGAAAGAATCGCAGGCACCCACTGGTCACCCACAGCATGGCAGATCAAGGATAAGGTCTAAGAAGTGGGCACATCCTAGTTCCTCATCTGATTCCCCTTCTCCTTCCACATTCTCTAGGATGCCCGCAATGTCCCACTCTTCAGCTGAGGAGGCCCCGGGGTCCAACCTTGATTCAGAGTCAGAATCTGCTAACACAGACCAGACTTCCAAACTCCAAGATATGGTTGACTGCCTCATATCTGCCTTCAGTCAGACCCTCAATATTGAGGAAGAGTGTCCTCCCACTGGAGCACTCAGTCTCTTTTAAAAAGGCAAAACTCCCTCCTCGGGTGTTTTCCTATCACAAGGAATTTGAAGATTTATATTGTTTTATGCTTGGCTGCTGTCACACACTAAAAGACACTTTTTTTTTGTAAAAAGTTTTTGTATCAACATTTTCAGAGATATAATTTTTCCATAACCAGCAATTGAGGAATTTTTTTTATGCCGTTTACAGTGATACCACATATTTGTTTTTACTCTGTCGCCTCATTGGGGGACACAGGACCATGGGTGTTATGCTGCTGTCCACTAGGAGGCGACACTATGCATAATCTGAAAAAGATTAACTGTGGCTCCTCCTGTGCAGTATACACCCCTGGACGGCATCAGCCTTCTCCAGTTTTTGCTTAGTGTGGCAAAGGAGGCACACCTAAAGATTTTTACTCCGTTTTTACTCCGTTTCCCGATGGGATTACAGATGAAGAAAAGAGGGTCTCCTGTGAGACCCCCGGCATGGCTCCTTCCTCGGCCCCCTATTATGGGGTGCCCAGTTGAAGTTGAGATGGCTATTCCCCATGCTGCTCCTTCCCCAACCTCTCGGGTGTTGGTTCGAAGTCGAGACCCCCCTCCTTCCCCAATTCCTTTTGGTTTCTGGGTTGAGGTCGAGGCGAGGATAAAGGCCCCTGAAGGTGTGACAAAAGCACCCTCCCTATCCCCCTCTGGGGGTATTAGGTTGAGACACCTCAGGTAGGGCCTGTACAGGCAGCATCCTACAGCTCCCAGCAATGGGCCAGCACACTGCGCCTGCATCCAGGGACCCCAGCCCAGCTGCGGGCTCCTGTTGGGGCCGGGGGGAGTGCTGGCAGGCATGGCACATACAGACACAGGGCTCCCTGCGTCCCTGTCTCTGCGGCAGCACCAGCTCTATACTGCCTCAGGGGGACCCCAGCCGGGCTCCCCCTTCCGCTTATAGCCCCACCGCCATCCTGCCTTCAAATCCGGAGGGGTCCGGTTCAGATCCGACCCCCTCCCGGACTTTCGCGCCGGCCTGGAGCCCTTCTGGGCCTCAGGCATCTAATTTAGGCCCCGGCTTCGGCCTAGCTGAAGCTGCTGCCTCCTCTCCGCCCCCCGGCCCGCCCCCCGGATGACAAATATGACACTCTACAGTGTCATACAAGGGGCGGATCGAGACAGAAAGGGCGGGTTTTTTATAGCCTTGCCGCCTTTTTCCAGCTCTCCGCCCCCTTCTCCTCCTCTCTCCTCTGTCTCTGCAGCCATTTTCGGCTGCAGATTAACCCTGCATCTCCCGGTCTGCAGGACCAGGCAGCCAGTCTCCGGGGGGCACAGGACTGTGGATTTTCGGCGCTGGACCTAGGGGTACACTGGTGGGGTAAGATCACAGCTGGGTTATCTTTACTCAGCTGTGAATCCATATTACCTATAAGGCTCCCCTGTAGGTTCTCTACCCCTGTAAGGTCCATCTGCTGGCAGCACTTCTGCACTCTGTGCACTATGCCGGGCTCAAGGTCTAAGAGAACCAGGCAGAACTGCTATTATGCATTCTGTACAGCCTGCGGGACCGCTCTCCCCAGTAGCAGCACGTACCCGCATTGTCAGAACTGTATACAAACTACTGTGTCACACAAGAAGCCCCTGCCAATGCCTCGGTGTCTAATGCCACACCGGAATGGGCTACTCAGATATCGCAATCTATGACGCAGTCTATAGATAACCTAACTTCCACATTGCTTCAGGCTCTGCAGGGTCATGCCCCGGCTATGAACGTTACCCAGCAAAGGGAGAGCTTGACTCAGGAACAAGATGCCCCTGGCACATTCACGTCTAGGTCACGACGCAAGCGGATCCATACATCAAGTCCATCTGCGTCATCCCATAGCACACGGTCATCCCCCTCTAGGGAGAGACACCGTTGCTCCAGGTCATCTAGACCGTCCCATTCCAGGGACAGACAATGCAGATCTCCGCAATCCCCAACCAGAGAAGGTCTCCTCCCCAGCTCACCTAGCAGGGGACGCCTCAGTGATACACAGGATTCGGAAGGCATCTGCGTCTCTGACTCGGACAGAGAAACGGAGGGGTCCCTGATCCCAATCCCTCCTAGCAATACAGCGCTAGTTGAGGACATAATATCGTCCATCCATCGGGTGCTGGTCATTTCTGATCCGCCATCAGAGGCCCCGGAACATCAGACTTCCTTTGAAGGACCTCTGAAGCCGCCTAAGGTTTTCTCTAACCACCAGAGTTTAAGGCGATCCTTAAAAAACAGCTCTCACAGCCTGAGAAAAAATTCGCTAATCGCAAATATCTGGAGGCGAGGTGCCCCTTCCCACAGAAGGACACCAAGGAATGGACAGATCCACCTGAAGTGGATCCCCCAGTCTCTAGGCTGGCAGCACAGACCCTCCTTACACCGCCAGATAGCTCAACCCTCAGGGACGCAGCAGACTGGCAGGTAGAACGCATGGCTCGTTCAATTTTCAAGGCAGCAAGGGCATCCATGGCTCCTGCGTTCGCTTCAGCTTGGGCTGCCAAGGCCATCCTGGCCTGGGCAAAGAATCTACAAGCCTTCCAAGCATCCGCTCCTCAACTGTCGGACCAAGCGGTTCAATTGCAGTTGTAGCAGATTACATGCTCCATGCAGCTCTGGTTTCAGCAAGGGGAGTCGCGGGGATAGCATCAAACCCCATCAGGCGTATCCTCTGGCTGCGGGAATGGAAAGCGGACGCAGCCTCAAAGAAGTCCCTCACGCACCTCCCCTACCTCAGTGGGAGACTTTTCGGTGAACAGTTGGATACTATGATATCCAACGCCACAGGGGGTAAGAGTACTTCTCTTCCCCAACTGAAACCTAAACGCACTTACCAGAAGCGTAACCAAACTCGATTCCGATCCTTTCGGAATTCCTCCGGCTGGTCCGTCTCACGTCCAGTACAAAATCGTAACCGTTCCCCACGCAGGGACAACTCACGATCGACGCAAAGGTTGGACAAGACCTGGCAGTCAAAAGCAGGCCAGTCTAAGCCCAGAGGAGGAAAATCTCAGACTTTCTCTTCCTCATGACTCACGGACTCCGGAAAACACCACACCGGTAGGCGGCCGACTTTTGCTCTTTCATCAAGTATGGCTGCCTATTACAGAAGACAGGTGGGTCATGGAACTAGTGTCTTCCGGATACAAAATAGACTTCACCTCCAACCCACCGGACAGGTTCTTCCTCTCTGTCCCCCCAAAACCGCCAGCCAAGGCTCGAGCCTACCACCAAGCGGTCTCCTCGCTTATTAATCAGGAGTCATAGTACCGGTACCCACGACCGACCGCTTCCGAGGGTTCTACTCCAATCTGTTCGTAGTTCCCAAGAAAGGAGGCAGCGTACGGCCCATACTAGACCTAAAACAGCTCAACAAATATGTACGGGTCCGTCACTTCCGCATGGAGTCCCTTCGGTCCATCACTGCGTCCATGGAGAAGGGAGAATATCTCGCCTCCATAGACATACAAGACGCATACCTGCATATACCCATTGCACCTGCCCATCAGAGGTTTCTCAGGTTCGCAATAGGCCAGGACCACTACCAATTCGTGGCTCTCCCCTTTGGACTCGCCACGGCTCCCAGAGTGTCACCAAGGTCATGGCAGCAACCATGGACGTCCTGCATTCCAGAGGCATAGTAGTCGTTCCATACCTGGACGATCTACTCATCAAGGCTCCCACCTTCAAGGTTTGCGAGCTCAGCGTCTCAATCACAACCGATACTCTCAGTCGTATGGGCTGGTTAATCAACCTACAAAGTCATCACCAATTCCGAGTCAGTCCCTGACCTTCCTGGGAATGTTATTCAACACTTCCAGGGGTCTAGTGCTCCTTCCCAAGGACAAGGCACTGGCCCTCCGACTAGCAGATGAAGAAAAGAGGGTCTCTTGTGAGACTCCCGGCATGGCTCCTTCCTCGGCCCCCTATTATGGGGTGCCCAGTTGAAGTTGAGATGGCTATTCCCCATGCTGCTCCTTCCCCAGTCCCTCGGGTGCTGGTTCGAAGTCGAGACTCCCTTCCCCAATTCCTTTTGGTTTCTGGGTTGAGGTCGAGGCGAGGATAAAGGCCCCTGAAGGTGACAATAGCACCTTCCCTTTCCCTCTCTGGGGGTATAGGTTGAGACACCTCAGGTAGGGCCTGTACAGGCAGCATCCTACACCTCCAAGCAATAGGCCAGCACACTGCGCCTGCATCCAGGGACCCCGGCTCAGCTGTGGGCTCCTGTTGGGCAAGTGGTCCTCAGCGGAAGCGTCCATGCCCATCAACATCCTGAAAATTCGTGCCATCCTTCTGGCATTGAGGGCTTTCCATCACTTACTGGCAGCCTCTTACATCAGGATACAGTCGGACAATACCACGACTGTGGCATATGTGACTCATCAAGGGGGGACCCGCAGTACCCAAGCGACGCGGGAAGTGTCATATGTCCTCCGCTGGGCGGAGGACACAGGGTCGGTCCTTCGGCGGTCCACGTTCGGGTGTGGACAACTGGGAAGCAGACTTCCTCATCCGACAAGGAATAGACTCGGGAGAGTGGTCTCTCCATCCCGAAATTTTTCATCAGATCTGTCTCCGCTGGGGGACCCCGGATGTGGACCTAATGGCATCCCATTTCAATGCCAAGGTCTCCAACTTCATTGCCTGAACTCACGATCCGCGGTCGCTCGGAGCAGTCGCTCTGGTTCAGGACTGGACTCAGTTCCAGCTTCTGTATATTTTTTCCACCTCTCCCCCTGATATCCAGAGGGTGAGGAAGATCAAACAAGAGGGAGTTTCAACTATCCTCATTGCACCGGACTGGCCCAGACGCACATGGTACGCCGACATCGTACAACTCACAGCAGACGCCCCCTGGCGTCTCCCCGACCGCCACGATCTTCTATCACAAGAGCCGTTCTACCACCAGAACTCAAGGGCTCTCAACTTGATGGCGTGGCCCTTGAGACCTGGGTTCTAACCCAGGCAGGGATCTCGACAGAGGTCATTGCAACCATGATCAGAGCACGGAAATCAGCCTCTGCCAAGATGTATTACCGTACCTGGAAAGTTTTCTTTACCTGGTGCGAATCTCGTGGCTAGGTTCCACTCCCTTATTCCCTACCCAAAGCTCTTGGTTTTCTCCAAGCGGGTCTGGAAGCCAGTCTGTCATTGGGCTCGCCTAAAGCCAGGTGTCAGCCCTCTCAGTGCTTTTTCCAAAAGCGCATTGCTACCAAGCCGCAAGTAAGGCCTTTTCCTTCAGGGGGTTCCCCGATTGGTTCCCCCCTACAGACGACCACTAGAAACGTGGGACCTCATCCTGGTCCTGACAGCATTGCAGGAACCACCCTTCGAACCCCTTAAGGAGGTCCCGCTCCGCCTTCTTTCCCAGAAGGTGGTTTTTTTCCTGGTGGCACTCACCTCGCTACGCAAGGTGTCTGAACCGACAGCACTCTCATGCAGACGGCCTTTCCTGGCTTGTCACCAGGCCAAGGTAGTTCTTCGTACGGTCCCATCCTTCCTTCCGAAGGTTGTGTCAGACTTCCACCTCCATGAGGAAATTTCACTACCATCCCTTTGTCCGGTTCCGGTTCATAGAGTGGAGAAGGCTCTGCATACGCTTGACCTTGTCAGGCCTTTGCGTATATACGTGTCTAGGACTGCGTCCTTCCGGAGGTCTGATTCTCCTTTCCTCCTTCCGGAAGGCGGCCACAAGGGTAGGCCAGCTTCCAAAAGCTACTCTTGCCAGGTGGATCAAATCCACCATACAAGAGGCGTACCGCCTTAAGAATCCTCCTCTTCCAGCCGGTATTACGGCACACTCTACACGGGCGGTAGAGGCCTCCTGGGCCATTCGGCATCAGGCTTCGGCACAACAAGTGTGTAAGGCGGCCACTTGGACTAGCTTACACACATTTACTAAACACTACAGGGTTCATACCCAGTCCTCAGCGAGCCTGGGTAGATGTGTCCTGCAGGCGGCGGTGCCCTAAGTGTACGGGCCTGTCTGCACAATATTCGTCCATTGCTTCCCACCCAGGGACTGCTTTAGGACGTCCCATGGTCCTGTGTCCCCCAATGAGGCGACAGAGTAAAGGAGATTTTTGTGTACTCACCGTAAAATCTCTTTCTCTTAGCCTCTAATTGGGGGACACAGCTCCCACCCTGTTGCCCTTTCCGGGCTGTTGTAACTGTTGAGTTCTCATATTGTTTCTTGAGCTCGTACATAGTTGCCTTCTTACAGGCATAATTATGTTATTCATGTTACGTTCCTCCTACTGCTTTGGCACAAAACTGGAGAAGGCTGATGCCGTCCAGGGGTGTATACTGCACAGGAGGAGCCACAGTTAATCTTTTTCAGATTGTGCATAGTATCGCCTCCTAGTGGACAGCAGCATAACACCCATGGTCCTGTGTCCCCCAATTAGAGGCTAAGAGAAAGAGATTTTACGGTGAGTACACAAAAATCTCCTTTTTTGCTTTTACATAATAAAAATGTTACAGAAAAAAATAATTTCTCTATTACTTTATTCTGAGGTCTATTACTTTTTTTTTTTTGTATTCCTCTGACAGAGGGACAAAATGATGATTTCACCGATACCATTTTTACTTACATTCGTCTTTTTGATCGTGTTTTATTGTACTTTTGGTATGATGAGAAAAGCATAGTTTTTTGCCTCGTTTTTCTTTTCTTACAGTATTCACTGAAGGGGTTAACTAGTGGGACAACTTTACAGGTCGGGTCGTTCTGGATACCACTTACCGAATAAGCTGCAGAGGGAACCAGGCTACCTGGATCGCTCCTGCTGATCAGCTGTCCGGCGCCGCAGCTGCATGTGTCGCGGCTGTTTCACTGTCACAGCACATGTATGGAGAGCCTGTTTGTTGGGCACCGACAGCTGATCAGCAGGAGCGATCCGGGTTCCCTCTGCAGCTTATTCGGTAAGCACTATAGCTTGCCAAATAAGGAGGGAGCCGAACATATTCGCTCATCTCTAGTCATAACCTGTCAGTGCTGCAGACACAAGTTAGTTAGATCATGCACTGCACATGATCTAACTAATTTGCTAGTGCCTGGTGACTCGGATGTTGTCATGATTACATCGTGTCACTGATCGGCCCCTCGCAATAACTCCAATCGGAGAGCAGAGGGAGCCCCCTCCTTCTGTCTTCTAAATGCTGCGATTGACATGGATCGCATTTACGGTAGATGGCTAAACTGCTGGGAGTGGTGTGGGCACCCCTCCTGGCAGTGAGTGCCGGGTGTCAGCTCCAATCTGCACAAAATCGGATGGACATACAGAGACGCACTACTCAGACACTGAATACCGACAAGAAACTGGTGCTAAGAAGTCTCATACAATATACATCTTTATTATAACAGATAATTAAAAAACAAAGAGGACTATGACTCCCTATTTAGGAGGACTACATGTCATGCCTCCTGACGAAGCTGCGGATGAAACTTGCGTAGGGGTCCTTTGACCAAGCTACTCACATCCCTTTTTGTCACATCACCTGATGTAAGTATAGTCCTCCTAAATAGGTAGATATACAGTTGTGCTCAAAAGTTTACATACCCTGGCAGAATTTTTGCTTTCTTGGCTTTTATTCAGGGAATATGAATGATAACACCAACACTTTTTCTCCACTCATGGTCAGTGGTTGGGTGAAGCCATTTATTGTCAAACTACTGTGTTTTCTCTTTTTAAATTATAATTCAAAAGTTCACATACCCTGGTGATTTTGGCCTGATAACATGCACAGAAGTTGACACAAATGGGTTTGAATGGCTACTGAAGGTAATATCCTCACCTTTGACCTGTTTGCTTGTAATCAGTGTGTGTGCATAAAAGCTGAGTGAGTTTCTGGGATCCAGACAGACTCTTGCATCTTTCATCCAGCCTCTGACTGTTTTGGATTGTGAGTCATGGGGAAAGCAAAAGAATTATCAATGGATCTACGGGGAAAAGGTAGTTGAACTGTATAAAACAGGAACGGGATACAAAAAGATATCCAAGGAATTGATAATGCTAGTCAGCAGTGTTCAAACTGTGATTAACAAATGGAAAATCAGGGGCTCTGTAAAAACAAAACCACAGTCAGGTAGACCAACAAAAATGTTGTCCACAACTGCCAGGAAAATTGTTTGTTTGGGATGCAAAGAAAATCCCACAAATAATATCAGCTGAAATACTGGGCTCTCTGAAAACTAACAGTTTGGCTGTTTCAAGATGCACAATAAGAAGGCACTTGAAGAAAAATGGGCTGCATGGTCGAGTCGCCAGAAGAAAACCATTACTGCAGAAATGCCACAAAGTATGTCGCCTACAATACGCAAAACAGCACCGAGACAAGCCTCAAAACTTCTGGAACAAGGTAATTTGAAGAGATGAGACAAAATTGAACAAGGCCTATGATGAAAAGAACACTATTCCTACTGTAAAGCACGGAGGTGGATCGCTGATGTTTTGGAGATGTGCGAGCTACAAATTAACAGGAAACTTGTTCAAAGTTGATGGAAAGATGAATACAGCACGTTATCAGCAAATACTGGAGGCAAATTTGCACTCATCAGCCCGGAAGCTGCGCATGGGGCGTACTTGGACGTTCCAACATGACAACAATCCAAAACACAAGGCCAGGTCGACCTGTCATTGGCTACAGCAGAACAAAGTGAAGGTTCTGGAGTGGCCATCCCAGTCTTCTGACCTCAATATTATTGAGCCACTCTGGGGAGATTTCAAGCGTGCAGTTCATGCTAGACACCCCAGGAATTTACAGGAACTGGAGTTTTTTTTTGCCAAGAAGAGCGGGCAGCTTTACCATCTGAGAAAATAAGGAACCTCGTCCACAACGACCACAAAAGACTTCAAGCTGTCATTGATGTTAGAGGGGGCAATACACGGTATTAAGAAATAGGGTATGTGAACTTTTGATCAGGGTCATTTGGATGTTTTGGGTTGGCATTATGATTTAAAAAGAGAAAACACAGTAGTTTTACAATCAGTGGCTTCACCCGACCACTAACCATGAGTGGAGAAAAAGTTTTGGTGTTGGGATTCATATTCTCTGGACAAAGGCCAAGAAATCAAAAATTCAGCCGGGGTAAGTAAACTTTTGAGCACAACTGTAGTCCTCTTTGACAGTCTAGGAATGTACCTTTATAGACTTGGGGATTTAGTACCATATTTTATTATCTATATACATTGTGTATATCAGTCCTCTTTAGGGCACTATGTTTTTGTTTGTACTGAGTATTTTTCAATATGTTATAATAAAGATGTATATTTTATGAAACTTCATAGAACCAGTTTCTCATTGGTATCCATCATATGAACAATGGCCTATGGCTCTTGACCCACTGAAGAAAAACACCCACTGGCATAATAAGATTAAATGCTGTGTTGTCACAGTATGCATACATCCAAGGTCGTGAAGGGGTTAAAACTTAAAAATCATCAAAAGTTAGAGATTATAAGGATTTGGCGAGATTCTGCTCAGTTTCTGCTCCAAAAAAATCAGTGTAAGTTAGCACATGTTCACACTTATTTTTTTTTCTCTCCAAATTCTCAAAGACTCAAAACTTTTTTTTTCCTGGTGATGCATTAATGTACTTACGGTGGTTCTGCTGATGTGTTTGAGTCGCCCCGCGGGCTAGGGGTACTCGGTACCGGGTCCTGCGGTTCACAGGGGGATGTCACGGTGGCTGCGACCCGGTCCGTGGCCCAGGGCGCCCATGTAGAAGGGAAAGGTCTTTAAAGGGATAGAGTTTATGTTCGTGATGCAACCACCTGTGGTATTCGGTCAGGGTGACCTTTCAATGTCTCTTTCCTGGAGCTGCAGCTCTGAGGGCATGCACAGCTCCATTAACCTTCTGTCCTCCTCAGACCACTGTCTGGAGCTCTGTCAGGAACTGACTAACTATCCCTACTATATATATATATAACACTATATATATATATATATATATATATATATATATATAGGGAGTGATCTAATAAATAGGAGCAGAAGCTCCCCCTGGTGGCCTGGAGTGTGAAATGAGTTGCATGTTTGTGATACCTCAATGCAGTTATCCTTCCTTGCCTCCAAACGTAGCATCACTCTCCCCGAGAGGAAAGCAATACCACTGCGACGACCAGGACCCTGGGGCGCCGCATATTCATGTACTGATGGTGGTTTTGGTGATGTATTAATGTACAGAAGGCGGTTCTGGTGATGAATTTTTATAGCGCCATTTATTCCATGGCGCTTTACATGTGAAAATGGGTATACATAATAAAAACGAGTACAGTAATCTTAAACCATGTAAGCCATGACTGGTACAGTAGGACTGGTGATGTATTAATATACTGATGGTCAGGGCCGGACTGGCCATCGGGCAGTTCTGGCAAATGCCAGAAGGGTCGGTGGCAGTACTGGGCCGCTGCGCGCCGACTCAACCTTCCCCACCCCAGCGTCGCCGCCGCATTCAACTATACCGGCGTCTATGACGCCGGTACAGTTGAATGCAATGATGGAGGAGAGAGCATCTGCTGACGCTCCCTCTCCCATCATTCCCCGCTCTGCTTCTGACACTGCGGGTGCACGCACACTCACTAGGTCCCAGGCAGTGCAGCGGCAGCTGCCGAGACAGGAGCAGGGAGCCCGCAGCGCGGGCACGAGGAAATGTGAGGAGCTTGTTTTCTTTTTTTACTGGACTGTGGGGCCATTCTGGGGGGGAGGAGAGATGTGGGCTCTGCTGTATACTACTGTGTTGGCTGTTCTATATACTAGTATGTGGGCTGTGCTATATACTACTATGTGGGCTGTGCTATGTACTACTGAGTGGGCTCTGCTGTATTCTACTATGTGGGCTGTGCTATATACTACTATGTGGGCTCTGCTGTATACTGCTGTGTGGGCTGTGCTGTATACTACTGTGTGGGCAGTGCTGTATACTACTGTGTGGGCTGTGCTGTATACTGCTAAGTGGGCTGTGCTGTATACTGCTAAGTGGGCTGTGCTGTATACTGCTAAGTGGGCTGTGCTGTATACTGCTAAGTGGGCTGTGCTGTATACTGCTAAGTGGGCTGTGCTGTATACTGCTAAGTGGGCTGTGCTGTATACTGCTAAGTGGGCTGTGCTGTATACTGCTAAGTGGGCTGTGCTGTATACTGCTAAGTGGGCTGTGCTGTATACTGCTACGTGGGCTGTGCTGTATACTGCTACATGGGCTGTGCTGTATACTGCTACGTGGGCTGTTATCCGCTATGCGGGTTGTGCTATATACTATGGGAGTATATTATATTCTATGGGGGAGGCCATGTTATATACTATGTGGCTGTTATATACTATTGTGGGGGTATATTATATTCTATGGGGGAGGCTGTGTTATATACTATGGAAGGCTGCATTATATTCTATGGGGGCTACATTATATATTATGGGGAGGTGGGCTGCATTATATTCTGGAGTGGCTGCATTATATTCCGTAGGGTTGTTGCTGAAATATACTATATGTGGGCTGTAGTATACTGTATTGAGGACTATGGGGAATGCGTTATACTATATGAAGAACTATGGCATGCATTATACTATGGGAAGTGAGTTGTACTACATGGATGCATTATACTATATGGAGCACTATGAGGAGTGTATTATGCTATATTGAGGACTATGAGGAGTGTATTTTGCTATATTGAGCACTATGAGGAGTGTATTATGCTATATGGAGGACTGAGCAGTGTATTTTAATATATGGAGGACTATAGGGAGTGTATTATACTATATGGAGGACTGTGGTGCATATTATAATATATGGAGGACTATGGGGTGTATTTTACTAAACAAGTAAAGTGCTGCATATTCAGATTGTTTTTGCTGGGACAAAAAAGTAAGAGTAAACTGTAGATGTGCTGCTGATAACATGATACTGTATGGTGATCTGTTAGTGATCGTTCTGTCCCATCATTATTCCTCAGCTGGTGGAAAGAGGCCGGGAAACAAGCGTAGAACAACTTCAGTATTGTCGATCAAACTCATTTAGCGGCCTGAACTCAGCGCTTGTAAATACAACCGAAATGCTGCTGTGTGAAAAACTTAGGGCCCCACTATGCCTAAAACCGGCCCTGCCTACAAGTGTACGAAGATATTATACAGTCACCATGTGACAAGTGGGCCTGTGTAACTTCAAATGCCAGGGCTGAATTTTAGTCACAGTTCGGCCCTGCTGATGTATTCATTTGTTTTGTAGCCCTTGGAATTGGTTCACTGTGGCTTTGGCCCCAAGAATGTCCACCCCTTGTTTAGACTCTACAGTAGTGAACTGGGAAGAGTGTAATGGCTGCTGAGAGAACCGAATGCAGTAGGGACACCACACAACCGCCACTATTCACGGTCTGAACCTCCAGGAAGCAGCTAGGAACAGCTGGATACACCTGCCAGCCACCACTACCTCCTACACGCGTGTGTGGTAGATGCTAGAGTGTATGGGCTCCTTCCAGGTGTGACGTCATTTCCGGGGGGCGTGTCCTATCGGGAGGGGGGCGTGTTCTCCAAGACGGCAAAGGAAAGCAGCATGACAGCTTGTGGACGCCATGGAGGTCAGTGGTTTCAGGGTGAAAAATGCTACTTGCCGATCGCTATTCGGGGGAGGCCCTGTGGTGGTCGACCTACTTGTCTGTGTGGGGAGTGACCCGTGGTGGGATTTTGGGGGCCTCCGCTGCTGCTGGCTATTGTGGGGGATCCCTGCGGTGGGATTTTGGGGGGCTCCGCTGTTGCTGGCTATTGTGGGGGATCCCTGCAGTAGGATTTTGGAGGGGCTCTGCTGCTGCTGGCTATTGTGGGGGACCGCTGCGGTTTTGGGGGGCTCCGCTGCTGCTGGCTATTGTGGGGGACCACTGCGGTGTGGTTTTGGGGGGCTCCGCTGCTGCTGGCTATTGTGGGGGATCCCTGCGGTGGGATTTGGGGGGGCTCCGCTGCTGGCTATTGTGGGGGACCCCTGCGGTGGGGCTTTGGGGGGCTCGGCTGCTGCTGGCTATTGTGGGGGACCCCTGCGGTGGGCTTTTGGGAGGCTCCGCTGCTGCTGGCTATTGTGGGGGACCCCTGTGGTGGGATTTTGGTGGGCTCCGCTGCTGCTGGCTATTGTGGGGGATCCCGGTGGTGGGATTTGGGGGGGCTCCGCTGCTGCTGGCTATTGTGGGGGACCCCTGCTGTGGGATTTTGGGGGGCTCGGCTGCTGCTGGCTATTGTGGGGGACCGCTGCGGTGGGATTTTGGTGGGCTCCGCTGCTGCTGGCTATTGTGGGGGACCCCTGTGGTGGGATTTTGGTGGGCTCCGCTGCTGCTGGCTATTGTGGGGGACCCCTGCGGTGGGATTTTGGTGGGCTCCGCTGCTGCTGGCTATTGTGGGGGATCCCTGCGGTGGGATTTGGGGGGGCTCCGCTGCTTCTGGCTACTGTGGGGGACCCCTGTGGTGGGATTTTGGGGGGCTCCGCTGCTGCTGGCTATTGTGGGGGACCCCTGCGGTGGGATTTTGGTGGGCTCTGCTGCTGCTGGCTATTGTGGGGGACCCCTGCAGTGGGATTTTGGGAGGCTCCGCTGCTGCTGGCTATTGTGGGGGACCCCTGTGGTGGGATTTGGGGGGGCTCCGCTGCTTCTGGCTATTGTGGGGGACCCCTGTGGTGGGATTTTGGTGGGCTCTGCTGCTGCTGGCTATTGTGGGGGACCCCTGCAGTGGGATTTTGGG
This sequence comes from Ranitomeya variabilis, assembly GCF_051348905.1. Classification (NCBI taxonomy): domain Eukaryota; kingdom Metazoa; phylum Chordata; class Amphibia; order Anura; family Dendrobatidae; genus Ranitomeya; species Ranitomeya variabilis. The sequence continues at coordinate 256,741,145 of NC_135232.1, forward strand.
AGGCTCCGCTGCTGCTGGCTATTGTGGGGGACCCCTGTGGTGGGATTTTGGGGGGACCTGCTGCTGCTGGCTATTGTGGGATTTTGTGGGGGGGGGGACTGCTGCTGGCTGTTGTGGTGGACTTCTGTGGTAGGCGACCTGCTTGTGTGAGGGGGGCTGTAGGCTATTGGGGGACCCCTGACCTGCTTGTGGGGGGGCGACCTGCTGCATGCTATTGGGGGTGACCCATTTTAGTGGGGGGTGACCTGCTTGTGGGGGGGGACCTGCTGCTGGCAATTGGGGGGACCCCTGTGGTGGGATTTAGGGGTGACCTGCTGCTTATGGGGTGACTTGTTTGGGCTGGGAGACCTGCTGCTGGCTATTGGGGTGACCCCTATGGTGGGACCCCTGTGGTGTGATTTGGGGGCGACCTGCGTGCGGGGGACCCCTTTTAGTGAGGGTGACCTGCTTATGGTTGGGTTTGGGGAGGCGACCTGCTTGTTGCGGGACCCCTTTTAGTGGGGGCGACCTGCTTGTGGAGGGGTGACCTGCTGATGGCTATTGATGGGCCCCTGTGGTGGGGTTTGGGGGTGACCTGCTGGCTATTGAGGGGGACCCCTGTGGTGGGGTTTGGAGGTGACTTGCTGCTTATGGGGTGGACCCCTTTTAGTGGGGGCGACCTGCTGCTGGCTATTGGGGAGACCCTGGTCGTGGGGTTTGAGGGCGACATGCTTGTGGTCGGGTTTTGGGAGGGCGTGACCTGCTGTCTATTGGGGGGGACCCTTGTGGTGGATGTGGGAGGAGACCTGCAGCAAGCTATTGGGGGACCCCTGTGGTGGGATGTGGGGGTGACCTGCTTGTGGTGGGATGTGGGGAGGCGACCTGCATGTGAGGGTTGACCTGCTGCAGGCTATTTGGGGGACCCCTGTGGTGAGATTTGAGGGCGACCTGCTTGTGGGGAGGCGACCTGCTTGTCGTTGAATGTGGGGAGGCGACCTGCTTGTCGTTGAATGTGGGGAGGCGACCTGCTTGTCGTTGAATGTGGGGAGGCGACCTGCTTGTCGTTGAATGTGGGGAGGCGAACTGCTTGTCGTTGAATGTGGGGAGGCGACCTGCTTGTCGTTGAATGTGGGGAGGCGACCTGCTTGTCGTGGAATGTGGGGAGGCGACCTGCTGCTGGCTATTGGGGGGATCCCGTGGTGGGATTTGGGGACGACCTGCTGCTTACAGATGGAACCCTTTTATTGGGGGGTGACCTGCTGCTTACTGGGGGATCCCTTTTATTGGGGGGCGACCTGCTTATGGGTTGGGTTTGGGGGGGGCTGAAGAGGGTTTAAGCTGGGTGGGGGGTGGACAACGAAGGGGGTGTGTGCTGGGTGGGGGGGTCCACGTCCGATGGGTGTTGGACGTCCGATGGGGGTTTCTGGGGGTTGGACGTCCGAAGGGGGTGTGTGCTGGGTGGGGGGGTCCACGTCCGATGGGGGTTTGTGCTGGGTGGGGGGGTCCACGTCTGATGGGGGTTTGTGCGGGGTCTGCATCTGGGGGTTTCTGCTGGGTGGGGGGTTCCGCGTCCGGTGGGGGTTGTACGTCCGATGGGGGTTTGTGGGGGTTGGACGTCTGATGGGGGTTGGACGTCCGATGGGGGTTTGTGGGGGTTGGACATCTGATGAGAGTTTAAGCTGGGGTGGCGTTCGATTGGAGGGGGTGTCTGATGGGATTTATGGTCGGGGCAGGGGGCGTCATATTTGGATTTACGCTTGAGGGGAGGGAATGTCTGGTGGGCTTTGGATTTATCCTGTGGGGTCCGCTGGTTAATGTGAGGTGGATGTTTCTGACTGGGGGAGCGAGGTTATGCTGTGTGGCCATCTAGTTGATGGGGGGGGGGCTAATGCTTCATTGGGGTACACAAAAAAAAATATGAGTGTATGCTGCTTATGCTATGCAAAAATAAAATTTAGGTATTTCCCTGTAGAGGAGGCCACACCACCAACTGGCACGAAGCTAATCCTTTTTAGCTTAATGTCAGTAGGAGGCAGACATGGGTCTGGACCACCCAGCCCAGTTTCTGACTTAGGTTTTGGGGGTTTTTTTTATTAACGATTTTCCTTTTTCTTTTTTTTTTTCAGATACGGCTTTTGAGGGCGACAGTGGAATTGTCACTCTAATCTCCCACCTAGAATTGTCACTACCGTATCATCTGTGGTCTATGAGGCAAGGCCCTAACACATCAAGAGTGTTTGTGGTTCCCCAGAGGACGGTCCATGCCACGAATCCCCCTACCCTCTGGGCCCCCCAGAGCCAGATAGAGTAGGGAGGGAAGACGAATCCGTTATGTGCCAGCCGCCGAAAGGTCTGCGTCCAGGTTATTCCATGCCCATCTTCATCATCGGTCTGTGAAGAATGATGTGTGATCTTCAGGACACATATATCCTACCAGGCAGTGAGGGGGCTACTTTAAAAAAAAAAAAAAATGGAAAGGACAGGACAAGTATGTCCTAGTTTGCCCCTGAGCAATACGGACGTCTCCTGGGGAAACCTTCCTATTCATGCAGCCTCCATGTTTTCCAGAGGCCCCTGTGACCCTGCTCTTAAAATATCCAGGCTTCGGTCTAGGCCTTCTCTGGTGGCCGGTCCACACCGCCAGTGCCCTGAACAATCATGCACGCCAACTTTCTAGTGTGTCCTACTCTGCACCTATCAGTTTAAGAGTACTTCGCTTCTGCAACAGAGGACTAAAGTCTGCCTCCCAAGAGATTTGCTGTTCAATTTTGGTTGTTTTGGAAATGTTCTGTCCAAAAAACCGACGGGACAACTCTCCGACCCGCCAGGAAAAGACGAGACCTTCCTTTAGGCCAACCCCCTCCTGGCATCCATGAACCCACCAGCACTGGTCTGCTAGGCCTGGATCTAGCAGACTCTCTTCGACATGATGGGGCGTTCCCACCTTGGATGTTTCTCAGGGTCGGCTGCCGTGTCCTTCACAATTCAAGGCCGGTATTATGATCTCTGGTCTGGGACACCGAAACCTCAGACATTGGAGGCAGGCCTGGGGGGGGCAGAGACACATACCAAACCGACAGTCCAGCCCGCATGCACCAACAGCATATTACAGTTTTAAAATACTGTAGAAATGCATAAAATGAAACAAGCAAAGGCAGAAAGTTATTCAATGCAAAAATATGCAGTTTTATAAAATTAGAAATGTTTCTATATCTAATGGTAAAATGATATTTATCCAGTATTTCTATAAGTAAAAGTCTGAGATTTCTGTGGGAAATGGTCATTTGTTCCTCTTAAACCAGTTCTGAATGTAAATAAAACATTGCTCTGATTAAGTCTCCACATTGTATTTTAGCCTTTCATTTCATGCGTAGGGCAGGACAAGCCCATGATGTATCTGTGTAACACATGGAAGGTGCTATAATAACAGCCTTAGGCTGGTTTCACACCAGCGTTCGGCAGGGCTGCGGATGGCAGCCTTCTTCCTCCGTTAAGGCTACTTTCACACTAACGTCGCTTGCTGTACGTCTCAATGCGTCGTTTTGGAGAAAAAACGCATCCTGCAAAGTTGCCTGCATGATGCGTTTTTTCTCCATAGACTTTCATTAGCAACACATTGGGACGGATTGCCACACGTCGCATCCGTCATGCGACAGATGCGTCGTGTTTTGGCGGACCGTCGGCACAAAAAAAGTTCCATGTAACTTTTTTTGTGCGTCGAGTCCGCCATTTTCGACCGCGCATGCGTGGCCGAAACTCCGCCCCCTCCTCCCCGGAACTCACAATGGGCCACGGATGCGTTGTAAAACTGCCTCCGGTGCCCACGTTGTTCTACATAAAACACACTGTCCGTCGGGCCGACGGTTTGCGACGGCCCGTACCGACTGACTAGTGTGAAAGTAGCCTAAGCCCCGCTCACTGCCACAACTCTTCATTCAGTTCCGCCTACGTCTGCATGCGTCCTGCATACCCTATCTTTAATATTGGGTATGAAGGCCAAGCGGATGCCTCCGCATGCGTTGTTTTAACGCTGCGCCGACTGCAATAAAATGCAACATGTTGCGTTCGACGCAGTTCAGCGCATCTTCAAAATGAGGCATGCCTGCGTACCCAATGTTAGATGGGGGACGCATGCAGACTTAGGCAGAGCTGAAGGAAGAGGCGCAGCAGTGGGCGGGGCTTAATGGAGGAAGAAGGCTGCCGAACGCTGGTGTGAAACCTGCCTGAGACAGGTAAGCCACCTTTGAAACAATGTTCACATGTACAAGCTCTTAGCCCCTTTGTGGCGGGGCCAATTTTTTAAAATCTGACCAGTGTCACTTTATATAGTAATAACTCTGGAATGCTTCAACATCCCATTGATTTTGAGATTAATTTTTTTTTCCGTGTTATATTAGACATTATGATAATGGTAAACTTGAGTTGATATGTTTTGCTTTATTTTGTAAAAAATCAGAAATTTTACAAATTTTACAAATTTTAAAAAATATAAATTTTTAATGATTTTCCCTTTAAGGCCGGAGTCACACTAGAGAGGAATATGGACGAGTGCTATGCGAGAAAAAAATCGCATAGCACTTGAACCAATGTTAATCTCCCATCACTTTTTTTTCACGGCCGTATATGTGCGAGTGAAATTGCAGTATGCTGTGATTTGCACCGTATATCAGCCGAGACTCGCCAATGAAAGTCTATTTGTGCAAGAAAAACTCGCACCACACGGGCCATCAGTGTGACTTGCGAGAAATACGCAACGGTGTCCTTTGACAGGCTCGACAATTCAGGTGCAGTGTACAGTAAAATCACACTGACAGGTTACAATAGAATAGATATATATACACACAGTATAGGTGTATATAAAATCTAAAGAGATACACTACAGACCAAAAGTTTGGACACACCTTCTCATTTAAAGATTTTTCTGCATTTTCATGACTATGAAAATTGTACATTCACACTGAAGGCATCAAAACTATGAATTAACACATGTGGAATTATATACTTAACAAAAAAGTGTGAAACAACTGAAATTATGTCTTATATTCTAGGTTCTTCAAAGTAGCCACCTTTTTCTTTGATGACTGCTTTTGACACTCTTGGCATTCTCTTGATGAGCTGCAAGAGGTAGTCACTGGGAATGATTTTCACTTCACAGGTGTGCCCTGTCAGGTTTAATAAGTGGGATTTCTTGCCTTATAAATGGCGTTGGGACCATCAGTTGTGTTGTGCAGAAGTCTGGTGGATACACAGCTGATAGTCCTACTGAATAGACTGTTAGAATTTGTATTATGGCAGGAAAAAAGCAGCTAAGTAAAGAAAAACGAGTGGCCATCATTACTTTAAGAAATGAAGGTCAGTCAGTCCGAAAAATTGGGAAAACTTTGAAAGTGTCCCCAAGTGCAGTGGCAAAAACCACCAAGCGCTACTAAGAAACTGGCTCACATGAGGACCGCCCCAGAAAAGGAATACCAAGAGTCACCTCTGCTTCTGAGGATAAGTTTATCCGAGTCACCATCCTCAGAAATTGCAGGTTAACAGCAGCTCAGATTAGAGACCAGGTCAATGCCACACATAGTTCTAGCAGCAGACACATCTCTACAACAACTGTTAGGGCTTGTTTCCATTTGCGAGAAACACATCCGTATCTCGCATGTGGAAACCAAGCTGTGGCGCCGGCACTTTGGAGCGGAGCGTGCAGCTCCATGTGTTCCTATGCGGCCGCACGCTCCGCTCTGGAGTGCAGGTGCTACAGCTTGGTTTCCACATGCGAGATACGGACGTGTTTCTCGCAAATGGAAACAAGCCCTTAAGAGGAGACTTTGTGCAGCAGGCCTTCATGGTAAAATAGCTGCTAGGAAACCACTGCTAAGGACAGGCAACAAGCAGAAGAGACTTGTTTGGGCTAAATAACACAAGGAATGGACATTAGACCAGTGGAAACCTGTGCTTTGGTCAGATGAGTCCAAATTTGAGATCTTTGGTTCCAATCACCGTGTCTTTGTACACAGAAAAGGTGAACGGATGGACTCTAAATGCCTGGTTTCCACCGTAAAGCATGGAGGAGGAGGTGTGATGGTGTGGGGGGCTTTGCTGGTGACACTGTTGGGGATTTATTCAAAACTGAACCAGCATGGCTACCACAGCATCTTGCAGCGGCATGCTATTCCATCCGGTTTGCGTTTAGTTGGACCATCATTTATTTTTCAACAGGACAATGACCCCAAACACACCTCCAGGCTGTGTAAGGGCTATTTGACCAAGAAGGAGAGTGATGGGGTGCTACGCCAGATGACCTGGCCTCCACAGTCACCAGACCTGAACCCAATCGAGATGGTTTGGGGTGAGCTGGACCGCAGAGTGAAGGCAAAAGGGCCAACAAGTGCTAAGCATCTCTGGTAAGTCCTTCAAGATTGTTGGAAGACCATTCCCAGTGACTACCTCTTGAAGCTCATCAAGAGAATGCCAAGAGTGTGCAAAGCAGTCATCAAAGCAAAACGTGGCTACTTTGAAAAACCTAGAATATAAGACATATTTTCAGTTGCCTTACACTTTTATTAAGTATATAATTCCACATAGTTTTGATGCCTTCAGTGTGAATTTAGTCATGAAAATACAGAAAAATCTTTAAATGAGGTGTGTCTAAACATTTGGTCTGTACTGTCTGTGTGTATGTATGTGTGTGTGTGTGCGTGTGTGTGTGTGTATATGTGTATATATATATATATATATATATATATATATTATAATATATCACACAGACAGCGGAATAGCTGATAGTTAATTTGTCGGCTTCTGTTAAATCATTGCAGAGGCTGACAGGATAGGAGACATGGTTTACATACAGTAAACCATTGCAGAACAATTAGACTTATATAGGTCAGTGACTAATACGGTTAGTAGTGTGTGTGTGTGTGTGTGTAAAATTTGGGGCCTGTATGTATTTAATAATGTTTTCACTGAAAAAACTGGCGTGGGCTCCCGTACAATTTTCTGTGCCACAGAGTGAAAGCCAGTGACTGAGGACAGATATTATAGCCTAGAGAGGGACCATGGTTATTGCCACCCCAGAAAAGGTTCATCTGTAAGATGCGCCAATTCTGGCACTCAGCCTCTGTCTTCTCACTGCCCTGTAGCGGTGGCATATGGGGTAATAAGGGGTTAATGTCACCTTTGTATTGTAAGGTGACATTAGGCCAGCTTAGTAATGGAGAGATGTCTGATAGATGCCTCTACATTACTAACCTGTGGGCTTGATGTTACTTGACAATAAAAAGGTGACATCAACCGCACAATTATGAACCCCTCTGCTACAGGGCAAGTGGGAAGAGCGAGGCTAAGTGCCAGAATTGGCACATCTATAAGATGCGCTATTTCTGCGACGGCTGAGAGCTGATGGTTTTTAGCCTGTGGGGCTGCCAATATCCATGGCCTCTTCACAGGCTATAAATATCAGCCTACAGCTGTCTGCCTAGCATTTGCTGGTTGGATTTTATGTCAATATTTTGTGTCCCCCTGTAAAATAGCCAGTAAAGGCTAAGCAAACAGCTGTGAGCTGATATTAATAGCCTGGGAACCTTTATGGTTATTGGCTCCTTTCCAGAATAGTAACATCAGCTGTCAGCATTCCCACTGCTGGTTATGAAAATTATGCGGGAGCCCATGCAGGTTTTATTTTTTGAAAAATATACATATTGCATTTCACGCAGGTTTCTTAGTTGTTTTTTTTACAGCATATGTAGGTTAATTATGTTAATGCTCCTACATGGGGGTGTGTGTGTCTTTAGTTAATATTAATGAGGGTATCTCGTGAAGAGTTTGAATAAGGAAATGCATCAAATTCCTTTATTTATTTATTTTTTTTTAACATATCTTTATTTAGCGCTCACGATTTACAGAAACGCATCAAATCCGTATAAAAAAGTACAGAATTTCCACTGCGTTTTCTGCTAAGAGACGCACTAACCATGCAGACATTTCCTCAAGCAAATCTGCAACGTGCGCACATAGCCTTAACCATTATGCGTCCATATTCATTAATGAGCAGAACCACGTGACCGCTGAACACAGGAAGAGCTGCCTGGAGACCATCGGACATGCAGGGACCGCGCCAGGAGCAGGTGAGTATGTGACAGCCGCCGCTTCCCCGCCGACAATGACTCGAGTATAAGCCGAGAGGGTCTCTTTCTGCCCAAAAAAATTTCGGCTTATACGCGAGTATATACGGTACAGCACTCTAGAAGGGTGTGTATAAGGGCATATAGGTGCTGGTGGTACTATATATGGGGAAAACCTGGTGACAGGTTCCCTTTAAGAAACCTATGGAACTAGGTAAAAATTAGCATTTTTTGGGATGGTGAAAAACTTGTAATTTAAATATTGATGGTGGCTGAACTGCAGGTGGTCTGTGTCGCTTCATAAGTTTAAGGCCGGGGTCACACTAGCGTAGAATACGGACGAGCGCTATGTGAGAAAGCATCGCATGGCACTCGGACCAGTGTTACTCTATGGGGCAGATCACATCTGTGATTATTTTTTCATGCCAAATCAGCATACGAGAACAATCGCAGCATATATACCTGACAGGGGCCCATACAGTCTATATCTACAATAATATATACCTGACAGGGGCCCATACATTCTGATATCATCACTAATATATACCTGACAGGGGGCCATACATTCTGATATCATCACTAATATATATACCTGACGGGGCCCATACATTCTGATATCATCAGTAATATATACCTGACAGGGGCTCATACATTCTGATATCACTAATATATACCTGACAGGAGCCCATACATTCTGATACCATCACTAATATATACCTGACAGGGGCTCATACATTCTGATACCATCACTAATATATACCTGACAGGGGCCCATACATTCTGATATCATCACTAATATATATACCTGACGGGGCCCATACATTCTGATATCATCACTAATATATCTGACAGGGGCCCATACATTCTGATACATCACTAATATATATACCTGACAGGAGCCCATACATTCTGATATCATCAGTAGTGTTGAGCATTCCGATACCGCAAGTATCGGGTATCGGCCGATACTTGCGGGTATCGGAATTCCGATACCGAGATCCGATACTTTTGTGGTATCGGGTATCGGTATCGAAACAACATTAATGTGTAAAAGAAAGAATTAAAATAAAAAATATTGCTATACTCACCTCTCCGACGCAGCCTGGACCTCACCGAGGGAACCGGCAGCGTTCTTTGCTTAAAATGCGCGCGTTTACTTCCTTCCGTGACGTCACGGCTTGTGATTGGTCGCATGCCGCCCATGTGGCCGCGACGCGACCAATCACAGCAAGCCGTGACGTAATTTTCAGGTCCTCAATGCCTAATTCTAGGCATTCAGGATTTTAAAATTACGTTACGGCTTGTGATTGGTGGCGTCGCGGTCACATGGGCGACGCGAACAATCACAAGCCGTGACGTCACGGGAGGCAGGAAACGCGCGCATTTTAAAATTACGTCATGGCTTGTGATTGGTTGCGTGCCGCCCATGTGACCGCAACGCGACCAATCACAGCAAGCCGTGACGTAATTTCAGGTCCTGAATGCAGAATTAGGCATACAGGACCTGAAATTACGTCACGGCTTGCTGTGATTGGTCGCGTCGCGGTCACATGGGCGGCACGCGACCAATCACAAGCCGTGACGTCACGGAAGGAAGTAAACGCGCGCATTTTAAGCAAAGAACGCTGCCGGTTCCCTCGGTGAGGTCCAGGCTGCGTCGGAGAGGTGAGTATAGCAATATTTTTTATTTTAATTCTTTCTTTTACACATTAATATGGATCCCAGGGCCTGAAGGAGAGTTTCCTCTCCTTCAGACCCTGGGAACCATCAGGGATACCGTCCGATACTTGAGTCCCATTGACTTGTATTGGTATCGGGTATCGGTATTGGATTAGATCCAATACTTTGCCGGTATCGGCCGATACTTTCCGATACCGATACTTTCAAGTATCGGACGGTATCCCTCAACACTAATCATCAGTAATATATACCTGACAGGGGCCCATACATTCTGATATTATCACTAATATACACCTGACAGGAGCCCACACATTCTGATTCCGTCAATGATATATATACCTGATAGGAGCCCATACATTCTGATATCATCACTTATATATACCTGACAGGAGCCCGTACAGTCTACAGTAATATATACCTGACAGGAGCCTGTACAGTCTGTATATACAATAATATATATATGACAGGAGCCCGTACAGTCTGTATCTACAATAATATATACCTGACAGGAGCCCGTACAGTCTATATCTACAATAATATATACCTGACAGGAGCCCGTACAGTCTGTATCTACAATAATATATACCTGACAGGAGCCTGTACAGTCTATATCTACAATAATATATACCTGACAGGAGCCCGTACAGTCTATATCTACAATAATATATATATGACAGGAGCCCGTACAGTCTGTATCTACAATAATATATACCTGACAGGAGCCCGTACAGTCTATATCTACAATAATATATACCTGACAGGAGCCCGTACAGTCTGTATCTACAATAATATATACCTGACAGGAGCCTGTACAGTCTATATCTACAATAATATATACCTGACAGGAGTCCGTACAGTCTATATCTACAATAATATATACCTGACAGGAGCCCGTACAGTCTGTATATACAATAATATATATATGACAGGAGCCCGTACAGTCTGTATCTACAATAATATATACCTGACAGGAGCCCGTACAGTCTATATCTACAATAATATATACCTGACAGGAGCCCGTACAGTCTGTATCTACAATAATATATACCTGACAGGAGCCTGTACAGTCTGTATCTACAATAATATATACCTGACAGGAGCCCGTACAGTCTGTATCTACAATAATATATACCTGACAGGAGCCTGTACAGTCTGTATCTACAATAATATATACCTGACAGGAGCCCGTACAGTCTATATCTACAATAATATATACCTGACAGGAGCCCGTACAGTCTGTATCTACAATAATATATATATGACAGGAGCCCGTACAGTCTGTATCTACAATAATATATACCTGACAGGAGCCCGTACAGTCTATATCTACAATAATATATACCTGACAGGAGCCCGTACAGTCTGTATCTACAATAATATATACCTGACAGGAGCCTGTACAGTCTATATCTACAATAATATATACCTGACAGGAGTCCGTACAGTCTATATCTACAATAATATATACCTGACAGGAGCCCGTACAGTCTGTATCTACAATAATATATATCTGACAGGAGTCCGTACAGTCTGTATCTACAATAATATATACCTGACAGGAGCCCATACAGTCTATATCTACAATAATATATCTGACAGGAGTCCGTACAGTCTATATCTACAATAATATATACCTGACAGGAGCCCGTACAGTCTATATCTACAATAATATATACCTGACAGGAGCCCGTACAGTCTGTATCTACAATAATATATATCTGACAGGAGCCTGTACAGTCTATATCTACAATAATATATACCTGACAGGAGCCTGTACAGTCTATATCTACAATAATATATACCTGACAGGAGCCCGTACAGTCTGTATCTACAATAATATATACCTGACAGGAGCCCGTACAGTCTATATCTACAATAATATATACCTGACAGGAGTCCGTACAGTCTATATCTACAATAATATATACCTGACAGGAGCCCATACAGTCTATATCTACAATAATATATACCTGACAGGAGCCCATACAGTCTGTATCTACAATAATATATACCTGACAGGAGCCTGTACAGTCTATATCTACAATAATATATACCTGACAGGAGCCCGTACAGTCTGTATCTTCAATAATATATACCTGACAGGAGCCCGTACAGTCTGTATCTACAATAATATATACCTGACAGGAGCCCATACAGTCTGTATCTACAATAATATATACCTGACAGGAGCCTGTACAGTCTATATCTACAATAATATATACCTGACAGGAGCCCGTACAGTCTGTATATACAATAATATATATATGACAGGAGCCCGTACAGTCTGTATCTACAATAATATATACCTGACAGGAGCCCATACAGTCTGTATCTACAATAATATATACCTGACAGGAGCCCGTACAGTCTGTATCTACAATAATATATACCTGACAGGAGCCCGTACAGTCTGTATCTTCAATAATATATACCTGACAGGAGCCCGTACAGTCTGTATCTACAATAATATATACCTGGCAGGGGCCCAGTCTGTATCTACAATAATACCGTATATACCAGGAAGGAGCCCATACACTCTAGGCTCAACCGTGTTGACGTGCTTATCAGTCCTCAGCCCGGCGCAGAGAAGACAGCCTCACGGTTGCCATGAGACGCCGGCGGGGTCCTGTCGGGCCGGACCGGAAGTGTCGCACGCACGTTGCGCTGTGGACTCGGGTGGATCCGACTTAAAGCGGAGGAGGTAGGGAGGACCCAAATTTGGAGTCGGTTTCGTGTGTGAGGCGGCGCTGAGGTGTTTGGCACAAGTCTGGTTGGTGGACAGTGCACGAGTGACACAGAGGGAAGAAGAGGCGTCCGGGCCGGGGAATCCACACACAGCACTGGCGGGATGGGGAGAGCGCGGTAGAAGCTTTATAAGGAGCACTAGGGCTGCACGATCCTCCGACATATGCAGGGGGGGCTGCGGAAGGACACACACTGGTGACCGCGCAGATAAGTAGTTCCAGAGGCGGCACGTAGGCTGGAGGCGCCGTACTGAGGGCCAGCCCGCCCAGATTAGAGCGGAGGGATCAGGAGGACTGCGGCGCCGCCTATGGGAGAACGTGTGGAGCGGTCGGGATAGCGCTCTGCGGAAAGTTGTACGGGACCATGTCTTTCTCCGAGCTCGTGTCCAAGTGGGACGCCTCCGTGGGCTTCTCCGAGCTCGTGTCCAAGTGGGACGCCTCCGTGGGCTTCTCCGAGCTCATGTCCGGGTGGGATGCTTCCGTGGGCTTCTCCGTGCTCGTGGCCTGTGTGATGGTGACTGTGGGTTGGCTCTACCGCCTGGTGGAGCGGAGACTCTGGAGACAGACCCCTGCGACCCCTGCCCCGGAGCTGCCAGGTGAGGAGCTGGGAGCTGGGGGGTTACTACATGGCGGTACCGCCTGCGCGGAGCTGTGTGGGAGTGAGGTTACTAACAGCGGTACCGCCTGCACGGAGCTGTGTGGGGAGGGGGGGTTACTACATGGCGGTACCGCCTGCGCGGAGCTGTGTGGGGAGGGGGGTTTACTACATGGCGGTACCGCCTGCACGGAGCTGTGTGGGAGTGAGGTTACTAACAGCGGTACCGCCTGCACGGAGCTGTGTGGGGAGGGGGGGTTACTACATGGCGGTACCGCCTGCGCGGAGCTGTGTGGGGAGGGGGGTTTACTACATGGCGGTACCGCCTGCGCGGAGCTGTGTGGGAGTGAGGTTACTAACAGCGGTACCGCCTGCACGGAGCTGTGTGTGTGTGTGGGGGGAGGTTACTACATGGTGGTACCACCTGCGCGGAGCTGTGTGGCGAGGGGGGGTTACTAACAGCGGTACCGCCTGCGCGGAGCTGTGTGGGGAGGGGGGGTTTACTACATGGCGGTACCGCCTGCGCAGAGCTGTGTGGGGAGGGGGGGTTACTACATGGCGGTTACGCCTGCGCAGAGCTGTGTGGGAGGGTGGTTACTAACAGCGGTACCGCCTGCGCGGAGCTATGTGTGGAGGGGGGGTTTACTACATGGCGGTACCGCCTGCGTGGAGCTGTGTGTGTGTGGGGGGTTACTACATGGTGGTACCGCCTGCGCGGAGCTGTGTGGGGAGGGGGGTTTACTACATGGCGGTACTGCCTGCTCGGAGCTGTGTGGGGAGGGGAGATACTACATGGCGGTGCTGCCTGCGCAGAGCTGTGTGGGAGGGTGGTTACTAACAGCGGTACCGCCTGCGTGGAGCTGTGTGGGGAGGGGGGGTTACTACATGGCGGTACCACCTGTGCGGAGCTGTGGGGGGAGGGGGGTTTACTACATGGTGGTACCGCCTGCGCGGAGCTGTGTGGGGAAGGGGGGTTACTACATGGCGGTACTGTTTCCTCGGAGCTGTGTGGGGAGGGGAGATACTACATGGCGGTACCGCCTGCGCGGAGCTGTGTGTGGGGGGGTTTACTACAGTCATGGACAAAAATTTTGAGAATGAGACAAATATTAATTTTTCTAGAGTCTACTGCTTCATTTTTTCTAATGGCAATTTGCATATACTCCTGAATGTCAGAGTGATCAGCTTAACAGCAATTACTGTACTTGCAAAGTCAATATTTGCCCAGAATTGAACTTTAACCCCCAAAACACATTTCAACATCATTGCAGTCCTGCCTTAAAAGGAGCAGCTAACATCGTTTTAGTGATTGATCCATTAACACAGGTGTGGGTGTTGATGAGGACAGGGCTGGCGATCAATCAGTCATGATTAAGTAAGAATGACATCACTGGACACTTTAAAAGGAGGCTGGTGCTTGGTATCATTGTTTCTCTTCAGTTAACCATGGTTATCTCTAAAGAAACACGTGCAGCCATCATTGCACTGCACAAAAATGGCCTAACAGGGAAGAGTATCGCAGCTGCAAAGATTGTACCTCAGTCAACAATCTATCGCATCATCAAGAACTTCAAGGAGAGCGCTTCCATTGTTGTCAAAAAGGCTCCAGGGTGCCCAAGAAAGACCAGCAAGCGCCAGGACCGTATCTTAAAACTGTTTCCGCTGCGGGATCGGACTACCAGCAATGCCGAGCTTGCTCGGGAATGGCAGCAGGCTGGTGTGAGTGCTTCTGCACGCACTGTGAGGCGGAGACACTTTGAGCAAGGCCTGGTTTCAAGGAGGGCAGCAAAGAAGCCACTTCTCTCCAGAAAAAACATCAGGGACCGACTGATATTCTGCAAAAGGTACAGGGAGTGGACTACTGAGGACTGGGGCAAAGTCATTTTCTCTGATGAATCCCCTTTTCGATTGTTTGGGACATCTGGAAAACAGCTTATTCGGAGAAGAAGAGGTGAGCGCTAACCACCAGTCTTGTCTCATGCCAACTGTAAAGCATCCTGAAACCATTCATGTGTGGGGTTGCTTCTCAGCCAAGGGAATCGGCTCACTCACAGTCTTGCCTAAAAACACAGCCATGAATAAAGAATGGTACCAGAATGTCCTCCAAGAGCAACTTCTCCCAACCGTCCAAGAGCAGTTTGGCGCCCAACAATGCCTTTCCAGCATGATGGAGCACCTTGCCATAAAGCAA
Organism: Ranitomeya variabilis; assembly: GCF_051348905.1. Lineage (NCBI taxonomy): Eukaryota > Metazoa > Chordata > Amphibia > Anura > Dendrobatidae > Ranitomeya > Ranitomeya variabilis. The sequence continues at coordinate 256,756,448 of NC_135232.1, forward strand.
AGGTGATAACTAAATGGCTCATGGAACAAAACATAGAGATTTTGGGTCCATGGCCTGGAAACTCCTCAGATCTTAATCCCATTGAGAACTTGTGGTCAATCATCAAGAGACGGGTGGTCAAACAAAAACCAACAAATTCTGGCAAAATGCAAGCATTGATTATGCAAGAATGGACTGCTATCAGTCAGGATTTGGTCCAGAAGTTGATTGAGAGCATGCCAGGGAGAATTGCAGAGGTCTTGAAGAAGGGTTAACACTGCAAATATTGACTTGCTGCATTAACTCATTCTAACTGTCAATATAACCTATTGGTACTCATAATATGATTGCAATTATATTTCTGTATGTGATATAAACATCAGACAAACACTAATAAAAACCAGAGGGCAGCAGATCATGTGAAAATATAATTTTGGTGTCATTCTCAAAACTTTTTGCCATGACTGTACATGGTGGAACTGCCTGCTCGGAGCTGTGTGGGGAGGAGAGATACTACATGGCGGTTCTGCCTGCGCAGAGCTGTGTGGGAGGGTGGTTACTAACAGCGGTACCGCCTGCGCGGAGCTGTGTGGGGAGGGAGGGTACTATAAGGCGGTACTGCCTGCGCGGAGCTGTGTGGGGAGGAGGGGGTTACTCCATGGCGGTACCGCCTGCGCGGAGCTGTGTGTGAGAGGGGGGTTACTACATGGCGGTACCGCCTGCGCAGAGCTGTGTGTGGGAGGGGGGTTACTACATGGCGGTACCGCCTGCGTGGCTGTGTGTGGGAGGGGGGTTTACTACATGGCGGTACCGCCTGCTCGGAGCTGTGTGTGGGAGGGGGGTTACTACATGGCGGTACCGCCTGTGTGGGGAGGGGGGTTACTAACAGCGGTACCGCCTGTGCGGAGCTCTGATGCGTCATGTGCCTGCAGAGTGCACCCACTGTCGTTACAAGGGCGGACCACCGTGTACTACTAAGACTAATGGTTACATATAGCCGCAACCATACCAGAGTATGCCATGCCTGCTTCCATCTAATGGGTACCGGGCTGCTCTACTTATGTTGGAGGCATTGGGCACGATATTTATTTAGTTTTACTGCTTCTTTTCGCCATGTAATGAATAAAAGTATCCAGGAATTACGGTACATTCTCACCGAGTGTCTGCTGCAGAGCGCCATCACACCCAGATCTGCTCTAACGGTGACTTGTCACTATAAAAGTAGTGTTTAACACTGCTACAGAAACTCATCAGAATAGACCTACACCTACTCTTAGGGGCCAATTTCCCCTGTTACACCCCCACTACATTTCAAAAGTGGACATTAAACACATTATTCTCCCCCATACAACTTTTATGACCTTTTGGGAGGGCAAATTATGTCAGTGGGAACTTGTTGCATAATTCGTCTGCCTGAGCCCTTGTTGGTATATATCAGGCATGCCCTGTTATTGCAGATATGTATGTTTCACCATGAAACGCTGTGACACTTGTCTGTGTTATGTTACTGCCAGCTTCATCTTCATCAGTCAGGCCCACACTTGTCTGTCATGTAAAGCAGGCAAGGACATGTCTCCATGATTTATTTATTTTTTTTCCTTGACACATAATATATATTAACATACGTGCATTACATAATATCAGGAAGAGGACGTATTCTACATGACTAATAACATGAACACTTTAGTTTTGTGCGAAACGCGAGCATTTAAAAAACAATGAATTGATTTCTACTTTTGTAGCACAAAAAAAAAAAAATGTAAACAAAATATATTAAGTAGACAATCTCGTATATAGATCCACGTCTGTAAAAGAACATGAAAGATTACTAGCCTTAAAAGGGATTCTCCAATACTTAGAAAAACCCTTCTTTAAAGGGGTTTCCACTTCCAGAAAACAATTATTTTCAGGTTGTGTTAAAAAAAAAAAAAAAAAAAAATATCTGCTCACCTTCCCCTGGTTTAACTTTGAGGCTATGTGCACACGCTGCGGACTTTGCTGCTGATCCACAGCAGATTGGACGCTGCAGATTGGCAGCTGTTTTCCATGCGTTGCACAGTACCATGTAAACCTATGGAAAACAAGATCCGTAGTGCACATGCTGCGGAAAAAAACGTGCGGAAATGCTGTGTTGATAATTCCGCAGCATGTCAATTCTTTGTGCGGATTCTGCTGCGGTTTTACCTGCTCCATAATAGGCAGGTGGAATCCGCACAAAAACCGCGATAATTCTGCAGTAAATCTGCAGAAAATCCGCAGAGATCCTACCTACGTGTGCACATACCCTGAGTCTCCTGCAGAACTCCTGTGCCTGGCATTGTCTGCCTCACATCTGTGAACTGAGCAACTTCTTTAGTCTACTTCACCAGACCCGCTGAGCAGTTATTGGCTACAGTGCTGTTGACATGACATCAGTGCTGGGGAACAGTGAAAGAGACAATGCTCTGGACCTGGGGAGGGTGAGGAAAAAATGGTGTGTTTCTTTAAACTGCTCCTAAATGCTGTAAAGTCCTGAGTAAAAAAAAAACCTTATGCTTCCATCCTAATTTGGCTCTGGGTCTCCTAGCTCTTATGTTTTTTTTGTCTCACGAGTGCTGCAGCAGTGTCTGCTTACCGGCTGCAGTGCTCGTGGTGTTTTGTGGCATCGCTGAGAAGATACCAGTGTGGGAAGTGAACTGGGCTTTTTATGTTCTATACTTTTTCTTATTGATGCTGTATCATTATCATTTTTTTTTTTTTTTTTTTTTTTTTTTTTACTGCTCGATTTGGCCTTACATGTAAGACTAAATGTCTTTGTCCAGTTTAGGGGGAAGTCAATTTGCAGCTATCCATCCAATGTAATATAATCCCATGTATAAAATAAATGTAAAAATACACACTATTCTAGTTTTTCTGCTGTGGAAAATGTTCTCTTGGCCTCTGAATAGTGCATACTTTTAACATCTGTGCTTTGGCATAATCCTCGTACTTGCAATGCAGGAATGGTTTACTCTTCCGAAGTATGACTCAGCCAGAGTTCTCTATTTTTAAATACCGCAAGTTGTCATGGCAGACACCCCAAAATCTGTATTAGGAACTTTATACTATTTAAAACGAACCTGTCAGCTGGTTTGACCTATATGAGAAGACCACCAAGTTTGAGGCCTGATATACAGCATTCTAATATGCTGTGTTTATGCCCCCCCAACCCGACCTGCAAGACAAGAAAACCACCTTTTATACTCACCGCTGACTCTTTGAACCTTCCCAGCGCATGCACGTTGCAGTACTTTGCTCTGCCCTAGTCAGGGCAGAGAAGTTCGCCTGCGCAGGAGCTCAATGTCGGGGAGACTGTGCATGACGTAGGGACGTGTCATCCACACGAAAGGAGGACGGCATCAAAAGAAGGGAAGTGCTGGACCCTGACCAGCGATACCCCTCTGACCACCCCGCAGGTGACTATAATGAAAGGTCTTTTTCTTCTCTTGCAGGTTGGGTTGTGGCAATATATACAGCATTATAGAATGCTGTATATCAGGCCTGAAAGCTGGTGGCTGTTTCTCATCTCAGTCAAACCTGATGACAGGTTCCCTTTAAGATGGTACTGTTTTTGTATGTTTACTTACCGGCAAATCATTTTGGAAAATGCTGGAAAGCCTCCTACCCCTCCTGAAGGGACTGAGCTAATCGGTTTTAGCGTGGTGTGCTGCAGAAGTCAGTCCTCTTGCCCAGCTTCGTTGCTTTATTTTAGATTGTCCACCACCCCCTTTTCCCTCTCTTGCTCGGAAACTGAGAGGACACCACCTCCCTGCATATCTCTCAGAGAAGGGAAGTATGTGCAATAGTTTTCTATTTCTTGGAGCATGAACAGTGTGAACAGGGCAAGTAATAATTTTTCCCCCTTCCCACCAGCTATGGGGTCCACCCAGTGTTGCCAGCTTTGACCCTCCCCAGTTTTCCAGTGTACTCCCCTATCCGAGGAAAAGGCATTGATGACTCTGCTAGCACATCGTGAGTGCTGAAGGCAGTATGACTGCATGTTTAGATTCTCATGAATCCTCCTCCTTGGCCACCTCTGCTTTAGTCTTTGCCCCCATGACAGCAGAGACTTAAGTAGGGTTACCTGTAGTATAGAAACTGTTCTTCAGGGTGCCCCTACTTGGTTTGTGTTAAAGAATTGAGGCTTTTGAACCTATATCTTAACCCCCCCTCCCCCCAAGATTTGGCTTTGGCCTTTCCCAGCAATAGTAGTTTAAGGCATGTCTGAGCAGGCCCCGTCCTCCCTACCCTCATACTAGGACCACTGTTTTACAGCTGTGGAGACCAGTAGTGGCCCCTCATTTCCAATAGTAATTTCACTCCTCTCCAGGAGCGTAGGTTCCCCCTGCTAGGTGTGCCCCTCTGTGACACAAATGCTTTTACTGTACATTTGCCCCACAGGATTTTTTTTAGGTGTGGGGGATGTAGAGAGGATGGACTTGTTACCCTGCTTCCTGTTGGCTGGTGGAGCCCCATTGGTCGCGATTCGACAGCCCAGAATTTCCACATCCTGAGACACAACTTCGGTAGCTAACATGGCACTCACTCTCTAGAGGCAGTTATCACGATAGCTGTGGATTACACAGATGGAGGCAACAGGCAATCTGCTTCCAGTCCATAATAAAATCTATTCTGACAATGTGCGCCATTTCTTTTTTTTTTCTTTTTCTTTTCCTGTGCATTTCCCCATAGCCAGTAACTGTTGTTAAGACAGCCATAGTAAGCAACTACAAACAGTGGTATTAAGTGTTTACCTAGCTGTTTATACTTGTAACCACTCCAAAATGAGTAATTCCCCCCCCCCCCCCTTCTTCCTCCCGGGCAAACCTGAATATTATTCAATATGCTCTGCCTATCAGGGCATCATCTGTATATAAATTGTGTGTTGCATGGACTGTCTACCAAGACATGTCTACATAAAGCCTGCTTGTTCTGCCCACTAGTGCAGTATGTGTATAGAGTCTGTATATTCTGCCCACATGGGCTATAGCTGCAGAAAACCAGCATGACTTGTCCACCAAATCAGTATCTGTACAGCCTGTATATTCTGGACATGTGCATAGAACTGATATTTTCTGCCTAAGGCAATGTCTGCATAGATTCTTTATTTTTTTTGTTCTTAAGCTTTTTTTTCTTTTTTCCTTCTGCATAAGGCCAGTATACTTTGCAAAACCTTTTTATTCTGCCCATTAGGATAGTGGTTCCCTAGAACCTGTGCAGTTAAGCAAGTTGAAGATTAAATGATTTCTAAAAGGGCTAAAGTTAAAGATGACACATTTCCTTAGTATTTTGGGGAAAGTCATTTTATTTTATTTTTTGCATTTTAAAATTGACCACGGTTTCAGACCTTAATTGACCTGTTGGGGTTATGGATTGTTGACTATCATCATTAGAAAAGGCTAGGTGATGCAAATTTCCCAGCTTACTAAAAAGCCATCCTCTCTTTGTGCCAAAAAACAGCAGCCATGGGTTCTGAAAATGATAAAAGCAGGAGAAGGCTATAAGAAGATAGCACAGCATTTTCAAGTTGCTCTTTCCTCCATTAGAAATGTAAAGAAGAATTGGCAGTTAACAGAAACAGTGGAGATCAAGATAATGTCTGGAAAACCAAGCAAAATTTCAGTGAGTGACTGAGTTTTTCATTCATTTAGCTGTGCCTACATTCCTGGAAGTTTCATGCTTTAACAATGCCAAAGTCAAAATCCCTGACAGGACAGGCCAGGCAAGATGCCAGACCACTTTCTTCTTGCTTCCCTTAGCTGTAGCAGTACAGATAGGTTAATGCTCTGCAGTGTTACATTTCAGGTTAACCAGAGACAGCTGCTCTCATTTTTCCTCTATAGTGCCATGCTATTTCACATGATTTACTGTGACTGATTCACTGCGCCTGTGCAGAAGATCAATGCAGACACTGCCCATAGGAGGGCGGACAGGGTTTGCATAACTGCGCACATGTATAGCGCATACGTGGGATTACAGCACCGAACAGGTCAGTGTGACACTGATGGGATTGGTGTACCATTATAATGTAGTTAGAAGGCAGTGATTTCTTCCAGGCACTGGAGCCTGGAAGAAATCTTTACCGTATAACAGAAGTGAATTTCTCAAGATCTACACCGCAATAATGAGGCATACAGGTAAGACTGGTTAAACAATTCTATTTGGAAGTCTTCAAACAGGCTGGACAGACATCTGTGTGGGATGATTTAGTAAATCCTGCTTTGAGCAGGGGGTTGGACCAGATGACCCAGTAGGTCTCTTCCAACTCTACCATTCTATGATTGTATGATTACCTGTATGCCATAGTAATAGATCAAACTTGTTCAGGGGGTGACAGATTCCCTTTATTTGTATGCACAGGATAGATTGAATTTCCACAGATCTTCAATTTAAAGGTTGCTGAAAATTTCTGTGCAGCGTGGAATCCACAGCAGGTCAATTTATCTTGCAGAATGTTTGACACTTTGCTGCGGATTTTGTTGTAGATCTAATACACATTATGCTCTTTGTATTGCAGAATTTATATGTACTTTATACTTAACTGTGGGTGAGATGCAATGTCTACATTCTATATATGATCTAACATAATCTTTCTTGCATTGTGTTGGTGTACATATATTAACGTTTTCTTAACCTGAACTTGTAAATTGTAGCTAAACAGACTATGGAGAAGATTTTGAGCAATTTAAAGCTGCTAGATCCAGATGAGCTACGAGAAGAGATATTAAAGGCAGGATTAAAGTGTGGGCCTATCACATTGACAACTAGATATTTGTTTGAGAAGAAACTCGCTCGCACCCTACTGGAACAGCAAGGCTTTGAGGTGGAGACCTCCAGCTCAAATGATGGGATAGCTACATCCACTAATCAACAAAAGGCGTATTGTGATCTGCAGGCCAAGTATTCTGAAGACAGGGACTTTGGTTACGGTGTAGGTTTAAACCCTCCAACAGAAGACTCCATTTCCAAAAAAGACTTTGCAGCCAGTGAGCGTTCAGGAGCTGCTCACTTCTCCACGGATTCCTATTCTAATGGCCCACCTGTGTACTATGCTGTCTGCCCGTTGTGTGAGGACACCCCAGATAGGACTGGTAAGTTACTTAGCTTTTGACTTGGGGCTGAAATAACTTATGATGCTCAATAAGCGGGTACGCTCATCATTTTTAACCATTTTATATGTAAAAAATGCTGCAAGAACATAGATGTAGATGGATTATGATTGCCGGTCATATTACTCTAGTACAGTGTATGTAGTACAGCCTTTTACGGGTTCACATGACTATAAGATTAAAAAGGGGCTTTTTCCTAATGAATCTTCACACTCAACCCCTTGCTGACATCGGACACAATCCATCTATGTGCCCTGGGCCTATTTGACCATGGACGGATCATTACATCATGGCGATAAGCCGCGATCACCCCGGGGTGTCAGCTGATTCTGACACTTGGCACTAGGTGCCTGGAGTGGTCACAGACCGCTCCTGCCACTTTAACCCCCGAAATGCTGCGATCGAACACTATCACAGCATTTCGGAAACCAGCAGAGGGCTAACTGCCCCCTCTGTCTTTGGATCGGAGACCCTGCTGAGTGACACGGGGACCCGATGTCGTCATGACGACATCCGGGCCACCATACCTAGAAAACGTGCTGATCGTGCCCAGTGCATGATAGCCAAGTTTCTGTCAGTGCAGATCTGACAGTTTCTATAGCATGCAGATGCTGCTATATCTCCATGCTATAGAAACGATCAGCCTGCAAAAAATAATAGTCCCATAGTGGGACAAAGTTAAAAAAAAAAAAAAAGTTAGAAAATGTAAAACAACATTTTTAAATACCGTATTTTCCGGCGTATAAGACGACTTTTTAACCCCTAAAAATTGTCCCAAAAGTCAGGGGTCGTCTTATACGCCGGGTACGGCGTGTGCAGGGAGCGATCCTGGATGTTCCCACGGTCTGAAGGAGCGAAAACTCTCCTTCAGGCCCTGGGATCCATATTCATGTAAAAAATAAAGAATAAAAATAAAAAATATGGATATACTCACCCCTCCGAGAAGCCTGGCTGTCACCGCTGCAAGCGTCTGCCTCCGTTCCTAAGAATTGCAGAGCGTGAAGGACCTTCGATGATGTCGCGGTCAGGTGACCGGTCACATGAGCGGTCAAGGACCAATTACAAGACCGTGACGTCATCGTAGGTCCTTCACGCTCTGCAATTCTTAGGAACGGAGGCAGACGCTTGCAGCGGTGACAGCCAGGCTTCTCGGAGGGGTGAGTATATCCATATTTTTTTTTTTTTATTCTTTGTTTTTTACATGAATATGGATCCCAGGGCCTGAAGGAGAGTCTCCTCTCCTCCAGACCCTGGGAACCACACGCCGTATAAGATGACTGGGCGTATAAGATGACCCCCGTCTTATACAGCAGGCATATCCCAAATTCCATATTTTATATGGAAAAGTTGGGGGTCGTCTTATACACCCAGTCGTCTTATACACCAGAAAATACGGTAGTTGTAAAAATATAAACACACAGGGGCTCTCCAAACGCGATATTGGCGCCAACGCCAAAGATTGGAGCTAACTTTTCATTCAAAAAGTCAAATGGCGCTCCTTCCCTTCCGAGCAGTGTCGTGGTTCCCCCCCACATATGGGATATCGGCGTACTCGGGACAAATTGGACAACAACTTTCGGGGTCCAGTTTCTCCTTTTACCCTTTGGTAAAATAAAAAAAATTGTTGCTAAAAGATAATTTTTGTGACTAAAAAGTTAAATGTTCATTTTTTCCTTCCATGTTGCTTCCGCTGCTGTGAAACACCTGAAGGGTTAATAAACTTCTTGAATGTGGTTTTGAGCACCTTGAGGGGTGCAGTTTTTAGAATGGTGTCACTTTTGGGTATTTTCAGCCATATAGACCCCTCAAACTAACTTCAAATGTGAGGTGTTCCCTAAAAAAAAAAAAAAAAAAAAAAGTTTTGTAATTTTTGCTGTAAAAATGAGAAATCGCTGGTCAAATTTTAACCCTTATAACTTCCTAGCAAAAAAAAAAATGTTTCTAAAATTGTGCTGATGTAAAGTAGACATGTGGGTAATGTTTATTAACTATTTTGTGTCCCATAACTCTGGTTTAACGGAATAGATTCAAAATTTGTAAATTGTGAAAATTTTCACCAAATTTCCATTTTGCTCACGAATAATCGCAAAAATTATCGACCTAAATTTACCACTAATATGAAGCCCAATATGTCACGAAAAACAGTCTAAGAATCGCTACGATCCGTTGAAGCGTTCCGGAGTTATTACCTCATAAAGGGACACTGGTCAGAATTGCAAAAAATGGCCAGGTCATTAAGGTCAAAATAGGCTGGGTCATGAAGGGGTTAAGTTAGAGCAGTCAGTTAATTAAGATGTGGAAATGGAAAATGAGTAGGGTGAAAATGCACTGCTAGGTAATGCCAAGTGTGGACCAAGTTTCTTGATAAAATATATGAGCAAAGAATAATTGGCAGTGTGAATAAATGCAGTATACAATTAATAAGGAAGCTAAAGGTATGTGTTTATTTTTGTTTGTTTTTTTTAGTCCCCCAACAAGGCGCTGTACTTGGTTTGAATAGTCAGTTTGTGGCAATAAAATGCCATTAATGAGGTCATTGCTTGCTACTTGAGACTAATTTACAACCCTGCTTCTTGTTTCAGAAAAGATCCACATTTACACTGACCAAAAGGAAGCCCTGCAGGTTGTGAAAATGCTGAAAGGCTCTCGGTTCAAATCATTCCAGTCAAGAGAAGATGCAGAAAAGTTTGCTACAGGCATTTGTGACTATTATCCATCACCCAGCAAATCCTCTCTTTCCTTGTCACCGGTTAAACTCGCTTCTGGTCTTCTTAGAGGTAGTAGGCTGTGTCCATTGGTACAGAGCTCTGAGTTTGTGTATGAGTAAATGAAATATAGATTGGGGTTTGAAGGGGTGGTCTGATAGTAAGGCTATGTGCACACGTTGCGGATTCGGCTTAGGAATTTCTGGTGCGGATTCTGCCTCTCCTGGCAGAAAACGCACCTGCGTTTTTTTGTGCGGTTCCGCAGCGTTTTTGTGCGTTTTTGCTGCGGTTTTCTTGCGGATTTGCTGCATTTTTTTACCCCTGCGGTTTTCTATAATGGAATGGGTACAAAAACGCTGCAGATTCACAAAAAATAAGTGACATGCTACTTCTTTTAAACCGCAGCGTTTCCGCAGCGGATTTTCCGCAACGTGTGCACAGCATTTTTTTTTTCTCATTGATTTACATTGTACTGTAAATCAATTGCGGATCTGCAGCGTTTCTGCACTGCAAAAAACGCTGCGCATCCGCAGACAATCCGCAACGTGTGCACATAGCCTTAAATTGATTTTAATCCGAAGGGCAGAGACAGACTGCTGTATTTCTCGTGTGAGAATCTCATGGTGAACATCGTACTGACTGTCTGCGCTTCCTGACCTGAGCTTGACAGCTGCATAGAAATGCATCATACTGTCTTGCTCAGGTCAGGAGACGTGCCAGTCCAGTCCATGCAGTGTGGTGCGATTCTCGCACGAGAAATACGGCTGTCTGTCTCTGCCCTAAATGTCTAAATTCGTAATCTAATCATTATTCTAATATACACTCATTAAAAAGTCCCTACTGTTTCTTCTCTACCTTTTTTTTTTTTTTTTTTTTTTTTTTTTTATTTCATTTTTGATGACCATTCCTTTCAGAGGCCTCCGTGCATGCGGGGATTAACAGAACTTCATCAGGGGTCGCAGCTTCTGTCCACACTCTGAAACGAAGTGTCATCTGTGACCGGAATTTCAGGGGCTGGGCTAGTCACTACTCTACAGAGCATGTGCCTGTTGTCAATTCCTACTTGTGCTCAATAGGTGATCCCTGCTCACAGTGCAGGAAAGATGGAATAGTAGGGACTTTCTAATTCTTTAAACATTTAGAATTAGAATATATTTACATTTTGATCTGAACAATTTAAAAGGTGGTGAGGGATATGAACGTGGTAATGAAAATGGTTAATGTGTTTGTTATAATGGTTGAGTTGTTGCAGTCAAATGCTTAGGGCTGCTATGTGAGCAGCTAATTGAAACTAACTATCCCCCAGTAGCTCAAACATTGTGTCTTATAGATTAATTAGGAAATAGCTGTCAAATCTAGAAAATCTAACGGTCCAACAGATTTTTTCCACCTGCTCCCTTGCTAGCTTGTACAGTGGGGAAAATAAGTGTTTGATACCCTACCAATTTTTAAGTTTGTATGATTTTTAAATTATTTACCATATATACTCGAGTATAAGCTGACCCAAGTATAAGCCTAGGGTGGGAAATGCAGCAGCTACTGGTAAATTTCAATAATTAAAAATAGATACCAATAAATGTAAAATTGAGACCTCAGTAGGTTGTGTTTTGAATATCCATATTGAATCAGGCGCCCCATAAGATGCTCCATACAAAATACACCCCATATAATGCTCCATAAAGTTTATGACAAGCCCCATAAGATGCTTCATACAAAAATATGGGCAATATAATGCTGCACAAAGGTTGTTTATGGCCCAATAAGATGCTCCATAGAAACATTTGCCCCATACAATGCTGCATAAAGGATGATTATGGCCCCATAAGATGCTCCATAGAAACATTTGCCCTATATAATGCTATAATGCTGCATAAAGGTTGATTATGGCCCCATAAGATGCTCCATAAAAACATTTGCCCCATATAATGCTGCATAAAGGTTGATTATGGCCCCATAAGATACTCCATAGAAACATTTGCCCCATATAATGCTGAATAAAGGTTGATTATGGCCCCATAAGATGCTCCATAGAAACATTTGCCCCATATGCTGCTGCTGCGATAAAAAATAATAAAAAAGACATACTCACTTCTTGTCCTCAGAAGGCGGGGACAGCGGTACTTGCAATATTCACATGTCCCCGTTCCACCGCTGTGCTCCGCTCCGTCTTCCGGCTTTCTGACTGTTCAGGCAGAGGGCACGCACTAACCGTGTCATCACGCCCTCTGACCTGAACGTCACAGCCAGAAGACTCGGAAGACGGAACCCGGTGGTGGAACGGGAGCAGGCGAATATCGCAATGCTCACCCTCCCTGGCGCGGACCCTGGCAGCTTCTCCGATGCGATGGGCGCCGACAGCTCTTCCTGTACTCAGCGGTCACTGGTACCACTTGTTAAAGTAGTGAATATGCGCTCCACTTCTATGGGAGTGGAGTCGCCTCCATATTCATTACTTTAATGAGCGGTACCATGTGACCGCTGAGTACAGGAAGAGCTGCCGGAGACCATCGGAGAAGCTGCCAGGGACCGCGCCGGGAGGGTGAGTATGATGTGACAGCTGCCGCTCCCCCGCCGACCCCCTGGGACAATGACTCGAGTGTAAGCCTTGAGGGGCACTTTCAGCCTTTAAAAAAAAAAAAAAAAGAAAAAAAAAATGGGCTGAAAATCTCGGCTTATATACGGTAGTTGCAATGTGATTTTCTTTTGTTTTTAGATTCTGTCTTGAAATGTACCAACGATAAAAATTACAGATCTCTCCATTCTTTTTAGGTGGGAAAGCTTGCAAAGTCGGCAGTCTATCAAATACTTACCGTATATACTCGAGTATAAGCCGAGATTTTCAGCCCAAATTTTTTGAAAAGGCTGAAAGTGCCCCTCTCGGCTTATACTCGAGTCATGATCGGTGGTGGGGTCGGCGGGTGAGCACTGTCATATACTTACCTAGTCCCGGCGATCCTGGCGCTCCCCCTGCCTGTCACACTGTCTTCGGTGCCGCAGCCTCTTCCCCTGAGCGGTCACGTGGGACCGCTCATTAGAGAAATGAATAGGCGGCTCCACCTCCCATAAAGGCGGAGCCGCCTATTCATTTCTCTAATGAAGCGGTGCCGGTGACCGCTGATAGAGAAAGAGGCTGCGGCACCGAAGACAGGCAGGGGGAAGGAGCGGGACGCCGGGAGCAGGTAAGTATGACATATTCACCTGTCCGCGTTCCACACGCCGGGCGTCGCGCCATCTTCCCGGCGTCTCTCTCTCTGCACTGACTGTTCAGGCAGAGGGCGCGATGACGCATATAGTGTGCGCCGCCCTCTGCCTGATCAGTCAGTGCGGAGAGACGCCGGGAAGATGGCGCCAAGGAGCTGCAAGCAAGACAGGTGAGTATGTTTTTTTTTTTTTTATTGCAGCAACAGCTATGGGGCAATAATGGACGGTGCAGAGCACTATATGGCACAGCTATGGGGCAATGGTGCAGAGCACTATATGGCACAGCTATGGGGCAATAACGGTGCAGAGCACTATATGGCACAGCTATGGGACAACGGTGCAGAGCACTATATGGCACAGCTATGGGACAACGGTGCAGAGCACTATATGGCACAGCTATGGGGCAATGGTGCAGAGCACTATATGGCACAGCTATGGGGCTATGGTGCAGAGCACTATATGGCACAGCTATGGGGCAATAACGGTGCAGAGCACTATATGGCACAGCTATGGGGCAATGGTGCAGAGCACTATATGGCACAGCTATGGGGCAATAATGGACGGTGCAGAGCACTATATGGCACAGCTATGGGGCAATGGTGCAGAGCACTATATGGCACAGCTATGGGGCAACGGTGCAGAGCACTATATGGCACAGCTATGGGGCAACGGTGCAGAGCATTATATATATATGGCACAGCTATGGGGCAACGGTGCAGAGCATTGTATATATGGCACAGCTTTATGTGGAGCATCTATGGGAAAAGAGAAAAGGGTCTCAAAAGCCAAAACACACTGACTCTTTAGCTGCAGGAAGCCCACAGACATACCATAGAAGTATTGTTTCTTTATCTTCATAATAATCATAGTTTACACAATCCATGATCGGGGAACATTGGCATCTGAGCGCCATATCCTACTGAATTATGGATATATCCAATTTGTGGTGTGTGTAATGTAATGCTTAAAGGGGTATTCCCATCTCCAAGATCCCTACCCAATGTGTTGTAATAGTAGTAGTAATAATATTAGCAGATGCCTCCAATAAGAGTATAGTTTCTAATACTGCTTGTCTTTCCTCATGTGCAAGCATTGCAGGACCTGATTACAGCCACCGATAAAGTGAGAGCTTTTTGCTAGTGGTCATAACCATAGATACCGAAGGTCCTGCAATGCTTGCCCATGAGGAAAGAGACATGGACAATCAGAAAAAACAATACTACATGTTTAATTGGAGTTATTTTGCTAATATTATTCTTACACCTACTACATATTGGGGATAGGATTTGGAGATGGGAATACCACTTAAACCCCTTCACCCCCGGAGCTGTTTTCGTTTTTCGCTCCCCTCCTTCCCAGAGCCATAACTTTTTTATTTTTCCGTCAATATGGCCATGTGAGGGCTTATTTTTTGCGGGACGAGATGTACTTTTGAACGATACCATTGGTTTTGCCATGCCATGTAACAGAAAACGGGAAAAAAATTCCAAGTGTGATGAAATTGCAATAAAGTGCAATCTCACACTGGTTTTTTGTTTGGCTTTTTTGCTAGGTTCACCAAATGCTAAAACTAACCTGCCATTATGATTCTCCAGGTCATTACGAGTTCATAGACACCTAACATGTCTAGGTTATTTTTTATCTAAGTAGTGAAAAAAAAATTCCAAAGTTTGCTAAAAATAAAACAACAAAAAGCTGCGGGATTTTCCGATACCCGTAGCGTCTCCAATTTTCATGATCTGGGGTCAGGTGAGGGCTTATTTTTTGCATGCCGAGCTGGCGTTTTTAATGATACCATTTTGGTGCAGATACATTCTTTTGATCGCCCGTTATTGCATTTTAATGCAATGTCGCGGCGACCAAAAAAAACGTAATTTTGGCGTTTTTGACTTTTTTTCTCGCTACGCCATTTAGCGGTCAGGTTAATCCTTTGTTTTTATAGATTGGACGATTCTGAATGCGGCGATACCAAATATGTGTATGTTTATTTTTTTTTAATTGTTTTATTTTGATTGGGGCGAAAGGGGGGTGATTTGAACTTTTATATATTTTTTTTATTTTTTTTGATATTTTTAAACACTTTTTTTTTTTTTTTTTAATTTTGGCATGCTTCAATAGCCTCCATAGGAGGCTAGAAGCATGCACAACTCGATCGGCTCTGCTACATAGAGGTGAAGTACAGATCACCTCTGTGTAGCAGAAATCCAGGTGTACTTTGAGCGCCGACCACAGGGTGGCGCTCAAAGCAATCGGCCATCAACCACCATAGAGGTCTCAAGGAGACCTCTGGTTGTTATGACAATGCACCGATGACCCCCGATCATGTGACGGGGGTCAGCGGTGCGAGCACGTGCGGCCGGGAGCGCTAGTTAAATGCCGCTGTCAGTACTTGACGGCGGCATTTAACTAGTTAATGGGCGCGGGCGGATCGCGATTCCGCTCGCGCTCATTGCGCGCACATGTCAGCTGTACAAAACAGCTGACATGTCGCGGCTTTAAGGTGGGCTCACCGCCGGAGCCCACCTTAAAGCAGGGGATCTGCCAGCTGACGTACTATTCCGTCAGCTGGCAGAAAGGGGTTAATGTATGTTCAGTAATATAGCCCCATGTTTTTCTAGGAGGTTCCTGGTTGAAGATATGAACCGCAATAGAAATAAAACTCTTAACACACTTCTGTATTGTATCCCTTTTTATTTTATACTGTTCATGTTTGTATGTGTCTTATTTAATCTTTTTGGGCTTTTTTTTTTTTTTTTTATTGTACCCCAACTCCTGAAGGAGGAACTTATAGTTTAGTTGTTGTGTATATCAGAGTGCAAAAAAAATGTATCTGCTGCCCATGAAAACACAGGTGTGCACGTGTCTTGTTGGCCTAACAAGCGGTGGCAGCGACACATATGATATGGATGTGTGAACTGGCTGTGGGGTGCGCTTGGCTCATTATCTGCCTATTCCGATAAGTGAGTGAGTGTGTGTGACAAGTGGAGAACCCCTCGTCTGTAGTATCCAAGTCATGGGCATTGTTTGTGACAAGATGATTAAGGTATTACTGTATGTTTAGGTTCGTAGAAGAGCTTTCAAAATTATTTCTTTATTTGAATGTGTAGATGGGTTGTCGGCTCCAGATGTAGAAAGCCTGAATAAAGAGAAGGCAAACTGCTTCAAAAGCCCTAGGACACAAGATTTGACAGCAAAACTGAGGAAGGCTGTAGAAAAAGGAGACCTTGCCACATTCTCTGATCTGATCTGGAGCAATCCTCGTTATCTTATAGGATCTGGGGACAATCCAACTGTTGTCCAGGTATTTGAGATTATAAATGAGGCCGGACAAAATGTGTACATATATAAAGTGTTAACTTTCTTGTGAACATCAAAAGATGTCTCATAATATAGGTTAAATGTGATACATCACTTAATTGTTAATTATCTGTTTATTTTTAATTGTAACGATTATTGTGTAGCATTAATGACCATAGGAATAAATGATATTGAATCACTCTTGAATATTAAAATGGCAGCTCCAAGAAGGAAAATTTGTGGCATGAAGTTGCAGGATCAATAGAAACGTTAATGATATGCAAATGATAACAAAAGAAAACCTATCAATCTATTCACTATTGAGTATACACACTTTATTTACCTTGGCATGCTATCAATGAGGTTACTAAAGAGGACCTTTCACCTAGTTTTTCATGGACACAGCATGTAATGGTGACTGCAGTATGATTAGTCAGCTTCTTAAGGTACCGTCACATTTAGCGACGCTGCAGCGATCTAGACAACGATGCCGATCACTGCAGCATCGCTGTTTCGTCGTTGTGTGGTCGCTGGAGAGCTGTCACACAGACCGCTCTCCAGCGACCAACGATGCCGGTCCCCGGGTAACCAGGGTAAACATCGGGTTACTAAGCGCAGGGCCGCGCTTAGTAACCCGATGTTTACCCTGGTTACCAGTGCTAATGTAAAAAAAACCAAACACTACATACTTACATTCCGGTGTCTGTCCCCCGGCGCTGTTCTTTCCTGCACTGACTGTGAGCGCCGGCCGGAAAGCAGAGCGGTGACGTCACCGCTGTAATCTGCTTTACGGCTGGCCGGCGCTGACAGTGCAGGAAAGCACAGCGCCGGGGGACAGACACCGGAATGTAAGTATGTAGTGTTTTTTTTTTACTCTTCGCCACGACAGCACCCCACTGGAGAGAGGGATCCGCCCCGCAGGAACAGGAAACCTATTGAGAAATAAAATGGGGCGGTCCGCCTCTCCTCCTCAGTTTAGGTTTCCTGTTCCTGCAGGAACGACAGGATTTCTATGAAGATAAAATACCTGGGCATGCAAGCCGCCTGTGCGGTGTCTTTTAAGAACGGCAGGGGCTGCAGTCCAGAGGCAGCGTCGGGGGAGATCCGTTTGATGGCTCCCTCCTCGCCTGACAGAAGCCCGGATGATGACCTGGTCCGGGTAGGGCCGCCGGGCATCATTTCCGAAGCAGGTGGCGATAGCAGGCGCCGGAATCCTCGCTGATCAGGTGAG
This sequence comes from Ranitomeya variabilis, assembly GCF_051348905.1. Lineage (NCBI taxonomy): Eukaryota > Metazoa > Chordata > Amphibia > Anura > Dendrobatidae > Ranitomeya > Ranitomeya variabilis. Next base: position 256,773,988 of record NC_135232.1, read on the forward strand.
GACAGCGTTCCGGAAGTGAGTCCGGGGCCCGGACTGCGCACGCGCCGACCACCACCAAGGATTTACCCGGAAGTATAGTTTGAACTTCCGGAGTATCCAAGCTGCGGCCGGCGGCGGGGGGAAGGTGCGGTCCTTGCGCATGCGCAATATGGAGGACGCTTAGGCGCCATATTTAAATCAAATGAGCGCCACTATCTGGCGATGTAAGATGTCATCCCCAGGTGCCATGGACCCTGAAACAGGAGACCAAGTACCCCCTGCCAAAGATCGTCCCAGCAAAGGATCTTCAGACACCGGTCATAAGAGCGGTTCGGTGGTCAGATCCAGGACAGGATCTCGGGCTTCTGATCCGGTATTATCAGCTTCACTGGGTGAGTGTGAGTGACTCTACCTATTAAGCTAATGCTATTTCCCCTCTCTCTCTCTCCTCCCTTCCCTCCTTCTCTCAGCGCACGGGTCAGGGTAAAAAACGTGAAAAAACAAAACATAAAGAATGTGCTCTATGTAGCCAGCCCCTACCCGACTCATACCCCAAAAAACTTTGTCAAGGCTGTATAACTGAAACCACACAAGGAGCGGCAATGTCCATTACGGACTTGCGTACCATTATCAGGGAAGAATTAAGAGCTATATCCCAAGATAAACCGCATAAAGCCAAACCCAAAATACCGACACCCTCGTCAAATTCAGACAGTGACCAGGTTGTGTGTTCAGACGCCTCCCTATCATCATCATCATCATCATCATCATCTTCATCGTCTGAAATTGAGGGACGTCCTTGCTTCCCGGTGGAAAGTGTGGACAATTTAGTGAAATCAATACGAGACACTATGGGGTGTGAAGAGACAAAAGGAGCACAAACCACGCAAGATATAATGTTTGCGGGTTTGGCAGAGAGAAAAAGGAGATGCTTTCCGGTCATACCGGCAGTAAAAGCGTTAATAAAAAGGGAGTGGGAAAAGCAAGATCAGAGAAGCTTTTTACCCTCATCGTCAAAACGAAAATACCCGTTTAGTGACGACGAGCTTCTCACATGGACAAAAGTCCCTAAAGTTGACGCTGCTGTAGCCTCTACCTCGAAGCAGTCAACTTTGCCTGTAGAAGATGCGGGACTGCTCTCGGATCCTCTGGATCGCAAAGCCGAGTCCTCCCTAAAAAGATCCTGGGAGGCAACTACGGGAATATTTAAGCCAGCAGTAGCAAGCACTTGCACAGCCAGATCAATGCTCATATGGATAGATCAATTGGACCAACAAATTGAGAATAAAACCCCAAGAGAGAAATTACGGGCAGCCATCCCCTTAATACGGGGTGCAGCAGCCTTTATGGCGGACGCATCCGCGGACTCCCTTCGGTTAGCGGCAAGGTCTGCAGGTCTGGTAAACAACGCAAGGCGTGCACTATGGATGAAAAGCTGGAAGGGCGATGCGCAGTCAAAATCGAAAATATGCGCCATCCCATGTGAGGGTGAGTTCCTCTTTGGCAAAACTCTAGATGACATACTAAAGAAGGCGAAAGACAGGAAAAAAGCTTTTCCTGACTCTTCCATTCCCTTTTATAGGAGAGCCTTCAAAAGGAGACCGTTTGGCAAAAGAAAGCAAACGGATAGGTCTACAACATGGACCGCTAAAGATGAAAAGCAGAGAGGTACCATGTTCAGAAGACCCAACCCCTCAAAAGATAACAAATACTGAGGATATACCAGTTGGGGGTAGACTGAAGTTTTTCACTACTCAATGGGAAAAGATAACATCTAGCTCGTGGGTTTTAAATATCATCCGAGATGGAATTAAATTAAAATTCTCTCGTGTCCCCCACGAGTCTTATATTATAACATCTTTCAGCTCGCCTATACAGCAACAGGCGTTAGAGCTTGAAATTCAAACCCTATTATCAAAACGGGTCCTAGTCCAAGTTCCGGTGGGACAGGAGGGTAGGAGGTTCTACTCTCCCCTATTCTTAATTTCTAAGCCCGACGGTTCTTTCAGGACAATCATTAACCTTAAAAAACTCAACTTATTTATCGAAAATTATACCTTTAAAATGGAGTCCATTAGATCCACCATAAAGCTCCTCTTCCCAAATTGTATGATGGCGGGCATTGATCTAAAGGATGCTTACTATCATCTCCCTATTCATGATAGATACCAAAAATTCCTCAGTGGCGGTAAAAATCAACAACGAGGTTCGTCACTTCCAGTATGCGGCTCTGCCCTTCGGCCTCTCAACAGCGCCGAGGATCTTCACCAAGATAATGCTAGAGGTGATGTCCTATCTTCGCCAGAAGGAAACTTTGATTGTGCCCTATCTGGATGACTTTTTGGTAATAGGAAATTCAGTTACTCAATGTTCTGATCGTTTAGCTCATGCAATTTCCTCTCTACAGGACCTGGGCTGGATAATCAATACCGAAAAATCCAGACTCACTCCACTTTCCCGTCAAGCGTTCTTGGGGTTCCATTTAGACTCTATATCTCAAAAGTGTCTTCTACCACAGGTAAAAATTCAACTGATCAGACACAAAGTCCTAGCTGCAATAAACAAACCACGTACATCCCTAAGACAGGCCATGTCATTATTAGGGTCTCTTATCTCTTGTATACCTGCAGTAAGATGGGCTCAACACCATACTAGAACACTGCAACATCAAGTTTTACAAGAGGATAGACGGTTATTGGGTCACCTAAATACAAAAATAACCTTATCTCAAGAGGTTTTAACTTCCTTAGAGTGGTGGCTAGACTCAAACCATTTGAGTGGGGTTCCATGGGTAATAACACCATCTCACATCATAACCACTGACGCCAGTCCTTATGGTTGGGGCGCTCATATGGGAAATGATTACTGCCAGGGATTATGGAACATGGAGGAAAGCTGCAGCTCCTCAAACTTCAAAGAGCTAAATGCTGTAAAATACGCCTTATATCATTTCCTCCCACAGCTTCGGGGGAAAGACGTCAGAGTCCTGTCCGACAACACCACCACGGTGGCGTACCTAAACCGGCAAGGAGGTACGAGATCAGAAACTCTGATGTCTTCTGCTACAGAAATTTTAAACCTAGCAGAAAGTCATCTAACATCCCTTACTGCATTGCACATAAGAGGAGCAAGCAATCAGCAGGCGGACTTTTTAAGCCGACACACCCTGAGACAAGGAGAGTGGTGTCTAAACCAGCAAATATTTCTGGACATAATATCTCTTTGGGGCCGTCCTCAGATAGATCTTTTCGCCACAAGAAAAAACAGAAAAGTCCGGAGATTTGCTTCTCTATATCCAGCGGATCACCCGGACATTCTGGACGCTCTCCAAGCCCCTTGGCAGTTCAGTCTGGCGTACGCGTTTCCTCCGATCATATTGCTACCTCAAGTTATACGCAAAATCAGAGAAGAAGGGGCGAGAGTTGTACTGATAGCTCCATTCTGGCCCAAGAGACCATGGTTCTCATGGCTACAGACTATGTCGGTCTCAGATCCTTGGGTCCTCCCCTCAACGCCCAACCTTCTCTTCCAGGGTCCGTTTTTCCACCCTCAGGTGGACAATCTCCACCTGACGGCCTGGAACTTGAGAGGCAGATGCTAAGATCGAGAGGATTCTCGGGGGGTTTAATTGATACGCTTCTCCATAGTAGAAAACCCTCCACCACAAAAATTTATACAAGAGTATGGAGAAAATTTTTTCAATTCCATACATCTACCAACACATCAGAGATTCCGATACATTCTATCCTGGAGTTTCTTCAAAAAGGGAGAGAACTAGGTCTAACTGTAAACACCTTAAAGGTTCATGTTTCAGCACTAGGAGCCCTCTATGGCCATAACATTGCGGGGGATAGATGGGTATCCAGATTTATTACGGCCTGCGAAAGAATGAATCCAGTTAACATACCTAGAATTCCACCCTGGGATTTAAATTTAGTCTTACAAGCCCTAACAGACTCTCCATTCGAGCCAATAGACTCAATACCAATCAAATGTTTATCACTAAAAACGGCCCTCTTGGTAGCACTGACTTCAGCTAGGAGAATCAGTGACATCCAAGCACTCTCTATAGATCCACCTTTTTTGTTAACTTTTCAGGATAAGTTAATTCTTAAACCAGACCCTTCCTACCTACCCAAAGTAGCGAAAAAATTCCACAGGTCACAAGAAATAATCTTGCCCACTTTCTTCAGTAATCCCTCCACTCCTGAAGAACAAAAATATCACACTCTAGACGTTAAAAGAGTAGTGTTAAAATACATTGAAAAGACCAGCAGCTGGCGACAGAGTAGGGCTCTGTTTATTTCCTTCCAGGGAGTCAAGAAGGGTCATGGAGTAACAAAAAGCACCTTATCCCGGTGGATCAGAGAGGCTATCAGACTGGCTTACTCCGCGAGGAAAGAAATCCCTCCGGAAGGCATAACGGCACACTCCACCAGAGCGATGGCATCCTCCTGGGCAGAGAGGGGAGACGTCCCGATTGAAACTATATGTAAGGCGGCAACGTGGTCAAATCCTTCTACATTTTATAACCACTATAGGCTAGACCTATCGTCAACTTCTGACCTAGACTTTGGCAGGACTGTCCTCCGCACGGTGGTCCCCTCCCTAGGTGATGGTCTCTGAAAGATCTCCAGTGGGGTGCTGTCGTGGCGAAGAGTAAAAAGCCGGATTACTCACCGGTAATGCTCTTTTAGTGAGTCCACGACAGCACCCTCTTACATCCCTCCCTATATTAACATAATGCATATTATTGGAGTAAAATCCTTTTAATCATAAGCAAATAAGTTTAAAGAACGAAATAAATGATATTTGCCTAACACTGGCGGTCCTCCGGGTACTCTGAAATCAAAACTGAGGAGGAGAGGCGGACCGCCCCATTTTATTTCTCAATAGGTTTCCTGTTCCTGCGGGGCGGATCCCTCTCTCCAGTGGGGTGCTGTCGTGGACTCACTAAAAGAGCATTACCGGTGAGTAATCCGGCTTTTTTTTTTACATTAGCACTGGTTACCAGTGCTAAACATCGGGTTACTAAGCGCGGCCCTGCGCTTAGTAACCCGATGTTTACCCTGGTTACCAGTGAAGACATCGCTGAATCGGCGTCACACACACCGATTCAGCGATGTCTGCCGGAGTCCAGCGACGAAATAAAGTTCTGGACTTTCTGCTTCGACCAACGATGGCACAGCAGGATCCTGATCGCTGCTGCGTGTCAAACTCAATGATATCGCTAGCCAAGGACGCTGCAACGTCACAGATCGCTAGCGATATCGTTCAGTGTGAAGGTACCTTTAGAGGAAGAGGTGCAGACCATCTAATTAACTTTTAAGACACAGTGGTTAGGTGTCAAATGCTTTGGTTGCTAATATCTTTGCAATTAAGATGCAAAAACATTAAAATTATATAATATTCTCTGCAGCCACTACTACATGGTTGTCTCAGAAATGTTTGGCCATGCAAAATGTATTTAAGTACGCAAATGATCCACTGCTGGCCTGGCAGCTCCCTTTGCAATTGCTTACCAATCACGTCCCAGATGTTAAATTTGTCTGGCGGCACTGCAGGACATGGTAACTCCTATAGGCCTTTCTGGGTTGTCCCAGTAGCACAGGTAACATGCGGCTCCTGGGACACTGGAGAAATGGCCATTCCACTGGTTTCACAACAAAGCCAATAGAACACTGAGCTGTTGGTGTACCTGGAATGAAGACTACAGCTCCTACTCTCAGAATAAAGCTTTTTTTTAATGTTTAATGTGTTTTTTTTTTTTTTAATTTTCACGGCTCAACATCATGAAATTCTGTTAAGCCCCTGAGGGTTCTAAGTGCTCATCACACATCTTGATAAAGTCCTTGAGAGGTTTAGGGGTACCGTCACATTAAGTGACGCTGCAGCAATATAGACAACGATGCCGATCGCTGCAGCGTCGCTGTTTCATCGTTGTGTGGTCGCTGGAGAGCTGTCACACAGACAGCTCTCCAGCGACCAACAATGCCGAAGTCCCCGGGTAACAAGGGTAAACATCGGGTTACTAAGCGCAGGGCTGCGCTTAGTAACCCGATGTTTACCCTGGTTACCAGTGTAAATGTAAAAAAACCCAAACAGTACATACCGTACTTACATTCCGGTGTCTGTCGCGTCTCCCGGCGTCCGCTTCCCTGCACTGTGTAAGCGCCAGGCCTAAAGCACAGCGGTGACGTCACCGCTGTGCTTTGCTTTACGGCCGGCACTGACACATTCAGTGCAGGAAGCTCTGAGCAGCAGCGCGGACACCGGGGGACGTGACAGACATCAGAAGGTGAGTATGTAGTGTTTTTTTTTTTACTTTTACAATGGTAACCAGGGTAAATATCGGGTTACTAAGCACGGCTCTGCGCTTAGTAACCCGATATTTACCCTGGTTACCATTGTAAAACATTGCTGGCATCGTTGCTTTTGCTGTCAAACACAACGATACACGCCGATCTGACGACGAAATAAGGTGCTGGCCTTCTAGCTCCGACCAGCGATATCACAGCAGGATCCAGATCGCTGCTGCATGTCAAACACAACGATATCGCTATCCAGGACGCTGCAACGTCACGGATCGCTATCGTTATTGTTGGAAAGTTGGTCAGTGTGAAGGTACCTTTAGTTTCTAAGAGGGGGTCAATTGGGGGGTTTCCACTGTTTAGGCACATCAGGGGCTCTCCAAACGCAACATTGCATCCTCGATAAATTCCAGACAATTTTGCATTCCAAAACTCAAATGGTGCTCCTTCTGACCCCTGTGCCCAAACAGTAATTTTCCACCACATATGTGGTATTGACGTACTTGGGAGGAATCACACAACAAATTTAATGGTGCGTTTTAGGCTTGTTACCCTTGTGAAAATGCAAAATTTGGCTCTAAAGTAACAACATTTTTGTGGGATTGTTTTTTTTTTGTTTTTTTTTTCCTTTCCTGTGAAGTACCTGGAAGGTCAATAAGCTTCTTGAATGTGGTCTTTTTTCATACATGCCACTTCAAATATGTGGTGCCTTTAATAAATAAATAAATAAACCTGAAAATGTTATGAAAAATTGCTGATCAACTTTTAACCATTCTATTTTGGTAACAAAAATGTGTTTAAAAATTGTGCTGATGTAGACATGTTGGAAAATGTTATTTATGAACTTTTTGTGTGACACAACTTTCTGGTTTTAAGGGCATAAAGATTAAAAGTTTGAAAATTGTGACACTTGCCAAATTTTTGCCAAACTTCCGATATTTTCAAAACTAAACGCAAGTTATATCGAGTACATTTTACCACTGTCATGATGTACAATATGTCACGAAGAAACCGTCTTAGAATTACTGGGATACGTTGAAGCGTTCCAGAGTTATTACCTTATAAAGGGACAGTGGTCAGAATTGTAGTAATTTGGCCCGGTCTTAAAGGCGAAAACAGGTTCTTGTGCAAAAAGGTTAATGGGAACCAGTCACCTCCAAAATCAAGGGTGAGCTAAGCCCACCAGCATCAGGGGCTTATCTACAGCATTCTGGAATGCTGTAGATAAGCTCCCGATGTATCCTAAAAGATAAGAAAAAGAGGTTAGATTATACTCACCCAGCGGCGGTCCCGGTCCAGTCCGATGGGTGTCGCGGTCCGGCGCCTCCCATCTTCATCAGATGACGTCCTCTTCTGGTCTTCACGCTGCGGCGCAGGCGTACTTTGTCTGCCCTGTTGAGGTCAGAGCAAAGTACTGCAGTGCGCCGGCATCTCTGACCTTTCCCGGCGCCTGCGCACTGCAGTACTTTGCTCTGCCCTCAACAGGGCAGACAGAGTACTCCTGCGCTGGAACCGCAGCGTGAAGACCAGAAGAGGACGTCATCCTATGAAGATGGGAGGCCCCGGACCGCGACGCCCACTGGATCGGACCGCCCGCCCAGGTGAGTATAATCTAGCCTATTTTTCTCATCTTTTAGGATACATCCGGGGCTTATCTACAGCATTCCAGAGGTTCCCTTTAAAAAAAACCCTTAAGGTGTGTACAAGTCTTTGAGTATACAAAAGACAGGTTGTGGGTTCTGATAAAATGTGAGTGTGTATTAAGGCATGTAAGAATAAAACTCTCTACCCAAAATCATTGTTCAAGCGGACAAACTCTTATTTAACCCCTTCACTACCCAACAATTTCCTGTGATTTTTTTTTTTTTTTCCCCTCCCGTTCCAAGTGCCATAACATGGCTTTTTTTTTTTTTTTTTTTTTTCCTCTGACCATATAGTCATGAGGGCTTGTTCTTGTGGGACAAGTTATACATTTTGAATGACACCATTCAGTTTACCAGGGCTGTGGAGTCAGTAAGCCAAACCTGTGACACCTCAGTTTGACTCCGATCCCCACAGCCCTGCCTTTCTACTGACCATGTACATAAAGTGCAGCACAGATTCATCTAAACTAAAAGCCGAGATCCCTGGATCAGGAACAGACGTTTATAGGACATTTCATATATTTCCCAAATTCTTATGAAAAAATGTACAGCGTGTACTACTATACTATGCCAAAGAGGTATAGTGTGGTTGGTTGGTTTGTTTGTGTGGTGTTTTTTTTTTTTTTTTGTTAATTTATTTAGGTGTTCGAAAAAACAGAAATTTTGTAAAAAGAAAAAGTTTGTCCCCATATTCCAAGACCCATAATATTTGTTTTTTGGGCATCCAGGGCTGCGTGAGGGCTTATTTATTTGCCAGTCAGCAAATAGATGCAGTCTATATGACCCACCCCAAAATTACTCTCAAAATATGTGACTAATTAGCGAGGAATCGTTTCGGCTAGTCCATAATGTGAGATCCTCCTGGTGCAAATAAATATATAGAATAGAAAAATAGGTCCACCTGAGTCTGTGGACTAAGGGTCCTGAATATATATATATATATATATATATATATATATATATATATATATATATATATATATATATATATATATATATATACATATATATACATACACATATATACATACATACACACACACACACACACACACACACACACACACACACACACACACACACACACACACACACACACACACACACACACACACACACACACACACACACACACACACACACACACACACACACACACACACACATATATATATATATATATATATATATATATATATATATATATACATATATACATACATACATATACACATACTGTACTACCCGGCTTCGCCCGGGGTAATAACTGCTGTTAGCAAAATAGAATGTGTTAACAAAAATTTATTCTGCAAAAAAAAACACAAAACAAATAGATAGAAATGTAATTATTAAAAGGCAAAAACTAAGCTAATAGAAGCATTTTACAACATATATTTCAACACCAGAGATATTCCACACAGATTTAACTAAATTGGCCAAGTAATGTGAAGTAATCTTCTACTACTTATTCGAGAGCCTTTTGATAAACGACATTCTTAGTTTTTCCTTCAGGTGCAAAGACAAACAGATTTTTGGCTGTTCCAACCCTTGAACAGGCCACAAAGTTGGCCATGAGAAAAGCATGGAGATTGTAAATCTAAGCTACCTGAAGAGCCCAGCGTTGCCTGGGCATAGTAAATATCTGTGGTTAGTTATAGCACCTCACTTCTCTTATTTTCCCATCACGCCTCTCATTTTCCCCATCACATCTTTCATTTTCCCCCTCACTCCTCTCATTCCCCCCTAACACTTGTCATTTCGACCTCACATCTGTCATTTTCCGATCACTCCACTATTTTCCCTCACTCCTCTCATTTTGCACTCACACCTTTTCATTTTCACCTCACACCTCTCATTTTCACCTCAGTATATACATGTTTGTCATCTCCCTTATATATAGTATACACCTGTATGTAATCTCCTCCTGTATATAGTATATACCTGTGTCATCTCACCTATATATAGTATATATCTGTGTGTCATCTCCTCCTGTATATAGTATATACCTGTATGTCATCTCCTCCTATACATAGCATATACCTGTATGTCCTGTATGTCATCTCCTCCTGTATATACTATATACCTGTAGCTCCTGTATATAGTATATACCTGTGTCATCTCCTTCTGTATATAGTATATACCTGTGTCATCTCACCTATATATAGTATATATCTGTGTCATCTCCTCCTGTATATACCTGTATGTCATCTCCTCCTATACATAGCATATACCTGTATGTCATCTCCTCCTGTATATACTATATACCTGTAGGTAATCTGCTCCTGTATATAGTATATACCTGTGTCATCTCCTTCTGTATATAGTATATACCTGTATGTCCTCTCCTGCTGTATGTAGTATGTACCTGTATGTCATCTCCTCCTCTATATAGTATATACCTGTCATCTCCTCCTGCATATAGTATATACCTGTGTCATCTCCTATGTAAATAGTATATACCTGTGTCATCTCCTCCTGTATATAGTATATATCTGTATGTCATCTCCTCCTGTATTAGACCTCGTTCACACGTTATTTGGTCAGTATTTTTAACTCAGTATTTGTAAGCTAAATTGGCAGCCTGATAAATCCCCAGCCAACAGTAAGCCCACCCCCTGGCAGTATATATTAGCTCACACATACACATAATAGACTGGTCATGTGACTGACAGCTGCCGGATTCCTATATGGTACATTTGTTGCTCTTGTAGTTTGTCAGCTTATTAATCAGATTTTTATTTTTGAAGGATAATACCAGACTTGTGTGTGTTTTAGGGCAAGTTTCGTGTGTCAAGTTGTGTGTGTTGAGTTGCGTGTGGCGACATGCATGTAGCGACTTTTGTGAGATGAGTTTTGTGTGGCGACATGCGTGTAGCAATTTTTTGTGTCGATTTGCATGTGACAGGTTAGTGTAGCAAGTTGTGTGCAGCAAGTTTTGCGCATGGCGAGTTTTGCGCGTGGCGAGTTTTATGTGTGGTGCCTTTTGAGTATGTGCAAGTTTTGTGTGAGGCAACTTTTGCATGTGTTGCAACTTTTGTGCATGTGGCAATTTTTCCGCGTGTGCAAGTTTTGCGTGTGGCGAGTTTTCCATGAGGTGAGTTTTGCACGTGTGGCGAGTTTTGCATGTGGAGAGTTTTGCGCGTGGCGAGTTTTGAGCGGCGACTTTTGTGTTTCGACTTTTATGTGGCGAGGTTGGTGTATGTGTGGTGAAATGTGCGCTGAGGGTGGTATATGTGTTCGAGCACGTGGTAGTGTGTGGCGCATTTTGTGTGTGTTCATATCCCCGTGGTGGTGTGGTGATTATCCCATGTCGGGGCCCCACCTTAGCAACTGTACAGTATATACTCTTTGGCGCCATCGCTCTCATTCTTTAAGTCCCCCTTGTTCACATCTGGCTGCTGTTAATTTGCCTCCCAACACTTTTCTTTTCATTTTTTCCCCATTATGTAGATAGGGGCAAAATTGTTTGGTGAACTGGAAAGCGCGGGGTTAAAATTTCACCTCACAACATAGCCTATGACGCTCTCGGGGTCCAGACGTGTGACTGTGCAAAATTTTGTGGCTGTAGCTGCGACGGTTCAGATGCCAATCCCGGACATACACACATACATACACACATTCAGCTGTAATATATATATATATATATATATATATATATATATATATATATATATATATATATATATATATATATATATATATATATATATATATATATATATATATTTATTTTCAATTAAACTTTCATATATTATAGATTCATTATCCACCAACTGAAATTTGTCAGGTCTTTTATTGTTTTAATACTGATGATTTTGGCATACAACTCCTGATAACCCAAAAAACCTGTCTCAATAAATTAGCATATCAAGAAAAGGTTCTCTAAATGACCTATTACCCTAATCTTCTAAATCAACTAATTAACTCTAAACACATGCAAAAGATACCTGAGGCTTTTAAAAACTCCCTGCCTGGTTCATTACTCAAAACCCCCATCATGGGTAAGACTAGCGACCTGACAGATGTCAAGAAGGCCATCATTGACACCCTCAAGCAAGAGGGTAAGACCCAGAAAGACATTTCTCAACAAATAGGCTGTTCCCAGAGTGCTGTATCAAGGCACCTCAATGGGAAGTCTGTTGGAAGGAAACAATGTGGCAGAAAACGCTGTACAACGAGAAGAGGTGACCGGACCCTGAGGAAGATTGTGGAGAAGGACCGATTCCAGACCTTGGGGAACCTGAGGAAGCAGTGGACTGAGTCTGGTGTGGAAACATCCAGAGCCACCGTGCACAGGCATGTGCAGGAAATGGGCTACAGGTGCCGCATTCCCCAGGTAAAGCCGCTTTTGAACCATAAACAGCGGCAGAAGCGCCTGACCTGGGCTACAGAGAAGCAGCACTGGACTGTTGCTAAGTGGTCCCAAGTACTTTTTTCTGATGAAAGCAAATTTTGCATGTCATTCGGAAATCAAGGTGCCAGAGTCTGGAGGAAGACTGGGGAGAAGGAAATGCCAAAATGCCTGAAGTCCACTGTCAAGTACCCACAGTCAGTGATGGTGTGGGGTGCCATGTCAGCTGCTGGTGTTGGTCCACTGTGTTTCATCAAGGGCAGGGTCAATGCAGCTAGCTATCAGGAGATTTTGGAGCACTTCATGCTTCCATCGGCTGAAATGCTTTATGGAGATGAAGATTTCATTTTTCAGCACGACCTGGCACCTGCTCACAGTGCCAAAACCACTGGTAAATTGTTTACTGACCATGGTATTACTGTGCTCAATTGGCCAGCCAACTCTCCTGACCTGAACCCCATAGAGAATCTGTGGGATATTGTGAAGAGAAAGTTGAGAGACGCAAGACCCAACACTCTGGATGAGCTTAAGGCCGCTATTGAAGCATCCTGGGCCTCCATAACATCTCAGCAGTGTCACAGGCTGATTGCCTCCATGCCACGCCGCATTGAAGCAGTCATTTCTGCCAAAGGATTCCCGACCAAGTATTGAGTGCATAACTGAACATTATTATTTGATGGTTTTTTTGTTTGTTATTAAAAAACACTTTTATTTGATTGGACGGGTGAAATATGCTAATTTATTGAGACAGGTTTTTTGGGTTATCAGGAGTTGTAGGCCAAAATCATCAGTATTAAAACAATAAAAGACCTGACAAATTTCAGTTGGTGGATAATGAATCTATAATATATGAAAGTTTAATTGTAATCATTACATTATGGTAAATAATGAAATTTAACACTATATGCTAATTTTTTGAGAAGGACCTGTATATATACCTACCTACCTACCTACATACCAAGTATACTGTTACAGGGATGGATCATGAATAGGGGTAGTGAAAAATGCATGGTTACCTTATTCCAGAAGGAAAAGAGATAAAGAAGGATGGGGATAACGATCCCAGAGGTATCGCATGGATACTGTGAGAAACATTAAAAGAGAAATTAGCATATAGACTATTCCACCCAAGTGCCTATAGGGGTATGAGGTACCTAGTAGATATGCGTCCGTTTGTGGTAGCCCACTTTATGGCTGTCGGTGATCTGTAAGCAAGTAATGTATACATATGTGCCAGGTTTTAATACAGGAGTAGCATAGAAGACAGGCTGAATTAGTAGTGGTGAGTTACCTGTATGGAAGGTAGTTATGAGCGGCGCTCCCGCGCCCTGCTGTGCCGGCGTGTGTGTTCATCGCCGCAGCCTGGGTTAAATATTACCCTGTGCCGCCGGACAGGAAGTCAGCGGCCCCGGCCAGATGTGACATATCGCGGCCGTTATGTGTGTTCTGCGCATGTGCGGCCATCGCTAAGTCATCCCGATGCCCGAAATGGAGGGGCGATGGTTGTCTCTGTATTGGAACTAAAGGCAGTAGCGCTATTTATGGGATTAAGTTTTTTATGCGTCCGCAATGTCCCTGGATAGAAGGACGTATAAAAGTATATAGAATAATTAAAAAGGGCACTAAGATGGTATTAAGCTATAGAGAATATGCTATAGGAGTACTCTGCGATATGGGAAAAGAGTAAGTGTTATAAATAGGAGTTAGGGGTAACGAACTCACCTACAGTCATCGTGCGTTAGCGAGTCTGTAAAGTAATGAAGACAACATTAGTAAATGTTCACAACAGCCAATCTATCTCCCTATTTAGTCCCTTTGGAGCCGAGGTGTCAACTTTATAAATCCAGTAAGTTTCACGTGACTTAAGTAACCTGATATGATCTACGCCTCTTCTGGGGCGGGGGACATGTTCGATGACCTGAAATTTGAGTTGTGCCACTGTGTGTCTAGCAAAAAGTAGCCAAGTTTTATTACATCTGATGGTGGACTTGTGGCTTGCGATACGGTCTTTTGTGTTGTGTGGTTTCTCCCACGTAAAGGAGTCCACAGGGACATTTCACCAGGTACACCACAAAATTGGACTCACAAGTATAAAAACCAGGGATATGGTAGGATTTACCGGTTTTGGGATGAGTTATATTGTCTGATTTGATGACATTGGAGCAAGCAGCGCAATTTAAACAAGGAAAAGTGCCATTAGAGGCCAGTGTTTTTTGATAATGGAATAAACCTTGGGCATGAGCGGATGAAACGTGTGTACGAATGGAACGCTCTCCCTAGAACGCATCCGAGGACAGGGAGATTGTGGAGTTAGGGCACGTGTTTTTCCTCCTTGAGGAGTCCCTCCGGGTAACCGCTTTCCTGAAATTTGCACGCCATCGTGTCCAATCGGTCACTGAACGTTTTGGAATCAGAGACAATACGTTTAACTCTATTGAGCTGAGAGCGTGGTAGACTTGTTATAATGGTGGTAGACTTGTTTTCAGTTGAAAAAAGACCTTGAACGCTTCTATCGGACTATCAGACTAAAAACTCGTTTTGGTCTGAACCTAATGCTGATCGGAATCCACTGCTACCCTCAAGGGTTGATCATATACCTGAATTGTCAATTTCTTCCTTTGGTCTTCATAATCTGAGTAATTTCTGTCCTCCACACACATATCACGCTACTGAGACCTTTATCTTCTTAGTTGACCGGGAGGTTGACTCCCTTTCATACCAACAACAACTTGGCTTTTTTCCTTCTCACTCTAATCTCTCAACTACTGAAAAACAAGCCCTTTTATCCCTCTGTACCAATGAAACCATCATCATAAAACCGGCAGACAAAGGAGGGGCGATTGTAGTGATGAACAAGGCACAATATATGAATGAAATAGCTCGCCAACTGTGTGACACGAATACTTACGGCATCATATCGAGAGACCCGGTCATCAGTATAAGTAATAAGGTTCGCAATGTGGTAGACGCATATCTCGCACGTCACATTATTGACCAAAAAACGTCAACCCTTCTTATCAATCCCTATCCCATCACACCGGTCTTCTATGTGTTACCTAAGATCCACAAATCACTCCACAATCTTCTGGGCAGACCTATTGTGGCTTCCACAGATTCTGTCTTATCTCCTGTTACTCTGTCGCCTCATTGGGGGACACAGGACCACGGGTGTTATGCTGCTGTCCACTAGGAGGCGACACTATGCATAATCTGAAAAAGATTAACCGTGGCTCCTCCTCTGCAGTATATACCCCTGGACGGCATCAGCCTTTCCCAGTTTTTGCTTAGTGTCGCATAGGAGGCACACCAAAAAAAATAAAAAATTTCTGACGGATTACAGATGAAGAAAAGTGGGTCTCCTGTGAGACTCCCGGCATGGCTCCTTCCTCGGCCCCCTATTACGGGGTGCCCGGTTGAAGTCGAGATGCCTATTCCCCATGTCGCTCCTTCCCCAGTCCCTCGGGTGATGGTTCAAAGTCGAGACCCCCCCTCCTTCCCCCAATTCCTTTTGGTTTCTGGGTTGAGGTCGAGGCGAAGATAAAGCCCCCTGAAGGTGACAGCAGCACCCTCCCTAATTCCCCTCTGGGGGCATTAGGTTGAGACGCCTCATGTAGGGCCTGTACACGCAGCACTCTGCAGCTTCCAGCAATGGGCCAGCACACTGCGCCTGCATCCAGGGACCCCAGCCCAGCTGCGGGCTCCTGTTGGGGCCAGGGGGAGTTCAGGCAGGCATTGCACAATAGAGACACAGGGCTACCTGCGCCCCTGCCTTTGCGGCAGCACCAGCTCTATACTGCCTCAGGGGGACTCCTCACAGGGCCCCTCTTCCGCTTTATAGCCCCACCGCTATCCTGCTTTTAAAGGGAACCTGTCACCCCCAAAATCGATGGTGAGGTAAGATCACCGTCATCAGGGGCTTATCTACAGCATTCTGTAATGCTGTAGATAAGCCCCCGATGTATCCTGAAAGATGAGAAAAAGAGGTTAGATTATACTCGCCCAGGGGCGGTCCCGCTGCGGTCCGGTCAAATGGGTGTCTCAGGTCCGCTCCGGCGCCTCCTATCTTAATTCCATGACGTCCTCTTCTGGTCTTCATGCCGCGGCTCCGGCGCAGGCGTACTTTGTCTGCCCTGTTGAGGGCAGAGCAAAGTACTGCAGTGCGCAGGCGCCGGGCCTCTCTGACCTTTCCGGCGCCTGCGCACTGCAGTACTTTGCTCTGCCCTCAACAGGGCAGACAAAGTACGCCTGCGCCGGAGCTGTGGCATGAAGCCCAAAAGAGGACGTCATGGAATGAAGATGGGAGGCGCTGTACCGGACCTGAGACGCTCATCAGAGCGGGACCGCCCCTGGGTGAGTATAATCTAACGTCCTTTTTCTCCTTTCAGGTAACATCGGCAGCTTATCTACAGCATTACAGAATGCTGTAGATAAGTCCCTGATGACTGTGAGCTTACCTCACCATCGATTTTGGGGGTGACGGGTTCCCTTTAAGTCCGGGGGAGTCCGGTTCAGATCCGACCCCCCCCCCCCCCCCCTCTCCCGGACTTTCCTCGCCGGCCTGGAGCCTTTCTGGGCATCAGGCATCTAATTTAGGCCGTGGCTTCGGCCTAGCTGAAGCCGCCTCCTGTCCGCCCCCGGCCCGACCCCCGGATGACAAATATGACTACAGTGTCATAGAGGCGAGTCGAGACAGAAAGGGCGCGTTTTTACACAGCTTTGCCGCTTTTTTTTTTTTTTTTTCAGCTCTCCGCCCCCTTCTCCCCCTTCCTCTTCTCCTCGGCGGCCATTTCTACTGCAGCAAGGATTAACCCTGCATCTCCCGGTCAGCAGAACCAGGCCAGCCAGTCTCCGGGGGGCACAGGACTGTGTATCTTCGGCGCTGGACCTAGGGGCAAACTGGTGGGGTAAGATCACAGCTGGATTGTTTTACTCGGCTGTGAATCCATATTCCCTATAAGGCTCCCCTATAGGTTCCTCTGCATAGCCAGCCCTTCTACACTCTGTGCACTATGCCGGGCTCAAAGTCCAAGAGAACCAGGCAGGACTGCTATTATGCATTCTGCACAGCCTGCAGGAACGCTCTCCCCAGTGGCAGCATGTACCCGCACTGCCAGGACTGCATTCAGACTACTGTGTCAGAGCCCCAAGAAGCCCCTGCCGATGCTTCGGTGTCTGATGCCACGCTGGAATGGGTCACTCAAGATGTCGCAATCTGACGCAGTCTATAGATAACCTAGCCTCCACATTGCTTCAGGCTCTGCAGAGTCATGCCTCGGCTACGGCAGTTACCCAGCAAAGGGAGAGCTTGACTCAGGGACAGGACGACCCTGGCACATCCACGTCTAGGTCAGGATGCAAGCAGACCCATAGGTCAAGTCCATTTGCATCATCCCATAGCACACGGTCATCCCCCTCTAGGGAGAGACACCGTAGTTCCAGGTCATCTAGACCGTCCTCTTTCAGGGGCAGCCAATGCAGATCTCCACAATCCCCGACCAGAGATGGCCTCCACCCCAGCTCACCCAGCAGGGGACGCCTCAGTGATACACAGGATTCGGAAGGCATGTGTGACTCCGACTCAGACAAGGAAAAGGGGGGTCCCTGATCCCAATCCCCCCTGGCAATACAGCGCTAGTTGAGGACTTAATCTCTTCCATCCATCGGGTGCTGGACATTTCTGATCCGCCACCAGAGGCCCCAGAATACAAGAATTCTTTTTAAAAGACCTCTGAAGCCGCCTAAGGTTGTCTCTAACCACCCAGAGTTTAAGGCGATCCTTAAAAAGCAGCTCTCACAGCCTGAGAAAAAATTTGCTAACCGCAAATATCTGGAGGCGAGGTACCGCAGAAGAATACCAAGGAATGGACAGACCCACCCGAAGTGGACCCCCCAGTCTCTAGACTAGCAGCACATATCCTCCTTTTACTGCCAGATAGCTCAACCGTTAGGGACGCAGCAGACCGGCAGGTAGAACGCATGGCTCGTTCAATTTTCGAGGCTGCAGGTGCATCCCTGGCTCCCGCATTCGCTTCAGTTTGGGCTGCCAAGGCCATTCTTGCCTGGGCCAAAAATTTACAAGCTGGACTCAAGCATCCGCCCCTGAGCTGTCGGACCAAGCAGTTCAAATAGCAGTCGTAGCAGATTTCATGCTTCATGCAGATCTGGATTCAGCAAGGGGTGTAGCAGGGATAGCATAAAACGCCATCACAATTCGGTGTATCCTCTGGCTGCAGGAATGGAATGCGGACGCAGCCTCAAAGAAGTCCCTCACGCACCTCCCCTACCTCAGTGGGTGACTTTTCGGTGAGCAGTTGGACACGAAGATATCCAACGCCACCGGGGGTAAGAGTACCTCTCTTCCCCAACTGAAACCTAAACGCACTTACAAGAAGCGTAACCAAACTCAATTCCGATACTTTCAGAACTCCTCGGGCTGGTCCGTCTCGCGTCCAGCACAAAATCGTAACCGTTCTCCACGCAGGGACAACTCCCGATGGATGCAAAGGTCGGACAAGACCTGGCAGTCAAAAGCAGGCCAGTCTAAGCCCAGAGGAGGAAAATCTCAGACTTTCTCCTCATCATGACTCATGGACTCCGGAAGACACCACAACCGTAGGTGGCCGACTTTTGCTCTTTCATCAAGTCTGGCTGCCTATTACAGAAGACAGGTGGGTCAGGGAACTAGTGTCTTCCGGATACAAAATAGACTTCACCTCCAACCCACCGGACCGATTCTTCCTCTGTCCTCCCAAGACCGCCAGCCAAGGCTCGTGCCTACCACCAAGCGGTCTCCTCGCTTTTTCAAGCAGGAGTCATAGTACCGGTACCCACGACCGACCGCTTCCGAGGGTTCTACTCCAATCTAGTCGTAGTACCCAAGAAAGGAGGCAGCGTGCGGCCCATACTGGACTTAAAACAACTCGACAAATATGTACCGGTCCGTCACTTCCGCATGGAGTCCCTTCAGTCTATCTTTGCGTCCATGGAGAAGGGAGAATATCTCGCCTCCATAAACATACAAGACGCATACCTGCATATACCGATTGCACCCGCCCATCAGAGATTTCCCAGGTTCGCAATCGACCAGGACCACTACCAGTTCGTGGCTCTTCCGTTTGGACTCGTCATGGCTCCCAGAGTGTTTACCAAAGTCATGGCAGCCACCATGGACGTCCTGCACTCCAGAGGCATAGTAGTCGTCCCATGCTTGGACGATCTACTCATCAAGGCTCTAACCTTCAAGGACTGTGAGCTCAACGTCTCTATCACAACCGACACTGAGTCGCATGGGCTGGTTAGTCAACCTACAAAAGTCATCACTAACCCCGAGTCAGTCTCTGACCTTCCTGGGAATGCTATTCAACACGTCCAGGGGTCTAGTGCTCCTTCCCAAGGACAAGGCACTGGCTCTCCGCCTAGGAGTTGGCACCCTCCTCCGCAAACCCCCTTGATCTCTCCGGTTTGCCATGAGTCCTCGGCAGGATTGGGGCCGCAATAGAAGTGGTCCCATTTGCCCAGTTTCACCTCAGCCTCTCCAACTAGCCATCCTCAAGTCCTGGGACAAGAACCCTTTCTCTCTCGACAGGGAGTTCCGGCTAACGTAGTCAACCAGGAGGTCCCTGCACTGGTGGCTCAAGCCAACCTCACTAGCAAAGGGGAAATCCTTTTTCACAGGTCAATGGAAGGTTCTGACCACCGATGCGAGCCTGACGGGTTGGGGTGCTGTGCACCTACACCACAGGGCAAGTGGTCCAGAGTGGAAGCGACCATGCCCATCAACATCCTGGAAATTCATGCCATTCTCCTGGCATTGAGGGCCTTCCATCACTTACTGGCATCCTCTCACATCAGAATACAGTCGGACAATGCCACAGCTGTGGCATATGTGAATCACCAAGGGGGCCCCACAGTACCCAGGCGATGCGAGAATTGTCCCACATCCTCCACTGGGCAGAGGACACATGGTCGGTTCTCTCGGCGGTCCACATTCCAGGTGTGGACAACTGGGAAGCAGACTTCCTCAGCCGAGAAGGAATAGACTCGGGAGAGTGGTCTCTCCATCCCGATATTTTTCACCAGATCTGCCATCGCTGGGGGACTCTGCCAAGGTCTCCAACTTCCTGGCCAGAACACGATCCACGGTCGCTCGGACCAGACGCTCTGGTTCAGGACTGGACCCAGTTCCAGCTTCTGTATATTTTTCCACCTCTCCCCCTGATATCCAGAGTGGTGAGGAAGATCAAACGAGGGAGTTCCAACCATCCTAATTGCATAGGACTGGCCCAGATGTACGTGGTACGCCGACATCGTACAACTTACAGCAGACGCCCCCTGGCGCCTCCCCGACCGCCCGGATCTTCTATCACAAGGCCCGTTCTACCACCAGAACTCAGGGGCCCTCAATTTGACGGCGTGGCCCTTGAAACCTGGGTTCTAACCCAGGCAGGGCTCTCACCGGATGTCATTAGGACCATGATCAGGGCACGGAAGCCAGCCTCTGCCAAGATTTATTACCGTACCTGGAAAGCTTTCTTTGCCTGGTGCAAATCTCGTGGCCAGACCCCATTTCCTTATTCCCTCCCCAACTACTTGGGTTTCTCCAATCAGGTCTGGAGGCCAGGCTGTCCCTGGGCTCGCTTAAGAGCCAGGTGTCTACCCTCTCAGTGCTTTTTCAAAGGCGCATTGCTACCAAGCCACAAGTAAGGACTTTTCTTCAGGGGGTTCCCAATTGGTTTCCCCCTACAGACGACCACTAGAAACGTGGGACCTCAACCTGGTCCTGACAGCATTGCAGGAACCACCCTTCGAACCCCTTAAGGAGGTCCCGCTCCACCTTCTCTCCCAGAAGGTGGTTTTCCTGGTGGCAATCACCTCGCTACGCAGGGTGTCTGAACTGACAGCACTCTCCTGCAGACGGCCATTCCTGGCATTTCATCAGGACAAGGTAGTTCTCTGTACGGTCCCATCCTTCCTTCCGAAGGTTGTGTCCAACTTCCACCTCAGTGAGGAAATTTCTCTGCCTTGCCTTTGTCCGGTCCCGGTTCATAGAGTGGAGAAGACTCTGCATACGCTTGACCTTGTCAGGGCATTGCGTATATATGTGTCTCGGACTGCGTCCTTCCTGAGGTCTGATTCTTTTTCCTTCTTCTGGAAGGCGGCCGCAAGGGTCTGCCAGCTTCTAAAGTTACCCTTGCCAGGTGGATCACATCCACCATACAAGAGGCCCTACCGCCTTAAGAATTCTCCTCTTCCAGCCTGTATTACGGCACACTCTACATGGGCGGTAGGGGCCTCCTGGGCCATTCGGCTCCAGGCTATGGCACAACAACTGTGTAAGGTGGCCACTTGGACTAGCCTACACACGTTTACTAAACACTACAGGGTTCATACCCAGTCCTCAGCGGACACGAGCCTGGGTAGACGGGTTCTGCAGGCGGCGGTGCCCCAAGTATAGGGGCCTGTCTGCACAATATTCGTCCATTGCTTCCCACCCAGGGACTGCTTTGGGACGTTCCATGGTCCTGTGTCCCCCAATGAGGCGACAGAGTAAAGGAGATTTTTGTGTACTCACCGTAAAATCTTTCTCTTAGCCTCTAATTGGGGGACACAGCTCCCACCCTGTTGCCCTATCCGGGCCATTGGTTACTGTTGAGTTCTCATATTGTTTTCTTGAGCTCGTACATAGTTGCCTTCTTATAGGCATGGTTGTTATTCATGTTACGTTCCTCCTACTGCTTTTGCACAAAACTGGAGAAGGCTGATGCCGTCCAGGGGTGTATACTGCAGAGGAGGAGCCACGGTTAATCTTTTTCAGATTATGCATAGTGTCACCTCCTAGTGGACAGCAGCATAACACCCATGGTCCTGTGTCCCCCAATTAGAGGCTAAGAGAAAGATTTACGGTGAGTATACACAAATTTCCTTTTCCGTCTTCCTTGAGAAAGTCTTGACGCCACTTATTAAAAACTACTCAATCTTTTCTCCTTAACAGCCTTTCACACCGACCTTAACTCTATATTTCCTGAGCTCCAATTTACCATTCACTGTAGCAATGATTCTGTACCTTTCTTGGACACAAAGGTTATCAAGGACACCAAGGGCTGCCTCACAACAGACATTTACTGCAAACCCACAGATTGCAATATTCTATTGCACTACACAAGCTGCCACCCAAAGTCCATTAAAAGGAGATTTTTGTGCTCACCGTAAATCTTTTTCTCCGAGCCAATCATTGGGGGACACAGGACCATGGGTGTTATGCTGCTTGCCACTAGGAGGACACTAAGAAAACACACAAAGAATTAACTCCTCCTCTGCAGTATACACACCTTGACTGGCCAGTAATGACTCAGTTCGGTAGTAAAGCAGTAGGAGTATAAGAAAACCAAGACAAGTAAACTGTCAAAAACTGAGGAACAAACAACAAGCCAATAGGCTAATAGGGTGGGTGCTGTGTCCCCCAATGATTGGCTCGGAGAAAAAGATTTTACGGTGAGTACACAAAAATCTCCTTTTCTCCTACGCCTCATTGGGGGACAGAGGACCATGGGACGTCCTAAAGCAGGCCCTGGGTGGGGAGCAATTGCACTGCTAAAACCCCATGTACCACTGGCTTACTGAGGTACCGCTGTCCGCAGAATGCGCCTGCCAAGGGCAGCGTCAGCCGAAGCCTGGGTATGAACGTGATAGTGCTTCGTAAAGGTATGCAGACTGGACCAAGTCGCAGCTTTGCAAAGCTGTTGTGCTGATGCCTGGTGCCGAATGGCCCAAGAGGCACCGACCGAGTCGAATGCGCTTTAATCCCTGCTGGGACAGGGGTGTTCCTGACGCGGTAGGATTCTTGGATAGTGTAGCAAATCCACCTGGCTATAGTGGCCTTTGAGGCGGCTAGACCTTTCCTGTGTTTCTCCGGAAGCACAAAAGGACGTCCGACTTACAGAAGGGAGCCGTCCGAGATATGTATCGCCGAAGAGCCCTAACTACATCAAGAGTATGGAGAGCTTTCTCGATACGATGGGTTGGTGCCGGACAGAATGACGGCAAGACAATGTCCTCATTTAGGTGAAAAGAGGAGACAACTTTAGGTAGGAAAGAGGGAGGAGTCCTCAAAACTGCCTTGTCTGGGTGAAAAATCAGAAAAGGGGGGCGGCAAGAGAGCCGCCACCTCAGAGACTCACCTGATTGACGTAATCGCCACTAGGAAGACCACCTTCCATGAAAGGAGGGTGAGAGAGATGTACTGCAATGGTTCGAAAGGGGCTTCCTGAAGAACTCCGAGAACCAAGTTAAGATCCCATGAAACCAATGGCATTCTATAGGGAGGGACCACCCGGGAGACTCCTTGGATGAAAGTCTTAACCGGCAGTCTGGATGCGATCTTTCTTTGGAATAGAACTGACAATGCGGACACTTGTCCCTTGAGCGATCCTAGGGCAAGGCCTGACTCTAAACCTGATTGGAGGAACTCCAGAATGGACGGAATGGAAAACACAAGAGAACGTCCATGCGCATTGCACCATAAGAAGATGCGCCAGGTGCGATGATAAATGCGCATGGATACGGGTTTCCTAGAATGAATCATGGTAGAAGAAACCCCTGGAGAGAATCCGGCTTGGGCTAAAATCCAGGATTCAACGGCCACGCCGTCAAAGACAGGGCCCCAGAGTTCTGGTGGCAAATCGGGCCCTGTGAGAGAAGATCCATGCGCTCTGAAAGCCGCTAGGGGACATCGGCGACAATTTGGACGAGTTCCGCGTACCATGCTTGACGCGGTCAGTCCGGTGCGACAAGGATCACCGGTCTCCCCTCTGCCCTGATCTTCTTGATGACCCTCGGGAGCAGAGGTAAAGGAGGAAATATGTACGCAGCTGGAACCGACAGAACCAGAGCATCTGCTCCGATGGCGCAAGGATCGAGCAATTAACTGGGGAACTTGGTTGTTTAGCCTTGAGGCCATGAGATCCACATCCGGCGTCCCCCAGCAAAGACATCTGCTGGAAGACTTCCGGATGGAGGGACCACTCGCCCGAGGCAAGACCTTGGCGACTGAGGAAGTCCGCGTCCCAATTCTCCACACCCGGTAGGTGGATCCCCGAGATGAGCGAATGATTGGTCTCAGCCCAGCGTAGAATGTGGGAGACTTCGCGCATGGCCGCCCTGCTGCAGGTTCCCCCTTGCAGGTTGATATACGCCACGGCCGTGGCGTTGTCGTGTCGGATTGGATTCTGATGGGATGGCCTGCGAGAAGGTGGTGAAAATTGTGTAAGGCAAGTGTCATCGCTCGTATCTCCAAGATATTGATTGGGAGACGCGACTCTCGCGTGGACCAACGACCCTGTGCCGTGTGGTGATTGAAAACTGCGCCCCAGCCCAAAAGGCTGGCATCAGTGGTCACCACTAACCAGCGCACAGGGAGAAAAGACTTCCCTTGGTTCAGAGAGGACTGTAGCGTCCACCACCTGAGGGTTTTCCTGACCTGTGGGGATAGGCGAAAACGACGGTCGAGGGAAAATGGACTCCTGTCCCAGGCTAACAGCAGCGCCTGTTGCAAGGGACGGAGATGGAACTGCGCAAACGGAATGGCTTCCATTGCCGCAACCATTTTCCCAAGGATGCGCATCATGAAGTGAATGGAGTGAGGGACTGGATGGGAGAGCTTGCGCGCTCCCTGTTGTAAGGACAAGACCTTTTCTGGAGGGAGACTGACTAACCCGCGGGAAGAGTCCAAAATCATGCCCAGGAAGCAGATTTGCTGAGCCGGCACCGGAGATGATTTCTCGAAGTTGATTTTCCAACCCAGGCAAGAAAGAGAATCCACGGTGATACTTACAGACTCCTCACAGTCAGAATGGGACGGACCCTTGATCAATAGGTCGTCCAGATACGGAAGAAGTACCACTCCCCTTAGTGTGAAGAATGGCCATAACCGCTGCCATGACCTTTGTGAAGACTCTGGGGGCAGTGGCGAGTCCGAAGGGCAAGGCCACAAACTGGAAGTGTTCGTCCTGGACTGCGAAGCGCAGGAACTGCTGATGAGGGAAAAATCAGGATGTGGAGAGAAGCATTCTTGATGTCTATGGATGCAAGGAACTCTCCTTTTTCCAGGGACGCAATAACGGAACGGAGCGAGTCCATCCTGAAGTGTCGAACCCGTACGAACTTGTTTAGCCGTTTGAGGTCCAGTATGGGCCATAGAGTCCCGTCCTTCTTTGGGACCACGAATGGGTTCGAGTAAAACCCCCTGAACCTTTGGTCTCGAGGGACAGGAACGATGACACCGTCCCTTCGAAGCCCCTGTATGGCCTGAAGATGTGACGCTCTTGATTTGGGGGGAGAGGATTGGAAGAAGCGTGGAAGAACACTCGATTTTGTATCCAGAGGACACGAGCTCTCTGACTCACTCGTCGTGGACGACCAAGAGCCAATTTTGACGGAACGAAAGACGTCCGCCGGACACGTCGACGAGTCATTGTGTAGAAGGTTTAATGGATGCGGATGCCTTAGGGCCAGAAGGTCTCAGTCTGGGTTTCCAGGAACGGTTAGGTCTGTATGAGACCTGGGGATTTTTGTCTCCCTGCCGTCCCGAACCAGGGCAAGTGGATGACCAACTGGAGTTGTTACGAAAGGACCGGAATCGAAACACTTGATTCCGAAAGGGCCGGGTAGGTTTTTGCTGAGGAAGAAATTTACTCTTCGCTCCGGTAGCATCAGGAATGATTTGATCTATTTTTCCCCAAATAAGCGGCCAGCATGGTAAGGCTAATGAAGTCAGCGACTTTTTAGAGGCAGAATCTGCTCGCCTATCGCGGAGCCACAAGGCCCTCTTGATGGAGATTACGTTTGCAGCCGCTTGTGCTGAGCAATTAGCTGCATCTATGGAAGCGTTGGCTCAGGCCGGAGAGTTCGTAGTTATCTACTTAGCGAGTCTGGCCGCCTCTGGGGGAAGATTACTGCCGTGGATGGTAGAGGTTAACACCTCTGCCCAGGCCACCATTGCCTTAGCCACCCAGGTAGCAGCAAAAGATGGAAGGAGTGCTGCTCCTGAGGCCTCAAAGACTGAGCAAGCCAGGTAGTCAATTTGACGGTCAGAAGGGTTTTTGACTGATGAACCGTCGGACAGATAGGATTGTTTTGGATGCGAGATGCGATACGGCAGGATCCACAGAAGGAGAGAGAAGCAACTCCTTCAATAGGTCCTTGGAGAAAGGATATTTAGCTTCCGTGGCCTTTTGAGCCGTAAATCGCTTATCCGGGTGTTCCCTGTGTTTTTGGACAATGTGCTGAAACTCAGGGTGATTAGCAAATATCTTTTGGACGTGTTTAGTCTTTTTAAAAGACACGACGTGTTCATGAGTGGATACAGATTCCTCGTCCACCATCAGCGTTTTGTTGACTGCCTCAATAAGGGAGTCAAATGTCTCCTGACCGATCGAGGAGTCTTGGGTTAAAGATTCCTCTGACTTGTATTCCGAGTCATGTACGCTGCGACCCTCGGGGGGGGGAAGGGGAGTGAGAAATTGAGCTCGCAGATGCTGAAGTTCGAACGTGTACGGGGGACATGGCATGAGTTCTTTTTCTGGAGCCCCGAGAATCCCGTAGTACGGTACGCCCCCTGTGGTCGGACGGCCCCGTACCGGCACCAGATTCCGTTGTGGTCGACGGAGGGTCGGTGGAAACATTGGAGGTGGAGGCAGAAGGCGGCTGCGCACAGGCTGGGTCACAGTTCTGGCACAAAGGGGTATTGTGGGCACGTGGCAAAGCAGAATTGCAAGTGGCACATGAAGTAAAGTGTGCTTTTTATTGCCCCTTTTTGCCTCCTTAGATTGAGACATAGTGCATGTCTATGCCTCCAATAAACTGCGGTAGCAGGGCTATGGGTGCAGAGAAGGGGTTAAGCTTTTCCCTATAGAGTGGAGCAGCTTACCCACGGTCCTGTGCTGGTGTCCCCGGGGAGGAAGAGGAAAATTAGCGTTTTCGGCTGATTTCCCTGCAGAAGTGGAGTCCCAAGATGGCGCCTGAGATTTGCAGGGCTCTTCTCGTTCAGAGCGACAAGCGCCTGAGTAGTGGGCGGGGCTCCGGCGGTGGGCGGGAATTTCAACTGCGGCCTAGTCCGGCTGAAGAAGCAGGGGACTTAATTTATGAAGCCTGCCGGCGGAACGCGGCCGCGATGTAGCGCCGAATGATCGCTGCTGGCATCTAGCCAGCGGCACCTCTCCTCCCCAGGGACCCGGACTGCACCTTCCCACGCAGGTAGCATGAGGAAGGGTACTACTCACCGAGTAGAGATGCTGCCTCCAGCTTAATCGATCCTCCCTATGCCGGGGGATGGAGAGCGTCCTGATATGTGCCTGCCGCAGGGGACTTATGGCTGTTCCTGCCGCAGGAGACTTACGGCTACCGAGGGGACTACATGATGCAGAGGTGAGGGCTTGATTGCGGTGGAACCCGGGAGATGCACATAAGAGCTATACTCTATGTGCTCGCCATCTAACAGGTGGGAGATCGAGACCGTATAGGAACCGTCACCCTGGCGTAGATTAGGCGTGCCCCATTCGTCGCAGTAGAGGTACGGGGAGGTATACTCGCCGTGCTCGCCTGTTGATGGTTCGGGGGAGAGCGGACCCTAGAAAGGAATCCATCTCCCCCTTCACTCCGTTAATTAAAAAATAAAAATTTACAGGAAATAAAAATACAATTAAAAACGGTGGGGTCTGAAAACAGACCCAAGTGCCTCCTACAGACACTAAGCAAGAACTGAGTCATTACTAGCCAGTCAAGGGGTGTATACTGCAGAGGAGGAGTTAATTCTGTGTGTGTTTACTTAGTGTCCTCCTAGTGGCAAGCAGCATAACACCCATGGTCCTGTGTCCCCCAATGAGGCGTAGGAGAAAACAAGTCTACCACGCTCTCAGCTGAGTAGTTACACGTATCGTCTGATTCCAAAGCCCTCAATGACAGATTGGACACGATGGCGTGCAAATTTCAGGAAAGGGGTTACCCAGAGGGACTCCTCAAGGAGGAAAAAACACGTGCCCTAACTCCACAATCTCTCTGTCCTCGGATGCGTTCTAGGGAGAGCGTTCCATTCGTACACACGTTTCATCCGCTCATGCCCAAGGTTTATTCCATTATCAAAAAACACTGGCCTCTAATGGCACTTTTCCTTGTTTAAATTGCGCTGCTTGCTCCAATGTCATCAAATCAGACAATATAACTCATCCCAGAACCGGTAAATCCTACCAGATCCGTGGTTTTTATACTTGTGAGTCCAATTTTGTGGTGTACCTGGTGAAATGTCCCTTTGGACTCCTTTACGTGGGAGAAACCACACAACACAAAGGACCGTATCGCAAGCCACAAGTCAACCATCAGATGTAATAAAACCTGGCTATATATATATATATATATATATATATATATATATATATATATATATATATATATATATATATATATATATATATATATACACACACACACACACACACACACACACACACACACACACACACACACACACACACACACACACACACACACACACACACACACACACACACACACACACACACACACAATCCCACCCCCCACCACATTACCACACACAATCCCGCACCCCCACCACATTGCCACACATAATTCCCCCCCCACCATGCAGTGTTAATTAGATAGCAATGAGCGTGCCGAGCGTTAGCTGGCTGGAAATAGCTAGTGACAATATATAAAACATAACTTTTAATCTATAGTCTAAAAAAAAAAAAACTGGATAAATCCCGACAAACAAAAAGTGATGGTTACCAGTTCTCAATAAATGGTTTGGTCTCACCACTTCTGTAGTAGTTCTCTGCAGGTCGCAGGTACGCAGGAGCCCAGAGGATAACCGTGTTAACCAGAAAAATATGGGGGGATTGGAGTTTCTAATATCCCCTGTCGTTCCCATGTGTTGCTCCTGCCCTTACAAGAACAGTTCCCAAGTAAGGCTACTAAGATGTAACCACCAGATATTGTCAAAGCTTCCTACGCGTTTCCTCCCCCATTCAGGGAAGAAAAAAATATATATGTGAGGAAAATTTAAAGTTCCTGCATTGGCAGGCAACCCTCATCTCAAGTCTTGGCTAGTTTAAGCCAGCACCTGTTCTCATGAAGCCTGTGCACGTTTTCGCTATCCAAGAAAGACCTTGAAACCTCAAAACTTTCAAACAGGAGGCAAGCCACTCGCAAAGCAGTGACCTGTCATATAGACACCAGAGGTAGGCAGAGGGGCTGGGCAGGAGCTGAAGACCCTACATCTAAACTTAAATTGCCGATTAAAGAACAACCACTATACGGGTTTCTTCACTGAAGGTATCTTTTTAATGTGTATAACAGCAGCAAAATGGCTATGCATCTACTTTAACGTGACAAACCGTGCTGACAGGTTCTCTTGAAACATTTTTGCATTATATTTGGTTTCAGACCTTTTTTTTTTTTCTCTCTGAAGCTTGGGTGTGTATTAGAACGGGTGCCCACGATCCGGAAGTAGCAGTGCTTTGGATGCAGTGCATGTTCGCTGCGTCCAAAGCGCTGCCTTCTATGGAACGCAGGTAAATCTGCATGTGTTCACTGAACTGTGCGGATTTACCACGTTCAATACATTAAGATGTAATTTCTCTTGCGGAGAAATCTTATAAATAGACATGGTCTTCCAATGTCCTTTCCTCTCTTAGAAATACCGTTAATGCTCTATGGTTCCATCATATTCTCCCATAGAAGCGTTAAAGTGCAAGTACAATACAGTGTGTTGTGCCATACATGAAGGCGCCTGCAGCACATTTTAACCCACATCTTGCAACCAGACACATACCTTGCATAAAATCCATTTGTAGCTGATTTGTATGTATTAATGTATGTATTTATTTTTTACTACAGGAAGGTTGTAGGTACAATGTCATGCATGTGGCTGCTAAGGAAAATCAGGCTGGGGTTAGTCAGCTTTTACTGGATACTTTGGAAAACCCAGAGTTTATGGGACTTATGTACCCTGATGATGGTGACCTCATGCTTCAGAAAAGGATCAGATATATTGTTGATCTGTATCTGAACACCCCTGATAAAGTGGTAAGTCTCCCAGAGAATACTGCAGATGTTTGCACTTTGTTTTTGAAGGTAGGATTACCAATTCTCTTTGTACTTATAGGGATTTGACACTCCTCTTCATTTTGCTTGCAAATTTGGCAACGCACACGTAGTTAATGTGCTCTGTTCACATCCTGACATTCAAAAAAAACCCAAGAACAAATATGATCAGACTCCAGAGCAGGTAATTATTTCAGTGTTATTGTTTTTTTCTACACACCAGATGCTGTTGTATGGAGGGATCTCGGGAGCTGAACTCGCGACAAGCCCACAGGCCCAGTCATGGTCATACTCTCTACTATCGTTACGCCCATGCCTATATGCAGTAAAGTTAAAGGGCTGGTGACCCACTATGGAGTTGTGCTGCAGCCTATTGGGAATCTACCGAATTGGGCAGATGTTCGGTCCATGTTTGGCTGGATGCTATCTTCAAATAAGAGCAGCAATTTGTGCTTGGCTCCGATCCTTGCAGTTAACCTCTTCTTCTTCTTCTTCTTCTTCTTCTTCTTCTTCTTCTTCTTCTTCTTCTTTTTTTTTTTTCTTATATTGTGCGGTCTACTTCATTATGCATTAAAGCTTCCTGTGCCTTAGGCTGGGCTTCAGAGGAGACCACCATTTTATCTTTATACTGTAATCTAGATGTAGATACATACTGTGTATAATTGCATAACAATTTAAAAAATTCTATGAAAAGTAAACCCATATTTCTAAAAGGTATAGACATAACTTATATCACAGCGCCTTTACATAGATGGCATTGGTTTGGGGTATACAACCTGATGAGTTTCCCTCTTAAGTTGGGGAACAAGGATGATGTTTCATACTTAAAAAAAAAAAAATAAATAATAATAATTGAGAGTTCAAGGGGACTTGGAACATGCGATAGCTGCCATAGCAAACGAATGGCACTACCCAGAGTGGCAGCAGCATACACCTATGGTTTCCAGTGTGTCAGACACCCCACCCCCACCCCCCTGGAAGGCTCGTAGAAAGATTATACGGTAAGTACCCAAAATCTTTTTTTTTTTTTTCCTTTTAACGCTTTACTCTTTCCCCAACACAGGTCATATGTGAGCGAAGCAAAAATAAATCATCAGAATTAAAAGAAAAGATTAGAGAATACCTGAAAGGTTAGTGTCCGTTTTGTTGTTTATTTTTTGTCCTACCTATTGTCACCTAACATTTCTTTAAGGTACGATTATTGAAATGATATAATCGTCTCAGTGGTGTGTCTTGACAGAAATGCTATTCCAGCTACTTCACTTTAAGCGGGTGTGAGTTCAAACTAACATGGAATTGCTAAAACCTAATTAGCGATTTGACATTTTCATGTTGCACTTTATTTTTCTTTGCAACTTACTGCCTCGCTCTCCGGGATCCAGCACCATTCTGCTCCACTTGAGTCGTATCAAGCACTCTGCAGATTGTCCATGTCCAAGTCACACTGCTCCCTTTGTGACCCAGAAGTGGCTTTTACAATGTAAGTCTATGGAGTATCAAAGCGAGGCTGTATGGGCTTACAAGAGACTTCCAGCTCATACATAGTAAGACCACTAGTCAGAATTGCGGTGACATCGCTGAGAAGCACAGCAGAACTGTGCTAGATCCCAAAGAGCGCGGCAATAGGGGAGTATATTAATGCGCTGCATGAACACATGCCCACATTTAACTAAAAATGAGATGGAAGTGCTTCTTTAAGGAAGCACCCCATCAAAGTTTTTTTCTTAATATATTGCAATCATCATATAACGGCGTACTAACATTTTACTGATTTCTCCTTCGCCTCATTGAGGGACACAGACCATGGGGTGTATGCTGCTGCCACTATGAAGCTGACACTAAGTTAACACAAAAAAAGTTAGCTCCTCCTCTGCAGTATACACCCTCGTGCTGGCTCCCAGAGAACCAGTTTTTGCTTAGTGTCCGTAGTATGCACTCGGTCGGGTCTTCTATTCAGACCCCAAACTCTTAATAATTTTATTTTTTACTTTTTTACAAGTTTTACACTTTTGATTTTATTTTTTTACAATGGATGAAGGGGCGACGGATCCTTTCAAGGCTCCGATCTCCCTGAACCATCAACAGGCGAGCACGCAGAGTGTCGCCTCTCCGTATCCTTTCCTGCGACATGGGATGCCACTCCTGAGCTGATTCTTAAGAGCGACGGGTCCCTTCAAGGGCACCGATCTCCCCACACCTTCAACGGACGAGCACATGGAGTGTCGCCTCCACGTATCATCTTCTGCAGCCAGGCCTATTGCCAGACATTCAGCCCTCTTCCATCCTAGAGGATTAGCGCTTTGGATGTACAGAGGCTCAACTCATGACGTCCGAGCAGCCCACACTGCACCACCACTGTTAAAGCTGATGGTGCAAGGTGGCGGACGGTCCCTCTCCACCTCCCTCCTAAAGGGATGGTAGATTGAGGGTTTTCCCTCCTATCCCTGCACCGTCCAAACCAGCAGCAGCACAGGAGGACCTGCAGCAAGCTGCCTTATCTGCCACCCGGAATCCTCTCCAGGTAAGTGGTGGGGCTGGAGGGCTCCTTTTTTTGTTTTTTTTTCTTTTTTTAGGGCAGACTGGCGTGGCGCTGGGTAAGGGGGATCCATTCTCGATGCGGAGACTCCGCCCACCGGTCCTGGCGCTTCTGGTACAGCATGAGAAGCGTCTCTCAAATCTCGGGGGCCAGCTTTCTTCCCCCCCCAACTGCCTCAGCACTATCTGCCATCAGGACGGAGACAGCAGGGTCCACGCAGTCGGAGTAATGCAGGAGGAGCAGGGCCACAGACCTGGGTTAGGGAGCACTGCATGATCCTCCTCCGGTGCGTTGTCCCAGCCTAAGGCATCAAAAAAGTCTATGGCTATATTCTTTACTTCATGCTCCTCCTGCCAATCTGCATTTCCTAAGGCTCAGAGTTCACCACTCTGCAATGCCTGTGACCCAAACTGCGCTCAGGAGCCCTCTGCTGCCACCGAGCCCAGTGTACCTAGTCCCCCTGAGTGGGCTTAGTCACTGTCTCAATCCATGGCTTCGCTAGCTAAAGCGACTGAATCCCTCCGTGATCCTTCGGGGGACCGGAGCGTTTGCAGGACTGACTAAGACGGATCCTCCCCAAGCCGGGAGCAGTCTGTTAACGGTCTGAAAGCACTCTAGAAGCCATCAGGCACCTAGAAAACAGATCCATAGCGCTTCTCCTGAGCAGACAGTGCCTTGTCGCTTCACAGCTCCGTTTCTAGCTCTCCCTCTCCAGAGTTCAGTAGCGAATGTGAATCTGACGGTTCCTTATATCCGGATTCGCCAGACTTTAATTAGACAGTGGATTCGCTTATTGAGGCAGCTAACCAGGCTTTAAAGGTTGAGGAAGATTCCTGCTTCGCTCCGGAACAGAACGTGTCCTTTAAGAGAACTAAAAGCTCTCATAAGGCATTTTCTATTCACTCTGAATTTGGAGCCATAGTTGACAAGTTAATAGGCACAGAGAGCGCCCGGATAAACGCTTCACAGGACAAAGGCCTCCTGAAGCAAAGTATCCCTTTTCAGCTGATCTGAAAAAGGATTGGGCGGAATCTCCGGTGGTAGACCCCCCAGTATTCCGCCTAGCCTCCAAAACTCTCCTGTCCGTGTCGGATAGCTCATCCATCAAAAATCCCAGAGACCATCAGAAGGCTTGGCCCGCTCTGTTTTTGAGTCCTCAGGTTCGGCTCTATCCATCCTTTGCCGCAGCATGGGTAGCTAAGGCTATGGTTTTCTGGTCAGAGACTTGGCTAATTCACTTCAGAACAGTAACCTTCCTCCAGAGGCGGCGCGCCTTGCCAACCAGATTTCCTGGGCAGGTGATTACCTGGTACACGCATCCTTGGATTCGGCCGGTTGTGCTGCTCAGTCAGCAGGCAATGCCATCTCTGTCAGAAAGTCATTATGGCTCAGAGATTGGAAGGCGGACTCTGCATCAAAAAAGTCTCACCTCCCTTCCTTATCAAAGCGGCCGCTAATTTGGAGAAAAGCTGGATCAGATCCTTTCCGATACTATGGGAGGAAAGAGTAAATTCCTTCCCCAACAGAGACTTGGGCGTCCCTTTTGGAGACAGCAACAAATCCTTTTCCGTTCCTTTTGCTCCACTCCAAGCTGGGCCACTACCACTACTTCGTCCAATTCATGACGTTCTCCACAAAGAGATGGAGGAACTCTGGTCTCGTACAGGCCTAACCAGCATTTGAAGTCCCGACCCAAGCAGTCGAGGCCTAAAGGGCCTGAGTCCCAGAGATTTTCCTCACTCTGACTATCAGCGCTATCCAGTCGACATCGGCAGGGTAGGTAGCCGCCTACTTCTTTTGTCAGGTCTGGCTTTCTGTCGTCTTCGAGTGGGTCAGAGATCTGGTGTCGTCCGGATACAAAATCGACTTTGTGTGCCCCCTTCATGTTTCTTTCCCTCCCGTCCTCACTCTTCAGAGGCAAGAGCAAAGGCTTTCTCCCGGGCCATAGACGCATTGCATCACGATGGCGTCATTGTCCCCGTCCCAGAAAGGGAAAGGTTTCAGGGTTTCTATTCCAACCATTTTGTCGTCCCAAAGAAGGATGGAAAGGTGAGACCGATACGAGACCTCAAACTTCTAAACAAGTTTGTCAAGGTATGTCATTTCCGCATGGGATCTCTGCGTTCAGTTATCACTTTCCTGGAAGAAGGGGAATTCTTGGCCTAAATCGACATCAGAGACGCTTACTTGCACAATTTTTTTCCCCCTCACCAGAGATTCCTGCGCTTTGCCATTCGCGACCAGCATTTCCAATTCACGGTCCTGCAATTCAGCCTTGCTACTGCCCCCAGAGTGTTCACAAAGGTCATGGCGGCCATCATGTCCATCCTGCAGTCCCGGGGCGTGATCATTCTTCCCTATCTGGACGACCTTTTGATCAAAGGTCCGTCCTTCCACGACTGTGTGGAGTCCATTCGCATTACTTGTGATACCCTTTCTCGCCTGGGCTGGCTGACTAAACTTAAGCAAATTCTCTCCGGTCCCAGCCCAGCAGATTTCCTTTCTAGGAATGTCCCTGGACTTGTCTCGGGGGTTGGTAATACTCCCAAGTCTTAGCCCTTCAACAAGGAGCCCGAGCGCTTCGTCAGTCTTACCCTCGCTCCATCCGGTTTGTAATGAGGGTACTAGGAAAGATGGTGGCCGCAATGGAAGCAGTCCCATTTGCGCAACTGCACCTTCGTCCCCTACAACATGCCCTTCTGGCAGCTTGGGACAGAAACCCTTTCTCCCTCGATCGAAGGTGCCGCTTATCCCTACAGGTCAGACTCTCAGGTGGTGGACATTGAACTCTTCCCTCAACCGGGGGGGGGGGGGAAGTCTTTTCTACCCATTTGATGGCTAGTGGTGACTACCGATGGCAATCTTCCGCCACCACACTGCTCAGGACCGCTGGTCAATTCAGGAATTGAAGCTACCGATCAACGTTCTGGAGATCCGTGCTATTTGACTGGCCCTGCAGCACTTCCAACATCTTCGGGGTCATCCAATCTGTATCCAATCAGACAATGCCACGGCTGTGGCATACATCAATCATCAGGAGGGTACCCGCAGCATGGCGGCCATGCCCGAGAACTCACATCCTTCGATGGGCAAGGAACATCCACTCGTGATCTCAGCGGTGCATATTCCAGGAGTGGATAACTGGACCTTAGACTTCCTCAGCCATCAGGGTCTCACTTCGGGGGAGTGGGAGCTCCATCCGTAAGTCTTCTCCCAGATCTGTCTTCACAGGGGGATCCCAGATGTGGACCTCATGGCGTCGAGACTGAATGCCAAGGTTCCCCAGTTTATAGCGAGGTCTCGAGATCCAAGAGCCATCGGTGTCGACGCTCTGGTTCTTTCATGGCGCCAATTCTGCCTTCCATACATTTTTCCTCCTCTACCGTTACTCCCCAGAGTAATCAGGAAAATCAAGGCCGAAGGAGTACCTGTATCCTGGTTGCTCCCAATTGGTCTTCGCGCGCATGGTTCGCGGAGTTGGTACGTGTCGTTGCCAACATACCCTGGAGACTGCCGGATCGACCAGATCTGCTCTCCCAGGGCCCCATCTACCACCAGAACTTGGGGGTTCTGTGTTTAATAGCGTGGTCCTTGAATCCTGGGTCTTAACCCAGGCAGGGTTTTCTCAACACGTCATTTCCTCCATGGTTAGTGCCCGTAAACCCTCATCGGTACGCATCTATCATCGTACCTGGAAGACCTTTTTTTGCTTGGTGCAAGGAGCGTGGTCTTTCTCCTCTCGTCTTTTCAGTTACCACCATTTTAGAGTTCCTACAGGCCGGTCTGGTCTCTGGGCTGGCACTCAGTTTCCCTCAAGGGCCAAATCTCTGCTCTATCGGTCTTATTTCACAGGCACATCGCGTCAAGACTTCAGGTTAAGACTTTTCTTCAGGGGGTGTCACATGTCGCTCCTCCCTATCGCATGCCTTTAGAGCCTTGGGACTTCAACTTGTTGCTAAGTGCCCTTCAGGAACCGCCCTTTGAACCGCTTCAGGACATTTCGCTGATCTTTCTGTCCTGGAAGGTTGCCTTCCTTGTGGCGATCACATCGATCAGAAGGGTTTCAGCCTTATCCTGCCGGACTCCTTACCTTAACTTCCATCAGGACAAGGTTGTCCTCAGGCCGTCGCCATCCTTTTTGCCAAAGGTCTTTTCGTCCTTCCATCTTAACAAGTACATTGTCCTATTCACAGGGTTGAAAGAGCTCTTCACACTCTGGACCTGGTCAGAGCTTTACGAAGGTCTGACGGCATCCTTCAAAAGAACAGACGCTCCTTTCATTCTCCCGGAAGGTCACAGGAAGGGTCTTGCCACTTCTAAGGCCACGATAGCCAAGTGGATTCGTTCCACCATCTAGGAGTCATACAGAGTCAGAGATCAGCCCATCACAACAGGGATCAGAGCACACTCCACTCGAGTGGCGGGGGCTTCTTGAGCCATTCGGCATCAGGCGATGGTGGAGCAGGGCTATAAAGCTGCGACTTGGTTCAGTTTACATGCCTTCGTAAAGCACTATAATCACTCTCAGGCTTCAGCGGATGCGAGTCTGGGCAGAAGAATTCTGCAGGCAGCGGTGGCGCACATCTAGGCAGATGTTGCATGAAGCCTAATCCTTTGTGTTCATTTCCCACCCAGAGACTGCTTTGGGTCGTCCCATGGTCTGTGTCCCCCAATGAGGGAGAAACAGGTGTTTGTGTACTCACCGTAAAATCATTTTCTCCGAGCCACTATTTGGGGGACACAGCACCCACCCTGTTAGCCTAATGACTTGTGCTTGTTCTTTAGTTTGACATGTTCTTATGTATTGTTAATGTTCTCCTGTTTTTGCACTGAACTAGTTCTCTGGGAGCCATCACGAGGGTGTATACTGCAGAGGAGGAGCTAACTTTTTTTGTGTTTAGTGTCAGCCTCCTAGTTGTAAGCAGCATACACCCCATGGTCTGTGTCCCCCAATGAGTGGCTCAGAGAAAAGGATTTTACGGTGAGTACACAAAAATCCCTGTTTTGCCCATGCTCAGTTCTTTTTCCATTACGTCTATGACCTCATGTGATTAAAACATAACTAGCTGAATCCTCATAAGCTCTATATAGAAACAGGAAGTCATTTTTCTCCTTTGCCACATTGTTGAACACGGAACCATGGGTGTTATGCTGCTGTCGCCAGGAGGCTGACACTAAGTTGAGACAAAAGTTAGCTCCTCCCCTGCGGTATACACCCTCATGCTGGCTTCCAGTTCAAGCTTAGTGTCCATAGGAGGCACACAGGGTCTTTTTTCTCTGCATGAGTCATCATTAAGCCAGGTGCACACCCATATTTTCTGTCCATGTCCTAGCCGATATTAGGCTTGCAATCAGCCATGCAAATTAATGTGTGTAAATGATCGGACTACACTTGGATGACATCTGAGTGCAGACAGATTTCGGCGCACTGACACGATGGAGAACATGGGGAAATTTTGTTCTTGGTG
This sequence comes from Ranitomeya variabilis, assembly GCF_051348905.1. NCBI lineage: Eukaryota > Metazoa > Chordata > Amphibia > Anura > Dendrobatidae > Ranitomeya > Ranitomeya variabilis. The sequence goes on from NC_135232.1 coordinate 256,812,390, forward strand.
TGCTCCGATTCTCTTATCGGAGAGAAACTGGTCACACTGTGCTGACACTCTAATCAAATTCTTATGAGTTTGATCAAAGTATAATTTGCATAATCTCCTGAATTAGTTCTTACCCTAGCCTTGGGGTATTTTCACAAGAATGCAGTTTTGGTGCATTTTTTTTAACCCCTTCATGACCTTGGGATTTTCCGTTTTTCTCTATGTTCGTTTTTTGCTCCCCTTCTTCCCAGAGCCATAACTTTTTTTTATTTTTCCGTCAATATGGCCACGTGAGGGCTTATTTTTTTGCGAAACAAGTTGTACTTTTGAACGACATAATTGGCTTGTCGTGTACTAGAAAACGGGAAAAAAATTCCAAGTACGGTGAAATTGCAAAAAAAAGTGCAATCCCCACACTTGTTTTTTGATTGGCTTTTTTACTAGGTTCACTAAATGCTAAAACTGACCTGCCATTATGATTCTCCAGGCCATTATGAGTTCATAGACACCAAATATCTCTAGGTTCTCTTTCATCGAAGTGGTGAAAAAAAATTCCAAACTTTGCTTAAAAAAAAATTAATAAAAAATTGCGCCATTTTCCGATAACCGTAGCGTCTCCATTTTTCATGATCTGGGGTCAGGTGGGCTTATTTTTTGCGTGCTGAGCTGGCATTTTTAATGATGGCATTTTGGTGCAGATACGTTCTTTTGATCGCCCGTATTCTGGCGTTTCGATTTTTTTTTTTTTTTTTTTTTTTTTTTGTTTACTTTTGCCATGCTTCAATAGCCTCCATAGGCTAGAAGCTGGCAGAACTCGATCGCCTCTGTTACATAGCAGCGATCATCAGATCTCTGCTATGCAGCAGAAGTGCAGGTGTGCTATGAGCGCTGACCACAGGGGGGGGTGCTCACAGCAGGCCAGCATCAGTAACCATAGAGGTCTCAATGACCTCTATGGTTACCATTCTGACGCATCGCTGACCCCCGATCATGTGACGGGGGTCGGCGATGCGCTCATTTCCGACCACGCGGCCGGAAGTGCCGGTTAAATGCCACTGTCAGCGTTTGACAGCGGCATTTAACTAGTTAATAGCGGCGGGTCAATCACAATTTCATCCGCCGCTATTGCGGGCACATGTCAGCTGTTCAAAACAGCGGACATGTCCGGGATTTGATGCGGGCTCACCGCCGGAGCCCACATCAAAGCAGGGGATCTGACCTCGGACGTACTATCCCGTCCGAGGTCAGAAAGGGGTTAATGCTAATTTTAGTTTCGTGTTGCGTTTTGCTGTACCAGCTAGGTCTACGAAATTCCAGAAATCTGATGCACAGTTTGGGTTTTTTTGTCCTCAGTATTTTGTGCAAAACCTTAGGTTTTACCCATTGAAAGTGAAAGTAATGGGTGATGAAAAACGCTGAAAAAAATGCATGATGTGGGTTTTCTTTTCTTTCTTTTTTTTTTTTTTGTTGCAAAAATCTAAAGTAGAATTTTTTTGCTCTAAACTTTATTAGCATGCACGAGACAAATGTAGCATGACACAAACACAGCATGTTTTGCTGCAGGAAAAAAAATGCAGCGAAAATGCAACGTGTGAACATAGCCTTAGAACTAAAATTCTACTTTGCTGCAAAGTCCCTGGCACAGTGAAGGATCAGAGCAGCTCGGTCAGGAGTTAGAGGGGGATGACTCAAACAGGGAAAGCAGACTTCACTGCTTCTACATAGAGCTTAGAAGGATTCAGCTCGTAGCTTTTTAATCAAGTGATGTCAGACCTAATGGAAAAGATAATTAACTGGGTGAAACGGCAAACTAAGCAATTGTAAATACTGTTTAAACCTGCTGACAAATTCCCTACAACAGAAAAACCTTTTTATTAAAAGAAAAGTTTAATTTTTACAGATCTCCCCAAATGCTATTCACCGGCAGATATAGGGCTAATATGCAGGCTAATGGCTGTCTGGACGCCTTATGCTACTGTCACATTTCCATTTTTGGGAATCCTTCACAATGTTTCGTTTTGGGGCAAAAAGTATTCTGCAAATTTTCCCGCAGGATGCGTTTTTTCCCCATAGACTTGTATTGCCGACGGATCGCGACGTATGGCCACACGTTGCGTCTGTCATGCACTGCTTGCGTCGGGTTTTGGCGGACCGTCGTCACAGAAAAACGTTCAAGGGAACGTTTTTCTGTACGTCGCATCCAGTGTTTCAGACTGCGCATGCCCAGCAGGAAATATCGCTCTCACGATCTTTCCTCACCCTGCAGTCTGATGGAAATGTGAAAGCACACACTTCATCGGTACTTCGCGCCGACGCTTCGTGACGGCCCCGTACTGACGGAAAAGTGAAAGAAGCCTTACTGAAAGTGCAGCTACTGGGAGTAAATTAACACTATTCCTCTGTGAAGATCTGTCTGCTTTCAGTCATAATGACATGCTAGGAGTGAGTGCATCTATACACAGTGAGCTGTCAGTGCTAGGGTGTGCTTACAGCCGCCACTCACTGTGTACTGAGCGGTGACTAGCCGATCCCGATAGCTGTGCTTTCAGTAAGGTGACAAGGGCAGCATTTTAACCTGCATATTAACAATATATCTGCAGGATAAAATTGGTTGACATGAAGTGTCACCCTTTTAAAATTTAAAAAATATATACAATTTCTCATTTCAGAAAACCCATTGTCTCTCGGCTGCAGTTTGCGTAAAGCACAGCTTTGGTTTCTTACTCCTCCCTCCCTGGGTTTAGTGCTGAGTCTCCTTCTGCTCCCAATGTCTGTTGTTCTGTGCAGCTTTCACAGCAGCCAATAACTGAGCTCAGTGGCTTGTGTTGTCATCTCTGGCAGTCGCTGAGCTCACTTACTGGCTGCAGCTTTGTCACCATGTCAGTGCTGCAGACCATAACAGTAACGAAGAGCAGCGGTTTAAGGCTACTTTCACACTAGCGTCGTGCACTGCACGTCGCTATAAGTCGTTTTGCAGAAAAAACGCATCCTGCAAAAGTGCTTGCAGGATGCGTTTTTTCTCCATAGACTTTTATTAGCGACGCAGTGCGACGCATTGCCACACGTCGCAACCGCCGTGCGTCGGACCGTCGCCACCAAAAAACGTTGCTTGTAACGTTTTTTGGTGTGTCGTTCCCGTCTTTTCCGATTGCGCATGCGCAGCCGGAACTCCGCCCCCGCCTCCCCGCACCTCACAATGGGTCCGTTGTGCGGCGCATTCACTGCTAGCGTCGGTACGTCGCAACGACGCAATTCGTCATCCGACGCTAGTGTGAAAGTAGCCTAAGACTTAATGCGGGACCTGGGGAGGTTGAGTAAAGAACAGCTCTTTGATTCTTGTTTTATAAAACTGGAAAACCCTTTTAATAAATGTGCTAGATCACTAACATTTTGTGATGCAGGTACAATTTAGGCCTCTTTCACACTTCCGTCTTTTAGTGCCCATCAAAATCCATCGATTTTTGAAAAAAAGTTTCCAGCAAATCTTTCTACTGGATCCTGTTTTTCGTTATTGGGATTTTCTGTATGGTTTACACCCAATACACAGATATTGCTTTATTGATGGATCCTGTTTTTCCCATAGACTTGTATTAGCGACGGATTGTGACGGATGGCCATCCATCTCATCCGTCGTGCACTGGATCCGTCGGAAAATTGCTGTCCGTCGGGCAGAGAAAACGTTCAGAGGATCGTTTTTTCTGCACGTCGGAAAATCGCTCAGCAACGGATCCTGCGCTGCCCGTCGTTGGCTATAATGGAAGCCTATGGACGCAGGATCCGTCGCTGACTGTGAAAAGCAAGAATCCACCGACGGGTTCCGTCTTTTCAAACTGAGCATGTGCGAAAGAATTTCCCATCGGGGAAATTCTCGATCGTTTTCTCTTTTTAATGCATCAATAGTAGCAAGATATAATGTTAAAAATAATTTTAAAAAGTCGCAATATTCTTACCTTCCGGCATCCCGCGCAGCGTTACCGATGCTCGCGATGATCCCGGCAGGTAGCTTTCCCAGTAATGCATTGTGAAATGACCCAATGACGTCGCGGTCTCGCGACGTCATCAGAGGTCATTGCACGCAAGACATTACTGGGAACTCTAGCTGCCGGGATCATCGCGAGCAACGGTAACGCTGCGCGGGACGCCGGAAGGTAAAAATATTGCGATTTTTAACTTGTGTTGTGTATGCGTTTTCGCAGCAGAAAACCGCTGCGAAGATGCATACACAACAGGTGCACATTAATCTCGACGGGTCCGTCAGAAAAAACGGGCCCAATGCACTCGTTTTTTACAATCTACACAGGATCCGTCTTTTCAACATTTTGACGGATCCTGTGCAGATTGTAAAAACGGAAGTGTGAAAGAAGCCTTACTTGAATAGAATCGTATGAATTTGCTATTGCTTGTAATCAATTGAAGAAATACCAGAATTTATAGATTTGCTATTATAGCTTGCATGCATCAGCACTTCACAATCACAAATTTATTTCTGCTCTCTTTTTACCAGGCCATTTTTATGTCCCTTTGCTGCGTGCTGAGGATAACTCTTCATTTCCTATAATTGGTAGACCATGGTCACCTGAGCAGCCTGATATTCTTTCTCAACCACGGTACTGTGGCACCCCAAAAGATCCATTGCTAGCTGTTAAAGCATTTGCAGGACCCATGAGCCCTTCCAAGGTGAGAGACTTAAGTAATGGAATCCATTTTAGAATCAACCCCTTCACGACATCTTCTGTACATGTGTACAGTATGTCTAACATCGTGATAATCGCACGGGCTCGCTCCGAGTGCTGACATGATCAAAAATGGGTGTCAGCTCTGAGAGCTGACACACTGCTGCAAAGTCTACGATCGGTGCTGATTGCTGACGTTTAACTGCTTTGTTGCCTCTGTCAATAGTGACAGCGACTTTGATAGGTAGAGAGCTCCCTCTCTCCTATCGTCACAACACAATTGCATTTGCGTTGTACCGATGGTGACCCTGGGCTGAAAGATGTCGCAGGGTCACCCACGTACGGTGACCCATAAGCTCCTGCTCAGAGCATGCAATGTACAGATCTAATGCCCTGCAATTAGTAAGCATTGCAGAGTGTTAGATCACGGCAGGGAAAGTTTATGTCACATACTGGGACAAGGTAGAAGAGTAAAAATAAATAAATGAGTAAAAATTGTTAAAAAAAATCACAAGATTTAAAAAAAAAAAAAGAAAAATATTAATCCAATAAATACTTAAATTGAAGTAAAAATAAAGTACCACTTATACTCATGTATAAGCCGAGATTTTCAGCACACTTTTTTTTTTTTTTTTGAGCTGAAAACGCCCCCCTCGGCTTATACACCTGTCATTGTCCAGAAAGCCACTGTGGCACAGTGACAGCTGCAGCCGCCGGCTTCCAGCAGACATCATACTCACTGTCCTGGTGCCGACGCGGCATCTGTCCCTGCATCTCTGTTAAGGTAATGAATATGCACGCGTCTCAACTCCCATAGGCATGAAGCTTATATTCATTATGTGGTACCGCTCAGCACAGGAAGAGCTGCTGGCGCCGGGACAGCGGAGATGCAGCGATGGCACAAGGAGGGTGAGTGGGACGGGTGGTTTTTGTGTGCCATGCATGCATATGACCGGGGGAGCCAAGCCATGCATACGACTGGGGGAGGCGAGCCATGTATACAAAGACCGGGGGAGCCACACATACCTGGCTTATACTCGAGTTGGCTTATACTCAAGTATATACGGTACGTGTTTGTTATTACTACGTTCAGACCTGACATAAAAAACTTCCGTGCAAGATAACTCCTTCAGTGAACACCGCAAAAACTAAATAAAAACGTAGCAAACTATGCTTTTTCATATCGCTGATCAAGAAGTCAACTGTAAATAAAAATAGTATTGCTGAAAATGTAATCATGTCCCGCAAAAAACAAGCTGCCATGAAGCTCAATCCGCAGAAAAATAAAAATGCTATAGCTGAGTAGAGTGAAGACAAAAAATACTTTTTCTTTAAAATAGTTTTTATTGTGTAAAAGTGCCAAAAGATAAAAAAGTGGTATCGCTGTAATCATACTGACCCGAAGAATAACGTTTTACAAAGTTTAAAATAATACTTTAGCCACACTGTGAACAGCATAAAAAAATAGTGAATTGCTAGTTTTTGTTAATTCTGCCTCCCAAAAATCTGAATTGAAAGCTATGTGGACAAAAACCGATGTACCGATAAGTCACCTCGACCCACAAAACACAAGTCCTCACATGACTCTTCTTGGCAAAAGTATGGTTAAATTATAGCTCTTAAAATATGGCGATGCAAAAAACTATTTTGCAAATAAAAGCGTCTTAGTGTGTGACAGCAGCCAAATATTATACCACTTTGTAAATTGCTGTAATCGCACCTACCTGAGGAATAGTAGTCTAATTATTTATACCACGAGGAACAGCGTAAAAACTAATTTGAACACCTCAACAGCAGGTCAAAAATTGATTTCTCCTTCGCCTCATTGGGGGACACAGCCCGTGTGTGTATGCTGCTGCCACAGGAGGCTGACACTAGGTAATACAAAGAAAGTTAGCTCCTCTCCTGCAGTATACACCCTCCTGCTTGCTCCCAGAGAACCAGTTCATGCTTAGTGTCCATAGGAGGCACACTGGGGTCTGCTATTCATTTTTAACTCAAATAAATTTTTATTAAGAATAACATTACAATTGACATGTTACATTCTTGTTTTCAGTACAATATTTTCCCCTCAAACGAACCCTGCAATCCCAACTTATCCTGCCCCCCCCCCCCCCCCATAAGACAGCCCACCTTGTTTAATAGCTCCACACTCAAATCTATAGGATGACTATCCCCTCAGTTAGGACCATAGGCCACGTGTTATGTTTTCACCAATTCAGGGTCTTGATTCGCCCGGTCTCTATAACAAACCTATCCCATGGCAAGCCACAGAGACCACAGCTTATCGAACATTTCAATTTTCCCTCTTTTCTGATAAAACCCCTTTTCCAGTCTCAGGCCCTGCTTCACATATTGGAGGAATTCTCTTCTTGAAGGCGGCTCGTCCTTAATCCAATTTCGCGCAATTACCTTCCGGGCCATATACAGCAATCTGGCAATAGCTGTCTTCAGGTTGTTATCCACTCCAATCTCATCCACGCACCCCAACAAGCACACCATCGGGTCCCTTGGCACCGTGCATCTGTATGCTCCTTCCACACGACTCAAAACTACCAACCAAAGGGGTCTGCTATTCAGACCATACTTTTTTAGTTTAATTTTTGTCTTTCAAGTTTTACTTTTCTCCTTCGCCTCATTGGGGGACACAGGACTGTGGGTGTATGCTTCTGCCGCCAGGAGGCTGACACTAAGTAAATGTAAAAAAACGTTAGCTCCTCCTCCCTCGTATACACCCTGACACTGGCTGCTGGAGACTCCAGTTCTTGCTTAGTGTCTGAAGGAGGCACACCATCTGGGTCCCGGATCTTTTGGACCCATTTCCTTTCATCTCTTCACCAACGGAATTGAAGGGGCGACGGACCTTTTTGAGGGTCCGATCTCCCCAAAACCAACAACGGGCAAGCACGTGTGAATTTCTCCATGTATCCTTTCCCGCGACGTGGGATCCCTCACCGGACTAGGCCCTGACCACCCGAAGGTATTTAGACCCTAGGCTGTACAGGTGCCCGTAGAATGTCCGCGTGTCCCCCCTGTTAACTCTACACCTCTGCTTTTGCTACAGTGTTAGATGGGGTGGTGGACGGTCCCTCTCCTTATCCTTAGTAGATAATGGAGCTAGGGTTCCTGCACCGTCATTTACCTCCCCCCGCTCCCAGGTCCTGCCATCAGGGCCATGACCTCCCCAATCCACCGGATAATACTCATAGGAGGGGGGGCTCCTGTTTTGGCGCAAGGCATCTGCAGATGCCTATTTTCCTGGTACTGCGAGTGTATGTAGCACTATGACAGTGTGGCTGAGCAGAACGCTATAGCAGGGTGTTGTGCAGATGGACTCCATGCAGCACATACCCTTGCTGAACACAGGCAGGCAGGGCAGGGGATGGAGCTGTAATCGAGGTGGCATTTTAAAACTGAGGTCGGCGCCGTTACTATGCGGTGACACCGGCGCCGCTCCGGTACAGCGGCGCTCCAGTGGTACTGTGCGCCGGCATCATGGTCCTCCTGAGGCTTCCGGCTCCGGCCTGGCCTCCATCAGAGTACTTCCGGGTTGCTCAGACCCGGCATTTCGCCCAGCTAACCGCACTGTGAGGCCCCGCCCCCTCCGGCGCGTCTACTTCCGGTTTCGCTTTCCCTTCCCTCTCCCAGGGAAAAATTGAGTCCCCGGCTTCAGGCTTACTATAGGCCGCACCGCATCAGGGCGGTCCCGCCCCCTGAGGTCTGCACAAGTTAAAGACGGCTCATTTGGCTCCGCATCATGAGTTCGGCATCACTGTTTCTGGTAGGGACACAGGACTAAGGTAAGTGCTTCTCCCTCCAGCAGGTAGTAGCATTATTTTTTTTCCCGGTCTCAGGCCCTGGGTATAGTTTTCACTATGTCTAGAAGGGTTAAGGCTCATATGGTCCTATTTACCGGTTGTGTAACTTGTCGTGCCCCATTCCCGTGTGCCCAGAGCAACTGTCTCTGTGAGGCCTGTGACTTGGAACGCGCCCAGGAGCCCCCCCCCCGCCAGCTCCCCAGCTATCTCTCCGGCCCTTGCCCCTCAAGCAGTGGCTGGGGCTGATCCGCCGGAATGGGTTACGACTTTATCACAATCCATGGCGTCCCTTACTGAAGCAATCAAATCCCTTCAGACCCCGCAGTCAGGGCCAGCAGTCCTTCTGTCTCGGATAGGGCCTCGGGGTCTCAAGAGCCTTCGGCCTGCAGGGGCCGTGCCCGCACCAGACAGACACGTGGAAAGCGGATTCGCACAGCGTCGCCCAGGCTCTCAGGTGCTTCTGCACCCTGGAGTTCCGTGTCGCGTTCTCCTTCCCCAGCAGAGAGCGGGGAAGTTGACAGACTATGAGTCAGAGGAGTCCCTTAATTTTGAGAGTCCTGGTTTTCAGGAGTCGATAGCCTGATTGAGGCTGTCAATCAGTCCCTGGGGATAGAGGACGAACTCGCCTCATCCTCAGATCATAAGGTATCATTTAAACGAGCCCATAGAGTTTTTTCCTCTCACCCTGTGTTTGAGGACCTGATTCGGCGTAACACATTGCTATCTCTCCCTAGTGGCTCGTCGATTAAGGATCCTACGGATCGTCATATAGAGAGCTTGGCTCGTTCAGTTTTTGAGGCTTCAAGTTCAGCACTTTTTCCTTCGTTTGCAGCAACTTGGGTTGCGAAAGCTATGATGTCCTGGTCAGAGTCTTTAACAAAGGCTCTTCAGGAACGTGAGTTGTCTGCATAGTTGGCAGAAATGTCTTCTCAGATAGCACTTGCGGGTAGCTATCTGATCAATGCTTCCTTGGATGCTGCAGACTGTGCCTCTTCGGCTGCTGCTAACGCCAATGCTATTAGAAGGGCTCTCTGTTAAGGACATGGCGGGCAGACTCTACCTCTAAAAAATCTCTTACAACCCTTCCGTATCAGGGGGATCGCCTATTCGGAGAGAAGCTGGATCAGCTTATTTCTGACTCCACAGGAGGGATAAGGCAGCCTTTTCGTCGCCAATTTCAAGCCCGTTTCAGATCCTTTCGCAATACTAGATGGGCCCCCGCATCGGGCACTGTGGCGCAAGGTCGGCCCAATCAGGGCCGAGATGCACGGGTCTCTTATACGGCCAACCAGGGGGAAGAATGCGTTCCCAGTCAACTAGATCGAGAGGATCTAGGACTCAAAGGTTTTCAGCCAAATGACTGGAGGCCTCCTCAGAGTGCCTCCAACAGAGTAGGCGGACGTCTACTTTTGTGTCGCCAGGTCTGGATTCAGGTAATCCACGACCGGTGGGTAAAAGAGCTCGTATCTTCAGGTTACAAGATAGAGCTGGTCCGTCAGCCTCCTCTACGGTTCTTCCCATCACGTCTTCCCAGGTCCAAGTCCCTCCGACGAGACCTGTACAATTCTGTAGAATCCCTTCATCTCAGCGGAGTCATTTCTCCTGTCCCAAGGGAGGAAAGGTTTCAAGGGTTCTATTCCAACCTTTTTGTGGTCCCCAAAACGGACGTAACAGTAAGGCCTATCCTAGATCTAAAATGCCTAAACAAGTTTGTTCGCGTTCACCATTTTCGGATGGAGTCTCTGCGGTCAGTGATTGCTTCAATGGAAAAGGGAGAGTTCTTGGCCTCAATAGATGTTCAGGACGCTTACCTACATATTCCCATTTTTCCTCCTCATCAAAGGTTTCTAAGGTTCGCACTAAACAACCTACACTTCCATTTCACGGCGTTACCCTTCAGGCTGGCCTCCGCCCCAAGGGTGTTCACGAAGGTCATGTCCACTGTAGTGTCCATCCTGCACTCCCGAGGCATAGTAGTCATGCCATATCTGGACGATCTTCTGATCAAGGGGCCTACCTTTCAAGCTTGCAAGGAAAATGTCAGCATTGTTCTAGACACCCTTGCTCGCCTGGGTTGGCTAGTAAATTTAAGGAAGTCATCCCTACAACCGTCTCGGAAGATATCATTTCTAGGTATGATTTTTGACACCTCTCAGGCCCTATCAATCCTTCCCCAGGACAAGGTCCTAGCCCTTCGGCGGGAAGTGAGGAATCTTCAGCAACCGTACGATTCGGTCCTGCATGAGGGTGTTAGGGAAGATGGTTGCAACTATAGAAGCAGTATCATTCAAGCAGCTTCATCTTCGTCCTCTCCAACAGGCAATCCTAGCAGTATGGAACAGGAATCCACTCTCCCTCAACCGCAGTTTTCGCTTGTCTCCCCAGGTCAGGCAGGCTCTATCATGGTGGTTAAACAGCTCATCCCTACTCGGAGGGAAGCCCTTTCCCCCAACCAATTGGCTGATGGTCACAACAGATGCCAGTCTCCTGGGTTGGGGAGCAGTGTTTTTTCACCACACAGCTCAAGGGCGCTGGTCTCCTTGGGAATCAAATCTCCCCATCAATCTCTTGGAGATTCGGGCGGTTCGACTAGCGTTGCAGCATTTCCACCATCTCCTGGCGGGTCGCCCTGTCCGAATTCAATCGGACAACGCCACAGCAGTGGCCTACATAAATCACCAGGGGGGCACCCGCAGCAGGGCAGCCATGCGAGAGGTAAGACAAATTCTCTTCTGGGCCGAGATAAATCACTCTGTGATTTCAGCAGTCCACATCATTTCAGGCGTAGAAAATTGGGCGGCAGATTTCCTAAGCCATCAGGGTCTGGCGTCCGGGGAATGGTCTCTCCATCCCGAGGTATTTCAGCAGATATGCCGTCTATGGGGGACCCCGGACGTGGATCTAATGGCGTCCAGGGTGAATGCCAAAGTACCCAGATTTGTCTCCCGGTACCGAAACCCACAGGCAATCGCTGTGGATGCGCTAGTTCTGACTTGGAACCAGTTCCATCTCTCTTATCTTTTCCCTCCTCTGGCGCTTCTCCCGAGGGTAATCAAGAAGATCAAGTTAGAAAGAGTATCTGTTATTCTGATTGCCCCGGATTGGCCACGACGGACCTGGTATGCGAACCTAGTACAGCTTCTCTCCAGGGTTCCATGGCGGCTCCCCGATCGGCCGGATCTTCTATCTCAAGGGCCGATCTACCATCAGAACTCAGGGGTCCTACGTTTGATGGCCTGGCCGTTGAATCTTGGGTTTTAACTCAGGCAGGGTTCTCCCAAGAGGTAGCTGATACCATGATCAGTGCGCGTAAAACTGTTTCAGCCAGAATTTATTATCACACTTGGAAAGTTTTTCTTTCATGGTGTAGAGGGCGCGGACTGCCTCCTCTGCGTTTTTCCGTCCCAAACATTCTAGCCTTTCTTCAAGCAGGCCTGGATTCTGGGCTTGCTCCAAGTACCCTCAGAAGGCAGATCTCGGCCTTATCAGTCCTTTATCAGCGCAGGATTGCTACTAACCGTCAGGTTAGGAATTTTTTCCAGGGAGTCGCTCATAAGGTCCCTCCTTACAAAACTCCCTTGGATGCTTGGGACCTTAATTTGGTCTTAAGGGCATTGCAGGAAGCTCCTTTTGAGCCTCTTCAAGATATTTCCTTGACTTTCCTTTCTTGGAAGGTCGTGTTTTTGGTGGCCATCACATCCATAAGGCGGTTGTCAGAGCTGGCAGCCTTTTCCTGTTGTACTCCTTTTCTGCATTTTCATCAGGATAAGGTAGTGCTCAGACCAGCACCTTCTTTTTTTGCCGAAGGTTGTTTCCTCATTCCATATTAATGAGGATATAGTTCTTCCCTCTTTTTGTCCGGCACCTACGCACCGTGTAGAAAAAGCTCTCCATACGTTGGATCTGGTGAGAGCACTTAGGAGATACATTTCTCGAACGGCTCCTTTCCGCCAGACGGATGCTCTGTTTGTCCTTCCGGAAGGTTGCAGGAAAGGAGGCGCGGCCTCAAAATCCACCCTGGCCAGGTGGATACGTGCGGCCATTCAGGAAGCCTATTGCGCCAAGGGCGTGACGGTTTCGGCTGGGATCAAGGCTCATTCCACTAGAGCAGTGGGGGCTTCCTGGGCCATTTGACACCAGGTCTCAGCAGAACAGGTTTGCAAAGCTGCGACCTGGTCTAGTCTGCATACTTTGTCAAACATTCTAATGTCCACTCTCAGATCTCTGCAGATGCAAGTCTGGGTAGAAGGATTCTTCAAGCGGCAGTAGCGCACTTTTAGACAATCCGTTATCTGGATGATTATTACTGGTGAGTTAATTCCCCACCCAGGGACTTCTTTAGGACATCCCACAGTCCTATGTCCCCCAATGAGGCGAAGGAGAAATAGGGATTTTTGTGTTACTCACCGTAAAATCCTTTTCTCCGAGACGCTCATTGGGGGACACAGCTCCCTCCCTGGTAATATCGGATTTTGTCAGTCAGTAGGACCTTTTCTAGACATAAGTTTTTCTGTATTTATGCTGTTATATTATATCTCGTGTTTTTTCTCCTACTGCTTTTGCACCGAACTGGAGTCTCCAGCAGCCAGTGTCAGGGTGTATTCGAGGGAGGAGCTGCTAACGTTTTTTCACGTTTACTTAGTGTCAGCCTCCTGGCGGCAGAAGCATACACCCACAGTCCTGTGTCCCCCAATGAGCGTCTCGGAGAAAAGGATTTTACGGTGAGTAACACAAAAATCCCTATTTTTAAACCTTTTTACAAGGAAGACTGGGGTGACGGACCCTTTCAAGGGGCCGATATCCCCCAACCAACAGGCGAGAACGGCGAGTGTCGCCTCCCTGTATCCTCTCTTGCGACGTGGGATGCCATGCCTGGGTTGTTTTTTTTAGGGGCGACTGGTCCCTTGAAGGGCACTGATCTCACCACACCCTTAACGGGCGAGCAAATGGAGTGTCGTTTCCGCCAGGCCTAATGCCGGACATTCAGCCCTGTCCCATCCTAGGGCATCCTAGGGGATTAACCCTTTGGATGTACAGAGGTGTAACACCCCCAGGGTCCTGGTTTACAGTGGGATTGCTTTCCACATGGGGAGAGTGATGTCATGCTTGGAAGCGAGGAACGATTCCTTTTTTGAGGTATTAGCAAACATGCAACATGTCCTTACTTCAGGCCAGAAGGGGTTGCTCTGATCCATTTTGTGGGTGGCTCCCCTATATATATATTCTGTCTGGAGGGGAAGTTAGAGTAGTCTGTCAGAGACAGAGGAGAAGGGAGCAGAGGGTCCGTGCAGCCATGAGAAGTGCTGCAGCTCCGAGAAAGAAAGCCCAACAGATTGTAGTGAGCGTGTAGGAGAAGTGAAGAGCAGGAGAGTGAAGAACTGGGGATAACTGCAACTGGGCTTCTTCCCCTACAGAGCGCTGACACCGGTAGCCGGAAGGCCGAGGTTGTAAGGGACTCCACGTCTCACAGCAGGACAGCTGGATTACAAGTCCCCTGTCCACCTTTACACCTGGAGACACAGTGGCGAGTGGAGCTCGGGTCGTGATGGAGACCCTGTAAAAAGGCTCGAGTCACCTGTCATACGGGTTAGTGTCCTAACTACAAGGAGGACAGAGAACACGTGAGGACCTTGTGAGAGGCCTAGGACAGCAAGCAACTACACCACAGCGCTAGAGGGAAGGCTTCTAACTCCAACTGGTAAAGGGGACTCCAAACTAGCTTCCATGACGGCCGGACCCTACCTGTGATCAGGGTGGATTGATTTAAATCACGCCGATTTAAATCATGATTTAAATCACGATTTAAATCAAAAGATTTTTTTCTATTTAAATCGGATCGATTTAAATCATGATTTTAATCATGATTTAAATCACTGATTTAAATCAAAAGGTTTTTTTCAATATAAATCACGATTAAAATGAGAAGTGAGAGCAGTGCGCATGTGCGCCCATAGTTACACGGACGAAACTAGGGGCAACGATCTAACGCCAGGGTGAGGGGGGGACCCCAAAGTAAGTAAAAATCTTTGTTTTACTATATGGCAATAGGTAGGTGTTTAAAAGCAGCATGTCTTAATTGTATAAACTATTAATAGCCTCCACATTTTGTTCATACTGCCCCTTTAATTCCACACTTCTAGCTTGGTTTCACTTTTGGTTTAGTTTCTTTTTCCATTCAGTTGACATGCCCAAACTTGTTGGATAGTCAGCAGTACTTGGCTGTAGTAACAATCAAACTTCATAAGTGATCTGTGTGAGCCATGGCAGGTCGTAAGAGAGACCCTATTTGGGTTCATTTTGTTGAGATGCCAGCAGCAGATCTTGGAAAGAAAGGTGCAAGAGCAAAGTGCAAATACTGTCAAAAGGATATCCAAGGACTTGTTTGCCGTTTGAAATCACATTATGAAAACTGCAACCAGAAGGGAAATGAAGATGTTGATAGTGAAGTGTTTCTTTGGTCATCTTCATCACCGCACTTCTCATGATGTTGCCTCATTCACGCCACCAGGCCTTGCATCTTTGTTGCATCGTTTGCATTTTGCACGCATGCCTGCCTTACCGATAGGCGAAGGAGCTTCATTAAAATATTCCCAAACTGGGTCTCTTTTACGGCCTGCTGCCATTATAAGGAAAGAATGTAATAAACCTCAGATCGTACACACAAACAGATCCAGACTTGTCTGTCTGTGGCTATGCTGCAGTATTGTGCTCAACGTTTCACTTTCATTTTTTTGTCTGCTTGCCCTTCCTCCTCAAAACACTTAGATTCACATTCTTCTTGTGTTGTGCAGATCTATTCCACTCCAAACAATCAGAAACATATTGTCTAACTTCTTGGACTTGGCACTGAAGGGGTTGATTCTGTATTCATAGGTTTGTAGAACAATAGGATTAAGGTCTTTTTCTCAACTCTGTTCATGTTGTAACATTTTTGCCATGAAGAAGAGGCTGGGACCTCTGCGGAGTCAAATTCAGTTTTGAGAACTGCGTAAGTAAAGCGAGCGTCTGTGATAATATCGGAGAGAAACTGCCCACTAATCCTACAGAAACCTCTGGAAGAGCATGGCATTGTGAATGTTACACATATACAGCCTTTATTCTACTGAGTTAAACAACTCATCTTTATCTCATGATGGAAGAACCTTTGGATGGTAAAATATTTTCCTCAAAAAGCAGTTTATTGAAAAAAATCCGATTTAAATCAAAAAAATCCGATTTAAATCAAAAAAATCCGATTTTTTTAGATTTTTTTTTAAAAAACCTTGATTTTTATCCACCCTGCCTGTGATCTGGTGCTCTTGACTGTGGCTGCCTGAATTCATCAATAAACCAGGTAAAGAGCTGCAAACTTGTCCTCCGTTTCTTGCTACACTACCCTCCAACTTCATCTATACACTGGGAGCCCTAGGGACCCTGCTTCACCTGTGGGAAGCTATACCATCTTAGCCGCCATAATATCACCCCAGTGGGGACCCCTTTAAGCAGCGTCGGTCACCTCTGACCGAGAACCACAGGTGGCGTCACAAACACAAACTTCATTCAAATCCACTTTAAGGACTTTCCCTTTTACTTGGGCGCCCAGGGCCACGGACCATGTCGCCGCCACCGTGACATCCCCTTTAAGTACCGGTACCGAGTACCCCACGGCCTGGTGGGCATTCCAGAGGCCCCCCTTTGGCGTCCGTGCAGCCCCCACTGCACCACCACTGTTAAAGCGGATGGTGCAAGGAGGTGGACGGTCCCTAACCACCTCCCTATGAAGGGGATGGTGGATGGAGGGTTCCTGCACCAACCAAATTGAAGGCACCTGACCTGCAACAGAGCGGTCGAGCTGTGCAGCTTCTCACAGTGGACCCCCCCGGACAGCCAATCGGTGAGTGACGGGTCGGGTTCGGCAGGAGGGCTCCTGGTGCACCGCGGCTACCCAGCGGACACGTGCTAGCTGGCGCTGGATATTTACTCCCCGGCTTCGGCCTGTAGCAGGCCGCAAGCCGGACGTCCCACCCACTTGCTTGTGCGCTGAGCCGGCTCCGCCCCTTCTCTTCCCTACGTCCAAAAGTTTTCTCCCCGGCTTCGGCCTGTGCTAGGCCCACTCCCTCAGCACGTTTCTCTGTTCCTGACGTCCATTATCAGGCTTCTGGCTGCGCTCTGCAGACTGGGTTCCAGCAGCGGATAGATTCTATCTCCGGGCACAGGACAGGGGTAAGAGCTGCGCTTTGATCCTGGGCATTTTTTTTTTTTCCCGTTGGCCCCTTCCCCGCAGTATATTCTGGGCATTACCCTTCTCATTGGGTGCATTCAGCAGACCCAGAACATAAGGGGGTACCCATACAGTGTTTTTTGCCATATGCACCTCTTGTCAGTCCTCGCTATCCCAGGGACAGAGTAATCTCTGTGAAGGCTCAGGAGCCCTCCGTCATTACTGAACCTAGCGCACATAGTCCCCCTGAGTGAGCTTAGTCACTGCCACAGTCCAGGGCCTCACTGACCTAAAGGGATTGAGCCCTTCTGGTACCCCTCCACAAGTCAGGGCATCAGTCTGCCTGTCTCAGAAGGTTCCTTTTCGACACGGGAACCCGTTGGCCTGCAGAGGCCGATCTCCGGCACAAAATTCTAGGGCGGCTAGAAGATGTACCCATAGTACGTCTCCCGGGCCTTCCCGCACCTCAGAGTCCGTTAGCTCTGCTTCTCGCCCCCCCCCCACCACCACCACGGGTTCACAGTGACCAGGACTTAGAGTGGGAGTCTGATGATTCTCAATCAGGACTCGCCTGGGACTCATTTGACGGTAGATAAACTCGTTGAAGCCGTCAACCAAAACCTGAAGGTGGACGAATCTCTGTTCCGTGTCAAGCGGTGTCCTTTAAGAGGATTAACCATCTGTATAAGATGTTCACCAACCATCCTGAATTTGAGGACATTATTCAGCGTCACAGAAAGCGGCCAGACAAACGCTTCACAGGACAGAAGCCTCTGGGTTTCCTGGATCTGCACTTGCCAGTTTTTTCCAGAAAACATGGGATTCACTTATTGAGTCCGTCATCCACACAATGTAGGTTGATGAGGACTGCGGTTCTGCTCCGGATCACGCACTGTCCTTCAAAAGGACTAAATTCCCTCATAGAACATTTGCCAGTCACCCAAATAGGGAGTGTCCGGATAAGCGATGCACTACATAGGATGCCATGCCTGTGATGATTTTTAGAGGCGACCGGTCCCTTTTAAAGGGCGCCCACACCATCAACATACGAGCACATGGAGTGTCGCCTCCATGTGTCCTCTCCCCTGCAGCCAGGCCTAATGCCGAACTACCAGAAATCCCTTTTTTTTTTTTTTTTTTTTTCATGGTGTGCAGTAAGCATTTTGTCTAGGAATGAGTGTATGGCTTTGGATAACGCCTTATCTGATTAATAGCTATAGCGCTTACCGACTAGCTGCATCTGGATACCTGGAGCGATCCCGATAATCAGCTGAACGGCGCCACAGCTGCATGTGTGTTGACAGCTCCATGCTGTGCGACAGTCACAACACATGCATGGAGAGCCCAACAAACCGGCTCGGGAGCGCTCCAGGTATCCGGGTTCCCGATGCAGCTATTAGGTAAGCGCTATATCTATTTGATAAGGAGTTATCCGAAGCTATTCACTTATTCACTATTCACTTATATCCCTAATTTGATTTGATTGACTTGATGCGTTTGCAAAATCCATTCTGTACAAATTTGAAGAGTGAAAATGGAAAATTTTTCAGATATGCCATTTATGTGCCTAGTTTGTGCCAGTGAAAGGATTGCTTGCATTTAAGTTAGGAGTTAGGAAATACAACATATATGACCGAAAATGTTGGTACCCTTGAAATTGTTCCAGAAAATAAAGTATTCCTCCCAAAAACTTGCTGGAATTACACATGTTCCAATACACACAAAGGAAATAAATATGTGGATAACAAAACACAAAAAAAAACTGAGGGAAAAAAGGTAAATTGGACATAACTTTATACACAACCCCCAAAAATGGTCTGTGCAAAATTGTTGGCACCTTTCCAAAATTGTTGATAAACTTTCTTTCATGCATGTGATGCTCGTTCAAACTCATCTATGGCAAGTAACGTGTCAACAGTATGAAAATCATACCTGAAACCAGATAAAAAGGGGAAGAAGTTAACTCATTCTTTGCATTGTGTGTCTGTGTGCCAAACTAAGCATGGTGAACAGAAGAAGAGCACTGTCTGAGGACTTGAGAACTAATGTTGAACAATATCAACTTTCTGAAGGTTACAAGATCTCCAGATCTTGATGGTTTTTTTTGTCGGTAGCTTATCTCACTGGACGTGGGTTACAAGATCTCCAGATCTTGATGGGTTTTTTTGTCGGTAGCTTATCTCACTGGACGTGGATAACAGAAAAAAATTGAAATATTGCAATGCAGGATAGTCGGGAGGGTGGGTAAGCAGCCCCAGTCAAGTTCAAAAGAAATTCAAGCTGTCCTGCAGGCTTGAGGTGCGTCTGTTTCAGCGTGAACTGTCAATCGACAGAACGCTATGGCAAGAGACCCAGGAGGACCCCACTGTTGACACAGTCATAAGAAAAGCTATAATGCAGTAGACCAAAATGTGAGTAAGCCAAAATCCTTCTGGGAAATAGTCTTATGAACACATGAGACCAAGATAAAGATTTTTGTTAAAGCACCTCATTCTACACTTTAACGAAAGCAGAATGAGGCATACAAAGAAAACACCATACCTCTCTATAGTCAAATGTAGTGGATGTTCAAACATACTTTGGGGTAGTTTTGCTGGCTCTGGGTGCCTTGACTGGGTGCACTACATTGCGACCCAAAATACTTTGCAAGGAATCATGAAACCTGAAAGTTGCCACAGTTCAGAAAGCTGGGTTTGCATGCTGTGTCAACAGTCTTCCAGCAAGCAGTGGCACCAAACATACTTCAAAAGCACCCAGAAATGGATGGAAACAAAGGGCTGGAGAGTTGTGAAGTGGCCAACAATGAGTCTGGATCTAAATCCCATTGAACACCTGTGGAGAGATCTTGAGAGAAGGCACCCTTCAAATATGAGAGACCTGGAGCAGTTTTGGAAAAGTGGTCCAAAATTCCAGTTGAGGCGTAAGAAGCATGTTGATGGTTATAGAAAGTGATTGACTGCAGCTATTTATTCCAAAGGGTGTGCCATCAAACATTAAGTTGAGGGTGCCAACAACTTTGTCTGGCCCATTTTGGGGGGTTTGTATGAAATTCTGTCCTAAGTTGCCATTTTTCCCCCCGTTTGTGATGTTTTGTGAAGAATATTGGTGATATAATTTCATGTCAATCATTTCTATCCTATTTGGCGTCAGATTATAAAAAAACACTTTAGTTCAGCTCTAACAGGACGTCTGGCTCGGAGGGTGGGAACAGCCTTCTGGGCTTCAGAAAATAAATTCACACCCTCGCCAGTTAGCTAGCATCAAGTTCCCACAGGAAGAACCCCTGTAGATAACCATGCGGTCGAACTGCTTTGTTGAGTCTATGATTTCATAATGAGAATATGGACCTGGTCACACACCGGTTACATTTTCGAGATCTATGGAACGGACCGAATACCTTCCAGGGTCTCGACCCGTGCTATCACCACAAGGTAGGGAGATATATAGAATGGCTAGCAGAAACCAAATGGCAAAGCTGTGTTTGGTCTCAAGGCATAGCAGGGGCCCGACTGGATCTGATGGCGCCAAAACCGCCTCCCTAAGACCTTCCATTAAGGAGTTATGACCCATCTTGGGTTTTGGAGTTTATAGCTTCTAGAGGCAATGTGAGGGGATTTAGGGGCAGGCAGGGAGTGACCCAAAAGGGATAAAATGCTATTGTAAGGCCATGTGGTCTCTGTTATGCTTGCTATTCACTTTGAAAATGGGGGCCACCTCAAGTAACATGCTTTGAAGTAATTGGGAACCAGCTGGCAGCCCATGTTCCCTGCGGCCCAGCGCACACATGGTCGAATATCAAAAAGGTAATTGAGATGATCCATCTGCTTATCTCTTTTGTACTGCCACTATTTGTATTTGCATATCTGACCATTGGATATGTATAACCATTATGTATATAGTGTATTGTCTAGTGTGCCCTTAAGGCGATTAAAGATATAATTGCTGCTCTTTTATCTCAATCCGCGAATCCACACATCCGTATTGTTGGTTTAACTTTCCATGCTATCGGGGCTGGTTTCTGTCCCAATATAATCCCGTTAACCGTCCGGGCGTATATCTAACTAGGAATTGGTGGCAGTCCTACTAGGCTGGCAGCGCTCTCACTGGTGCTAGTGAAAGGGGCCTCTCAGCCTGTCAGGGCTGTGATCGAGTGTGGTGCCACGTCAGTGACTGCGTGGGCCACATCCCCGTACCTCCCTGGTCATGTGTGGACAGGGCGTGTCTGTATAAACTGTGCCAAGGTGACCTTGCATGTCCCCAGGGGGTGCGTAAGGTCACTGTGGTGCAAGTGGGGAGACCACACTACGTGATCCTTCTGATGTAATAATGACATCAGGCGGGGTGGTGAGGTGCGTGTTCATCACACGTTCTTATATACAGTAATAAGTAACAAAACATGTGTAAATGAAATTATTCCTGGAAATGAAGTATTTCTCCTAGAAAATGATTGCAAGTATTGTGCCCAGTTTGGCGCATAATGACTTTCCATGAGTAAATTGCAGTTCTCATTGCGCAATAACAATTGATACACTGTTGATTTTGCCACCTACAACAAATGGAGAGGTCTGTAAATTTTTATCTTGGGTACATGTCAAGAATAATTTGTCAGGAAATTCTTAATTTCACAATATCACAAGCTGGGAAGGTCACGAGTACCACCCACTGTGATCTTTGGAGGGAAACACACTCTGCTGCCTCCTATTGTCTGGACAATTACACAATTGGCCGACTATCATCGGAGAAGGTCGCAGGCTGTTGGCACTACTTGGTCGGTTATCAGAAAACGAACGGTGAGCGTATGGCACATACACCTACAGATTCCAACACATGGAATATGTGTTATGGTCACAGCCAACTCCACGATAACCCCAGACTACTCGCCGCCATCACTAATACGTTTTTGGCCGATTGGACACAGATTAAGGTAGCATGTGGCTTCAAGGCGTAGTTTACAGAACAGAAGGAACAGAACTATTAAATGTTCTATAGAATTCAAAGGGAGGCAGTGTTTATGAATAATATACAAAAGATTTTACAAGGGGGCAAAACAATGCAGCATAGTCACTTACAGAAAATAAAAGATTAACAAGAAAACTTACTACACCTATCGCAGAGACTATTCCGTTTAGCCGGAGGAGAGCACTTAGATTGGCTGTTCCGTAAACTGGGTCCCTGCATATATGATATGTATCTCGCTGCATGGACATTGATCATAATTGAGCTTGATCTTTTATCAGACTGAGAGTGGGTTACTTTGAAATGTATTCAAAGATTTCTGGTGACGTCATTCAAAGACCTTATTCCAAAGTCTTTTAATTGGTGGACAATCCCACCAGATGTGGAGCATGGTACCCTCAGATGCATCGCATCTCCAGCAGAGATCAGATACCAGTGAATATAACTTATGAAAGTGGGCTAGACATCTGTACCATCTAGTTAAAAGTTTAAAGTTCGTTTCCTGAGCCCTACAAGCCAAAGGGAGGCTGTATGCACAAAATAAAGCTCTTTTCCATTGCTCAAAAGAAAACTCTAGCCCAATCTCCTGTTCCCAAGGCAAACCTTGACTTATTCTCAGCTCTCTCTGACATAAGAATTGAGTATACTTGTGAGACTGAGTGTGCTGGGCTCATCTCTTGCATCATCAATGATTCCAGTGGCATCAGATCTCGTTTTATGAAGCTAGCTGGAGGGACGACTTGAAGCAAATATGCAAACCATGTAGTGATGAGTCAGTGTACTCGTTGCTCAGGTTTTCCCGAGCATGCTCGGGTGACCTCCAAGTATTTGTTATTGCTTGGAGATATAGTTTTCATCGCCTCAGTTGCATGATTTACGGCTTCCAGATACGCTGAATACATGTGAGGAATGCCTGTTTGTTAGGGAATTCCCACATGTATTCAGCGTATATGGAAGCTGTAAATCATGCAATTGAGGCGAAGAAAACTATATCTCCGAGCAATAACAAATACTCGGAGGTCACCCGAGCAACGAGTATACTAGCTCATCACTAAAACCATGAGATGTGGAGTTCTGGAAATTCCTCTCTCAGTTCTGCCAGTGATTGCCATCTCACTAACATACTAGAGATGTGCATCACTCGGAGTTTGAGTTTGTTGGACCACACTAAAAACAACCCTACTCCAACACCCGGGGGAAACTCTGGTTTGTCCAACACTGGGGTCATGGGCCCAGGGCTGTTTGAGTATCTCTGTGCCAAAATAGAATGCCCATATTTTAAGTAGATCACGTGTCAGAAAAGGTAGGGCGTTGGCCCAGCTACAATGTGTCTTAGGGGTCCAAAGTAGCAAAGTCGGGGCTAGTGGTGAAAGAGACCTTTCTATCGAGACCCATTGTTTTTCTCCCTGATCATGAAACCAGTCCAAGGCCCGTATCACTATGGCTGTCCGATGGTAGTTTCACAAGTTCGGCATGCCCGTACTGCCCTCTGATTTGGGTTTGCTAAGCAGTGAGCGAGCAAGTCGAGGTCTCTTCAGTCCCCATATGAACTTACTACAGATTGCTTCTAGTTGCTTAAAAAACTTACGAGAGTATAACAGAGACTGCCTGGAACAGGTACAACAGTCTGGGGAGAATATCCATTTTGATGACCTTTATTCTACCAAACCAGGACAATCTAGCTCTCCCATATCTTTGAAGATTGGCTGTAGTACATGTTAAGAGGGGTGAAGTTGGCCTGATATAATTGGGAAGTCTCTGATGTGAACTGTGCCCCCAGATATTGCATTGATGTGGAACAGTAAGAGCATTGAAGATCGGTCATGGCTGGGTCTTCCAGCATGACAATGACCTAAAACACAAAGCCCGGGCAACTAAGGAGTGACTCCATAAGAAGCATTTTGAGGTCCTGGAGTGGCCTAGCCAGTCTCCAGACCTGCCCACCCTGAAATCTGAAACATCTGGATAATATCTGTATGGAGGAGTGGGCCAAAATCCCTGCTGCAGTGTGTGCAAACGATAAGAACTACAGGAAACGTCTGACTTCTGTAATTGTAAACAAATGTTTCTGTGCCAAATATTAAGTTCTGTTTTTCTATTATATCAAATACTTATTTCATGCAGTAAAATGCAAATTAATTATGTAAAAATCCTACAGTGTGATATTTCTGATTTTTTTTTTTTTTTATCTTACTCCGTTTAATTGTACCTATGATAAAAATTACAGACCTCTCCATTCTTCGTAGGTGGGAAAACTTGCGAAATCGGCAGTGTATCAAAAACTTATTTTCCCCACTGTATTTCTGAGATTTTGTAGAACCATCTTTCTTTTTACTGACTCTGATATTTTTCTATTTAAAAATAGAAAATAATACAGTACACATTTGTGAAATATATGCAATGGATGCAACACAGATGGTGCATAATGAGATGTATATATTCCCACCCCACCCTTTTTTTTTTTTTTTTTTTTTTTCTTTTCCTTTTTTGTTTTAATGGGTCAACCTATTGTCTAATTTTAAAAAAAATTATGTTGTAGGCTGAGGATTTTAGAAGGATTTGGAAAACGCCACCTCGGAATAGGGCTGGACTTTTTCATAGTGTCAGAAAAACTGATCCAGAGAGAGGTGAAGAGAGAGTTGGAAGGTAAAGTTAAAGGGAACCTGTTACCTGAATTTGGCGGGACCAGTTTTGGGTCATATGGGCGGGGTTTTCGGGTGTTTGATTCACCCTTTCCTTACCCGCTGGCTGCATGCTGGCCGCAATATTGGATTGAAGTTCATTCTCTGTCCTCCGGAGTACACGCCAGCGCAAGGCAATATTGCGGCCAGCATGCAGCCAGCGGGTAAGGAAAGGGTGAATCAAACACCCGAAAACCCCGCCCATATGACCCAAAACTGGTCCTGCCAAATTCAGGTGACGGGTTCCCTTTAAATGCTGTTTGTGTTTTTGTTTTTCCTTGAACAGAATCAGATTTAATACATTTTTTTTATTTATTTTTATTTTTTTGTCCACCCATGTCTCTTCTTATTCCTACTAGAGAGCTTGCTCATGAGCAGGATGTCCCGTGGGTAGAATATTGGGAATTTCTCGGTTGTTTTGTTGATCTTTCTTCCCCTGATGGCTTGGGAAAACTAGAGGAATATCTTGGTAAAAAGGAAGCAAATGAGCAAATGCAGCTGGAACATGATCATGATATTTGCAACAAGTACAAGACTCCATCCCCAGCAGGTAACTATGCTTTGGCTAGGCTTACTGATCATATTATGAATTCAATCTAGAATATAGCATTGTGGTGTTTTACGTAATTAATTGGCTTGGAAGAAAGTTGGTTAAAGATAATTCATTTTTCTTTGCAGGAAAAGGCAAACAAATTTGCAACTCGGTTTCTGTTGGAGCATTTTTAGAAGATGAAGATGATATGAGTCTGGAAGAAATAAAAAACCGCCAGAATGCAGCCTTGAAGAATAGTCCTTCATTGAATTCTTCTGAGACGATCACAGTCCCTGAGTGCATCATGGATGCAACATCCCTGCAAAGCTGCGGCCTTGATGAAGAGTCAAAGCGGAAGTACTGCAGTCCAGTAGAGAACGAGCGAATCCTTCCTGGAGACCGTAGACAACAGCAGCGTTTGCCAGAGGCATTGCTATCGCCTGTATCCAATCTCAATGCAAAGTTTGAAAAAATGTCTTTAAATGAGCTAAAGGAAGCCAGTAATGAGAAATCTCCATCAAATGAGTGTT